>NC_063178.1:30395460-31595460 GCF_023159225.1 Perognathus longimembris pacificus
ACATTGCTGGGTAAGTGAAGTACAGCTCCCTACCTGTTCCTTTTCTATGTTTATACCTTGTTTTCCTCTCTTATTTATTTTGTTTCTTCCAGTCTTAGAGAAGACATATGAGAGCTTGGATGCTGATGATATTGGAGTAATGTCTAGGACAGTGAACTTTGCATAATTTAATCCTAGAAGGTAAAAGAATGAAAAAAATGTAATGAAGAACTTCCCTGCTTGCAATCCCAGCACAATTCCACTTCCACTACTTCCGATTAGAATCAGTTTTGCAATGCATTTAAGACTCATGGCCTCAAAGGAACCAACCTTCAGAGTCCATCATTCTGACGTTTCATAATGAAGTGAAAAATATAATACAATTAAAATTGCAGATATACACACATGTGCACATGAAGGCGTGCATGCATGTGTATGCGTGTGAGCACACACACACACACAGCTTCACCATGTTGTCTGACCTCTCAACTATTCAATTCTCTGGGATCCTCAGAAAGTCACTCCTAGTTCCTTTTTCACATGTACACACTGAATGTTATGAGTACATTTGCTCACCCTCTTCAGTCATCTTTCTCCTCCCTGCATAGCCTGTATTCTATCCTCCTGTTAGTTATTTTGTCAAAGTGTATGTTGGTCAGAGTTTGAATCTTTCCCTGCGTATACTATATTTAAAATCTTAGGTTATAAATTATAATTCAATTATAAATTAGAACTAAGTAAGTTGAGGGGTTGGGTTGGGAGAAATGGGAAAGAATGATGAAATGTGTGAGATTGATCACCATGCACTGTACTGAGTAACTGAGATATTGAAACTACTTCACACAACTGTTTAAGAATAACATTGAGGGCTGGGGATATGGCCTAGTAGCAAGAGCGCTTACCTCATATACATGAAGCCCTGGGTTCGATTCCCCAGCACCACATATATAGAAAACGGCCAGAAGTGGTGCTGCGGCTCAAGTGGCAGAGTGCTAGCCTTGAGCAAAAAGAAGCCAGGGACAGTGCTCAGGCCCTGAGTCCAAGGCCCAGGACTGGCAAAAAAAAAAAAAAAAAAAAAAAAAAAAAAAGAAAAAGAAAAAGAAAAGAAAAGAATATCATTGAAAAATAGAAAATATATTTAAAAAATTACTGAGAAGGGAGTGCCCCCTTGTGGGTAGAAGCTATAACGTCAGTCCTTGTAAATAGCCACCCAACCTGGAGAAGCTGAGCCCACCCTCAACACTAAGCCCATTGCACCCTTTTAGAGAAGTCCTCTGAGCCTGTCAGTTCTACTGAGAGCCAGTAGTACCAAAAAGGAAGTGTGCAAAATGAGAAGAACATGCACAAGAGAAATCAGAGATGAATGGATGGGGTGCCAAAAAAATTACCTTCAAATAGGAAAGAAAATTGGGGATGGAAAAAGTGCAGAGATGAATTGCCAGCAATGAATGAAGATTCATCTTTTTTAAAGAGGATAAAATTGGGGTTGGGAATGTGGCTTAGTAGTAGGGTGCTTCCCTAGCATGCATGAAGCCCTGGGTTCAATTCCTCAATGCCACAGACACAGAAAAAGCTGGAAGTGGCGCTGTGGTGAAAGTGATAGAGTGCTAGCCTTGAGCACAAACAAGCTCAGGGAGAGTTCTCAGGTCCTGAGTTCAAGCCCCAGGACTGGCCAAAAAACAAACAAACAAAAAGGATAAAAGTAAACATGAGAACATTCCATACTCTGCTACAGCTGAGGAGAAAGAGTATGAACACAAATTTTAATTTTTTATTTTTTGTTCTACAGTTTGGAATATTTAGAAATTACTTGTAGTAACATGGTTCCCATCTCCATAAAAAGCCATGTAAGAGAAAAATGGGAAAAATTAATCACCAGAATTTTACAAAAGGAGCCTGTGTGCCCTGGAAAACCATAGCATGCATGATAATGGAGACTTCCAGGGTCTTTATGAGCATTATATTTATTTACTTGGAGGTTACCCTCCCAAAAATTTATACACTGAAGCACCCATACTGAGGATCTGAGAATTTCACTGTATTTAAATATAGGGCACTAAAAGGTAATTAATTTAGAATGAGGTCATATATTTGGGCTCTTAGTAAATACATCCAGTCTTCTATGGAGAAGTCTTATATCGAGATGTGGGCACAATCATGTATGTCCTCAGAAAGAACATATGGAACTGACTGAAAATGCAACCATTTGCATGCCAAAGAGGCCTCAGGAGCCATGAATCTTGCTGACACCTTGGCCGTGGATCCCAGCCTCCCCAATTAGTGAGAAAGTTTACGTCCCCTAAGTTTAAGTCATCCACCCACAGTTTATTAAGTCATCCTTAGAAAACTAACACAGGACCTATTTTTAGTATTTAATTATATGAAATCAATCATAGAAAGCAGTTTGGAGTCATAACTGCACATGTAAAGGTCTTTAACTTTTCACATTCTACTTTTAAATTTCATGTTTTAGTCGGTTAGTTTCCCAAGTAAAAGCAGTCCCTTCCCTTTGCTCTTCTCTCAAAATTATGTCTAATTATCTTTGTTTGTGTGTTTTTTTGTTTTTTTGTTTTTTGCCAGTCCTGGGGCTTGGACTCAGGGTCTGAGCACTGTCCCTGGCTTCTTTTTGCTCAAGGCTAGCACTCTACCACTTGAGTCACAGCACCACTTCTGGCCTTTTCTGTTTATGTAGTACTGAGTAATTGAACAGGGCTTAATGCATGCAAGACAAGTAAGTACTCTACTGCTAAGCCATATTTCCAGCCCATGTCTAATTATCTTAACAACATATGGATGGCTAGAACACACACACTCTCTCTCTACACACATACACACACATATATATATATAAAACTTATCTATATAAACTTTGTGATATATGTGATTTTAACATTAAATAACAAATTAGTGAATGTTTTAGTGTTGCCTACCAAGGCTTCTCATATTTTAATAATCATTGTAGCAATTTGATTCACAATTACATGCAGAGCTTCAAACCTTGCAAGAACAATCATCTATAAATTGTTGAGTAGCTTTACATTACTTAACAAGAATACCAGAGCATTATGACCACACATTTAATATTAAGTGTTTTTCAAAAGACTATGGTGTATGGATTGTGTGCAAGTTAAATTGTCTAAGCAAGTTCACTAGACATGAGACATTGTAGCAAGAACCGGAGAATCCTCGTTTCTGATCAGCCCTCCTGTCCTCCTTGCCCATTATAAAGCAAGTGTTCTTAAAACACCACAGGGAGAACTTAGTTTCTGGAATGTCCTCTGTGTGGGTGGTTTTTGTTCAGCTGCTCCTGCAGTTCCAGGCACTGTGGCCCTCAAGGCGCAGAACTATTCAGCTGAGTCACGCACATGCACAGAGTCTATCCTCAGGTGGAAGGAAGATTCCGTCCTCTTAAATTCAGCCTCAAAGTCTTTGAGTCCTTGAACCAGGGAGCCTCCCGAAGAATACTAGAGAAGAAGCTGGAGGCCCTGGCTGGGGTACTGGATGTACCAGAAGAGAGAAGCTGGAGCACCATAGGAATAGTTGCACCTCAGCTGCAGAGAATTTCCTTCAGAGACAGTGACACGGACATCAGGCTGGGTCACCGACTGGGCTGTAGCGTGTTCTGGAAGATCAGACAGTTCTTTAAGTCAGCACAAACTTTACTGTTTAACTGAAGCATACCTAATCAGACCCAAGGGTGGGAGACCACAGGAAATGTACTCACTCAGGGCAAATACATCCCCAGTGCTCAAAGAAGCACAAGAAGCATGACTGAGCAGTCGAGATGTGTCCGTGTAGAAGAGATCTGGCAGCTGGCAAGTGGCTACAGAAAGCAAGAGCTTGGAAAGGGGAGATGTGTGGAAAGTTTGGCTGGACACAAACATAGAAACTGCTCGATGAGCTTGGAGAGTTTTCAATGTCTTTGTCTGCAAAGAACTCTATCACATGCAGGAAGGAAAAGCTAAGCCTATGCTCTTTAACACCACCCCCTGGAGAGCAGATGAGGAACCAACAGTTGCTCCTGTACAATGGGAAAGGAAGGTGGGAGAAAAATAAGGGGGGTAAGGGGGGGAGGAAACAAATTTGACAGGTTTTTCACCTTTTCTATTTCACCAGTCTTGCTATATGTTTATAGGATTGGAGCAATTCTTCTCCTACTTCTTTGTGGATGGGGAGGGTCAACCACTTGATGGATGAAAATCAGACCCTCAGCCTCTGCCCCTGCTTGCATGGATCACAGCTGGGAAAGGTTTCTTGTTCCCTTCTATGACCCAGAGAGGTCTCTGGTTTGGACACTGCCTTTGACCCCTGTCCCTGATATGTGTAGAGCCGGGCTGGATGGTGGGAGCTTGTGCTTCACTTAGCTCTGGAGCTGAGATCAAATTTGGGACTCTGAAATTGGAGTCTTTCCATCCCTGTGTGCATGGAGATCCACTTCATTCAGCACTGAGTTCTAAGGTGGTGGTTGGACACTGCTTTAGAGAACCATTCAGTTCCTGTCCCTGTAGGCTTGGTTCTTGGCTAGAGGTTGGCTCTCACTTGGCGGTTAATTTAGGGGCTGAACCCCTGTTTGAGGCATCATTCTGTCCTTGTACTTGTTGGTGTGGGGCTTGGTCAGAGACCAGTATTCATTCAGTAGTGGGAGCTGAGCTCTGAGGTGGAACTCTCACTTGGAGTGCTGCCTTTTGGTTCCTGACTGTATGAGTACTTGCCTGTCTCTTTGTGAGGCTGGATGGAAGCCATGTCATTGCTGTATGTCCTGAGTTGACCGAAAGTGTGCTTTCATGTTCCCAGGGTGGTCTGAGACTAGCAATCTTTGGGTTCTGAGCACAAATCTTTGTTCCTTGTCCCAGGCTTCCCCAGGTCGTAGTCTGTGATGTGGTCAGCGGGAGGCAGGGTCCCCTCTTTCCTGGTGAGGGCTGAGATCTATGTCCTCTCTATGTACCAAGCACAGAATTTTGCTCCTTGCTTCTGCATCTGCACACACTTTCCTCTGTCTACTTCTGAGCTTGGGGTTTAGTTCCAACCCCATCCTTCTCCCAGGTCACCTGGTGGTTTTGAGTGCAGTGTGTGACTCACAGTGCTTAGTGTTGGGGTGACCTTCTTTCTAGGTTTCTCCTGCAAAGTAGTTCTCTGTGTTGCACTGCAGCTGCAGTGCTGTGAGGTTCACTGTAGGTGTCTGAATCTGTCCTGTGTGGTGACTGGCTGTGGCCAGTCTGCTGTGTTGAAATCCAAGCCTGTCCCTTGTAGCATGCTGCCCCTAGCTTCTGCAGACCTGGATCCACAGACTTCGTGTTTTAGTTGCTTTTTCTCCTCTTTCTGAGGTATAGGTTTTTAATGTAACTTGATTGATGCCAGGGTCTGCCTGATGTCCTTTTCGGAGCTAGGTTTTCCAATTAAAATGTTGTATTTTTGGTTGAGCAAACAGAACTCTGATGCTGCCCTGTCTCTAACCTGCCATGTTCTTTTCCTACCTCTCAGAGTAATTCTTTTTTGTTGCTTCAAAACTGTTGTTCTGGTACAAGACTTTCTAAAATTTTGTTTTTTTAAATCACATGTTTCTACATATTTCCTTCTGGAAACAGTATTGATAAATATAATTCAATGTGATTTTTCATTGTCACAGAATAGAATAATTACAAAATAAATATTCTACTTGAAAGACCAAGAAATGAACTGAATGATGCATTGGAGGGTTGAGACCTGTTTGTGGAAAATCTTCTCATAGAAAAGGTAACATGGGATGCATAGAAGTTACAAGGGAATTTTTCTTTTTTCCTGAACAAGCCCTACTAGTGTTTCTCCTTGAACATGTACACCTTTTCAATGCTCCTGGAAACTTCATCTTTCATGAAAGATGATAAGGCAGTTGAATGGCCTCACATCTATGTGTAAGCACAAGCAGGAAAAAGCTCCAGGGTCTTGCATTAAGGTGCAACACTAACACAAAATAACTGAGAGATATTTTGGTAAGATCCATGTGTTTGGGGCTGTGACTTTTCTAATTATTATGAGACATTCTGGTTCCTATTTGGGACATGTAGCTTCTAAGCCTGGGTGTCCTATTTGTCTTGTTCTGTTACATCTGAGCACTTGACATGGGGGACTAGGAGGAAAGAGTTGTGTGAAGAACGGACCACAAATTACGGGGAATGTTCTGTATGTTGTGAATCCAACATTTATCATGATTTCAGTGACAGTATCAGTTGAGTTCTGAGGTAGCTGTTGTTGTGTGGTTTCTTTTTTTGATTTTGGTTTTATAAGAGAATCTCAGGATAGAGCTAGAGACAATCTCAGTCTGGCCTAGCACTATGTAGCCCAAGTTGTCTTTACACTTGTGATCCTCCTGCCTTATAATCTCAAGTTCTGGGGTTAAAAGTGTATAAACCACACCAGACTTGTGTTTGAGGTTTTATAAGACACAACAAGTCATGGCAAGTTAAGTTTATATTGAAAAATGAGAAAATGAGTACAGAAAACAAATTCTATGGAAACACAACAGAAATGAAAATAGAATAAAACTCTACTAATATAAATAGGTTTTGAGGGTTTTGTGGTTATTTTGTTTTTATTCTAAGCAGAAGTTTCATTGGGAACTATGAACAAGAACCTGTTGTGTTGGAGCATCTTATAAAGCAGCTTTGAGACATGTTCACACTGCCGGGAGTGTGGAGTTGAATAGGTTCTGATATTACCGCTTCCATTTACAAGTCCTTGGCCATAGGCAATTTTCATACTTCTCATCATGTCAGGTTCATTAATAATATTTGTCTCACTGGGCAAGGTTTGATTTCATGACCTAAAGACATATACCATGCTTCTCATTGAGTATGTGCTTAATAATAATGGTTATCATGAAAGGGGCTGCTATCTCTAACCTGTAATTCTAGTTACTCAAAAGGCTGAGATCTGAGGATTGCAATTCAAAGCCAGCCTGGATGGGAAAGTACATGAAATTCTTATCTCCAATTAGCTACCAAAATACCAGAAGTGGAGCTTTGACACAAGTGGTAGAACACTAACCTTTAGCAAATAATCTCAGGAAAAGTGCCTAGACCCTGAGTTCAAGTCCCAAGAGCAACATAGAGAGAAAAAAATAACTAAACAAACATGAGCCCAGCTGTGTTTAGCTACTTTTAAAAATCTCAAAATCCATTCAGATTTTCTCATCCAAAGTTTTGATTCTGTAAAATCATACCTTGATCAGGCCTCAGGCCACCTAACAGTTTGATTAACTGATCAAATCAACATTCTTTTTATCTTCTCATGTGGTAGCATAAAGAGTATGTTAAGAGGAGCAGAAAACAGGAGTATAGAACAGACTTTTCACTTCCTAGATAGCTAAACATGGGTAAGGGGCCATGTACCTGAATCTGTTTCACATGTGGGAAATTAGTGGGGAAAGTATTATTTTTCAGTTTTGTGTAAAATAATAAAGTAAGTAAATAGAGCATATTGTACTTGAGCACTGCAATATTAATTTGAATTTTATTATAAACAAGTTATTTGTCACATACCTTAAATCACAATTTTGTGATGTAATTTTTCTAGATTCAAAAAACCTAAAACACATTTTTTTATGCTGGTACTGGGACTTCAACTCAAGGCCTGGATGCTGTTCCTTCCATTTTTCTCCTCGAGGCTGGTGCTCTACACCTGATCCATACTTCCTCTCTTTTTTTTTGCTGTTTAATTGGAGATAAGAGTCTTGATTCTTTTCTGCCTGGGTTAAATTTTGAACCCTAGTATTTAATTCTCACCTTCTGAGTTGCTAGGATTATAGCTCTGAGGCTTTGAATACATATTTTAAGTGCAACTACTAACATTTAATTTTGTTTCTTGATGAAGAATCTCATGTTGCTCAGGCTGTATGTAAATTTGCCATTCAAAGTCTCTCCTGAATACTTGGATTACAGAAATGTATTCCTCACCAAATGACATAAAATATAGCAATACAATTGCCATTCAAATGTGTAGAGTCAGAACCTCAGTATGCTCTCATGCAGGGCAATTCTTTCATTTGTATTCCATTCAATAAGGGTTACAAGGCATCCACACTAGACCATAAGAGGCTAAATATTAAGCATCCTTGGAATAGGCTTTACTAATGTTCATCTGTTGTATTTGCAGTTAATGGTAAAGCTTATAAAAACAATTTTACATATATTATTTTATTTCTATGACTACCTGCAATTACACAGGCCAATTACCAATCTTTGGTTTAGAAAGCATTGAATGTTGTGAGTTTTCAGGATTTATACTCATGATTGCAATTTTAAATGGAACCATCTGTCATGTCATCTGTCATCTTGCATTGCAATAGTCTTAATAGGCTTTAGGAAAAAGACCACAGAAGCTCAAGTTTTAGAGCTTGATAACGGTAGGGGTTATAGATTCTGCTTGCATATTATGTTCACTTGAGCAGGTACACACCAATACAGAAACAATCACTAGAAACAGGAAGCTTGATGAAGTATACCTGAAATGAACACACACAAATACACACACACACACACACACACACACACACACACACACACACGGTGCCTATCAAAAGCCCTATGGCCTGGGAGCTGCATTTCTTTTCCTTTTAGAAGAAAGCAGGCTTCTCCCCATTCCTCAAAGTTAGGAGAACATCTGGTGCTCTCTCTCTCTCTCTCTCTCTCTCTCTCTCTCTCTCTCTCTCTCTCTCTCTCTCTCTCTCTCTCATCTCATCAAAGCCAGGTCCTAATTTATAAGAAAGGCAAGTTTTGGTGACCTTCAACCTCTCATTTTTCAGTATTAAATTTAGATACGAAGACTCTATTGCTTGGAAAAGTTTTGTAGTTTTATTTATACATCTGAAAGTTGTACTATGTTTTAGTGCATAAACGAATTTAGAAGGCAGCCCTCCTTTTCACCCTTTAATCCCATGTCCCACCCTGAAGCACCCTTCTCCTCACCTGAGGTTGACTGTTCAACTCTGCATAAAGGCTTAATAAGATAACACAACTGGGTTATTACTAAGCAGTCCAACATCAGACTTGTTTCTGGAAAGAAGCCCATAATAAACTGCAGTGAAATGTATTTCTGGTGATGGCTCACTTTTGACTTGTAAACAGCAACCTTCTCCCTGATGCTTTATATTTCATTTCCTCTCAAATCACCTGGTGAGGGAGAAGAGAGGAGGAAGGAAGGGAAAGAAAGAAGAAAGGAAGAGAAGGAGGAAGAGGGGGGCATCTATCTTTAGGAACACTTCCTATTATTACAAGTGAACCAGTATTATTGGATTAAAGTCCCTCCATTTTGACCTTTATTTCACCTTTATTATGTCTCTAGAAGCTGGCCTCCAAATGGAGTCACGTTGGAAGCTAAGGCATCAACATAATGAATTGGAAAGACGGATTCAGTTCATAACATCAAGTCCTGAAACACTGTCAAGTCTCTGGGATTTACTACACAGTGCTCTGGTAGCACTCTAAAGCCTTTACATTTTACATCTACAAACATTGTGGAGAGCAATGGGAAGTAATTCTGTGATTGTTTTCATGCTTTTCTTTACAGTATTTCACACTCCAGCTGAAATCATAGAACCACTACAGCTCCCAGGATCTTTTCTGGTTGCACTTCAATATGTCTAGAAAGGGACTCTTATTTTTCCGTTTCCTGGTCTTAGGAAACAGTATCATTGCATTCATTAGCCCCATTACCCACTATGAAAGGCAGTTCATACTATATCTTCTTTATTTGCCTAGACACCAAAGCTTCTCCCCTGAGAGAAGCACTCACAGTTAGATTTGAACAGCACTGTAAATGGGTCATGCTTTATTTCTATACAGAGAAGTGTACCTAAAACTGTCTCCAAACCAAGGCTTTCTATTGGAAATCATTGTGAAAAAATTTGAGCCTCAACCCAAGAATCCACATCCCCAGACAGGGGTCATATTTGGAATTTAAATAGAGTCGGGGAAGACTTTCCTCACCTCATTTCCTAATTGGCTGTAGCAATTAGAATATGGGAGGATCCCAAAAGAAGACTCCCCTGAAAGATTTCCTCTTCTACAGTGTTTTGAGCACCTGTAAAGGAGGGATGGAAACAGTGGAAAAACTGAAGAAATAGACACCAAGAACTATGAGGATGACAATACCCAGGAGAATTTAGAGCTACACATGTAAAAGTCAGTGAAGCTGGATCCCTCATTTCTCATTAATCCTTAAGATATTTGCCCCAAAGTAGATGTGATTGTTGCAGTTTCTGAAACAGAAGTGGAGGTATCTCCAGAAAGACAAACCCACAGATTCGAAACAGAGTAGCTGGACTGGTGGGGGCAGTTCAGGGGCAGAGGAGCTCCCTCAGGAAGAACAATTGTGCTTTTTGTCTCAGACACTGGGTCTCCACTAGTCCTTCCTGAAATAATTAAGGTTTTGTTTCTTAGCAATATGGAAAGAAACAGACATCAGAGACAAAAGTCTTTAAAGCTATCAACATCCAGACTAGAAAGAGAAAGTCACTAAACATTGAGTTATCACTCACAGAAAATTAGCAGTGGCAGGACCATAGCCAACACTGAGCAGAAAGCAGAAGGTAAGATGTATACATCAACAGGCTGACATCCTGTTCCCAGATCTGGGTTTTGGCCAGGATCTTCTGAAGAGCCTTGCTCCTTTGGAAAGAGAGTCTTCAGGTCAGGAAGCAACTGAAGAGTAAGTGAAAAGAAAACAACATGCCCAAGACAATTAGGGTGGACGAGGTTCAGAGATCTCAATAGATGAGAGAATAAACTTCACTTTAAGGAAGTCACGCCCTCTTGTGTTTTTTTCTGAGCACTTGCAGGCTGCACCAGGACCATATCCCCTTAGACTCTACTCTCCCCAAAACATGACCAGAAATCTGCATAGGAGTGTACTGGAAATGTTTTGGGGCTCTGTACTGGCAGCATCAACTGTCACTGTCTGTGTGCATGGGCCTATTTTGAGTGTCACCGCTAGCATTCTAACTTTAATACCTGTACATTTACATTCCTAAATCTCCATTTCAACTCTACAATAAGTTGCATCATAGCTAAATTGGCCAGCAATACAGCAGACCCTAGCAGATGTGACCCCAGTAGATGCTGCACTGAGTAGCTAACCACAGCTCAAAAGGGAGAACCATGCGAACTGATATTACTTGCTGTTATTTTAACTCACTGAATTTTTCAGAGGCTTGTTAGATGGCAATAGATAATGTGAAACCATGTAAGGCCATGAGAATTCTTTTTGTCCTCCATGAGCTTACATTCCAAGGGGAACATCACACACACACACACACACACACACACACACACACACTTTTTTTTCTTTTTTTGACAGTTTAAACTCAGGACCTTGCACATGGTAGGCAGACATTCAGGGCACATGTCAAGTGCTTTTTGGTACTGGTTATATTTGCGGTCCTCCTATTTTATGATTCCTATGGCTCACAGCATGATGGATGGGCACCAATGTGCCCAGATTCTTCCATTGAGATAGAGTCTCCTGAACATCACTGTGTTGGCTGCCCTCTACCTCTTATGCTCCATCCTCAGGCTCCTGCATATAAAAATATATGATAGCTCCTGGCATGGGTGGCATTTCTTCTGCCTTCCATCAGCTTAAAATCCCAAGGGGACACACACACACACACACACACACACACACACACACACACACACACACCCCACAGAGAGAGAGAGAGAGAGAGAGAGAGGCATATACAAAATAACTTCAGCATTAGAATTGGGGATTCAGACAGCTCTTTTTTCCTTCCTTCCTTCTTCCCTTCCCTTCTCTCCCTCCCTCCCTTCCTTCTTTCCTTCCTTCCTCTCTCTAGCTCTTTCCCTCCATTTTCCCCCCTCCTTCCCTCGCTTTCCCGTTCCTTCCAACCTCTTTTTTCTTCTTGGCAGTGGAAAGCCTTGAACTTAGGGTTTGTTTTGCAGGCCCCCGCTTCAAACAGAGTGG
This sequence comes from Perognathus longimembris pacificus, assembly GCF_023159225.1. Classification (NCBI taxonomy): domain Eukaryota; kingdom Metazoa; phylum Chordata; class Mammalia; order Rodentia; family Heteromyidae; genus Perognathus; species Perognathus longimembris. The sequence continues at coordinate 30,407,398 of NC_063178.1, forward strand.
AGCATGATTTGGACAGGCACAAGTAGAGGTGGAGCTTGGCAGGACTGGTGGTCATGCTTTATTCCTAGACTTATGCCCCTGTCCTGCAAGTGGTGTGTGTTTCCACCCCACACAGAATAACATCTGGCCAATGCCCTGAAGGTAACTTGCAGTAGCTAGTGTATACTTGTCCAAAGGATACATGAATATTCTGAGTCATGGTCCTCCAAATGTGCATTTCCAGAATGCTCTGAAAGTCCCAGTTAGGCAGAATCCCATGTTTTCTTCAGCTCTCCAAGAATCTGCAAATTCATCCATCTTCCACAAGGAACCCTTGGAGAGGAGGGCTGATCCAGGGCCCACACAATGCAACAATGTGCTGCCAAGTAGCAAGTCCCTTCCTGGAAGACAGCCAAGATAAATGCCAGTAAGGGAATATTTTTGTAAGGGATGCACAGTAAGATGGTGGAATATTGTTTTAGCTTCTTTATCAAAGATTAAGTAGGCATAGTTCTGTGGGTTCATTTCTGGGTCTTCAATTCTGTTCCATTGGTCTTCAGGCCTGTTCCGGTGCCAATACCAGGCTGTTTTTATTACTATAGCTTTATAATACAGCTTGAACTTGGGTATTATAATTCCTCCAGCACTGTTCTTTCTGCTTAGGATTGCTTTTGCTATTCTAGGTCTTTTATTGTTCCATATGAATTTCTGGATTGCTTCCTCTATTTCATTAAAAAATGGTGTTGGGATATTAATGGGTATTGCATTGAATTTGTAGATAGCCTTTGTCAATATTGCCATTTTGATTATATTAATCCTCCCAAACCAGGAGCGTGGGAGGTTTTTCCATTTCCTTAGTTCTACCTTAATTTTCTTTTTCATATTTTTACAGTTCTCATCATAGAGGTCTTTCCCTTCTTTGGTAAAGGTTATTCCTAGTTATTTTATGTTTTTTGAGGCTATTGCAAAAGGAGTTGCTTTCTTGATTTCCGCCTCAGTCTTTGAGTCATTAGCATAGAGAAAGGCCGTTGATTTTTGAGGGTTTATTTTATATCCTGCAACTTTGCCAAAGTTTTGGATCAGCTCTAGTAGCTTGAGGGTAGAGTCTTTGGGATTCTTTAGGTATAGGATCATGTCATCTGCAAAGAGAGAAATTTTAACTTCATCTTTTCCTATTTGGATCCCCTTTATATTTTCTTCTTGCCTAATTGCTCTGGCTAGAATTTCTAGTACTATGTTGAAGAGCAGGGGAGGGAGTGGACATCCCTGCCTTGTTCCTGATTTTAAAGGGAATGGCTTTAGCTTTTCACCATTTAGTTATGCTTGCTTTTGGTTTGTCATAAACTGCCTTGATTATATTCAGGAATGTTCCCTGGAATCCAAGTTTTTCCAGGGCTTTTAGCATAAATGGGTGCTGGATTTGTCTAACGCTTTTTCTGCATCCAGAGATAAAACCATGTGGTTCTTTGCCTTGCTCCGGTTGATGTGGTGGATTACATTAATTGACTTGTGTATATTGAACCAACTTTGCATCCCTGGTATGATTCCAGTTTGATCGTGGTGTATTATTTTTTTGATGACTTGTTGAAGTCGATTGGCTAGAATTTTGTTGAGAATATTTGCATCTATGTTCATCAGGGAAATCGGTCTATAGTCTTCTTTCCTTGATGAGTCCCTGCCTGGTTTTGGGATGAGGGTTATGCTGGCTTCATAGAATGTGTCTGGTAGTGAACATTCTCTTTCAATTTCATTGAAGAGTTTGAGAAATATTGGTGTGAATTCTGGTTTGAAGGCTGTTTGGGACTTTTATTCTTTAAAGGAAACTTTGTTATTCCTGAGTAGCCATAGGTATGCACATTCCTAAAAAATATCACAAACAAGCTGCTGGGAACAAGTAGTTGTTTGACCTGTTTTTCTTACAAGCGGTCATTGAACCATCTCACCATATACCCTCCCCATACACCTGCGTCCTGTTTTGCTCAAACCTGTTACCAGACCTATCTTGCACAACTGCCACCCTCTCACTGCCTCCTCTTAGGACTTCCCTGTTCCTCTCAGAAACTTTCTATAAAAACCCTTACAAGACTCTCAATAAACAGACCTTGATCAGAATCCTGTCTTGGTCTCATTTCTCGCATTTGTCTGTCCCACTCATCCAGGTTTCGTCCCTCCTCGGGTCCTTGTTGACTGGACCCCGCGGGTCGGGGCAAGTGGCACCGAATGTGGGGCTCGAGGAACGGGACTTCGCACTGGACGTCGCTCACCCTGAAGGACTGCAGTCAAGCCACTCAAATTCAGCGGACACAGATCAGCCCCTGGTGCCCACTGCCACAAGGTAAGGAGAATTTGGTGCAATGGGGCAGACGTTAAGTAAGCAAGATGGCGCCAAGTTGGGGACTGCTTAAGGGATTATTATAGGGTTTTGGGGCCAAATAAGGTCCCTGTAAATGCCTTTTCGCTTTGGAATTTGATTAATGAAGTTATCCAGATCAAACATTTTCAAGCGGAGGCCTCTAAAGCTGTCCAGGATGGAGAGGCCTTTTGTAAAACTTTTATTGCTTCATCTCGCCCCCAGACTCCTTCCGTTAAGCCCTCCTCTCGCCCTTCTTCTCCCTGTCCTTCTGCTGTTAGCCTTGTTTCTCCTCCTGAATCAACACAAGTCCCAAAGACCATATATCCTGTTCTTCATCCCCCCTCAGACACCATTTCCCCCCAAGATAAGGCCTCATTGGAAGAGGCTGCCGCTGCCTATGAAAGGGACAAATATGGCCAAGATTTAGACTCTTCCTCAAATTTGAGACCCCCCCCCCTTATATCACTGCTCCACCCTTCTGTGCCCCCGCCATTTCTCTACTGGTGGCACCTCCACAAACCCTGGTTGTGACCACTCAGCAGGCTATTAAACAGCTAACAGAGGAAGCTGAATCCTCTCTGCCCTTTTCAAAGCTAAACAGAGAAAGATACATTTAATCCAGGCACTGCGCCAACTAGATTTAGATCTTTCCACTAAACTGAACCCTAGGGGTCCAAAATTACCCCCGGCCAAAACCTCTAAATCATCTTCCAAAGGCCGTCAGGCTTCCACTTTACATGCCTTTTCCATTACCCGGTCCCAAGTTAAACTAACCAATATAGACCCTAACAACGGAGAAGGAGAATTGAGGAGGCCATTGAGGAACAACAGGGTGAGGAATCTGGAGGGGCCCTGGGGGAAGAACAAGGCGATGAATCTGAGGATCAGGATGGGGAGGAGGTAGATGAGGAAGATGAGAAAGATTATGAAAATAAAACCAACAAAATGGAAGCCCTTCTAATCAAGCCTCAAGGTTACTATCCTTTAAAATTTAAACAAATTAAAGAACTTAAAAATGCTGTTTCCTGGGCTGGGGATATGGCCTAGTGGCAAGAGTGCTCGCCTCGTATACAGGAGGTCCTAGGTTCAATTCCCCAGCACCACATATACAGAAAATGGCCAGAAGTGGCACTGTGGCTCAAGTGGCAGAAGGCCAGGGACAGTGCTCAGGCCCTGAGTCCAAAGCCCAGGACTGGCCAAAAAAAAATGCCGTTTCCTGAGGAATCTCCATAATGCTTGCCAGAGTGGCTAAACCAGTTTACATTCCCACCAACAATGAAGTAGGGTTCCCTTTTGGCCACATCCCCTCCAACAATTGTTATTGTTAGTTTTCTTGATATATGACATTCTTACTGGGGTAAGATGGAATCTCAATGTTGTTTTGATTTGCATTTCTTTTAATCAGGAACCAACCCAGATGCCCCTCAGTAGGTGAATGGATCAGGAAAATGTGGTACATATACACAATGGAATTTTATGCCTCTATCAGAAAGAATGGCATTGCCCCATTTATAAGGAAATGGAAGGACTTGGAAAAAATTATACTAAGTGAAGTGAGCCAGACCCAAAGAAACATGGACTCTATGGTCTCCCTTATTGGGAATAATTAGTACAGGTTTAGGCAAGTCATAGCAGAGCATCACAAGAGCCCAATAGCTATACACACATAGCTTATGAACACATAAGCTGATGCTAAGTGAAATGAACTCCATGTTATGGAAACGATTGTTATATCACAGTTGTAACTACTTTCAATGTCCCATGTATATCTGTAGCTTCTATTATTGATGATGTTCTTGTATCACCTTCCTGTGGTTGTACCTACACTATCTCTGTAATCTTATCTGAGTATATTGGAAACCGTGTATACTGGTATTAGAAGTAGGAAATTGAAAGGGAATACCAAAATTGAGAGACACAGGGTAAAAAAAAAAAAGACAAACAACTACAAAAGCAATACTTGCAAAACTGTTTGGTGTAAGTGAACTGAACACCTGGGTGGGGGAGGGAAGGGAAAGGAGGAGGAGATGGGTATGAGGGACAAGGTAACAAACAGTGCAAGAAATGTATCCAATGCCTAACGTATGAAACTGTAGCCTCTCTGTACATCAGTTTGATCATAAAAATTTGGGAAAAAAATGCCGTTTCCTCCTATGGGCCGACTACCCGGTTTACCCTGTCACTTTTAGAAACCCTTTGTTCACAATGGTTAACCATTAATGATTGGGAAACCTTGGCTAAGGCCGTCCTCAGTCAAGGGCAATATCTTTCTCGGAAGGCCGATTATACCGAGAGGTGCCATGACATGGCCAAGCGCAACACCCTTAATCAAGGCTCGGCCAAGAAATGGACTTTAAACAAATTATTAGGACAAGCTCCCTTTAATACTAATGAACAACAGACCAAATTTCCCCCAGGTTTATTGGTACAGATCCAACATGCTGCACTTCAGGCTTGGAAAGCCATTCCCTCCTCAGGCTCTGTTTTTTTCATCCATTACCAAGGTCTGCCAGGGACCACAGGAACCTTATAATGAATTTTTGGGTAGGCTTACTGAAGTTGCTGAACGGCTTTTCGGCCAAGATGAAACCGAAAGCGAACTCGTTAAACATCTCTCTTTTGAAAACGCCAATGCGGCCTGCCAGGCTGCGCTCTGGCCACATCAGCGCAACAAAACCCTTTCTGACTACATTAAGATCTGTTCTGATGTTGACCATGCTTCACGCAGTATTGGCCTCGACATAGGAGCCGCACTTAGAGGTTTTCAACAAGAAAAACCTCGCCTTTGCTTCAACTGTCATCAACCGGACATTTTGCCCAGGATTGTCCTCAACCCAGAACAACTGCCCCGCTTCTTACAGGGCCACCTCAGCAGGTTCCGACCCCTCCCTTCTGCCCACGTTGCACAAAAGGGAGACATTGGGTTTCTGAATGTCACTCTAAGATAGACATACTGTTAAATCCCCTGCCCTACGGGCTGGTGGGAAACTTGACGGGGGGCCAGCCTCAGGGCCCCACTCGACTAATGGCACAAACCCCTGTGGCAGTCAGGTTTATCCCACAACAAAAAATGGTTCCTGCAGCATTTCCTCCCTCATGCCAGCCACACCTGGGAGTGCAGGACTCGACCTCTGTACCACCACCCATACAATATTAACACCTGAAGCGGGAACCCAACTTCTCCCCACTGGTGTGTTTGGGCCATTGCCACCAAACACTTTCGGGCTTATCCTGGGGCAGGGAAGCTCTGTAATCCAGGGTCTTAACATCTCCCCTGGCATTATTGATGGTGAGTGTACAGGGGAAATTAAAATCGTAGCCTCTGTGCAGGGTGGCCCCATCACCATTTACCCAGGACAAAGAATCGCCCAATTGGCCTTGCTACCTCTGGTCACTAACAACCCCAGCCATCAACAGCATAGGGGAACCCGCAATTTTGGGTCCTCAGACACCTACTGGGTACAGGCCATTACTTCCTAAAGACCCCTATTAAAATTAAAACTAGATGGAAAAGTCTTCGAAGGCCTTTTGGATACAGGAGCCGATGTGACTATTATTTCCCAAAACCACTGGCCTTCTACCTGGCCGCTTACCCCCTCCTTAACCCATCTGAAAGGCATCGGCCAATCTTCTAATCCCTTTCAAAGTTCAAAAACTTTAACTTGGGAGGACCAGGAAGGAAACAGAGGTACAGTCCAACCATATATTATCTCAGGGCGCCCAGTTAATTTATGGGGGAGAGATATCCTTTCACAAATGCAACTTTTCATGTGCGGCCCTAATGAGATTGTCACACAACAAATGCTCAGCCAAGGATATCTCCCGGGACAGGGACTCGGTAAAAACAGCCAGGGGCCTTCCTCCCCTCTTGAAATATCGCCCAAATTTGATCGCTCTGGCCTGGGTTTCAAAAATTTTTCATAGCGGCCATTGACATTCCTGTACCCCATGCAGACAAAATAGCATGGAAACAAACAGAGCCTGTGTGGGTTGATCAATGGCCCCTTACCACTGAAAAGTTAAAAGCAGCCACAGAGCTAGTACAGGAGCAACTAGATGCAGACAGAATTGAACCCACCACCTCTCCTTGGAACACACCTATCTTTGTTATAAAAAAGAAATCAGGAAAATGGCACCTCCTTCAAGATGTACGGCAGGTTAATAAAGCCATGGTTCCCATGGGGGCCTTGCAGCCAGGCCTTCCCTTGCCCGCTGCCATTCCCCAAGGGTTTCACAAAATAGTTATAGACCTAAAAGACTGCTTCTTCACTATACCCCTTCACCGTGATGACAGGCAACATTTTGCCTTTAGTCTACCGGTAATTAACTTTAGAGGCCCCATACCTCGATATCAATGGAAAGTACTGCCCCAAGGGATGGCCAATAGCCCTACCCTATGTCAAAAATTTGTGGCCCAAATTATTGACCCTTTTAGAGAGCTAGAACCTTCAATGGATGACATTTTATTGGCAGGTCCAGAAGTCACTCAATTACTCAAGTTGTCTCAACAAATGTCTCTGGCTCTCACAAGAGCTGGGCTACAAATAGCCCCTGATAAAATACAATTAAAGCCACCTTATTTGTTTTTAGGATTCGAATTATACCCTCATAAAACAGCATCTCAAAAAATCCAAATACGCACCTCCCACCTTAATACGCTCAATGATTTCCAAAAACTTTTAGGAGATATTAACTGGCTTAGACCTTACTTAAAATTAACCACTGGTGAACTAAAGCCACTATTTGATATATTAAAAGGAGATTCTGATCCCCTTTCTCGACCATCCTTAACCCCTTCTGCTCAAAATACCCTTGCTAAGGTGGAACAGGCTATTGCACTACAACATATCTCCTATTTAGACTATAATATGCCACTCCAATTCGTTATTTGTGCCACAAAATTTACGCCAATGGGGGTGTTTTGGCAAAAAGGACCCCTTTACTTACTGGCATCGCCTACCAAGGTTCTGACACCTTACCCTACATGGGTCGGAGAACTAATAACAATGGGACGCGAGCAGAGCCATAAGCTTTTTGGCAAAGACCCAGATAAGATAATCATACCCTACACTTCTTCACAGGTGCAATGGCTAATACAAAATGATGCCACATGGGCCATTTCTTGTACCTCCTTTTCTGGTAGCTTTGATAATCATTACCCTGCTGACAAACTCTTACAGTTTGTACAACATCAATCCTTTATTTTCCCCACTTTAACTGCACAAACCTCTCTACCAAATGCTGCTTTAGCCTTTACAGATGGCTCCTCTAATGGAAAAGCAGCGCTTTCCATACAAGGCAAGACCACCTCCCTAAATACACCCTACACCTCTGCACAATTGGTAGAGCTTTTTGCTGTCCTTCAAGTCTTTGCACAGCTTCCCTCTACACCTTTTAACCTATATTCAGACAGAGCTTATATTGCTCATTCTATCCCTTTACTTGAGACTGTTCCTTACATTAAGCCCTGTACTAATGCCTCCCCACTTTTTTCTCTTATCCAATCATACATCCACCAAAGGCAACAACCATTTTTTATTGGGCATATTCATGCCCATACTGAACTCCCCGGACCTCTTACTACAGGCAACAGATTAACTGACCTAGCTACTAGGCAAATCTTTTACACTCAACTAGACTCCTTAACACAAGCTTGACAGGCTCACGCCTTACATTATTTAAATTCACCAACCCTCTGCCTTATGTTTAAAATCACTAGAGAACAAGCAAGACAAACTGTTAAACAATGCCAAAACTGTGTTACTTTCTTACCAATACCTCATTTGTGTGTCAACCCCCGAGGACTTGTTCCTAACAGCCTTTGGCAGATGGATGTTACTCATATCCCCTCTTTTGGCAACCTTAAATATTTCCATTTTACCAAATATACTTTTAGTGGATTTATTTTTGCCAGTCTCCATACTGGGGAAGCTTCCAAAAACGTTATAGCCCACGTTCTTAATTGCTTAACGGTAATGGGAAAACCCAAGATTATCAAAACTGATAATGGCCCTGGATATACAGGAAAAAACTTTCAACAATTTTGCCACCAATTACAAATAAAACATGTTACTGGCATCCCTTATAATCCTCAAGGTCAGGGTATTGTTGAGCAAGCCCATTAAACAATTAAAAATGCCCTTCAAAAATTAAAGACGGGGGGCTGGGGATATGGCCTAGTGGCAAGAATGCTTGCCCTCGTATACATGAAGCCCTGGGTTCGATTCCCCAGCACCACATATATAGAAAATGGCCAGAAATGTGGCTGTGGCTCAAGTGGCATAGTGCTAGCCTTGAGCAAAAAAAAAAAAAAGAAGCCAGGGACAGTGCTCAGGCCCTGAGTCCAAGGCCCAGGACTGTCCAAAAAAAAAAAAATTAAAGACGGGGGACTTTTACCCCACAAAAGGATCCCCCAGAAACACTCTCCATCATGCCTTGTTTGTCAGTAATTTTCTTACTTTAGATGCTAATGGAAAATCTGCAGCCAATCGCCTCTGGCACTCCCAAACCAATCAAAATTATGCCCAAGCTATATGGAAGGATCCCCTAACCTTTCAATGGAAAAGGCCAGACCCTGTTCTAATCTGGGGATGAGAATCGGCATGCATATTCGATAATACAGAAGGATTGGCACGTTGGCTGCCTGAAAGGCTTATAAGGCCTGTCAATAATACATCAAATAATAATGTTTGCCCAGGAGATAACAATACCCCTGAGGCTTAATATCTTTTTTCCAGATGCTGCTGTTCCTGTTTCTGATCCTCACAACACATCCAACAAGAGAGCAGAATCGATCTCAACAGGCCACTGGGAGTTCCAAGTAATCTACAATGATCCACCCATTATTCTTAATGTCTCTCAATATCGATTGGGCACCGCGCTGTCACCTTAGTTTTTGATGTCTGTAAGCCCGCCATGGGATGGGGATCCTGTCGTGGCTTAAGTTGGGAAAAAACCTATGCCACTAACCATAAATATCTTTGTTGGAAAGATGCTGCAGATGGCCCCAACTCAGACTGTGATAACTCCCAGGAAGGATATTGCCCATATTGGTCCTGTGTGAAGGAGCACTCTGATACTTTATCTTCCCCTATTACCAATTTACGCCCTCCTTCCGACTGCGACACAGGAACATGTAATCCTATAAAGTATGTCATCAATGACCCCTCTAATAGTCGCTGGGATTTCCCTGGAAGATTGGCAGGTGTCCGCATAGACGGAAAGGGAAGAGACCCTTATGAACTCTTAAGATTTAGAAAAATTTGGGTTACTGATCCTACTCTGAGCCCTGAGCTAAAGGAATTATTAGTCGTAGGTAATAACTCCACTCAAATCATTAAGAAAGTTTTAAAATCCGCTACACCCACACAGGCTTGGTCCACCCCCTTTCTACTTAGACTTCTTAATGCCTCATATGTGCTCCTCAATCAATCCACCCCTGATTACTCACAAGGGTGTTGACTTTGTGTATTATCATCCCTTAAATTAGCTTTTGTCGCTGTTGAAGTTTTACCTCCAGCAAATCAATCCTCAATACCATTTTTTAATTGCACACCCACTCCCTGTTTAAACCTTGCTCCCCATCTTATGCTTTTTAGTTGGCCCTCCTCCCCTGCTTGTATAGATAATACTTCCCGATCCAATTCCTTATTCTCTTTTAACTGCAGCTCATTTTACAGTTTACCTAGCTCCAATACTGGATATGTTTGCCCTCCTAATCATGCATTTTTTTCTCTGTGGTAAGGGTCTCTTTATACCCAGAGCCCTCAGTATTACAGAACGCTGTGCTGTAGTTTATCTTCTCCCTCAACTGGATATTATTCCTGAATCAGAGCCTGTCCCTTTGGTTCTGACCCAATACAACCGTTCTGAGAGAACACCCATGCTAATCCCTTTCTTGTTAGAGCTCGGGGTTACAACAGGCATTGGAGCAGGTTTTGCGGGAATTGGAACCTCCATTGCCCTTTATAAAGAACTACAAGAACAAATGATCACTGATACACAAGCATTATCACAAATTCTCCTTGATGTCCAAGACCAAGTAAACTCTTTGGCTGAGGTAGTTCTTCAAAACCGAAGAGGTCTTGACCTAGTCACTGCTGAAAAGGGAGGCGTATGCATGTTTTTAAATAAAAAATGTTGCTTTTATGCTAACCAGAGCAGTGTCGTGAAAAATAAGATCAGAGAACTCCAAGATTTACAACGCCGAAGAAATGCCTTACAGAGCACGACATCGTCTTGGTGGGGTCTCCAGGGAGTTCTCCCTTATCTTCTGCCCCTTCTTGGACCCTTACCAGCCCTTCTTTTCATTACCATAATTGGACCTTGTATTCTCAACAGACTCATTTCATTTCTAAGACAACAAGTTGATGCTTTGGCAGCAAAACCCATACAAGTCCATTACCATCAATTAGCCCTTCAAGACTGTGAGGCGTCAAACGGGTCTCCTTCGGGAACTGCGCCTTAGTCCTGCATAGCACACACCCTCAGGGTGAAGGCATCTGTTCAAGAGGTGCAAATCCAGTGCAGAGGGGCTAGTAAAGCTAGCATACAGGACCCCTTGAGAGATATGCCCGATAGCATAGGGGTTGAGTGTCGCTCCATACCCCCTCCTTCAAAAAACCGACACCTGGGCTGGGGATATGGCCTAGTGGCAAGAGGGCTTACCTTGTATACATGAAGCCCTGGGCTCGATTCGCCACAGCACCACATACACAGAAAACGGCCAGAAGTGGCACTGTGGCTCAAGTGGTAGAGTGCTAGCCTTGAGCAAAAAGAAGTCAGGGACAGTGCTCAGACCCTGAGACCAAGCCCCAGGACTGGCCAAAAAAACAACAACAACAACAAAAAACCCGACACCTAAGGCATAAAGGTATGGGACGCTATTTTCCCTACAAAGTCGTTCCTCTTACCTTGCCTCCTACTTCACAATCCAGAAGGATCGGTGCCTCTATCTCCCTTCTCAGATTAACGCCTTTCGCTATTCTTAGACCCTTCCTTACAAATTTTAATAAAGAAGGGGGACTTGTTGGGGACTTTTATTCTTTTTTTTTTTTTTTTTGCCAGTCCTGGGGGTTGGACTCAGGGCCTGAGCACTGTCCCTGGCTTCTTTTTTGCTCAAGGCTAGCACTCTGCCACTTGAGCCACAGTGCCACTTCTGGCCATTTTCTGTATATGTGGTGCTGGGGAATCGAACCCAGGGCCTCATGTATATGAGGCAGGCACTCTTGCCACTAGGCCATATCCCCAGCCCAAGGGACTTTTATTCTTTAAGGAAACTCTGTTAGCCCTGAGTGACCATAGGTATGCACATTCCTGAAAAATATCACAGACAAGCTGCTGGGAACAAGTATTTGTTTGACCTGTTTTTCTTACAAGCAGTCACTGAACCATCTCACCATATACCCTCACCCCACACCTGTGTCTTGTTTTGCTCAAACCTGTTACCAGACCTATCTTGCACAACTGCCACCCTCTCCCTGCCTCCTCTTAGGACTCCTCCGTTCCTCTCAGAATCTTTCTATAAAAACCCTTACAAGACACTCAATAAACAGACCTTGATCAGAATCCTGTCTTGGTCTCATTTCTCGTGTTTGTCTGTCCCACTCATCCAGGTTTTGTCCCTCCTTGGGTCTCTGTTGACTGGACCCCGCAGGTAGGGGCAGATCACTGTGGCTACGATGGCCCTCTTCAACTGTCCATTAAAGTTTATCTGGTCTGTTGAGTTTGCTGTATTTATTCTAATACCCTCGTGACTCAGTTTCCCAGCACAAGTTATAATACAGGCACAGGCAATTACCTTCCATATAGAAGTCCACATGCCCTGGAAATGAGCCAGCCCTGGTGGTTGTAATTAGCACATCTCACCAGGCACTGCTCAGGACAACAATCTTACCTACGGAGGAGCCGGAAATCAGAGAATCAACTTCCTAAGCCAGCTCAGGCAGGAACATCTTCCAGACTCTTTATCTCCAATAAACTATTTAGAAAAAGAAGCCCCAGAAATGGCACCTTGGTTCCAGTGGTAGAGGACTAGCCTTGGGAAAAGGCTCTCAGGATCAGATCCTAGGCCCTGCGTTCAGGACCCTGGCCAGGTTCACATACCAAATGTTCACTTGTATCCTGGAAGAGCAAATACTTGGGAAAACAGCTCCTCCTTATGGAACGTGCATTCTCTCTCAACGACAAATACCTGTTTTTAAATATATGGCAGGATGCATTCTCTCCTAAAAGGGATGTCCACATATAAGGGTCAACTAATTCAAGAACAAGTCAGTCCTAGATACCTGAGTCCAGGTAATAAAAATGTCACACCGATGGTGATGAAGATCAAATGTAAACGCAGATCTTCACTTAACTACTTCAGGGCTGTCCACCCAGCTTCCAAGGCCCAGAGGGGAGACAAGCCATCCTTTGAATTACAGATGTAGTGGGTTGCATAGACCTAAATAGGATATGTAAAGACACAGTGTGGTTTAGCCCAAATGGGCACCACCTGAATCCCCAGAATTTCCTGGGACCAACCCCCACCCCACCATGGGGCCAGATTTTAGGGGAAGACCAGGGCAGACACCCTGATGCCAGGCCTCCCGTGCAGGCCCCATCTCCTAGCCTTGCATCCGCTAGCAAAGGGTCACACGTCAGTGCTCCATTAGGTTTATTCTGGGTTGTTGGTATTGCTTTTTGGCTCCTTCTGCTCTCCTTGCTCCTTTGTCTAATGGTGCTAAGAGTGGATTCCTGGGGCCGCCACTCCTTGTGACAAGAGTCTGCTTGCAGACGCAGGCCTTTTACTAAACATTCCCAATCCACCTCAAAATGTGGCTTCTCTGCATCTCGCCGACTGGATTCCCCATACCACAGTTCTGGCGTCTGTCTCTGGGTAATGAACGAAGCTTGTCTCGGCTTTTTAGAGGCCTGGCCTCTGTTGCCTGAAGGACAGCCCTGGGCGTGACTGTTCACCAAGTTTTTGGCATAGTTGTTGAGCAGAGTTGTTGATTGGGTGGAAGTGCGCAGGTGGGAGGAGCCAGGATTTCACTTTCCCCGGAACAGGAAATCCTGGGCTGGAGGCAGCCTCTGGCTTCTTCCTCCCTCCACGCTTCTTACAGCTTAGCGCTGGGACTGCCTGGGAGTGAAAGCCTAGAGGAGCACAGTCTTGGAATGATGGTGTCCCCGGTGAGTAGCAAAAGCCTTCCTTAAAGAAATGAGACTTTGGCATCAGGTTTTTGCATCTTTTTTTGTTTTTCTATCAGTGGGGGGACTTGAACTCGGCCTCAGTGCTGTGTCTGGCCAATTTTGTTGCAGGCTAGCGCTCTACCACATGGAGCCCCAACCCCACTTCCTAGTTCTCGGTGGTTCATTAGAAACAAGACTGAGATGTTTCTGCCGGGGCTGGCATTGAGGCCGGATCCTCAGATCTCAGCTTCCTGAGCAGCTCAGATGGGCCCAGCTTACAGCCTAGAGCCAACAGTGCTCCACTGCATTATCATATTAAGTACAAAGAAGACTTGTCCAGGACTTGGAATTCCAAGTAATGACTCTAAAGTAGTGGTCACTGCTCGGAAAATCCTCCCCTTACTAAACTATCCGTGCACTCTGGCCTGCAGGTCACTGATGTGTGGAAGGAGCACCGGGAACGGCTTCCTTCTCTTTGTTAGTGGCCTCGTGGGAAGTGGCTTTTCACGGAGCAGGGGTGAGGGTTTGTGAAGATTCCTTTCAATGTAGAGACTCTTCACTTAGGGTTCTTGACTTTGTGGAATAAGAATTTCTGGGCAAGGCAGGATGGTAAGAAAATGTAGCAGTTTAATGGAGTAAGCAAACAAAGTAGCAGAGAAACAGAAGGGCAGTAGCACAAACTAGCAGATTATTAATGCCACACGAATACTCCTAACAGCCAACGATCTGTCTCCTCTTGCTCCTGCCCAGCCCCACACTCTTTTAGAGTGCCCCTTCCTTTCGGCTCGTGTGTTTGTCTGCTTGTCTATTTGCTTCCTTTGCAATCAATGAAGCTCTGCCAAGTTCTTACCATGGAGACTTGTCCAGAAGTTCTGATTCTGTGATTGAAGTCAAGGACCCTAAGAGTCCCCACTTTTAAGGGAAAACTTCACCCACCCTCCCCAGTGTCCAGAGAGACTAATTAATCATGCTGATGTGTGCAACTGACTTATTGTGGTGCTAACTGTGACGCCTGAAACTGAATTCGAACTGTTTCCACAGGCTAAGAGGCGGGGCTTTCAGCGGTTCAGCGGTGAGAAACTAAAAACTGTCATTACCATTTTGTAGTTACTAACTGCTAATTTTGCTTCTGTAAACCGCTTTGTGGCTAAGGACCTAGGAAAGACCATAAAACGACCTGGGGCAGATAGATTTCAGAAACACCATAAACACCCCTAAGAGTGACCAGCAAAGAACAAAAACAAGTTTTAGAGTTACCGGAACTCCCCACCCAGGTGTGGTTTCCAGTATCTAAAACCCTGCAGCTGTGCACTCTCCCCCTGGCTACACCCTTATGGCTTAACCAATCATTTTAAATGCGTTGGTCCCTCGATCTGACCAATGACTCTTTCCGGATTCCTTCCTGCCACTAAATACACCAAACATGCTTTAGAATTATTTTATAATTTTTCCGCGGTGTATGATTTGTTAAAAGGTGCTCTGATTTACGCTAATCCCTGCCTTCCCCCCAAAAAATGTATAAAACAGCTGAAAGCCCTAGGCTCATGGCCTCTTAGCATCCTGTTGCCATGTGTGCGGAGGGGCAAGCTCGAGCTTGCAATAAAGACTTTTTTTGCTTTTGCATTGGTGTGGGTCTCTGGTGTCTTTGTGGTGGTTCGGCGTTTGAACATAACAGAGGTTCTTCTCCCCCTGTGGCCCATGGTGGAGTGGGAGATCCGGGTATTGCTGAGGGAAACCCAAAGCCTTATTCTAGCTGAGTCACAAGCAGTTATTTGTTTGATCTAACTTTAAACCAGGTTGTAATGGGGGAAGTGTCCGAGGGAGGGGGTCTTCCTGTCCTTCCAATTAGTCCACCACTCAGAGACAGTCTTCAGTAAAAAGATAGATTTATTGGGCAAGTAAGAATAAACTGACCAGCCAAGGCCACAGCCCAGACTTGGGGAGTCCTGGAGCTGCTGCTTTATAGAGTTACAAAAGCCAAGGCCATGTGGTCAAGCTCGCCACACGTGCCTGGCCAATGAGGTCACAATACTTATAGAGTATGCTAAGCCACACGCAGGTGGCCAATGGAGTTACAACCTGTTACATGGTTTCTGCTTGAACCAACCTATCATCTAGTTCGTACATGAATTGCGGGGAGGTGGGGAGGATGGTAACTACTCTTTACAGTGAGGGGGGAAATCTTCCCGGGCTTCTGAGAAGTCGGGGCAGCGCCCTCACTCTGAAGCTCAAGGCTGATGGAGATAATGGAGATGGAGTCAGCTTCTGCCCTTTTTTACCAGTCAGATCTGACCTCCAGATCTGGATGCCATCAGCATCTTGATGTCTGATGACTGGTTGTTAGCTGTAGGAAACTTCATGAACTTAATTCAGTCTGAAGGTATACATGTAGGAGAAAAGTGGGAATAAATGTAGAATAAGGAAAAAATGAAAGCATTGGTTAAAAGATTGAAACTTGGACAGAACCCAATAAAGAGGCTTCTTTTGTAATAGGGAGGTGGATCTGGTTAGCGCCATCACTGGCCACAAAGTGAATTGTACTACCTGCCATCTTGTCTTCATGATGTGGCTGCTGTCCCATAGGTTATTGAACCTGTCAGTCAAGTGCCTGGGTCTGGAAGCTTCCTGTGACCCAACCCCCAGACCTGATCCTATTTAGGGTCAGGCCAGCTCAGGTGCCATTGTTTGCTTCTACATGTTTGCTTCCCTGTGTCCTGTCTTCTGGCTGGTCTCCAGTCACCATGGCATCCCAATTTAGTTTACCATTGGAGCTGGATTGGTTTGGTAGTATGGTTTTTGTTCTTTCTTCCCTCTCTGGCCTGTTTCCTGACAGTGTTACCGGTATGTGTGAGCTGCAGGCCTTTGTAATAACTAGCTGCCTGCAGACTGTTAACGCCCTAATAAAAACTCCAGAACTCAATGCTTCAATATGTGGCTTCTCAGACAAGTTACTATAATATAAAACACTTTCTACTTGGCACAATGGAAAGAACAAGAAGAGACATGGTGATGTATAATCCATGAGTTTGCATGAACACTGAGGATGAGAGGTGCTATCACTAATTAATGGTGATCACTGGGCTCTCAGTGTCCCCCTGACAGGCCTTGGAAAAACTGCCGGTCTTAATGACCTTCAACCTCATTCTGACCAACCCTGTCATGATCTGTGCCCAGAAATGACACCATGAAGAGCCCATGCTGTGTGGAAAGTCCTTAATTCTGAAGAATGTAAGGATCTCCTCAGCTGCTCTGGACTTTGAATAATACAGGGCAGGCTTTATGTTCTCAAGGAAGGAATGACTGCTGTGTTTGCTGCAGTTGCACGGGATATTAGGGCCCAGGCTGCTCTGCTTGCAATCTTAGCTATTCAGGAGCCTGAGATCTGAGGGTGGCACTTTTGAAGACAGCCTAATGAGGCATCTCGGGAGACTCTTATTCAGTTGACCAGCAAAAAGCTGCAAGTTGGAGGTGTGACTCAAGTGTTAGAGCAGAAAAGCTCTGCTATAGTGTCAAGGCCCTGAGTTGAAGCCCCAGAACCAGCCAAATTTTTTTTAAAGCATATAATATCATTGAAAGATTTTCTTGAGTGATACTCTTAGGTATAGATATAAGAAAGATTCATTGGGTCAAAGGTGCAAAGTGGCTAAACATTGTTATGACCGATTTTTTGAAGTTTTTATCTTTACATTTTGAAAGTGCTGAGGCTTGAACTTTGGGCCAAGGCACTGTCCCTGAGGTTATGTGGCTCATGGCTAAGGCTCTACTGCTTGAGCCACAGTGCAGCTCTGGCATCTTCTGTGCAGCTTACTGGAGATGAGAGTATCTGAGACTCTCCTTTCCTGGTCTGGTTTGGAACAATTATCCTCAGATGTCTGGCTCCTTGCACCAGATGCAGGTGAGGGTTTGTGACATTTTCCTTTTAACATAGGGATTCCTCTCTTAGGGTCCTTAACTTCAATTCCAGAAAAAGAATTTCTGGACAATTCACAGTGATAAGGAAACTTGGCTGAGTTCTACTGAGGAAGTAAGCAAGCCAGTATCCAAAAGGCAGACAGAAATGCAGAAAGGAAGGGCACACTTAACAGAGTGGGGGTCCTGTCTTGGAGAGAGAGAAACAGGCAATTCCTTGGCTGTTGAGAGTATTAGTACGGTAAAGGCAGGGTGTGTGACTTTAACTTTATGGCAAGATAGGTGTTTTCAATTTGCCCTAATCACTACTGGTGTTACATCTTGAGTTTCTGGGTGTTTGGGGCTCTCTTGGCAGGTGGACCCCATCCTGCCATGGAGCAGTTCCTTTTCCGTGAGATAAGGAAAGTCCCCTGTTGTCTACATTTTGTTTGGAGGTTGCTTACGTTTTGGGGGAGTGTTTTACTCAGCAAGGCATACATCCTGCCAGACAAATGTCTGCCCCTTGTCATTTACTTTCGGGCATTCCTGTTTTCTTAAACCTTAGTTAATCCCTGTGCTATTCCCTGGTTCCTAAACTGCATATAAGATGGAAGTTAAGAATAAACGTGGCTAAAGGAAAACAGGATAATGTTGAGTGGTTTATATAAAACAGACTCCTGTGGACATAATATAACATCTCTGGATCAGTGCTGTCCTTCCCGTAAGCCATGTCCTTTCACATCCTGGAGATAACAAAATAGCCAGAAGTTAGGATGAACTTTGTTGTTGGCTCCCTAAGCCATGACCTTGCACGCCTTTAAGAGTATAGCCAGAAGTCAGGATGAACTTCGCTGTTGGCTTCCTACAATTTCTTGGGCTGAGAAATGCATCTCTCTGGAAGGGATGCATCCTGTTGTGTCTCTGAATCTGGGATAGTGCTACTATGTTTCTAAATACCACATTTCTGAGTTGCATTCACTGGGCCTGGTACTTCTGAGCTTATCCTGCCTCATTTTCCTGTGAATAACTTTGGTCCCTTAATCTTAGGAAAAGTTGATGGACTAGCTTTAAACTTGAGTTTTTTTATTCCTGGCAGCCTTTTACCCTGCTTCCTTTTCCGTAGTGGATACTGCCTCATACCTGAGTGCAGTGCCTGAGTGCTTCAGTAATATTTAAGCCTTAGAATGGAGCATAGGTGACTCAGCAGTAATTCTATCCAAACAGAAGGCTGAGACTGTAGATCATAGTTCAAAACCAGCTTTGCCAGGAAAACCTATGAGATCCTTTTCTCCACTAAATTACTAAGAAGAAGAAGTAGGGAGAGAGAGAGGGAGAAGGAAAAGGAGGGGGATGAGAAGGAGGTGAGGGAGGGGTGGGAGAAGGAGGAGAAGAGGAGAAATGGGGGAATGGAAGTGTAGCTCTGGTGGGAGAATACTCAGGATTAGCAAAGGAAACTCTAAGACAGCATGTAGGTTATGAGGTAAAAGCCCAAAGACTGCACAAAGCTTATTCTAAAGGAGTCATAACCACGTGGCTCTGAAGTCTGAGGACTGGCCACTGTTGCTCAAAGCCCTGCAGAGAAGTCCCCCAGACTCTTATCACTCATCAACCACCAAGAAAAGCTGGAAGGGGAGCTGTGGCTCTAGTGGTAGAGCACAATCTAGCCTTGAGCAAACCATGCTCAGCGACAGCACCCAGGACCTGATATCCAGTCCCAGGAGAGAAAGGTGTTCCATGTGGAATGTGGTTACTCCATATCATCTCTTCCATATGACATGCAGTATTCTGGGGTGCCCCTTGCTCATCCGCCCCTCCCAGCACCCTGCAGTGTGGCCTGCACTGAGGCCACTTATGCCGAGGGGTCCCCACTGTTGCCCTAAAGAACCGTTGGTTTCTTTTTTTCTTTTTTTTTTTTTGACCAGTCCTGAGCCTTGAACTCAAGCCTGAGCTCTATCCCTGGCTTCTACTTGCTCAAGGCTAGCACTCTGCCACTTGAGCCACAGCGCCACTTCTGGCCTTTTATACATATGTGGTGCTGGGGAATCGAACCCTTGGCTTCATGTATACAAGGCGAGCACTCTGGCCACTAGGCCATAGCCCAGCCCAGAACCATTGGTTTCTGTGCATACCCGGCCTCCCCTCTACCTACCTCAGTTGGCATCATCTCAAGGCTTGTCTGTTGAACTTGTCCCTGTTGCGCTGTCGAATGGGAACCGTCTTGGGTATTGTAGGAACCTCTGAACATTGAAGATATAACTGTGAACTTCACCCCCAAAGAGTGGGACCTGATGAATGCAGCACAGAGGAAGCTGTGGAGAGATGTGATGTCAGAGGTTGCCTGTCTGCTGGAGTCCATCGGTGAGTACTGGGACCCGTCCAGTGCGCATATATACTTAGCTATGTGAGTGTATAAAATTAAGCACATATGTATGTACATGTACATTCACTCAGCTTCTTTCCAATGGAATTTCTACTTGAATTCAGCCTGTGAGAATATACTTTTGACGGTAGCTTGTATTTTGTTAAGGCAGAAATAGAAACTGAGCGATTACTTCTGAATCCACCCTTAGACTATATATATTATATTTTCCCATTGCTTGTGAACATGGAGTTACATTAACAGCATCTTAATCTAATTTGGAGGCACTGAGGGATTCCTGAGATTCAATGTATTTTCTGTATTACAGTTCTATTGTATTCTCTTAACTAATCTATTGCCAATTCCAATCCCAGCTACATAGAAAAGCTGAAATCTGTGGATGGTGGTTTGATGCCATCCAAACAGGAGAACTCTGGGAGACTCTCCTACTAAGCACAAAAAAGCAGAAAGTGGGGCTGTGACTCGAGTGGTAAAGCACTAACCTTGAGGCAGAAATCTCAGTGACAGCACACAAGTCCTGATTTGAAGCAGCAGTGATGACAGAAATTATTATTCATGATCGTGAATATGATATGAGGTACTTTTCCTAAGAATTGTTTTCTTTCAGGGCTGGGGATATGGTGTAGTGGCAAGAGTATTTTCATAATATACATGAAGCCCTGGGTTCAATTCCCCAGCACCCCATATACAGAAAACAGCCAGAAGTGGTGCTGTGGCTCAAGTAGCAGAGTGCTAGCCTTGAACAAAAAGAAAAAAGAAGCCAGGGACAGTGCCCAGGATTGGCCAAAAAAAAAAAAAAAAAGAAGAAAAGAATTGTTTCCTTTCCTTTGATTCATTGAATGACTACACAAATGCGGATTAAGGTGCTTTTAAAAATCTCCTCCCGGTTTCATGCCAGGTATGCTTTTAAACATTTCTTACAGGCATTTCCATTCCACATGGCCATCTTTACATAGAACAAGTCAGCAATAAAGTCTCCATGACCCCGTCAGTGGTAAGTTACATGGATGCGACTCGTATGGTGACCAGTAAAGACCTGGCAGTGGAAAGAGTAGCTGGTAAAGCAAGTGCCTGCCTCATTATTGAGTTGAGGAAATTTCTTGGATTAAAGCTCCACAGAGTTTGAATTTCGTAAATAAAATAACAGGATTTCGAAACCTTCATCCCAGGGTCTGAGAATGTAGCTTAGTGTTAGAGAGCTTGCCTACCATACATGAAGCCCTGGCTTTGATTTCTCAGTACTATATAAACAGAAAAGGCCAGAAGTGGTGCTGTGGCTCAAGTGGTAGATCACTATCCTTCAGCAAAAGAAGCTCAGGGACAGTGCCCAGGCCCGGAGATCAAGCCCCAGGATTATCAAAAACAAAAATAAAAACAGGGCTGGTGATAAAGCCTAGTGGCAAGAGTGCTTGCCTCCTATACTTGAAGCCCTGGGTTCGACTCCCCAGCACCACATATATAAATATGGCCAGAAGTGGCACTGTGGCTCAAGTGGCAGAGTGCTAGCCTTTAGCAAAAAGAAGCCAGGGACAGTGCTCAGGCCCTGAGTCCAAACCCCAGGACTGGCCAAAAAACAAAATAAAACAAAACAAAAAAACTTAAGCTCAGATATGCAATATAAAATAGTCCGAAGCCAATGATCTTACCTATCTATGTGTTTGTCTATGTCTCTCTCTTCCTCTCTGTGTATACTCTCTCCCTTCTCTCTCTGCATTATTTGCCCCATTGAAGTCGCATTCTACTGTTTATAATTTGCTCAAATTTCCCCTGATCACAATTTCTTTTTGTCCTTCTTTTTTTCTTTATTGCTAGTCCTGGGGCTTGGACTCAGGGCCTGAGCAGTGTCCCTGGCTTCATTCTGCTCAAGGCTAGCACTCTGGCACTTGATCCACAGCACCTTTTCTGGCCTTTTCTATATGTGTGGTGCCAGGGATTGGAACCCAGGGCTTCGTGTATATGAGGCAAGCACTCTTGCCCTCTATTTATCTTTTATAACTTGGCGCCCTGCTTTCGTGTTCTCTTCGCGGACATCTTCCACATATATTGCTCATGTCCCACTAGGATCCGCTATGTATTTCCATTCATTAACCAAAGTTAACAGCTCCTCCGTGGCTCTTTTCGGGGAAATGGGGTGCTGGCGGCGGGTGTTACTTTGTATTCTGGGCCTCGAGCCTCCTGTGAAGGCTTCTGCACATCCGTTTTTGTAATAGGCCCCTTTTTCTTACTCATGAAGTTCTTGCACCCCTTTTATGTGGCGGACTCCCTGCCCTGCCTCTTACTCTTGGATTCCTGGGTTCTAAAGGAGATGGGAGGTACCTGTGTACTGGGGTGTGCAGGGACCCCCAAGGTACAATGGTCAGAGTCGAATCCTGCACCCTGGGAGGGCTCCTCACAACCACCTTCTGAGCTCATGTCACCTACTTACCTTTTGGTATTAAGATCCCAAGGAAGAGAACAGAAAGCAGTGGGTGGAACTTCATGTTTGAGGGCCCAGAGGCAGTGGCCAGTGACCCTCGAGGGGCTCCTGGGCTTTTCTTCCCTGGGGGGGAGACTGCACCTCCTCTGGACAGTGAAACTTAAGGCACAGAAGGGCAAAGCTGCCTCTGCTGAAATGCTTCTGAGCTCCGGAGCCCTGAAACTCAGTGAGCAATTAGCCTAATTACAGGAAAGGAGTGGGTACTCATTTCCTCTTTCTATGCACTGTGGATTTCACCAAGGGTCAGGACAAGTTGCCCCTTTTCTTTGTTGTAACACTTATAAACATGATTTCTTATTTATGTTTTCTTTCCCATTACATGCTGTAATGAAAGTTATAATTCAGTGCATGCATACAATGTGTAAGGAATGATAAAGTCAGGGTAATCACGGTCTGTCTTGGGAAGGTTCCAATTTTTTTCTAGGATTTTTTTTTGATGTGGAGAGGGTTTGGTGCTGGTACTGGGGTTTGAATTTGGGACCTGAGCACTATCCCTAAGCGTTTGTGCTTAATTAAGGCTAGCACTCTCCCACTTAAGCCACAGCTCCACTTCCAGCTTTGTAGTAATTTATTAGCGATTAGAGTCTCACAGATTTTCTGCCGAGGCTGACTTTGAACCATGATCCTTGGATCTCAGTGTCCTGTACAGCTAGGATTACAGGTGTGAGCTACTGGGCAGCTGGCACTCTTCCAGGTTTTTGTTGTTGTTGTTGTTGTTGTTTGTTTGTTTGCTTGGTTTTTTTTACCAGTCCTGGTCCTTGGACTCAGGGCCTGAGCACTGTCCCTGGCTTTTTTTTTCTCAAGGCTTGCACTCTGCCACTTGAACCACGGCGCCACTTCTGGTTTTTTCTATATATGTGGTGCTGGGGAATTGAACCCAGGGCTTCATGTACATGAGGCAAGCACTCTTGCCACTAGGCCAGAGCCCAGCCCCTCTTCCAGTTTTTTGAGATGTGTAATGAACTGTTTACTCTTTTGTGAATTATAACGTTAGAACTACATTTCTCCCTATAACTCTGTGGGCCTGGGCACTGTCCCTCAGCTCTTCAGCTCAAGCAAGGGTCTCATTCTTCCACTTGAGCCACAGCACCACTTCCGGTTTCTGGAGGTTAATTGGAGAGAAGAATCTCTCGGACTTTCCTGCCTTTGGACCACGACCCTCAGATGTCAGCCTCCTGAGGAGCTAGGATTACAGGTGTGACCTGCAGACTGCTCGCACTCTTCCTAGCCTCTAGTGACCACTACAGCACATGAATTCTGTGATCAACTTTTTTAGCTTTCAGCAGTGAGTGGGAACACAACCACATTCATCTTTCTATACCTTGTTCCTTTCACTTGACATGTTCTCAAGTCCTGTCTATGCTTTCTGAAAGGAGAACAGTGTTTAGAAAAAAAAACAAGGCACACTTGGAAAAGAGTTGTCAGTGTTATGCCAGATTTCTGATCCCCGTAGACCACCAAGGAGCTAATACAGATGCAAACGCACAAAAGTCTTTGGAAGCTGGAGCCTGGACTCCCAACCATCACCAACACAGCGGATCTGAATTGAGAGACCAGACCCTCAGACAGGCAGGGTTTTTATTGTGAGTACTGCAGGGGCAGGGTATTTCAACTTGGCAGATACTTGATTGGATGGCATTTAGCAAACAAATTTTGTTCTATTTCTATTGGGTATCCACCCTTTCAGTTATCTATTTTGGCTTTGATATCGGGAACTGGCCTCGATATCAGGAATTGACAACAAGTGGTCACGTAGCACTGATGCAGGGATTTGTACAGGGGGTAGAGCAAGACACAAATGGGTTAAGCAAGCCATTTACAGAAACTGAATATTGTGGTCAGGCTGACCTAGTGATATGCCCAAGTTGCTAGAAGACGACCAATAAGACCACCGAGAGCCAGACGTTTTGAAATGCAAAAGCAAGGCTTTATTCAGGCCAGTCATATTATCTTTAAGCAGTTAAGGAGTTGCCACTTAATAAAGCAGTTTATTAATATGATTTATCTTGATCAATGTCACACCTTTCAACATTTTCACCCATCCCTCTTTTCCCTAAAGTCTTGTTCATTTTATTTTTTGGCCAGTCCTGGGGCTTGAACTCAGGGCCTGAGCACTGTCCCTGAGCTTCTTTTACTCAAAGCTAGCACTCTACCACTTGAGCCACAGCATTACTTCCAACGTCTTCTGTGTATGTAGTACAGAGGAATCAAACCCAGTGCTTCACGCATGCCAGACAAGCACTCTGCCACTAGGCTGGCCATATTCCTAGCTCAATCTTGCTAATTTTGTAATGTACATTAGATTCACAACTGCATTCTCCCAACCTCCCGCTGCCATGCCTCTTTTTTCTATTGCCTCCTTTTTTGGGTCCCTAGAAACAGCAGGCTTAGACAAGGTAGTTGACCTAGGGAGAGGCAAACCTGAGTGGAATAACAGAAGCCAAAGTAGCTGGGCCTAGAGCTGCTGGAGTTTGCAAAAGAAAGGAAGGACAGAGATGAAGCCTGATTGTTACTCCATTTGCATGTTTTAAAGAAGTTAGATGGATCCTCAGTAAGTACCAGTTACACCCAGAACCATGAAGTAAAGAGTACTTTGATTGCTTTAATGATTGCCTTAATGGTTCATTGGTTTATTCACCAGAGTTTTACTGGAATTACTATTTGTGATCCCTAACTGCCAGTTCCACTTCTGTAAGTCTGTTGCTATCACCTGTTTGTGGTACCTGTGGTGGTGAGCAGATGCTGACAACATCTAAATGAAAGACTCCTAGCCCGACAGACAGAGTGCTGCTGACTGTAGTTGTGGGTTCCAGGCCCACCTGGATATCTGATATATAGCAAATATAGCATTGAAATTTTGAAAGTGCTTTTGAAATGATGTAAATGCAAATTAATGACCATCGACTGGCACTAGCTTTGAGAAACTATGATTGGTATTCTTTAATGTAACCTGGCCTGAGCTGTATTATCAAACTTGTTTTGAACTTGTTTTACTTTGCTAGGTATTGTCCACATCTGTGAGCCTTCCTCTCCTCTTCCCCTCTTCCCCACCTCCCCGCCCCCCTGCAGAGTTTCATCCTGTTTTATCACCTGATGGTCAGGTGATTTCCAGTAAATGTCCAGACACCCTGATCTGTGTGTGACTGATTCCTATAGTTAGAATAAAGTCGAAATTCCTGTGGTTTGGGGGCTTATAGGCAATCTTCTGAGAGGGCTCAGGCTCCACCTTGAGGTCCCAGCCTTGACCCTGCCTGTACTTTTCTCGCTGAACAAAGTTCTTTACGTCCCTGATTGTCATCTGACTGAGTGGTCTCTTTGATGATCGATTCCTGAACACCATAACACTATGTTAAATATAGTATATACAATATGATGGGAATCTACACTCTAAAAATCGTGGAGGCGTATACTTGCTCCTCCCAGGTAAAAGGCACTTGCTTTCACAACCCAGGCCACAGTTGGTTAAAACCGAGCTTGCTCAGTGCATTTGCAGAGCAGGCTCCCAGAACGAGGCCTGGGTAAGTTACTGAAAGCAAAACCACAAACTTACAAAGCATGTCCTGAAACTTTTTGTTTTGGGCCACCTCAAACCCTACTTAAGACCCTTGAGCCTTGCCCGGAATTGTTTGCAGGGTGTCCTTACTTTCCTCATGTCACTGTGGCTACGATGGCCCACTACAACTGTCCATTAAAGTTTCTCTGGTCTGTTGAGTTTGCTCTATTTATTCTAATACCCTCGTGACTCAGTTTCCCACACAAGTTATAATACAGGCACAGGCAATTATTTTCCTGAATACAAGTCCACATGCCCTGAAAATGAGCCAGCCCTGGTGGTTGTAATTAAGTCATCTCACCAGGCACTATCTGCTCAGGACAACAATCCTAGCTACCGAGCAGCCAGAAATCAAAGGATCAATTTCCTAAGCCAGCTCAGAAAAGAGAAACTTCCAGAGTCTTATCTCCAATAAACTACTTAGAAAAAAAAAACAAAACAAAACAGAAATGGCGCCTTGGCTCCAGTGGTAGAGGGCTAGCCTTGGGAAAAAGACTCTCAGGATCAGATCCTAGGCCCTGAGTTCGGGACCCTGGCCTGGTTCACCTACCAAATGGTAACTTGTATACTGGAAGAGCAAAATACTTGGGAAAACACCTCCTCCTTGTGCAACATGCATTCTCTCTCTAAGACAAGCACCTGTTTTTAAATATATGGCAGGATGCATTCTTTCCTAAAAGGGATGTCCACAATAACAAGTCAGTCCTAGAGACCTGAGCCCAGGTAATAAAAATGTCACACTGAAGGTGATGAAGATCAAATGTAAACACAGATCTTCACTTAACTACAGCCGGGATGTCCACCCAGCTTCCAAGGCCCAGAGGGGAGACAAGCCATCCTTTGAATTGCAGATGTAGCCAGTTGCATAGACCTAAAGGGGATATGTAAAGACATAGTGTTGTTTAGCCCCAATGGGCACCACCTGAATCCCCAGCATCTGTGGCAGGGACCTGAATTTCCTGAGAACAATCCCCCACCCCACCAGTGGGCCAGTCTCTGCTTTTCAGAAGCCTGGCCTCTGTTGGCTGAAAGACAGCCCTGGGCATGACTGGTCACCCAGTGCTCCACAGAGTTGTTGAGCAGAGTTGTTGATTGGGTGGAGGTGCGCAGGTGGGAGGAGCCAGGACTTCACTTTCCCTGGAGCTGGAAATCCTGGGCTGGAGGCTACAGCTGGCTTCTTCCTTCCTCCATGCTTCTTTCAGCATAGTGCTGGGACTGCCTGGGAGTGAAAGCCTAGAGGAACACAGTCTTGGGATGATGGCGTCCCTGATGAGTAGCAAAAGCCTTCCTTAAAGAAATGAGACTTTGACGTCAGGTTTTTGCATCTTTTTTTCTTTTTTCTCTCAGTGGAAGGACTTGACTTCGGCCTCAGCGCTGTCTCTGTCCTGTTTTGTTGCAGGCTGCGCTCTACCACAGGGAGACACAACCCCACTTCGTATTTCCCAGTGGTTCACTAGAGATGAGACTCTTGAGATGTTTCTGCCTGGGCTGGCATTGAGGCTGGATCCTCAGATCTCAGCTTCCTGAGCAGCTCAGAGGGGCTCAGCTTACAGCCTAGAGCCAACAGTGTTCTGCTGCGTTATCATATTAAGTACAAAGAAGACTTGTTCACGAGTTGAAATTCCATGTAATGACTCTGAAGTAGTGGTCACTGCTCAGAAAATTCTCCCGCTACTGAACTATCTGTGTACTGTGGCCTGCAGGACACTGTTGTGTGGAAGGAGCACAGGGAATGTCTTCCTTCCTTCCTTTGTTGGTGGCCTCGTGGGAAGTGGCTTGTCACGAGTCACTGGTGAGGGTTTGTGAAGTTTTCTTTAAATGTAGGGACTCTTCATTTAGGGTTCTTGACTTTGTGGAATAAGAATTTCTGGGCAAGGCAGGATGGTAAGAAAACGAGGCCGAGCTTAATGGAGTAAGCAATCGAAGTAGCTGACAAACAGAAGGGCAGTAGCACCTACTAGCAGATTATGGATGCCATACGAATACGCCTAACAGCCAAGGATCGGTCTCCCTGTGTCTCCTGCCCAGCCCCACACTCTGTTAGAGTGCCACTTCCCTTCTGCTTGTGCGTTTGTCTGCTTGTCTATTTGCTTCCCTGTGCAATCAATAATGCTCTGCCAAGTTCTTACCATGGAGACTTGTCCAGAAGTTCTGATTCTGTGATTGAAGTCAGGGACCCTAAGAGTCTCCACTTTTAAGGGAAAATTTCACCCACCCTCCCCAATGTCCAGTGACTCATTAATCATCCTGATGTGTGCAAGTGACTTAGTGTGGTGCTAACTGTTATGCCTAAAACTGAGTTCACACCTCTTCCCACAGGCTAAAAGGCAGGGCTTTCGGCGGTTCCACGGGGAGAAAATAAAAATTGTCATCAGCATTTTGTATTTACTAACTGCTAATTTTGCTTCTGTAAAGCTCTTTGTGACTAAGGACCTAGGAAAGACCATAAAACAACCTGGGGCAGATGGTTTTCAGAAAAAACATAAACACCCATAAGAGTGACCAGCAGAGAAGAAAAGCAAGTTTTAGAGTTACCAGGACTCCCCCAGCCAAGTGTGGTTTCCAGTATTTTAACCCTGCAGCTTTGCACTATCCCTCTTGCTACACCCTTATGGCTTAACCAACCTATTTTAAATGTGTTGGTCCTTTGATCTTCCCAGATTCCTTCCCGCCGCCAAATGTACCAAACATGCTTTAGAATTATTGTATAAATTTCCCGCGGTGTGTGCTGATTTGTTGAAATATGCTATGGTGTATGCTAAGTCCTTGCCTCCTCCCCCCAAAAAATGTATAAAACAGCAGAAAGCCCTAGGCTCATGGACTCTTAGCGTCCGGTTGCCAAGTGCACAGAGGACCAAGCTCAAGCTTGCAATAAAGGCTCCTTTTGCTTTTGCATTGTTGTGGGTCTCTGGTGGTCCTTTTGGGGGTCCAGCGTTTGAGCATAACAGTGGTTCCTCTCCCCAGTGGCCCAGGTTGGTGTGGAGACAGGGCATTGCTGAGGGAAACTGAAAGCATTAATCTAGCTCAGTCACAAGCAGGTGTTTGTTTGATCTAACTTTAAACCAGGTTGTAATGGTGGAAGAATCCGAGGGAGGGGACTGCATGGTCAAGCTAGCCACACATACCTAGCCAATGAGATCACAACATCTATAGAATATGCTAAGCCACACCCAGGTGGCCAATGGAGTTACAACCTGTTACATAGTATCTGCTTGAACCAACCTATTATCTAGTTAGAGTTGGCAGGTGCATTGGAGGGGGGGTTGGGGAGGATGGTTTCTATTGTTTACAGTGAAGGAGGAAAACTTCCCTGGCTAAGAAGTCAGGGTAGAGCCCTCAACTCTGAAGCTCAGGGCTGAGGGAGATGTGGAGATGGAGTCAGTTTCTGCCCTCTTTCACAGGCCAGATCTGACATCCAGATCTGGCCTCCATCACCATCTTGATGTTTGATGACAGGTTGTTACCTCTAGGAAACTTCATGAACAGAATTCAGTCTGAAAGTATACATGTAGGAGGAAATGGGAATAAATATAAAATATAGGAAAAATGAAAACATTGGGTAAAATTTTGAAAATTGGAGAGACCCCAATAAAGAGGCTTTTTTTGAAATAGGGAAGTTGGATCTGGCTATCGCCATCACTGGCCACAAAGTGAATTGCACTACCTGCCATCTTGTCTTCATAGTGTGCCTGCTGGCCTATAGTTTACTGAACCTGTCAGTCAAGCACCTGGGTCTGGGAGCTTCCTGTGACCCAACCCCCAGACCTGATCCTATTTAGGGTCAGGCCAGCTCAGGTGCCATTGTTTGCTTCTCCATGTTTGCTGCCCCGCGTCCCATCTCCTGGCTCGTCTCCAGTCACCATGGCATCCCAAGACAGCTCTCCATTGGTGCTGGATTGGTTTGCTGGTATGGTCTTTCTTCTTTCTTCCCTCTCTGGCCTGTTTCTGGACAGTGTTACGGGTATGTGTGGGCTGCAGGCCTTTGTAACAACCGGCTGCCTGCAGACTGCTAGTGCTCTATTAAAAACTCCAGGACTGGATCCTTCAATATGTGGCTTCTCGGGTAATTTACTATAATATAAAACACTTTCCACTTGGCAGAATGGAAACAACAAGAAGAGAGGCAGTGATGTATAATCCATGAGTTTGCATAAACACTGGGGATGAGAGGTGCTCTCAGTAATGAATGGAGATCACTGGTCTCTCAGTGTCCCCCTGACTGGCCTGGGAGAAACTGCCGATCTTAATGACCTTGAACCTCATTTTGACCAACCCTGTCATGATTTGTGCCCAGAAATGACACCATGAAGAGCCCATGCTGTGTGGGAACTCCTCAGTTCTGAAGAATGTAAGGATCTCCTCCAGCTGCTCTGGACTTTGAATAATACAGTGCTGGCTTTATTTTCTCAACGAAGGAATGACTACTGTGTTGCTTGATGCAGTTGCACAGGATATTAGGGCCTGGGCTGCTGTGTTTGCAATCCAAGCTACTCAGGAGCCTGACATCTGAGGGTGGCACTTTTGAAGACAGCCTAGTGAGGCAACTCAGGAGACTCTTATTCTGTTGACCACCAAACAGCTGCAAGTTGGAGGTGTGACTCAACTGTTGGAGCACTAGCCTGGAGCAGAAAAGCTCTGGTATAGTGTCAAGGCCCTGAGTTGCCCCAGAACCTGCAAAAAAAAAAAAAAAAAAAGAAGCATATAATATTATTGAAAGATTTTACTGAGTGATACCCTTAGGTATACTTATGGCAACCATCCATTGTGTCAAAGTTGCAAAGTAGCTAAACATTTTTATGACTGGTTTTCAGGAATTGTCATCTTTACTTTTTTTTTTTTTTTTTGCCAGTCCTGGGGCTTGGACGCAGGGCCTGAGCACTGTCCCTGGCTTCCTTTTGCTCAAGGCTAGCACTCTGCCACTTGAGCGCCATTTCTGGCCATTTTCCATATATATGGTACTGGGGAATTTAACCCAGGTCTTCATGCATGCTGGGCAGGCTCTCTTGACACTGGGCCACATTCCCAGCCCCTCATCTTTACTTTTTGACAGTGCTGGGGCTTGAACTTTGGGCCAAGGCACTGTCCCTGAGGTTATGTGGCTCATGGCTAAGGCTCTACTGCTTGAGCCACAGTGCCACTCTGGCATCTTCTGTGCAGCTTACTGGAGATGTGGGTCTCTGAGACTCTCCTTCCCTGGTCTGGTTTGGAACAATGATCCTCAGATCTCTGTCTCCTTGCACCAGAGGCAGGTGAGGGTTTGTGACATTTTCCTTTTAACATAGGGATTCCTCTCTTAGGGTCCTTAACTTCAATCCCAGAAAAAGAACAATTCACAGTGATTAGGAAACTTGGCTGAGTTCTACTGAGGAAGTAAGCAAGCCAATACACAAAAAGCATACAGAAATGCAGAAAGGAAGGGCACACTCTTAACAGAGTGGGGGTCCTGTCTTGGAGAGACAGAAACAGGCAATTCCTTGGCTGTTGAGAGTATTAGCATGGTAAAGGCAGGGGGTGTGACTTTAACTTTATGGCAAGATAGGTGTTTTCCCTTTGCCCTAATCACTACTGGTGTTACATCTTGAGTTTCTGGGTGTTTTGGGGCTCTCTTGGCAGGTGGAACCCATCCTGCCATGGAGCAGTTCCTTTTCCTTGAGATAAGGAAAGCCCCCTGTTGTCTACATTTTGGTTGGGGGTTGCTTATGTTTGGGGGAGCGTTTTAGTCAGGAAGGCATACATCCTGCCAAACAAATGTTATTGCTTGGGCTGAGAAATGAATCTCTCAGGAAGGGATGCATCCTCTGTGTCTCTGAAGCTGAGATAGTGCTTATATGTTTCTAAACACCAAATTTCTGAGTTGCCTTCACCGGGCCTCATTCTTCTGAACATATCCTGCCTCATTTTCCCAAGAATAACTGGTCCCTTAATCTTAGGAGAAGTTGATGGACTAGCTTTAAGCTTGAGTTTTTTTATTCTTGGCAGACTGTTACCCTGCTTCCTTTTCCATAGTCGATTCTGCCTCATACCTGAGTGCAGTGCCTGAGTGCTTCTAGTGTTGGAATGGAGCATAGGTGACTCACAGCAGTAATTCACTCTACTCAGGAGGCTGACACCTAAAGATCACAGTTCAAAGACAGCTTCGGCAAGAAAACGCATGAAATTCTTTTCTCCAATAAATTATGGAGAAGAAGAAGGAGGGAGAGAGAGAGGGAGTAGGAAAAGGAGGGTGAGGAGAGCTAGGGGAGGGAGAAGGAGAATGAAAAGAGGAGGAGAAATGGAGGAATGGATGTGTAGCTCTGGTGGGAGAATATTCAGTTTTAGCAAAGGAAACTCTGAGACAGCATGTAGGTAATGAGGTCAAAGCCCAAAGCCTACACAAAGTTTATTCTAAAGGAGTCATAACCATGTGGCTCTGAATGCTGAGAACTGGCCACTGTTGCTCCAAGCCCTGCAGAGAAGTCCCCCAGAATCTTATCTCTCATCAGCCACCAAGAAAAGCTGGAAGGAGAGCTCTGGCTCTAGTGGTAGAGCACAAACTAGCCTTGAGCGACCATGCTCAGGGTTAGCACCCAAGACCGGAGTTCCAGTCCCTGGAGAGGAAGGAGTTCCATGTGGAATGTGGTTACTCCATATCGTCTCTTCCACATGCCATACAGTATTCCGGGGTGCGCCTTGCTCATTCGCCCTTCCACAGCACCATGCCGTTGGTTTTTTGGGGTTTTTTTTGGACAGTCCTGAGCCTTGAACTCAGGGCCTGAGCACTGTCCCTGGCTTCTTTTTGTTCAAGGCTAGCCCCCCGCCACTTGAGCCACCACGCCACTTCTGGCCTTTTGTATATATATGGTTCTGGGGAATCGAACCCAGGGCTTCATGTGTAGCAGGCAAGCACTGTTGCCACTAGGCCATAGCCCAGCCAAGAACCCTTGTTTTCTGTGCATACCCGGCCTCCCCTCTACGTACCTCAGTTGGCATCATCTCAAGGCTTGTCTGTTGAACTTGTCCCTGTTGCACTGTTTAATGGGAACTGTCTTGGGTATTGTAGGAGCCTCTGAACTTTGAAGATGTAACTGTGAACTTTACCCACAAAGAGTGGGACCTGATGAACGCAGCACAGAGGAAGCTGTGGAGAGATGTGATGTCAGAGGTTGCCTGTATGCTGGAGTCCATCGGTGAGTACTGGGACCCTTCCAGTGCCCATACATACTTATCAATGTGAGTGTATAAAATAAAGCACATATATATGTGCATAAACATTCACTCAGCTTCTTTCCACTGGAATTTCCACTTGAATTCAGCCTGTGAGAATATACTTTTGACGGAAGCTTGTATTTTGTTAAGGCAGAAATAGAAACTGTGTGATTACTTCTGAATCCACCCTTAGGATATATATTGTATTTTCCCATTGCTTGTGAACATGGAGTTACACTAACAGCACCTTAATCTAATTTGGAGCCACTGTGGGATTCCTGAGATTCAATGTCTTATCTAGATTACAATTATATTGTATTCTCTTAACTACTCTATTTCCAATTACAATCCTAGCTACACAGGAAAGCTGAAATCTGAGGATGGTGGTTTGAGGCCATCCAAACAGGAGAACTCTGGGAGAGTCTCTTACTAAGCACAAAAAAGCAGAAAGTGGGGCTGTGGCTCAAGTGGTAAAGCACGAGCCTTGAGGCAGAAATCTCTGCAACAGCATACAAGTCCTGAAGCAGCAGTGATGACAGAAATTATCATTCATGATTGTGAATATGACATGAGATGCTTTTTCTAAGAATTGTTTTCTTTCCTTTGATTCATTGAATGACTACACAAATGCGGATTTAGGTGCTTTTAAAATCTCCTCCAGGTTTCACACCAGGAATACTTTTAAACATTTTTTACAGGCATTTCCATTCCACCTGGCAAAGATGGCCGTCTTTGTATACAACAAGTCAGCTGCAACGTCCACGTGACCCCGTCAGTGGTAAGTTACACAGATGTGACTCCTGTAGTGACCAGTAAAGACCTGGCAGTGGACAGAGTAGCTAGAAAAGCAAGTGCCTGCCTCATCATTGAGCTGAGGAAATTTTTTGAATGAAAGCTCCACATACCTTGAATTTCTTAAGGAAAATAACAGGATTTCAAAACCTTCATCTCAGGGTCTGAGAATGTGGCTTAGTGGTAGAGTGTCCGTCTACCATACATGAAGCCCTGGCTTTGATTTCTCAGTACTATATAAACAGAAAAAGCCAGAAGTGGTGCTGTGACTCAAGTGGTAGTGCATGATCCTTCAGCAAAAGAAGCTCAGGGACAGTGCCCAGGCTGGGAGTTCAAGCCCCATGATTAGCAAAAACAAAAATAAAAACAAACTTAATCTCTTAAACATTGGACCTGGGTACTGTCCCTCAGCTTCTTTTACTCATGGCTAGCACTCTACCACTCCAAGTACAGCACTGCTTCTAGCCTTTTGTGAATACTTTATTGGAGGTAAGAGTCTCATGGACTTTCCTGAACTGGCTCACTTTGAACCATGATCCTCAGATCTCATCCATGTTGGTAGCTAGGATTACAGGCATGAGCTATCAATTCCCAGTTATAATATGTTTTATGTCTAGGCTAAGTAGTCTAGCATTCTCATGTAGAGAAATGGCCCTGGAGATGAATTTGAACAATTGATGATCATGTTTCATCATTTTCCCACAGCAGAAATCTCTTTATCTGCAAGATTCACTTGACAGGAATGACTCGACAGAAACGAAGACTCACAACTCTTCATTGACACAGAGTTTGCTAAAGGATGCAGAAGACATCTCCTCTGTTAGCCTACACCGGGGAGAGAACGACCATGAATATTCACGTACTCCTGAGCACCTGGAACACAATGAAATTGATCATCTTCATGGTAATGGCATTATGAAAAATTCGTTAGACATTAGACATTGCAGTGCGTCTCTCGAGGAAAACAGACAGTGTGACTGTGGTCTATGTGCTAAAGTCTTTGTTGAGAGCAATGAACGCTGTAAACACAATGTAACTCACACTGGAGGGAAATCACATGGTTGTAGTTTGTGTAGGACAGCCTTTGCTCCTTCAAAGTTCAGTCACCATACGACTGCACATGATGGAGACGAAGTGTGTGAGGATAGTGACCTGGAGCATGTACTTGGTCAATCCAGGGAGCTCAGTTGGCAGGATGGAGGAGAAACTATACAGGAAGTTGATGAGAGCCACCTGTGTACCACCCCCTCCATTCATCCAAGTCACTTCCAGCAGCTGGAGGACGTGCCCACTGGAGGAGGGGCAGATGAAGGTCCAATCCATGTGTGGGAAGTGGTCACTCCGCCATCTCATCCTGGAAATCAGGAAGAAGCACATGCCAGAGAGAAAGCACAGGCATGTCCTTCCCGTATGGAAGCCTCCCAAAGGCCAAGTGACCTTAAGACACATAAAAGAACACACACTGAAGAGAAACGGCATGAATGTCACATCTGTGGGAAAGCCTTTAAAAAGTCAAGTGTCCTTAAGTCACATAGCATAGTGCACACTGAAAAGAAACCCTATGAATGTCGCATCTGTGGAAAAGCCTTCAAAAGGGCATGTAACCTTAAGACACATAGCATAGTGCACACTGGAAAGAAACCCTATGAATGTTGCACCTGTGGGAAAGCCTTCACTACGCCATCTGATCGTGCAACACATGAAAGAATACACACTGGAGAGAAGCCCTATGAATGTCACTTCTGTGAGAAAGCCTTCACTCAGCTCTCTCACCGTGACATACATGAGAGAACACACACTGGAGAGAAACCCTATGAATGTCGCACCTGTGGGAAAGCCTTCGCTGCCCCATCTAATCGTGCCACACATGAGAAAATACACAGTCGAGAAAAGCCCAATGAGTGTCACTTCTGTGGGAAAGCCTTCATTATGCAATCTTCTCGTGATGCACATGAGAAAATACACACTGGAGAAAAACCCTATGAATGTCGCACCTGTGGGAAAACCTTTGCTGCATTATCTCACCGTGCCACACATGAAAGAACACACACTGGAGAGAAGCCCTGTGAGTGTCACTTCTGTGAGAAAGTTTTCGGTTTGGGCTCCAGCCTCTTTCACCATAAGCAATTACACACTAGACAAAAAAATGATGCGTGTCATCAGTGAGTGAAATCATTCAGTATCTCATTTAAACCTTGCCAGGACAAGAAATGAGACCAATCACACAAATGCAACCTGTGTGTGGACCGTTTTGGTACACCCTGTAACCTTAGAAAGTAAGAGCAATCCTACAGGAGTCTCATCTGTGTGGGAAAGTCTTCAGTCAATCAACTCATCTAAGACAACACCACAGGACATATACTATACAGAAACCACCGATAGAAAGCTTCTTTGTGAGAGGCTTTAGACCTGACTTCATGGGTGAGAAGGCTATGAACATTTCAGCTCTGGGAAAGCCTTCAGTCATCATGGAGGGTTGGCTCCCTCAAAGAACAAACACTGGAGAGAAACCATGAGTGTCACTCGTGGGAAAGCTGTGAACTGATCTACTCCTCATATACAGAATCAAACGATGCACACTGATGAGAATCCACAAGAACATTTTTCATGTGAGAAATCCTTCTGTCTATAGTCAGCCCTTCAATGTCATGTGGGAATACAAAAAGGAAAGAATATAGCTGTGTGGGGTATTATATCTTGCTTGTATATTATGCACATGAGAACTATGACTATGACTCAACCTTTAGTGTAAATGTAAATATAATGAACTAGAACCAGAAAAGCCACCTAGAGACCCAAACTCAGTTTGGCTAGTCAGTCCCTATGCACAAATACATTTAAAGTTGTATGTGTGTAATCTGCTTGGTATGTAGCAAATGTAGGAGTCTGTAGTTACAATGTTAGTTTCAAATACCCTAAGTGCCTTTGCAGAAAGGAAACTCCTAATCCATCCTTAATGGAGAAATCTTTCCATCTATGATGTTTTTGTGTGTGTGTGTGTGTGTGTGTGTGTGTTTTGGTTCTTTGTTGGTTGGTCTTCTGACTTGAACTTGGTGTGAAGACTGTCAACTATCTTTTAGCTCTTTTTTCTCTAGGCTAATCCCGGCTTTCTAGGTTAACTGGAGAACTTACCTGGCCCGGCTGGCTTTCAATTTTGATCCTTAGATAATCAGCCTCTTGAGTTGCTAAGATTACAGGAATGAGCCACCAGCACTGGGATACAATGTATTTGTAAGTAATAGGAGAGCACGTCACTTGACATCCCTCATTTGTCTTTAATTTTGTGAACAAATATTCATCTAAGCACCAGGTATGGCATGCAAAAAAATCCTGAAGTAACAAGTTCTAAAGACACTAAGTATTCCATCTAAATGAATGATGAAATTATATAATTGATAGCTTTTTTATTTCACAGCCAAATTTGTGGTATATGTAATGTTCCATATTGTATATGATGTTTAGTGTTGTGAGTGATGAAAATCTCAGAGTGGATAACGATGTAGTTTTCAACAGTAAGATTTACTGAGGAAGCTTGATCTTAAAAAGAAAGTGGAATCATTTCTGATTTATTGGATGTCAAAGTGTCTTTAAACAATATATATATGTATGAATATATATGTACAATAGTGAGATTGCATAAAATTAATAAGGAATCATCAGATGTAGATTTGGATGACATTCAATCCAAACTAAAGGTCAACCAGACAGAACCTAATTTGCAGAGAGAATTAGCAATACAGATTTCAAGTAATTGAGAGACTAGTTTAAGAAGATCTGACATTTATTATGTTATACTTTTTATCATGAAGTTTAAACCAGAACATTGGATCTGAACTCCTTGATAGGTGGGAAGATATTCAGCCCTTACTTTGGGCCATCCCTTCCTTCAATATACTTTCCACTGAGATAATTTCCAACTTCTTCATGTTAGCAGAAATCCCCAAATGTGCTGAGAAACACAGCACAGGGTTTTCTCTCCTTCCCAAGTGTCTAGGAATGCCACAATTATGTCAAAGGTGAGTGCCTGGGTATGCAGCTTAAGGCATTTGGGGCTCCTCGGTCGTCCTCACCACACATAGGTGTTACCATGTCTGTTGGTCAGGCCCTCAGAATACTCCTGATGTTTGTCCTTCAACATTTCCTTTGGGCAGAGTAATGGTGGGAGCTCCTCTAACTCAAATCATCATGATAGCCCTGAGATAACTTACCTAAAATATATGGAAACATATATCATTCACATCAAAAGTGCCTGGCCCGAGTGTCACAGATATGGAATCCCAGCTTGTCAGGAGGCTGAGAACAGAAGATTTTTTTTAACGCCACCCTAGGCAAGAAGTCTATGAGACTCTTACTGACTGCCCCAAAGTCAGCTCTGCAAATGATGGCTCAAGGGGTAGAGTGCTAGCCTTCAGCAAAGAAGCTCAGGCCCAACACACAAACCCTGAGTTCAAGCCTAAGGAATCAACAGAAGAAAAGAAAAAAATTGAGAAGCTCCTTAATGAAAGAGTTTACCAATTTTATGTAACTTGTCACTGGTGTAATATTTTCAATAATGTAGAAAAAGTGTTCTTTTCAGTATAACTTCTCAAATTACCTGTATTCTGGTTACTAAAGAGCATGTCTTTACAAGTACCAGACCGTGCTTAGAAAGTATATTAAATAGCGTTATAGTTTGCTGTAAGATGAACATACATTTTTAAAATTAGAAATAAGTGACCAAATGTCAAGATACTGAGATTTTTCAAAAACGTTTTTACATGTGCTTGTGTATCTAATGTGTTTTTAATTTGCTTAATAGGATATAGTCATGTTTTTGTGTTTTGATAATGTAATATTCCCAGTAGACATCTGCTTTTAAAACTTTGTCCCCAGTGGACTGGGCTGTTGTGGAACACTTGTAGACTTCTGGGTGGAGGAAACAATTCATTTGGGGTATGTGCTTGAAGGCTATGTCCAGGAATCTCTTCTGCTCACCCTCCTCCTCCTTGCCCTCCTCCTCCCTCTCCCTCCCCTCTCCTGCCTCCCTTCTCTCTGTAATTTTCAGTGTCTCCCTCAGCCTCCTTTCTGATTGATAGGAGGTGTGATAATTCTCTGCTCCATTTTCCCACTGTGGTCACATTGTGTCCAGTGCATGGATCTCAGGAACTGAGAACACAATCTTTTGAAGTAATGAATCAAAATAAATCTTTTGTCCCTTAAATTGTCTGTTTCCTGAATTTTTATTACAGTGATAGAAATCAACACCAAGATGAAAAAGGTATACAAAAGGAGGAATCCAATTAGCAGTGGGTGCCATGCTGATGAATACAGGGTGTTTGGTGGTAGAGAAAGGAAAAGACCAAGGGTATGAGGTGGGAGCGAGGGGGGGATGTCTCAGGAGGAGTGGCCACCAATCTCTCAAAGTGGCATTGGAGGATTTAGCGAGTTTGGAGTGGCGGCTGGGCTCTCCATTCTTAGCTAAAGGTCATATTCTCCAAAACACTGATGCTCAGGAAGTGTCTGCGAGAAGAGCAGAGGCGAAGATGCAGGAAGTGATGGGGAATCGTGCTCAAGTCCTCCTCAGCCTTACTGAGCAAGCGGCCACTTCGCTGGGTGGTACACAAGACTGGGACAGAACACAACCCTCCCTGCGGGCAAACCAACAGAACCCCTAAATTTACAAAAGTTGACTGGATATAAGCAAGTACCCTTCCCAGAGGCTGACTTTGTTTGGGTCTTCTTAAAATGGTCTTCTGATTTACAGGTACTCTTGGTAAGTTCCTTGTTTCAGCTGCAGTATGATAAATTTACTTGAGTTGGAGACAACAATGAAGCCAAAGGGATAATTTTGAGCTGGGTGCTGGTGACTCACACTTGTAATCCTCACTGCAATATTTTTTAATTTATTTGTTAATTGAACACAAATTTTTTTGACAAGGTGTTGTGCAAAAAGGGTACAGATACACAGTAGGGCAGTGTGTACATTTCTTGTGATATCTTACACCCTATTCTTTCCCTTATCTAGGTCAGGTAGACACATATACAAGACACAGTGTATCAAGAACATATACAGTAGCCACGTGGCCACGCCCAAGAAAATTCGCCTAGGGCTTTAAATGTAAGGCCGGTAGGTTCTGTGTCTTTCTCTGTGGGACAGTGTCCTGCCACTGTGTTGTGCTGACCCTATCAGGCCCCTGTTGGGGATTTGCTGGTCGCTGATTCAGTGTGGCATGGAGGCTTATTTCTTCTTTGGTTCTTTTTTCCATTCTGCATCTTGGTCAGAGGAGCTCACCTCTCAGGCAATTCGCCTTCCTGTGTGGACCACTCTGGGGCTGGTGATGTTGAGGGGTGGCCTACCCACTTGTGCGAAATGTGCCAAACTAAGTGGGCACGGGCAGATGGAGAGCTCTGCCCTCCAGTGTAGGTGCGCCTACCAGAGCGAGCACTGTCACCGGGGCCCCGCCCACCTGTGTGCTGTGCGCCCACTACAACGGGCGCTGCTGCTGTGGCCCCATCCACCTGAGCGGGGTACGCCTACCAGAGTGAGCCCCGAGTTGTTGGGTTGTGCTTGCACCCTCCCGCGAGTCCGCTGTGGAGGGCAGTATGTGTGGGGCCCAGTGGGATCAACTGTCCGGGCGCAGATTAGCGCCCTCAGACTGTACCTCCGCTGCGAGGGGGGGCGCGTGATCAGGCCCAGGTGTCCCTGCTGTGCTGGTATTACCCACCAGCGCCTGTGATTTTAGTTGTAAAAGTCCGCGAGGTGCATGCGCCTCGGGTGGGGCTTGCACTGCCTGCCATCCCCTGGACCCTGTTGGGAAGGGGGCAGGGCCGGTGCTGCCAGTTCAGGCTTCTGGGCAGCCTTGGGGCTGCTCCGCCCTTCCCCTGCTAAACTCCTGTGACTTCCCAAAGCCTGATGGGACCTTCCCTCCTGATTTGCGGGTTCTTTGTTCCCTCCAGGTGGGGAGGGAGAGGGAGGGAGATCTAGCTTCTTTGTAGGGTTTGGGTCTCTGATAGCTGGTCTCCTGTTGGGAGAGGGGGTAATGGGGGACTCACTGGTCCTGGATTGTGTGTGTGTCCCGTGCCACCGTTGGTCCTTTGGGGTGGCGAAAGATCATGGTGGCATCCCTGGCTCTCCCCTTCTGCACCGTTGGGTTCCCCAGCCGCTTATGTCCATTCCTGTGTGGACCCAAACTTCCCGTCACCGCCGTCGCCTGGTGTCATGTTCCACACTCTCCCTGGTGTCTGTGGAGTCCTGCTGTCTCGAATCTGCACTCCCAGTGTGAGGTTTGGGCAGTCGGTCTGCCGATCGATCGCTGGGTCCCCTTTCCCAGCCTGGCCCTGTTCGAGCCAGGGTCGGCTGGTGGGGGGAGGGTTCACCGGAGATTCTCCGGCTCCATGTAGGTTTTTGGCTCTTCTTTTTTGCTCCTTTTTGTTTTCCTGCATTACTTTACTGCTTCTGGCTGCTGGTTTTGCTGGGTTCTTGATGGGGTCTTGGGTGCTGGAGTTCTCAGCTCGTTATTCAGTTGTTACCAGTCCTAGGGCTTGAACGCAGGGCCTGAGCACTGTCCCTAAGCTTCTTTGTGCTCAAGACTAGCACTCTACCTTTTGAGCCACAGTGCCACTTTTGGCTTTTTCTATTTATGTGGCGCTAAGGGATTGAACTCAGGGCTTTGTGCATGCTAGGCAAGCACTCTACCGCCAAGCCACATTCCTAGCCCATAATCCTAGACTAAGAGGCTGAAATATGTGGATAGAGGTTCAAAGATATCACAGGCAGGAAAGTCCATGAGACTTTAATTCCCATTAAATCACTCAAATGCCCCAAATTGGGTAGTGGCACAAAGTGGTAGTGCAGTAGCATTGGAGAAAAAGAGCTCAAGGGACAGTGCCAAACCCCCAATTCAAGCCCCATTATGTACCAAAACAAAAAAGATTTTGCTAAGCATCAGAAAATCTGCGAACATTTGCGCTATCATGTAGAAATCTAAAAATCAGCTGTGCACCAGTGGCTCACACCTGTAATCCTAGCTACTCAGGAGGCTGAGATCTGAGGATCGAGGTTTAAACCCAGCCCAGATAGGAATGTCCCACCAGGAAACCGGAAGTGGCACTGTGGCTCAAGTGGTAGAGCATTAGCATTGAGTTGAAGAGCCAGGGATAGCACCCAGGCTCAGAGTTCATGCCCCCTCCCCAAATAGAAGTTTAAAATTCACTCAAGGGCCAAATCTTGAAGAAGGCCTGTCCTCTTATTAGTCCATAGGAAATAGATCCATTGCAAGTGGAAACTAGAATTCTAAGTTGTCCTCTTCCAGCCCCTGGCACAGAACTCTGGTTTTTAAACAATTTTCTGAACTAGTGGTGAGGATTTTGTCTTTTTACTCTTTACCCAATGCTTGAATTTGGATCACTTTTCCTTTTTAAGATAACCTGCTTGGATACCATAAAAATGTTGACTAAGGGTTTATGCAAAAGACAATATCTGGGCTGGGAATATGGCCTAGTGGTTGAGTGCTTGTCTCGCATACATGAAGCCCTGGGTTTGGTTACTCAGTACCACATATATAGAAAAAGCCAGAAGTGGTGCTGTGGCTCAAAAGGTAGAGTGCTAGTCTTGA
Organism: Perognathus longimembris pacificus; assembly: GCF_023159225.1. Taxonomy (NCBI): domain Eukaryota; kingdom Metazoa; phylum Chordata; class Mammalia; order Rodentia; family Heteromyidae; genus Perognathus; species Perognathus longimembris. The sequence continues at coordinate 30,449,770 of NC_063178.1, forward strand.
GCAAAAGAAGCCAGGGACAGTGCTCAGGCCCTGAGTTCAAGCCCCAGGACTGGCAAAACAGAAAAAAGAAAGATATCTGAGTTTTGAATTGTGTATTCCATTGCAGGTCCAGAACACATAGTTCTGTTCCAAAATGCATTTTACTTTTAGAGTAGTCACAAGATTTCATAAAAAAAAAAACAAACCCCAAAACTATCTAAAGCAGGTCTCAGAGCATATGTAGATAACACATAGTTCAGGGTATCTGAGCCTCTCTGCAGCCTTCTGGCTTTATTTACATGCACGCCTTGTCTGGGTCTCTTTTGAACCTAGAATTACTTCTACTCTCTTGATGGTAGGTGGCACTCATTCTACATTTCTGCTGCCAATTTGGTGCCATAAAAGGTGTTGTAGAAGAAGTAATGAAGAAAATGGCTACTGGTTTCTTTAAAGCATCATTAATAGTGTTGTAATTTCTCAGTCTAATCCCTTAAAATTCCTCAGCTTCTCTCCTCTGCCCAGTGGAATTCCGTGGCATGCCACAATCGGGTTGACTGGCACTCCCCAGCCAGGCTGATAGCATCCCGGGGAGGCACAGATGGCTCAGGGAACCCAATGCCAAGGGCTAACACAATTACACAGTAAGTGTGTGCACATTTTTCTGTGTAATAGTCACATGCCAAGTCATCACAGAAAACATGGCTATATGGTGCCCCGCTGGCAGATGGAGCCCTCGGGGATTTTCCATGTTTTAAGGGTACCTTGCTCCTGCCCTGTCTCCCAATTCACTGGCAACAAGCCAGAACTGGAGCCCTGTTTCATCCCTGAGTGACAAAGCTAAGGGACCATCCCTAGGCTGTGACTTCAGCACACACGAAAAGATGACAAAGTTTATTGCCATCAAGTCAGACCAGTGCTAACATCATCTTTGAAGAGCTATTTTAAAACATTTCAAAAAATCACAGTTGTTTTCTTCAGATAGCTTTAGGAGTCTACAGGAAGCCAGTTTAACCGAGCAGAAGCAGGTCTCTTGTGATGACAATGGTCTGGGGAAGACACTGTGCTGTGTTTGGAAACATGGACTCTAAGGCTGGGCAAGTCAGGGCAAAGAACAAGTTGCAATTTGGTATGGCCCCAATAAGGCAAGAATCATAGCACTATGAGAGGGGTTTTGTAGGTATCCATTTCTTAACAAGTTGAAGCAATTTCCTCATGCAGATATTTGCCTTTGCTCCTAAGAGTTCTATCTGCAGGCCTGCCCTCTGTTCTATCTGCTTCCAAAACACTATGTTTAGACATGTACTGAGAATGTAAGACTAAAATCTTGAAGATGGAACATGAGGATAACTAACACAGTAACTGCCTGATATTTTTCATCAGATTATCTGTGTTGAGGAGATGGAAATTTATGACTTCAGGGTGCACTGCTGCTTGACTAATCCATGAAATGATACATATTTACAGCAAGTAACCAGAGTGAATACATCATGTTACTCATTATGTAACCAACTTGAATTTTGATAGGCACTCTTTCTTGGTGAAAGTTGACATTATAGATCATACTGGAAATGGATGATATTCTAAATATTTCCTAGCTGTGAGGGTGAGGGAGAAAGAGAGAGATTGATTGACAGGTCAGGGTAACTTTTGGAGCAGTACAAGTTAGTGTCTAGCAGGGAGTCCGTTAGTTATGTAGGTCAACCTCTTCCTATCGCAGACATCAGAAACTTGGCAGAAAAGTTTGGTATGAAGCCAAACCTCTGTTTAAAGCCCGGGCTACAACTGTAAAACTCAGTGCCTGAATATCCATCTAACGTTGCTGTCCTGTTCCTTTTTTTCTATTTTTCTCATGTTATCAATTAATAAAGTATAGAACAGGCTATGTGCCTGAGAGATGGGACACAAAGACAAAGCTGATCACTATTTCCATCCAGGAGATGCTGGTGGCTGAGGAAGGGTATTTCCATCTAACATTAAAATCTGGATCAACATAACATTAAGCAGCTCAAATTTCTGAGGTATAAGAGAAGATTCAGAGAGCTTTGCTCCTGGGACGTCACCAGCCTTGTGGAGCATCTTCTGTTTCGCTCTTGCAGCAAGTGCCTAGTTCTTGAAGTACACTCTTTTCATACAGCAAAAGGGCGTCACCTCAGATCTGCAACCTTGATCCTGACTTCGAAGGTAAGGCATTCCGCTTCACAGTGCCCGTCCATTTTCATACAGCGTAGTCCTCTATAAGCTCCTACCGTGGATACATGAAGGAAGTGGTTGGTTATGAGTTACTAGAAAGGGAAGCAAAGCTGTATCACCAGTGTCCCTCCAGAATTCCTCTCACATAGACATCAAAAGATCAGGAATGTATGTATTACCTGAATACATCGGTCTGAGCTACAACCTCCAGTAAAATAAATGCAGTATCTTTGCTATGTAATTAGAAAAATTAAAAACATTTAACTCCCAAAAAAGCAAACATGCATTTTATATGCAAACACGTATAATTATGGTTATGTTATACTAATAGAATAATTCTTGCAATTATACTGCCCACATGCTTTCTAACTTGAATAAACATTCTGTTCCACAAAATATTTCCAAATGGTGCTAGTGGCTCACACCTCTAATCCTAGCTACTCAGGAGGCTGAGATCCAGGATCACGGTTCAAAGCGAGCTGAAGCAGGAATGCTTGTGAGACTCTTATCTCCAATAAACTACCAAGAGAAAGCGTGAAGAGGGTCTGTGGCTCAATTCATAGAGCACTAGCCTTGAGCTGAAGAACTCAGGGGCAGCAACCAGGCCCAGAGTTCAAGCCCCACAATGGACAAAAAGAATTCCAAATTCAGTGTCTGATTTAGAGGAAAATGTAATTCTGTACAATTTATATTACAGTCAGATAAATGATACATGATGCACATTGCCCTGTGTTCTTGGAGTTTTATATACAAAGCAAAAATAAATGCATGCTAGTCTTCTCCATGCTGTTCTGCAAAGTCATGTCCTACATCTTCTGAGCCAGCCTGTCAAGCACCCTACCAAACAGCCATGCCTGGCCTCAGAGCTGACAGCTGAATAAGCCCCAGCGTGCCTCGGTGAGGAGTTCTTCACACAGCACATGCAACTCACTGTTTGTTTGTTTGTTTTTTTGACTCTCACATTTCAGTCCCTTCCAATCTTTAGTTTTCATACCATACCATGTTAGTTTCCCTCTTCTTTATTCTAATGAACAGCTCTGTTCGGCTTCACCATGGTAATATTATTATTCCCATTTAGAGAGGAAATTGCAGCCCAAAGTTCAGCTTGTGAGGCTCAGAATTAACATTCCAACCCAGGTGGTTTGCCTGCTATCAATCATCAGATGTAGTCTCAGCTCTGAGCCTCTTGGATCATCAGGGCAGTCACGACCATAGTGGTCCAGTGGTGGTTAGTACTGGGTTCGTATCAAACACATGTTGCTCAGTTTTGAAGAAAGCATGTGATTCAACATCTACTTCTCCACATAATCTGTAATCTTGTAAGGAATGGGTGGAGAAGACAGCCCCAAATATTTTACTCTTACCTTAACCAACTGTCTACCATCTGTGGAAAGAGACAACCGAGAGATGTTTAGTCCCTGATTTTATATGCCAGGGTTTCAAGCATGCAGACACCCTTCTCTGGCTGACCTATGGTGCTTGGTCCTTGTTTTCAAAAGGTCACTGTGGAATAACACTCCTCAGGACAACTTTCTGGAACTCTTAGGTAGAACCAAACTCGCCTCTCTGTGACTTTTCTTTATGCTTTGTATCTTCTATGAAATTTATACTGCATTAGAGAATTGGTGTATCATTTTACATATTTATACCTTTAAAACTGACGGAGTGTGTTTTCTCTTAGAATCCATTTTTTCTCACCAGCAGAAATAATAGTATAATTAACTTGAAGCAATTAGAGCCAAAGACTTGAATTTTATTTCTGTGTCTGCATTTTTTTTTTTTTTTTGGCCAGTCCTTGGCCTTAGACTCAGGGCCTGAGCACTGACCCTAGGTACATTTTGCTTAAGGCTAGGACTCTGCCACTAGGCCATATTCCCAGCCCTGAATTTTATTTCTATCTCTTCATTTTGCCTAACTTTAATTTAAGGATAAGTAATTAGTGTCCACTGCCACAAAGTATAAAGATAGTTCATCATAAACCTATGCATTTTAGTCTATTCTGCAAAAGGTTTACTTCCCTAAACTAACAGATGGGGTTAGTTTATCTCATTTTAAAGATGCCCTACCAGTCAAAGGTGGCCCATATAGGTGCAAACTTAGTGTTTTTTTCTTAGCCAAAAAAAAAAAAAAAATCTGGCAGCTGGCTTGCCTGTGATCTATTTTGTTAAAACCAGTTATGATTTTTTTTAAAACATTCTTGATATACAGATTCTAGATGGATTTCCAGCCTTATCTCTCTAAGGACACATCTCTTACCTGGGAAGAGTTGCAAAAGAAGAATGAGGCCGGTAACAATGAAAGAAGAGATTCTCAAGGCTCCAGATACCCATGAGGAGATGACAAAGCCAGTGAAGTGGTCGAGTCCCTGCTTTCTTATAGAGAGACGTAAACTGCTTGGAATTGGCCAAGCCAGAAAGCCTGCTTTGCTTTGTAATGTTCACTTAGAGGTCACTATTTTCCATGCTCCAAGGAATAGTGTGTGGGCTAGCAGGGCAGAGGTTAAATAAATAGAGTTTATGAGAGTGCAAGGCCGAGAAGAACACTGCCTTCCAGCCTGGAATACACTATTCTGTGTCTCTGCCTAGACTTCTCCCCTTTTTTTCTTGAAGTCCATTTCAAGAACCATTGCTCCCATATGGCTCTTTTCTTTCTACCTCCAGATTTTACACATGGCTTACACTCCTTAGAGTTTCATTCAGTATTTGTTAAGTAGTGTCTAGCAAAATTACTTAAATATTGCAATACGTAAAGACTAATTTCCTCAAATAAATACTGAATTGCATAGAGACAAGCAATTTGCCTCCCATAATTTTTTCCCCATTTATTTATATACCTGTGCTTTGCAACAGGAGATGCTACCTGATTAACTGTTGAAAGCTGTCTCTAGAAACTCACGACCAGTTCTATCACTGAAGGAAAATCATTATGTGTTCAAAGTTGGTGCAAAGCTAACATATTTTATGGATCACATCATAAGCCAACATTTTCCTATATTTGAGGCATCTAACTGGAGGTTTCTTTAATTATGATCAGGCAGATTCCAGCAATAGCAAATGCAATAGCATTTTTCTGTGGATACTTTTGTGGTTGAGTTGGACATAAGCACTGTATGTTGAATTTTCAAAGAAGCCTTCTGGAAAGCCATTTCCTAAAACTCGGCACAAGAGCATTTCCTTCACTTCCCTCTTGGAAAGACAAAGCCAAATCACAATCACAGCACACATTTCCAAAGACGTTTTGTTCCCATTCTTTTTCTTTTGTTGTCATTGTTGCTGCTTTTTAATTAGAAGTTTATTATCTTCAAGTACTTGTACAATGGGCTTACAAGTCAGTATATAAGTACATAGTATCTTGATTGATACACCCCTCTCTTCATTGTCCCCTATCCAGCCCAATCTCACCCTTCCATTCAATTTTCTTAGTTTCATAGGGTGTGCATTGAATATCATGGCTGAATTCTCCCTGGTTCTTCTCTTCATTTGTTTACCCCCTCCTTGGCTCCCCATGCATGTATCTGAACAACCAGCTTCCTGGTATTGAATTTGTTAGAATAGAAGTTAGTTGTTTAGAAGGGTTATGCCATTTGACTTCTCCCCTGGATATACCATACTTCAGTTCATAGGCTGGTGTCCATGTGCATATGACCTTGTATATGTTCACACAAATATTTATCAGTTAGATCTAACTTCCACATAAGAGTCTCACAGACTTTTCTACTTGGGCTGGCTCTGAACCGTGATCCTCAGATCTTTGCCTCTTGAATGACTGGGATTACAGGTGTGATCTACCACACCAGAGACCATGCTTCCTTGATTCATTCATCCCCTGAAGGTCATCTCGGCTGTTTACATACCTTTTACCATATTGTGAATAGTGCAGCAATGAACATGGTTGTACAAGTGGCTTTCCCGTATCCTGAATTTATTCTTTGGGATAAATGGTGAATTTAGGGTAGATCTCTTAGATTTTTTAAGGAATCTCGAAATGGCTTTACACACTATTGAAACTAAAAAAGATGAATTTTCAAGTAATGAAAAATTAGTATATATTCTTGTGTGTGTGTGTGTGTGTGTGTGTGTGTGTGTGTGTGTGTATAAAACAGTATCTCTGGGAGCTTCATAGGAAAGAAGAGGGCATTAGATGGGAAAGACTTAGAAGGAGAAGAGGGAGGAAGGAGCAAAGAAAGAATCAGGGAGGTCCAGTGTGTGATGAGATGAACATCCACAGGAGGAACTGCTCCATCTGTAACCCTCTGACTTTAGATGTGGCAGGAGGTAAGACAGTACCACAACACAACCATGACCTTCACGTCTGAATGATTCTGAGACACACACACAGGAGATGCCTATAAGAGAATCTTTAATAAGAATAATTAAAAAAAAAACAACAAGCAGTGTAATAGTTAGAATGCGTAGAAGATATCTCAGCTTCACAATGCTCCTCAGCTATCAGCTTTATCCTTTCTGTGGAGACCTGGGCACGACAAACATCCACAAGCAGGTAATTTGACCTATGAACACCTATGATCAGGTACTCACTTTCCTGAGGTACATAGATGAAAGGAATAGTCTAGGTTGCATGAGAGTTACATCTTAGATGTGTCTTGAAAAGCAGTTGATCGCCCATAAATAGTTCTGATAATAGACTCAACTTAAAAGGTGAATCAGAGACCAGCAGTGAAGAGTTCCCACATCAATTCCACAAGAATAATCTAAACAGCTGATGAAAAAATGAAGATGAAAATCAAGAGCCATGAGGAATCCCTTTCAACAGTCATGGCTGGAATGGTAAGAAGGGAGGAAATGTGCTTGTAAGTGGCAGTTCTGCTGGGAGTTGACTCCTGTGGGCGATGATGGGACCACCGTGGCACATACGCTGAGTCTGTCCTTTCTCTTGTTTAAACACTTTACCATCAGACATTTTATTAACTGCCATCCTACACTCGAGAAGCATGGCAAATTACTTGGAGAAAAGTGGAATAACAAGGCTGCTATGTCAGGACACAAGAGACAGGACCATGTCTCCATGATGCACGATGAAATCTCCACTGGACACCAGATCTGCGGATGCCTTGACTGTCGACTTCCCTGCATACAAAACTAGGATAAATAAAATGGTAGTTTATGCTTTTTGTTTTACCTCCCAAAACAGATTAAGATACAATCCTATCTGAGAAATAATTGTTTTCCAAAGTGAAATAGCAAGAGATGAATTGGGCTGGGCAATGGTGGCTGAAACCTATCATCCTTGCTGAGATCTGAGAATCACAGTTCAAAGCCAGCCCGGGAAGGAAAGTCTGTGAGACTCTTATCTCCATGTAACCAACAGAAAAACAAAATCAAAAGTGGCACTGTGGCTCAAGTGGTAGAGCACTAGCCTTGAGCTAAAGAGCTCAGAGACAGTGCCCAGGCCCAGAATTCAAACCCCATGACCCGTCTCCCAAAAAACCAAAACAAATGAATTGGGACACATAAAAGACAAATGATCTTAAAAGTGAGAGATCAAGTTTGAGTTCTCAGACTGACCATGTTTACCTTTATTTTGAGAAGTGACAACGTATTCCTTCAAATAGCAAAGATAACACAATCATTTGTTTACATTCAGTGACAAGTATTTTAAATTGCTACCTAGCTATTTTCTTTAAAAGGAAGAGGAGAAATGTAAAATCAGTGTCACAGACATTAACTGAGTGCATGGGGTTGTTCATTAGACACACTACAAATACTGGAATCAATAAATGGCCATATATTACTGTAGGAGAAATCAAGTGGATTAAAGAAATTTTCTGTGTCCTGTAACATTTTAACTCCAGTATCATAGAGGTGATGCCACTGCTGTCTCTATCTTCATTCTATAAAAATTGGTACATGCAAATAGATACAGAGAAAATGATAGTATGCACATCATTTTTTGGCTGCTCACTATAGTTCTAAGTAAGTAGCAACCTCCTCAGTCTCAATGTCTTTCAATATAAATGGAGATAGTAATACCTACCCTCTTAGGCAACCTTGAGACATACAAGAAAAATATTACAAAAGAATAAATTATAAAATGCGCTACAAGGGGCTGGGGATATGGCCTATTGGCAAGAGTGCTTGCCTCATTCACATGACAACCAGGGTTCGATTCCCCAGCACCACATATACAGAAAACAGCCAGAAGTGGCACTGTGGCTCAAGTGGCAGAGTTCTAGACTTGAACAAAAAGAAGCCAGGGACAGTGCTCAGGCCCCGAGTCCAAGGCCCACGACTGGCAATAAATAAATAAATAAATAAATAAATAAATAAATAAATAAATAAATAAATAAAATGCTCTACATATATACAGCAGTCTCTTACTGAATTGCCATTAGGTATTTACTCATGTCTTGATTTTTGAAAAGATCATTATAAAACCAAAAGTAGACAAAGAAACAAACACAAGCATAGAATGAAATGAGGTCGATCCAGAAACTCCACGTGTGATCTGGGAAGCAGATCTCTCATCTTCTCTTGTTCTTCCTTGGAGATCTGCCCACACCCAGCTCTTGGGCCAGAAGAGGGACAGCCCGATAAGTAAGATCCTCTGTCGGCAACAGAAAATGTTTAACTTGCAATGTCCAGCCACTGTCTTGTCCTCCGTGCACGACTTCCTGCATTTACCCCGTCCAAGTCTGCAAGTCTCACACACTGCAAACTCACCTGTGCAAAGAAGAAGAGGCTAAGATACCTTTGCAGGCAGTCTGTTGGGGAGGGGGAACATGTGGAAATCAAAAAACTGAGAGGGCTTGGATGTGCAAGTAGGTTCAAGAACCAATCCAGATTTTTCTTCTCTGTTTTGGATTAGCGTATGTTGATTGTACAAAGTACTTCATACACATGTATGAAACTAGAATAACAAAACCCATTAAATTATTACATTGACTTTAGAGGGTGGTGAGGGGAGAAAATAATAGGAGGGTTAAATTTTATCTAATATTATATACATGCGTGGAAATAGCATAGTAGTCCAGAGTTTTGTTTTTTTTTTATCGCCTTGTTTTTGCAGTATGCATTTGGGTAGAATTATAAGCAATAGTAGTCCCAATTTCTGCTCTCTATTTTGTTCTTGCATAGGCCAAAAGCCTATGTGTCAGGTATACAAACTACAGGACTATAAAAATACCTACTAGACATGACAGGATGCTAGCTAGACAAAAATAGGAGGGATATCATGTAACATTGACAAGATTCTTGGAAATATCATTAAGAATTTTAGACTCAATTCCTGTTTGGACCTAGTAATAAGCACATTCTCAGTAAATTGTTTATCGCAACTTGCTTATTTGTCCCAAGGGCATTCTATAAATACTCTTCTACATTTTAAAATTTGTTTAATGGTCAAAATAAGTGGCATCTGACATTCAGGTTATAACAGCACCTACCTGTAAGGGTGTTTTGAAGGTTAAATGACAAGGTGCACATACAGATACAAGAGTACCTGAAACACTGATGGAAATTTATTAGGAGCATTTGTAATATTTCCAAGAAGATTTGCAGTTACCCAAGAATATTTGCTTCCATTCTGTCTACAAAGTACTCTCCTCCTGTAAAAGAGATCTCCATAAAGTAAAGTTTGTGGCTGACGCCTGTAATCCCAGCTACTCTGGAGGCTGAGATCTGAGGACCAACCAGGGGAAGGAAGTATGTGAGGCTCTTATCTCCAATTAATCACAGAAAGAGCCAGAAGTGGAGCTGTGGCTCAAGTGGTAGAGTAATATCCTTGAACAACAACAAAAAAAGGAGCCCAGGAACAGCACCCAGGCCCAAAGCTCAAACCCCAAGACTGGCAAAAAAAGCAGGGGGGTGGGTGGGCTGTAGCTACTCATTATGAATCATTTTTCTGTCATAATGAGTTGTCATGAACTATCTTCACGCCTTCAGAGGATTCTGTGTGAACCATAGGCAAGCAGCCCTGATGGGTGTCATCAGATTGAGGTTGTGAGAATCAGATATGCTCGCCTGTCCTGTGGCCACTCTGATTAATTGGCACACAGGGAACCTGAACCTGTGGGCTGTAATGGACTGGGGAAAGCCAATGGAGTCCAGTCCTGATGGCCAGGATGATGTTCCCGCAACAAAGATATTTATATGTAAATGGAAAAATCCAAATACGATTCCATCAGCGAGGGGAAGAGAGGACGAGCATTAGTGGGCTGTGTTTCAATCCATTTTTTTTCCACTACTGCTTTCTGTCTTTGCCTCATAAACATACATAGCATGGGCAGAGTTCCCAAGAAGAAAATAGATTTAACCAATGGAACTCACCTCCTGGAAATGACTTGGAATACTCAAGTCCAGCCTCACATCCTAAAATTTAGAGCACAGCTTATTTTAGGAAAGAATACCAACGCAAGAAAATGGCATATGAACAATACCAAAGGCTGCATATGACAATGCCTCAGTCTTAATTCTGTCTCTCAAGGTCAGCTCTCTTGGCAATTTGTAAGACCAAGTAATAAACAAAAGGAGGGGGAAAAAATACCATATACAGTCATTGTCTCTTAGAAAATGTCACTCCAGGTTTGAGGAATTCTCAGAAACACTGTGTCTGGCTGACCAGTACTGCTAATTTTAGGGTGATGAATGGAAGAACCATGGGCACTATGACCTGACCCCATCAGAGCCCCATGCACTCTCATTTACCTGAGAGCATCTGAGCCAAATTGAAGAACAGAGCGAGGATTAGACATCGTATTGTCCTGCTTGGGACCATATTTGAAGGGAGACTCTTGAAAACAAATGCAACGTTTGTTGACAATAACACAAGAGGCTCATTTATATTAGAAAGTAGTGGGGTATGCGCTTGGTCAGTGGAGTGAATCAATAAAACATTATGACAAGCTCAATTTCCCAAGATCAAGGGCGGCTATCACAGATAATATAACCTTGGCATCCATAAAGGATTCTATTCCGGAGTGTCTGTCTGGCAGTCGACTGCCATGAATACTGGTCTAGGAATGGGAGAACTCGGGGGGAATGCACGGTTCTGACACAGTCATTTAGGTGGAGGAGCTACTTCCAGTGATCTTTTCTAGTGTCAGTTTTCTAGGAGAGAAAACAAGGACCACTGTGGATGTCCATTTAGTGTTATTCTTATGTAAAAAATAGTTTGAACTTACAGCAGGTTGTGAGAGGCCCCTCAAGGACTTAGCAGATGTGAACACTGATCTTGCTCACTTTTTTTCTTATTATTATAAATATTTCAGGGGTAATAAAGGAGGAATAGTCAATGTGCCAAATTGGCTCTGAATTTCTGTGTGTGTGAGATACAATGTCACAGACAAGTTACAATTACAGCATCCTTTTGCAAAATGTAGCTAGGAAGTTAGAGAGATATACCCAGTTGAGGACTTTGGAGAGATGGCTGAAAATGTTCAAGTCTCAGTTTTCTTTATCCTTAAATGCAAGAGATAGTATTGGGCATCTGCCTTGTCTTGCGCTTGAGTTGGTTAACTTGTAATAATATTCATAAGGTGAAAACTCAGTGGAGTGCCTGGCTGCTGTCACTGCTGTGACACGCACCATTCTCTATTCTTTTGTCGAACTTTTCTTTTTTTTTTTTGTCCAGTCCTAGGCCGTGAACTCAGGGCCTGAGCACTGTCCCTGGCTTCTTATTTGCTCAAGGCTAGCACTCTGCCACTTGAGCCACAGCACCACATCTGGCCATTTTCTGTATATGTGGTGCTGAGGAATCGAACCCAGGGCCGCATGTATAGGAGGCAAGCACTCTTGCCACTAGGCCATATTCCCAGCCCCTTGTCCAACTTTTCTGTAAACATTTCCAAGTTCATTAATTCATAATGTGCCCCTCCTTCCAAAAACGGAGATTTGTGCTGATATTTTTCGTGAATTTCCTCCCTGTCCTTTGCAAACATTTCAGCTTCAGAAGTTAATACATGTGTTCTTGGAGAATGGAGGAATTGAAATGAAGGATTTTGAGTCTTTTCATATATTGTTTTTAAGCAGCTGGGATCAGGGCCAGCTTTGTGGGCCTGTGGCAGATGCGCACAGTCACTCGCCCACCCTCCAGTGAGCTCAAATCTCTTTAGTGAATGTACTGGAATTCTTAATCATTTTATTTGGAGCATGAGCTTCATGGTGAGTGTTGGGTGAGACAGTGCAGTGCACACAGAGCATGGCGGTTGGGATTCTGCACCCTGGATGTCTCAGATAAGGCACCCCGGTGGCCAGTGGCAGGCTGCCTGCCAGAAGCAGACGTCCCCTCAACTCCAGATTCAGTGCCTAGTGCGTCCCAGACAGTGGCAGCTGCAGTCCTGCCCATCTCCCTGTCACAAGGGAGGGACGATGGCTTGCTCAGGCCTGGGCCTGGGCCTCGGGTCCAGCGGCTGGCTGGAAGAAGCAAGGGCACTGAACAGACCACAGTGAATGTACATGTGGGCATCCCTGAAGGGCACCATGGGGGTCTTCAGTTGCCTAACGAAGGTCTCTGTATCCTAGGGAGTGGGACAGTGAGTAACAACAACAACAACAAAGACCAGGTCAAAAGGTAGAAGACAATTTCAGCCATTCGATGGAAGCCTTTTCCTGTCACTTTGCATGTTTCTGAGATGACGGTTCATCTGCGGACATGCAAGGCCTGCCTGCTCACAAGGAGTCACAGGCCTCTTTGCAACATTCCTGGGTCCACGTGGCCCTGGGTTGGGCCCTTATGGTGTTTACTTCTTTAGCTCCCTGCTCCCTGGCTCAGGACTCAAGTCGTCCCATCTCTGTACTAAGTGTAATACAACTTGAATAGGCACATGTCCAGTGAGTTAGAGCCGGCTTTGAGTTTACAGGAGAAGCTGCTTGAAAACAGGAACTAACATGGAATTTCTGTTGACTAAACCTTCATGCTTCCCACCACACGAGTTTCTTAGGTTTGTAACTTAAAACTTCCAGCAAATTAGAATTGCCGTTCTCAACAACAACAAAAAATAATATATTAAGAAAAATTAAGGGGCTGAGGATATGGCCTAGTGGCGAGAGAGCTTGCCTCGTATACATGAGGCCCTGGGTTCGATTCCCCAGCACCACATATACAGAAAACGGCCAGAAGTGGCGCTGTGGCTCAAGTGGCAGAGTGCTAGCCTTGAGCAAAAAGGAAGCCAGGGACAGTGCTCAGGCCCTGAGTCCAAGGCCCAGGACCTGCCAAAAAAAAAAAAGTTAAGTTGAAATAATGTGTAAGGAAATATGTCTCAAAATTGACATTTATTAGGAATCTCTTTTTAAGTGAGAATCAAGAGTACTTGTACATTCATGTCTAATCTATAGAAGAAGTATGAGAGCCATTTCTGTTGCTCTGTTTACTTATTTCTAGTATTTATATCGGTGATACAATTATATTAATTTTGACAGGAAATGTCCAGATATGCACTCTGGTCATCAAAATCTCTTGAGAGAATGCATATGCAACTTTTCATAGACACACCCAGGTTCTACCTCAACACCTCACCTAGTATTTTCTTTTTTTTCCTTTACTTTCTCTTTCAAATAATTCACTTAATCGCTGGGAATATGGGCTAGTGGCAAGAGTGCTTGCCTCCTACACAATTCCCCACACCACATATATGGATAACGGCCAGAAGGGGCGCTGTGGATCAGGTGTCAGAGTGCTAACCTTGAGCGGGAAGAAGCCAGGGATGGTGCTCAGGCCCTGAGTCCAAGGCCCAGGACTGGCCAAAAAAAATTTTTTTTCACTTAAGTTAAAGAAATAGTTTATTTGCATAATTATTAGTGTACGTAATATGCTGTCCTATCTAACATGCCCAATTCTGAAGAAAATCTGCAAAGCTCAATTTCAAATCTGTTTTTTATATTTCAACAAATATTTATTGTACTGTGAAGGATCATAAAAGGACATTTATTTCTTTATTCAGGCAATATTGATGTCATCAGTGTGAAGGGAAGAACCAGGTTGATGGTCTCAGATCACACATGAAAACCTGGTTCGGAGGAAGAGCGGTTACTTGTGTGTTAGGACTTGCATTTATTTATTTATGTGAGTGCATTTCAACAGTTGCGGTGAGGGTATTCCCATCCACAGGAGGAGGAGCAAGGAAGAGGAAAGCTCAGCTTCCCGTCTCCCATTTTCCAACAGAAGCACATCTCATGCTTTGTCTCATAAAGGAGGGATTCAAGTGGATAATGTGGACCCCGTACCTGATCTAGCACAGATTAAGAACAGAGCTCAGAGGGGCCGAGGGAACTGTGACGTCAGAATGCTTTTTCTCCCTGCTTTCCTTAGGGTTCCTAAGGATGTGCAAGTTGTACACAAATGTAATTGTTGAAGAACACACATCTGCACTCCAAATCTTCCAAGTAGGCCCAAAGCGGAAAGCTGTCTGGGATTGAATCTCATGATAGGCGTCACCCTTTGGGGCAGCATGCAGCAAGGTCCAGAGGCTGTAACCGTGACATGTGTGTTTTGAGGAAGCATTTGTTACAAGGCCACTGCTCACAAGGATCCAATGTGGTCGCAGGAGAGGAATAGAAAGGAACAATGCCATGTGCCTCTGATCATACAAAATAATATATGCATCAAAATGAACTCTAGGCAATGAAAACAAGAGGGTTTTTTTTCTTTTTTGCTGTTTTTGTTTTCTTTGCTTTTTGTTCTGTTGGTTCATTTACCTGTCATTAGGAGGGGAAGAAGGGGGCACAGAAATGGAGGGTCAAGGGGTGGACAAATGCAGCAGTGGCCCTCAATGGACACTATGTTGAAAATGAAGTGTACAGCTTGTGGGTGGGGATGGGAAGGAAAAACAGGGAGAAAGAGAGGGAAGGGGTGACATTGTTCGAAAAGAAATGCACTCTCTACCTGACTTACTTAAGGGTAACGTCTGCACATCACCTTTATAATAACAGTAAAACTTAACAAAAAAAAATTATTGGAATTCTGACTCCATTGGGCCATGAGGCACTCAGCCTTCTCAGAAGGATTGTAGTGTTTGTAACTACACAAACCACACACACGGCCCCACCAGGAGCACAGTCGAGACGGCCCCAAACTATCACAGCTAGATGTTTACTTACTGATTTAGTGTTCCTGGCAGAGTACATACACACCCAGACATGGGTCTCTACCCCAAGCTGTTCCCCATGCCCCTCTTCCTTCTTGGCAGATTTCCAGATTCAGAAAAATTAAATTGCCGGCTGGTGCCCATTGAGGATTCTGGGCTTCGCGTGGCAGAGCTTGGAAACACGCTCAGTGTGACAAGCCTCACTGATCAAGATGCCATTCACGATACAAACACAAGATCATTTGTCCGGAAGAAGGCATAAATGTGGGTGTCGCTGGCCTCTCCCCAGGGCTATGGTGCCGACATCCAGCGCGCGAGTCTCTGGCCATGAAGACTTTCCTCTTCCTCTTAGCTGTGCTCCTGCTTCTGGCCCCAGGGAAACAGGGGTCTTCATGGCGAAGGCGATCAGGGGGGTGGCGCTCACTGTGCAGGTACTGGGCGCCATCGGGGCTGGAACGCAGAGGCCCCTCTGCTCTGGGCGTGGCGTGGGGAGCACTTGCTGCAGAATGCAGTGCCCTGCAGTGAATCTCCCATCCACCCTGCTGCCGCCCACTGCAACCCAGGAAAGCTTGTCACCAGCGTGCATGGATGTAAGGATGCTGGCGGAGAAGCCCTTCGGCTCCGGTACTCATGCTTACTAACAGAACAGGTGAACAAAGTACAGTCATGGGAAAAGCTAGCGGTAAATTCAACGGGAACATGAGCAAATCTGCAGTATGTAATATGAAGGGAATAGGGAGAGAGAGGGGAGGAGGGAGGGAGGGACGGAGGGAGAGAGAAACAGAGAGACAGAGAGACAGACTGTGGGGGGAGTGTCTGGAGAATTCATGTCCCCCACAGACTCTGGAGAAATGCCATGATGTACCTTGTCACCTTTTAATCCTATCCCATAAATCTGAATACTATAGTAAGAACCCCACATAATGAAATGCATTTGTTGTCCAGAACCATTGCCTTGAAGGAAATCTCAACTACATATTTAACGATTCTCAGAGGACAAAATGTGCATGGCAGGCCCATCTTATGAATATTTTTTTTTAATTTTTATTGTCAGACTGATATACAGAGCGGTTACAGATCCATATGTTAGGCTTTGGATACATTTCTTGTACTGTTTGTTACCTCCTCCCTTATTCCCCACTGCCTCCTCCACCTCTTCTAAATATTTTATAGACACAGGACTTGAGGTGGGCTCAGCATCTTCTCCAAGTCCTACAGGTCAGCATAAGTAGCCCAGGCATTAGTAGCCCGGAAGGGGCCTGTGCTGCCTCGGCGGCCCACGGAGAGGCACAGTGGGAATCTTCCCAGGCAGGATTCCACCTCCTGGGACACTGGGGGGGGGGGGGGGGGCGGGGAGGGAGGTCTTTGTCCTTCTCGAAGGCAAGGTGCCGTCCAGATCCATGCTGGGGCCCAGGGAGCTGAAGGAAGGGCTTCCCAGACCCCAGGGTAGCCAGATCCACTCCACACACTAGTACTGTTTCAACCCATGTGCATTGCACACAATGTTCACACGAGCTGCTCACTTCATGTTCCTATGTGAAGAGAGTCTGTGTTAGAATCTGGGGATCAGGAACTTCAGAATTCATGACAAATGGACTCTGCTCGCTCTGCTGGCTCTCATGAGAATAATCAGAGGACTTTTTTTTTTTTTTTTTTTTTTTACAAATGATTCATACTCAGAACTTATTCAACACAAGATTATATAATGTTACATATACAAAAATGAAGTCAACCTTTTTTTACCTGATATATGGACACACGTGCACACACGCAGAGTCTCTGCACTGGTGTCTCTCATATTCCCATAGAAGTCTGTGGGCACAGTAGCTCAGGAAGGCACAGACACTTCCTAAGCTAGATATGCCAATGCCAGCTCATGCATGAACACATGACAGCACTTACCTATCTGGCTGTAAGTTTTGCACAGATGTAAATTAGGTGTTTCATGTGTTGACCTTAGATGCTCTTCTTAACTGAAAGCAGGCTGCTCTTACAATTGCTACTGATAAAGTGCTAAATCCAGAACTGGAATTCTATTTCAAATAAGTGAGAAGTCGAAGGGAGTCAGTTCCAATACCACCACCCCCTTCTGATCTGAAGTGTGTCTTCTCCAATCCACATTTTGAGAAAATGCAGAGGAGAAATTGGTCCCGGCCTTTCCAAGCAGCCTTTTCAGCATCTACTCCAGTAAAAACTTTCACATGTGCACATGCGAACACACACACACACACACACACACACACACACACACACACAGAGTACCTGGGTGAAGCACACATCCTAGCATTTAAATTAGGACACTATGGGAAAAGTCAGATTCTTAAAATGCTTCCTACATTATTTGCCCCATTGAAGTCGCATTCTACTCTTTATACTTTGCTCAAATTTCCCCTGCTCATAATTTCTATTTGTCCTTTTTTTTTTTTTTTTTCCCCGGCAGTCCTGTGGCTTGGACTCAGGGCCTGAGCACTGTCCCTGGGTTCTTTTTGCTCAAGGCTAGCTAGCACTCTGCCACTTGAGCCACAGTGCCCCTTTGGCCGCTTTCTATATATGTGGTGCTGGGGAATCGAACCCAAGGCCTCCTGAATATGAAGCAAGGACTGTTGCCATTAGGCCATATTCCCAGCCTGTTACTTTGTATTCATTTTCCTTACTCACATTACATTCTATACATTTTCCTTACTCCCTACTCTCTCCTCAGACAGATGCAAGAGAGACTAGCTCTACATAGTATCACTGCTTTTTCTTGGATTAGAATGTTTTTAGAGATGAGAAATACATTTCACCCTCCCTCCCCTCTTATATGATAGCTCATCATATATCTTTAATATCTGTATTTCTATAATACATCTGTAAAAGCTATATTTTTCAGAATTGGAACTGAAATACAACTTTAAAGGACAATACACTTCAAAGAAATGGGCAGAGAGAGTATTTTCCTGAGGGAAGGAAACCATATTCCTCCTTATTCAATGTGTAAATATGTTTGTGTTGGTGCTTTATCATCTGCTGTTTCATCCCCAGAGGTAATGTATAAGTGTGTGTGTGTGTGTGTGTCTGTGTGTGCGTGTATCTCACAATCAGTTTAAAGCCTTGGAATAAGGCAAGAATTCATTAAATCACCCTGGAACAATTGCTACAACACTGGCGTTTCCATCCTGCAGCCTGTTAGAGAGACAATTTCCTGTTACTCTGTGTTCCCATGTCTTGTGCTATTCTACTGTGGCTGAAGGAATTGAGTCCTTCAATCACAGGACTTTGTGAAAATATGCTATCATTACTCATTGCAACAGTTCAGGTTATGTAGAGAACATTTCTTCGTGTTAGGTTCTTTGGGAGTAAGCCTTGTCCTTTATATATTACAGACAAACTATCACTTATAGACATCTGCTGTTGAAGCAACGTTGAGTGTTCCAACACCATCATAGGCTACCTCTTCTCTCCACAGAAGAACTGCGAGTGAGGTCAGGAAGCAAGGGCCCTAAGGTCACCTTGTCATCCAGTGACAAGGCCAGGGCCATAGCTTGCGTTCTCAGCTTTACTGTAGTTCCTTCTCTTACAACTTTCCCTGTTCTCCTCTGCACACTCACATGCTTTCCTGTGATCTCATTAAGATCCTGTGATCCTCTCCACTGGCCTTCGCAGTGTCTTCCCGTTCCTGCCGCCCCCACACTGGGCTTGCCAGTCATGTTCTGCCTCTGTTCTTCCCTCCCATGTTTAGCAGGAGTGGCGGCTCAGTAAGTGCTCAGGAGGCAGACAGGCCACAAGGGGTGCACATAGGCTACTGGGCTGCACTGTGAACAAGAAAGGACCATGTAGGAGTAGGTTATCCACGTGAGGTGCTCCCCAGCAAGCATTTCTGTGCTGATCATCAAAGCTGGTTTCTTGTTTTATTGAAATACCTTTACATCATCTTGAGAAATGTGTACCCTTCCCTTCAAAGAACAGAGAGCACAGTTGAGGGGATTCTTTGCATGTTCCCTGTGATTCTAAACGTGAGTCATAAGTTCTTCACAGTGCACAGAGCAGCTTGACACGTGCTCTGGGAAAGTATTTCCAGCAAAACTCATGTGATGTAACAGATAGAAATGTGCGTCTCACATGAGCAAACACACACACACATGCTCGCACACACACACATACGTGCACACATGCTCATTAACATGCACATAAAATCCACAGACACTCTTAGTGTTCACAAATAATCAACACAATTGTTCCTATGAAGTCTATATCTACAAGACCTTTTCAACTTAAGTGTTTTAGCCTTTCAAATCTTGTGTTCCTTCTGGTTTTTCTGTTTTAGTCATGGGGTTGCTCTTCCCTCCCTCCCGCCTTCCTGCCCTCTCTGCCTTCCTCTCTTCTTTGTCCCACTCCTCTGTCTTTGTTTTTGTTGGTAGTGGGTCTTGAACTTGTAGAGCTGGGGTGCTCAGGGCTAGAGGTCTACTACTTTGAGTCACAGCACCTGTTCTGGTTTTCTGTTGCTTAATTGGAGATAAGAGTCTCAGAACTTCCTGCTCAGCCTGGCTTTCAGCCATGATGCTCGGATCTCACCCTCCTGAGCAGCTCGATTTATAGGCTTGAGGCACCACTGTTTGTCTGTCATGTGCTAGTTCTTCCACAGATCTTACTAGTGAACTCTCTCATCCATTTTCAGAGCTCTGTGTTAGAAGTGTGCCGACTTCTACCTGGATTGCATAGCAAAGTGACTAGACACATGAATCAAAGTTATCATATGGGTTTCCTGATGCACTTGCTTTCTAACATATAGTGGATACTCAACAAGTATCTGATAAACCAAACTGGCATTCCATCTCTATTCTCTCTACACTTCAGTACAGCCTTATTATTATGTTGAAGTAGTTAAGGAGTTGCCACTTTATAAATCAATTTATAAATATGATGTATCTTGATCAATGTCACCCCATTCAACATTATCCCCCTCCCTCTCCTCCCCACAGTCTTGTTCATTTTATTTTATTTTTTTATTTTTTGCCAGACCTGGGACTTGAACTCAGGGCCTGGGCACAGTGCCTGAGCTTCTTTTGCTCAAGGCAAGCACTCTACTACTTGAGCCACAGCGCCACTTCCAGCTTCTTCTGTGTATGCGGGACTGAGGAATCGAACCCAGGGCTTCATGCTTGCCAGACAAGCACTCTGCCAGTAGGCTGGCCACATTCCCAGCTCAGTCTTGCTAATTTTGTAATACACATTAGATTCCCAACTGCATTCTCCCCGCCCCCACACTGTTCCTCTTTTTTCTATTGTTTTGGCAACATCAGACTTGTCCTTAAAGCTGCCCCTTGCGACCCCGCCTGAACTATTATTTAATCGGCCACAGGAGATGGATCACAGCTGCACACATGGAAGGAGAACCTCTGGATTCACAAGGGATAGTCGTGCTTCACAGTACATTTTCTGTTGTAAACTTTCAGACCTGTTTTTTCAGTCTGTTCAACTCCAAACTTGTACATTAGCAGTTTCTAAAAATATAAAAAGGATCTCCTATGCTCTTCCATACCAATGACTTTTCTACTCTTTTCTTAACATGCGAGGTTCTGAATTCTTAGGAAAAGATGGGAAGATATTCCCACTGGTGTGAAGGAGTGCATCTGTTCTCCTGGGCATCATCGCCAGGAGCCCCTTCCAGTGATTAGACAAAGCGGGGGCTGTTTCAAATGCTTGCAAATCTCTTTACTCCAGCTACAAAGTCATACTGAGGCCCTAGCATAGGAACCATGCCAGTACAGACAGGCAAAGAGGCCCAGTGAAGGGCTTTTCTGGGCCAGACTCCTATCATCTGGAAGCTCCCACTCCATTGCCCCCAACACTCTCGGTCCGTGGGCTGCACTCTATGCTTAGAAGCTGCACCCAAATCCATGGGTTCTTTCTGCCTTTTAAACATCCAGTCAGCCAAAGCAAAACTTGGACGTGAGTATGATTTATAGCACTGTAGCCTTCGTAGTCAAAGACCTTCCAAATTTCTGAGGAGATACCCCCTTCCCCTTTCATGGCACAGGTGAGAGAGGCTGTTCACTGCTGACATCCTACCAGGCCCCAGGCCTGCACTGTTACCTGAGCTCCTCCACACACAATGTTGTTACCTGGTAGAACTTGGCAGAGAATGAAGATGAGGAGGACAGCAGGTTTCATGGTTAGAGAAAGGAAAAGCTTATTTGCAGGAGGCAGAGAAAGCTTCTGTCTGTGGATGTCTAGAATGAGCAGAATGTCTTTGTCTGGGCAGAGAGAGTCCCTCTGTACCTCAGTAAGGAACACTTGAGGACAGAGGTGCTCTTGGTGTGCTGTACAACCTTGGGGGAGAACTGACAGTGCGTGCTGGCCTGAACCCTTAGGGCCTTGGAAGATGTGGTGGTATAGTTCTGACCATAGAATGTGTGCAGTAGAAACATAATTTACACACATTTCAGCAGCAAGTGAAATCCCATGTAGTAAATTATAAGCAGTTGGGTTATAATGAGCAATGGTTTTAGATAGTGTTTCTGTCCCCAGGGTTGGAGTGGGAGCACTGTTCTGTCTGAGCAGCATGCAATTTGATGGCACTTCTGTGAATGAGGATTAGAGTCTGAAATATGAGGAGCAGGAGACAGAGGCAATGTTAATGAGTAAAGGGGCGTGCCCACAGAAGGAGAAGGTGAAATGGAGCACGGGACCAGAGACCTGGCCAGAAATATCATGGCTGTCCACGGAGCCCCAGTGTTCCCACTGCGGGGCTCATGTTATTCTGTAAAAGAACGCAGTGTCTTAAACTTCATGGTGACAACGTACGTTCTCCTTGTAAACAAGTGCCAGTCCCAAAGTTTACCAAATGGACTCTTATGCATTAAATCGATGTTTTGAGCAGAATATTTAGTTAATACTTAGATATTTCTTAAGGATAAATATTTAGGCTATTTTTCCCCCTTGGAGGTCATGGAGCTTAAAGCTCAGTGCCTGAGCACTGTCCCGAAGCTTTTGAGATCAGTGCTAGTGTTCCACCCATTTCAGCCACAGCTCCACTTGTTTTCCGGTTGTTAATTGGAGATGAGTTCCCAGAGTTAATTGGGTTCCTGATTGTCCCTTGTTGTTCCCCTAGATTGTTTGCATTGCTTATGTGTAACCACTTTTGTTAGGAGGGGCCCTAATCAATTTCACTCTTTCCTGTTATTACTGACTACTGGCTCTGCTTCTCTAAATCTGCTGGCTTCCATGTAAAGCACCGCGTGTGGTTTTGCCCTGCCTAAACCCTGCTGAAAGAAGGCTGGCCTTGCACTCTGCTTTCTGCCCTGTGCAGTGTGGTCCTGAGATAGAAAACGCTCCTTGCCCTGCTTTTCTGACTTGGTGGTCGTGTTTAGCGAACTGGGGACACATCAGTCTGGTCCTGAGTAGGAACAAGGGGGACTGAGGGGAAAGAGAGGAGCTGATGGGGAAGGGCTCTGGAGAGGGCCAGAGCCAGTAACAGACCAGGCCACTGAGAGAGGTTGTGTGTTAGAGAGGGCTGGAGGAGGGGAAGTAGGAGGAAGGTGATAGGGAGGAGGAGGAGGTTGGTGGGGGTGGGGGTGGGTGGTGCCTTCGCTGAGGCCGGGGCTGAAGGAGGGGGACGGAGGTCAGCTGCACCCTAACCCCTCTTGCCCCTAAGGGTTAAGGTGGGTTTGTCAGCCTGCTCCAGTGAGAGAGTCTAGCAGTGTGGCAGGTACTAAGTATGCAGGAGAGCACAGAGAGCAGAGCGGTTTAGAGAGGGAAAGGGGAAGGGACCTAAGTTGGGGAGCCCGTCTACTTGCCCAGTGTAATAGGGAGGTCAGATCTGGCCAGTGCCATTGTTAAATGTGGAGGGACTTCAGGCTGACTCCAGCTCAGATTAGAGCAGAGGCCAACTCCATCTCCACTAAGCTCTCCCCCATTCTATGCAGGGAAGCTCTCCTTTATTATGATAAGTTATGTAAATTGACCACCTGAGGCCTGGGAAATTCAAGGGAACCTGTGCCCTCCCATGGGTAGGCATATCCACCTGACATCAAATCCAACTGCCCTCCAGAGTGGGCATATCCACCTGATGTCAAATCTATGCACCAGTGTGAATTAGAGTGGGGGTTCAGTACAATGAACCGGGGTCCCCCCCATGGGAGGGGATTCCTGGTTTCCCAAAGAGTCCACCACACAGTCTCCAGCTACAAGATGACAAAATGATGGACTTATTGGGGAAGTAAAAAGTGAACAAAAAGTGAACCGACCGGTCTTGGTCGAAGCCCAGACTCAGGAGCCGAAACTGGGACGACGTGTGCAGGATCAGGGACTGATCCAGACTGGGGAGCTGGAATCGCGCTCCTGTGGCCATCCAGCCTGGTTATAAGGCAAACATCACAGTCAAACTTGCCACACGCAGGTGGCCAATGAGGATACAACACTTACAGAGCATGCTAGGCCACATGCAGGTGGCCAATAGAGTTACAGTATGTCTCATAGTATCTATTTGGAACAATCTATCATTCTAGTTAGAATTGGCACATTGATTTCACATCTGGTGGATACAACCACTCTGGAAGGCTCATGCCTACTCATGGGAGGGCACATGGATTTGATGTCAGGTGCATAAGCCTACCCATGGGAGGGCACCGGTTAGCTGGAAGCTCCCAGGCCTCAGGTGGTCAATTTACATAACTTATCATAATAAAGGGGAGCTTCCCTGCATAGAATGGGGGAGAGCTTAGTGGAGATGGAGTTGGCTTCTGCTCTATCTGAGATGGAGTCAGCCTGAAGTCCCTCCACAGTTAATGATGGCACTGGCCAGATCTGACCCCCCTATTACATCAAGCATCTGCAGGAGATGTGTCAGTCCCCCAAGAAGTCAGGATCCAGTGTCCCATGACGGAGACACCTGGACTCATTGTTCAGGAAATACTGAGGTCAGTTTTGATGACAGGAGCATATTGGAAGGTTCGCCAGGAAGGAAACCTGCCACATGGTCCAGGAGAAAGGAGTTTGGTGGGGGTGGGGGAGGAGCAAACTGCCAGCTCACACAAGATGGAGGCGTGGGCAGACAGGTGAAGGAAGAAGAGAAAAGGAAATAGAGCGAAAAGGAAATAGGGGTGGAGAAGGGAGGCTGCTGTTAGCCAGATTATGTAGGGAATGGCGGGAGATCTGGCCAGGTGGATTGGATGTGACCTCAGAGAAGGCAGAGGTAGCTGGTCCAGGTGTGTCAGTTACCTAGGTAACTCAGGTCCTGGACACAGAATTAAACCGGTGGGGGCGTCTGCATGGAGCCTCCCAAGGTGGACCTTACACTTATGAGCTTAGGAGGCTTTAGGTCCCAGAGTTTACTGACTCCAGGTTAGGCAAAAGACAGCCTGGAGGAAAATCCGGAGGAATTGGATTGGGCCCCTCCTGCGGTGAGAGCCCAGAGCTGATGCTGAGGCCTCCGTGGGTGTCCTTTCAGATCTTTAGTCAACTTGTAGAAACCAAGTAAAAGGCCTAGCGGAGCCTCCTTTTTTGGGTCCCTAGAAAGAGCAGGCTCAGACAAGGTTGTTGACCTAGGGAGGGGCAAACCTGAGTGGAATAACTGGAGCCCAAAGCATCTGGGCCTGGAGCTGCTGGAATTTGCAAAAGAAAGGAAGGACAGAGATCAAGCCTGAGAGTTACTCCATTTGCATGTTTTAAAGAAGTTAGATGGGTCCTCAGTAAGTACCAGGTACACCCAGAACCAAAAATTAAAGAGTATTTTGATTGCTTTAATGATTGCCTTAATGGGTCATTGCTTTATTCGCCAGAGTTTTACTGGAATTGCTATTTGTGATCCCTAACTGCCACTTCGACTTCTTAAGTCTGTTGCTATCTCCTGTGTGTAATATCTGTGGTGAAGAGCAGACGCTGAGCCCATCTAAATGAAAAGACTCCTAGCCTGACAGACTGAGTGCTGCTGAGTGTTGTTGTGGGTCCGAGGCACACCTGGGTATCTGGTATACAGCAAATAAAGCACTGAAATTTTGAAAGTGCTTTTGAAATGATGTACATGCAGATGAATGACCATCGACTGGCACTAGCTTTGAGAAACTATGATTGGTATTGTTTAATGTAACCTGGCCTGAGCTGTACTTATCAAACTTGTTTTGAACTTGTTTTGCTCTGCTGGGTATTGTCTGCATCTGTTATCCTTCCTCTCCTCTTCCCCTCTTCCCCACATCCCCACCCCCCTGCAGAGTAGCATCCTGTTTTATCACCAGATGGTCAGGTGATTTCCTGTAAAGGGACACCCTGGCTTGTGTGTGATTGCTTCCTATAGTTAGAATAAAGGGGAAATTCCTGTGGTTTGGGGCTTATAGGCAACCTTCTGAGATGGCTTGGGCTCCATCTTGAGGTCCAAGGCTTGACCCAGCCTGTACTTTCTCGCTCAACAAAGTTCTTTACATCCCTTGTAACACTACGTTAAATATAGTAATACAATTTGATGGGAATCTACACTCTAAAAAATGTGGAGGCGTGTCCCTACTCCTCCCAGGTAAAAGGCACCTACCTGCTTTTACAACACAGGCCACTGCTGGTTAAAATAGGGCTTGCTCCCTGAGTTTGCAGAGCAGGCTCCCAGAACCAGGCCTGGATAAGTTACCTAAAGCAAAACCACAAACTTGCAAAGCATGTCTTGAAACTTTTTGTTTCAGGCCACCTCCAACCCTACGTAAGAACTTTGAGCACTGACTGGAATTGTTTTCATGGTCTCCTGACTCTCCTCAGGTCACTGTGGCTACGGTGGCCCTCTTCAACTGTCCATTAAAGTTTATGTGGTCTGTTGAGTTTGCTGTATTTATTCTAATACCCTCGTGACTCAGTTTCCCAGCACAAGTTATAATACAGGCACAGGCAATTAAAACAAAAACCAAAGGAAAAAAAAAACAGAAATGGTGCCTTGGCTTCAGTGGTAGAGGACTAGCCTTGGGAAAAAGACTCTCAGGTTCAGATCCTAGGCCCTGCCTTCAGGACCCTGGCCCTGTTCACATATCAAATGTTCACATGTATACTGGAAGAGCAAATACTTGGGAAAACAGCTCCTCCTTGTGGAATGTGCATTCTCTCTTAACGACAAACATCTGTTTTTAAATATATGGCAGGATGCATCCTCGTCTACAAGGGATGTCCACATAGAATGGTCAACTATTTCAAGAACAAGTCAGTCCTAGACACCTGAGCCCAGGTAACAAAAACGTCACACTGAAGATGATGAAATCAAACATAAACACAGATCTTCACTTAACTACAGTAGTGCTGTCCAACCAGCTTCCAAGGCCCAGATGGGAGACAAGCCATCCTTTGAATTGCAGGTGTAGCGGGTTGCATAGACCTAAAGGGGATGTCTAAAGACACAGTGTGGTTCAGCCCCAATGGCCACCACCTGAATCCCCAGAGTCTGGGGCAGGGACCTGAATTTCCTGGGACCAACCCCCCACCCCATCAGTGGGCCAGTCTCTGCTTTTCAGAGGCCTGGACTCTGCCAGCTGAAGGACAGCCCTGGGCGTGACTGTTCACCCAGTGCTCAGCCGAGTTGTTGAGCAGAGTTGTTGATTGGGTGGAGGTGCACAGGTGGGAGGAGCCAGGACTTCACTATCCCTGGAGCTGGAAATCGTGGGCTGGTGGCGGCCACTGCCTTCTTCCTCCCTCAGTGCTTCTTTCAGCATAGCACTGGGACTGCCTGGGAGTGAAAGCCTAGAGGAGCACTGTCTTGGGATGATGGCGTCCCCGGTGAGTAGCAAAAGCCTTCCTTAAAGAAATGAGACTTTGGCATTGGGTGTTTGCATCTTTTTTTCTTTTTCTGTCAATGGGGGGACTTGAACTCGCCCTCAGTACTGTGTCTGGCCTGTTTTGTTGCAGGCTAGTGCTCTACCACAGAGAGCCACAACCCCACTTTGTATTTCCCGGTGGTTTATTAGACA
Organism: Perognathus longimembris pacificus; assembly: GCF_023159225.1. Lineage (NCBI taxonomy): Eukaryota > Metazoa > Chordata > Mammalia > Rodentia > Heteromyidae > Perognathus > Perognathus longimembris. Next base: position 30,476,893 of record NC_063178.1, read on the forward strand.
TGAGACTCTTGAGATGTACCTGGCTGGGCTGGCATTGAGGCCAGATCCTCAGATCTCAGTTTCCTGAGCAGCTCAGATGGGCTCAGCTTACAGCCTAGAGCCAACAGTGTGCCACTGCATTATCATATTAAGTACGACGAAGACTTGTTCACCAGTTGGAATTCCAAGTAATGACTCTGAAGTAGTGGTCACTGCTCAGAAAATTCTCCCCCTACTACATGATCCATGTACTCTAGCCTGCAGTACACTGGTGTGTGGAAGGAGCACAGGGAATGTCTTCCTTTTGTTGGTGGCGTCGTGGGAAGTGGCTTGTTACAAGTCACAGGTGAGGGTTTGTGAAGTTTTCTTTAAATGCAGGGACTCTTCACGTAGGGTTGTTGACTTTGCCTAATAAGAATTTCTGGGCAAGGCAGGATGGTAAGAAAACGTAGCACAGTTTAATGGAGTAAGCAAACAAAGTAGCAGACAAACCGAAGGGCAGTAGCACATAGTAGCAGATAATGAATGCCACACAAATACTCCTAACAGCCAAGGATCTGTCTCCCGTCGCTCCAGCCCAGCCCCACACTCGGTTAGAGGGCCCCTTCCCTTCTGCTTGTCTGTTTGTCTACATGGCTATTTGCTTCCCTGCGCAATCAATAAAGCTCTGCCAAGTTCTTACCCTGGCGACTTGTCCAGAAATTCGGATTCTGTGATTGAAGTCAAGGACCCTAAGAGTCCCCACTTTTAAGGGAAAACTTCACCCACCTCCACAGTGTCCAGCGACTCATTAGTCATGCTGATGTGTGCAACTGACTTAGTGAGGTGCTAACTGTGGTGCCTAAAACTGAGTTCGCACCTGTTCCCACAGGTCAAGAGGCGGGGCTTTCAGCGGATCCATGGGGAAAACTAAAAATTGTCATCACAATTTTGTGGTTACTACCAATCTTGCTTCTGTAAACAGCTTTGTGGCTAAGGACCTAGGAAAGAGGATAAAATGCCCTGGGGCAGATAGCTTTCAGAAAAACCATATACACCCATAAGAGTGACCAGCAGAGAAGAAAAACAAGTTTTAGAGTTACCAGAACTCCCCCACCCAGGTGTGGTTTCCAGTATCTAAAACCCTGAAGCTGTGCACTATCCCTCTTCCTACACCCTCAGGGCTTAACCAATCTATTTTAAATGTGTTGGTCCTTTGATCTGACCCATGACCCTTTCCAGATTCCTTCCCGCCACCAAATACGCCAAACATGCTTTATTTTATTTTATTTTTTGCCAGTCCTGTACCTTGGACTCAGGGCCCAAGCACTGTCCTTGGCTTCTTTTTGCGCAAGGCTAGCACTCTGCCACAGTGCCACGTCTGGCCATTTTCCATATATGTGGTGATGGGGAATTGAACCCAGCGATTCATGTATATGAGGCAAGTACTTTTGCCACTAGCCCATATTCCCAGACCCCCAAGGATGCTTTAGAATTAATTTGTAATTTTCCCGCAGTTTGTGTTGATTTGTGAAAAGATGCTATGGTGTATGCTAAGTCCTTGCCTGACCCCACCCCCACAAAATGTATAAAACTGCTGAAAGCCCTAGGCTCATGGCCTCTTAGCGTCCTGTTGGCAAGTGCCCAGAGGACCATGCTCGAGCTTGCAATAAAGACTCCTTTTGCCTTTGCATTGGTGTGGGTCTCTGGTGGTCCTTGTGGGGATCTGGCTGTTTGAGCATAACAGTGATTCCTCTTCCCAGTGGGCCAGGTTGAACTGGGAGATCGAGGCATTGCTGAGGGAAACCGAAAGGCTTAAGCTAGCTCAGTCACAAGCAGTTGTTTGTTTGATCTACCTTAAACCAGGTTGTAATGGGGGAATGGTCCGAGGGAGGGGACCTCCCCATCCCTCCAAGAGTCCACCACTCAAAAGACAGTCTTTAGTAAAAAGATGGATTTATTGGGGACGTAAGAATAAACTGACCGGCCAGGGCCATAGCCCAGACTTGGGGGGTGCTGGAACTGCTGCTTCATAGAGTTAAAAAGGCCAAGGCTGCATGGACAAGCTCGCCACAGGTACCTGGCCAATGAGGTCACAACACCTATAGAGTATGATAAGCCACACACAGGTGGCCAATGGAGTTACAACCTGTTACATAGTATCTGCTTGAACCAATCTTACATCTAGTTAAGTTGGCAGGTGGATTGGGGGTGGAGGGTGGGGAGGACGCTTTCTACTGTTTACAGTGAGTGAGGAAAATTTCCCCGGCTTTTGAGAAGTCTGGGCAGGGCCCTCAACTCTGAATCTCAGGACTGAGAGAGATAATGGAGATGGAGACAGCTTCTGCCCTCTTTCAGCTGCCAGATCTGACCTCCAGATCTGGACTCCATCACCATCTTGATGTTTAATGACTGGTTGTTACCTCTAGGAAACTTCATGAACAGAATTCAGTCTGAAGGTATACATGTAGGAGAAAATGGGAATAAATGTAAAATATAGGAAAAAATGAAAACATTGGGTAAAATTTTGAAAATTGGACAGACCCCAATAAAGAGGCTTCTTTTGTAATAGGGAGGTTGTATCTGTCTAGCGCCATCACTGGCCACACCGTGATTTGTACTACCTGCCATCTTGCCTTCATGGTGTGCCTGCTGGCCTATAGTTTACTGAACCTGTCAGTCAAGTGCCTGGCTCTTGGAGCTTCCTGTGACCCAACCCCCAGACCTGATCCTATTTAGGGTCAGGCCAGCTCAGGTGCCATTGTTTGCTTCTCCATGTTTGCTTCCTGTGTCCTGTCTCCTGGCTCCTCTCCAGTGACCATGGTGTCCCAAGTCAGCTCTCCATTGGAGCTGGATTGGCTTGCTGGTACGGTTTTTGTTCTTTCTTCCCTCTCTGGCCTGTTTCCTGACAGTGTTAAGTGCATGTGTGGGCTGCAGGCCTTTGTAACAACCGGCTGCCTGCAGACTGCTAATGCTCTAATAAAAAACCCAGGACTCGATCCTTCAATATGTGGCTTCTCAGATAATTTAGTATAATATAAAAGAATTTCTACATAGCAGAATGGAAAGAACAAGAAGAGAGACAGTGATGTATAATCCATGAGTTTGCATAAACACTGAGGATGAGAGGTGCTCTCAGTAATGAATGGTGATCATTGGGCGCTCAATGTCCCCGTGACTGGCCTGGGAGAAACTGCCAGTCTTAATGACCTTGACCCTCATTCTGACCAACCCTGTCATGATCTGTGCCCAGAAATAACACCATGAAGAGCCCATTCTGTGTGGGAACTCCCTTAATTCTGAAGAATGTAACGATCTCCTCCAGCTGCTCTGGACTTTGAATAATACAGTGCTGGCTTTATGTTCTCAAGGAAGGAATGACTGCTGTGTTGCTTGCTGCAGTTGCACAGGATATTAGGGCCCAGGCTGCTCTGCTTGCTATCCTACTCAGGAGCCTGAGAACTGAGGGTGTCACTTTTGAAGACAGCCTAGTGAGGCAACTCGGGAGTCTCTTATTCATTTGACCAGCAAAAAGCTGCAAGTTGTAGTTGTAGGTGTGACTCAAGTGTTGGAGCACTAGCCTGCAGCAGAGAAGCTCTGGCATAGTGTCAAGGCCCTGAGTTGAAGCCCCAGAACCAGCCAAAAAAAAAAAAAAAAAGCATATAATATTGAAAGATTTGATTGAGTGATACTACTCTTAGGTATACTTATGGCAACCATTCATTGCGTCAAAGGTGCAAAGCGGCTAAACATTGTTATGACTGGTTTTGTGATGTTTTCATCTTTCCTTTATGACTGCTGGGGCTTGAACTTTGGGCCAAGGCCACTATCACTGAGGTTATGCAGCTCAAGGCTAAGGCTCTACTGCTTGAGCCACAGTGCCACTCTGGCATCTTTTATGCGGCTTACTGGAGATGTGAATCTCTGAGAGTCTCCTTCCCTGGCCTGGTTTGGAACAATGATCCTCAGATCTCTGTCTCCTTGCACCAGATGCAAATGAGGGTTAGTGACATTTTCCTCTTAACAAAGGGGCTCCTCCCGTAGGGTCCTTAACTTCAATCCCAGGAAACAAACTTCTGGACAATTCACAGTGATAAGGAAACCTGGCTGATTCTACTGAGGAGGTCAGCAAGCCAGTTGTCAAAAAGCAGACAGAAATGCAGAAAGCAAGGGCACACTCTTAACAGAGTGGGGGTCCTGCCTTGGAGAAACAGAGACCCATAGTTCCGTGGCTGTTGAGATTATTTGTATGGTAAAGGCAGGGGTGTGACTTTAAATTTATGCCAAGACAGGTGTTTTCCCTTTGCCCTAATCACTCCTGGTGTTACATCCTGAGTTTCTGGGTGTTTGGGGCTCTCTTGGCAGGTGGAACCCATCCTGCCATGGAGCAGTTCCTTTTCCTTGAGATAAGGAAACCCTTCTGTTGTCTACATTTTGGTTGAGGGTTGCTTAAGTTTTGGGGAAGCGTTTTAGTCAGGAAGGCATACATCCTGCCAGACAAATGTTATTTCTTGGGCTGAGAAATGCATCTCTCAGGAAGGGATGCATCCTGTTGTGTCTCTGAAGCTGAGATAGCGCTTGTATAATTCTAAACACCACATTTCTGAGTTGCCTTCACTGGGCCTCGTTCTTCTGAAATTATCCTGCCTCATTTTCCCATGAATAACTTTGGTCCCTTAATCTTAGGAGAAGTTGATGGACTAGCTTTAAGCTTGAGTTTTTTTAATCCTGGCAGCCTTTTACCCTGCTTCCTTTTCTGTAGTCGATCATGCCTCTTCACTGAGTGCAGTGCCTGAGTGCTTCTAGTAACATTTAATTCTTAGCATGGAGCATAGGTGACTCACAGCAGTAATTCTATCTACTCAGGAGGCTGAGACCCGAATGAAGATCACAGTTCCAACCAGCTTGGGGAGGAAAACGCATGAGATTCTCTTCTCCACTAAATTACCAAGAAGAAGAAGGAGGGACAGAGAGAGGGAAAAGGAAAAGGAGAGGGAGGAGAGGGAAGGGTGGAAGAATGAGAAGAAGAGGGGAAATGGGCGAATGGAAGTGTAGCTCTGGTGGGAGAATACTAAGGTTTAGCAAAGGAAACTCTGAGACAGCCTGTAGATCATGAGGTCAAAGCCCAAAGCCTGCACAAACTTTATTCTAAAGGAGTCATAATCACATGGCTCTGAAGGCTGAGGACTGGCCACTGTTGCTCAAAGCCCTGTAGAGAAGTCCCCCAGACTCTTTTTTTTTTTGCCAGTCCTGGGGCTTGGACTCAGGGTCTGAGCACTGTCCCTGGCTTCTTTTTGCTCAAGGCTAGCACTCTGCCACTTGAGCCACAGTGCCACTTCTGGCCACTTTCTATATATGTGGTGCTGGGGAATTGAACCCAGGGCTTCATGTATATGAGGCAAGCACTCTTGCCACTAGGCCATATCCCCAGCCCCTCCCTCAGACTCTTATCTCTCATCAACCACCAAGAAAAGCTGGAAGGAGAGCTGCGGCTCTAATGGTAGAGCACAAACTAGTCTTGGGCAACCATGCTCAGGGTCAGCACCCAAGACCCGAGTTCCAGTTCCAGGAGAGGAAGGTGTTCCATGTGGAATGTGGTTACTTCATATCGTCTCTTCCACATGCCATGGAGTATTCTGGGGTGCGCCTTGTTTATCTGCTCCTCCACCTCACCGTGCAGTGTTGCCAGTGCTGAGGCCACTCATTCCGAGGGCGCCTGGCTATTGCCCTAAAGAACTGTTGGTTTATTTTTGGCGGGGAGGAGGGCAGTCCTGGGGCTTGAACTCAGGGACTGAGCACTGTCCTTGGCTTCTTTTTGCTCTAGGCTAGCACTCTGCCATTTGAGCCACAGCATCAGTTCTGGCCTTTTTTATATATGTGATGCTGAGGAATCGAACCCAGGGCTTCATGTATATGAGGTGAGGACTCTTGATACTAGGGCATAGCCCAGCCCAGAACCGTTGGTATCTGTGCATACCCGGCCTCCCCTCTACCTACCTCCGTTGGCATCATCTCAAGGCTTGTCTGTTGAACTTGTCCCTGTTGCACTCTAGAATGGGAACTGTCTTGGGTTTTGTAGGAACCTCTGAACATTGAAGATGTAACTGTGAACTTCACCCCCAAAGAGTGGGACCTGATGAACGCAGCACAGAGGAAGCTGTGGAGAGATGTGATGTCAGAAGTTGCCTGTCTGCTGGAGTCCATCGGTGAGTCCTAGGACCCATCCAGTGTGCATATATAATTATCAATGTGAGTGTATAAAATCAAGCATATATATATGTACATATACATTCACTCTGCTTCTTTCCACTGGAATTCCTACTTGAATTCAGCCTGTGAGAATGTACTTTTGACGGTAGCTTGTATTTTGTTAAGGCAGAAGTAGAAACTGAGGGATTACTTCTGAATCCACCCTTAGGCTATACATTGTATTTTCCCATTGCTTGTGAACATGGAGCTACAATAACAGCATCTTAATCTAATTTGGAGCCACTATGGGATTCCTGAGATTCAATGTATTATCTAGATTACAGTTGTATTGTCTTCTCTTAGCTATTCTGTTTCCAATTACAATCCTTGCTACCCAGGAAAGCTGAAATCTGAGGATGGTAGTTTGATGCCATCCAAACAGGAGAACTCTGGGAGACTGTCTTACTAAACACAAAAAAGCAGAAAATGGGGCTGTGGCTCAAGTGGTAAAGCACTAGCCTTGAGGCAGAAATCTCAGCAACTGCACACAAGTCCTTATTTGAAGCAGCAGTGATGATGTAAATTATCATTCATGATTGTGAATATGACATGATGTGCGTTTCCTAAGAATTGTTTTCTTTCCTTTGAATCATTGAATGACTACACAATTGCGAATTAAGGTGCTTTTAAAAATCTCCTCCTGGGTTCATGCCAGGTATCCTTTTAAACATTTCTTACAGGCATTTCCATTCCACATGGCAAAGATTGCCGTCTTTACATCCAACAAGTCAGCGGTCAGGTCCACGTGACCCCGTCAGTGGTAAGTTACAGGGATGTGACTCCTGTCGTGACCAGTAAAAACCTGGTAGTGGAAAGAGTAGTAAAGCAAGTGCCTGCCTCATCGGTGAGCTGAGGAAATTTCTAGGATGAAAGCTCCACATAGTTTCAATTTTGTAAGGAAGGATTTCAAAACCTTCATCTCAGGGTCTGAGAATGTGGCTTAGTGGTAGAGTGCTTGCCTAGCATACATGAAGCCCAGGCTTTGATTTCTCAGTACTATATAAACAGAAAAGGCCGGAAGTGGTGCTCTGGTTCAAGTGGTAGAGCACTAGCCTTCAGCTAAAGAGGCTCAGGGACATTGCCGAGGCCTGGAGTTCAAGCCAGAGGATTAGCAAAACCAAAAATAAAAACAAACTTAATCTCAGATATGCAATATAAAATAGACCGAAGCCAATGATTTTTCCTATCCATGTGTCTGTCTATGTCTCTCTCTTCCTCTATGTGTATACTCTCTCTGCGTCTCTCACTTTCTGTCTTTTTCTTTTTCTCTGTTCGTCTCTGTCTTACTGTCTCTGTCTCTCTCTGTCTCTCTCTGTGTCTCTCTCTAGCTCTCACTCTCTCTCTCTCTCTTTCACACACACACACGACTATCTGGAAAATAACTAGATTCTTCTATTGTTCACACCGTGCATGGAGCATGTGTTTGGCACTTTCAAGCTGGGGATATGGAAAAAAATAAGTTGGTTGTTGTTTTTGCTTGTCCTGAGGCTTGAACTCAGGGCCTGGGTACTGTCCATCAGCTTCTTTTGCTCAAGGCTAGCACTCTACCACTTCAAGTACAGCACTGCTTCCAGCTTTTTGTGAATAATTTATTGTAGGTAATACTCGCATGGACTTTCCTGAACTAGCTGACTTTGAACCTTGAACTTCAGAGCTAATCCATGTGGATAGGTAGGATTACAGGCGTGAGCTATCAGTGCCAAGGTATAATATATTTTTGGCTAGGCTAAGTAGTCTAGCATTCTCATGTAGAGAAATGGCCATGGAGATGAATGTGAACAATTGATGATCATGTTTCATCTTCCCATAGCAGAAAACTTTTTATCTTGAAGAATCACTTGACAGGAATGACTCAACAGAAACAAAGACTCACAGCCATTCATTGACACAGAATGTGCTAAAGGATGCAGAAGACATCTCCTGTGTTAGCCTACACCGGGGAGAGAACCAGCATGAATATTCACGGACGCCTGAGCACATGGAACACAAAGAAATTGATCATCAAAATGGCAATGGCATTATGAAGAATTCATTGGACATTAGACAATGCAGTAAGTCTCTCAAGGAAAACAGACAGTGTGGCTGTGGTCTATGTGCTAAAGTCTTTGTTGTTAGCAATGAATGCTGTAAACACAATGTAACTCACACTGGATGGAAATCACGTGGTTGTAGTTTTTGTAGGACAGCCTTTGTTCCTTCAAAGTTCCGTCACCATACGACTGTACACAATGGAGACAAAGCATGTGAGGATAGTGACCTGGGGGATGTACTCCATCAATCCAGGGAGGTCATTTGGCAGGATGGAGGAGACACTAGACAGGAAGTTGATGACAGCCACCTGTGTACTGCCCCCTCCATTCAGCCAAGTCACATCCGGCAGCAGGAGGACATGCCCACTGGAGGAGGGGCAGATGAAGGTCCCCTCTGTGTGTGGGAAGCGGTCACTCAGCCATCTCATTCTGCAAATCAGGAAGGAGCACATGCCGGAAAGAAAGCACAGGCATGTCCTCCCATTGGGGAAGGCTCCCAAAGGCCAAGTGACCATAAGACACCTAAGAGAACACACACTGAAGAGAAATGGCATGAATGTCTCATCTGTGGGAAAGTCTTCAAAAGGCTAAGTGTCCTTAAGACACATAGCCTACTGCACACTGGAGAGAAACCCTATGAATGTCGCACCTGTGGGAAAGCGTTCACTAGCCCATCTTCTCGTGCCACACATGAGAGAATACACACTGGAGAGAAACACTATGAATGTTACTTCTGTGGGAAAGCCTTCACTTGGCCTTCTCACTGTGCCTCACATGAGAGAATACACACAGGAGAGAAACCCTATGAATGTCACACTTGTGGGAAAGCCTTCACTACGTCATCTCAACACACTGCACATGAGAGAATACACACTGGAGAGAAACCCTATGAATGTTACTTCTGTGAGAAAGCCTTCAGTCGGTCATTTCACCGTGCCACACATGAGAGAACACACACTGGAGAGAAACCCTATGAATGTCGCACCTGTGGGAAAGCCTTCCGTCAGTCATTTCAACGTGCCTTACATGAGAGAACACACACTGGAGAGAAACCCTATGAATGTCGCACCTGTGGGAAAGCCTTCCGTCGGTCATGTCACCGTGCCACACATGAGAGAACACACACTGGAGAGAAACCCTATGAATGTCGCACCTGTGGGAAAGCCTTCAGTCGGTCATTTCAACGTGCCACACATGAGAGAACACACACTGGAGAGAAACCCTATGAATGTCGCACCTGTGGGAAAGCATTCACTAGTCCAAGGTACTGTGCCACACATGAGAGAACACACACTGGAGAGAAACCCTATGAATGTCGCACCTGTGGGAAAGCCTTCACTACATCATCTTACTGTGCTATACATGAGAGGATACACACTGGAGAGAAGCCCTGAGAGTGTCACTTCTGTGGGGAAGTTTTCTATTTCCACTCCAGCCTTTGTTACCATATTAAAGTACAAACTAGAGAAAAAAATGGTGCATGTCATCAGTGAGTGAAATCATTCAGTATCTCATTTAAGCCTTGCCAGAATGAGAGAGCAATAACAAAAATGCAACCTGTGTGTGGAAGGTTTTGGTACACCCTGTAACCTTGGAAAGTAAGAACAATCCTCCTGGAGGGAGAACTCAGGAGTATCATCTGTGTGGGAAAGTCTACAGTCAGTCAACTTATCTAAGACAACACCAAAGGACATATACTAGGCAGAAACCACCCATAGAAACCATCTTTGTGAGAGGTTTTAGGCCTGACTATCCACGGGTGAGAAAAACTATGAACATCACAGCTCTGGGAAAGCCTTGAGTCATCATGGAGGGTTCGCTCCCTCAAAGAACAAACAGTGGGGGCTGGGGATATGGCCTAGTGGCAAGAGTGCTTGCCTCATATACATGAGGCCCTGGGTTCGATTCCCCAGCACCACATATACAGAAAGTGGCCAGAATTGGTGCTGTGGCTCAAGTGGCAGAGTGCTAGCCTTGAGCAAGAAGAAACCAGGAACAGTGCTCAGGCCCTGAGTCCAAGCTCCAGGACTGGCCAAAAAAAAAAAAAGAACAAACAGTGCAAATAAACCATGAGTGTCACTCGTAGGAAATCTGTGAACTGATCTACTCCTCTTATATAGAATCAAACATTGCACACTGATGAGAATCCACAAGAACATTTTTCACGTGAGAAATCCTTCTGTATATAGTCAGCCCTTTCAATGTCATGTGGGAATACAAAAAGGAAAGAATATAGCTCTGTGGGGTATTATATGTTGCTTGTATATTATGCACATGAGAACTATGACTATGACTCAATCTTTAGTGAAAATTTATATATGATGACCTAGAACAAGAAAAGCCACCTAGAGACCCAAACTCAGTTTGGCTAGTCAGTCCCTATGCACAAACACATTTAAAGATGTATGTGTGTAATCTGCTTGAATTCTAGCGAATGTAGGAGTCTGTAGTTACAATGTTAGTTTCAAATACCCTAAGGGCCTTAGAAGGAATGAAACTCCTAATCCATCCTTAATGGAGAAATCTTTCCATCTATGATGTTTTTGTGTGTGTGTTTTGGTTGCTTGTTGGTCTTCTGGCTTGAACTTGGTATGAGGGCTGTCAACTATCCTTTAGCTCTTTTTTCTCTAGGCTAGCACTCTACCACTTTGAGCCACAGCCCCAGTTCTGCCTTTCTAGGCTAACTGGAGACCTTACCTGGCCTGGCTGGTTTTCAATTTGGATCTTTAGATAATCAGCCTCTTGAGTTACTAGGATTACAGGCATGAGCCACCAGCATTGGGATACAATGTTATTTGTAAGTAATAGGAGAGCACATCACTTGACCTACTTCATTTGTCTTTAATTTTGTGAACAAATACTCATCTAAGCACCAGGTATGGCATGCAAAGAACCCTGAAGTAACAAGTTCTAAAAACACTTAAGTATCCCATCTAAATGAATGATGAACTTTTATAACTGATAGCTTTTTTAAATTAAATAGCCAAGTTTGTGGTATATGTAATGTTCCATATTGTATATGATGTTTAGTGTCGTGAGTGATGAAAATCTCAGAGTGGATAACGATGTAGTTTTCAACAGTAAGATTCACTGAGGAAGCTTGATCTTAAAAAGAAAGTGGAGTCATTTCTGATTTATTGGATGTTAAAGTGTCTTTAAACAATATATAGATATGTATGAGTATATATGTACAAGAGTGAGATTGCATAAAATTAATAAGGAATCGTCGCATGTAGATTTTGATGACATGCAATCCAAACTAAAGGTCAACTGAACAGAACCTAATTTTCAGATAGAATTAGGAATACAGATTTCAAATAATTGAGAGAATAGTTTGTGAAGATCTGACATTTATTTTATTCTACTTTTTTTTTTTTTTTTTTTTTTTTGGCCAGTCCTGGGCCTTGGACTCAGGGCCTGAGCACTGTCCTTGGCTTCTTCCTGCTCAAGGCTAGCACTCCGCCACTTGAGCCACAGTGCCGCTTCTGGCCGTTTTCTGTATATGTGGTGCTGGGGAATCGAACCTAGGGCCTCGTGTATCCGAGGCAGGCACTCTTGCCACTAGGCTATATCCCCAGCCCCCTTATTCTACTTTTTATCATGAAGTTTAACCCAGAATATTGAATCTGAACTCCTTGATAGGTGGGAAGATATTCAGCCCATACTTTGGGCCATCCCTTCCTTTAATATCCTTTCCACTGAGATAATTTCCAACTTTGTCATGTTAGCAGAAATCCCCAAATGTGCTGAGAAACACAGCACAGGGTTTTCTCTCCTTCCCAAGTGTGTAGGAGTACCGCGACATTTTCCAAGGTGAGTGCCTGGGTATGCAGTCTAAGGCATTTGGGGCTCCTCTGACCTCCTCAGTACATGGATGTTACCATGTCCGTTGGTCAGGCCCTCAGAATACTCCTAATGTTGGCCCTTAAACATCTCCTTTGGACAGAGTAATGGTGGGAGCTCCTCTAAGTCAAATCATTATGATAGCCCCGAGGTAACTTACATAAAATATATGGAAACATATATCATTCACATCAAAAGTGCCTGGCCCAAGTGTCTCAGATATGTAATCCCAGCATGTCAGGAGGCTGAGAACAGAAAATTATTTGAAGCCAACCCAGGAAGTCTATGAGACTCTTACTGACTGCTCCAAAGTCAGCTATGCAAACGATGGCTCAAGGGGTAAAGTGCTAGCCTTGAGCAAAAAAGCGCAGGCCCAACACAGACCCTGAGCTCTACCCAAAGAATCAACAGAAGACAAACAAAATGAGAAGCTCCTTAATGAAAGAGTTTACGGATTTTATGTAAGTAGTCACTGGTGTCATATTTTCAATAATGTGGAAAAAGTGTGCTTTTAAATATAACTTCTGAAATTACCTATATTCAGGTTACTGATGAGTGTATCTTAACAAGTTACAAAAGGAGCTTAGAAAGTATGTTAAATAGCATTATAGTTTGCTGTAAGAGGCATGTATATATATATAATATTAAGCATATTATATATATACATATATACATTTTTTTTTGGCCAGTCCCAGGCCTTGGACTCAGGGCCTGAGCACTTTCCCTGGCTTCCTTTTACTCAAGGCTAGCACTCTGCCACTTGAGCCACAGCGCTACTTCTGGCCGTTTTCTGTATATGTGGTGCTGGGGAATCAAACCCAGGGCCTCATGTATACGAGGCAAGCTCTCTTGCCACTAGGCCATATCCCCAGCCCGCATGTATTTTTTTCAAATTAGAAATAAATGACCAAATATCAAGATACCGAGCATTTTCAAAACCTTTTCACAAGTGCCTGCATATCTAGTGTGTTTTTAATTTGCTTAATAGAATATATTCCTCTTTTTGTGCTTTGATAATGTAATATTCCCAGTATACTCCTGCTTTTAAAACTTTGTCCCCAGTGGACTGGGCTGTTCTGGAACACTTGTAGACTTCTGGGTGGAGGAAACAGGTCATTTTGGGTATGTCCTTGAAGGCTCTACCAGGAATCTCTACTGCTCTCCCTCCTCCACCCTGTCCTCCTCCTCCATCTCCCTCCACTCTCCTCCCTCCCTTCTCTCTGTCATTTTCAGTGTCTCCCTCAGCCTCCTTCCTGGCTGCTAGGAGGTGTGGTAATTCTCGGCTCCATTTTCCCACTGTGGTCATGTTGTGTCCAGTGCATGGGTCTCAGGAATGGAGAACAGAATCCTTTGAAGTAATGAATCAAAATAAATCCTTTGTCCCTTAAATTGTCTGTGTCCTAAGATTTTATTACAGTGATGGAAATCAACACCAAGGTGAAAAAGTTTTACAAAAGCAGGAATCCAATTAGCAGTGGGTGCCTTGCTGATGAGCACTGAGTGTCTGGTGGCAGAGAAGGGAAGAGATCAAGGGGGTGAGGTGGGAGCAGAGGGGGTATGTCTCCGGAGGAGCGGCCACCAATCTCTCAATGTGGCATTGGAGGAGTTAGCGAGTTTGGAATGGCAGCTGGGCTCTCCGATCTTAGCTAAAGGTCATAGTCTCCAAAACTCTGATGCTCAGAAAGTGACAGGGAGTCGTGCTCACGTCCTGGTCAGAGTCAGCAACATGCCACTTCGCTGGGTGGTGCACAAGACTACGACATAACACTCCACCCTCCCTGCGGGCAGACCGACAGAACCCTTAAATTAACAAAAGCTGAGTGGGTGTAAGTAAGTACCTTCCCCAGAGGCTGTCTTTGTCTGGGTCTCTTTGAAATGTTCTTTTGAATTACAGGTACTCTATGGGTAAGTCCCTGGTTTCAGCTGCTGTATAATGAATTCACTTGAGTTGGAGACAATAATCAGGCAAAGGGATAAATTTTGAGCTGGGTGCAGGTAACTCACACTTGTAATCCTAGCTGCTATTTTTTGTTGTTGTTTTTGCCAGTCCTGGGGCTTGGACTCAGGGCCTGAGCACTGTACCTAAGCTTCTTTGTGCTCAAGGCTAGCACTCTACCTTTTGAGCCACAACACCACTTCTGGTTTTTTCTCTGTATGTGGTGCTGAGGGATTGAACTCAGGGCTTTTTGCATTCTAGGCAAGCACTCTACCGCCAAGCCATATTCCTAGCTCATAATCCTAGCTTAAGAGGCTGAAATATGAGGATAGATGTTTAAAGACATACCAGGCCCATCTTATCTCCATTAAATCACTCAAAACCCCCAAATTGGCGGTGCTTCAAAGTGGTAGAGCACTAGCTTTGGAGCAAAAGAACTCAAGGGACAGTGACAAAGCCGTTCCAACCCCCTTATGTACCAAAACAAAACAATTTGGTAAGCATTAGAAAATCTGTGAACATTTGGGCTATCATGTAGGGATCTTAAAATCAGCTGTACACCAGTGGCTCTCACTTGTCATCCTAGCTATTCAGGAGGCTGCGATCCTAGGATTTAGGTTCAAAGCCAGCTGAGGTAGGAACGTGTGAGACTCATCTCCAATAGGCCTCCAGAAAACTGGAAGTGTCCCTGTGGCTCAAATGGTAGAGCACTAGCATTGAGTTGAAGAGCCAGGGACAGCAACCAGGCCCAGAGTTCAAGCACCCCTCCCAAAATGGAAATTTAAAATTCACTCAAGGGCCAAATCTTGAAGAAGGCCTGTCTTCTTATTAGTCCATGCATAATAGACCCATAGCACGTGGAAACTAGAATTCTAAGTTGTCCTCTTCCAGCCCCTGGCACAGAACTCTGGTTTTTCTATTTTCTGAACTAGTGGTGAGGATTTTGTCTTTTTACTCTTTGTGCACTGTTTGATTTTGGATCACTGAGCCTTTTTTTGTCACATATTTGGATACTGTAAATACGTTGACTATGGTTTTCAGCCAAAAAAAAAAAAATACATGGGCTGGGAATATGGCCTATTGGTAGAGTGCTTGCTTCAGTTCTTCAGCACCTCCTGTATAAAAAAAGCCAGTAGTGGTGCTCTGTCTCAAAAGGTAGTGTGCTAGCCTTGAGCAAAAGAAGCCAGGGACAGTGCTCAGGCCCTGAGTGCAAGCTCCAGGACTGGCAAAAAAAGACAATAAAAACGACAACATCTGAGTTTTGAATTGTGTATTCCATTGCAGGTCCAGGACTCATAGTTCTGTTTCAAAATGTATTTCACTTAGAGTAGTTGCATGGTTTCCAAAAAAAGAACAATCTAAAGTAGGTCTCCGAGTGTATGTAGATAATACATACTTTCTGGATATCTGGGCCTCTCCACAGCCCTCTGGCTTTATTTACATGCATGCCTTGTCCAGGTCTCTTTTGAACCTAGAATTACTTCTCTCTTGATCGTAGGTGGCACTCATTCTACATTTCTGCTGTCAATTTGGAGCCATAAAAGGTGTTGTAGAATAAGTAATGAAGAAAATGTGTACCGGTTTCCTTAAAGCATCATTAATAGTGTAATTTCTTAATCTAATGCATTTAAGTTCCTTAGCTTCTCTCTGTCCACTGGAATTCCGTGGCATGGCACCGTCGGTACTGGAACTCACCCGCCAGGCTGATTGTATCCCAGGGATGCACAGATGGCTCAGGGCACCCAATGCCAAGGGCATTTTATGTGTGTGCATTGTAAGTCAGACCAGTGCTAACGTAATCTTTGAAGAGCTATTTAAAAAATTTCAAAACATCACATAGTTGTTTTCTTTGGATTTCTTTAGGAGTCTATGGGAAGCCAGTTTAACTGAGCAGGGCAGGAAAGCAGTTCCTGGCAGCAGAGCTGAGAACTTGGGCCCTTTCAAGAGAAGCAGGTTTCTTTTTTTTTTTTTTTTTTTGGCCAGTCCTGGGCCTTGGACTCAGGGCCTGAGCACTGTCCCTGGCTTCCCCGCTCAAGGCTAGCACTCTGCCACGTGAGCCACAGCGCCGCTTCTGGCCGTTTCTTTCTGTGTATGTGGTGCTGGGGAATCGAACCAAGGGCCTCGTGTATCCGAGGCAGGCACTCTTGCCACTAGGCTATATCCCCAGCCGAGAAGCAGGTTTCTTGTGATGACAATGATCTGGGGAAGACACTGTGCTGTGTTTGGAAACATGGATTCCAAGGCTTGGCAAGTCAGGGCAAAGAACAAGTTCCAATTTGGTATGGCCCGGATAAGGCAAGAATCATAGCACTACGAGAGAGGTTTTGTAGGTGTCCATTTCTCAACAAGCTGAAGCAATTTCCTCATGCCAATATTCGCCTTTGCTCCTCAGAGTTCCATCTGTAGGACTTCACTCTGCTCTATCTGCTTCCAGAACACTATGTTTAGACAGGTGCTGAGAACGTAATACTAAAACCTTGAACACTGAATATGAGAATAACTAACACAGAAATTGCCTGATATTTTTCATTACCTGTGGATTACCTGTGGATAGGAGGTGGAACTTTATGACTTTAGGGTGCACTGCTGCTTGAGTAAGAAATGAATTGATACATATTTACTGTAAGTGACCAGAGTAAATACATCATGTTACTCATTATGTAACGAACTTGAGTTTTGATAGGCGCTCTTTCTTGGAGAAACTTGACATTATAGGTCATACTGAGATGGAAGATATTCGAAGTATTTCCTAGCTGTTTTGTGAGGAAGAAAGAGAGATTGATTGACAGGGCAGGGTTACTTTTGGATCAGTACAAGTTAGTGTCTAGCAGGGAATCCATTTGTTATGTAGGTCAACCTCTTCCTATTGCACACATCAGAATCTTGGCAGAAAAGTTTGGTGTGAAGGCAAAATTCTGTTTAAAGCCAGGGCTACAGGTGTAGAACTCAGTGCCCGAATACCCATCTAACTTTTTTTTTTTTTTTTTTTTTTTGCCAGTCCTGGGGCTTGGACTCAGGGCCTGAGCACTGTCCCTGGCTTCTTTTTGCTCAAGGCTAGCACTCTGCCACTTGAGCCACAGCACCACTTCTGGCCATTTTCTGTATATGTGGTGCTAGGGAATCGAACCCAGGGCCTCATGTATATGAGGCAGGCACTCTTGCCACTAGGCCATATCCCCAGCCCCCCATCTAACTTTTCCGTCCTGTTCCTTTTTGTCTATTTTTCTCACGTTATCAATCAATAAAGTAATGAACAGGCTATGGGCCTGAGAGATGGGATACAAAGACAAATCTCATCACTATTTCCATCCGGGAGAAGCTGGTGGCTGAGGAAGGGTATTTCCATCTAACATTAAAATCTGGATCAACATTAAGCAGCTCAAATTTCTGAGGTCCATGAGGAGATCCAGCGAGCTTTGCTCCCAGGATGTCACCAGCATCATGGAGCATCTTCTGTTTGCCTCTTGCAGCAAGTGCCTAGTTCTTTTTTTTTTGGGGGGGGGGTGGTGGTACGGGAGGTCTACATCTTGAGATTGTAACTCAAGACTGCAGCCATGTTTATTCCTAAATTCCAGCTTGTATACAGTTTGACAATCAGGAAATAGCATAGGATTAACTAAGGTTTAAGAAAACAGGAAGGCCCTGAAATCGGTAAATAACAACAGAAAGTAAAACAAGATAGGGTTGAATGGTTTACATAACAGACTCTTGTTGACATAATAAAACATCTCGAGGTTAATTCTGTCCTTCAATTAAACCATATCCTTGCATGTCCTTGAGATAACAACATAGCCAGAGGTTAGGATGAACTTTGTTGTTGGCTCCCTAAGCCGTGACCTTGCACGCCCTTGAGAGTAAGCCAGAAGTCAGGATGAATTTCGCTGTTGGCTCCCGACATTTCCCCCGTCTTTGTTTTAAAGAAGCAAACCCGCCTGTCTTAGGTTGGGGGGGTCGCCCAGCCTGCCTTACCCGTCCTGGGGATCTTCTTCAGAGCAAAGCTGAAGGCCCTGTCTTAGGACAGTCAAGCTGGCCCCGCCCTCAAACCGGTCTCTGGCTGCAGTTCCTCTCATGCAAAAATTCATTTACTTGGAGCTTGACCATATGCAGCTGACTGGCTAAACTCATGAAAGAGTTTTGCAATATGCGTATAATGCAAGGCAGGCATAGGAAAACCATCAACAAAAGTATCCCTGGGCCAAGCAATGTCATTAGCAGCCCCTTAATGTTAGTTAAGGAAGGGACATACTGTTGAAGTTGCTCAAACAGTTCTTTTGCTGTTTCTGCCACTTTAGAGTCCAGAGGCAGAGCTTTTTACTAGAGCAGCTATTTGCTGATGGAGTTGAAAGAGATCTAAGGACAAATTATTATGGTGCCAAATACCATTTAGATGTGCTACAACTTGTTCCCAAGGATAGTTCGACCCATTATACTTATGTAGGGTCACACAAATAAAATCAAACCCAGCATGACATGACAGCACACCCGTTGCAAAGTTTGCAAGGCATGAATTTGTTCTCCCAGTGACAACACAGATTCATACAATGCTTCTAATTTTTGTTCTACTTTATCAATCCTGCCTTGAAAGTGCATGGCTTGTGTGATATGAGCAAGATGATTAACGTAGTGAGCTGTCTGCACACTGTGTTAAAGCCACATTAGCCGCTGCAGCAGAGGCAGCTAAGGAAATAAAGGCTACAATGCCTGCTATTAATAGCCCTACAAATTGGTCTAGGGCACATAAGGTCTTTTAAATGTTTTACCACTTGAATACCTGTTTCTTCATACCAAGCTTCAGATATGTTTACAGTGTTATGCCCAAGTCGCGAGAAGACCACCAAGAAGACCACTGAGAGCCAGACGTTCCGAAATGTAAAAGCAAGGTAAGGCTTTATTCAAGCGAGACGTGGCTCGGAGCCTCATCCTACACTCCAACGCAGCGGAGATTAGGAGGAAGCCCCGGAGCTGCAATTTCACAGAGCTTATAAAGGCAAAAAGCAAAGTTACAGCAATCAGGTGTTCAAACAAGATTAGGATACGGGTACAAATCTGATTGGCTCAGGGCTTGAGGCATTCCGGGGAGGTAAGAGTTAAGTGGGGAGTTTCCTGACTAGCTGGGCCCTAATAAGCTTGTCCTGCTAGCCAGGATAATTGGTGGCCTGGGTTTGCTCACAGGGCAGGCTTATCTCAGGTTCACGTGGTAAAGTGGGGCCTGACTTCAAAATGGCTTTAGTCTGGCTCTTCATTTTCCCCCTTTTCTCTTTTGTACCTTGGGAGCCAATCATGGCTCCCTTCTGTCCATTTCAATGGCTTGCATGTCTAGGGGATGATATAGAGTTAAGACATGGGCCAGTAGGGCCCAAAGTAGTAACCAAAGGGCCTGTCACCATTAATCACAAGTATAGTCTCTGTACCTCTGTTTTGCATGCCTCTAGTTTATCCTGCCTCGTCTTCCCAAAAACAACTCTGGTCCCTTGGTTTTAAAGGGGGGCTGATGGGTGAAGATCATCCATCTTCTGTAACTTCTTCAGGCTGACTCAGGGGCATTAACCTTACCTAGCCAGGAACCTATAACCTTAGTCTACTTTACCAAGAGACTGCAAATTACTTCAAACTGGACAGGACTCCTGCTCACACCACTCGGGAAGTCGCTTATTCAGGTTCGGGTTCAAGTGATCTGGCACATTCCAGTTGCCTGCGGCCAGATCACATAAGTCTACTACTAAGTCTGGCGACCAGGTTCCTAAGGGGGCTTCCTTAGTTGCTAAAATAAGGGGGTCACCCACTTTGGAGTGAGCTGCCAAAATAATTGGAAAGGCTGGTGAGGGTTAACATCAACATTAGCCAGGGTAGCAAGAAAAGAAGGCAAAAAGAAAATTATAACATTATTCAATCTAACTTTCTTTTGAGGCGAAGGCGGGTGCTTGGAGACCTCCCATGTTCCACCATGGTAGTCATCGTCCAGGGAAAAGGGGTCAGTTGGCCTGGCGTGGGAGCAATGGACGCAAGTGGCAATGCCGTCTACCTTGAGGGCGGTGGGCGTAGTCAGTAGCACGACGTAGGGTCCCTTCCACCATGGTTCTAAGGATTTGGGGTTATGCCTCTGGACAAACACCCAGTCCCATGGTCTGAATAAATGGGGGTTAGGGACAGAAGCAGAATAATATAATGCCTTAAGTTGGGGCCACATATTCTTATGCGTGAGCTGCAAATAATCAAATTTACACAAAAATTCAGCATCATCCAAATCAGCAAGCAATTCAGTCTGAAGGCTAGGGATAATGGGCGGGGGGTGCCCATACATTATTTCAAAAGGAGTAAAGCCAAGCTGATAGGGGAGAATTTCTTACTCTAACCAGAGCAAAATGAGTGACACCCAGTCTGCGCCAGTCTCTAAGGCCAATTTAGTTAAGGTCTCTTTTAGAGTCCAGTTCATTCTCTCTACCTGTCCTGAACTCTGGGGTCTATAAGCACAATGCAATTTCCAATCCATCACCAGTGCAGCAGCTATTCCCTGACTTACTTTTGAGACGAAGGCTGGTCCGTAGTCCGACCCAATGGTGGATGGGAAGCCATACCTGGGTAGGATTTCTTCCAGGATCTTCTTAGCCACTACATTTGCGGTCTCATGCTTTGTTGGATAAGCTTCAACCCATCCTGAAAAGGTGTCTAGAAAAACTAGGAAATATTTGTGTCTAAATTTTCCAGGTTTAATTTCTGTGAAATCTACTTCCCAATACACGCCTGGCCTATCCCCACTGTGGCGAGCTCCTTTAGTAACTGGCTGATTGGGGGCGTTGGTGAACTTACAGGCCTTGCAATTTTTAACAATATCTTCAATAAGTTGGTCTTCTTGTCTAATTTTCATTTGGAGTGTTGGAGAAAGTCCTGCATTCTTCGGGTTCCCATGTGAGAAGCTCAGTGGATTCTCTTAAGGATCCCCTTACCCAGCCCTTGTGGCAAGATAAGTTTCCTTCACAAGTTTTCCACCAGTCATTGTTTCCTTCTCTGTCCAGAGTTTTGTGGGCCATGGGAATCCTCCCCATCCACTCCAAGTCTTCTTGGGAATACTGGGGCACAGGAGGCAAAGCTCGTGGCTCTGGGTCTACTAGAGTCAATACTTCTCTGGGCTGAAGAGCTGCTTCCTTAGCTGCCTGGCCGGCCAGATTATTGCCTCTAGTCACTGAATCAACTCCCTTTTGATGACCCAGACAGTGCATAATGGCAATTTTTGCTGGTTCCCATAGGGCCTGGATGAGGCTTAAAATCTCCTGCTTGTTTCTAATGGTCTTTCCTTCGGCTGTCAGTAGCCCCCTCTCTTGGTAGATGGCTCCATGGACGTGCACGCTGGCAAAAGCGTACTGGCTGTCCATATAATATTTAGTCTCTTTCCTTTTCCCATCTGTAAGGCTTTTGTTAGTGCCACTAGTTCTGCTCTTTGTGCAGAAGTTCCCTGAGGGAGTGCCTCCACCCACACTATCTCAGTGTCTGTAGTAACCACGGCACCTGCATACCTTTTTCCATCCCAAATGAAGCTGCTGCCATCAGTGAACCAGGTGTGTGCGGCATGTGATATTGGCAAATCCAGCAAGTCTTGCCTGAGTCTATGTGCTTGGGCCAGGATCTGCTCACAATCATGCAGAGGTGCTTCCAGATCCAGATCCGGCAGCAGAGTTGCTGGGTTTAATGCTGTAGGTACACAGAAGCTGATATGTGCGGGGTTAAGTAACAAGGTCTGGTAATGGACCATGCGGGCCTTGCTCATCCACCACTCACGTGGTTGTTTTAGCACCCCCTCTAGAGCGTGTGGAGTGGCCACAGTCAGGTTCTGTCCCAGAGTCTACTTATCTGCATCTTTTACCAAGAGGGTTACTGAAGCTATAATTCTTAAGCACGGAGGCCACCCAGCGGCGACAGGATCCAATTTCTTTGACAAGTAGGTGATTGGTCATTTCCAAGGCCCAATTTGCTGGGTGAGCACCCCTTTTGCTATTCCTTTCTTTTCAGCCATGAATAATGTGAATGGTTTATTCATGTCAGGTAGGCCTAAGGCAGGGGCTTCCAGAAGGCTTTTCTTGATTGCCTCAAAGGCTTTTTGCATCTGCTCAGTCCAATGAAATGCTGAGAGGTTTTTGGTGGCTTCATGTAGAGGCATGGCCATCTCAGCGAACCCAGGTATCCACCTCCGGCAAAAGCCCACTGTTCCCAGGAACTCTGACTTGTCTGGCTGACTTGAGTGCAGGGATTTTTAGCACAATCTCTTTACGTGCATCTGACATCCAACACTTGCCCTCTTTTAATAGGAAGCACAGATAGGTGATGTCAGGTTTACAAATTTGTGCCTTTTTAGTGGAGGCCCTATAGCCCAAGTTACCAAGAGTCTTTAAGAGCCTAGCTGTTCCCTTTAGACAGCTATTTTGGTCTGGAGCAGCTATTAACAAATCATCTACATATTGCAATAGACTTAGTCCAGTATTTTTGGAGCAGTACTCACTCAGGTCTTCATGTAACACCTTGTCAACGATGGTAGGCGAATTCTTGAATCCTTGAGTCAGCCTGGTCCAGGTCAATTGACAGCTTATCCTGATCTCAGGATCATGCCAAGTAAATGCAAAGTAGCTTTGGCTCTGTGGGGCTAAGGGCATGCTAAAGAAAGCATTCCTTTAGATCCAACACAGTATACCACACTTGGCTCAGTGACAGGGAGCTCAGCAGGGTATATGGGTTTGGGACTGTTGGATGAATGTCCATTACTCTCTTGTTAACTTCTCTCAAGTCTTGCACTGGTCTGTAATTAGAATTAGGCTTTTTGACAGGCAACAGTGGAGTATTCCAGGCTGACTGGATGGGCTTCAGGACTCCTAAATCTAACAATTTTCTGATGTGAGGAATGATCCCCTTCTTTGCTTCTAGTGACATAGGGTACTGGTGAACTTTTACTGGGTCGCCCCCGGCTTTGAGTTCCACAAAGATTGGAGGACGATGTTTTGCCAGTCCCGTTCCCCCAGTTTCTGCCCATGCTTGGGGAAACGCCCGTAGCCACTCATTTTCCGGAGACTCAGGCTTGGGATGCTGGTATAGCTTATACTCCTCTTCTAACTTGCTAGTTATTAGTATACTAATAGGCTTTTCTCTTGAGTTCGTCACAGAAGCCCCACTGCCTGTGATCTGTATCTGAGCTTTCATTTTTGTTAAGAGGTCTCGTCCAAGCAATGAATAGGGGCAGTCAGGGATGACTGAAAACGAGTGGGTTACCTGGCCCACTCCCAAGTTCACTGTCCTTTGAGTAGTCCATTTATAGGGTTTAGTGCCCGTCACACCTGGGACCCATGTTATTTTAGTGGACATTGGCCCTCTCATGGCTAGCAATACTGAATTTTCTGCTCCCATATCTACCATGAACATGACTGGATTCCCCTCCTCTTTCAATGTTATCCTGGGCTCAGGGAGCGGGTCTGAGCCCCGACTCCCTCAGTCATTGTCCTCAGCCAGCTCTAAGGCTGCCAACATTCTTAATTCTACTTTCTGTTTTTTCTCATTTTTCTTGGCTAGCTCTGGGCAGTTTTTGACCCAATGCCCCTCTTCCTTGCAATAGGCACACTGATTCTTCTCCACTCTTTTTTTTGGTTTGTTTTTTGTTTATTAATTGAACATAAAATTTTTTTGCAGGGTGTTGTGTAAAAAGGGTACAGTTACATAGTAGGGCAGTGTGTACATTTCTTGTGCTATCTTACGTCCTGTTTTTCTATCCCTTCTCTAGGTCAGGTATACATATATACAGTATACAATGTATCAAGAACATATATAGTATTCACAGACTTGGTCTCAACTGTCTCTCCGTCTCCCTTTGTTAACAGTCATATATCAGGGAGATCATGCCCCTTTGTTTTCTCTGTTCTAGGCTTGTCTCGCTCAACATTATTTGTTCGAGTTCTGACCATTTCCCTGCGAATAACAATATTTCACCATTCCTAGTCGCTATGTAGTATTCCATTGTGTATAAGTATAATATTTTTTGGATCCATTCGTCTGTTGAGGGGCATCTGGGTTGTTTCCATATTTTGGCTATTGTGAATTGTGCCACGATAAACATGGAAGTACAAATGTCTTTTTGATATCTTAGGTTTTGCTGTTTAGGATAGATGCCTAGGAGTGGTATGGCTGGGTCATAGGGTAGGTCTATATTGAGCTTTTTGAGAAACCTCCATACTGTTCTCCAAAGTGGTTGTACTAATTTGCACTCCCACCAACAATGGAGAAGGGTTCCTCTTTTCCCGCACCCCCTCCAGCATTTGTTGTTTCCTGAGTTCAGAGTATAGGCCATTCTAACTGGGGTGAGGTGGTATCTCAGGGTTGTTTTTATTTGCATTTCCTTTACTAGCAGGGATGTTGAGCATTTCCTCATATGTTTCTTTGCCATTTTTATATCTTCTCTTGTGAAGTCTCTCTTTAGCTCTTTTGCCCATTTCCTAATAGGTTTATTGGGCTTGGAGGGGCTTAGTTTTTTGAGTTCTCTGTAGATGACAGATATCAGGCCTTTGTTGCTGTGCTGGTAAATATCCTTTCCCATATTGTTGGCTGTCTCTGTATTTTGATGGCTATGTCCTTAGCTGTGCAGAAACTTTTTAATTTGTAGTAGTCCCATTTGTCGAGTCTTTCCCCTATTTGTTGTGCCCCTGGGACTCTATTCAGGAAGTTCCTTCCTGTGCCTATAAGTTCTAGCGTCTTTCCTACTCTGTCCTTCAGTAGTTTCAAGGATTCAGGTCTGATGTTGAGGTCCTTGATCCATTTTGAGTTGATCTTGGTGCATGGTGATAGGCTTGGGTCTACTTTGAGTTTTCTGCATATGGCTGCCCAGTTCTCCCAGCACCAGTAGTTGAAGAGGCTATGTTTATTCCATTGTATGTCTTTAGCTCCTTTGTCAAATATCAGTTGGCTGTAAGAGTGCGGTTTTATTTCTGGGTCTTCAGTTCTAATCCATTGGTCTTCCGATCTGTTTTTATACCAATACCATGCTGTTTTTGTTATGATGGCCTTGTAGTAGAGCTTGAAGTCTGGTATTGTGATACCTCCTGCACTGCTTTTTTTGCCTAGAATTACTTTGGCTATTCTAGGTTTTTTGCTGTTCCATATTAATTTATGGGTTGCTTTCTCTATTTCAGTGAAGAATGTGGCTGGGATTTTGATAGGTATTGCATTGAATTTGTATAATAATTTGGGCAATATGGCCATTTTCACTATATTGATTCTGCCTACCCATGAGCATGGGAGTTCTTTCCATCTCCTAGTGTCTTCTTTGATTTCCCTTATTAGGTTTTTGTAGTTTTCATTAAATAGGTCTGTCACGTCCATGGTTACGTTGATCCCTAGGTACTTTATTCTTTTTTTGGCTACTGTAAATGGAATTGTTTCCATAATTTCCTTTTCTGTTTGTCTATTGCTGGTGTACAGAAAAGCTGCTGACTTTTGTGGACTGATTTTGTATCCTGCTACTTTGCCAAATTGGTTTATTAGGTGTAGGTGTTTGGGTACTGAGTTTTTTGGGTCCTTCAGATATAAGATCATGTTGTCTGCGAATAGGGATAACTTGATTTCTTCCTTGCTGATGTGGATCCCTTTGATGTCCTCCTCTTGCCTTATTGCTATGGCTAGGGATTCCAGCACTATGTTGAATAGAAGTGGGGAGAGTTGGCATCCTTGTCTTGTTCCTGAGTTTAGGGGGAGTGATTTAAGTTTCTCTCCATTTAATATGATATTAGCAGTTGTTCTGTTGTATATGGCTTTTATTGTTTTGAGGAATGTTCCATCTATTCCTGTTCTCCCCAAAGCTTTTAATAGGTATGGATGTTGTATTTTGTCAAAGGCTTTTTGGGCATCGACTGAGATAACAATGTAAGTCTTATTTTTAGATCTGTTTATGTGGTGAATTATGTTGATTGATTTACGGATGTTGAACCATCCTTGTGACTGGGATGAAGCCTACTTGGTCATGATGTATGATTTTCTTGATTAGTTTCTGGATCCTGTTAGCTAGTATTTTATTGAGGAGCTTTGCGTCTGTGTTCATTAGTGATATTGGTCTGTAGTTCTCTTTTTTTGTTGGGTCTTTGCCTGGTTTGGGAATGAGTATGATATTAGCTTCATAGAATGAGTTTGGGATTTCTCCCTCTGTTTCTATTTCACGGAAGAGTTTGAGTAGTATTGGAATTAGCTCCTCACTAAAGGTTTTGTAGAAATCGTTGGTGAATCCATCTGGGCCTGGGCTTTTCTTAGTAGGGAGGTTCTTGATTGCCTCCTGTATCTCACTGTAAGTTATTGGTATATTTAGTTGATTTATTTCTTCTTGGTTCAGTTTGGGCAGTTTGTACTTCTCTAAGAATTGATTCATTTCTGTAAAATTATTGTTTTTTGCTGAGTAGAGGTTTTGGAAATAGCTCCTTATGATTGTTTGAATATCGTGTGTACTTGTTGTAATTTTTCCAGTGGAGTCCTTGATTTTACGTATATGAGTCAATTCTCTTCTTTTTTTTTGGAAGTCTTTCAAGGGATCTGTCAATTTTGTTTATTTTCTCAAAGAACCAGCTTTTAGTCTTATTTATTTGTTGAATGGTCTTTCTGTTTTCAATCAGATTTATCTCTTCTTTTATCTTTGTGATTTCTCCCCTCCTAGTCGTTTTAGATTCTGTCATTTCTTGTTTCTCCAGTTGTTTTAGTTTCATCGTGAGGTTATTCACCTGCTCTGCTTCCATTCTTTTAATGTGAGTGCTGAGGGCAATGATCTTGCCCCTCAGTACTGCCTTAGCTGTGTCCCATAGGTTTCTTTGTGATGTGTTTTCATTGTCATTGTGGCTTATGAATTCGTTGATTTCATCTTTAATATGGTCTGTGGCCCAAGTGTTGGATAGCAGCGTCGGTTTTAGCCTCCAGGAGTGTGTATAGCCTCTGTGGTATCCTTTGTTGTTGAGGGCTACCTTTAATCCACTGTGATCAGATATAATACATGGGATGACGTTAATACTTTTATATTTGCTGAGGTTCTTTGTGTGGGCTATGACGTGGTCTATTTTGGAACATGATCCATGGGCTGCTGAAAAGAAGGTGTATTGGGTCTCTGTGGGGTGAAAGGTTCTATATAGGTCTGTTAGATCCATTTGGGAAATGGTGTTATTTAGGTCCTCAGCTCCCTTACTAATCCTCTGGGTGTTGGATCTGTCTCTCGGGGAGAGAGGGGTATTAAAGTCACCCACTATGATTGTGTTTGCGTCTATCTTGTTCTGTAATTCTGTGAGAATTTGCTTGACATATGTAGGGCCTCTTTTGTTCTGTGAGTATACATTTATCACAGTGATGTCTTGATTCTGGATTTTTCCTTGTATTAATATGTAGTGTCCTTCTCTGTCTTTTTGAGTTGACTTTAATGAGAAGTCCAGCTTGTCTGCGATCAGAATGGCTACACCTGCCGTTTTGGTGGGTGCATTTGCTTGGTAGATCTTGCTCCATCCTTTCATTCGAAGCCTGTTTTTGTCCCTTGCTGTAAGGTGGGTCTCTTGTAGACAGCAGATGTCAACTTTTTGTTTGTGAATCCATTCTGCCAGTCTGCTCCTCTTTATCGGGAAGTTTAAACCATTTATATTTAATGAGATCAAGGATAAGGGTGTTTTTTCTCCTTCCATTTTCTTGTTGGGCTGTTTTTTCCTCTTTTTTTTTCTTCTTGTCTTTAGTGAACTGTTCTTTCTGCTGGACTTTGGCTATTGAAGTTTCTTTCTGATTCTGTCTGTGTGTCTTGTACGATCTCTGTTGGGTGGGGCTCCCCTCTTAGAATTCGTTGTAGGGTTGTTTTTTTTATTCACATACTCCTTTAGATCCTCTTTGGTGTGGGAAGATCTGGTTTTCCCTTCGAATGTGAACTCCAATTTCGCTGGATATTTGATCCGAGGTTGCAAATTATTAGCCTGAAGTACTTGGATGGTGTTCTTCCACTCACTTCGTGCTTGGTAAGTTTGTGTGGATAAGTCAGATGTTATTCGAATCCTCTTCCCATTGTAGAAAGTTTCCTTCTTCACTTTGGCTGAATTCAGAATTTGCTCTTTAATCTTGAGGTCTGTAGTCTTAAATATTATGTGCCTTGGTGAGGCTTTCCTGGGGTCTGGCCTGCCAGGTGTCCTATAGGCTTCCGTTACCTGGATGGGGTCCCCTGTGAGATTGGGGAAGTTTTCTGCAATAACTTTATTGAGAAAATGTTTAAGCCCTCTGCTCTGGTATTCGGCTCCTTCTTCTATTCCAGTTATGCGCAGATTATATCTCTTGTCTTTGTCCATTAGTTCCTGGATTAGTCTGCCCTGTAGCTTCACCTTTTCTTGGAGTGTGGTCATTTTCTGGTTGTTGTCAGCTGCTTCATCATCCAGGCGACAGATTCTGGATTCCATATGGTCCATTCTTTGTGTTGTGGTTTCAATTGAGGAGTTTATGCATGTCAGAGAGCTATTTATGGTTGTCATATCAGCTCTGATCATGGAAATTTCTTCCTTTAAAGAGTTGTATTTTAATCTATTTTTTCATGCATTTCAATTCTCAGGATGTGAAGATCTTCATTAAAGGAGGCCAGCATTGTATCCATTTTTGCTTCCATTTCTTTAAAGAAGGCTTGCATTCCATTTTTGCTTCCATTTCTTTCTTGGCTTCCTGGGTGTCCCTCAAGATTTCCACTCTAAATTCCTGGAATTGTTTTCTGATTTCATTTCTGACACTTTCCATCATTCCTGTTAACATGGCCTCATTTGCTTTTTTAATCTCCATCTCCTCTTCAGTCGTGCTGCTTTTTGGAGCTGGCGAGTTGGCTTTGATGAACTGTGTTATGTTTCTTTGTGATTTCCACATCTGGAGATCTGTGGATGGCTTCTCAGGTTTGGTTTGTAGCTCTTCTCTCCCTCCTGTGTAGGCATGTCTACAGCAGCAGGTGCAGCCGCTGTGGCCCCGCCCACCAGTGCGGGGTATATTGCTTACATTTTTTCTTATATATTTTTCATTCCTTCTATTTAACATGTACTTAATCTTTTTTTTTTTAATATTTTTTTTGTTTTTTTTATGTGGTACTGAGGAATTGAACCCAAGGCTTCATGCATGCTAGGCAAGCCCTCTACCACTAAGCCACATTCCCAGCCCCCATGTACTTAATCTTTATTCAAATTTTTGGTGTCCAATTTTTGAGCTAAGTGCTAGGCGAAGGGCTAAGTGTACACATAATAACACATAACACTGTTCAATTCTCTTCTTCTGCTACATCCATCCCAGAAGCATGATCAGGCACCCAGAAGGGGAGCAGCAGGATATTACCAAGATAGCCTGAAGAAATCACAGAGAGGCAAGAGGAGGCCTTTCATCTAAGAGGACAAAATCCTAGATGACTCTTGAGTGTAGTTTTACTGTGACTACAATGAGGGGAAAAGGGGAAAAGAACAGCAAAGAGAAAAGGAGATGGGGGAGGGGAATGAAAAGTGGAGAGAGTGGAGTAGGAGAGAGGGACAGACAGAGATGTCAGAGACAGAGGGAAACAGGATTCAATGTATTGTTACTCTGGGTATGCACAGAAGGAAGATTATTGACAATAAATGTTTAGGAATTTTGTTTTTACTAGCCAGATGTTATTTCTTTCGGTTTCTTTTTTTGCATTTTTTTTATTATTGTAAAGTGATGTACAGAGGAATTACAATTACAAACATAATAGAAATATTACATTTCTTTTTGGACAATTTCACCCCATGCATCTCTCTGTCCCAGTTTTTCCTTCCCATCCTCACCCACAATTTTTATGCTTCCTTTTCAACACAGTGTCCCGCGAGTACCAGTTTCATTTGTTTACTGTTGGAACCTCCATTTCTGTGCCCCCACTTACACTCCTAAAGACAATAAATGAATGAACAAGACCAAAGGGAATGAAAACAAAAATAATAACCATGTAAAACAAACCGTTGTTTCCCTTTACTTGAATTCGTTACAGTAAATAGCATTTTATATGATAGGATGCACATAGCTATTGTGCCTTTGTGTTCCTCTCCTAAGACTGCCTTCCATTGCTCTCACTCTGTTCGAATGCCTAAAGACAAAGTGTATTGGGCTCATGCTGTAATGTTTTAGTGTCAGTCTTGCAGCTTGAACTCAGGGCCTGTTTACTGTACCTGAGATTTTTTTAATATGCTCATGGCTAATACTCTACTACTTGAGCCACACATCTACTTCAGACTTCTTGGTGATAGACTGGAGATACGAGTCTCACAGACTATTATGACCATTCTGGCTTTGAACCAAAATCCTCAGATCTTAGTCTCCTGAGAGAAGATAGGATTAGAGGCATGAGTCACTGGGTGCCTGGCTATTTCTTCCTGTTTTTATCCACGCCCAAGAAGATTTTTGTGCTTCCTCAAAGTGCTGCTGAATATGATAGATCAGCCATACCTTTTGATTTAGTTCCAGTAGAATATCACACTCTTTTTGCTAGGTGCCAGAGAGCTGTCTAAAGTCTGCATTTTCTATAGCACAGCTTTTATTTTGTTAATTTTAAGTCTCAGTGAGTTGCCAGTATTGTATGAGTTTGAGCAAAGCTTTTCAAACTTTGTGTACATACAGTATTTCTTTAATCAATGAATAGAATATTCTTGTTTTATTTTTATTTCCTAAGCAATTAATGACTCAGAGAGTGGGGAGTTTTCTGTAGATTTTATTGAACTTTTGTGGGGAATTTTGTTTTTAATTATTTCAAATTAAATTGCATTTATGTTGGTGAATTGGAATAAATTAAGGAAATGCAGAGATCTTGATGAAATTGTTTTGTGAATATTGCTCTAGTGGAGACTTTACACAGTATCCCAAATCTCATGTACACATATTACCCTGTCCTTGTGTAAAATGAAAAATGTTATTTGTTCAATGTAAAAGCACAAAATATAATTTCATGCTGTACTTGACAGTCTTGATGTGTCATGATTATTTTGCTACTAGGTCACCTCAAACTTCTCATTTTATGGGTCTCTTAAATCACCACATCTGATTTACACTTGCTTCTTGTAAAGGACCTCTTTTGATTTACGATATATAGCCCCACATTGTTTTGCCAAGTCACGAGACTACCACCAAGAAGACCACCGTCACTCAGACATTCCAAAATGCAAAAGCAAGCCAAGGCTTTATTTAAGCGAGCTGCAACTCGGGCCACGTCCTACCCACCGACACAGTGGAGGTTAGGAGGAAGCCCGAGTTGTGATTACACAGGGTTTATATACGCAAAAACCAAAGTTACAACAATCAGGTGTTCAAGCAAGCAAGATTAGGACACAGGTACAAATCTGATTGGCTCAGGGCTCGAGGCATTCTGGGGGCAGTCAGAGTTAAGCATTCCCAGCGGTTAGAGTTCTAGACCGACTGGGCCCTAATGGGCTTGTACTGGGTCTGCTCACAGGGCCTGCTTATCTCAGGTTCACGTGGTAAAGTGGGGTTCACGTGGTAAAGTGGGGTTCACGTGGTAAAGTGGGACCTGACTTCAAAGTCTGGCACTTCAACATCACATGATAACATCTACTCCTATGCTTTAAAGAAGTATTTTGAGGATAAATCACAAAGCATTATGGTGAACTATATATAGGGGGGAAAGCCAGACTATCCCTTTCAGCCCTGTATTTGGAAATAGCTGATTCTCTCATTAGAACAGAGGAGACAATGCGGAGCCTCGTACCCAGGGAAGAACACAATCTGGAAGAGATCACAAAGGAAAATGACAATGAGTTCAAACATTTCAAAGTCGACCCAGTGAGGAAGGAAAGCAGTGACTCTTCTTTAGCTTAGAAAAGAAACTGTACCTGGCTCCTCAGAATATGAGTACAATTTCAAAGGAAGATAATTAGCTGTTTTTCTCATTCTCCCTGTCTCTAGAAAAAAAAATCAAGGAAATAATTGTAAGAAAATCACTCCAAATAACTTTTAAAATCGCTAGGCCAAAAGCTGAATTGAGTTAGAAATGTAGAGAGGTCCAAGGCACACTGGCCTCATAGAAAATGATCAGAGGACAGGATTGTTTCTATTTGGTTGTGTGTGTGTATATGTGTGCACACGCGTGTGTGTGCATGCGTGTGTGTGTTCTTCTCTATCAGTCTAACTACCCCTTTGTTTTCTCTACATTCAAGACTGCACCTGGTCTTCCACCAGTACCTGTAGTCAAGGTAACAGGTCACCGCTCACCTGCATGACAGTGGAGGGCCTCTAGGCTCTGAGATCACTTCCTCCTCTCTGAGGTCACTCCTTCATTCACTTCAGTCATGCCTCCTTTCCTTCCCTTATGGAATCTCTCTCCATGAGTAGTCAGGCAACTATGTGCTAGGCCCTACTCTGGAGTAGAGCTCAGAAGTTTGGCCCTCCCAAAAAAACTATTTTCTGCCTGAATCACATGGCTGTCTACTTTCACCAACCATATATAAATATACATACACCTATGCATGTGTATATATATATATGCATATATATACATACATACATATATTCTCTCTCTCCAAATATGTATATATGTGTGTGCGTTGTGTTTGTTTTGAAACAACTAATCTCTATATACATACATACGGAGAGAGAGCCCTAGCCTAGTTTGTGTGTGTGTGTATGTGTGTGTGCATGTGTCTATGCTCAGTGGCTGGAGAAATGCAATTACATGCTTATTTTATGTAATGTGTAAGGACAACCAGCTCCTTCACAGATAATCTTGTGTCTGGCTAGAGTCTCTCCTTTCAGAATACTTCTCTGTCTATAGGTTAAGGCTGTTCCTTCCAGAAGGAATCTGGTACTCTCTTCATGAATAAGTCTTCTTTATCTCATGCACATAGCAATTGAACCTTTGTCGTCCTCTTATCTAAAATCCTGTGTTTATCATGTTGAAATGTATTTTTTTGACTTTGACTATCCAGTGTGTTTAATTGTAAATTTACAGGCATATTGTAGTTACAACAAATGAGGGAAGCTATGCAACCTTGGATTTACTTAGGTCTGGCTTTCTTTGTTTAATATATATATATATATTTTTCCCAAGTTGTACCATTTCCTCCCGAATGGTACAATATCTTTTTTTGTGATGGAAGTGTAGAATTCCATTGTGTACATATGCTACATTTTCTTTGTTTATTCATCCACTGAAGGGCTTTCTCAGCGTCCTGGAAGCAAAGGCTAGCTGCAGAGGCTCTTATGGCTTATGAGTGAGCTACGTTCCCTCTGGCTGCAAAGGTCCCACAGGAGGCCAAGGAATGTGCTCATTGAATGGCTCCACTCACAGAGTTTCTTTCTCTGTGATCGTACTTGCACCTCTCTTCTCCTAAATACTATGTCCAGGAAGGCTTAAGCTGCAAATGACCGTCGTTTTTTTTTTTTTTTTTTACCTTGTTTTTCTAGCCCCCAAATATTAAAGAGCTAAAGCTTAAGATAAAGCACTACAGGACAAAGAACAACTACAATGAAAAATTTTGTACAGCAGCAAATAAAAGGAAGAATTGGCAAAGGGGATTATATCAAACTAAAACCTTTGTCACATGAAGTAAAGAGCCAACAGACAATATATGGCCTACAGATTTTGCATATTAAACACATGGTAAGGGTTTCATAACCAGAATATGCTGGAAGCACAGAAACAAACTCCTAAGGAATAAAATGGGCAACTGACTAATTGGAAATTAAACTTAAAGACATTTCTCAAAATCAGAAGTATACATGGCTCACAAAAGTATACAAAAATATACTAAACATCTTTGGGATAAGGAAAATGCAAAGCCAAATGACACTGAATTTTATCTCACTCCAGTGACAATGTCTAGTTTACTATCTAGTAACAAATGCTGCCAAGAATGAAGAAAAAGCATACTTACACACAAATCATGGGAATTTAATTTCATCCATTATGGAAATCTGTATGTATATTCCACAAGAAACTATGAAAATATTTATGGTATTAATCACAGCCATTACCTTGTGAGGCTGAGGCCCATTGCATACATACATGTACATGTCTCAATAAGACCTCTGCACATATGCTACCAAGAATTTTTAAATTCAGTGATAAAATCTTGTATAATGCAATGAATATACAGGTATAATAGACCAGTATCAATCTCATTAGAAAGGTTTTTTTTTTACATTGTTCATTTTAAAATTTCTTGTACTGTTAAGTCCTTCATGTTTTTGTGATAGCCACAGCATGGTTTTGGGCGAGTGTAACATAATGTACAGCCAACATTGCAGGTATGCACAGAGTGTGTTCACTGCCTTGATGTACCTGTCTTCTCCAGGGTGACTAAAGTCTCTCTATGCAATTTGGGTTTAATATATTTTGACAAGAGGAAAACATAGAATTAAGAATAATTTCATCAATTATGTTCTCAGAGAAGTGTATCAGGAAAGTAATCTTTTCTATGTTAGAAAGTTTAGTAAAAATGACCTGTTGGAAGGTAAAAGTTCAGGATGAAAACAAACAACTCAATTTTGGCATTGGCCTTGACTTTTTGAAGATAAATGGCAGCATTGCTGCTTCCTCGGGCAATAGTAACCGGGTGCATTTTTGGAGGGCTGTGTACATAGAATTCCTACTGAAACCTGCTTGAATCAACTAGTAATATCTGATGGATGTAATGGACTTTGAGTGTGTGAACTGCTGCTGTGGATACAATGTACTAATAATTTTGGTTGATATCTCATTGGCACAGATTGTATTCTGGCCATTTCCATGCACCGTCTGATGCAATCCAGTTGCTTCATCTCAAATAGCTTTCATGCAAAAAGTTTCTGGGCACAGATGTAGAATAAAATATATCAAAAATAACTTCATCCCAAGCCTCACTATCTGTGATCTTAGAGGAAATCATAGTAGCTGCGATGAAGAAGGAGAATGGCAAGCATGTTTTCCAAAAAATTTTTTTTTTCCTGGATGCAAGGCCTCAGATGCAGAGCCCCAGGGAAGCACTTTACACATTGTTCCTGGTTATTCACTAGAAGCTACAATGAAAGATGGACAACAGTGTATATCTCTGTCAATAAAAATTACATGTACACCTATACAAATATACGAATATACATACCTGACACTGTGGGCCTCACTTCCAGAGAGAATTTCAGGTTGGCAGATGCTTCAGGGATGTGCCCTTTCATTTTCCCGTTCCTTCTCCACCTCCCCCTCCTTGTCAGGTCCTTGGCCGGCTCTCGCTGCTTTTCCAAGATGAAGTAGGGAGCACTCATGGATGGCGATATGATGATTGCTGGGTTTTTCCCGCTTTACACCTGAGGAACAGATCACAGTAACAGCGATCCTTCCAAATATGAAGAGAACACGCTGTAAGTAACACAGTGTTGTATTTCCATTTCCTCTTTCGTTCTCAGGATGGGCAACAGCTGAAGGAACTAGATGCATAAAGAAATGCTGTCTGTCTTCTTTAACCTAACCTCCCATCTGTCATAGGAAAGAGCTCAGTTTAATTATTTTATCCTGTAACTCTTGTTGAGTAATTTCCTGCGTGCAAATCAGATAGGAATCTGGTTACCTTTCACATAGCTTTTCCTTTCCATGTTTGTTAAGCTCTGCACTTTATATCCATGTCCCTGAATCTTCACCATCACAGCTGTCACCATGGATGAAGAAGTGATGTTATGACAAACAACCTTAGTAGAAAGAGTACAGAACTAAAAGGCTTCAAACACGTTTCCTACCTCACAACCCATTGGTCTGAGAAAATTTCTTTGGTTACTCTTATAATTTGTGGACAATGATAAAATACTTCTTCCACTCTAGTGGTTTATGGCTGTAAATCTAACTACTCAGGAAGCTGATAGCTGAAGATTGAGATGTGAAGCCAGCCCAGGCATGAAAGTACATGAGAATTTTATCACCAATTAATCACTCAGAATTTTGAACAGTAGGTGTGTCTCATGTGACAGAGTGCTAACCTTTAGCAGAAAACTTTGAGGACAATGAATTCAGACTCTTGGTTTCAAACCATAACACACAGGTGCACATGCTCACACACATTCCATCTCTCTTTCTGTGTCAGGCTCTCTGTCTCTCCTCTCTCCCTTTGTGTAGGCATGTAGTTACAGTTTCAAACTAGGCATTGTATCATTATTTCATGCCAGATATATACCCCAAAATCCAAGTGTTTGCACGCAGTATCAATGACCCCTAGAGAACAATTTCATCTGCACAAAACAAGATCTACTTTTCTTATGCACATACGTGTCCTTGGCTTTTGATCTGCACTAGAGAGCATCACTAATTAATGACTGTACAACATAAGAGAGAAAAAAAGCAGAGAAAAGAAAAATGGCTATGAGTAATTTCAAGAAATTCTAGCAGTCTATTTGCTTCCTGTTGAGCAAGAAAATGTCATTGCTTGTATCATTTGTACTATTTTTCAATTGCTGGTGTGATAATTGTAGCCCGAGGTTGCTGGCCACCATCAAGAGCAAAGGTGGATCGGATAACAATTTATCTTTTCCCTGTTATAGGAGATATATATGTTTGCTTATCTTTCTTTCTATCGTGCTTGTCTTGGGAACCCGAAGCTTGGGAAATGTCCCTGAGCTTTTGTTTTTGTAGACTCTCCTCTTTATTTTATTGATTATTACTGCTGGATTTGCAATACTTGCAAAACTGTTTGGTGTAAGTGAACTGAACACCTCAGGAGGGGAAAGGGTAAGGGGGAGGGGTAGGGGGGTATGAGGGACAAGGTAACAAACAGTACAAGAAATGTATCCAATGCCTAACGTATAAAACTGTAACCTCTCTGTACATCAGTTTTATAATAAAAACTTAAAGAAGAGAGAAATAAACAAAACAGTGAGACAGAAAAAGACAGCTCTGGCCTTTCAACTATTAGCTCCTGAATAAAGCCTCATCTCTATGATGATAATTTCCAGCTCCTGCCATACAGGCAGGTGTGACACAGAAGCCAGGTCAGCATCCTGGGCAGGCAACACTCTCCACTGGTCCAAGTACTGCCCACCCACCTGTGGTTCTTACATGACCAGCAGGTTATTTCTCCCATAAGTAAAAATGGCAAGGGGAGAAAATTCAGGAAATGGTGGAGAGAAAAATGGCTGAACCTCTGCGACAACTAAATCATATATTAATACAGCCAGGTAAAGAAGGAAGGGAGATATAAATAGGGAACACTGTACAATCCATAGGGAAATCAGATCCCTGGCAGAGGTTAGCTAGCCCTGAACATCACTAGAGCCAACCCTTCATTTTCACAGAGGGGGAAAATAGAGGCTCAGAGAAAGAAAGGGAACATAGCTGTAAGGGCAGAAGCAGAAGCAGAGTGGGTCACCCTTGTATGCACTGCCACACTGTTGCTCCACTAGGGAATGAGTGATGGAACCAACATGAGCTATAATGCCCCCCAGAGGCCCGGCTCACTGCAGCAAACTCCAATTGAGGTAATAGTGATGCCTGTGAATAGACATCCAAATGGTTATGAAAAGAAAGACAAACAAGGGGGAAGGAGGGAGGAGGTAACAAACAGTACAAGAAATGTATCCAATGCCTAATATATGAAACTGTAATCTCTCTGTACATCAGTTTGACAATCAAAAAAAAATTTAAAAGACAAACAAACACTAGAAACTGAGGGGCATGGGGGCTTATGGGGAAATGGCAAGGAATTCTTACTGGGTTCATTGAAGAGACTTTGGGAATGGAATATGCTCATGAATGAAATTGAGAAACATAACAAAGAGAGAAAAAGATCATCACACTATTGAAGAAGAATTAAGCATTGGAGGAAATTAAGGAATGAGATGGCCCTAAGATGACACCAGACAGGGGTCTCTTACTATATGTAAAGAATAAAGGACAGGAGGGAGAGGGGCCAGGAGGGAAAAAACTGGGAGGAAATGAGAGGGTGACACTATTCAAAAAGAAATATATTCAATGCCTGACTTATGTGACTGTAACCCTTCTGTATATCACCTTTGCCATAATTTTTTTAAAAAATAAAGGAATTCAGCTTTGCATAGCAAAAAAAAAATAAAGTTCAGTGCTTGGACAGTGTGTAAATATATATTCTGAGTTACTATTTCCTCTTGTAGATTTGATACCTTCTATCATTGCATAACAAATTTTCTACTTTTCATTTCTTTCATTGAAGTCTACGTGTGTGACATACTGCAAAATCTCCTGTTTTCTTTTGGCTTGTATTGGCCTGAACAGCCTATGCCACAGCATTCTTGGGATCATTGAGGACCTCTGGTGTTGAAGTATCTTGGAATCAACCTATCATTTGGCTTTGAGTTTTTGTTCATTCAGCCATTCTACTTCTCACAGGTAGCATTTTCTGCATTTCCACTTCCAGTCATTGTTGACATCAGGTCTCATTATTACCATTATGTAATTTGTTCTCCAGATTTATTGACGCTTCTTCCACTCTTTCTCTACTTTTTGGAACCTCCGTGGTTATTGAGTCTAATAGTAATGTATTTTTATTTCTGAATTATGAGTATTCATTTCTCTATTACAGATGTTCTCATAATTAAGGAGAAAGCTATTTTGGGATAATTACATTAACCTAGGATAATAATACGGATGATAGAAAAAGAGACAAACACTTACACAAGTAATAGATCACAATCCATGAGTAAATGTACTGATCTGTATAATGAAATATTTAAATATTTAAATTAAATATTAAAATCAAATACAAATTGCAACTGCATTGTATTCCTCCCACCATTTTTAGTATTGGAGATCTAATTTTACATTGTTCTACAGTAATTATGACACAAAGTTATTTTAATTTTCCTTCTGCATAAGAATTGTGTATTGGTTTGCTAACACATTTACATGCTTAGAACATTCTCAGCCCCCTTATGTACATATTCTAATGGATAAGTTTTATACATTCGTGTATATTTTTCCAGTTCATTAGTTGTTCTGCCTTTTGGCCTGAATATTTCTTGTAGAACAAGTCTGGTGAAATATAGTCTCTTAATTGTGCTTGTCTGGAAATAACTTGTTGTACATATATGTACATATATATGTAGGCAATATATATGTATACATATATATAAATTGCCTTAGGCAATTATTGTTTTGCCTTAGATATCTTGTTTGCATTCCTATCTACATTAGGAACTTTAAATTCTGTCACTGCATATAAGAACAAGCATTTATATGTTTTGGCTTTCATAAACATCTCCTGAATCTCTCAAATGTTAATATTTCTTTTTTAAAACATTGTTGCCAACGTTGGCAAAACGTTTTCAATATATATTCATTGTTACTTTCAGGTTACTGCTTAGTTTGTGTATGTTCACTTAGATTTTCTTCAAGCTCACTTTTTTCTTTGCTTTAGAAGACATAACTAACATGATAGGCTTCCATTGTGAAATTTCATGCATACAAATACTTTTTTTTGAACCACTTTGTCTCTCATTTGGAGTTCCAGCTTGCCTCCATGCTTTTTGAATAATGACTTGTTGAATTCATATGAATTTCTTCAGAATGTGTGTGTACACACACATATGCACATGCGCGCCCGCACACACACACACACACCATTACACTCACAGACATGGCAGAGAGAAACAAAATTACTTTCATCCTCTATCATCCCCTGTGTTCCCTTCTTTCCAGTTTCTCAATTCAAATATGTTCAAAAGATAGTAGTAATCACTACATTTTATGATGTTGTCCTTGGAATTGGAATTTCAATGTAAAGCTTACATACAATTCTCTCCTCATCACCCCTGTTGGAGGTGCCACTCTCCATAAAGGTACTCAAGGCCTGATGCAATCCTTTTGTTTTATTATATAAATAAAAATAAAATTCCAATTTTTGCCAGTCCTGGGACTTGAACTCAGGGCCTGCACACTGTGCTTGTGTTTCTTTTCCTCATGAATGGCACTCTACCACATGTGCCACTTCTGGCTTTTTCTGTGTATGTGGTATTGGGGAATCAAACCCAGGGCTTCATGCATGCTAGGCAAGCCCTCTACCACTAAGCCAGATTCCCAGGAAGAAGACAATATGTTGCAAATGAACTGCACAACTTGGGGAGGAAGGCTAAGGGGGAGGGAAAGTGGGAGAAAAATGAAAGAAGGGGTAACAAATTTGACAAGAAATTTACTCATGACCTTACATATTTAACTGTAACTTATTTGTATATCACCTTTAAAATAAAATTAAATTTAAAAAGAGAAAATAAAATTTCCTCATCTGATATTTGAGCTCTTATTCTGGTTGATGTTGCAGGAAGAGCTGTTCAATATGTTGGGTCTGTGAACAGACCTTGCTATAGAATCTTGCTTTAATTACCCTATGCTTCTGAAATATTCTCTTCAATTGAAGATTTTTTAGTTAGTCTGGCCTGCCACATAACCACATGACATAAACTCTGACTTAAAACACAATGTTTTTCACACAGTTGGAGCTCATTACTCTAAGATAAAGACAACAGAATGTTTGGTTTCTCTGGTTATTATATAGGACTCTAGACAGTTACACACTGAGGCCAAAGGCACATGTGCATAAGAATGGTTAACAATGGAATAATAGCTATGTGTAGATGATCATATAAAATAATAATCTATGGATTGAACTCCAAGAAAAGGAGACAAGAGACATTTTTAGTTGTCATTGTTGCTGTTTTCATTTTCTTTTCCTTTATACTTATTTGGTTGTATGGGGGGGCATTGAGTTTACAAAAAAAGTCAAAGAAGGTTGATAAACTATAACAATGCTACTCACTAGACACTATGTGGAAAATGAACTGTTATATCCTGTGGGAGGGGACAGGAGGGAAAAAATAATGAAAGAATGACAGAAGAGAAGACATGGTTAAAAAGAATTGTACTCATTATTCATTACCTGAAGCAGGTGACTGTAAACCCTCTTTGTATCCACCCCACAATAAAATTTAAAAATCATAAAATAAATGAAAAACGAATTAGCTGCTGTGCAAAAATATATATTTGTTGTCTCATGAAAGCCTATACCATCTGTAATGGACAAGAGGATTTTGCTGTGGTGTCTGAGGTAGCAGGGAATAAACAAACTCTGGTTATTGGCACAAGTAAGTTTCTGAATCTCATTCGTAGCAAATTACCTTCATATCCTTATATAATCTTATATGCAAGCTTAATACACTACATACACCTTCCATCCCAAATGGGGGTAATTTTTTTTTAACATATTCCTTGTCAGAGAAGCAAGGATTCAGTCCAGCAAATTAATAAGTTTTGAAATACTTTGAAATTTCCGGGCTCATTACACAGGTTTACCTTCAAGATCTACCAGTTTGTTTTGGCCTTGACTTTTGCTATTGAAAAGATCAACAAAACTCCTGATTTTTTACATAACTTGCGTCTGAGATTTAATACCTCTAATGCTGAATGGCTTGTGGATTCTTCATGAATTGAAAAAAGAGATGGCTGAGAACAGAGTTTGTGTAGCCCTTGAGTTAGAAATCCAAAACTATGGCCTAACATTTCAAGTCATGGCACTATATAACCAGATTAATAAATCTTCAGCCAATGTCCCCATAATATATGGTGATAATGAATCCCTGGTAAATTTAATGTTGTGCAATGAGCAGTTTTTAATAAAAGGCAAAGTTTGGATCATGAACTCACAGTGGTATTTGTCCATCAGGAGGATACTTTTCATGGGAGGTTCAAGCCACGTACCTTTCATTTTTTCACACCACCCAGATGCTTCTGGATTCACAGATTTTGTCAAGGCAGTGAACCCTTCCACATACCTAGAAGACTTTTTCCTTGCGTGGCTGTGGTTTCTCTCTCTTAATTGCTCAGATTCTGAGTCTGACTGCATAATGTGGGAGAACTGTCCTGATGAAGCCTCCTTGATGTTACTGTATCTTAAAACAGTTAAAATATATACAATGCTGGGTATTTTGTGACCCAGGCTCTCCATGAGATGCTTCTTCATCAAACAGAAGTATAAGCAATGGGAAACACAAAAGGGACATTGCCTTCCCCTGCACAGGTAAGGCCTTCTGTTTTATTTATTTATTTAATTGTTTATTAAATTTTATTGACAAGTTATTGTGCAAAAGGGTACAGTTACATAATAGGGCAGTGTGAACATTTCTTGTGATATCTTACACACTTGTTTTACTTTCCCTTCCCTAGATCAGGTAGGCATATATACAATACCCAGTGTACCAAAATCATATACAGTAGCCTTGTGGCATATGCCAAAGGAAATTCACATAGAACTTTAAATCTAACGTTAACAATAGAGTTTGCTTATCCTTGTCTTATATGATCATACATATGTAGCTTCTGAGCTATTGCGATCCACTGAGAGGTCTATTTTAGACCTTTTTATGTTTAGTACTTCTTGGGTCTATTTTAGACCTTTTTATGTTTAGTACTTCTTTGGTTTTAGATACATACTTTAAAGTCGCTGACCCACACCTGTGGTAAATACCATTTGACAAGAAGTTTTTTGTTTCACAGACCTGGTCTCTATTGTCCCCCTACCCCCACCTTAACAGTCATATATCAAGGAGACCAAGCCCCTTTGTTCTCTGTGTTCTAGGCTTCTCTCACTCAACATTACTTGTTCAAGTTCTGACCATTTCCCTGTCAATACCAATATGTTATCGTTTCTAAGAGCTATGAAGTATTCCATTGTGTATAGGTACCACATTTTTTGATCCATTCATCTGCAGAGGGGCATCTGGGTTGTTTCCACATTTTGGCTATTGTGAATTGTGCAGCGAGAAACAAGGATGTGTAGATGTCCTTTTCATATCCTGAGACCTGTTGTTTAGGATAGATTCCTTGGAGTGGTATGGCTGGGTCATAGGGTAGGTCTATGTTGAGCTTTTAGAGGAACCTCCATACTGTTCTCCAAAGTGGTTGTACTAATTTGCACTCCCACCAACAGTGGAGAAGGGTTTCTCTTTCCTTGCATACCCTCCAGCATTTGTTGTTGCCTGAGTTCAGAGTATAGGGCATTCTAACTGGAGTGAGGTGGTATCTCAGGGTTGTTTTTATTTGCATTTCCTTTACTGCCAGGGATGTTGAACATTTCCTCATACGTTTCTTTGCCGTTTTTATCTCTTCTTCTGTGAAGTCCCTCTTTAGCTCTTTTGCCCATTTAATAATTTATTTACTGGGTTTGGAGGGGGTTATTTTTATGAGTTCTCTGTAGATGACGGATATCAGACCTTTGTTGCTCTGCTGGTGAAGAATCGTTCCCATATGGCTGGCTGTCTTTATAGTTTGGTGGCTATGTCTTTAGCTGTGCATACCTTTTTTTGTAGTAGTCCCATTTGTTGAGTCTCTCCCCTATCTGTTGTGCCCCTGAGACTCTATTCAGGAAGTTCCTTCCTGTGCCTGCAAGTTCTAGCATCTTT
The DNA here is from genome assembly GCF_023159225.1 of Perognathus longimembris pacificus. Taxonomy (NCBI): domain Eukaryota; kingdom Metazoa; phylum Chordata; class Mammalia; order Rodentia; family Heteromyidae; genus Perognathus; species Perognathus longimembris. The sequence goes on from NC_063178.1 coordinate 30,520,300, forward strand.
CCTACTCTCCTTCACTAGTTTCAAAGATTCAGGTCTGGTGTTGTGGTCCTTGATCCGTTTTGAGTTAATCTTGGTGCATGGTGATAGGCTAGGGTCTACTTTGAGTTTCTGCATGTGGTTGCCAAGTTTTCCCAGTACCAGTAGTTGAAGAGGCTATGTTTTCCCATTGTCTTTAGCTCCTTTGTCAAATATCAGCTAACTTTAAGAGTGTGGCTTTATTTCTGGGTCTTCTCTTCTATTCCATTGGTCTTCAGTCAGTTTTTATAGCAATACCAGGCTGTTTTTGTTATGATGTCTCTACAATAGAGCTTGAAATCTGGTATTGTGATACCTCCTGCACTGCTTCTTTTGCCTAGAATGGCTTTGGCTATTTTCGGTCTTCTGCTGTTCCATATGAATTTATGGTTTGCTTTCTCTATTTCAGTGAAGAATGTAGCTGGGACCTTGATGGGGATTGCATTGAATTTTTATAACATTTTGGGCAATATGGCCATTTTCACTACATTGATTCTGCCTACCCATGAGCATGGGAGGTCTTTCCATCTCATGTGTCCTCTTTGATTTCCCTTTTTAGATTTTTATAGTTCTCATTAAATAGGTCATTCACGTCTTTAGTTAGGTTAATCCTTAGGGACTTTGTTCTTTTTTAGCTATTGTAACTGCTATTATTTTCATAATTTCCTTTTCTGTTTGTACATTGCTGGTGTAGAGAACAGCTGCTGATCTTTGTGGGTTGATTTTGTGTCCTGCTACTTTGTCCAGATGGCTTATTAGGTCTAGGAGTTTGGGGACTGATTTTTTTTTTTTTTTTGGTCCTTCAGATTTAAGATCATGTCATCTGTGAATAGGGATAGTTTGATTTCTTCTTTGCCAATGTGGATCCCTTTGATGTCCTCCTCTTGCCTTCTTGCTATGGCTAGGGAGTTCAGCACTATGTTGAATAGATGTGGGGAGAGTCGCTTCCTTGTCTTGTTCCTGAGCTCAGGGGAAATGGTATTTGTTTCTCCTCATTTAATATGGTATTAGAAGTTGGTCTGTTGTATATGGCTTTTATTGTTTTAATGAATGTTCCCTCTATTCCTGTTCTCTCCAGGGCTTTTAATATGTATGGGTGTTATATTTTGTCAAGGGCTTTTTGGGCATTGGCTGAGATGACGATGTGGTTCTTGGTCTTAGCTTTGTTGTTGTGGTGAATTACATTTATTGATTTGCAGATGCGGAACCACCCTTGTGTCTGTGGGATGAAGCCTACTTGATCGTGATGTATGATTTTCTTGATCGGTTTCTGGAACCTGTTAGCTAATTTTTTGTTGAGGTTGTTTTGAGTTTTTATTGGCTCTTTCTCTCCCATTATTTAGGAAAATGGAATTGCACATTTGAAGGGGAGCAAGAAGAATGAATGTCAGGGAATTTGAATCCTCCTTCATGGCATGCTGCAAAGGAGGAGGCCGAAGAGTGGAGGAGCTAAGACTGTGTAGCTCCTACATATTCACAAGTGCCACGTGCAGCATTGGAGCTTATCAGGATGCTTGTAATTTTGTTTCCCCCTTGTGGTTACAAAGTAATCAGAGCTTTTGAAAGTTCTCCTAATAAATTATACAGTGGCCTTTTTATATCTGGAAGTGAGGCTTAGAATGTCTGCTTAGGAGCAGAGAGCCCTGATTTGGAATGCCTAATCTCTAGCCTTTTTCAATGTTTTAAATAAAGGATGAGTCTAAACAGACGGCTTATCAGTCCTCATGTTTAGTTTTGAGAGTGTCTTTCGGAGAAATTCCAAAATAAAAAATTAGGATGAAATCAGTTGGTTCTTTTTTTTTTTTTGCCAGTCCTAGGCCTTGGACTCAGGGCCTGAGCACTGTCCCTGGCTTCTTCCCGCTCAAGGCTACCACTCTGCCACTTGAGCCACAGCGCTGCTTCTGGCCGTTTTCTGTATACGTGGTGCTGGGGAATCGATCCTAGGGCCTCGTGTATCCGAGGCAGGCACTCTTGCCGCTAGGCTATATCCCCAGCCCTCAGTTGGTTCTTTTTGCTTCCTGTTTGCATTTCCTGTTAGTTATTATTGGTTGACCCTGCTTTTTCATTCCAAACTCGAGTAGGTTGGAATAGCAGGGTCTAAGAAGCCTGAATTCTGCCTCTGACACGGAGAAAGAAGCACAGCTCCACAAGGCCACTGCAGAGTCTTTCTTACAGTCTGTGCTTCCTGCTCCTTCAGCTTTGAGGTTGCTGTAGGGCCACCATCTGAAGATTGCATTACTTGTTTATTTTATTTATTTATAGGGATTGATTCTTGTGGACATATGGATTTTATATTTTTTTCCTAACCATATTTTTTTCCAATATTTCCTGAGGGACAGAACTTAAATTAAAATGAAAATGAATGTTAATTTCCATCCATCATCCTGTGTGGAGATTATAATCTCAATCATCTTTGTTTTCATCAATAATTGCAACATAAATTCCAATCAATCGGGAGATAGAAAACCCTCTTGTCCGTGGGTATTGATATCTGAATCCAGTCAATAGATCAATGCAAATGGTGCGAAATGGACACCCCTAGGGTTTGAAGACTGACTCAATGAGGGAAAAATGTAGAAAAGAGGAAACAAAAAGAAAGGAGACATATTATGCAATAATAATAATAACAATGTAATAATTCTAAATTACATTAAAATTATAAATAGAATTATAAATTATATGTAAATTACAAATAGTTGTAATAATCGTGAATTATATATCTATCATTTATAGTCATACATATACAATGTGAGATATATACGTAATAGGTATAAAATAACAGGAATTAATTACATATGATTATATATGTAATAGATATGAAATAATGAACAAATAAGAGGTATTACATATAAATATATATGAAAGTAAGATGTATATAAATACATAATAAACCACGTGCAAAGTAAGACAGAATAGATCTATATAATGAATAATAGATGATGTACATCATATGATATGCATAATTAAAAATAAAAATAAATAATACTGAACAATGATGCGTCATCAACCATTGGGCATAATAATTATACTAATATATAGGAAAATTATAATAACATATATACATTATACATAATTATAACAATTATAAATTATAAATAAATTATAAATAGTTCTATTTATAATTATGTTACATACAAATTGTAAATAATTATAATAATTATAAATTATTAGTATTGATAATAATAGATAATTATAAAATATGAATAATTATAATAATTTTAAGTAATTATATTTCTAAATTACATGAATTTATAAATTGTAATAATAAATTATATAAATTATAATTATAATTTTTAATATAAATAATTATACTTACAAATCAAAGTAAAGTATACATAATTTTAATTATACATTACTAATAAATTATACTTAGAATAACAATGAATAATTATAAATTATATATAAGTTACAAATAATTATATATTATACATTCTTAATAATTATAACTATAAATCATTACAAGGATATATTATACACTGTAAATCATTATAATAAAAATTATAAATAATTATGATTATAAATTATGTATAATTTTACTTTATTAATAATTATAAATGATTCTAAATCACATTAAAATTATACATAAACGTAATTGTACAATGTGTACACATCATAATGATAATCATAAATTATATACACACCATAAATAATGATCAACATAAATTTTGTATCAATGATGAATAATTATGATTATACCCATTAAAAATTATATGCAAATTATAACTGATCATAATGAATAATCATTATGATGACAAATAATTAGTTATGTTATAGATAAATTATAAATAATTAAAATCCTACATTATATATTGATTATAAATAATTACAATCATAAATTATACACAAATTATAAATAATTACAGTAATAATAAATTATATAAATTATAACTAATTATACATTAATAATTATAATGACTGAATAATTATGATATATAATTATAAACATACATTACATATAAATTATATAATTATAAGTAAATTATTGATTATAAATCATAATTATGAATAATTACCCTTATGAATTACGTAGAAAGGATGAACCACAGGATGGAGGACGATGACATCACCATCCGGACTTGTGGGTAATCCATTCCCCCTCCCATTTCGCATGCCACATTGCGCATGCGCACTGGTGCCTCACAGCTCTGGTCCTGCCAAGTGGGCACAAGCACGTTTGCTTCCTTGGCCCTGCCCAGCGGTCCAGCCTGCTGCACATGTGCAGCAGTGACGGATTGCTCCCTGCACCGCCATTCCGTGCAACCGTAGCCGTGCCTGGTTGTCCCTCCTCTAGTGGTGCAGCCTATTGCACATGCCCACTGGCGCCTAGAGGCTCCCCGCTAGGCAGGCCAGCCTGCTGTGCATGCGCTGAAGCATCTGGTCTCTGTCCAGCAGTTCAACCTACTGCGCACTTGCAATAGCGCCCCATCCCTCTCTGCTTGGCAGGTCAGCCTGCTGTGCACACATAGTTTGCCTGGTCGCTTCCCGCTGGGTGGTCCAGCATGCTGCCCGCACACAGTGGCATCCGGAGGCTCCCGGCTTGGCAGTGTATCCTGCCATGGCGCACTAACACCTGGTTGCTCCCTGCTATGTGGTGTAGGCTGATGCACATGCGCACTGGCGCCCAGAAGCTCCCCACGCGGTGGTCCAGCCTGCTGTGCATGTGCGGTGAAACTCGGTCCACTCCTGCTGGGCACTTGCAGTGAGGCCTCCTTGGCTGTGTGGCGTGCCCTGCCTTGCTGCCCCATGCACAGCAGGCTGGCAGGGAGCAGGGTGGTCACCGCCTGAGGATACCACAAGCGGGGCAATGTTGGCTGTGGCGACACAGCCCGGAAGTGAAGCAGCTGGAGCTGTGGGTGCAGTGGCAGCTGGCGGCATAGGGTTCCACGGAGGAAGTGGACTATGCTGCTGCCATGACGACACCCCCTTCCTATCCCCAGATACCTGGAGGTGGGCGCCCAGGCTGGGGCCTTTAAGCAGTGGGGCCGACAAGCCAGGAAGCCCAGCAGCCTTTGAGTGCGTGGGGGAGCCGGGGCAGGAGGATGTGCGGGGCCTAGGGGGTGGTGAGGCGCTTGAGGGCATGGCCGAGGGACAGGGCATCGGAATGGGGGCAAGGCCTGGTGGACATCGTTGTGATTTTGTGGGTGGGGTCCGGTGGGTATTCGCGACTCAGAGGTAGGGCCTAGGGGAAGTGAGGCTCGGGGCCGAGCCCCAAGGGACAGCCTGACATGGCAGGCAGGGTCTGGTGGGCATTAACGACTTGGGGGCAGGGCCTAGGGGAAATGATGCTGGTGGCAGGGCGGGGGGGGGGGCATCATTGTGACGTGGTGGGCCGGGCTTAACGGGAATGGAGGTGGCTGGGGGCGTGGTCTTCCTGGCGTGGTGTCGTGGTGGGCATGGCCATAGAGCTGGACTGCCATTGGTGGAATGGGTGGCCTGGCCTGCCTGAGCCTAGGGGTCATGGCCTGGTAGGAAGTGGGATGTAGGGCGCTTGGCCTGGACAGAGGTGAGACCTTGGGGGTATGGCCTACAAGGGGAGGCCCTTGGGGCCACGACCTGAATGGAGTGAGGAGGCTGTGATGCTGGGGGCGTGGCCTGGCTGGTATGTGGGCTTGGGGGCGTGGCCTAGTTGGAGGTGAAGCCTAGGGGGAGTGGCCTGGCAGGAGTGAGGCCTTGGGCCTGTGGCCTGGGTGGTGGAAATGGTGTCACTGGGGCTTGGCCTGGCAGATATGGTGAGTGTGTTGTTGGAGGCGTGGCCTGGCGTCCCTGTGCTTGTCAGGAGCATGGCCTGGTTCCATGGGCATGGTCTGACGTCCAGCGGCGTGTCCTGCTATCCTGTGCTTTTGGTGGGCATGGCTTGGCCTCCCTGTGCTTGTTGAGGGCGTGGCCTGGTTTTCCCTTGCTCCTCATCAGCATGGAGTCTGTTGGCTCCTCAGGGGTGTGGCTTTGCATGCGTTGCAATGTGGGGGCGTGGCCTGGCGTCAGGGGCATGGCCTGGCGTCAGGGGGCGTGGCCTGGCATATGTACTTCTGAGGGGGACTGCCCTGTTGTATTGTTTATTGACTGCTATCCTATTTACATTCGTATTTATTAATTTATAACTTATTATAACATTTATCAGTTACTTAAGATTTATATTAGTTTTCATTTACAGTGCTTACCGTTTATAATACTTATTATTCATAATATTTGTTATTTATTATGCCATTTTTTATTTACTTGTAATTTATAGTAATTATCATTTAAAGTGTTTATCATTTATAATATTTATCACTTAATGCTTATTAGAGTTTACTGATTCATATTTAATTTATATTCGTATTTATTTATTTATAACTTATAATACTTATTTATCATTTGATTTATAGTATTTATTATTTACAGTGTTTACTGTTTATAATATTTATTTTTATTTACATATTTGTATTTATTTATAGCTTATTTATTATAACAGTTATTTATGATTCACTTATGATTTATAGTATTCATCATCTACAGTGTTTATCATTTATAATATTTTTATTTATTGATAATTGATTTTAATATTGTGACATTATTTTTTATTTATTTTTTAGGAGTTGTAAAGTTCTGGAAGACTTTGGAAAACATGAAGAATAGACAATCAGAACTCAGCTGAATATGGTCCTCATTTCCTTTTTTCCCCACTCTATTTCTATTTATTTCTCCAGCCTCTGAGATCATCGTGTCATGAAATGTCTGGCAACAGAGAGAAAGACAAGGATACAGATAGACTCACAGGTGGAGAGACAGACACAGACATATACACAGACAGACTCAGAGACACACCGGTAGACAAGGAGACAGAAAGACAAACTCACAGCTAGACACAGACAGACAGGGAGACAGACTTACAGATGGACAGAAAAGACAGACCTGCATACATTGGAAGACAGACACACAAACAGAGACAGAAATGGAGAAAGACAGACACAGAGACTTACACATAGACACACACACATACAGGCATAGACAGACTGACTCACAGGTAGACAGACACATAGACAAGAGACAGAAAGACAGACTCACAGCTAGACAGACAGACAGGGAGACAGACTCACAGACCAACATAGAAAAGACAGACAGACGCACACAGTGGAAGACAGACAGGCAGATAGACAGACACACCGGCAGAGAGACTCACAAACAGGCAGGCGCAGAGAGGAGGCTCAGAGGCACACAGACAGACACAGGGACAGATAGATAGACAAGGAGACAGTCTCACAGGTAGACTGACACACAGAAAGACAGACACACACACACATTGGAAGACAGACACAGAGACAGACAGACAGAGACAGACACACACATTCACTGGGAGACAGACAGACATACTGAAAGAAACAGATACAGAAAGACAGACAGGCAGACACATACATTGGAAGACAGAGACAGACAAGGAGACAGAGAGACAGACACATAGACACACACAGAGACAGACAGACTCACAGGCAGACAGAGATAGACACATACATTGGAAGACAGACACAAAGACAGACAGACACAGGCATAGACCCGGAGACAGACAAGGAATCAGAAAGACAGACTCCCAGGTAAAAACAGACAGAGACAGTCATAGGTGGACAGACAGACATAGAGACTGAGACTCACAGACAGGCAGATGCAGAGAGGAAGCCCAGAGACACACAGACAGGCAGGCAGGCCAACACACAGACAGACACATAGATAGGTGAGGAGACAGACAGAAAGGCAGACACATACATTGGACTACAGACAGACACAGACACAGACACAGACAGACAGGAACAATAGACAGGAATACAGACAAGGAGACAGACTCACAGGCAGACAGACACACACATACATTGGAAGACAGACACATAGACAGGTAGGCGTAGAGAGGAGGCCCAGAGACACACAAACACACAGCAACAGATAGGCACACATAGAAGAACACAGAGACAGACAGATGAGGAGACAGACAAACAGGCAGACACATACATTGGAAGACATACAGAGAGACACAGAGACACCGGCATAGAAAGGAAGACAGACAAGGAGACAGACTCACAGGTAGACAAAGACAGAGCTTCTTTTGCTCAAGGCCAGCACTCTACCACTTTGAACCACAGCACCACTTCTGGCTTTTTCTGAGTAGTTTATTAGAGCCAACAGTCTCATGGACTTTCTTGCCCTGCTGGCTTTGAACAGCTATCCTCAGATCTCAGGTTCCTGAGTAGCTAGGATGATAGATGTGAGCCACCAGTGCCGGGCTAATGGCTTTAATTTTTCAGATGGCATCTCCCTGCTTCTTCCCCAAGATGAATTCTGGTTAGGCGGAAGTGGGGAGAGAGGGTTAAGAGTTATTGATTCATGGTGGTGGTGATTGCCAGGACCCAGGTATCATGGCTTTTCTGATGCAAAGACCACCACAACCTACTCAAGAGGCTGAGAACAAGGAATGCAGTTCAAAACCATCCCAAGTAGGACAGTCCAATTCACCAACAAAAAAAAAGTCAAAATGGATCTGTGGCTCAAGTGGTACAGTGTTTGCCTTCAGCAAAAATGCTAGGGACAGCTCCCCAGACCTGAGTTGTAGTCCTAGAACTGTCACATACCCACAAAAATAGACAAAGCAACAACAACAAGATATCAATTTCATAAACCCCAAAGAGTTATCAAAGCCAGCTTCAGAATTTCTACTCAAGGGACATTTGAGATAACAATCTAGATGACTTTTGAGAACAAGAAAATTATTGGTAAATTGTAAGATTTTGTAGAAGAGCAAAACTTGGTGCAGTTGAAATTTTGGAAAGGTAATGTTCTCAGGCCTTAGCTATGCCATTAGAGTAGGCCTCTAGACTTATCTACCTAGTTACACTAGAGTAGGCCTCAAGCCTTAGCTATGCTGTAGAGCTCAAGCCTTAGCTACTTAGATAGCTATTAGAGTAGCCATCAAGCCTTACCTATGCTTTTAGAGTAGGCCAGAAATCTTATCTACTCAGCTAGCTATTAGAGTAGGCCTCAAGCCTTAGTTATTCCATTAGAGTAGCCCTCAAGCCTCGTCTAATTAGATAGTTATTAGAGTACACCCCAAGCCTTATCTACCCCATAAGAGTAGGCACCAAGCCTTATCTACACCATTAGACTAGGCCACAAGCCTTATTATCTACAGCATTAGAGTAGGCCTCAAGCCTTAGCTATGCTATTAGAGCAGGCCTCATGCCTTATCTATGCTATTAAAATAGTCCTTCTGACTAGGAAGACAGAGGATGTGAAAAAGAGCAGTACTTCACACAGGAAAAGCATATTGTATTTGTTATGCCTAGATTTCTGGTCCCCAAAGACAAACAAGGAGCTGATACCGATGCAAACGCATTCAGGCCTGGGTTCCAGCCATTATGGGTTTTCCAGCCTCTCATTGGATAAAGAAGCACAGTCACAAGTGTAGGTGAAGAATGCACATGTGCACGCATGTGGGTGTGGACATGAGCCTATGTAAGCACACACAAACACCTACAGCCCCAGATGAGCTTGACATGTGCCACCACAGCTTCAGGTCAAGATTACAGGTGGAGGCACGGAGTCTGCCCTGAATCCTTGGCTGGCGACTGCCTGAGGTTACTCGATTCCACAGGCAGCCATAGAAACCAAGCTGTGTTCATTGCCATCCTCCCACACCTGGTGCTGCAACTGCTGCTGAGACATGGATTCCCGGGTACTCTTCGGCTTCTCTGCCTGAACCTCCATGGTCGCAGTCTGTTTAGGCATGGGACCACACATGAGTGCTATGCTCTCCAGCCTGGGATTTGAGGTAAGTGGAACCTGTCACTCCTACCCCAACCCATGGGACTGGAAGCACGGAGGAAGGGACCTAAAGTGTGTGTGAAGGGACTGGAAATACAGGTGACAGAACAGGAAGCTTGGGTGAAGGAACCAGAAGCAGGGTGACAGGACACTCACGTGCACTTGCAGAGCCACGTAGGTGTTCTAGAGGCCCATGGAGAAGGAACGCCAGGGCACTCAGAAGCCACCCTGTCTCCCCTTCCCCAGTACGGCCCAGGGTTGCACCATGCCACCAAGTCCTCCGGTGGTCATGGGGCTGGAGCCATGTTTGCTGGTGCTTTCTCTGAACTGGCACTCACCTGCTACAGTGATGTGGTGCTAGGACTCTTGGGTTTCAACATGGTAGGGGCCTGTGTGGGACCAAAGCCAGTGAGGGCAGACCTCACATTCCTGTTTTTATCAAGAAAAGATGGAGAATTGGAGAAAAGAGGTCCCATTGGGAATGGAGAAGTCCTGTCACGTACATAGGTTTCACTTCTACCAACTGCTTCAAGAATTTAATCACAGAACCTGCTAGATTGGGTCCTTAGAACTCTAATAATCCAAAAGTGAACTGCAGGTAGATTTGGTCAGCTCTATCAACATAAGACATAGCTGTCTCGTACCTAATCTCAAAGTGGATTTCTCATGAATGATCAGTACAAAAAGATGCTATTCAAGAGCACAAGGAGAAGTGTCGAATGCCAAAGTAAAACAGAGAAAATCATGCTCTTTCACCCTTCCAAATAGATGTCCACTTGGAGATTGACCGGGCACAGTGGCCTTTTGAAAATTGAGAGAAGGCCAGCGATAGAAAAAGAATGTCACTCTTCCTTACGTGGATCTTAGCATGTCCTGAGAAACTTTGACCAAACAATCTCATTTTCTCTTTGCACAGACCATTCCCAAGGAGCTCACGACATCTGCTTTTGAACAGAGAGGTGACCCTAGAATGACAAGGGACCATTTCCACAGCATGGCCACCAACACGTGTCTTTTGTCCATAAGGAACCTGTCCCCTTTCCTACTAGATCCTCAGTTGCCTCCTCTGCAGGACACAAGGTCAGAATCATTGGATGTTCATGTTGCTTTCTGTTGACAAATTGGTTTAAGGGAGCCTGTGTTTCTGTCCATCCTGGAGGGCTAGATGCTTTAGATGAAGTTGCCAACTTAGTTTAAATGATAGCTTTGTAATACAGCTTCAAACCACTTAAATTTCTTAGACAAGCATGATTTTCTCTTTCACAGCCTGTGAGCTTCAAAGAAGGCAAGTAATAACAGGGTTGGAACTGTAACTTATGTTACTAGGCAATTGTCTGCTGTGTGATGGAAGGAATATTGACAATTGCAGGTGCCCTGCAAGTCCATTTGCTTCAAATCTCCAGGGTTACATTTCTTTTTAACATTTTTTAAAGGTTGACAAACCATTCTCTTAGTTTTCAGAACAAGTCTGGTAGCAATGAAAACACAAGCCATGTTTCTGCATGTTAAGTACTGCATTAGCTTTATTCACCAAACCAGAGTCCCAAAGGTCATGGAATGAAATACTTTATTTTAGAGGTGACAGAAAGGTATCCCAGTGTAAGGATGACCCACCTTCTCTCTCTGCCATTGATGCAGATCATTTGATCTCTAGTGCTCCTCATAATGGATATTGTCAAAGTAATGGGAGATCCTGGTGCTGTGGCTTATCCCTGTAATCATAGCTAGTCATGAGGTTCAGATCCAATTGACAGTGTCTTTTTTTTTTTTTTTTGGCCAGTCCTGGGGCTTGGACTCAGGGACTGAGCACTTTCCCTGGCTTCTTTTTGCTCATGGATAGCACTCTGTCACTTGAGCCACAGCGCCACTTCTGGCCATTTTCTATATATGTGGTGCTGGGGAATCGAACCCAGGGCTTCATGTATGTAAGGCAAGCACTCTTGCCAATATTCCCAGCCCCCAAATGACAGTGTCTTAAAGCCAGCCTGGGAAGATTAGTCTAAGAAACTCCATCTCCAAACTAACCAGCAAAAAGCTAGAATGGAGTCATGACTCAAGTTAGCAAACCAGATAAGCATCTGTGAAGCCATAAGTTCAAACCCTAGTACTGGGGTCGGGGTGGGGGGGAAGGAAAAAAAGGAATATGTGGATTTGTATGTGGCTTGGCAGGCTTGTTTCAGGTCAGCAAGGGAAGGTGGGGGGGTCATTCAGAGGTGTTAATGGGGTTTTGTCCAATAATCTACCGCTCCTTATACCTCTGCTTCTCTTTTTAAATCTGAAAAAGCATAAAACGTGATCTTCGCACTGCTACAGAACACACAGAACTGTGACTTCCTTTTCATGTTGTTCTTTTGTGTTCTTTTTGAAAATTTGGCACATTTCATGTTTCCACATTTCCCCTCCCCTTAGCATAAGCTTAGGTTTTATGTTAAATCATTGGGAGGAATACATGAGAACGCCTGCAACATCATGCTGACAGTACAGTCCATATGTACAGGACATTCACATTATAAATAAAGAAAAAGAAAACTTTCTTCCCAGAGGAAAGAAGAGTAAAGTAGGAAGGGGAAAAAAAGAGAAAAAGAAAGAGACTTTAGCTACGGAAGCCTCTGTTATATCTCTGTCTTAGTTTCCCTAACAGATAAAAGCTGCACTTTCACATTTGTGCTCTGAACATGAAGTTGAATTAGAATTATATAATGCCAATATCTCTGAATATGTGAACGCAAGGTTACAAATGGTACAACTTTCCGTGTGTGTACAAGTCCTTGGATTTGATCTCGGGGCCTATGGCTTTTTTGGAGATAAGAATTTCATGGATTGCCTGAGCCAGCTTCAAACCTCAATCCTCAGATCTCAGCCTTTTCTGAGGAGCTAGGATTAGAGGTGTGAGCCACCAGTGTTTGGAAACAGTTGGTAAAACTTGCCATCATTTCTCTCTCCATTTACTTATACTTACAGAAAACATAGAAACATGTCAAATGTTAATAGTAGGATCAGAGCAGCATAGAAGTCAGTGGAATTACAGTAGCACTCCACAATGCACTCTTCCAAGGCAACATGTGTGTTTCACAAATCACTGAAGGTGGGCACACATATGGCTCTAAGAAAAATACTGATGGATGGAGGATTGGAGGAAGTGGTACAAATTGTCTGCTCCTCAGACCATTGATGGTTAACTCTGCATCTTCCTTCCAGTCTCAAGTGGTTAAATAGAGGATGTGTGCACAACTTGGAATTATGTTCCTTTTATCTTTTGGGTAATTAAAGGCAATTTCCTGCTTGAGTCCAGGAGAGAAGGTCACTCAGGTTCTCTGAGTTCAAGTCATCATGTCCAGGAGACCCTTAACAGTGCTAACAGCCCTGAGCTGCAAAGAGAAAAAGAAGATGGAGGTTTCATCTCATGTTGTTTTTAGTACTAACAGCCTGAGTTTAAACTCATAAGATGTTCCTCAGTCCTCTGTGATATTTGACAACTTGAATGTCAATTGGACTATTACTCTGACCTGAACTGTATTTCTCTGTGTGTTAATCAATTATATTATCATGGCCATTTTCTTTTGTTGTCATGGGGCTAGCTCTCTACCACTTTGAGCCTTAGGTCAATTTCCAGTTTTCTCATAGTTCATTGGAGGTAGGGTTGGCTGTGAACAACAATCTTCAGTTCTGAGACTCCTGAGTAGCTGGGATTACAGGGGAGAGCCCTCACCTCCAGCCTTCCCTTGTCATTCTAAATTGGATTCACTGAAATACAGAAGGCATTGAATTGAAGTTGATTCAAAGTCCACTAGGTAGCAGAATTGCCCAGCTTTATGACAAGAACTACAGGGTTCAGATTATTCTTTGAGAACTGCACAAGTCAGCATAAGGCATCTTATCCCTGACTGTGGGGATTTCATCAGCCTCTCTGAAAATTCTGGGACATTCACTTGATTTTTTAAAAATCAAGTATTCCTCATATAATGTAATAGCTATAGTCTTTGCCCCCAAGGACTATTGAAGCCTATTTTCAGATGAATATTCTTGAATGTAAGCTGTGTCATCAAAACTGACAATTCATAAAATACATATTGTATACACCTAAGTATAAACTGAGGTGCAAGTAAGTTAAGTAACAAGGGCACACATATTTGGGAACTAGACAGTGAATTTAATAATCTATAGACTACAAGTGTACTGTAGGCCATGAGTCTTTGATGTAGAGAGGGTGATTCACATGACCTGTTTCATATTTCTCACCATTTCAGTGGCTTGCCTGTGTAGCAAATATTGTTGAACACCAAGCATCTATTCTCATTCAGTTTCTAGGGGTCAGGCATCCAGGAGAAGCTTTGCAGGAGGGTTGTAAGTGAGGAGCTCAGGAGACAACTGTGAAAATTTCCCTTGGGGCCATGGTCATCTCCAGGCATGACTCCTTCCCATCTCATGTCCTCCAGCTGGATGCTTCAGCTCGTTGTCATGGAGCCTTCTCTCTAGACTACTCACACATCAGTTGTTTCACCAGGATCAAAAGTTAAAGAGAAGACACAGGGTAAAAAAGACAAACAATTACAAAAACAATGCTTGCAAAACTGTTTGGTGTAAGTGAACTGAACACCTCCGTGGGGGGGGGAGGGAAAGAGGGAGGAGGGAGGAGGGTATGAGGGACAAGGTAACAAACAGTACAAGAAATGTATCCAATGCCTAACGTATGAAACTGTAACCTCTCTGTACATCAGTATGACAATAAAAATTTGAAAAAATAAAAAATTAAAAATAAATAAATAAAAATTTAGCAATATGTTTAATTAAGCCAAATATATTCAGAGTATAAATTCATTATGAAATTAAATATTTTAATGATTAATAATAAAAAAAGTTAAAGAGAGATAGAGATATATAGAGATGTCACAGTGAGAGTAACAGCCATTTATTAATATCAGAAGTGATACTTTATCATTTCTGTCTCTTTCTATTCATTAGACAATGACTAGATCTGCCCATGTCTCAAAAATGAGGCAGGTGATTGTCAGAATTGGTGTAGTTTTGAACTGGGACTTCTGTTTAGAGTGCTTTCTGTTAAAGGGACCTCCTTAGCTAATTACTTGCAGTCCTGAATTGAAAGGTCAATCTACACCTCACTTATGCTCTGTCAAATCCAGTGCTTGAAAGGGTCTGTGCCCAAGATTCCTGGTCTTGGACAGTTTTGGGTATGCCTGGCACTGGCTGGCAATTCCCCAAGACTATGGGCTCCTGAATGGGACAGAAAAGAAAGGAAATTCAGAAAATAGTCTAAGAGACATCTAGGACATGAAACAGTGTAATGTGTGTGAAAAGTCTAGGGAATAGGAGAGCACTCTATGATAAAAGATAATGGCCATGCCAGTCATGGCCATGTACTCCTGTAGTCCTGCCATTCAGAACACTGAGGCATGAAGATCATGAATCAAGTTTAGCTTGGGTTACATCATCCTCTTCTATATCAGAAGAAAAGTAAGAGAAGAGACAAAGGGAGGAAAAATGTAATAAAGGAAAAGAAGTGAAAGGGAGGAGATGGTAAAGAAGATGGAGGTTTAAATAAAGGAAAGAAGGGAGGGAGAGAATTAGAAGAACCAGTGTTACAAGGGAAAAGTATAAGTTGGGATGTGTAAATAACCCTCAGGGGTAAACCAACAATGATAAATGACAGAAAGTAATTATGGAGACTTTTGAAAGGAGGAAGAATAAAGTAATAGGTCACAACAATTGACAAAATGAAATAGGGTTATGGAAGTACGGCTCTCTGAGATTGTTTTGTGAGTGAACTTTCTGTTAGGGTTCTTGGAATTAAGTCTTGCAATAGTAGGTTGAACTGGAAATCATTATACAGCCCAAGCTGGCCTCAAGCACCCAAACCTCCTGCTTCAGCTTTTTTCTGCCTTCTGTGTTTGTGACAATGGCGGCATTATGCCCAGCTCATGTTTAATACTGTGTTGTTGTCAGACCTAGGGCTGGAACACAGGGCCTGGGCACTGTCCCTCAGCATTTGTGGTTAAGAGTACCTCCAGCATACTTGAGGCCACAGGGCCACTTGCTGTTTTCTGGTTATTAATTGCTGAGAAATGTCTCATGGACTTTCCTGCCCATGCAGGCTTTGAATGAGATTCTCAGATCTCAGCCTCCTGAGTAGCTAGAATTGCAGCTATGAGCCACCACTGTCCCCCCCCCCATTATTTATTTTACTTAAAAGACCTCTTAAAGTGGACACTGGTGGCTCACACCACCAAAAAAACAGAAGTGGCAATGTGGCTCAAGTGATAGAGATCTAGTCTTGAGCTGAAGAGCTCAGGGACAGTATCCAGACCCAGAGTTCAACAGCAACAACAAAAAAGGCCTCTCAAGTAGAATAAGCATCAGGTCCATGTTGTCACCACATTTTATTTCAGTGCCCTGGTTATTGTATATATGTTTATCTGAATTAGAGAAGGGAAGGGGAAACATCAAAATGGTGAGACAAAAGATAAAGGAAAAACCAATGCAACAGTGGTACAAGAAAACATCGCAAATTAACAGTACAATTCAAGCAGGGGAAAATTTTAGAGGAGAGAAGATGGCAGAAGAATGAGGGAGGTGGTCAAAAGTATGACAAGAAATGTACTTACTACCTTACATATGTAACTGACCCCTCTAAACAGCACCTTCACAATAAAATTAAATTTATAAAAAAGAAAAAATGATTAAACTAATCAAAAGCAAAAACAAGACAAAGAACCAGAGAAAATGGTAAAAACAGGAAACACAAACTAGAATGGCAGATGTGGACAAAACTATGACTTAATCTTGGAGGTCTGCTCTCCCTTTTCAAGTAGAAACAGAATATTTGAGTCATATCATTGCAAAGTCTCCATTTCTCGGGATCCTTTGCAATTAGACATAGAGGATGCTATGGGACAAGAACAGTGTTGTAATTTCTGTACAAGAATAAAGTACACTGGCTGATGTTCCCCAAGAAGCAAACTTAAGGTACCCTGCCCTCCGTACCCCCACCCCACAAACGTCAGCGGCCACTGCCCAATGTCCTCCTCTTATGGTTCCCTCATGGATGCCATGGGAGCAGTAGCATCTTCCCATGTACCAGTCTTTCTGGGAAGCAGTCCTCCAGGCTCAAGAGCATACCTATCAGAGGGTGCCTGCTGAGCCCCAATTGGTCCATTCCTCACTAAGGTCACTGGTCCCACTTGTGATTGGTCCATTTGCTCCCTGATGTCCTCAGGCTTTGTGAAGCATCCCCAGTAGAGTATATAAGAAGCTACTCTCCACTTTTGTCAGTTACAGCACTGGGAGCTTTTCTTGGTGTCCGCTGGACTAACTTCGAATGACTCTAAGGCTTTCTTTGTGTGTGGGGTGGTGGTGTGGGAGGAGCTGTATTGGTGTGGTTTGTGTTTGGGTATTTCTTTTCATGATTCTGGTGTTTGTATTTAATTATTTGTTTTTTTCGTTTATCTCATTTGGGTTAAGATTTCCTATGTGTCATCTTCATTTAGAACATTCGAGATAATTTTAAGATTGCATATTTGCTATCCCATTGGAAAGATGTCAAAATACAATAAAGTTTCCTTTATTTCTTCCTTGGAAGGGGAGAAGGAGATCACCATCATCGGATAGTATCAACTGAAGGAGACCATCGGCCATGGTAGCTTTGGATATGTGAAGGTTTCCCATCACTGCCTCACAGACACAAGGCTGGCCATGAAAGTTCTCCTGGAGAAAGACCTGAAGAGCCATGCCATAGAAAACGATGTGGACATTGTGAAGAGCATACATCAGCCACACATCATCCAATTTTTCAAGATCATGGAGGATAAAAACTGTCTATATCTCATCAGGGAGCTGGCCATGAGGGGATACCTCATGGAGTGGAGCCACAAAGCCTGCTGCAGCTGCATAATCGAGCATGAAACCAGGAGGCTGTTCAGATCATGAGTGCCATGCACTGCCTTCACAAGAACAGAATTGCACACCAAGACCTCAAGCCCCAAAACATCCTGTTGGATGCCAAGGTCAATGATTTCAGGGAGAGTGTCAGTATGACCTGGGGGCAGTTGATAAAGGGAGCTTGTGGAGCCTTGATATTCTGACCCCCAGAAATGTTCCTACACCAAATGTATTATGCCTACAAGATGGACATTTGGAACTTACGCATCATTTTGTATGTGATGGCAACAGGAAAGTTCCCATTTGAGGGGAGGAAGTTTGCTGACATATAGGTCCTAGTCATAGAGGCCAAGTACAGCTCTCCACTATACCTATCTGCAAAAGGACTTCACCTACTTTCCCAATTGCTGACTGTGGACTTCAGTCAGAGGCACAATGTTGAACAAATAATGGAGTACCCATAGCTGAGTCTCTATGGGGTATGTGGCCTGGGTCCTGATAAGCCGCTACCCATTAAGCTGGACCACATTATTGGATTACAGGATGATGAGGTGGCCATATTCAGTGTGCATCTGTGTCAGTGAAGGGAGGAGAGGCTTCCAGCCAGAGTCCACAGAGCATCACCTGGATCAGGATGCAGATGGGAATGATGAAGTTAGGATCCCCTGATACCAGCAGCCACCTCATCCTTCCCCCTGGAGAAGTGACTTTGAAGGCCAGAACCACAGTTACAGTTTTTGCCAAAACAGTGCAAACAGTTACAGTGAATGCAACTCCAAAAATGGTTTTCTGTAGAATGCTGGTGACTGTGTTGGGACATCCAATAAAGAGCAAGGAACTGAGAAAGCAGAAGATAAAGGAGAAGAGCAGGATGTAGCTGAGAGGCATATATCTTCCTGTTACACATCTTCTCAGAGAAAAAGACACACCCTAGCTTCCCTCCCATAGTTTCTTTGTCTGCAGGCTCTGAAATAGCACATACAAGTCTCTCCTTTAAAATTATAAACATAGTATTTACCTTCTAGAGAAAAAGTCCCTTCCTGTGTATGTGCCTATTTATTCCAGATATGGAGCATTCCAAGGTACAGAAAATGATGAGAACAAGAGCCCTTCCTTCCACTCCCAAAGGGCCTACCCCTGAATAAAGTCTAGGGATAACTTCCTTTGTCAGGGCCCCCAGCCTTTCTGAAGGATCCTGTGGTAAAAAGCAAAGTAGCAAACTAGATTTTAAAGGCAGCCACATAATCTCCCTTCAGACTCAGGAAGAGAAGCAGGGCTGAAAGAAAGAGAGAGAGAGAGAGAGAGAGAGAGAGAGAGAGAGAGAGAGAGAGAGAGAGAGAGAGAGAGAGAGAGAAAGCCCATGCTTAAAATAGGATTAGAGTGAAGGGCTGGCGATATGGCCTAGTGGCAAGAGTGCCTGCCTCATATACATGAGGCCCTGGGTTCGATTCCCCAGCACCACATGTACAGAAAATGGCCAGAAGTGGCGCTGTGGCTCAAGTGGTAGAGTGGTAGCCTTGAGCGGGAAGAAGCCAGGGACAGTGCTCAGGCCCTGAATCCAAGCCCCAGGACTGGCCAAAAAAAAAAAAAAAAAGTAGGATTAGAGTGAAATAGGAAATAAAGCAGAAGAGCAAATGGGAAGCCACCCCCTAGGAGACTGCCCCACCCAAGGACAGCTGCAGAATTCACACCCTCCTATCTTAGGCCTAGCATCCAG
The DNA here is from genome assembly GCF_023159225.1 of Perognathus longimembris pacificus. Lineage (NCBI taxonomy): Eukaryota > Metazoa > Chordata > Mammalia > Rodentia > Heteromyidae > Perognathus > Perognathus longimembris. The sequence goes on from NC_063178.1 coordinate 30,539,708, forward strand.
TATGTGGAAACCATGATGGACCAGAGATGCCTACCTTCTGCAGTTCACATCAGAAGACTCATATTTGGACAAAGGACATACATCTTCCATTAAGAGCTCCCTGTTCTTGTGGGCCACCCGGGACAGAGGAGAAAGCCATGAAAATGTCATACAGGAAAAGAGGCCAGCGTTGTCCACCAGGTGTTGGTGTCTGTAAAGAGAAAACAAGTCACAAAGCTTCAACATACACCAAGAAGACAATATTTAAAATACACTTCAGTAAACAGTTCTCTTGATTAAAAGTACATCTCCCCAACTGCCTCATCTTAGTCCAAATTTTCAAAAATGCTTTTGGTGCTTGGCTGATGACTCATTAACCTTTACAGCTTCTTACTTGGAAGTGGTCCAGATTGGCTTCAAAGTACTTCCCCTTGGGATGTTCATCATCCAGAATTCTGAGCTGAGAATGTATAGACACATCCAGGGAAATACCCTCAGCTCGGGCTGCTGTTTCCAAGGCATCCCTGGCAATCCAGCTTCTCCAGAGAAAGGGGAAGAGACATGAGCACTTAACAAATATTACATATACAGAAGAGCAAGTCCAAGTGACAACAGCACAACCACACATTACCTCACCCAAACTGAGAAATCCCAACAACGGTCAGGAGGCCATTAGGTTCTCTCTTGGTGTTGTATAACCTAATGTTTGTTTGTTTGCTTTTGCCAGTCCTGCGGCTTGAACTCTGGGCAGGGGTGCTGTTGCTGAGCTCCTTTTGCTCAAGGCAAGAACTTGAGCCATATCACACTTCTGGCTTTTTGGTGGTTAACTGGAAACCAGGCTGGCTTTGAACCACAATCTTCACATCTCAGCCACTTTAATAGCTAGAATTACAGGCCTGAGCCACTGGTGCTCAGCTGAGTCTCTATTTTTATAGACTATTGTCTTTCCACAACAACTGTAAGGGTAGAAAGTGTGCACATGGTCCCCGGCCTGCTTGCTGCATCCATTGAACAAAAACTTTGGTTCACAGCAGTTATGCAACCTCAGAAACACCTGAGAGGATCTGAGAGTACACTGCTCTGTGTTCACACTCGTTCCTTCCATTACAAACAAGGTAGGTTTCAAGAGGAAACAGCACTGACTAGAAAAATCAGTGCTAGGAAAAGATTTCCCTCTTATATTAATTCTCATGTATAAGTTGACATAATTTAATTGCTAGGGAGTACAGTACAAAATAATGAAGTAGAGAGACTGCTGAGACCAGAATTCAACATAACTTCTTCTTACCTTTAATCTGCTCATAATCACAGAAAAAAGAAAAAAGAAAATATTGGATCCATAAAGAAAGATATACAAAAAAAGTACAAGACACTTACTAGATCTTAGCTGATACTGGGATTCTACAGAGTAGGTACAAAAAATTACAGGACCATTGTGAACTGCATACCCCAAGCTCAGAAGACACTTCTTCAAGTGTTCAGTGCATAGCTGCCAAGTTATGCTACATGCTGATAGAAAGCAAACTTCAACACATTTCTAGACTGACACTTTGGAACTTAATTAGGTCTCTGAATAAAAGGTCACAAAGATTTTCTACATGTTTAAAAGTCATCTAACACACTGTTTTGGGCCAAGATCAGGATTCAAACTCAGTACCTAACTAACACTTTTGCTCATTGGCTAGCTCTACCAATTTCTAAATAATATGACTTAAAGAAGACATGACATGGAAATTAGAAAATGTTTTTAGCTAAATGTTATGAAACTAGAATACATCAAAATTTATGGGATGTAACTACAGGGGACACAAAGTAAAATTTTGAATGCTTGAAGATCTGTGCTTTAAGCTAGGGATTGACATTTTCTGTAAAGGATTAGATAATAAATATTTTTAGACTTTTGTGGACCAAGAGACCAAAAAATCAAGGATATTATACAGGTATTTTGATGATAAAGTAAAATAGATCACTATGAAACATTTCATAAAATTCAGGTTATAGCAATAGTTTGCTTTTTGTAAGATAGGTCTACTAATGAGGAAATATTTCACTTAATTAAGGTTTAAAATATTTTCCCCTTTCACTAAATCTTGCAAATCTTCATTCACCAATGTTGATTTGAATAAAAGTCTGCAACTTCATTTTGAGAATATCTTCACAAAGAAAGCTACTGCTCAAATATTTAAGTTGATCCAGGAGCCTGTGGTCTGAACTGGCCCCCCTACTCATCTCTCAGAAGGCATGGTGGATTCTACTGCTTTCTCTCCTGCTTTATTGGTTCATCTCTCTCTCTCTCTCTCTCTCTCTCTCTCTCTCTCTCTCTCTCTCTCTCTCTCTCTTCTCTTTCTCTCTCTCTCTGTCTCTCCATCTCTCCATCTCTCCCTCTCTCTTTCCTTCCCCTTTCTTCATTCACAACTAGGGATTGAACCAGACCTTTGCATTTAGTATACAATCACTTTACACTAGGCTACTAACCCAGCCCAGTGGATTTTATTTTATTTATCTTTTTTTTTTTTTTTTTTGCCAGTCATGGGGTTTGGACTCAGGGCCTGAGCACTGTCCCTGGCTTCTTTGTGCTCAAGGCTAGCACTCTGACACTTGACTCACAGCACCACTTCTGGCCATTTTCTTTATATGTGGTGCTGGGGAATCGAACCCAGGGCTTCATGTATGGGAGGCAAGCACTCTTGCCACTAGGCCATATCCCCAGCCCCCTAGTGGATTTTAAAATGTAGAAATCTGCTCTGTACATCAATGAGATTCAAAAAGCACTGTTAGAGCCATTATCTGAATCAGAAAATACATCCACTACAAACGTATATTGGAAGAGTTTTAACTTTTGACAGCATAGAAGTTTAGAAAGTAGTTTAATATTTTTTATGATTCAAACATTAGTTGTAATAAAATTACTTTCCCATAGTATCATTTTATATCCTACTAGGAATGAACGTAGTTTTTCTACATCCTTGTCAGCACTTGGTTGTGACATCAGTTTTCTTTTAATTTCTTTTTAACAGGACTGGTGTATTTGTGCTGCTCTAATGGAATGCTATTTGACTTCTGTGGTTCCTTTCTTTCACACACTCTTTTTGGCAAATCTTCTTCTCTATATTTTTTTGCTTTAGTTATTTTATGGTTAAAATCTCACGTTTCTTCCCTGGGCTGGCTTCAGGATCAGACCATACCTTCCTACCCAAGGCCTCTCACATAGTTGGGATGACAGGCATGCTCCACCCAAGCCCCGCTGGTTGAAAGGGGTCTCCACAATTTTTTGTTCAGGTTGGTCTCAACTCTAGTCTCTCTACCTTCCAAGTAGCTAGGATGTAAGAGTAACCCACCACGTGCAACTTTTGAGTCTTTTATATATTTCCTAACAGGATTTTCAGCATTGAATTCACATAGTCCTTTATGTCTACTGGATTCAAGTCATTTATCAGCTAAGAGATTTGCAAATATTTTCTTCCAAATTTTTGCTCTCTTAATAGAGCCACTGATAGAGTAAAAGTTTATAGCGATTTATTTTATTTTTACTCTGTGTGTGTGTGTGTGTGTGTGTGTGTGTGTGTGTGTGTGTGTGTGTGTATGTTACAGGGGTTTGAATTTGCTTGAGCTTTCTAGACAGATGCTCTAACACTTGACCATGAACCCACCCCTTTTTCTTTAATAGATATTTTTAGACAAGGTTTTTCTCCAAGCACCAGCCTCAACTTTTTGATTCTCTTATTTATGCCTCATTCACAGTTGGGATTACAGGCCTGTGCTACTACACCCAGTCTTCTATTTGAGACAAGGCTTACTGATATTTTTGTCTGAGTTGACCTTGAACCATGATCAATCCATCTTTCCTTCCTGCATAGCTGGGATTGTCACCATGCCTGGAAAAGGTTGTAATTCTGATGAAGTCTAATTTATTTATTTTGTTTGTTTTATGGATTATGTGATAAGCATCCTGTCTAAGAGTGCTTCTCTATACCTACATCAAGAAGGTTTTCCTTACATGTTTTCTTCCAAAAGTTTTATAGTTTGACATTTTACATTTACATCTATCATAAATTTCCAGTTAATTTTTCTGTAACCCAGAAAAATTAGGAGTGGAGTTTAGGTAAAAGTTTTGTTTCATTGCTTATGCTTATCCAATTGTCCTAACCTAATTTATTAAGAAGACATTGGCATGGAGGCACAGTTCCAGTGGAACAGGGTTTGCCTCACAAGCTCAAGGCTTTGAGTTCAAACTCTAGAACTGCCAAAAAAAAATAATAAAATGCCTCAATTTTCCATCGAATTGCTTTTGTGTATATGTGAAAAAGTTGGCCAAACCTGTGTGAGTCTGTGTCTAGAGTCTACTCCATTGATCTCTCCATGAGTATACTGGCACTGCTGACTTGGTTCCCAAGCTATAAATTAAATCTCAAAATCGGGTAGTATGATACTTGGAATTTTATTTTTTTTCAAAAGTGATTTAGTTGTACCAGTTTTTTTTGCCTTTCCTAGTGAATAAAGCTCAAAAGTTAGATAGTTTTTTTTTATCAACATTCTGTGCCATTAGGGCATCAGAAAAGGAAAACCTGGTATGCCACCCATTAATTAGTATGCTTACATAAAAGTGACATATTGGTAATGGGAGGAGTCTTTACAAGTTTCATTCTCAAAACAATGTACAGAGCACCTTCTATGTGCAAGACTGTTCCCAATAATGGGAATAAGAAAAAGACAGAGATAGCACACTAATTTCTGTGTGTGGGGGGGAGGGGTGGGTGCCAAAGCGAATGTGCATGCGTGCACCAGCATGTGATACTCCGAGGCACTGTCCTCAGCTTTTCTCTCTTTTTTTTCCCTCAAAGCTGTGCTCTACTACAACTCCACTTTCTGGCTTTTTGGTGGTGGTTTGAAAATAAAGAGTCTCACAGACTTTCTTGCCTGGACTGGCTTCAAACTGCGATCCTCTTCTCAGCCTTCTGGGTAGCTAATATTATAGGCATGAGCCACTGGTGCTTGGCCACTAATTTCATTTTTGTCATCTCCAAAATGCCCAGTAAACGTTCGCAAAAAGTTTACTAATGGACTTAACACATTTCCCTTACTATATATATCACAGTTCACTTACAGCAGCTTCATTGTATTGTGGCTTTATTTTTAAGTAGTTAAATAGTGATCTCTCACCTACCATGGGAGCTACGTTCCAGAGATCCCCACTATAGGTGAAAATCTGCAAAGCAGCAGTGTTAGATAGTTGTCCCTTGCTATACTGCAGTCCATTTATTGCTACTTCGCAGACTTTTTGGTGCTCTGGAATGTAACTCCCACAATAGGCAAGAACATCCCATTTGCAAGTCATACCATGTTTCTGTAATTATTTCCCATAGTGTCCCAAATCATCAGTCTTGCCTGCTTCAGGAAAATGCAATCCTTGTTGAAGAAGTGAGCATCTGATACAAGATCCTTTCTTTAAAGCGAACAGTCCTGTTCCATTTCTGCTCCCAGGTCCTTCAAACACAGATTTCTCAATAATCACCAGATAGTTAAGTGCTGGTGGCTCATACCTGTAATCCTAGCTAGTCAGGAGTCAGGATTGCAGTTCAAAGCCAACCCAGGCAGGAAAGTTCCTATCTCCAATTAGATTTCTACCTCCAATTAACCACCAAAAAGGCCAGAAGTGGAGTTGTGGCTTAAGTGGCAAAATGCTAGTCTTGAGCACAAAAGCTCAGGGACAGCATCCAGAGCCTTGAGTTCAAGCCCCAGAACTGGCACAAAATAACAACAACCCACCATATATTTTGCTGCTAGTACAAACTCTCAAATGCAAATATTAGATAACAAAACAAATAGACAAAAATTCAAAAGAATTCTTATACTTCAAAAACCCATTATCTCTTTGGATTAAACTACATAGTACTATGTCTGTAGGTAGAATTCTCCCTTAGCTGGAGACAAAAGTGAGGTGTGCAGATTTCAAAAGATTGACAGGGTCTGAATGCTCATTCTGCCATCAGCCTTCAGCTACTGAAGCTTCAGTTCATTCACAACTACTTGGTTCATGTACCTGGCACACAGTATTGAAAAGAATTAAAGGGATAATGAAAAATACTGTGAAAACACTTAATACATACTAACAATACTACCCTGGGCTGCCCTGATAAACCGTACAGCCCATCTCAACTACTTCCTCTTTCATCTAACTGGCCCATCTCTAGGGTCACCTCGTTCCCCTTCCCATTGGGTCTTCTCACCCCTATATCTCTGCAACAGGATACTTCCAGCAAGAACACTTGGAGGGAAAGCTGTCCTACTCATCTGCATCCCTGACTCCTTGCACAGTACAGAGTCAATGGAAATCATTTTATGTTGCTCTGCATACTATGTATGTGTAGTTAGCATTTTAATACTGAATCACTAATCACGATCTTAACCATTCACTTCTGTTAAGACATTCTAGTTTTTTTTCTTATTGAGTATAATAAATAATTAGTTCATTTTTCTCTTTCTGGATTACATGGATACACTCCTCCACTAGTAAGAGAATTGTAGAGCTGACTCCATCATGATTAGGGAAACATGGTAGGGAATGTTGGGGGAAATAGACCTGACTCCATCTTATTAGGTCAACCTGACCCCAAATTCTGCTTCTGCAAATGGCTTGCTTGTTATTTGCTCTACACCCTGCATCAACCTCCTACATCTATGCCATGCGAGCTTCACTTGTAGTTTGCTGTAACCCTGCATCAAGCCCCTACATCTGCGCTACGCTTTTACCTTTACAAACACCAATTAGAGGACTGCTCGGGGTCACGGTGGCATCTCCCAAGTCTGTGCTGCGTCCCTGGCTGGTTAGTTCGCTTTATGCTTCCCCAATAAATCCATCTTTTTGCTTGAGACTGTCTCTGAACAGTGAACTCTTTGAGGGACGGGGAATCCCCTCCTTCAAACTCTGTAATATTCCTTAGCCCTATAACAAGAATAAGATTAGGACTATGGTTCCTAGAGCATGAACAGGGGCAGGGGTGTAACTTAGAGCACTTGCCTAACATGTGTGAGTCAATTGGGTTGAAACACCAATACTACAAGGGGAATGGAAAAAACAACACCTACTAGAAACTTACCAAGTTTTCCCCAATAGCTTTATTATAAAATATTAGAATATGTATTCTAGTATTATTGCAAAATGAACTGCTATTAAGCTTTGGTGTTTCAGTTCTACTTTGTTGACCTGAGGCTGCCTCTATCCAACTTTCCCTGGGACACTGGACAGAAAGAGAGGAAGCAAGGGCAATTTCATAGCCAAAGCTCATGACTAGCATGTATGTATAATAGCAAACTGATTATTTGAATATGAGAAGAAAATTTGTGCCAGTTTCTTTAAAAAACAAACAAACAGCTGGGTGCTGATGGCTCATGCCTGTAATCCTAGCTACTCAGGTAGCTGATATCTGAGGATTGCAGTTCAAAGCCAGCCTGGGCACAAAAGTCTGTGAGACTCTTATCTCCAATTAACTATGAGAAAACCAGAAGTGGCACTGTGGCTCAAATGAAAGAGCACTAGCCTTGAGCTAAAGAGCTCAGGGACAGCACTCAGGCTCAAAGTTCAAGCCACATGACTGAAGGGAAAAAAAACAACAAAGAATCTACTTACCCTAGGTTGTCCTTGAACTCTTTGTGTCTCAGCTTCTTGAGTCGACCATCACACCTGGTTTTGGAGCTATTACTTCAAAACAAACCAACATAGCAGTTACTGTATCCGACACTGTCTTAACTGCTTTATAGACATTAACTTGGTGACCCTTGTACCAACCCTGTATATTACTCCTCTTTTACAGCTGGAAGAAATGGAGTCAAATAGGTATTAGATGGAAGTACATCTTTGAGTCCGTGCTTAAGTTACTCTAAATTACTATGCATATGCTTTTCAAAAAAGAAGGAAAGCTGGGCACTGTGGCTCAGGCCTGTTGTCCTTGCTGCTCTGGAGGCTGAGATCTGAGGATTGCAGTTCAAAGCCAGCATTGGCAGGAAAGTCCATGAAACTTCTATCTCCAATTTATCACCAAAAAACAAAAGTGGCACTGTGCCTCAAGTGGTAGAGTGCTAGCTTTGAGCTGCAGAGCTCAGGGGTAGCTACGCCCAGGCCACCCAGGCCCCACAACTGACCAAAAAAAAAAAAAAAAAAAAAAGCAAATAAATTCTAATTATCCATCATACACCTTCATAAAGAGCTTCCTTCTCTTCACCAGAGGAAGTACTGGAATAAAATAAATTTTAACTGGTTTTCCTAACTCGCCTCATTATAAGCAAATGGAAATTTGCAAAGTCTACCACAGTTCTGCACTTAACACAGTAGAATGTAAAAGCATTTTACTTAATTGCAAAAATGCCCATCCTAAATTGTTTGTAAACCAAAGATGAGCAGACGCTAGAGATGTATTAAAGACTCATGTTTAAACATAACATTAAAGCATCTATCAACCTGCCAGTAACTGCTGCACAGGTGTCTTGTCTTTGTAACTATGTGCTTCCTAACTTTAACTTCTCTTTCCTTCTAGCCTCCCTAAAAGGGCTTTTAAGACCCAGCACAGCAGGAGGAAAAAAAAAAGAGCCTGCTTAAAGGTAAAAATACTTATGTACTACCACAATCAACACTCTACAAGGTGAGTTATAAACACTGGAAATGAACCAACTGAAAAAAATTTAATATATCCAAGCTAGTTGAGGTACTACGTGAGCACATACATAACATGGCAGTGTTTAAATATGTGAGTCAGTGAGCACTGTGAGAAAATCAATACCAGCTTATGAATGAACTGAGACCCACATTTCATATTGTAAAAAAAATCCATCTGAAACTAACCCTTAAAAAATGACGTAAGTGGCGCGAGGACGTTGGTCTGTGGTGCGGCAGTCCCCAGGCGCCGGCTCCCGCCCTGGCCATTTCCGCGGGCCTTTAGGCTGCGGGCCCGAGTCCCGCCCTCCGCCCCTACCCTCTCCGAGCCGCTCTGGCTGCGGACACCCTTGTGTGGCTTCGGTCTAATGCGGTCCCCGCCGCTGGTGCTCCTGCTGCACCGGTTTGGGACCGGAAACACCTTGTTCTGCCGGCAAGCCCAACCCATGAATCCGGGTGCAGCGGCGGGGCGGGGTGCGCCCCGACGGCGGTGGAAACGCCGCCCGCGGTGCCTGCGGCTGTCTTCGGTGTTCGGATCTGACCCGCAGCGCGGCAACGACCTGCTGCTGCTGCCGCCGGCGGCGGGGGAGAGACTGGAGCCGCGGGGTCTCCCCGTGGATCTGGAGCCCCGGCATCAAGTCCTCTATTTCCCCGGGGATGTGCAGAATTACCATGAAATTATGACTCGTCATCCTGAGAATTATCAGTGGGAAAGTTGGAGTCTAGAAAACGTTGCCACCATTTTAGCTCATCGGTTCCCCAATAGTTATATTTGGGTGATAAAGTGCTCCCAGATACATTTGCACAAATTCAGCTGCTATGACAACTTTGTGAAAAGCAACATGTTTGGTGCCCCAGAACATAATACTGACTTTGGAGCTTTTAAGCACCTTTATATGTTGTTAGTTAATGCTTTTAACTTAAGTCAGAATGGTTTGCTGAAGAATGTGAATGTTTGGAATAAGGACTCCAAAGCATCTGACTATAGATCAAATTCTTCTAGTAATGGTTGCCAGGTAGAAAAAGAGAAGACCTGTAAAAGATTTGATGAATCAACCATGAGTGAGAGTGGTTCTACACCATCACTAAAAGGTGCATCTTTCACTCTGATTGGATTCAGTAAAGGTTGTGTTGTTTTGAATCAGTTACTTTTTGAATTAAAAGAAGCCAAGAAAGACAAGACCATAGATGCTTTCATCAAAAGCATAAAAACAATGTATTGGTTGGATGGTGGTCATTCTGGAGGAAGCAATACTTGGGTTACATATCCAGAAGTCTTAAAAGAATTTGCACAAACTGGAATTACTGTTCACACCCATGTAAGATCTTACCAAGTAAGTGATCCAATGAGATCTTGGATTGGAAAAGAGCATAAGAAATTTGTTCAGATACTTAGAGATTTTGGTGTGCAGGTGACTAGCCAGATTCACTTTGCAAAGAAAGCTCCTTCCATAGAGAATCACTTCAGGGTTCATGAAGTATTTTAAGACTACAGCATATTACTGTACTTTGTTTAATGGGAAAGCATGAGCACTTTGTTACAAATTCATATAACAAAATGTGTGGTATAATTTGTAGTGCATTGTCAGTTTGGGGTGGGAGAAGCGCACATTCCTAAAACAACCTAATGTGTATCCCTTTCTTGTGAATATGAGCATTGGGCTAGGTTAGGATTCACTTGAGAGCTATAAGGATGGTTTATGATAATCCTAAGAGAAAATATGACCCTTAAAATGAAAAAAATAATATAGTCTTTAAAGGGAAAATAAAATTGTTGGAAATAGCTAACTTTTTGAGTAACAATCTAAACTAATTTTGATGGCTTAACAGTATTTAGTTACTTTGACATTCATGGATCTATTCTTGATGTGTTACCAACTGTTTGTTTTTTTTCCTAGTCAAAGTATTTTACTTACAAATGCTCAAGAACAAGTAATAATATAAAGTTGGTTTTAAAACATTACACTTAAGAACTATGGCTTCATTTTTGTCAGTTAATTGATTGTTGTTAGGCTTCTTGAATCATGGGCATAAGCCAGTTTAAAAACAATTAGTTGACTATAATTAAATATGATGAAAAAACATACTCAGAGCAATGTAGTTGCCTTTAAGAGGCGAACATAGGCAAAATAAATACATAATGATTTGTTAGTGCTCTACTGAAATGGAGACAACTCCACAGATATAAAATAGTGTTTCTTCAGAAGATGATCTCTGTCTGCTAAAAGAAAATAGCTCTCTTTGGCCAAAATGCAAAGTGACATAACTATAAGAAAAGTTACAAAGGGAAAGTTTGGAGACACAAATGATTTAATGTTGGCTCAAAAGCTGAATTTGTTTAACACTGCTACATGATTTGGATGAAGTTGCCTTCTGCTCCTTTTTTTCTTGACCTAGATAAGTACATTTTGAGAAACCAAGATCTAATGGATTCCAACCAACCTTGAAACATAACTGTGGGAGTATAAACAGGGATCAGTTGCTTTTTTGGCTAATTAATAATTAGCTTTGAAGGTCATGAAATAACCTAGGAAGTAATGTGCTGCCTTAGGACTGAAAAAATAAGATGTCTTAAGATCGAGGACCTATATTTATAAAACCATACAGAAAATGCAAATGTGTTGGTTTCTTCCCAGCATTATATTTTGATGAATATAAACATTCCAAATATTCATATTCAGAATAAAGGATCCTTGCAGACCAGATGCTTAAAAATAAGTGCACAAATCTACAAGAGTAACTAAACTTTTAAAGGCAAAGCAATTTTACATCGCTCCATTTTATTTATATATGTGCTCTTTTTTTTAAACTAAAAATTCCCATTGCAGAAACCAGTCACTTTGATAATATTTTAGCACTATGATTGGCTGGCTTTTGCTCAGTTTAATAATAGTTGGTTAAATTCCCATGTATCTCATATAAAATAGCTGAATTACTGAATGGTCAATGAGCAGTAAGAAAAGTCTGTGATTTTCACAGGACTAACTGAAATACTAAGTTAGGACTTATAATAGAATTTACTTTTAAAATCTGAAATGTTTGTAAAAACCTGAGATGTTCAGTTTTGCAGTTATGTGAATGCTTGATTTCATTTGTTACAGATTAAATAGATACTAAGAATTCACTGAGACCCTAAAAGTGCCATCATAGTGAGACAGTTATTGAAAAGTGAAAGTACTTGTCAGGACAAAAATATGTTCTGAGTCATCCATATTCAAATGTTTTCTGTTTAAGATTTCAGATGGGTCCTATTTCTACATTTGTTTCTTGATGTAAATGTTAATGTTTCTTCTTGACTGTGCCCTTTAAATTGAGAAAATTAGTCCTACAAATAATGTGAAAGTTGTTGTCACCACAGCATGAATGTATAACTAAAATTAAGTTTACAAAAAAAAATGACAGGGGCTGGGGATATGGCCTAGTGGCAAGAGTGCCTGCCTCATATACATGAGATCCTGGGTTCAATTCCCCAGCACCACATATACAGAAAATGGCCAGAAGTGGCGCTGTGGCTCAAGTGGCAGAGTGCTAGCCTTGAGCAAAAAGAAGCCAGGGACAGTGCTCAGACCCTGAGTCCAAGCCCCAGGACTGGCCAAAAAAACAAAACAGAACAAAAAAATGACATAAGTGATGAAATAAGTAGAAAAATAGTGAATAGCACAATTAGGGAAAGGAGCTAGCTTCCATTTCCTCCAAAAGGCAAAAACTTATCAAAGACAAATGGTTACAAATAGAAAAGGAAAACGTATTGCATAATGAAATTAGTGTTAAAGAAAAGGTTAAAGTTAAAGAATTAATTAGGTATCTCATATATTTCAAACCTTATGCTTTTAGTGAGATAATATTTCTTAATCCATTCACTGAAGGTCTATGATGTACAGACACTGTCCATAGTACAGCAGGAAACAAACATATAATATCAACAATCAAAAAGCATAACTTCAATATTAAGATATAATTATATACTTCAGTAAAGAGAGACAAAATCCAATATGGGAAAGAAGGAAATGTAAATAAATATACACTGTAAGAACACCAAACTGATTCTGTACCATCAGTAGGAAAAAAAAAATGGGAATAGCTAACATCATATGCATACCATGTCTCTAATTTTACTGTATTGAAAAAGGAAAATATTGCCAAAAAAAAAGAATTATCTAAACCCAATTGTTAGCCAGACATGGGGTCTGCACCTATAATCTCAGCACTCAAGAAACTGAGGCAGGAAGAGTGGTCTATACGGTGAGAACTCAGAAACAACCAACATTGGCTCAAAGGGCTCTAAATGGCCTAATACAGGAGCAATGGACGCATTACATACTGATATCAACTCTAATTCAGTGCCAGCCCATTGAAATGTAATGCAAGGGGCTAGGGATGAAGCTTGATGATAGTGTATCTGTCTACCTATCTACGATACACAAAGCTCTGGGGTTAGACCCCAGCACAAGATCAATCAACTAACCAAAGTAAAGAAATAATGAAAGCTATACAATATAATTTAAAATTTTCTAGGATCTACATTTTAAAATAAAAGTTAGGATTTCAATTTAACACTAAAACACTTTTACATTAAAAGTTAGGTTTTTTGTTGTTTTGTGTGTGTTTGTTACACTGGGTCTTTCATGAGCTAGGCAAAAGCTCTACCACTGAGCTACAACTCCAGCCCTGCAAAAGTTATATTTCTCACTAAGCACTGGTAGCCCATGCCAATAGCCCTAGCTACACAGGAGGCTGAGATCTGAGGACTGCAGTTTGAAGCCAGTCTAGGCAACAAAGTGCATGGGAGTTTTATTCCCAATAAACTATTTAGAAAAAAAACGGAAGTGCTAGCTTTCTTTGAGTAAAAGAATCTCAGGGGCAGCACCCATTCCCTGAGTTCAAGCTCCCGGGCCATTGTGCCATTGTGCCATTGTGCATACGTGTGCATGCATTTTCAGTGCAGAAAGTATTTATTAAAATAAAAATTGGGTGCTGGGGATATGGCTGGTGGTAAAGTGCTCGCCTTGTATACATGAAGTGCTAGGGTTGATTCCTCAGTACCACATATGTAGAAAAAGCCAGAAGATGGCACCGGGGCTCAAGTGGTAGAGTGCTAGCCTTGAGCAAAAAGAAGCCAAGACAGTGCTCAGGCCCTGAGTTCAAGCCCCACGACTGGCCAAAAAAGAAAAAAAAAGTAAAAGTTGGCACCCTTAACTCTGAGCAAAAAGTACCATTTTAAGCTCATAATCATTATAAGATTATTGAGATGGGTTGTTTTTTGTTTTTTTGTATTTTGTTTTCTGGGTCATGGGGCTTGAACTGAGCCTGGGCACTGTAACTCAGCTCTTTTCAGCTCAAGGCTAGCACTCTACCATTTGAGCCACAGCCCCACTTCTGGTTTATTTTCTGGTGGTTAATTGGAGATAAGAATTTCACAGAGTTTCCTGCTCAGGCTGGCTTTGAACCTTGATCCTCAGATCTCAGCCTCCTAAGTAGCTAGGATTATAGGCATGAGCCATTGCTGCCTGGCGGATTATTGAGATATTTAAGAAATGAAGTATTTGGTTTACATTTAGTCTTTGAAATCTAACATGTGTTTTATGAATTAAGGATAATTTCAATTCAGACTAGCTACAGTTCAAGTGCTCAATAGCCAATAGCCGTGTCTGGAAGTCTACCTGGCAATTTCCAGGTGAGGGATAGCTTACTTTCCAGGAGGCAATTGGAAACACTTTTGTTTGTCATCACTGGAGGTGTGCTGCAGCTCTAGAGACACTGCTCAGGACCTACAAATGAAGAGCCTTACAACATAAAATTATCTGGCCCAAAACATCTGTAATGCTAAGGTAACCTAGCCTATTTAAACAGCTGCTTCAGTACTTGATTATGCTGTTTTAGGAAAATGTACTGTATGAGGCCATCTGATTTTTACTTTATGATACTTTAAATTTTTTTCCAGAAGTAACTTGTTAAGGCTTCTCCGGGGATGAGAAAAGGGCACCCATGGTTCTTTAAGTCTTTTAAGGAGCACAACTATGTGAAAGGCCTGCCTCAGTAGCCAGATGGCTCAACAAAAAGAGAGGCATGGAAGCCGTCTTGTTCCAAGGGAAAAGTCCTGCTTGGTCCAGAGGTGAGAAAAAAAAATTGAACAAGAAAATACTGTCACTTATATCCTCCCACTGACTATGTGGCTAGAAGATACTGAGCTATTTTTTTTCCACCTACCAAGATGGTGGTGATGAAGAAGGAGTAGGGGCACTAGAGAGCCTAAAAGGAATCATGAGACTTTAATTCAGCCAAGGCCCAAACAAAAGTCAGAAACACATGCATACAGTCATCTGAGGAGGATTAATACACAAGCAAAGACAGCCACTTGCACAAGAGACTCCCCATCCTCTGTGGGCACTGATGCCATCCATATCTTTGTGTCTGTAATAATTAATGTGCCTATCATATCACATGGCTACTGCCTATCCAAGTTCCCATTTCATTTTAGGCTGCCAGAGTGGAATATCTGCTGACAGGGTAATCATGGGCTTTCCCTTTGCACTAAGGCCCTTGGACAAGGTATCTGGGCCTAGAACTCACTCCCCAGGCTGAACAATCCAATCCCTTCCTGACAGCAGCATAACAACAGGGGAGGGCTCCTAAGCTCTGGGGCTGAGGGGACATCCAAGTTGTTCCTGAATGCAGAAATGGCAACAGACTGACAATATAGAAGCACCACTTGGCTTTGGGGTGGGGGTGGGGAATGAAGGGTTTCAATACTGCCTGCTGTTCCCCCCCCCCCCCGTGCCCCTTCCCCCTTCTGCCCCCAACAGTGGTTCTGGAGCATGGACTCATCTTCATAATTCACAAGATCCTAGGACAAACACAAAACAAGCAACTTGTTCTTACACAATCTTCCAGCCCAAAAAATAAAAGCTTTTGTGTAGAGGTCCCAGCCCATTGCTTCCTTTACAACAAACATCTGGAAAGACAGACTTCCAAGGAAAACCTCTTGTACCAGAGACAGTACTCAAGACTCTATTAAAAGTTCAATTTAAAGGGTGTAAAAAGTATGACAAGAAATGTACTCGTACTCACTACTTAACATATGTAACTGTAACCCCTCTGTACATCACCTTGAAAATAAAATTTAAAAATGTTTAATTAGGGAGGGAAAAATTAAAATTTGCTTATAAGTAAAAACTCAGTTTTTTAAACATCCAAAGTTCTCCTAGGATCAGCTAATTTCAGGTTTTCCCCCATCAACTACCTCCACTGGGTTAAAGAAACCATTTCTCTCCCAATCATTCCCAACTTTCCTCACTCACTGTGTGTGAACATGATCCTGACCATGTCAAACTTTGCCCTTAAGAACTTCCAAATATCTGCCACTAGAGTCAAGGAGGTCAGCAAACCAAGCTTGGTATGGTTTAGATGTAAAGCATGTTTCCTTCCTTCCTGCCACCCTTAATCCCCCACCCCCAAACAAATGCTCATGTTTTTTTTTTTGTTTTGTTTTGTTTTTTTATTAATTGGACATAAATTTTTTTACAAGGTGTTGTGCAAAGAGGGTGCAGTTACATAGTAGGGCAGTGTGTACATTTCTTATGATATCTTACAACCTGTTTTTCTATCCCTTGTCTAGGTCAGGTTGACATATATGCAATATACAATGTATCAAGAACATATACAGTATTCACAGACTTGGTCTCTACTGTCTCTCCGTCTCCCTTTGTTAACAGTCATATATCAGGGAGATCATGCCCCTTTGTTTTCTGTGTTCTAGGCTTGTCTCACTCAACATTATTTGTTCGAGTTCCGACCATTTCCCTGCAAATAACAATATTTCACCATTCCTAATCGCTATGTAGTATTCCATTGTGTATAAGTACCATATTTTTTGGATCCATTCGTCTGTGGAGGGGCATCTGGGTTGTTTCCATATTTTAGCTATTGTGAATTGTGCCGCGATAAACATGGTAGTACAAATGCCTTTTTGATATCTTGGATTTTGCTGTTTAGGATAGATGCCTAGGAGTGGTATGGCTGGGTCATAGGGTAGGTCTATATTGAGCTTTTTGAGAAACCTCCATACTGTTCTCCAAAGTGGTAGTACTAATTTGCACTCCCACCAACAATGGAGAAGGGTTCCTCTTTCCCCACAACCCCTCCAGCATTTGTTGTTTCCTGAGTTCAGAGTATAGGCCATTCTAACTGGGGTGAGGTGGTATCTCAGGGTTGTTTTTATTTGCATTTCCTTTACTAGCAGGGATGTTGAGCATTTCCTCATATGTTTCTTTGCCATTTTTATATCTTCTCTTGTGAAGTCTCTCTTTAGCTCTTTTGCCCATTTCCTAATAGGTTTATTGGGCTTGGAGGGGCTTAGTTTTTTGAGTTCTCTGTAGATGACCGATATCAGGCCTTTGTCTGTTGCTGTGCTGGTAAATATCCTTTCCCATATCGTTGGCTGTCTTTCTATTTTGGTGGCTATGTCCTTAGCTGTGCAGAAAGTTTTTAATTTGTAGTAGTCCCATTTGTCGAGTCTTTCTCCTATTTGTTGTGCCCCTGGGACTCTATTCAGGAAGTTCCTTCCTGTGCCTATAAGTTCTAGTGTCTTTCCTACTCTGTCCTTCAGTAGTTTCAAGGATTCAGGTCTGATGTTGAGGTCCTTGATCCATTTTGAGTTGATCTTGGTGCATGGTGATAGGCTTGGGTCTACTTTGAGTTTTCTGCATATGGCTGCCCAGTTCTCCCAGCACCAGTAGTTGAAGAGGCTATGTTTATTCCATTGTATATCTTTAGCTCCTTTGTCGAATATCAGTTGGCTGTAAGAGTGCGGTTTTATTTCTGGGTCTTCAGTTCTAATCCATTGGTCTTCCGATCTGTTTTTATACCAATACCATGCTGTTTTTGTTATGATGGCCTTGTAGTAGATCTTGAAGTCAGGTATTGTGATACCTCCTGCATTGCTTTTTTTGCCTAGAATTGCTTTGGCTATTCTAGGTTTTTTGCTGTTCCATATGAATTTATGGATTGGTTTCTCTATTTCAGTGAAGAATGTGGCTGGGATTTTGATAGGTATTGCATTGAATTTGTATAACAATTTGGGCAATATGGCCATTTTCACTATATTGATTCTGCCTACCCATGAGCATGGGAGGTCTTTCCATCTCCTTGTGTCTTCTTTGATTTCCCTTATTAGATTTTTGTAGTTTTCATTGAATAGGTCCGTCACATCCTTGGTTAAGCTGATCCCTAGGTACTTTATTCTTTTTTTGGCTACTGTAAATGGAATTGTTTCCATAATTTCCTTTTCTGTTTGTCTATTGCTGGTGTACAGAAAAGCTGCTGACTTTTGTGGGTTGATTTTATATCCTGCTACTTTGCCAAATTGGTTTATTAGGTGTAGGAGTTTGGGTACTGAGGTTTTTGGGTCTTTCAGATACAAGATCATGTCGTCTGCGAATAGGGATAACTTGATTTCTTCCTTGCCGATGTGGATCCCTTTGATGTCCTCCTCTTGCCTTATTGCTAAGGCTAGGGATTCCAGCACTATGTTGAACAGAAGTGGGGAGAGTGGGCATCCTTGTCTTGTTCCTGATTTTAGGGGGAATGACTTAAGTTTCTCTCCATTTAATATGATATTAGCAGTTGGTCTGTTGTATATGGCTTTTATTGTTTTGAGGAATGTTCCATCTATTCCTGTTCTCTCCAAAGCTTTTAATAGGTATGGATGTTGTATTTTGTCAAAGGCTTTTTGGGCATCGACTGAGATAACAATGTGATTCTTGATTTTAGTTCTGTTTATGTGGTGAATTACGTTGATTGATTTACGGATGTTGAACCATCCTTGTGACTGAGGGATGAAGCCTACTTGGTCATGATGTATGATATTCTTGATCACTTTCTGGATCCTATTAGCTAATATTTTATTGAGGAGCTTTGCATCTGTGTTCATTAGTGATATTGGTCTGTAGTTCTCTTTTTTTGTTGGGTCTTTGCCTGGTTTGGGAATTAGTATGATATTAGCTTCGTAGAATGAGTTTGGAATTTCTCCCTCCATTTCTATTTCGCGGAAGAGTTTGAGGAGTATTGGAATTAGCTCCTCACTAAAGGTTTTGTAGAATTCGTTGGTGAATCCATCTGGGCCTGGGCTTTTCTTAGTAGGGAGGTTCTTGATTACCTCCTGTATCTCACCGTAAGTTATTGGTTTATTTAGCTGATTTATTTCTTCTTGGTTCAGTTTGGGCAGTTTGTACTTCTCTAAGAATTGATCCATTTCTGTAGAATTATTGTTTTTTGCTGAGTAGAGGTTTTGGAAATAGCTCCTTATGATTGTTTGAATATCGTGTGTACTTGTTGTAATTTTTCCTGTGGAGTCCCTGATTTTACGAATATGAGTCTCTTCTCTTCTTTTTTTTGTAAGTCTTGCAAGGGGTCTGTCAATTTTGTTTATTTTCTCAAAGAACCAGCTTTTAGTCTTATTTATTTGTTGAATGGTCTTTCTATTTTCAATCAGATTTATCTCTTCTTTAATCTTTGTGATCTCTCCCCTCCTAGGCGTTTTAGATTCTGTCATTTCTTGTTTCTCCAGTTGTTTTAGTTTCATCGTGAGGGTATTCACCTGCTCTGCTTCCATTCTTTTAATGTGGGTGCTGAGTGCAATGATCTTGCCCCTCAGAACTGCCTTAGCTGTGTCCCATAGGTTTCTTTGTGATGTGTTTTCTTTGTCATTGTGGCTTATGAATTCGTTGATTTCATCTTCAATTTGATCTGTGGCCCAAGTGTTGGATAGCAGCGTGGGGTTTAGCCTCCAAGAGTGTGTATAGGCTCTGTGGTATCCTTTGTTGTTGAGGGTTACCTTTAATCCACTGTGATCAGATATAGTACATGGGATGACGTCAATACTTCTGTATTTGCTGAGGTTCTTTGTGTGGGCTATGACGTGGTCTATTTTGGAATATGATCCATGGGCTGCTGAAAAGAAGGTGTATTGGGTCTCTGTGGGGTGAAAGGTTCTATATAGGTCTGTTAGATCCATTTGGGAAATGGTGTTATTTAGGTCCTCAGCTCCCTTACTAATCCTCTGGGTGTTGGATCTGTCTCTTGGAGAGAGAGGAGTATTAAAGTCACCCACTATGATTGTGTTTGCGTCTATCTTGCTCTGTAATTCTTTGAGAATTTGCTTGACATATGTCGGGCCTCTTTTGTTTGGTGAGTATACATTTATCACCGTGATTTCTTGATTCTGTATTTTTCCTTGTATTAATATGTAGTGTCCTTCTTTGTCTTTTTGAGTGGACTTTAAAGAGAAGTCAAGCTTGTCTGAGATCAGGATGGCTACACCTGCCGTTTTGGTGGATGCATTTGCTTGGTAGATCTTGCTCCATCCTTTCACTCGAAGCCTGTTTTTGTCCCTTGCTGTAAGGTGGGTCTCTTGTAGACAGCAGATGTCAACTTTTTGTTTGCGAATCCATTCTGCCAGTCTGCTCCTCTTTATCGGGGAGTTTAAACCATTTATATTTAAAGAGATCAAGGATAAGGGTGTTTTTTCTCCTTCCATTTTCTTGGTGGGCTGTTTTTTCTTCTTTTTTTTTTTTTTTTTTTTCTTCTTGTCTTTAGTGAGCTTGTGTTTCTGCTGGACTTTGGCTATTGAAGTTTCTTTCTGATTCTGTCTGTGTGTCTTTTACGATCTCTGTTGGGTGGGGTTCCCCTCTTAATATTCGCTGTAGGGCTGGTTTTTTATTCACATACTCCTTTAGCTCCTCTTTGGTGTGGAAAGATCTGGTTCTCCCTTCGAATGTGAACTCCAATTTCGCTGGATATTTGATCCGAGGTTGTAAATTGTTATTCTGGAGTACTTGGATGGTGTTCTTCCACTCGCTTCGAGCTTGGTAAGTTTGTGTGGATAAGTCGGATGTTATTCGAATCCTCTTCCCATTGAAAAAAGTTTCCTTCTTCGCTTTGGCTGAATTCAGAATTTGCTCTTTAATCTTGAGGTCTGTAGTCTTGAATATTATGTGCCTTGGGGTGGCTTTCCTGGGGTCTGGCCTGCCAGGTGTCCTATAGGCTTCCGTTACCTGGATGGGGTCCCCTGTGAGATTGGGGAAGTTTTCTGCAATAACTTTATTGAGAACATGATTAAGCCCTCTGCTCTGGTATTCGGCTCCTTCTTCTATTCCAATTATGCGCAGATTATATCTCTTGTCTTTGTCCATTAGTTCCTGGATTAGTCTTCCCTGAAGCTTCACCTTTTCTTGGAGTGTGGTCATTTTCTGGTTGTTGTCAGCTGCTTCATCGTCCAGGCGAGAGATTCTGGATTCTATATGGTCTACTCTTTGTGTCATGGTTTCAATTGCGGAGTTTATGGATGTCAGAGAGCTATTTATGGTTGTCATATCAGCTCTGATCGTGGAGATTTCTTCCTTTAAAGAGTTGTATTTTAAATCTATTTTTTCATGCATTTCAATTCTTAGGATGTGGAGATTTTCTTTAAAGGCAGCTTGCATTGTATCCAGTTTTGCTTCCATTTCTTTCTTGGCTTCCTGGGTGTCCTTCCAGATTTCCGCTCTAAATTCCTGGAATTGTTTTCTGATTTCATTTCTGACGCTTTCGATCATTCCTGTTAACATGGCCTCATTTGCTTTTTTAGTCTCCATCTCCTCTTCAGTCGTGCTGCTTTTTGGAGCTGGCGAGTTGGCTTGCCCTTTGATGAACTGAGTTATGTTTCTTTGTGATTTGCGCATCTGGAGATCTGGATGGCTTCTCAGGTTTGGTTTGTAGCTCCTCCCTCCCTCCTGTGTAGACGTGTCTACGGCAGCAGGTGCTGTCGCTGTGTCCCCGCCCACCAGTGCAGGGTACGCCTACCAGAGCGGGCGCTGTCGCCGGGGGCCCCGCCCTCCTGTGCGCTGTGCGTTCAGTGCAACAGGCACTTCGGCGGGATATGCCTCCCAGAGCAAGTCCTGGGTTGTTGGGTTGTGCTTGCGCCCACCCACGAGTCCGTTGGGGGGGGGGGTACGTGTGGGGCCCAGTGGGATCGACTGTCCGGGTGTGGCTTGGCACCTTCAGACCTCACCTCCGCTGTGAGGAGGGGGGACGTGATCAGGCTCAAGTGACCCTGCTGGGCTGGTATTGCCCACCAGCGCCTGTGGTTTTAGTTGTAAAGAGTCTGTGAGGTCCAGGCGCCTCAGGTGGGGTTTGCACAACCGGCTGTCTCCCGGCCCCTGTTGGGAAGGGGGGCGGGGCCGGTTCTGCCAGTTCAGGAGCCTGTGGGGTGTTGGTGCTGCTGAGCCCTTCCCCTGCTAAACTGACTTCCCAGCGCCTGATGGGAGTTTCCCCGCCTGATTTGTGGGTTCTTTGTTCCCTCAGGGGTGGGGGAGGGGGGAGGGGAGGGCACTCACTTTTGCTGCTTTGTGTGTGTGTCCCTCGCAGCCGTTGGCCCTCCAGGGGTTGGCTAAGTGTTGTGGTGGCTTCCCTGGTTCCCGATTTCTGCCGCGCTGGGTTCCCTTGTCCAAACCCGGTGTGGACCCGAACTTCTCGTCGCTGCGGGTGTGTCTTGGTCCGCACCCTGCCTTGTGTCCGTGGGGTCTCCCCCTATATGAATTCTGCGCTCCTGGCAGCCTGTCTGCCGATCGCCGGGTTCCCCTTTCCCAGCCTGACCCTGTTTGGGCCAGGGTCGGCTGGAGGGGGGAGGGTGCCCCGGTGAATCTCCGGCTCTGTGTAGGTTTTCGGTTCTTCTTTTTTGCTCCTTTTTGTTTTCCTGCATTTCTCCACTGCTTCTGGCTGCTGGTTTTGCTGGGTTCTTGATGGGGTGTTGGGTGTTGGGGTTCCCAGCTCACTATGCCGTTGGAGCGAGTCGGGGTGCCTCCCTATTCCATCGGCGCCATCTTTCTCTCAAAATGCTCATGTTTTAAAAGGCTTGGTCCATAGCTGGTAGATCTAAAGGGCTCTGACTTAATAGATTAATCTGTTGCATTCATAATTTTTTTCTGCTTGTCTTGGTGCTTAATTGGAGATAAAAGTTTTACATACTTTACTGCCCAGCCTGGCTTCATGAACTACAGTCTTCAGATCTCTGATTCTGAGAAGCTATATTACAGGCATGAGCCACTGGCACTCAAGGGAGTTCATGCTCTGAGTAAAATACTAGGAAGTGGTAGAAAGTTTCAGGAATACAGCTGAATAGAATAGTTCCCTAGGGGCATGTTCTTAGGCGCCATTTCCTGTCTTATGCTCCTTCTTATGCGGTTCTTGGCAGCTGTCAGTTGAGCAAGCCTGTTCTACTATACCATCTCCACCATGATGTTCTGCCTTTCCACAGGCCCAAAGCAATGGAATCAGACAACTATGAAGTGAAACATGAGCCAAAAGAAGCTTACTTCTTTAGAGTACTTCTCTTACCCTTTTGTAACAGAAAAAAAAGGTTTAACACAAAACATTTGAAGAGAATTAGGGGACCCATTAATCTTGGCCCTACCATTTGGCATTTCCATGCTTGGAAAAAGAACTACTGTAGGTAACAGCTCACTGGTCTATAGTTGTGCTGTTCTATTCTCATATTGATGACCATCACTTAATTCAATTCACAAGAACAAAGACATAAAACCAATGGGTACAACAAGAACATCACTGTAGTAAAAGAGGAATTTTTCTGTAAATCATGTCTATTATTTATCCCATATTCAGAAGGAATTTGAGGACGTTCAATTGTTTCATAGACTTAATTCCAAGCATCACATTCAAAGTTCCTCTTATACTGGTGGTTTGAGATTAATTTAAATAATGTGGTAAGGTTTCAAAGGATTAAATTTACAATGAAACACAGGGTGGGGAAATATTTGTTAAGAGAACAATGGTTGAGGGAACAGAGACCTAAGGCAGAAGTGACCAGCAATAGCTACATATTAGAACTATCAAAGGGGCTTTAAAATAGCACCAATGTCTATATTCTACTCAGAGACTAATTTATTTTGTCAGGGTAGGGTCTGCCCCCTGGGAATTATCTCAAAACATTCTTTAAGCAACTTAAATATGCAGTCTGGCCAAAAACTATTGATTTAGAAGTGGAACTTGTGCATGTTGTTCTCTTGGACTCAACCAAACTCTGTCAACATGATATCTTAGGCTATGTCAACCCCAATATTTCTAACTCTTACTGGGCAACTGAGATGTTTTCTACTATGAGACACAACATTTAAGAAAACTAAGGTGTACCCACAGCCTTACGTATGACACTGTAACCCCTCTTTATATAACTTTGACAATAAAGAAGTAATTATTTAAAAAGAAAAAGAAAACTAAAGGACTACTTGATAGCTCTCTACAATACTAAGAGTACACAGAAGGTTGTAAAGTGTATGGGATTCTTAAAACTCCTACAACTACAACCATTTATTGCAATCCTTTCTGTAGCTTACTCTCAAAGTCTGAATGTATCTATGTCCATGATGCAGAACACACATGAATTCCCCTTGGCAAGATTGGCTTTAGAAGACAAACATATCTTGAACTCCATGTTAAGTACAGTTGTCTAGCAGTGCCTAGCTATTCCATCCTACAATCAACACTGCACCAGAAGAGTGGGCAATTAATGCTTTGAAGGGAAGCCAAGAACTCTGTTCTGAATTATCTAACTCCAGAAATAACAGCACTGGCAGGTGAAGCTATGGAAGAACTGGTAGGATACCCTTTACAATCATACTCTCCGCCTTTTAAAGTACATAAATTCATAAATGAGTCTTGCTGTCTGCCTCCACATGCAGGCTTTGTCAGAGAAAGTTTTCATTTGATATCTACTACCTGAATTAAATTGATTTTTGAACTAATTCAGAACATAATCTTAACTCAGAAAATAATCTTTAATAATTTAAACATATGTAAGCCCTTCAAGGAAAGCAAGAAGGGAAATGCCAGGCAAGTTTAACTCTACTAAGTAGTAGAACAGTCTACAAAATGAACTTCACATTAGTAGGAAAGTGTGAAACTAACCAGCTAGACCACAACAAAGATTTTCAGAGACCCTATTTCTTGTCCTTAGCCTTATTACTTTTAATTAGAAGAGATGGAAACATGGCTAAGACATGAAAGAAAGTATCAGCAGAAGTTTACCTGAAAAGAGAAAGCAGTTTCATTGAAAAAGTTTTTTCGCTGGCCATTTGGAACTTTCAAGTTTCTAAACAGAACAGGCTTGGGCACTTAAAACTGCTCTGAAAAGGTAGCTAGTTCCAACAGATTTTTTTCTCTCTTGACAAGAGAGCTCTTTAACACATGCCAGCAGGCTGTATATATTTCACTTCAGTAGGGTTTCCTTGTAGGCAGTGGCAGTCCTGCTGCAGTGATGGTATGGTGAGCTCACGACAAGGCAGCAGGCCAACCTCAATCTCCAATACACTTCAAATATAGATGCAATCACATGGCTGCAGCAGAGACACCTGGACTCTATATCAATAACTGCACTGCTGTCATCTACACCACGGAGCTCTGGGTTGCCACTGGAGACCAAGAACTGGTTCAGGTCAGAAACCCTATCATACCCAGTGCCTAGGAGACCACTGAGCCTTACGAAGCTCTAATGATGCCTTCTTACAGAGTCACTGGGTAACTATGCAGGAAAAAAAATAAGACAAACAACAAAATAATCTTCATCCTGCCCTCCTTCCTAACAGCAAGCAGATTTACAGGCAATACTCTGAATGAAAAAAAAAGCATAAACAAATTCATATAACTTTTGTCTGAAAAGCTTCAGGGCCTAATACCCTAAAAGTAGAGTTATTAAACAAAATAGGTAAAAGCAGTAAGGATTTTTTTCATTTTTTGCTATTGTTAGAAATGGTTCTGGGTAACACATCCTCCTATGTGTCACATAGGAATAAGGACACCAACTCAAAAGGAACTCAAGGCAAGAAACTCTGCCGAAGGGTGCTCCAGAGCCAAAAATCTGGCAAGCAGAGCAGAACAGGCAGGCTGCTCACTTTCACCCTTAATCCAGCAGGCTCTGTCCCTCTGCTCATATTCACAACCTGAACAATGATGTTGCTTAATTAATGGGATATAATTTAATTAATACTTATGGAACTTCTATTAGGATTTTTATTTTTTTGCCAGTCCTGGAGCTTGAAATCTGTACCTGGGCACTGGCTCTGAGCTTCTTTTGCTCAAAGCTAGCACTCTACCACTTGAGCCACAGAACCACTTCTGGCCTTTTCTTTTCTTTCTTTCTTTTTTTTTTGCCAGTCCTGGAGCTTGAACTCAGGGCCTGAGCACTGTCCCTGGCTTCTTCATGCTCAAGGCGAGCACTCTGCCAACTTGAGCCACAGTGCCACTTCTGGCCTTTTTCTATATATGTGTTGCTGAGGAATCAAACACAGGGCTTCATGTATATGAGGCAAGCACTCTTGCCACTAGGCCATATTCCCAACCCCACTTCTGGAGTTTTCTCTTTATGTGGTACTGAGGAATCGAACCCAGGATTTCATGCATGCTAGGCACACACTCTACGAGTAAGCTACATTCCCAGCCATAATAAGAGTTCTAAAGTGCTGCATGAAATAGATGAAACTAAAATGTAATGAGCAAGGGCCAATGCAATGGATGAACAAATGAAGCAGTGGTACTCACTAGACACTATGTTGAAAATGAGCATGTGGGTGGGGATGGGAAGGAAAATCTCGGAGAGAACAGTGAAGGGGTGACAGTCTCCAAAAAGAAATGTATTCTTTACCTGACTTATTTAACTCTATCCCTTTTGAACATTACCTCTATAATAACAATGAAAAATTAAATTAAAAAAATGAATAATGCTAGGCACCAGTGGCTCATGCCTGTAATCCTAGCTACTCAGAAGTCTGAGATCTAAGAATCTCAGTTCAAAGCCAGCCCAAGCAAGAAAGTCCAAGAGACTCCTATGTGGTGCTGTGGCTCAAGTGGTAGAGCACTAACCTTGAGCTGAAGAGCTCAGGGACAGCACCCATGCCCAGAGTTCAAGACCCATGACCAATAATAAAACAAGCAAACAAACAACAACAACAACAACAACAAAAAACAGGTGCCAAAGCAGAAACTTTTCAGAAAAACAATTCTCACAAGATTCACAGAAAGAAAGTAAACTACTTTGACAGAAAAGAGGCTTTTCTCACACTGATCTGAGATACATTGCACAATTTCTATAATGAGCTTAAGTCCCAGAATACATCTTTAAGTCGTTTCTGGTAAGAGATTATAACTACATCCTTAATCCCTAAAACCATATCCTTAATCCTTAAAATAAAACTTGAGCTCACCAGAATATTTCAAATAGATAATTATGAAATTTCCAACTAAGTCTAAAGAGCCAGTCTAAGAGAGAACTAAAAAAATGTTAAGTAAAGATCACTGGATTTATGAATACTAATTTTTTTGCCTTTCTTAGATACAGAATGTTCTAACTTGGAGGAAAATTCTACCAGTAATAATTTGGAAGAAGAAAAAAAAACAATACAGTCATAATGACATTAAATTTCAGTTGACTTCTGCTTATTTTCCATGCCTCCTCCTTTTCTAAATCAGTGAAAAACAAGTTACTCTTAGCTTTGGCATACTATCATTAAGAAAAAGAGCCACCACACAACCCCAAAGATTTCTGATAGTCTGTCTTGCTTTTGCCTAAGTAATGACTTATTGAAGAACGCCCACAACCCCTCTGTGTCTGTGACTTCATGTACTTTATGCCTAAAGCCACTAGGGCTTCAGCATCCCTATGCACAACTCTTGGTTTTACCTAGAATGTTCTTCATTTCTCCAAATCCTACCTATTCCTCAAATGGCCTCCAGCTAAATGGCCTCCTGAAGCCTTGCCTGAGACAAAGGAATCTTGTTATTTTCCACAGCACCTAAATTGCTGTAATTCAAGTGCATGTCTGTGAGTTTAAGCCAGGGTGGAAGACAGGCAAGTCTAGCATCAGTCCTTAGTTGAACCAGATCATTTTGTTCTGCACTATGTCCCTTACAGAGTGCCAAATTAAAAAATGAACAGTGCTGGGTGCCAGTGACTCATTGCTGTAATTCTAGCTACTCTGTAGGCTGAGATCTGAGGATAATGGTTCAAAGCCAGCCTGGGCAGGAAAGTCTAGGACTCTTAGCTCCAATTAACCACCAGAAAACTTAAAGTGGCACTGTGGCTCAAGTGGTAGAGCTCTAGCCTTGAGCACAAGAGCTCAGGTATGGCACTGAGGCCCAGATGACAAAAAAAAAAAAAATCTTTAAAAAATTAACAAACAAACAAACAAACAAAAAAAACCCAAAAAACCAGGGGACTGAGAATATTACCTAGTGGTAGAGTACTTGTCACTTATACATGAAACCCTGGATTCGATTCCTCAACAGCATATATATAGAAAAAGGCAGAAATGGTGCTGTGGTTCAAGTGGTAGAGTGCTAGTCTTAAGCAAAAAGGCAGCGACAGTGCTCAGGTCCCAGGACTGGCAAAAGCAAACAAACAAACAAACAAAAAACAATCGTGGGTGGGGGGGTGGGGGGCTGGAGGTCAGTATTACAGTAGGGCATGAGTAAAAACGCTGCCTGTAATCCTAGCTACCTCAAGGCTGAGATCTGAGAATCTCTGTTGGAAGCCAGCCTGGGAAGCAAAATCTGTGAGATGTGAGGCTCTTATCTCCACCAAAAAAGCTGGAAGAGAAGCTGTGGCTCAAGTGGTAGTGTGTTTGTCTTGAACAAAAGAAGCTCAGGGCCAATGCCCAGGCCCTGAGTTCAAGTCCTAGGACCACATTCACCCCCCTCCACCACCAGAAAAGAAACATGCTATAAGAAAAGAAGCTGTGGGCCAGGTGCCAGTGGCTCATACCTGTAATCTTAGCTACTCAGGAGGCTGAGATCTGAGGATCATAGTTCAAAGCTAGCCTAGGCAAGAATGTCCGTGAGACTCTTATCTCCAATTAACTACCAGAAAACTGTAAGTGGAGCTGTGGCTCAAAGTGGTAGAGCTGAAGAGCTCAGGGACAGCACCCAGGCCCAGAGCTCATGCCCATGACCGACACAAAAGAAAAAAAAAGAGAGAAGAAGCTGTGTATGCTGTGGTCTCACATTGAGTTGAAATAATGCCAGCCCCTGAGTTCAAGCCCTGAGTTCAAGAATTGAGGTACTTGCTTGCATGTGTATGTTCTCTCTCTCTCTCTCCCTCTCTCTCTCTCTCTCTCACACACACACACACACAAATTAACAATGATATTGTTTCAACAACAACAAAATTGTGCTTTGGATTAGTATTACATTGATTGTGTTGTCTTATTTATAACTAATTTGTTGATTTGTTTTAATTTTGTAGTTCTTGGTCTGTTAGCTTAAGGACCCTATACATAGTTTCATAAATGTACATATATAAATATTAAAATGTAAGTATCTTAGCTTCAAAGGTTAGAACTAGCCATTGTGGTATATGTCTTTAATGGAATTACTCAGGAGATGGAAGCAGAAAGATCTCAAATTACAAGGCTAGTACCTGCAAAGTTAATGAGATCCTATCTCCAAGGTAAAACATAAAACAAAACAGCTAGAGTTGTACCTCAAATGGTAGAGTGCTTGTCCCACATGCTTGAGGCGTTGAGGTTAAGACAGGTCTGAGAGAACTGATCTGAATCTTATTCCAGTTTGGGAAACATTGGGCCATTGAATAACACCAAACCTTAGCATATGAGGCCTTCCATGATCTGACCTAGCCTAATACCACAGCTTCATCTTGTTCCTTTCTTACACAAACTGGATGTTTTGACAACATTGTCATTTCCATGTTTTAATTCCAGCTGTCTCGTTCACCTGACAGAACCTAAATCCACTCAGCTAAAATATCTAGCAACATGTCAATAAGTAGACCTTGATATTTTAATCCTTCCAGAATGGCAGTTTGGAATTACTATATAGTATTTCTATCATCTTTCCTGGTGAGATATGTGTGGATAATTCTCCACAGAATTTTCAACTATGGACCAAGCATCCATCAGGCTATAATATAGAAGACAGGAGGATCTCACAAAGCCAAGAAAACCAGTCTGAATGGAACTTTCCAGAAAAACAAGTCAGTACAGACTTTGACCACTCCTAGTTATTCCCCAAAATTTTTCAAAGGTTTTTCTCTATAAAGATAGGATTTTTTATCTGAAGAGATTAACAACTTTGGTGTATATTAACAATAATTGGAATTTCTAGTTTTGGTGGTTTGGAGTTTGAACTCAGGGTCTCACACTTGCTAGTCAGGAACTCTACTGTGTGAGCTATGCCTCTAGCCCAACCTTAAAAAAAAAATGTATATATATATATATATATAATATATCTTTAAGTAGTTGTACAAAGGATTTGCCATTCAACAAAGTAGTTTATAAATACAACACATCTTGATTAGTGTTTCCCTTTTTATCATTCTCCCTCATCCCTCTGACCATTCCCTTCCCACAGTTTTCTTAATTTTGTAGGATGTGCACTGACTTAGGATTGCATTCTCCTTTCCCTTTTTCTCATTTGTCTACATCCATTCCCACTTCCACTTTAGAATACTAGTTTCCTGGTGTATATTTAGGTGCACTGTGAGTTAGCTTTTCTAAAGAATTACACCATTTGAATTCTAGCCCAACTTCTTTTTCTTAATGTCAGTTCAAGAAAATTAAAAATGTATGTATGCTATATTTACTTTTCAGTCCAAGTAGTTTGAATCTCATGGGGGAAAATATATACGTAAAACACAATGTCTGGTCTGGGAATGTGGCTTAGTGATAGAGAGCTTGCCTAGCATGCATGAAGCCCTGGGTTTGATTCCTCAGTTCCCCATAAACAGAAAAAGCAGGAAGTGGTGCTTGGCTCAAGTGATAGAACGCTAGTTGTAAGGTCTACCCCAGGGAGGGGTCCACACAAACACCCAGACCTATTTAAGTCTGCACCTGGGTTACCTAGGTAACTGAAACACCTGGAGGCAGTTACCTCCTCCTTCTCTGAGGTCACAGCCAATCCACCTGGCCATATCTCCCACCTTTCCTATATAATCCGTCTCAACACAGTCCCTGCTCTCTTTTCTCATTCACTCTCTTTCCTTTTCTCTCTTACTCTCTCTTGCTCTCTTTTTCTCTTCTTCTTTCCTCTCTGTCTCCCCATGCCTCCATCTTGTGTGGGCTGGCAGTTTGCTCTCCCCCCACCCCACCCATAAACTCTTCTCTGCCTGAACCATATGGTGGGTTTTCTTTCTGGCCAGCCTTACATCACCTTACATTTGCCATGAGCTCAGAGAGTCTCAGGGACAGAGCCCAGGCCCTGAGTTCAAGCCCCAGGACCAGTTAACTGCCACCCACCACCATCAATGTGCCGGGAATATGGCCTATGGTGAAAGAGTGCTCCCCTCATATACATGAAGCCCTGGGTTTAATTCCTCAGCACCACATATATAGAAAATGGCCAGAAGTGGCACTGTGGCTCAAGTAGCAGAGTGCTAGCCTTGAGCAAAAAGAAGCCAGGGACAGTGCTAAGGCACTGAGTTCAAGGCCCAGGACTGGCCAAAAAAACAAACAAAAATAATCCCCCCCAAACCCCCACAACTTCTATATATTAATGATTATGTAAGAGAGTACCAATGAGGAAAATTAGCACTGCTTTTCAACTGCTAATGTTACTTACTGTGTGGACATATTGGAGATGTAACTCTACCAAGGCATCTTCAGTTAATTTGTTTAGTGGCAGCTTGAGATTTGAATTCAGGTCTTTGTGATTTCTAGGTAGGTGCTCTACCACTTATACCAAACTTCCAATCTCCAATGAATCTTTTAAAACTCTCACCCTAATATTAGACCTAGATGGACACATAAAACCTTTGTCATGTCATTGATCTAAAGAAAATGGGGGGGCTGGGATATGGCCTAGTGGCAAGAGTGCTTGCCTTGTATACATGAGGCCCTGGGTTCGATTCCCCAGCACCACATATACAGAAAATGGCCAGAAGTGGCGCTGTGGCTCAAGTGGCAAAGTGCTAGCCTTGAGCAAAAAGAACCCAGGGACAGTGCTCAGGCCCAGAGTCCAAGCCCCAGGACTGGCATAAATAAATAAATAAATAAATAAATAAATAAATAGAAAATGGGGGAAAAAGTTAAACAAACCTTTTTGACGGAGTTTAAGATTATAGTGCTTAAAGATATAGAGATCACTTAGAAATATTTAAATATTTTATGTTCTACTTGCTTACAGTTTCTTTAATTTTTTTATTATCCTTTAGTAGTTGTTCAATGGCTTGTACTTTCTACAGTGCTAATCACAATCTGGCTTTTAAAGTACTTATCTGTTTTATTTATAATTTCTTTACTTATTTATGTTATACCACTTGTATTGTATGTTTTATATCCTGAGTCAAAATTTTCAAGTTACTTTCTTTTAGATTTATTCTATGTGCCTAAAGCAGTATTTCCTCCAAACACTGTAAGATGTACTGAGGAAAAAAAAAAATTGTTTTCCAAAGTCAGCTCTATTTGGGCAATTATGTGTATAACATTCACAAGTTACACTAATATTTTGGGTAAATATTCTGAGGAAGCCCACAATAATGAGATCTGGTTAGCCTGGCTTACATCAGCATATCTCAGACTTATTGAATATGGATTAACAAAAGTGATTCCTAGAAACAGCATGTACCACCCTGCAGAACTGTTATATTTCTACATCCTTCCCAGAGTTCCACTTGTCACTCTGTCCATTCTGTACATGTAGGTCCATGTTGTCTTTGAAATGAAGGTGAGGGGAAGTGGGAGTGGATACAGACAAATGAAGAGAAAAAGGAGAATTCAATCTAGCTTAGTGCGAGGACATTTGTCTGGCTTCCCAAGGCATTGGATTTAATAATACCCAGCACTAAACACAGACACAGGCACACACACACACAGACACACAGACACACACACACACACACACACTTGTCAATAGTGAAATTTAAAATCTGTGTCTGAATTTTATTATAAGCACCTCACTCCCCCACTTCCCTTACTCCTCCTGTTCATGTACATGCTTTTATCTGAGAAACAAGGGCAAGAGCAACATTTTAAAAGTGCCTGTGCCACTTGAATGCAATAGTAGCCATTCTGTTCTTTCTTAAGGACAATTATATGCCAGAGTGACTCTAAAGTATGAAGAAGCCATTGGCTCTGCTCCAGTGATCAAAGATTTTTGTCTCCACTCCAAATTGTTTTGCCAGTTAATTTTGCAGGCCCATTTAGGCCACAGGTGGATTGTTCCTTCAAAACAGTCTCTTGTCACTAGTGTGGGCTTCCTAAAGAAGGAATCTATTGTTTTGGAGAATATTTAACACTTGTATTATTCAAAACTCAGGCTCAAGATATGGCTTGTGGTATTTTAAGATTAACATTACCACCAAGAACATAGAGAAATGCTAAGTTGAGGAAGGCAGAGAAAGGCTGGCTGCATGGAGAAGGATTCCTTCTCTGACCCATCCTCCACCTGCTGCTACAAGGTAAAACAGGACAAGAGCAAGAGAAATGAGACATAGAGCTCTGGGAACTAGTGAAGCAGCCGGGCTACACTCTGTTAGTAGTCAGCACTTGGGTGCAAAAGAGCATGGAAAACGGTGATGTTGACTGCTTTGCACCTCTCCTAAGATCTGATAATTTCTTGGTACTTGCTTCCTGTTAGTTGCTTCTCCATCCCCTGCTTCCATTGTTGTTTCTCTTCCGCATATCATCCTCTTCCAGGCACTCTTGTGAATTCTCAGCATCAATGCATGTTAAGGAAAAAAAATTCTCTTTCCTAGTTCTCTTGAAGTCAAGTAAAATGAGCCACAGAAGGATCTTAGGGGAAAGAGGTGGATGAACAGATAGGTCACAAGAGCAGGAAATCTTTCAGTATGGTTTTCCTAGCTGATATTATTTTTCTTGCACATCATAGGAAATGACTAGTGAGAGACAGTAAAACATTAAAGTTAGATAAAATAAGGCTTTGCCAGAAACATTATAACATACGTATCTGTTCATGCACCAGAAAGAATTAGGAAAGGGTTGGGTATATAGTAGGTGTCCAGGACGTCTCTTTAGGATGGTTTCAGTAATGGTGATACTGAGTTTTGGAAGAGAACAAACACAACACCATTCTTTTTTAGGTCTTGGAGTTAAAAAGAAACAACAGATTTTTTTCCTTAAGATCCCATATATCCCACAGTTCCTGCCTAGTTAGTTCCCCTACCATTCATTCATGATCACCCATGCTTTAGTATTACAGTAAGGAGGGGAACTGTGATTGCAAAATTTGTCACTGGCATCATCCTGACAGCTCAAGGATAGAGGTGAGCGACAGAAGGATGCTTAGTGCAAGTGGAGGGGTTTGTAGTAAGGTTAGGACATATGGAGACACTGTAGAGTAGTGCACAGGCCTGAGTATGCATACACGTTTTTGCAAGTCTTGTAAGGGGACAGAAACTAGGGCTGAAGACAGAACCCTGACTCACATCAGATCATCAGCTCTCTTAATTTTCACTCAGGCCAGCCCACCCTCTCTGGTACAGAAATGCCTTGGTTCTCTCAGGGCAGAAACACTTTCCACACCCCAATCCTGAGACCCTCCTCAGAGGACTCGACCCTGAACAGTGTGAGGGCAATGCTTTCCCCCCTCAGGAAATGGCAGTCTTGATGCACCATTGCAGTCACCTAGTGGTGAACAGTCATATTTGTCCAGCTTGGAGGCTCACTACCCAAAATCCAAACAGCCAGGAATGGGGGAGAATGATGAAAGGGTGACACTGATCAAGATGCATTGCCTTAATAAACTGCTTTACTGAATGGCAACTCCTTTGTACAACTACTTAAAGATAATTTTTAAAAATACAAACAACCCATTTCTAATATAGACAAAACTTCTCCAAAAAGGGTATGTGAACAGCCAATAAATACATGAAAAGAAATTTAGTATAACTGCACATTAAGGAAATGCAGATCCAAATTATAAGATTCCACCTTCAACTCCTTAGTAAAGTTATTATTTAAAGGAAAAAAAAACAGGACCTAGCAAGAACTGGTGAGAAGAGAAGCAATTAAATTCCTTGTGATTTGTTGGTACGATTGTAAAATGGTGCAGCTGGTATAGAAAAAAGTTATTTTAGCCCCTCCCCCAAAGTTAAAAACCAAGAACATGGGCTGGGAATGTGGCTTAGTGGTAGAGTGCTTGCCTAACACTCATGAAGCCCTGGGTTCAATTCCTCAGTACCACATCAACAGAAGTGGTGCTGTGGTTCAAGTGGGAGAGTCCTATCCTTGAGCAAAAGTAGCTCAGGGACAGTGCCTAAGCCCCAAGTTCAAGCCCCAGGACAGGGAAAACAAAAACAAAAAACACAAAGCCAAACCAAACCAAGAGCATGTCTAAAGTGGTAGAGTACTTGCTTAGCCAGCATTAAATAGAGTTCAATTGCCAGTACTGAGAAAAAAGGAAGAAAGAAAGAGAAAAGAGGGAGAGAAAGAGAGACAATGGAAGGAAGGAAGGAAGGAAGGAGGAAGAAAGGAAGGAAAGAAGGAAAGAAGGAAGGAAGGAAAGAGGGAAGGGGAAAAAAAATCTAGCACTTGGAAGGCTGAAACAAAAATATCACAAGTTTGAAGCCAGCTTAGGAACATAGTGAGATCCTGTTTTAAGGATGATTTTTAAAATTTTTGGTTGTTTGTAGGGCTTGAACTCTGAGCCTGGGTGCTATCCCTTCAAATAAAAATTTTAAAGTAAGATGATCACTAATGCTGTTTCTGGTTATAAACAAAAGACCTGAAAACAGTTTTTTTAAAATATATTTTTGTTTTCTTTATGTAGTTGTTCTAAGGAGTTGTCATTCACCATAAACCAGTTTATGAATGTAGGGCCTCTTGATCAGTGTCACTCCTTTTATCATTCTCACCTACCTCTCCCACTCTACCCCTTCCCTAATTTTTCTTAATTTTGAGGTTCTATGTTGATTTTTTGCCACTTAACAAAGCAATTTATTCAATGCATCTTGATCTGTGTCATCCCTTCAACATCTTCACCCTCTTCCACCTACCCCTTCCCTTTATTTCCTCAGTTCTGTGGTATATAAAATGCATTCTTGTCTGCATTCTACTCATTTCAAATTTGTTTTTCTACTCCCCTCCTTGTGATCACTGCTCTGCAAGTACCCATTTCCTAGTACGCATTGTGTTAGGCTTTGACTTAGTTGAAAGCAGAGTCTTAAGAGTTATCTGTAGGGCTGGGGATATGGCCTAGTGGCAAGAGTGCTTGCCTCGCATACATGAGGCCCTAGGTTCGATTCCCCAGCACCACATGTACAGAAAATGGCCAGAAGTGGTGCTGTGGATCAAGTGGCAGAGTGCTAGCCTTGAGCAAGAAGAAGCCAGGGACAGCGCTCAGGCCCTGAGTCCAAGCCCCAGGACTGGCAAAAAAAAAAAAAAAAAAGAGTTATCTGTAAACTTACATTATACCAGAATTAGTCACAAAAGTTAAAACATAGAAGGAACCCAAGTGTCCATCAACAGATAGGTGGTAAGATGAATGCTGCACATACATACAATAGAATATTATTCAACCTTAGAAAAAAAGCGAAAATTTGACACAATCAGAGACCTTGAGGGTTAAACTGAGTGAAAAAAGACAGCCATCAAAAGTCAGAAACATATGGCTCCATTCATAAGAGGTCTTTTAAATAGCCAAAATCATAGAGAAAGAAGGTTGTCAGGGCTGTAGGAGGAAGAACAGGGAGTTAGTGTTTGATAGCTATAAGAGTTTCAGTGTATCAAGACTAGTGGCAGTGGATGGCAGTGATAGTTACATGACAATGTGGTATCTTCAGTTTTACCAAAGTATACATATTTATCATAGCTATCTATTTGCTTATTTATGTACTTAACTTATTGTGCCAGTACTGGGCTTGAACTCCAGGCTTCACACTCTCACTTGGCTTTTTGCTAAAAGCTGGCACTCTACCACCTGAGCCGTATTTCTACTCCAGCTTCTTGCCAGTTCTTTGAAGGTAAGAGTTTTACAAATTCATCTGCCTTGGCTGACTTTGAACCTAGATCCCCAGATCTTGGCCTCCTGAGTAGCTAGGATTATAGGCAGGTAGGAGTACAGGCACAAGCCACTGGAACTGCCTATCTAAAAGAGTAAAATTATTTATTATGGCTTTTATCAGAGCAAAGTTGGAAAAAAGTTGTTTTTCTAATTAATGACTCATACCATGGAATGAGGAGGGAGCTATGAAGGGCCTGTGACAAGGACATCACTGTAAGAAAAATCTTTCTTTTTGGAACACTCAGTGAGAAATATATTCCCCTAGACTCCCCTGCTGGTTTTGTTATATTTCCCAGAAGTTTAGTTTAAAAATCATAATTTCCATATGGAACAGCCTTGAAGATGAGTAATACGATGGACTTCCCTTCTTGGTGTTAATGATCCTAGCTTAAAATAATTTTTCTAAAGCAGGCAATGTTGGCTTATGCCTGTAATCCTAGCTGCTCAGAAAGATGAGATCTGAGATCAAAGCAGCCCTTCAGGAAAGTCTGTGAGCCTCTTATCTCCAGTAAACTACTCAGAAAAAGGCTAGAAGTGACACTGTGGCTCAAGTGGTAGCTTTGAGCCAAAGATACTCAGGGACAGTGCCCAGGCTCTGGGTTCAAGCCCTAGGACTGGCACAAATAATAATAATGATACTATAAGAATAATCATTTTTCCAGGATACTGGAAACTGATGATACTATTCCTGTAGATAAATGTGGCAAGATGGGCTCCATTCTCCCTTTGTTTTACTATGGTCCCTCCCTTATTCCACTCCTGGATCCACTTTAAGATCACATTGGATGAAGCTAAGAACACCCATGAGTAAAGGCTTTTGGAGACTCACCAAAGAACAATGAAGGGGAAAAAAGCAATCACCAGTCCAAAAATGAACAAAAATTTCCTGATTATCCTGAAAATTTAGGAGGAAAGAGACAGAGCTCAGAGTGAGGGTGGGTATAAGCCAAGGTCACAGAAACCAGTGTTTAAATGCCTCTGTCCTAGCACTTTCAGAGCCAAGTTCAAGGTTGGAGAATACCAAAGGACAAGTAGAATCCAGTAAGGCTTTGTTAATGGCATCATGATAGCTGTCACCATCACTGAAGGTGGGAGGTGGAAGGATGACAAAATAAAGTGGGGAGTAAAGGAATGGAATGTACAGTACAAGACAGAGAGCAAGACTAAAACAAGTTCCTACCCATATTTATCTTATCTCATAATCCCTCCCTTAGATTTGGTAGAACCCATTCATGAGGTAAAACTGAGGGCCGTCAAAAGTTCATCATGGCATTTTAGAACCCATTTCTTCCAGATAGGCAGGCAGGCAGGGAGGCATGCAGGCAGCTCCCAGAACTTGGATTCCCCTAGCACTCCCCTCATTCTCTTACCATAGTTCCAGGTCTTAGGGCCGAGATTCTTCTTGCTGAGATTTCTCCTGACTAACCAAAGTAGAAAGGATTTCTTGTGTATTCTTTTAAATAGTATCAGATACATGAACGTGAGGGAAAACAGCAAAAATCTATTTTGATGAAATTACAGTAAGATAAAGATTAACCTTCTATATCTAGCTTCCCTGGATGTAAGCTTCAGACATCAATACTAAGCCAGAACTAGACAACTCTGGCTTAAAAGAGTGAACCCTTTGTCACAGCCTGGCATATGACTCGTTCATCATTGAGACTTACAGTGTTAACCTAATCCAGAATTGCCATTAATGGTGTCTTTGTCACCATTTGAGTTTAGCTGGCCTTCCTATTTATGCTAAAAGAACTTTAGGATCTGGGAAGCACATTTGAAAGTGGTTTCTACTTGGGAGAACCCATATAAATTGGAATATTTACCTTCCTGGCTCTGTTCTTACTATTTTTGGAAATCTTTTGTCTGTTGACCCACTTTGCCCTTTAGCTGCCTTAAGTAATGAGAGGCTCCCCAATACCATTAAACATGAGAACTAAGGCATGTTTTATTTCCTGTATACCCCAAGTTCAGATCATAAATTTGAGATCATTTTTTAAAAATTTTTAATAAATTACTCAGTCTCAGGTATTCTGCTATGACAAAAGAAAAGAAACTAAAATACACTTTCAGCATTCCTTTCTAGAGAGTATAGCTTGCCAAGTCTAATATGAGCAGTCCACATTTCCTCTGCAGTCATCTAGATTTAGACATTTTTGCTGTCAATCATTGGAAGGGGGAATCTTCTCCTATACTCTATTATGGCATGTTTACTTAGTAGAAACTCAACTCTTCCTTGGCTTTTGCTCACTTATCCAGCTTTGGAGGTGTACTGAAATTTTTAAGTGCAATTGCAGCATCCCCTACCTTTCTCCAAATTTCTCCATGTATGTTTTTATTTTATTTCTCTGTCTGTGTCTTTGTATAAATGTATGTGTGTGCATGCATGCACACGCATGCACGTGGACCACTACTATGGCTTGAACTGGGGCTTCACTCTTGCTTAGCTTTTTGGCTCAAGGCTTGGTACTCCATCACTGGAGCCATACCTCCATTTTTGGCTTTTACTGATTAATTGAAGAGAAGTGCCTAAGGGACTTTCCTTCACAAGCTAGCTGGGTTTTTACAGGTAGAAGGTATGCATTCTACAGCAGGCAGTCAGGGTAGCACAGATGCAGGGGTCAAGGCAGGAGGTAGAACAAGTCATAAACAGGTTAAGCAAGCTGTTTACAGAAGCAGAATTTTGTGGTCAGGCTGATCTAATATTAACGTTATTTGAACAATTGTAACCATGTTCCCCTAATATCAACTAAGCAAGCATAAGTGGGCTAAAACAATCCAGTACTCAATCATAAGTGAACCAACCTGACAGTTGCCATGGCATTTCTGTAACTACTGCTATGATTATTTCTATAATCGATTACTATGATCATTTTTACAATTGTTACTGTGGTTGCTACCTAGATACAGAGAGGAACAAAGGCTACATACATTTTTAAATGTCAAACTTCAAGGAACTAGTATTGTCAGTGAGTATGCAGTCCTCTAGCATAGAGTCACCAAAATGGAGTTATAGAAGCTAAGAGTAAACTCTAAGACAGTGAAATTTTACAAGCCCTATTGTTTCTAGGAGCTAGGGATGTGTGTGTGTGTGTGTGTGTGTGTTACACTCTTCCTTGATTTTCACAGAATTGAGGTTTGGGGTACTAGCGGACCTGTAGCCTTCCATCAGCTTCAGACCCCAAGATTCCATTCACAAAGGTTTTTATTGGTCTTGTAAAGTGAAGCAGAAAGTAAAGTACAAACATCAACACGTGACAATATTTGGTATAAAGGTGGTAGATAACCTCCTTATTCTGGGAAAGGGAGCTAAAAGGTAAATAGCTTCCAACTTGCTAAGTCTACTCTCAGGCTCCCACACAGTTTAGGGTGAAATTGCCCCCACACCCAGGATAGAAATCTGAATTCCTGTTAAGCCAGGACTGATTAACCTTTCCAGAAAATTCTCAGTGTCTTGAGAGTTTGTAGGGAGAAGGTATTCCAAATTCCCAATCAATCCTTTCAGGGTCTCACAGCTTGGATTTTCAGGCTCTGACAATTCTGTATCTCCTTTTGGAAGAGAATTCTTGATATATAGTGAAGTATTGTCTCCATAAGGAAAATCTTAACACAAAATTCATAGTCATTTTATTTATTTTTTTTAAGGAGCCCATGTGTTTTATTCCAGCTCTTGCCCGCCGAGCCCTGCCAGCTTGCCGCAACTCTGCCCCTTTGGAGGATGGAGGAACAAATAAAAAGAACTGCTTGATTTTTCTGGGCCACACAATACAAGATGGGTAATGATTGTACAAGGAGCTTACACAAGGAAGCAAGAAGGCGTGCAAACGGATAAGATTCTTTACCCCTTGGGTGAGCCAGTGCTCGAGACATGGAAGGGAGGACCTCAGGGCCCCTCCCAGAGTTCACCTAGGTTTGTGTTTCCTGTTTTTTTTTTTTTTTGCCAGTCTTGGGCCTTGGACTCAGGGCCTGAGCACTGTCCCTGGCTTCTTCCCGCTCAAGGCTAGCACTCTGCCACTTGAGCCACAGCGCCGCTTCTGGCCGTTTTCTGTATATGTGGTGCTGGGGAATCGAACCTAGGGCCTCGTGTATCCAAGGCAGGCACTCTTGCCACTAGGCTATATCCCCAGCCCGTGTTTCCTGGTTTTGATTCACCATGTCCAACTCTTAACTTCCATCTTCTCTTGTGAGGGAGAAGGATGTCTTTGGGTGTCCATGGTACCTGTGGTCCTCAGGGCCACTGTATGTTTTTTTAACCCCCAAAGATTATTTCACAGAGGCCCCAGAGCTGGCCTAAAGGACGATGAACAAAAGCAAAGGTTTCTGAGAGCATCATAATACTGACTTCTTGTTTTGGGTAACAGTCCACAAAATGTGCGCGCCTCTCTCTTGAGTTATAGTGAGGTTTGAGGGGAGGCGTGTACCGTGTGACGTCATGATTATGCAGCCCGTGCCCACAGGACAGTAGCTAGAAGGAGAATCAGAGGCTCTGGGCTCCTCCCCCAGAGGGAGGCAGGCAGCTGCTCCCAGGTTAAGTGCCCAGCTCTCAGGAATACCATCTGTCCAGTGCTTGTGGGGCCATTCCTGGGCCTGGCCATCCCAGCCTGGTCTTAGCCTTCATCTTCCCTCAGCTCAGTGGGTAGGAATTTATACTGCTGCTGGCGGATCTGTGCCAGCTTTTTCCTTGCTTCTTCCAGTTCTCGTTCTTTCTTTAACATTTCCTCCTGGGCTGCGATGATCTGAGCAATGCCTCCCACAAATTTTGTTTTCACTACGACATCATCATCATCAGCTTTGCCAAATGCTGCCTTCTGGGCTGCACGGAGGAGATTGTCTGAGGCTCTCTTCACAGCATTACCTGCCGCCTGTAGCCGCCTCATGGCCTCTGAATCCTGGTCGGCTTTCACCTTGCAGGCCACCAGTAGCTGAACCGTGGATGCGGCCACCTGCTTGGTGGATGAGATGAGTTTATCTTTGCTGGCGTGTCCCTGTACTGAGGCATTGGCGGCCTCACAGAGGCTGCTGGTTGCAGCTGCCACCATCAGAGAGGCAGAAATCAGCCCCTGGGACCACTGGCCATCGTCTGCAGCATTGGCTAGGATGGAGCCCACCTTGCCTTGGGCCACCAGCTCCCTCTGGGCTGCTGAGGCTGACTTGACCCGGGCACTTGTGGCAGCAGCAATGGATTTAGCAGCTTCTAAGATCTGTTCTTCAAAATCCAAGGTCTCATTCACTTGTTTTTGCTTTGCTCTTGGCTTCAGTTGCTCTAGCTTCTTAGCAGCAGCCTCAATAGATGCTGTGGCCCCCAGTAATTCTGTTTCTGCAATGACTGTTGGGTCTTCTGGATCTACCCACTCTGTTCCTTTCATGGCTTCTGCTGCCTGGATGAGCTCTGTGACTGCACCGGCGACTCGTTTGGAGAAAGCAGCCAGCTGATGCTTGAGTTCTGGGGTTGGTTTCTGAAGAATCACCAAGACATGCTCCAGAAGGTCCAGGTAGCCGAGGGTGCATTCTGTCCTGTAGGGCAGGGCTCTGGTCCATACCTCCTCGCTGACATCGGGATGGAAGGAGGCTTTCTGGGATCTCTGAGGGGCTTCTTTTGACTCCTTGTATAGAAAAGGAGCCTGACTCCACCTCTATCTATAGGCTGATTCTGAATGTCATAGTCATTTTATATAGAACCTTTTCAAACTGGAGCTCATCCACCCAATTAGCAGATGTGGCTACTGTACTTATGAGAGTCAGATGATGAGGTACTTTGTGCTAAGGACTTTCCTTCTGTTATCTGTCAACCCCTCTCCCCACAAAAATGGTTTTGCAAAGTAATTTATGATCTCTTTAGAAAACTCATTTGGTCCTGTCTATGTTGAAAGACCCCCGAGTTTGGGTGGTCTTTTCTAGGGAGACCCCTTTCCAAGGATCAGCGAGGCACGCGATGGATGCAACAGCAAGAGGTTTATTGAGGGTTGCGGGTACCCGGGCGTCCAAGTTCCCGCAGGGAGATGGCGCGCCCAGGCTCGATTTATGGGGGGTTTTTAAGGGGTTTGCAGAAGCGGTTTACAGAAGCAAGAGGCGTAGTTACAGGGTTTTAATTGGTCCTTTCCTTAAAGAGAATTTGCGGTTTTTTCCAGTAATCCTGGGTGGTTATCTGTCTAGCCCTGAGAGTGGCTATCTGCTCTGCCTAGCCTTGAGGGTGGTTATCTGTCTAGCCCTGAGAGTGACTATCTGCTCTGCCTAGCCTTGAGGGTGGTCAGAAATGTCAGCTTATTGCAAGATGACTCGTCATGAGCTTGCTGGGGGGGGACTTTCATTTCCCCCTTTTTCTATGAACTGAATAAAATCTTTTATTTAACCAGGAGAGCTGTTGTTCGGGCGGCCTCAGGCTCATACTGCCTTAATTGGTGGTATTTAAGGCATGTTTTCCTTGGGCCAAAGTAAACTCCTCTCCTGAGTTGAGGTTAATTAAGGTCCAAGTCACATTAAGGATTTGGTAGGGGCTTGCTCCTCCTAAGGTGATGACCCCAAAAAGAACTATGAGGAAGGCTCCCCTCTGACCAGTCTTATCTTTAGTGGGTTTTGAGTACGCTGGGCTCGCCATCTTTGATCTGATCCTCCACCGGGGGCTGCTCTGAGGGGAAAGGCTTGAGAAGTGGAATCAGCAGGTGGCTGAGCAGCTTCCCTTCTTCCCCTTGCCCTGGTGGCAATAGGGGAGGGATCTGACGGTCGCGCGATCTCCCTTGGAGCGGCCTCATTAGGGTCCTGGTATGGAGGAGGAGGCTGGGGGTCATCAGATAATAAGTCCATCAGGAGATCATCTCCAGGGGGTAGAACCTTAGGCACGGTGGCCTTGGGGTTTTTAGAGGTTGGAGAGGACCGGGTCACAGTAGGGTAGAGGGATGACTGGGATGGGGGTAGGGGCGGAGGGGCAGAA
Organism: Perognathus longimembris pacificus; assembly: GCF_023159225.1. Classification (NCBI taxonomy): domain Eukaryota; kingdom Metazoa; phylum Chordata; class Mammalia; order Rodentia; family Heteromyidae; genus Perognathus; species Perognathus longimembris. The sequence goes on from NC_063178.1 coordinate 30,583,273, forward strand.
GGGGTAAGAGGGCGGGGAAGGGCTGGCAGTACAAACGGCTTAACCCAAAGAGGTGGGTCAGTCATAAGGGCTTCCCTAATTTTTTTTTTAAAGTCTTTCTTTATACAGTTTAACATATCCCTACTCACACCACCTTTTACTTCCTCACGCCAGCAGCGACTTACTGGAACATTCTGTAACACTTGACTTTTTAAATCCCTTTCTTATTCTCCAAGGCTTACTATACTAACTTTCCTCTTTACAGTTTCTGGGGCTTCTTTGCTGCTAGAGTTTTAAACTGTCTACATTTTCTCTTCCTCTGGTTTGTAGAATCTAGTTTATCTCAGCTACATCAAGGCAATTTACTGTGACTCTACCCACAGGCTGTTGGGGAAAACAAGGGTGGGGCAAGGGTCAGCCTGATGGGGACTGCTGCTCCTAAAAAGCCAGACCAGAGCCAACTATCATGAGTTACTATTTTAGAGTGGATTTCTCCTGATTCCAGTGCCTTTAAGTGCCTAAGGTTGGCCAGTGGCATCTGTAAGATCCACCCTCAGGAGGGCTCCATGAAGATGCCCCCAGACAGTTTAAATCTCTGTCCAGTTACCTTGGTATCTGGCACACCTGATGGCAGTTACCTCCCTTTCTTCTGAGGTCACACCCTAATTCATCTGGACACATTTTAATACTCCCACTCCAGACATTGCCTGTCATACATGCTTTGATTTTAGCAGCAGGCCAGTCTGCTTGAAAATTTCTTACAATATTCAATTTTTTTAATAGAGCTAGCTATCTCCAGTCAACTCAAGAATGTCCCCCAAAAATTTTAGTTTCAGCAGATCCAAAGCACTTTCCAGCAGAAATCAGCTGCTCATGATAAGAGTCCCATTTGTTTTACCAAGATAGGGCTACACAGGGTGAAAATGTAGATTTTTCCAGATGACTGTTAGACTCTCCTTGATCCTCACTGAAATGCAATGGGCAGGGGTCATGGTGGTATCAGGCAGCAGTGGCTTCCAGTGGTTCCAGTAGAATGTCACACCTTCTGGGTTACCTGCAACTTTCTCCATAGACTGGTTAGAGAAGCTTAACCTAAGTTAACCTGAGGCATAACTTTAATCAAATTTCCTTGTATTTTCCTGATTCCTTCTTAAGCACACTAGATTTTGTAGGCTGGCACATCACTGAATGTCAAGACGGCTTTAGCAATTAATGGACCTTGGATCATTTTGCCAGGGCAATAAGTTTAAATCAGATATTTCCAATAAGGCTAGGGTTTTTTTGTTTGTTTGTTTGTTTGTTTTAACCAACATAGAAGGTTTGTCCTGTAACCATTTCTCACAAGTGCAGTTTCTGTACACTGTTAACTCTGTTTTCCATGCCCCTAATTTATCCTGTCTCATCTTCCCAAAAACAATTCTGGTCCCTTGGTCCTAAAAGGGGGGCTGATGGGCGAAGATCATCCATCTTCTGTAACTTCTTCAGGCTGACTCAGGGGCGTTGACCTTACCTAGCCAGGGACCTTAGTCTACTTTACCAAGGGGCTGCAGGGTCAGATGTCCAGTAGGAGCTTTACTCCAAACTGAAAATTACATTCAACATTTAACTTAACTATACAGACTTTTCGGGGCTACATCAGTATAGCCTTTTAACATTTTAGTTTGCAAAAGAATTTTCCTGACTGGCTGGGGAAATGGATCTCTGATAACCTAACAATGCCTAAATTACCTTTGTAGGCCTCAGGTAGGTCTCGATAAAGACATAATCTCAGGTCCACAAGTTTCCTTTCCTGAACAGATATGCCAACTCAGAATTTTCACTGCCAGTTAGGGCTTTGAGCAGATGCAGGGGGTTGGGATTTTAAACTATTTCCCCATTTGACAATCTTAGCTTTACTACCCACCACCACAGATGACTGGTAAGTTCCTGTCCAGTTACAAAGTAGATAGACATGGGCAATAAAAGGCATGCTTACGAACTATTCTTCTAGGACCTCCCGGCTCTGATTAACTTTTGAAAGGCCAAACAGCAGTGACTCTAGGATCTGACACCCTCTCTGCCATCCAAGCAGTGGCTTACTGCCTCTGGATGCACAATCACTCTGTCCCAGGAGTAACTTTTCCATGCTGGTATAAATGCACCTTTGTCATTTCTCTTGGTCCATCACTGGACTTGGACTCAGGGCCTGAGTGCTGTCCCTCAGCTCTCCAGCTCAAGTCTAGCACCCTACCACTTTGAGCCTCAAAGCAACTCATGACTATTCCCAGCACTTCTGCTGGTCAGCTGGACAAGAAGACTCCCACAGGGACCTTTTTCTGCCCGGACTGGCTTCGAACAGCAGATTTCAGATCAATGAGTCTTACAAGAGGCCACTTTACTCCAATTAGTAGCAACAAGGTGGTCCACACAGAAATAGTTTTTAAGCATACTCTTACCTGGAGCTTATTAAGGGCCAGTGTTAGATCTTGACAAACTTGTAGGGATCATCTGTCCTTCTCTGTGGGCCTGCTGGAAATGGTTACAAAAAAAACTACAGAGAAACTGGAATGGCAATTAAACATTTTGGTAGCCATAATTCTCCTTTTCTCACTTTGCAATAATCATTTAGGACAATTTTACTTCCAGATTTCTTATCTAGAAATGCATTTTTGATTTGCAAGGTCTTTTACTAACCTCTGTTTAACACTAACACTTTAGCGCTTATCTGCGTTGGAAAAACTCTGAAGCTTAGAGGCATTCTGAAACCAGTACTGCCCTTTGCCTTTGGGCTGCCCGTTTTAAAAGGGCCTTTTTTCTTTTTTTTTAGTCCCAGTTACCACATGGCATGAAGACCTTTGGACTAAAATGACAATTTTTTCTTAATGCAAGAATTACAATTACGAAATTAGAAATACTTATCCATTTAGCTTTCCAATAAAGTAGTGAGATAGCCCATTTTGCCATTTCTTCCTACATACAGTTAATGAGAGTTTACTTTTATACTTGCCTCATTATGTGTAACTTAGGATAGTTACGAGTCTTACTATTACATCACATAAAATTCAGTACCTGAATCATTAAACTGATATCCAAAACAATTGTAACAAAAGTTAAAACAGTCACCAAAATTACAAACACATGAAATCCAGTCTCAGCATCTTTGCTTTTTTAATACATCCGAATTACAAAAATAGCACAGGAATCAAATTACATCAGATAAATATACTTTTTAACCATTTAAAAAACTTTTTTAATTCTTAGTACTTCAAGGGGTAGTTGTAAAAATTCCAGCCAAATCATTCATTTTTACCACCAGGTTTCCAAAGTTCACCTGAAAACAAAAGAGTCAAAGGAGAGACCTCCATGGCCTGTCCTGCCAAACAGCCTATTTTCATCCTACTCCTCAGAGCTTGATGAACTGTCTTGGTGCCGGCTTGTCCTCTTCCACCATGAAAGGACACCCCCTTTTGGCTGTCCCACCACGTGGATTCCCTCCAGGGCCTGTGCCACCACGTGGGCTGGCTAAGCTGCACCTTTGCCAGATCACCACTCACTCCTGTGGATAGGCATACAGGCCCATTTTTCTCCTTTCCTAGAAACCCAAGTAATTTTTTCTTTTTTTTAACAGTGATAAACCTTTACATCAAAATTTCTGACACTTAACCTTAATTTCTTTTTTAATTAATGAAACATTTTCTTTAACTACAGTTCCTCTTTAAAACAATGCAATAATCCTTTAAAGCATTTGGTAATGCCCAAACTTAATGACCATTTGAATTTAAACTTAAACTCACTCAATTTTACATCATGCTAACAGTCTTGTACATGTCCACACTCACACATGCACACACACACACACACACACACACACACATTTAAAAGATCTTAAAGCGCGCAAAATTAACATCGGCCGTACATTTTCCAGTGGCAGGAGGTATTCTTGCCAATCTTACTCCTGTAACTCCCAAATTTTAAGACAAAGCTTTTAACAAATGATTTTAGCATTTTCCAGCCTCATTTTCCAGGGCTTGATAATTTTAGGAAACATTTTAGCACACCAAATAATTTTCTGCTGAAGAAGGCTGGGTGGGGGTCACCCAGAGTTCTTTTTGCGGACACTCACACCCTGATTGTGAGCTGTCGCCCGTACATCTTTCAAATGAGCTAAACATAAATCAAAGGGGGTAGAGGGAATATGTCCTATTACGTCCGTCACAGTCAGGAGATACAAAAACAGGGAAGAACAGTCCAGACCAGACAATTTTTTTCTACAACATAATCTTTTTTAGTATATAATTGGATTTACTATTACTTTCGTTTCTAATTTACCACCAGACCTAGTCTCCTCAGTACTCACTCTTGTCCTAGGCCCTTCTGCTTTCGATTTTACTTTTTCTTTTACATCAAAGTCCAATTAACCACATTATTTAGACTTCTCAGAGCATTTTATATAAACCAGACAAACATACAAAAGTGGTGAGAGTAAAAGCAGTTTGACAAATCTGGAGAAGCAACACTGCTAAGAAAAGGTAGGGAGGAAAATTCTGCTGGGGACATAAAGAGAAAGAGAAGGAGTCATCCCTGGAAGTCTTCTGTTTGCCACATTCTCAGCTTAGTCCCCATGCCTAGGAGGAATTTCTCCCGCCAGTGTGGAGAGAGGTTAGACACAGTTACACACAGACCACATAAAAAAAACACATAAAGGAATTAATATGCCATAAACAATCTACTAATTTATAAACTGACGGCGCCAACAAACACAGGACAAGGTAACAAAACAGGTTATGCAGGTTTGACACAAAAGAGACTGTCAGATTCACAAATAATGCAGATACAGCGCTGCGCAGTGGGGTCACTCCCGCCACCTGCGGGTGGCTTGGGCTGACTTTGGGGGGGGGGGGGTCCTTCCAGTGGGCTAGGGTCAAGTCTAGGGGGCTAGATGGTACATTACCTATAGCTCTGGTCAGGTGTTCAATCCAGATAGCTACAAAAAACACAACAATTACAACAACGAAAAGGTACCAAACACACAGGCCTGAGAAAAAGACAAGTTCGGATTTCCACTGAAAGGTTACCAGCGATCTTCCGGACCTCCGACCAGTGCTGTAAAGTTAAGCTTAAGGGAGTAGTGACAGTTTGACACAGAGTCCTAGGACAGACAAAACGAACAGCAGGGAGACAAGACCAAGACAGACTTTCGCGGCGCGGCTTCGGCGGAAAACCGAAAACAAAACTTCTGATGGAGACTGTAACTGTGAGAGTCCGGATCTCTCGTCTCCCTGACAAATCACGTAACCCTCGGTTAGCGGGGCAGCCCCGAATGGGCTGACTCTTTTCCAGGCTACGGATGACAGATGGGCCAGCTTGGCCCCAGACACCACTGGGACGTCTCCCAGGGCTGCGGTCGGGAGTACGAGCTCGTCAGCTCCTCCACAGAGCCGCCAGATACAGAGCTAGTCAGCTAACTAGTACGGACGCAAGCGCAGAACACAGAAACAAAGACACAGAAATCTACAGACAAACGCGATCGCTGGCCAGCTTACCTCCCGTCGGTGAGTCGGTGGTCCCTGGGTGGGGGTCTCCTATCCCGGACGAGCCCCCAGATGAAAGACCCCCGAGTTTGGGTGGTCTTTTCTAGGGAGACCCCTTTCCAAGGATCAGCGAGGCACGCGATGGATGCAACAGCAAGAGGTTTATTGAGGGTTGCGGGTACCCGGGCGTCCAAGTCCTCGCAGGGAGATGGCGCGCCCAGGCTCGATTTATGGGGGGTTTTTAAGGGGTTTGCAGAAGCGGTTTACAGAAGCAAGAGGCGTAGTTACAGGGTTCTAATTGGTCCTTTCCTTAAAGAGAATTTGCGGTTTTTCCAGTAATCCTGGGTGGTTATCTGTCTAGCCCTGAGAGTGACTATCTGCTCTGCCTAGCCTTGAGGGTGGTTATCTGCCTAGCCCTGAGAGTGACTATCTGCTCTGCCTAGCCTTGAGGGTGGTCAGAAATGTCAGCTTATTGCAAGATGACTCGTCATGAGCTTGCTGGGGGGGGGGGACTTTCAGTCTCCCCCATTACAGGGCTTCCCCTGAGCTCTGGGTTCTCCATGCAGGACCCCATTACAGTGCTTCCCTTGAGCTCTGGGTTCTCCATGCAGGGCCTCCATTACAGTGCTTCCCCTGAGTTCTGGGTTCTCATGCAGGGCCTCATGCACTGGTTGCCCTGAGGGCTGAAGGGAAAGGTGCAGTTATTTCTCATTTGCACTTTGTCATATTAAAGGCTGGTGTTCATTTTGTGCTATGGATAATCATCTCTTGCTAGGTGAGTATCTAGGAAAGATTGTTTTCTGTTGGCTCTTGGCTTCGCTTCAGTATTGGAGGTATTCTCTCCCTGCCCCCACCCCATGTCAATTCTTGACACTTTCTGGGGTGTGGCCATTCTGTCTGCCAGGACATCTTTGCCTGAACCTGAAATGCTTCTCCTAGGTTCCAGATGTTCAGTTCTTGCATTTCTTCTTTGATATACTTTGGGTTTTCTAGATAAGTTATAGTTTTAAGGTTTAAATATAATTTGAACTATTTAGTTTTCATCCGATGATTTATTTGCTCACAAAAGTATACGATTTTCTAATGCTTCTTCGGCTTAAGTGTTAAACAATATGTATAAATACCATCGTGTGTGTGTGTGTGTGTGTGTGTGTGTGTGTGTGTGTGTGCATGTGCTGGTCCTGGGGCTTGAACTCAGTACCTAGGCTTTGTCCTTAAGCATTTCTGCTCAAGGCTGGTACTCAACCATTTCAGTCACAACTCCACTTCTGGATTTTTGGCGATTCACTGGTGATGATAGGGTCTCATGGACTTTCCTGCTTGTGCTGGATTTAAACCCTGATCCTCCGATTTCAGCCTCCTGAGTAGCTACGTTCATGAACCCCTGGTGAATAATATATTTTTAATCTTGAGTAAAATAAGGGCAATGATTGGTAAATAAATGTTTTCATTAATTTTATATCTCAAATTATACGAATATTTCTTTAGTGTCCTAAATTACATAAATCAGTCATGATATTGTGTAGGATTAGTGAGATTACATGATGTATATTTACTTAGTGGATAAATTTAATGCATAACACAGGTTGGTACATTTGAACGTGAATTTATGAACTATTCTTCTCTGATTACTTATGTACAACGGTCTGTCTTGGTCTACACATTGAATTTTTCCTATTTTAGCATATTGTGACTCTGCTTACTTTAAGGCAATTGGTTTAATTCAGTTGCTATAGTTGTAGCATTAAAAGCTTTAATTTGAAAGTTATCCATACCACAACACGTGTTAAATTAGAGGTCCCAGTCCAGGCCACACATAAAGAAGCAGCTCAGTGTGCCGCAGAAATCCTAACTCCGGAACATGGTGCTGGATTCTCTGGCTGCCTGGCTCTTTCCAGCTGAAAGAGTCCCCAAGCCATATTCTCACCGTACAATTTCCTTTTCTCCTATTATATCATTTATTCAATCCATTAAACAACTCTTTTTTAAAGTTAAGATACATGACTGGATTTCCCATATCAGAGTAAAGATATAATATAGCCTAGTTGACCTAAAATTACTTGCTTTGGAAATCATATTCACATGACTCAACCATAATTGAATTAATTTCATGTATTTATAACTAATGAAAGCTGGGGAGATGACAGTGTATAGAATTAAAACTATGAAACTGTCCCTCTGCATATTCTTGTTTTCCTATCTGGGTATTTACAGGACAATGTTATATTCCAGTCAGTATGCTATGTAGCACTGTTATATACCAGTCAGTGTTCTATGCTACTGGTTTCAGTTCAATAAATTAAAATTACCTTGGTTATGTTAAAATGATCATCGTTCATGATTTTGTTCATCACTTTTATGTAGTTATGAACAAATGTCTGACAGAAAGAACTGAAGGGAGACCAGACTTGTTCTGTCTCATGATTTCAGTGGGCTCCGTTGGTGGTCACGTGACTGTACAAGGTCACCATGCAGGTGGAAGGAAGGGGAGGGGGTATACTCACCAGACAGGAAGGAGAGGGGACTGTAGAGAGGGAGGCAGGAAGAGGAGGGGGATGGGGAGAGAGAGAGGGAGAGACAGACAAAGACAGGAGGAGTCAGGGACAAGGCAATTAACAGGACCAGAGTCCTCTACCCTACTTCCTCTAGCTAAGTCCCACCTCCTGAATTTTCCAGAGCCTTCCGTACTAGTTTCACTAGGAATGGACACCGATACTGGAAATTCTTGGGGAGACACTTCACATCCGAACCATAACAATAATGATTTGTCACTTTGAACTCAGGCGTACAAGAGTCAAGTTGTATTTTATATACAATTATATTGCATATGTAATTGTATTATACAAAATACACATTTATATATATCATATTATTTATTTTTCCTAGCCATCAGTGAGAGAAAATGGTAATAGCTTCCTAAAAACTTCTCTGTGTATACATATATATATGTGTGTGCATGTATATTAAATATGCAACAATATATAGTATTTATTAAAGCAATACGATTATATAACACAAAATCATGTATGTTTGTTGGAGACAGTGAACTTCTTGTATAGATAGGAGTGCATGTTCTTGTTCTATGTATGCATGTATGTACTGATGCATGTTCTTGTTCTATGTATGCATGTACGTGCTGATGGATAAAGAGTTTTCCTTTATGCACTAAACCCTTTTACTGCCTTTGCCTGCAAAGTGCTGGTCAGGGTTCTGAAGGAAGTGAGTAGAGGTGGTTTGGAGAAGACTTTGCACAACCTTGTCATGTTCACACAGAGCAGAATTGATTCACACCTCCTCAGAGCGTGGGGATTATGAGCACCGCAGTCATCTCACGGCTCAGAGGAATTAGGGCCTCACAGAAAAATCAAGCTTAGACCCAGGAAAATGCCAGGGCAGCTTCCCTTCCTTTCTCTGTCCTCCAACTTCCTTCCTCTTGGCCAAACAGCACCTTAGCCCCCCTTCCTCTCCTCTCCGTGGATGACTAATAGAGCAAGCAGCCCCCCAGCTCTTCCAGTGCTCTTTCCTCAATGAACCCCGACATTCTCCATTCCTCTTCCGTGAAGATTCCAGAAGACGGTCTGATTCATTTGGGCCCCCGTAGGGGTATTTTCCATGAGCACTATAAATGTGGACTTTATATTTCACAAAGGGCTATAACCACAGGAGGTTAGTTTTAAGGGCACTTTATCTCGTCCAGAATGTCATTTTATTTTTTAACTCGTAAGTCATTTATAGATTGCTCTTGCTTGCCTATTCTAAGGCCCCGCCCAAAATCACAGTAAAGCAAGCAAACAAACAAAATAAAAATCTACATATACAGAAGTATATATGCACATAAGTATATATAAACTAGAACCTATATGTATATATTCTATATCTCATATTGACAAGCACTTCATGTGTGTATCTTTGTGTACCTTGCAGTGTATTGCTACCGCTACCAATGCATACATGAAATAAAATAAATTTATAAAAAGATTAAAGTCTTTACATTTTGTTTCCAAACTAATAAATATAACTTAGGCCATGTCTGGAGAGCTCAAGTAAGCCTGCAAATAGAGTCAGATTTATTCATGATTTAGGACAAATACCTTGCAATTATCACAAGTTCTTATTTGTTAATTTTAATTTTCCAGAATTCCTGCAGAAATTTCTATGAATAAGAAACAAGGTGACAATCATTTAGGGTCATTTGTAAAGCTGGGGTGATTTTTCTTTGAACTTTATCATAATGGCAGTATTAGGCATTTAGCTTCATTCATTCTAGTTACTAAAGGTAACGAACTGAAGGTATCTTAATATAAAGCACAATTAAGTGATATATAATTGTGCAATATATAGTGATAAAATATAAAATATCATATACATGGAAAATCGTTTCTAGGTAGATAGATCAATAGTTATTTAAGGCAAATGTAATAGGCAACTGAATTTTGTAAAACAAAATTTATCAGATGTAAGTATTGTTAAATAAATGAAGGCAAAGTTGGTAAAGAAAGCGGTAAATTGATAGAGAAAATGGAAAATTGTCCATTGTGCATTAGATTCATTAGTCAGCCTACTCACTAGATGTATTGCTTCCTATGGAAGCAGTAGTTCATCTTGCTCTGAGCAGAGACCAGCGATCAGAGCTCCCAAATTAAGGGTACACATTTTCCAAGCAAGGACAATGGCAACAGCAGCAAGTGTGCACACAGCGTGAGTGAGGAGAAGGACATTTGGGAAAGTCAGGTGTCTGGGGCCTGAGCTCAAGGCCTGCGGCCCTGGACTCGAGAGCCACCGCCGGAGCTGCTGGAGGGAGGCAGAAGCAGAAACACCCACCTGGGTGGCATTTGTCCTCAGCCATGAGGCTGGCCAGGCTCCAGGGGGATCGGCTCTCTGCTGGGAGGGACATGGAGGTCCGCTGGGTGCTTCAAGGCAGTGATCTCCAGCCATTGAGGAACCCAACAGAGACGGGCAGAACTCCCCAGAAAATCCACAACCATGGCATTCACCAAGCTCACTGCTAGAGCTGTTCTGAGACTAGTGACGAGGTCGCCAAATACTTGAGTTAAACAGGGACATGGAAAGCTTAATCGCTCATGACTGAGTTAACCTGTGGGCCTGACGGTTTCCCATTTTATCATTTATCTTCATGTATTTCACGAGTTCGTGTTTCCTAATGTTTTATAACATAGATGGAGTAATGGATTCAGTGAGATTTCTCATATCATAAAGTTTCTACTTTTATTTGTTTGCAGTTCTTCATTAGGTCTTTCACCCTCCATATCATTGTTGTGTCAAGTTATTTTCTTCTTATTATATATTATAATCTTCAGCTTCTTGTACTAAGGGTTTTCAGCTCAACTCACAGGCTTATAAGTACAATATCGATTTGTAGATTTACTTTGAAATAAGCAATATTTAAAACACAATATTCTATTTAGATTTGTCATACATATTCTATAATATACTTTAGACACATTGCTATGAAGAAAACTTAAATCTCGCCACTGCTGTCTCATGCCCACAATCCTAGCTCCTGGGGAGGCTAAGATCTGAGAACTTTGGTTCAAAGTCAGTCTAGGTAGGAAAGTCTGCAAGGCTTTTGATCTCTAATTAGCCACAAAAAAAAAAAAAAACACTGGGAATGGAACTGTGGGCTAGTTTTGAGTGAAAAAGCTATGTACAGTGCCAAGGCCTTGAATTCAGGAATTCAGAAAGGTAAAACAAGATGGTAAAAGAAAGCAGTATTCAGAATAATATCAAGAATAATGCAAACATCCCATCCTGTGACACATGTCTGAGCGGCTGCCAGGATTTCTGTGTTTGCGAAAATTGTTCTGACAGACTGCCTGGGCTGTTGCTCTCAGACAGGAAGGTTAGGGAGGTCATAACTTACTGTAGATCTGTCTGGGTTTGCTTGTTTGAATTGGAAAAATGTACATCCTGGGAGGTAAAACTGAGCTAGTCTCTATTTCGGACTTTGCTTATGTGGTCTTTCCATGTTATTGAAGAATAGTAATTAAAAATAGGCTACCACATTGTCAATGCCATACAATGAAAAGACTTTTCACTAATGAAATATAAAGGAGAAATTTAAAAAATATATGTCTAGAAGGAAGAATGGAAGAGCTGCTGAGGCTTTGAAGTTGATAACTAAAATAACTTAATTAGTATACTGCTTTTTCTTTGGAAGCAAAGATAGGATGAATTCCATCCAGGAAAAAAATAGAAGCATGTAATTTAGGTCAATGGCAGATTTCCATCTGTTCCTCTCTAAGAAGTTTTGTTAATTAAACACATTCCTTGTTTGCATTTTCCCTCTGTTTTGTTCTTCCACAGATTTTTCCTTCTGGCCCTCAAAGTAGCCCTATGTAATGTGACTGTAACTTTTTAAACAAGTTGATGAGCTCAAAATATACACATAGCATAATCAATAAACAGAAGAAAGAAAGATGGGAGATGATCTGGGTCAATTTATTAAACTTCTACGTTTCAGAAATAAGAAGAAAAGGTTCAGAAAGTTTGCACCAAAGTAAAATGTCAAGTATTCATGGAGAGACACAAGTTGATTTAACCACCATGCAATGTAGCTGAGTATTATTCAACACACAACCACCTAAATATGTAATACTCCTAGGCTTTTGGTCACAACAGGCAGCACCAGGACTGTTTTGTATACTTGGACACATCTGACAGAATTGAGTAACTATCAAACTATATTTTATACAATGTTCACTTGTTGCAACGACTTAAAAAGTCTTAAGTATAATTAATGTAGACTGGTTTGACTGGGGTGATTTCATTTGGACCTTTCTGCCTATGCTGTGGTACAGGCAGTCCACCCACCTGGTCCATCCCTCTCCCTGTGTTCCCGCTGTCCAACTGCAAAGGCATCCGGCTCACGGTCTTCACTCCTCCATGTAAGCAAACGAGTCCAACCACATTCAGCAAACTACCAAAAGGGCGTGTCAAGGAAATACATGCAGACTGAGAGTAAGGCACAATGAACAAAAATGGCCGAGGTATATTTGAGTCTGGGGGTGGGGGGGGGGACTGTGAAATATAAAAAGGAATGAAGAAAAAGAGAAAATACTTAAACAATCAGTAGCCAATATGAGAAGGGAAAATGTGAGGGCAAAAGAACTCAGAAATCTGACATGCATGAAGCTGCTTTATTGACACACAATTCTGTTGGATTTCAATATGGTAATTCACAGGTAGTCAGCCGCGTGTACATGCGTTTACAGAGGCTGCGGCTTTGCAGTGGAAATAGCTCAAATGTTTGACCCCTTCATAAGAGGGACCTTGAAATGACTATTTTCTTTGAAAATCAAGGGCCCCAAGTATATTAATTTTTTTCATAAGATGGTGATAGAGAAAGGAAAATAGCAAGAATACTACTGAGAAAAGACTGAGAGGTAGCGCTTCTTAGCCTTCTCTTTCTAGACCTCTTTCTAGAAATTTCTTTGTACTCTTGTCTCTTTCAAGTCAGTAGTAAAGATAACGTATTAATCACTCTACTAGATTTATATGACTTCCACTTCTGAAGACTCATTTTATTTCCAGTTTCTGAACTTAAAAAGTTAATTTTCAGGCTGAGAATATGGCTTAGCAGTAGAGTGCTTGCCTTGCATGCATGAAGCCCTGGATTCGATTCCTCAGCACCATAAAAAACAAACAAAAAAAATGAAAAACAAAAGAAGAAGCTGGAAGTGGTGCTGTGGCTCAAGTGGCAGAGTTCTAGCCTTGACTCAGGCCCTGAGTCCCAGCCCCAGGACTGGCAAAAAAAAAAAAAAAAAAAAAAAGCCAATTTTCCTGTATGTGCTTTAAGATAGTGAAAATGAGCAAATGGCCCGGGGGCATAAGTACATCAACAAAATCAGGTGGTCAGATGTAGAGGCTACATGACATTCATGTTTCCTAGTGACTCCTATCCTACAAAAAATCCGTAGCTTCTCCTTCATTCCAGAGCTTTCAGATTGTCACGGGTGAGCATCAAGGCCATGGATAACGCTGCACGGAGGGTGAGGCTAGCTGCCTTTACCTCACCGACTCTGCTCTCTGGTGAGAGGACCAGCCCTACACAACTCCACCACACACCTGTAATTGTGCGCTGGCCTGGAAGGAAAAAGTATTTTATTTACTTTCATCGCATCACCAAAAGATGCTAAAAAAGCAATGGAATGTACTCACCCTAGCAGATCCTGGCTTGGTGGAAGGAAATACAGAACATCACCTCTACTGCCACACAGAGGTAGAGGAGTTAGGGTCCTGCGAGGCTTGTGATTCTTTGATTTGTTGTGATTCTGGATCCTTACTTAGGAAGTTTTGACCTGTGCCAGAGAGCCCCTGTGTTTCCCCTTTGCCTTTCTGTAAAGGTTTCAGGAATCTAGTCTTACATGGAAGTCTTTATCCATTTCAAATTGATTCTGGTGCAGGGTGATATATAAAGCTCTTCCTTCAGCCTTCTGTACAGGTATAGCCAGTTTTGCCAGCACCGTATGCTGAAAGGGTTCTCTTTCGTCCATCTTGCCTTTTTGGCTTCCCTATCAAACATTAGGTGGCTATAGGTCTGCGGGTTCATTTCTGGGTCTTCTATTTTATTCCATTGGTCCTTGGGCTTATTCTCATGCCACTACCAAGCTGATTTTTAACTACAGCGTTGTAATCGAGTTTGAAGCTTGGTTTTGATATTCCTCCAGCGCTCTTCTTCCTGCTAGGGATTGCTTTTGGTACTCAGGGTCTTCTATTATTCCATATGAGGTTTTGGATTAGCACTAGTATTTCTAAGAACATCCAGATTCTAGAACATCCACACCAAACACCTCCGGGTTCCAGAGCATCCATACCAAGCTGAGACTATCTACAGTATAATGAAAACAAAGAACAGAACAGAATGTTTTTACATTGTGAAACAATATTTAGTTACTCTGAAGCCCTGGACTTTCCTAGATCATTCATTTGCTCACTTACCAAATTCTACTGCTTAACCCAAATGCAACTTATACAGAGACATTTATATTATGTCACATAAACTGAAGGAAACTAGGACACATTTCCATATTTAATAAAGTTTCAAGCACAGTATTGATGCACCAGTACAAGTGTACATATGTTTTCACTGAAGTTACTAATTCAAAAGTAAAATCAGTTCCCTTAAGCTTAAGGAAAATGAAAATAAAACAGATAAACCAGTGATATAAAAATACCATGTCACAAATGCTACAATTTAACTGAGATTTCAACATGTTTAAATTCCTTCAAAAATAGCAGAGCAAACGCCCTTGATTGTTTCTTGGAAAGTTAAAAGTGTGTCTTGTGTTGTTTTAGTAACTGCAACTCAGCCCATCCATTACTTTACCTTTTCCTCAGGACTTCTAATTTTCCAAAAAATATTGATCTTCAATATTCTAACTCAGCCCCAAATATAGCCTGGGATATTTTCATGTTAGTTTATTTTGAAAGATCTCATCAACTAACTTTATATTCATGGATTTAATAAAATGATTTCCTCTTTTTAATTATTAATTAATTAATCTAGTTTTTTAAATGTTTTTATTGTCAAGGTGATGTACAGAGGGGTTACAGTTACAGTTCCTTCTTTTGTTTTGTACAAAACTGTATCTCACTTTGGTGGAACGTTCCTAAGAAAGTCCACTACCGAATCTGCTCTGTGCCGTGTTGGGAGCTGTGGACCTGGGTCATGTGTTAGCAATCAATCATGTGAGCTGCTCAGAGCATGGCAGAGGAATCGAGTCTGTGAGTCACTGGTGAAGATTCACTCACTCTCTGGCTCTGTGTAGACCTGCTAAAGATATTCAGAAAAGTGAAACGTGAAATCAGTATGCAGAATGAGTAGCTTTTCCTGTCGGCCACAAAACTACAGTGAGAAGGAAATTAAGAAAACATCCTGAGACGTTAGAAAATAGACAAATTTCCCATGTTCTCAGATCAGCAGAGTTAATATATGAAAATGATAATACTACTCAAACAGATCTATAGATTCGATGTCATCCTCCTATGCGTTTTTCAGAGTCATAGAAAAATCAATCCTAAAATTGACGTGAGAAAAAATCTCATCGTGAGCACAGGAAGGAAGTGTGGTCACTCCCGAGTTCACATTATACTGTATAGTACAAACAGCACCACGTGACTAAGAAAGACATGAAGTTAACTGTGGAGAGAAGCAAGCACACGTGGCAAGTTGCCTTTCCTGATTTTATCATAAGCTAAATCATTTCCCTTCAATACCTATAAATCTAGTAATCTATTTTATATTTCAAAAGCGATTTGTCTAACATTTGAATATTCAATCATGATTGAAGTTTTCATTTTCTGCTTATACCCAAAAAGCAGAAGGCAAGTACCACTGAAACATGTATTTGTTAGCATTGGTTTATGAATTGACCAACAAAGACTCTACATTTAAAAATCTTGGTACCATTTATGTGGTCTTATTATATTTGACCTGACATTAAAGAATAGTACATCAAAATCATGAATCAGCCTGTCTCCTCATCCCTTTGCTTCTTAGGCTCCGATAGTTCATTGTGTTTCAACAAACATTTAGCATATGTTTTGGAAAATTTGCATTGCATGAAGCATGTCAGAAACAAATGATAAAGATCAAACATAACCAAATGGAATGGCACCATTTCTCCCAGTACAGTTCATCATCTTTCCAAACTCACAGACATCCACTAAGTGAGCTACAGAACGCACCCTGACTCTCCCAGCACACACACCAGAATGAAGGAAAGCAGTCAGAAAAGAGGTAAGCATGAAATGAGGAGAAGAAAATGGAAGGAAGGAAGGAAGGAAGGAAGGAAGGAAGGAAGGAAGGAAGGAAGGAAGGAAGGAAGGAAGGAAGGGAGGGAGGGAGGGAGGGAGGGAGGGAGGAAGGGAGGGAGGGAGGGAGGGAGGGAGGGAGGAAGGAGTGTGTGGAGGAGGAGGTGAAGGCCCATAGGAGGAGACCTGTGGATAAACAGCTGCACACAATGAATCAGTAAATACTCTCTGGAGTGGCCACACAACAGGTACATACAGGGAAGAATTTAAAAATGACTCCTCCTTTACTTTTCAAAGAATATGAACCATTTTTATTGTCATTTGTTGAAGAAAGAGCTCTGTGAGCAAGGGTGACTTAGCAGGAGTGGCTTAGACAATCATTGGGACTTTGATGGACTAATGTTCCTATTTCAGTGCTGCAAATACTTTAATGAAATATCCTGTATGCTTCAAAATCATGGTGAAACAATAACTAGGCTTAAAGAAAAATTAAAATAGAGGGAGGCTGGTCTACCTATGAAATACATAACCATGCAAGAAAAGCAAATCTAAACAAAACCCCACTATGAATTGCAAAAATATCACCATCACAGTGAAAATCCCACTGACATTTGTACTTCACTTCATAATCAGTTGACCCTCAATAGCCTTAAACAGGAGAACTTATTTTTATGCTTTAAGAGATTATTGAAGAAAATTCTTTTAAAAATTACCAATCTGACTGGAGTATAGGATTTAATTTAAAACCTTTAAATTCAGAGGAAAATGTCTTTGAATCGTCAATCTTACCTTTGCAGCATTTCTGAAAGATAAATGCCTTGAAAGATAATATCTCTATTATAGCCACAAGCCAGCCAATCACAGCTGTTTCATAGAATTTCTACCTTTTACTGAAATTCTGCACATGTTATTAAGGCTTTCTGTTTTATTGAGAAACATGTTAGTGATTACTTCAATACATGACCCTCAGGCCAATGTCACTGAAAAACTGAGGTGACTTGTGCATTCAAGCTGATACTACTTCCCTCATGACACCGAGCTGAGCCCTACCATACCACCAAATGCACCAGAACCTCAGCCTTCCACACCAGCAAACATGTCAGAGCTGATTCCTGCCACACCACCAAACATGTCAGAGCCGATTCCGGCCATACCACCAACGGTGGCAGAATGTATTAAGCTTAATCTCAACTTCTTCTTCTGAGATGAGTTATTAGAATCATGGGTCTAGAATGAAGAGGAAATGCTGGAAATGAAAACATAAATGGGAATTTCCTGAGTGTTGAAGTGCAAAGCGGGACTGGGGTCTAAGCTGGGATCTTTTTCCTTCAGGGCCTCTTGCTCTCACTTAGCTATTTCACTCGAGGCTGGTGCCCTAGCACTTGAGGCCGGGCAGGCTCTCCATTCGTTTTATTGTTGATTGGTTTGTTTCCCATTAACGGGAGAAAGGAGTCTCTCAGTTTTGTCTGCCTGGGGGCTTCATGCCTGGATTCTCAGATCTCAGCCTCATGAGGAGCAAAGCATCCACTAGGCCTGGCTTCTGCCCCGTCTTCTTCATGAGCAGCATCTTGAAGACATATTGAAGAAGTGAACAACGAATTTAGGATAACTAGCAAACGAAAGCACACTGCTCAGCTAGCAGGTAAGCCTGGTAAAGATATTCCCATTCCAGCCTTCCTTGTTCGCCACCTCCAGAACACTTCCAATACAGGAAAGGAAGTCAACTCAACACAAACAGCATTGATCCACCAGCACTTTCAAGGAATTCAGTCCTATTGATGAATGTAGAAATTGCAATGTGAATGCGTACACACACACGCACACACACACACATACACACACATGCATTTTGAGGGTATTAGTTTAGATTTCTCCCCCCTTTTGTCTCTTAAAAATAGGATGGTCGATACTACATTCACAAGATGTGGTGTGGATGTTCTGTGCTGGCACCTTTAATAAAAGGCAGAGAGTGAGTTATCAAAGGACTGTACACACCTAAAATCCACCTAAATGTCTGCCTTGGACCAGGCAGAGGGGAGCCGTCAGTGCAACGGCAAAGGTGGCCACCCCGGGGAGCTGGGCGCCAGGGACTGGGCTGTGTGTGACAAGGCAACCGGGTGAGAAGAGGCGTCCTGCAGGCAGCCAGGGGGCAGCCAGGGAACTTCCCCCTCCAGCCCTGCCAGCAGGAAAGGCGAGCAGAAAAGCGAGGCTAGGACGCCTCCCCTTCCACTCCTCCTGGGTTGGTGGGTGCACTGGGAAACACAGGCAACGAGGATGCTAAATGAACACCACCATAGCTCAGCAGTCCAGCTCAGAGCTAGACTTGGGATCCATCCTGGGCTGTTCGGCCATTGCGAGCTGGGTTGATCACCCACCTGCACTCAGGAATAAAGCTGGTGGCTGTCCTGTGTGATCCCCGAGGATCAAGCTTTCCGCTTTCCTGGTGGCCGTGCTGCTTAGTCCAGGAGCACAGACAGACAGGCAGACAGACAGACATTCCTAGTCTTGATCCAGAGACCACCATAGCCTTGGTCCACACATCAGCCTTGAGTCTGCAGCCTCCGCTCACACAGGGGAGGGGCGTGGTGTTCAGCTCCTCTCTGTTTAACATTGCTCTCAAAAGCCTGCTAGTGGAGGGATTCGAATGGCAGCATGTAAAGACGGCAACTAATTATCCTCAAGGTGCCTGTAATGAATATTATGATGATAACAGAATCAACAGTTCCAATGAGGATCTTCTTTGTAGGAGTCCAGCACCAGTGTAGCTCACGCCTGTAATTCTGGCTACTCGGAAAGTTGAGTTCTGAGGATCACAATGGGAAGTCAGCCCGGACAGGAATATCCTTTTATTAGACTCGCATCTCCAACGAATCACCAAAAAGCCAGTTCCAGTGGCCAAGCACTAGATAAAGCTAAGCAACAACACCCGTATTCTGAGTTTAAGCTATCGTACCAGTTCCAACACACAAGAAAATAAAGTAAATAAACAAAGAATAGTCTTTGCACGTTGAAGACTGAAGTCCTCTTTCAAGAAGACGGGAGCACTAGCATTGGCCATCCCAGGAACTATCGGATGCTCCAGTCAGACACACGACAATAGTGAAACCTTGACATTTTAGAGGTGTCATGGCATCCGTTCATTTATGGAAAAAGCACCCAGGGTACACCACAATACCCCACTTCCTGCCTTGAATAATCACAGTGTTATTGCTGTAAGCAGGAGGTAATGAGAGGTCCGGTTCACTTATAAGTCTATATTAAGGATGGAAACATGCTGATGTTAATCCACAAGTATGTGAAGTCAGAGGTGAAACAGAAAGAGACACGAAGTGTATGGGAGGAAGGCAGACCAAATGCAGGCTGGGAACGTCATCCAGGATCTCCAGCGAAAGACCACACGGTGCCACATTACTTCCGTGGTCGAGGAGGTGGTTTATGTATGCCGTTGGAGCTTTATCACACGTTACAGGCAAGAATGAAGAAATCCTGGACACATGTAAGTAGAAATATGTATGAACATTGCCCGCTTTGTTAAGACACACAAGGACCCACAGTTGTTTTTATTTCCTTATTGCAGCTATAGATGTGTCTTTACTAATACGGCGCAGGGTGAGTTACTATTAAGAAGGGTCAATGAAAAATTCCCAGCCTGACTTCAGAGCTCCGGGCCACTTTCTCCAGGGTTAATATGTATGCCTGAGGGGAGGGAAAGGAGGGGCATGTGTAATGAATTGTTAGCAACTTGGAAATGTTCTGAAGAGACATTGTCCAGTTCTGATGCCCAGGTGCCTGAGACGGTGTCATCTCTTGGGATCTAGGAACAGGGAGCTTGCCTCGATGGCGTCAGGAGTCCCACTCAGTGCACGGCTTGGCTGTGCAGGTGTGTCAGCAACCGGCCCTGCATGGGGCGAGCACCCTGGGTGCAGATGCCTTGGCTCACAGTGATGCTTTCAGGCTGCCAATCCCTTGACAGCCAATAGCCAAGGGGAACAACAGAGGCAGCCAGGGAAGAGAGGCTGCTCAAGTCCCTGTAGACAGGAAACTTACCAACAACGTGAAGGCGTGCTCTGTGTCGGTGCTGGTTGTGATTACATTAGCTCATATTTTGTTCAGATCTTTTAAGGTGCACTATCTCAAACTCACTCTCATCTCACTTTACGCTTAATTTTGTGTGCATATGCTGGTGGTAGGACAAACGACCGGGGTCTGGGCACTGCCCCTGGGCTCATTTATTCCATTTGACCGGCTTTTGGCTGGTTAATTGGAGATACGATCCTCATGTATTTTCCTCACTGCTTCCAGCCTCAGTCCTCAGGTCCCAGCCTGCTGAGGAGTGAGGATTGCCGGCATGAGCCCCCAGTGCCCCGCTTTCATTCTTAGTGTTGAGAAAGTCACCTACCCCAAACAGTGCTTTCAGATACCTATCTCCAAAGTAGCATGGAATCCAGCTGCATAAGGAAATACACTGAAAAGAACATCATGCAACAAAATAGGAGCCAGGGAAGGACTTGAGTAAGCTAACTGCAGGCCTAAGTGTTTTACAGAGACTGAAAGCCGACACACCCTGAAACGCCTGTCTTCCGTGTGGACTGGAGCTCAAATAAAGAGGATGCTGACTGCTGAGAGAGAGCTCTGATCCGCCACTGTGGGCTGGGCGGTGGCTGCCCACTCAGGGGTGGAGGAACCGCAGCTGGATGGGGGAGAAGGAGGCTTGGCCAGGGTGCTGGGAGGATGTGGCAGGGGCCAAACCAATCCACACACCCCCAAACCCACTCAGAGATGGACAGAGGCCCACAGGAAGGGGGGCAAAGAAATGGGGAGGGGGGAACTCATTCCGAGGACGGATTTGGCTCTGAGGTGGACAGCATGCTCTGGTGCCAGTTGTGTTTTGCCCTTGGAGTCAGCTCCTCATGGTCTGGCCTAGTGTTTCAGTTCAAGTCCAGTTCTCCATCATTTCAGCGACTCCTTCACTTTGTGCTTTTTGCTGCTTTAATTGGAGATAGAAGCCTCGTGGATTCTTTTTCTTTTTTCCCCCTGCATTGGTTTCAAACTACAATGCTCAGATTTCAGACTCCTGAGTGGCAAAGGTTACAGCTGCAAGCCACAGTGCACGGCTCGATGTAATTTCCAGGACGTCTGAGCTTCATTTCCTCCTGAGGCTGCGTACCCACCTCTGGGAAATTAACACTGCCAACCAAGGGACTGGTGGAGGGCAGACCTGGCAGAGAAGGTGATAAGGAAAAGGAAAAGCTAGTTCATATGTTTGCTTTGTCAAGATTCAACAGGCACAGAACGTAAGCGTTAGAAGAGGCAGGAAGGAAGAGAAAGACAAAACGGAAAATAAAGAAACCAAGTCGCTGTGTTCTCTTCTGGGGGCAAACCATGTTTTCCAATGTCTTTCCTTGTCCCCTCCACATTTCTAGCTTTATCTTCCTGTCCTGTAGTACAAGGACCTGCGTTTTCTTCAGCAGGCAGATTGTCTTCATGACTTATATGTGAAAATCCAAACTTTGTCATTCAGTAGTAAAGCTGTATAGTTTTTTTTAAAGAAAGTTAGAGAAATTTGCTCATGTTCATTCTTTTTTTTAAATTTTTTTCTTTTTTAAAAATTTATTTATTAATTGAACACAAATTTTTTGACAAGGTGTTGTGCAAAAAGGGTACAGTTTCATAGTAGGGCAGTGTGTACATTTCTTGTGATATCTTACGCCCTGTTTTTCTATCCCTTCTCTAGGTCAGGTAGACATATATACAATATACAATGTATCAAGAACATATACAGTAGCCATGTGGCCTCGCCCAAGAAAGTTCGCCTAGGGCTTTAAATGTAATGTCGATATTAGACCATATGTCGACAGTAGTCTTATATGAACGTACATACATAGCTTTTGAGCTATTGTATTCCCCTGAGAGGTCAATTTTTTACCTTTATATGTTGAGTAATTGTGTGGTTTTAGTTACATACTGTTGGGTCGCTGCCCCAATCCTGTGGGGAATACTATTTGACAAGCAGTTTTTGGTTTCACAGACATTGTCTCTACTGTCTCTCCGTCTCCCTTTGTTAACATCAGGGAGATCATGCTCCTTTGTTTTCTGTGTTCTTGGCTTGTCTCGCTCAACATTATTTGTTCGAGTTCTGACCATTTCCCTGTGAATAACAATATTTCACCATTCCTAATCGCTGTGCAGTATTCCATTGTCTATCAGTACCACATTTTTTGGATCCATTCATCTGTGGAGGGGCATCTGGGTTGTTTCCATATTTTGACTATTGTGACTTGTGCCATGATAAACATGGAAGTACAAATGTCTTTTTGATATCTTGGGGTTTGCTGTTTAGGATAGATGCCTAGGAGTGGTATGGCTGGGTCATAGGGTAGGTCTATATTGAGCTTTTTGAGAAACCTCCACACTGTTCTCCAAAGTGGTTGTACTAATTTGCACTCCCACCAACAATAAAGAAGGGTTCCTCTTTCCCCGCACCCCCTCCAGCATTTGTTGTTGCCTGAGTTCAGAGTATAGGCCATTCTAACTGGGGTAAGGTGGTATCTCAGGGTTGTTTTTATTTGCATTTCCTTTACTACAAGGGATGATGAGCATTTCCTCATGTGTTTTTTTGCCATTTTTATATCTTCTCTTGTGAAGTCTCTCTTTAGCTCCTTTGCCCATTTCCTAATAGGTTTATTGGGCTTGGAGGGGCTTAGTTTTGTGAGTTCTCAGTAGATGACAGATATCAGGCCTCAGTCTGTTGCTGTGCTGTTAAGTATCCTTTCCCATATCGTTGGCTGTCTTTCTATTTTGATAGCTATGTCCTTAGCTGTGCAGAAACTTTTTAATTTGTAGTAGTCCCATTTGTCGAGTCTTTCCCCTATTTGTTGTGCCCCTGGGACTCTATTCAGGAAGTTCCTTCCTGTGCCTATAAGTTCTAGCGTCTTTCCTACTCTGTCCTTCAGTAGTTAGTTTCAAGGATTCAGGTTTGATATTGAGGTCCTTGATCCATTTTGAGTTGCTCTTGGTGCACGGTGATAGGCTTGGGTCTACTTTGAGTTTTCTGCATATGGCTGCCCAGTTCTCCCAGCACCAGTAGTTGAAGAGGCTATGTTTATTCCATTATATGTCTTTAACTCCTTTGTCGAATATCAGCAGGCTGTAAGGGTGCAGTTTTATTTCTGTATCTTCAATTCTAATCCATTGGTCTTCCGATCTGTTTTTATACCAATACCATGCTGTTTTTGTTATGATGGCCTTGTAGTAGAGCTTGAAGTCTGGTATTGTGATACCTCCTGCACTGCTTTTTTTTTTTTGCCTAGAATTGCTTTGGCTATTCTAGGTTTTTTGCTGTTACATATGAATTTATGGATTGCTTTCTCTATTTAAGTGAAGAATGTGGCTGGGATTTTGATAGGGCATGCATTGAATTTGTATAACAATTTGGGCAATATGGCCATTTTCACTATATTGATTCTGCCTACCCATGAGCATGGGAGATCTTTCCATCTTCTTGTGTCTTCTTTGATTTCCCTTACTAGATTTTTATAGTTTTCGTTAAATAGGTCCGTCATGTCCTTGGTTAAGTTGATCCCTAGGTATTTTATTCTTTTCTTGGCTACTGTAAATGGAATTGTTTCCATAATTTCCTTTTCTGTTTGTATATTGCTGGTGTACAGAAAAGCTGCTGACTTTTGTGGATTGATTTTGTATCCTGCTACTTTGCCAAATTGGTTTCTTAGGTGTAGGAGTTTGGGTACTGAGGTTTTTGGGTCCTTCAGATATAAGATCATGTCATCTGTGAATAGGGATAGTTTGATTTCCTCTGTATCAATGTGGATCCCTTTGATGTCCTCCTTTTGCCTTATTGCTATGGCTCGGGATTCTAGCACTATGTTGAAAAGAAGTGGGGAGAGTGGGCATCCTTGTCTTGTTCCTGAGTTTAGGGGGAATAATTTAAGTTTCTCTCCATTAAATATGAAATTAGCAGTTGGTCTGTTGTATATGAGTTTTATTGTTTTGAGAAATATTCCATCTAGTCCTGTTCTCTCCAAAGCTTTTAATAGGTATGGATGTTGTATTTTGTCAAAGGCTTTTTGGGCATCAACTGAGATAACAATGTAATTCTTAATTTTAGATCTGTTTATGTGGTGAATTACGTTGATTGATTTACAGACGTTGAACCATCCTTGTGACTGTGGGATGAAGCTTACTTGGTCATGATGTATAATTTTCTTGATCAGTTTCTGGATCCTGTTAGCTAATATTTTATTAAGGAGCTTTGCGTCTGTGTTCATTAGTGATATTGGTCTGTAGTTCTCTTTTTTTGTTGGGTCTTTGCCTGGTTTGGGAATGAGTATTATATTAGCTTCATAAAATGAGTTTGGGATTTCTCCCTCTGTTTCTATTTCACGGAAGAGTTTGAGGAGTATTGGTATTAGCTCATCACTAAAGGTTTTGTAGAATTCGTTGGTGAATCCATCTGGGCCTGGGCTTTTCTTAGTAGGGAGGTTCTTGATTACCTCCTGTATCTCACTGTAAGTTATTGGTTTATTTAGTTGATTTATTTCTTCTTGGTTCAGTTTGGGCAGTTTGTACTTCTCTAAGAATTGATCCATTTCTGTAAAATTATTGTTTTTTGGTGAGTAGAGGTTTTAGAAATAGCTCCTTATGATTGTTTGAATATCGTGTGTACTTGCTGTAATTTTTCTGGTGGAGATCTTGATTTTACATATGTGAGTCTCTTCTCTTCTTTTTTTGTACGTTTTGTGAGGGGCCTGTCAATTTTATTTATTTTCTCAAAGAACAAGCTTTTAGTCTTATTTGTTTGTTGAATGGTCTTTCTATTTTCAATCAGATTTATCTCTTCTTTAATCTTTGTGATCTCTCCCCTCCTAGTCGTTTTAGATTCTGTCATTTCTTGTTTCTCCAGTTGTTTTAGTTTCATTGTGAGGTTATTCACCTGCTCTGCTTCCATTCTTTTAATGTGAGTGCTGAGGGCAATGATGTTGCCCCTCCCATTGGTTTCTTTGTGATGTGTTTTCATTGTCATTGTGGTTTATGAATTCGTTGATTTCATCTTTAATTTGGTCTGTGGCACAAGTGTTGGATAGCAGTGTGGGGTTTAGCCTCCAAGGGTGTGTATAGCCTCTGTGGTATCCTTTGTTGTTGAGGGTTACCTTTAATCCACTGTGATCAGATACAATACGTGGGATGACGTCAATACTTTTGTATTTGCTGAGGTTCTTTGTGTGGGCTATGACGTGGTCTATTTTGGAATATGATCCATGGGCTGCTGAAAAGAAGGTGTATTGGGTCTCTGTAGGGTGGAAGATTCTGTATAGGTCTGTCAGATCCATTTGGGATATGGTATTACTTAGGTCCTCAGCTCCCTTGCTAATCCTCTGGGTGTTGGATCTGTCTCTTGGAGAGAGTGGGGTATTAAGGTCACCTACTAAGATTGTGTTTGTGTCTATCTTGTTCTGTAATTCTGTGAGAATTTGCTTGACATATGTAGGACCTCTTTTGTTTGGTGAGTATACATTTATCCCTGTGATGTCTTGATTCTGGATTTTTCCTTGTATTAATATGTAGTGTCCTTCTTTGTCTTTTTGAGTTGATTTTAATGAAAAGTCCAGCTTGTCTGAGATCAGAATGGCTACCCCTGCCGTTTTGGTAGGTGCGTTTGCTTGGTAGATCTTGCTTCATCCTTTCATTCGGAGCCTGTTTTTGTCTCTTGCTGTAACGTGGGTCTCTTGTAGGCAGCAGATGTCAACTATTTGTTTGCGGATCCATCCTGCCAGTCTGCTCCTCTTTATTGGAGAGTTTAAACCATTTACATTTAAAGAGAACAGGATAAGGGTGTTTTTTTCTCCTTCCATTTTCTTTTCTTTTTTTTTTTTTTTTTGGCCAGTCCTGGGCCTTGGACTCAGGGCCTGAGCACTGTCCCTGGCTTCTTCCCGCTCAAGGCTAGCACTCTGCCACTTGAGCCACAGCGCCGCTTCTGGCCGTTTTCTGTATATGTGGTGCTGGGGAATCGAAACTAGGGCCTCGTGTATCCGAGGCAGGCACTCTTGCCACTAGGCTATATCCCCAGCCCCGTCCTTCCATTTTCTTGTTGGGCTGTTTGTTCCTCTTTTTTTTTCTTGCCTTAGTGAGCTGTTCCTTCTGTTGGACTTTGGCTATTGTAGTTTCTTTCTGTTTCTGTCTGAGTGTCTTGTACGATCTTTGTTGGCTGGGGATCCCCTCTTAGAATTCGCTGTAGGGCTGGTTTTTTATTCACATACTCCTTTAGCTCCTCTTTGGTGTGGAAAGATCTGGTTTTCCCTTCGAATGTGAACTCCAATTTCGCTAGATATTTGATCCGAGGTTGCATATTGTTAGCCTAAAGTACTTGCATGGTGTTCTTCCACACACTTCGTGCTTGGTAAGTTTGTGTGGATAGGTCAGCTGTTATTCGAATCCTCGTCCCATTGTAGAAAATTTCTTTCTTCGATTTGGCTGAATTCAGAATTTGCTCTTAAAAATATGGAACGCTTCACGAATTTGCGTGTCATCCTTGCGCAGGGGCCATGCTAATCTTCTCTGTATCATTCCAATTTTAGTATATGTGCTGCTGAAGGGAGCACTCATGTTCATTCTTAACCAACCTTGGCCAGGCATGTCTCGTGAACATCTGGAGTGACCAGAGGCAGGATCTAAGCAAACTTTTCTGTCTTGTTTGTTCATTTATCTGTCTTTGGAAGGGCAAATGGTGGGCCACAGAAATGGAGGGAACAAAGGGTGAACGAATGCAACTGTGTTCCTCACTGAAGCACTCACTGTTGACAATGAAATAAACAACTTGTGAGTGGAGTTGGGAGGGGAAAACTGGGAGAGAGAGCAAGGAAAGGGGGGACATTGTGCAAAAAGAATTGTACTCTTTATCTAACTTACTGTAACCTTACACTAACAATAAATAAATGAAAAACAACAAAAAACAAGCAAAAGGTTTTGTGATGAATAAAAATTTAATCTGGCCCTCAAAACTATTTAAAAATTAACATGTTAAAGAGAAAGGACATTCCTGACAGTTCAGGAAAGTATAATTTTACACTAACTCCTAAATAAAATGCTATGGAAATGTGTCAACCTCAGGGGGCTTTTCTTTGACTTACAACCCTTACAGAATTAAGGAAAGATGTGAAGACTATAAAGCACATTTGTGCATGTATGCTGCAAGGATGAACAGGAGTGAATTTGGACATCACTGTTTTGTAGGTCACGGAGGTGGGCCATTGCAGATTAGATGACCACAGAGGCTCTCTGGACATCAGTGGTTCGGATCTCCAAACATCTGTGAGTCAGAGAGATAGACCCATAGCCTTGGAAGGCGAGTCATCAGCCTCTTTCTGGAAAACAAGAAGAATTCTAAGACAGAGTATGACCACTGGAAGAGGCAAAACAGGTGTGACAGCAGTTCCCTAAAGGGAAATGTGCAAACCAAGTGTCCCGCATCCACTAGCAGCTCGGGTTGCCCAGACGTCTGATAAGTTGAAAGATAAATAAACCACCTGGATGTGCAATCACAGGGCTGCTTAGCCACTCTTGACAATTGTAAGAATGGACCTCAATAGATGCAGAGGTGAAATCTCTAGATGTATACACATGGTCACATTTTATATCTGAAAGCCACATGTGCAAAAGAAATCCTTGCCAGTGGGTGCAGGCTGGGCGGGCTTGGGTTCTTCCCCATGGTTTCGAGAGGGAGGGCAGGCGGGCGGGAGCCCTTTCCTTGGGTGGCCCCAGCTGGCTGCAGCATTGCCCCTCATCTCCACGACCCCTCGCTTCCAGTCCCCCCGCGGAGCAACAAGAGGAGCCGACTCTCCACTTTGTGCCAGGGTGAGGGGAGCCGGTGAGGCTGGGTGGAAAGGGAATCTGAAGGTCTGGCACGCTACTGAAAACTGCGTTATGTCCAGTTTTAATAACTATCTTTAAGCAGTTGCACAAAGGGGTTTCAATTTTCATGTCAGTACAGAAGCTCAGTGCATCTTGATCAATGTCCCCTCCATCCTTCTCCTCCTCCCTCCCAGCCCCACTCCTCGCCCACCGTGAGCTGGCTCCATTTCATACTCGGGCATTTGCGGGATGACTTCCATTACTCACACTGGTGTTTTATGAAGCATGCCAACCAAAAGTAGATGAGTCTTGTGTTCCCAGCCTGGAGAACTGTTTGTCTCACTGTGTTCATCAGAAGTCATTTTCACCTTAGAGCGTATAGAGTACATGGGACACCAACCACTTGGCAACACTGTGGGAGGGTGGATAACATTTATTTAATGGGCGATTTTTAGTCCTCAGAGTTAAAAATGTGGTGGTTGACATCCTGAGATTGAGGATCATCTTAATATGACTTAATACTTTTCATTTTCATAAGAAGTTCTTCTAATTTGAACTAAAGTGAACTTTCCTAAAATGCTTCAGGAATGAGGCAAGATGGCATCGGCTGATGGCGTGTTATATTGTATGTTATTATACACTTATGGTATGTTATAATGTATATTATAATACACTGGTGGCATGTTATAGTGTATGTTATTATACACTGATGGTATGTCTGTGTTGTGGGGTTTCTTTTATTCATGCTCATCTAGAGACCATGTGATTACTTTGCTTTCACCCAGCTTTCAGAGATAAATTGTAGCTAGATATATGTATATGTGTGTATACATAAATGCATATATACATACACACATACACATACACACACACATATATACATATATGTATGTATATATATATATATATATATATATATATATATATACTTTCTCTGAAATAGATTTCTTTGAAGCAGGTTGCTTTAACTCCATTTTCTCTTTTTCTGTGTCCAATTATCTAATGAATCCAAACTATTTCCAAATACATGTGCTCCAGGCACTTTTCCCGAATTGCAGCTGTGAGAATGATCCTGGCTTTTGAAAGGCAAAGGACATTTTATTGATTGAAAACCTTTTACTTGGTAGTGTTGTCCTATGTTCCATTGTTAGTACAGTACAAGTGGTTTAGAATAGCTTTCAGATGGGAAACAGCAGAAGGTGTGACATTGACCAAGATGCGTTGTGCTCACAATCTGACTTGTAGCATTGAAAACACTTTGGTATAATCACTTAAATAAAAAAATTAAAAGAATATATGGTTTGCACCTCCATATAATACCATTTGTCAAATGAAGCCTGAAGGACTTGAGATGTTCTACACCAGAGGGCAAGGGTTTGTGAAATCGGAGGTGCGTGTGCACACATGCCTGTAGTTTTCTAGTCGGTCTCTGTGTGTATAGGCTGTTGGGATGGAAAAGTCCACCCCCACAGGATTACTATTAGCTTGGCTGTACCTATTATTATGTTTTTGGCAGTACTGGATATTGAGCTCAGGTCTTTAATTTACTAGAAGGATAAATATCCATGAAATGCAATGTATTAAAAACTTAATAACAAGAAAAAAACGACACAGATGGTCTGATTGTTAAATGGGAAAATTACCTGAATAAAAACATCCCCAAACAAATGAATAGCTGAGAAACACTACAAAAACACTCTCAGCATTAATAAAAATCTAGCAAATGCAACTTACTTGTGGAGAAGGTAAGGAACCAGAAACTCATAGAGTATTGGATTGTAGAAGCAAACACTACAAAAAATAGGATCAAACTTTCTCAAAAAAGAAACACAGAATACCAATGTAGTGATGCTATCCAGTTTTCTGATTTATTTCTAAAGTAAACTGAGTCCATATAACAGAGGTATCTCCACTCCATGGCCATTGTAATACTGTTCACAGTATCAAAGAGACACGGTTCCACTAGAGAGGCCTCTGGTACATGATTAGATGAAGACTGTACAGGAGAGAGATAAAATGGAATAGTAGTCGTGAAAGTGAGATCCTGTCATTTGAAAAATATGAATGTATCTAAAGGATATTGGGTTAAGTGAAATAAGCCAGGTATAACCATTAATACCATGTGTCCTTGTTAATATAAAATAAAAATTAATATTGATCACAGAAGAAAAGAATGAAGATAGTTGGTTAGCAAAGGTGGGAACCGGAATACAGTTCAATAGGAAGAATGAGTTCTGTATCATTCAGCATCATGGAATATCTGTGCTTTTTCAGAACTCACCACACATTCATAAAGGAAAAGAGGAATGACGAGCTCATAGGCTAAGTGAAAGTCTGCAACATACATTTAAGGTCATAAAAATGCCTGTTATCCTGCTCAGACTTTCACAGAGTATACTCATATGTTAAATGATCACACTGAGCTCCATTAATAAGCAGAACTATTACTTGCCGATTAAAAATGTTCCTTAAAAAGTGAAAGACAAAGAGGAGAGATAGAACAAAAATTCCATTAATAAATTGCACTGGAACAAAGCAAAAAACTTGTTTCTTTGAGAAGATTTATTAAGTTAATACATTTTTAGCAAGACTATTAACAAACAAATCATGAATATCAAGAAGGGAAAAGTGGATTCCATTAATGGTTTTGATGGTATTGAGAGATTACCAAGAATTGGTTCCCAGTAACTATGTAAGAAGATCTGCCACAAGTAAATAAGAGAGTCGAGTCTTTGGGAGGTAGCTATTTCTGTTGACATAACTGTTGAAGTAATTGTCCTTGTGATTAAAAGCTTTCAAAACATGCAAGCCAACAAAAAGGCTTTAATGGTAAATTAAATCAAAAGGCTTTAATGGGAAATTAAGTCAGATGTTAAAAAAGGAAACACTACACAGTGTTTTTCAGAAAGAAAGGAGAGGAAGCACTTTGTAGCTTGTATTCTTATTTCTATCACAACTTTGTTCTTATCAACATGCCAAGGGAATTATAATGAAAGTGCTTGCCGAGTAGTTGCTGGCAGCTCCCACCTGTAATCCCATCTACTCAAGAGACTCAGATCTGGAGAATACAGTCTGAAGCCAGCCTGGGAAGAAAAGTCGATGAGACTCCATCTCCAGTTAACCAGCAAAACGCTGGGCTTGAAGTTTGCTCCTGCAGAAGAATGCCAGCCAGGAATAAGAAAGCTGAGGTTGAGCACCAGTTCAAGTTCATGGAAAAAAAGTACATACATATAAATATTTAAACAAAATACACAGATAGTGTTATATCTCAAACCCAGCATGGAGTTACACTTACTGCCAACTAACGTTGAAATTTAGTATAATCAATGGACAATATTTACATAAAATAATTGAGAAAATTATAAATCTTCATACAGCCAGATGTACTTACCAAAATCATCACAGGTTCATGGAAAGTCACCTCCACCCAATCACCCCCTGCCCCACAAAAAACAACCATTACAGCATTGAATAAACAGACTGCAAATGACCTGCCATACTTGGAAAAACATAGCTTCAGGAATCCTCAGCTAATGCACAAAGCAGGGTCTTCGGGAATTCAATATCCTTTTCTTGATGTGTATTAATCTGTAGTAATGATCATGCATGTGGCAGAACAGGAAATCCATCTTTTATTGTTCCTCTCACTAGTGAACAGAAGAGCACAGTGGGATCCGTGATTCATTGTGGAACCACGTGCATGTAGTTCTGACCCCAACAAGCTTCACAAGGCTCTAGTCAGCCCTGTCTCTCACACGCAGCACTGCTGTTCACTCATATAACACATTCACGGACCCACCTCAACACTGGGGAGTCGAGTAGAGTCCATGGAATGCATTTGACCTCATCCCCAAACTCGTGTTGAGCTATGGCGTTTGGCCTCCCAACACTGTCCACCACATGTCAATCACAGCATAATGTTGCGGTCACTGAATCCACGGAGCTGTCCTGCCTGGTTTGATGGTGTTCATCCTTCCTATCTGAAGAAGTGGCTGACACACCAGGGCAGGCTCACTGTGTGCAATAGGCTATGTGATCAGTGAGCAAAACAAAGCAAGCAAACAAACTAGAAGCCTGAAGTGTCTGCCTTCATTAAAACTTGGCCCAAATGATGAATATTTTCTTCCTCAGTGTTGAATGCTTTCACAAAACTGGTAAAAATCCTGTCCCTAATATTCTTAAGGTTCATATCCTTTGGACTAGTTTTGTGTTTCTACTTTGGCATGCCTTTGCTGAATATCAAAAGCAAGTTTATTTTGGGTGCTAAGATGAATTATCCTGCTCGAGTAGGCAAAGCTGTTCTAAATGCCCTACTGCTAACAGTGCTTGACTAAAGTCAACAAGATGGGACTGGCTTACTGGTGTTTGCTGAAATATTAATACAATTCCAGCTGTATAAATGATATATACTTTAATAAAGATAGCTTGTTTCCCACAAAAGTGTGCAATCCTCTTTGTTCTATCCCTGCAAGAAGAATCCCAAGAGACAGATTTACTCTTACTAAAGATATGGGTTTCTAAAATGTGGCGATATTGCAAACATCCCCAAAGCTTTGAAACTATGCAGCCAACGTGTTTCAAGTGCATTTTACCCAAATCCCATGCTACCTGTTTCTAATTAGCTTTTGTCAGGGAGCACAGTTTCTTTTGTTTAGTATACTGGCTACACAACTCTATGTTGAAAATATTGACATGTATACCAACCGTGTAAACTACCAGTTTTTCCCCACTTGGGTTTTTGTTGGCTTATTTGTTCTTCTTGTTTCTCTTCTTTCATTTGTAGACACAGCCCTGTAAGCTTTGTGAGGTGAGCAGGACCCTGAGGTCGGATGGTTGGGCTGAACGTGGCGGGGGAAGCAGCAGGTGCTGAGGTTCAGGCTGCTGGAGCCCAGCTTCCACAACCAAGGCCACGTCAGGCCCGAGCTTCCTATGGGACAGGAGTTCCCTCCGCCGGGCCAGAGTCCTCAGAAGGGTGAGAAGTCAGGGATCTGATCCTATCTGAAGAACCAAACAGAAGATGAATATTGAATTAACATAACACCAGAGAAACTCCTGTATAGAGAAGCATGGCAATTGTGTATGTACATAATTCATAACAAATCTTCCTACCCATGCCCTTTATATACATGGATATAGTAATATTTGCATCATAGTTTCAAGGAAACTTAAGTTTCCTAAGATGTGTGTCTATGTGCTTGACAAATCTTCTGTTTTCCTTTATGCTAATGTAAAAACACTATGACAAATACTTATTGATCATTTCCGTCTTTAAGGCTCTTTTCTTTACAGTTCTTAGTTAATAGAATTGGTGCACATTGTGTATAAGCAAGCACACAGGCAATGAGACTCCATGCAACCAGGAAAGGAAAGTCAGTAAAGCGCCTGGAGCCAGCAGATGCAGAAGAGCATTGAGAAAGTAATGGCTGGAAGCTTGGACATTGAGACCTTGCCACCAAAAATACATGCTTTCTGCTTTCATTACTTTTTGCCTCTTCCTGGGTTTGAACTCAGGACCTCAAGCTTGGGAGGCAGGTGTTCTACCCTTGACCTATTATGTCTTTAGCTGGTTATTTTTCATGAACATCTCGTCTTCATTTTACCCGCGGTCAGCCTCAGAGTGTGATCTTCGTTCCCAGGCCTTCTCCATGGTGGGGTTTAGAGGCCTGCACCACCAAGCCTGGCTTGTTGGCTGAGATGAGGCCCCACCAGGGGCCACCTATGCTGGTCCTGAACTGTGATCCTCCAGTCTTAGTTTTCAGAGTGGCTAGGATGCCAGGTGTGAGCACCTGGCTCAAGAGATATTTTCTAAACCATCTGCACATTCCCCACGTCTGTCCTTGCTGCCATGAAACATCATCCGAATGTCCTGACCTGGAGTTCTGGTAAAGATGATCAGGGCGTCCCTGGACAAGAGAGCAAGCGCGAGAAGCACAGAAGGATTGGCATTTCACACACCGGACCGAGGCCAGGAAAACTCTGGATCATTAGCGGCACTACTGGAAATTCTGTCTGAGAGGTAACCATGACTTGTTAGCTCATCCCTTTTCACCTGATGGTAAAATGAAAGCCCCTGAGAGGTAATGAGGGCAGGGAGCCGCTGTCACGGGCCTCGGCCACGAGGACAGTGAGCAGTCAGTGCAGAGTTTTCCAGGGAAAGCTCTTGCATAGATTTATTAAAAGATTGCCCTTCTGGGTGGTCAGGTGCCTATGGCTTAAAGCTTACAGGAACACGGGGACAGTGTAAGGCACCCCAGGCTTCTTGGCTAATAAGAAGATACTTTCTGTATCAGGGAGCAGCAGCTCATACCTGCGACCCCAGCTACCTAGGAGGCTGAGTGTGATTCGTAGCTAGCTCAGACGGAGACGCACAGGGGACTCTTAATCCAGTGAATCACCAAAAATCTAGGTGGGAAGCTGTGGCTCAAGCGGTAGAGCACCAGCCTTAAGCAAAACAGCTAAGGGAGAGTGCCCAGGCCCTGAAGTCAAGTTCAAATGCTGGCGTGCACGGGCACGCACGCACACACACACACACACACACACACACACACACACACACAAATGAAGAGGGGGAATATACTTGTGGGCATTTTTGAAGAATCCATTGTGCAGTGAGGATTGTTTCCAAGACCTGCTCCACCTATCTGTGTGCCGTCCGCCTTGATTTTCCTGCTACTATGTCTAGCTTAATAAAATCTTTTCATCTTACATTCATTCTGCACAGAGTGTAAATTTCTTGTATCAGTAAAATAGAACAGAACACATTCATTCTGAGGTGGATTACAGTCATTTCAGTTACTATGGCCTGGAAATCACTCATGACTGCCAATCAATTGGGATAAAACGCATGCCGAGCTGCTGAGCTGCCAAGCGCCGGTCCGTGAGTCCCACCCCCGAGATTGATGGAGGCACACTTGTGGGTATTAATTCACTAATATGTGAGACACTAAATGGATGGGATCAGCTGAATTTTGCAAGGTCTTCAGGACAGGGAGCTGTCATGTAAACCATGTCTGATTTCGAGGAGGGGAAGGCCCGGTGCTGTGTTTCACGGAAAGTAGAAGGCACCGTTCTGGAATGAAGATGGTGGCATGGGTTCTTAGCTCTGTCACTGGGAAGAGTCATCACCCCAGCCCTGATCTGGGAGGAGCAGCAGTGTTTCCGCAGAAGGGGAAGGGCAGTGTGTGGGCCAGGCCTTCTGGGGAGGGAGGTGGTTGCTCCCAGGTTCCCTCTTGTCCCGTCATCACCAGCTGATGAACCCCTTCCTGGGCTACTCTTTGGGGCAGCTGCATTCCCTGCGTTCTCACCTCAAGTGCTTCTTGCACACCTGGTTTCAGACCCATGAGACCTGCGCATCTTACTGTAATGTGTCTGGGCTGTAGGCTTGCGCAGGGTGTGGGGGCAGGTATGCAGTGACTTGTAACAACCCGTGACATGTCTGTGCCCAATGGCTCTGCACAAGACAGAGGGCTCCTAAAGGAAGGTGGGAGACTTGTGTAGCTCTGAAGTGAGCAAGCTGGCCCCACAAAAGCTTCCTTCCCATTTTCTAATCAGATGCAAAGAAAGACACAAAGGAACAACTGACAGAGAAAGTCAAATCTCAACAGTGGTGGAAACACTAACATGGAATAAGCATAGAGGACACAGTTTGGATTGTAACTTTTCTAAGTTTCTTACACGGTAAAACAGCATAATTTTTAACTTCAGCTGTGCGTTAAAGTTTCCAAAGTGCCAGTGCAAATTTTCAGAAAGATAAGCCATTGGAAGTAGTGTGTGTAAATAAATAAGCATGTAAGTATATATACAAATGTGTTTATAAATAATATACAAGTACAAAAGAATATATACACAAATCATATTTACGTGTATTTATCTATACATGTATGTGTGCATATAAACAAACACACAAATTTATATGCCTGTGTGTGTGAAAAATAAACCTATATAGATATATGCCTATATTTGCAATTTGGCTGATATCTTAATAGCAAAATCTCCACACTTGCCTTTAAAACAATGCCATCTGGAAAGATGCAACTTTTTGTGAATCGTGCTTTGTTTATATCTCTAATCATTAGTTTTATGCATGACTAGCAAGGGGAATTGTAGGAGAAGCAAATACTCTGAGAATGGGGATGGGGATATCTTGCAACTCTCCGAGCACTCCAAAGCTGCATGTGTGGCGGAGGAAAACTCCTCTGTGATCTATAAAATCAAGTGCAGCAATAGATCAAGCACAATCAAAGTGGCCTGAGAAATCTCAGCACAAGTCACGAGTTGTCACAAATGCCGCTGAAACTATTACTGCTGCCGCATCCAGGCTAAACCCAGATTGAACATTTAAAGATAATTGACTCTCAGGGAGACGGGAGGTCTGTGTGCAGTTGCTACCACATAAAACTCCTGCGTGGGCCAGGGTACTGCCATGGGAGACCCGGAGGAGGAATTCTGCATGGAAATTTGCAGGTTTTGTTTTCCTGCTACCTTGTACGGGGTTTATATTATTGACATTTCAAATAAAACTAGAAATATTAGTGTAGAGCTTAAAGTGTACTTTGGAAATTTCTGTATTCCATATAAACAGCTTCCATAGACAAATGCATGATGAAGAAAAACTAGAGGGCCGAACATTAATATTGCATAAACTTAATCACAAGCCATACCACTTGAGTTCACACCATTTCAGACACACTTGTACTGGGCAGATGTGAATTCTACAGAAGTTGTATCCATTTTAATACGTCCAGTATTCATGTCATCCTCTGTTTTTATTTTCATTGCAAAACTTTTCTGCTTCCTTCCTCTCCCCTGCTCCTCCCTTCCTCCCTCTCCCTCTCCCCTCCCTTCACCTCTATTCCCTCCCTCTCCACTCCCCTTCCCTTCCCTCTCCCCTCTCCTTCCTTTCCTTACTCTCCACTCCACTGCAGTGTTTGCCTTATCTTGTTTGCTTCTGGAAAGCCTTCAATTATTTTACTTTCCGACAAGGGACTATTAGCAACAGTGCTCAATAATATAGCACAATTATTTTAGAAAAGGAAAACTATGTATGTTATAGTCATGGTCCTCCAGTCAAAAGATAGAAAAATTCAAATCAAAGCTCTACTGATTTGGGTAAAGGGACAGAGAAAGCACAGTACTTCCTTTAGAAGGTATCAGGTAGTTTTCGACCATAAAGAGATGGTTGAATATTCATCTTTGAGATTTCCACCTGAAGTTATGTGTAGTAGAGATAAAACCAATATCAAGGGCTAGAAATAATCTTGGAACTATTGACAAGACATTATCCAGAGTGACAAATCTTTACTGAAAGTCATCTCGGTCAGAAGGTATTTTATTCTGAGATCTTATAACAACACCTAGTACATTTCCTGACATATAATGAACTAAGTAGTCTCTTCTGACTTTATGCAAACATGGTAATTGTTCCCTTATTCACTGGCTTGGCATGAAGTCTATTCAAATCGCATGGATTTACAGCAAGCTGGACCCAGGGTAGATCTACCTAAGGTGCCTACTCCAGGAAAGAATGGCAATTTTACACTCATTGCATTTCTCTTGGCACAGTGAATTAGTGGTTGGTTTTATCCACCAATCTCCTGAGAAGAGACTATGTCTTTGTGGCTGGTAAAGAGGACTGCTCAGGCCTTTAGAGGAGGCATGTTCTAGCCAGCCATGCGTGGTGATAATGATGATGGTGATGGTGATGGTGGTGATGGTGATGAAGAAAAGTTCACAACGAGGAAGTAATCCTTTAAAACTCTCTTGATAGTCAGGTTATGTCCCATAGTGAGTCTTGCCTTTCATAATCTGGTTTCTGGATTTTTGCCACTGGATAGGAGATAACTCCAAAATCACAAGGTAAATAATGCATGCACTGCCAGCTCTACTGTGAAGCACCATGGTGAGGGCTTTAAACACATTTTTACTTTATATTCTCAGTTGTTCTATGACTGAGCTTAAAACTCTCATCTCATCACTTAACGACTAAAGAAACAAAACTTTTCTAGTCAGGGGTGGCGCCATTGCTCCTATGTTGGAAAATACTGGTTATAAATCCTGAATTTTAGTTGAGGAAAGCAAAGGAAAACCAGGAAGACTGCACATTAAAATTTTAAATGGAGATTAAGCACTGGGACAAAGAGAAATGGAGGCATGGATATGAACCCATGACAGCACTGTAACCCAGCCTCCTAGCGGCTTCCCAAAGAGAGAAATGCTTCTGTGACTCAAGAGCCCACCTCTAGCAGGCTGTTGCATAAGCTTTAAACCCTTTTGTAAGTAAAAGTAAAAAAAAAATCCTTTAAACAACTTAAGGTACGTATGAAAAATATTTTATGAACTCAAGTTTGTTCTTTAAAAATTATGAAAAGTATCAAGAAGGTTAAAAAAGAAAATTGTTGACAAAAATAATCAAACATGAAAATATCTCCCTGCACATCTCTAGCTACCTACCTCCCTGTTCATCGTCTGTCTCTCTATCCACTCTCATGTATCCTCTACCCAACATCTGTGATGGAACACCTACCTATCTTCATCATCATCTAACATCCATTATCTATCTAACATCTATTTATCTATCTCTCATCTCTCACCTAACTGTACCCGTCTGGAGAGAATGAACACATTTTACATTATAAAAAGTGCTCTTGGAAAAAGTTATTACTTTTTCAAACGCTTGTGAAATGCTTTAGATTTGAGGAATGTACTCAAGACAGAGTTTTAGAATAACTAGAAATTACAAGTTCTCATGTACACATGCCAAATCCAAAGCAAATATGTACCTAGAAATCAATAGAGTTTCAAAGATTATGAGCCATAGGAGGAAAGATGTAGTCTTTTAAAATATACATAAATATACCAATGTTCTGATCAATAATTTAAAACATATAATTACACATAGTTACAGTATAGGGGCTGGGAATGTGGTTTATCGGTAGTGTGCTTACCTAGCATACATGAAGCCCTGGACTGGGTTCCTCAGCACCACAAGAACAGAAAAAGCCAGAAGTGGCACTGTAGCTCAAGAGGCAGAGTCCTAGCCTTGAGAAAAAAATAAATAAAATAGAAGCCAGGGACATTATAGTGAGTATAGATATGAGTTGATTTCACCAGTTAGCACATAGATCAATTCTACAGCTCTTAGGACATGCTACCCAAAGAGAACAAGGCCTAGCAGGCAGCCTGTTGAAACTCACTTTATATGGCGACTAACCAGGAAGTTAACATGGGTCAGGAAAACATTTCACTAAAAAGGACACATCATGACATATTTGAAAGAATTCTTATAAAATCAATCAAAGCACATTTATGAAATCTCTGCAAATATTTAGCAACATGGAAGCTGTATTTGTAACTGCTATCACCTCAATAACTGTTACACTCCCAGTGTTGATGGCAAAAATCACTTCAGAGATCTGGGTGCTGATGGACCATACTTGTAATCCTGGCTACTGAGGAGGCTGGAATCTGGGGATGGCGATTTTGAATTGAGGCTGGGCAGAAAAGTCCCTGATACTCTTTATACATAATCACCCAAAGAGCCAGAGGAGCTATGGCTGAAACGGCAGAGCACAGCACCAGCCTTGAGCAATAAAAGCTCATATTCCGAATCCAAGCTTCAGTACCAACACACAGACAAAATTATTTACAAGAATTACAACTTTTTTGGTCTTTTGCTCAGAAAGTAAAGGTAATGATTATTCAAATGGTGACTCGACACATTACACTGGCGCCTGTAAAGCCACGTCATGGAAGCGCTCTTAACTACTACGATTTGATGATGGAATAGTGTGTTTTGGTATATTAGAAGCTGTCATTCATATTCCTGTGAAAGCTGGCATGAATGAGGCAAGAGCTTTGACCCACCAGGCAAAGAGGACACAAGCCCTACTCAGGACAAGTCTGTGGAAAGCAGCATTTGTGGGTTAGTGGGGACTGAGGCACTGAACCCTCTCATGTTTGAGTAGATGACACTGAAGCCACTCTGTTGGGCTGTGCCTCCAAATATCCCCCCCACACACGTGGGGTCCTGTCAACTGTGCCCAGGCCCCGCAGCCCCTGGGAAGAACCTGAGACATGTCTGTACTCTGAGGAAGGTCAGAGCTTGCGGCACAGGGATTCTGATTATGAGTCTGTATGTCTACAACAGGTCCAAATTGGGGTCAATTGTAAGTGAACAAGGCTGACATATGTTGACAGCTATGATTTAATTTCTCTGATACTGCTACAGGGAAATAAGCTTTCCTTGGATTTCATACACCAATAGCATAAGTTCGTGTACTTATTATTGTTTCACTTTTGCTTTGTTCCCTTCCAGTGTGTATTATATTACAAGATCTTAACTTCCACGTGCTCTAAGCAATAATTCCCTTCCATTTTCTCAGACAACTTTAATATCTTTATTGTCTCCCAGGTCATATTTAGTAGATCCGTTCTTTTCAAAGATCAACCTCTTATTTTGCATCTGTGTTTTTTTCTGGATACTGTTCTGTTTTTTTATGCAAATAACTTCAGTTCAACAGCATAAGAAGCGCTAACTGGGAGTTGTTTGTGTTCCCAGCTGCTGGGAGACGACATAAAAACCACCAATGACTGAGGAAAGCGACTCTCAGGCTGGTCATGATGGTGATCTGAGCTTACAAGATAAAGGAGAGCTCCTTGTGTAAAACAAAAGACAAAAATAAACAGAGAGTCACCAGGCACAGCCTGCAGCAAATCCATGGCTCGGCGTCTCCATTTTCCCCATATATAAGTTGTACTTAGGTGCTAAGAATGAGAGCTGGGGTTTTACTGAGGGTAGGGGAAATTTGAGTGTAATGAGTTATAACTGGACTTGTTTGTAAACATCATCTACATTATCTTTTTTTTTTTTTAGGAACACTTACCTTCGTTCAAGTATATCCAATTTTAGTTTTTAATCTTTATTCCCTGTGAATATTTAATTTATAAATCAGCCCTATAAAACCATTCATTTATAGCTTCAACTTGGAAAGCTTCTTTCATTGACAATCATTTTTTTAATTTGCTTCAAGTTGTCTGGTATCATCAGTGAGTAGTAGATTTACAGATTATACTTTAGTTTATCAATGTATCTTTTTTTAATTTTAAAAACTATTTCATTATTATCTTTAGCTGTACAAAGGAGCTGCCACTTAACAAAGCAGTTTATGAATACAATATGTCTTGATCAATGCCATCCCTTTCATTTCCCTTATTCTTATATTTCTTAGTAGTCAAACACCGGTTGTGCATCATCTGAACTCTTCTGAAATATTCTTCTTAGTCTTGACAAATGTATGTGTGCTGTTGTCATCACACAAAACTGTGTTCCTCTAACTCTTATCTGAGCCTTGTATGTAGCAAGATGTTTCCTTCTAGGCATTTGTCTTTTACCTGGATTATAAAATGTGTGGGCCTTTGGAGGCCATGCATATTATATCTATTGGATAGATATGTAGAACATGTCCTCTTGTTTGTTAGTCTTGTCTATTTCCCCCAGCTTTTCTGCAATATTGTTAACTAGATGTTTATTTTTACGGTTAAATATGTAAGATTATGATCTCACATTCCCACGAATAGTGTGTGGCTTTCCTTTCGCTCCTCCCCCTGAAAGTTGGCCAAGCTTAGGAGTTACTTATGTGAGTGTCACCCAGATGAATGGAAGGTACTCAGTCAGTCTGCTGGAGCTTACTGCTACCCGATTCTAAGAGAGTGATACAAAGCTTACAATATGGCTTACCTTTATCATTACTTAACTGGCTTTAGTCATAAAACAGACATTAGATGCTAGGAATAGTCATATTTATTTGACCTACATACTGATTTTTTTTTTAACAAATGTGTTTTGGTCAGAGTTTAGATTTCTTCTCTTCCTTAGAATGAGCTCTTCCATATTAAACTTGTGTTAGGAAATTGTACTAGATAATTTTCTTT
Source organism: Perognathus longimembris pacificus (assembly GCF_023159225.1). Taxonomy (NCBI): domain Eukaryota; kingdom Metazoa; phylum Chordata; class Mammalia; order Rodentia; family Heteromyidae; genus Perognathus; species Perognathus longimembris. The sequence goes on from NC_063178.1 coordinate 30,625,329, forward strand.
TGCCAATTAAAATACTACCTTTTTCTTTAGATTATTAGCTTTCCCTGAATAGGAGAATTATATAATATGTGAATTAGCTATCAATAAAGCTGGTAAAATAAAAAATACCACCCTTAGATGTAGTCTCTCAGTACTTGATTAAACAAGGCAGCCAATTTTCTTCTGTGTTTTATTGGTTTTAAAGCAGCTCCATGTTTTTAGTCTAAGAAAGTAATTGATCACAATTACAACCATTTCATATTTTAATGTTTCTTTCATCTTTGGAGAAATATATGGTGTTGAACATAATCAGGTTTACTCCTTCACTGTTCTTTTCTTCCTGCACATATAAAATTACCTATTATTTCATGAATACACATTGTAAGGAAAAGCCAATGTGTTGCTCTGTAAACCCAGGGCGTCCTGAGGAATTGGGAATCTGAGTAGAGAGTTGGCTGTTATTATGTTGACTTTTGAACGGAATCAAATGCTCTCCAGCTGTTGAGTGATGAGGATAGTTCTTGAAGGTTATTCAGTAGCTGCCTCCTGGATCCTCGCTCTTGCATTTCTCGGGACACGTGTGTGGGAAACATTGTTGGATGGGATGGAGAGGGATGTTGGATGGGATGGAGAGCATTTTTGGATGGGGATGGAGAGAGTGTTGTTGGATGAGAGTGGAGAGAGTTGTTGGACACGGATGGAGAGCATTGTTGGACGCGGATGGAGAGTGTTGGTGGACGCCGATGGAGAACGTTGTTGGATGCGGGTGGAGAGCATTGTTGGACACGGATGGAGAGCGTTGTTGGACACGGTTAGAGAGCTTTGTTGGATGCATGTGGAGAGCATTGTTGGATGCGGGTGGAGAGTGTTGTTGGTTGCGGGTGGAGGGCTTTGTTGCATGCGGATGGAGAGTGCTGTTGGATGCAGTGGATGCTGATGGAGAGCATGGTTGGACGCGGATGGAGAGCGTTGTTGGATGCAGATGGAGAGCATTGTTGGACTCGGTTGGAGAGTGTCTTTCCTGAGTCTTGGACACATAGCTAGGTCTCCTCTTGGCCAGGGCCACGGTCATATTTCCTCCCGCTCTGCCCGCGGGACCCTGGGGCCCAGGCGGGGCGCCCCAGAGCGGGTGCCTGGCGGGCGGGTGCGAGTGTGAGTGCAGGTGCAGGTGTGGGTGCGGGGCTCCCACAGGCTCTGCCGGGCGTCCTGCCGGCTAATGCCCGCCTCAGCCTCAGCTTCTCAGCAATAGCTCTCTGGGCTCAGAATGGGGCAGCCAGAGGCGGGGGTGGGGAGTTGAAGGAGGGGTGAGGGGGGAAACAAGTATGCACAGAGACCCGGGGCCATGGGGAGTTGAGGACACACGCCTTAGACACAGATCCAGGATGGCTGGCCTCAGGATGGGTGGGTCTAATGGAGGGAGGGTCTCAGGATGGGCGGGTCTCATGGAGGGAGGGTCTCATGGAGGGTGGGTCTCATGAGGGAGGGTCTCATGGAGGGAGGGCCTCAGGATGGGAGGGTCTCATGGAGGGAAGGTCTCAGGATGGGCGTGTCTCATGGAGGGAGGGTCCAGGATGGGCTTGTCTCATGGAGGGAGGGTCTTAGGAAGGGTGGGTCTGATGGAGGAAGGGTCATAGGATGGGCGAGTCTGATGGAGGGAGGGTCTCAGGATGGGCAGGTCTCATGGAGGGAGGGTATTAGGATGGGCAGGTCTGATGGAGGGAGGGTCTAATGGAGGGAGAGTCTCAGGATGGGCGGGTCTCATGTAGGGTGGGTCTCATGAGGGAGGGTGACAAGGAGGGAGGGACTCAGGATAAGTGGGTCTCATGGAGGGAGGATCTCATGGAGGGGGGATCTCAGGATGGACAGGTCTCATGGAGGGAGGGTCTCAGGATGGGCAGGTCTCATGGAGGGAGGTTCTCTGGATGGGTGGGTCTCATGAGGGAGGGTCTCATGGAGGGAGGCTCTCAGGATGGGAGGGTCTCATGGAGGGAGGATCTCATGGAGGGAGGGTATCAGGATGGGCAGGTCTCATGGAGGGAGGGTCTCAGGATGGACGGGTCTGATGGAGGGAGGGTGTCATGAGGGAGGATCTCATAGAAGGAGGGTCTCAGGATGGGCGGGTTTCATGGGGGGAGGGTCTCAAGATGGGAGGGTCTCATAGAGGGAGGGTCTCAAGGAAGGAGGGTCTCAGAATGTGTGGGTCTCATGGAGGGAGGTACTCATGGAGGGAGGGTCTCAGGATGGGTGGGTCTCATGGAGGGAGGGTCTCATGGAGGGAGAGTCTCAGGATGGGTGAGTCTCATGGGGGGAGGGTCTCAAGATGGGCGAGTCTAATGGAGGGAGGTTCTCATAGACAGAGGGTCTCATGGAAGGAGGGTCTCAGAATGGGCGTGTCTCATGGAGGGAGGGTCTCAGGATGGGTGGGTCTCATGGAAGGAAGGTCTCATGGAAGGAGGGTCTCAGGATGGGCGGGTTCTCATGGAGGGTGGGTCTCAGGATGGAGGGGCTCATGGATGGTAGGTCTCAGGATGGGCGGGTCTCATGGAGTTAGGGTCTCAGGATGAGCGGGTCTGATGGGGGGAGGGTCTCAGGATGGGCGGGTCTCATGGAGGGAGGAGCTCAGAGGGTGGGTCGCAGCATGGGTGGGTCTCGTGGAGGGAGGGTCTCACGATGGGCAGGTCTCATAGACGGAGGGTCTTAGGATGGGCGGGTCTGATTGAAGGAGGGTATCATGGAGGGAGGGTCTCAGGATGGGTGGGTCTCATGAGGAAGGGTCTCATGGAAGGAGGGTCTCAGGATGGGCGTGTCTCATGGAGGGAGGGTTTCATGATAAGCGGGTCTCATGGGGGAGTGTCTCACGATGGGCGAGTCTCATGGAGGGAGGGTCTCTTGTAGGGAAGGTCATGGAGGGAGGGTCTCAGGTTGGGCGGGTCTCATGGAGGGAGGGTCTCATGGAGGGAGAGTCTCAGGATGGGCGCATCTCATGGAGGGAAAGTTTCATGATGAGCAGTTCTCATGGGGGCAGTGTCTCAAGATGGGCGGGTCTCATGGAGAGAGGGTCTCTTGAGGGAGGGTCTCAGGATGGGTGGGTCTCATGGGGGGAAGGTCTCAAGATGGGCAGGTCGTATGGAGGGAGGGTCTCATGGAGGGGGGTTCTCAGGATTGGGGGTCTCATGTTGGGCGGGTGCCAGGATGGGGGTTCTCATGGCAGGAGTGTCTCACGGAGAGTGGGTCTCATGGAGGGAGGGTCTCATGGAGGGCGGGTCTCAGGTTGGGTGGGCCTCAGGTTGGGTAGACCTTGGATGAATCGCTACCAGACTGACCTGCAGTTCGGGAGGTTTTCTCACGTGATTGTCACAGCTGGAGAAAGTGCTTCAAATCTTCAAATTGCAGCTCTCTCTGGGGCTCACACAGATAGGACCTGGCACATGAGCCATCACGTCACAGGAAACCACTCAGTTTTTATGACGCCACTGCATGGCAAAGGCTGTGTGCAATGTTCCATTTCCCAGTAAATAAGCATGGCTCCCCCCCACTCTTTTCGATATAGCTCCATGTAGACATCATTGGCTTCATTATATAGGTAATTATGGTTGAGATTAAAGATGATGTGATACAAAGTCCCATGTCCCAACAGCCTAACAGTATCATAAGTAAGAAAGAAAGACACTGGGTTCTGTTTCCTATGTCTTTGCATGGAGCAGTGCTCTTCATGTTACCTAGCTGTATACACATGAGTGTATAATTTGCATGGATACACTTATATATGTATATATGCACACATGCTCTTCAAGTTACCTAGCTGTACACACATGAGTGTATAATTTGTGTGGATACACGTATGTATTTATATGCACGCAAATGTGCCTGTGCGTATTGGAAACGTTGTGATGAGGTGGTGATAGTTTGTGGGTGGTGAGACCTCGAATCTGCATCTGTAACGAGTTTCCAGATAGTGCTTATGGTGCTCATCGAAACAGATGCGCTTTGTCCTGGCATTCTGTGGGCAGTGCTCCCTGTCTGTTATCCAGTCCTCTCCCGCCTGTTCACACTGAGCAGAAATATGCTTGGAGCGCAGAAGGCTTCAGGCAAGAGCCATGTCATGTGTGTGTGCATTTGGTCCTGAGCCCCAGCACGCGTGTCAGAGCAAACTCCTCCTCCTGCTCACTGTGCTTGTGAAAGGCAGTGGAACTGGATGGTGCGCAGGGAGAGGAAAGGGGAAGTCCTCACCCTGCGACTCTAGGAAGCAAAGTGTTCTCTCCAGCAGCTACAGATCTCACTGAAGCTATCAGCACCAGTGTCCTTTGGAAACCATCTGCTTGCTGTTGATGGTAGAGAAATCCGTTAGTTTAAAAACGAGATACACAGCCTCACTTGAAGACAACCGCTAGGAAAGTACAGAAGACACAACAGAAAAGAGACATGATATTTACTGGTGAAGTGCCTGACATTTAAGTAAAATGAGATCTGGGCTTTAACTTTTACCATCCTTCTAATCCATAATTGAAACAGGGAAAAGTTAATGCATTTCAAATCAAGTAGAGTAAATACGTTATTGGGACCATAGGCAAAACTGTGCATTTTGATCTTCATTTTCAGAAACCAATTTATAGATTAAATTTGCAGCACTCCCGTCACAAGATACAGTGATCAAATTCCAAACCAAAGTAAAGTCTTATAAATTCATCTGACTTAACTAAAAGTTAAGATACATTTTCTACATTTGAAAGGCAAATTTAAACCGCGATGCTATGTATCTTACGGAAAATGAACATATTTGGAAGTACAATCACGATGTACAGTAGAGATCCTCCAGTGTTAGTGATTTTATTTCACATTTACTATAAAAATAATTTCAGTTCAAAAATTTAATTTGTTTATAAGAATTTTTAAACGTTGGAGGTGTTATGAGATGGTGCAGCACTTGTGACTTATTGGTGAGGTTTTGAGTATGTACTTATACATGATTTATAAGAGGAGGACCTGGAGATGAGGCAGGACCTGGGGACACCGGGACACCTCCGTTCAGGTGGCCGGCCTTGAGAAGCCACCCCCACCCCCGCGGCTGGGGGTGAGGCCCTGGCCTGTCACAGTTTGCCCAGGGTGGGACTGGAGTCAGGAAGGAATCCAGCCAGGCCCAGCAGAAGCTAGCGGGGAGAGGGGAATTAGAAACGACCCAGCTGCCCAGCACGGAGTTCTATCCTCATGTCCTAAATCTCATCATAATCTTCACGACCTAACCCTTCCTTTGTTCCATATTCATAGAAGAAAGAAAAGTCCTTAAAATGCTACTTCAAATCAAACCTAAGAAGTCGGGTTGTTTTCAGGATGCCTTTGAACAACATAAGTGATACTTCAATTTGACAAAAATACAGACAACACTGTTTTAATGAAATAAATATTTACAGTGAAGCAGAGCAAATAATCATGATTTTTAGGTCACAGTTTCCTGTGACCTACTGGTGTTTGGGTGGATGATTAGGAATGAATACCATGTTTCTGTGCAACTCTGTTAGATAGGCTCTCATGTCTCAGGAACTAGAGATGGTGGCATTTTGTTGTATTTTCAGGAATGTTTAAGACAAAAATGAATATAAACTGCTAATTATCAGAGGTCAGAAAGACCAGAACTGTCATAATTTTAAAAATGAAGTATGCTGTAAACTGTAGTCTGTTCTTTTCAATGTATATGTTTGACTTAATCTTTCTTTTTGCTTTTCCTGCTTTTGTGATATATTAAGCAAATTTATAATTTAGTTAGTAGTTATATTTTCCAAATTCTCCTTGCCTCCAACATTCTTCTGAATACTGATTTCCTGTTATCTGAGTATAAGAAGCCCTTATCATTTAGTCATATTAATAATTTTCAAGGAAACACATTGCTTATAGTCTTTTACTTAATGTTCCCTCAAGTTTATTCAAACCAGTATTTGAAATGAACCCTTGGCCAATAATTGGCCACAAGATTCCAATGAAATGGGAAAGATAGAGAAATGTTTACCAGGCTTCCTGTTTACCCTGCAGCTTTCAAGAGAGGAGATGGCGTTCAATTTGCTTGTTTAGAACAGACAATAAAAATTGCATAAGCCAAACAACAAAGTAAAATACAACAAGGTGCTGCGAATGGTTAGGTCTCGAGTTACACTGGGAAAGTTCAAATGAATGGTTTTAGAAGATGTCTGGCCCTCACCTAAGGAATCACAAACCAGGCCAATGGCATGGTGCATCGCTGGGCTGATCCAGAAGTGTGAAGGTAAGGAACTGCGAATAATTCGATGTTTTTTTTAAAAGATATTTTTTATCAATTTTTAAATCTGAGTCTTATGTCTAGCACTTACCTAGCCTCTTTTTCTTCTTGGTCAACTTGTTTTTTGTTGTTATTTTTAATTTCTTCCTGCCTAGTGCTCACCTTTAATCATTGGATTAGTTCGGAACATTCGCTGGCTGTCTTCTTTCCAATCTTTCCATGGGAAACCCTCACTGATATTCCATATTGCTTGAGTCACTTCTCATCTATATATCATCTGTCATCTATCTGCCCATTCATTTCTCATCTCTCAATCCATCAAGCTCTATCACCTGTCATCCATCCATCCATCCATCACCAATCATCTATATGTGTATCTATTATCTGTCTAAATATCATTTATCTATCTGCCTCTCTACTATCCACCTATCTACATAGCAATCTATGTAGCTACCTGCAATCTATCTTTTGTCTGTCTACCTATTATTTCTCTATCTATATATGTATGTTTGTTTGCACGTATGTATGTATGTATGTGTCTGTCTGTCTCTCTCTCTCTCTTTCTTCTCATAGATATAGTCCTGGTCCTTATAGTACTCATCAGCAATAAGAGAAATATGACAAATTTATTTCAAGATGTGATGTTTTATCATAAATTATGAATTTTTAATCAGCTGGGGGTAGTGTCAGTTTTACAATAGAAGCTCATGAATGTTATGAATAAATACTATTTTACTAAACTGTACCTGAAACCTAGACTATCCCTGGTGTTTTATAGAGCATTATTTTGAAATGAGGAAAATACTGCAGTTAAAATTTTTCACAGCAAAGAGATAGTTCTCACAAACTAAGTAACTCATTTAGTTACAAGTATGCATTATGAAAACATGTTTAAAGTAAACAAATGACATCACTAAAGGAAAGGACATGGTTTCATATTATCTTGATTCAGAAATTATAACCCCCTAATATCTAATGCTTTCTCTGAAACAATATGTTTATATTTATTCTGTTGTGCCTTCGGTCTTCATAGTGTAGATAAATAAAAGTTTCAGAAGGTTTCTGGCACATTCAGGTAAGAAATGTGCTACTCAGGCTGGGAATGTGGCTTAGTGGTAGAGTGTTTGCCTAGTATGCATGAAGCCCTGGGTTCGATTCCTCAGTACCATGTAAACAGAAAAGGCCAGAAGTGGTGCTGTCGCTCAAGTAGTAGAGTGCTAGCCTTGAGCAAAAAGAAGCTCCGGGACAGTGCCCAGGACCTGAGTTCATATGCCACAATGGACATAAAGAAAAAGGATAAGAAATGCGCTGCCTGGTGTGCTATCTATATCTCTACCTACCTACCTACATGTCTGTCTGTCTGTCTGTCTGTCCACCTACCTACCTACCATTTGTTTATTCTCTATCATCCGTCTATCACTTCTTTTCTTTCTGCCAGCTTGAACCCTCCCGTGTTCAGTTTTCTTTTCCACAGCTGTCACTCTACCACTAACGCCATACTTCCAGCCTAGCTTTCTGCTGGTTCATTGTAGATGGAGTCTTTGGAACCTTTCTGGTCCAGTGAGCTTTGCAATTTGAGCCTGTGTTTCTCAGCCTCCTGAGTAGTTAGAATTATGGGTATGAGCCATCAGCTTCAGGAGATTTGATTGGCACCTCTTGTTTTACAAAAGCAACTCAAGCTGGAATAGGCAGAAGCATTTCTGTGTTTCCTTCTTCCCTACATGCTTTCAGAGACCACATGGGCATAGGTTTATGGAAGGAATGAAGGAAGGAAGGGAGGAAGGAAGGGAGGAAGGAAGGGAGGAAGGAAGGAAGGAAACAATAGACTCAGGAGTAAGGAGGGAAGGAAGGGGGCAGAATAAAGGAAAAACTTCACACTGTCATTTTTTTTTAAGTGCATGGAGACAAACTTGGCTTTGTGTGGATATCCCATATGCACTGGTATCTTAATCATCTCTACCAATGAGCTCCCGCAGGCCGGCGCAAAGGTGGTTTGAAGAGAGGGCGTCCAAGGTGCTGAGGGTTGGAGGTGAGTACAGGCACCATTTCTTTCAGGACATCATTAAGGAAGCCGCGCCAGGGCTCAGGCCTGCTCCCCGGGCACCCAGGGGGCTGAGATCCCAGCATCAACCATCATACTCCAGGTTCCCAGGGGGCTGAGATCCCAGCATTGAGCATCGCACCCCAGGCACCCAGGGGACTGAGATCCCAGCATTGAGCATGGAAGCTTTAAGGATTGTTTCCTTGGTCTTTATTGGTCCTGTGAAAATGACAATGTGGTTGGTGGATGTGCTATTCTAGTCTGGTCTGTTTGGGGTTCTAAAGGCTTCTTGTATCTGGATGGGCTTATCCTATTTCATGTTTGGGAAGTTCCTTGCTAGGATTCTGTTAAATATAGTTCCTATTCCATTAGCTTGCTTCCCTAGGCCCTGCTCAACACTGACTAGCCTTAAATTAAGCTTTCTGGTTGTATCTTGGAGCTGCTGAAGAGATCTATTTCGTTTCTTGGGTTTGTTTTGAATAATTGTCTGCTCTTTTTCTATGAAGTCTAGATTGTCTTCAAGTTCAGAGATTCTACCTTATGTGTTATCTAATCTCCTGTCAAGACTTTCTACTTTGTTTTTCTTTCTTTCTAATTTATCAGCTTTGTTGGCTTCAATGTCTTTGTTGAAGGTTTGTTTTAGAACTTGTGTGGACTTCTCTACTACCTTGATTTGGCTTTCAGTGCTCCCTCTCTCAAATAATTTAGCTGCGTAGTTATTCTTTCACTGGACTCCTTTTCCTTCTGTTTGAAATCATTCAGTTTTAAGTTTGTTTATTTTATGAAATCCTCTGGTAATCTTTGGTTAGCCTCATCATCCTCATTCATAGCTGTGCTAAGGCTTTGATTATTCTTTTCAGCATGTTTACCAGTACTGTTTGCATAGCAGTTTTAGAACTATGTTCTAGGTTTTTCATTGACTGCTCTGTTTTCTGTTTATTTTGAATGGGAGCTGAGGTTCTGTGACTTGCCATTTTTCTTGTGTTTCTATGATTCGTTTTGCACATTTGGAAACGAAAGCAAACCCAACAACACACCAGAACACAATTTTAAGGCATGAACCAACCTAGAGAGCCCTGTAGTTGCACAGAATTTAGAGGTCACATGCATGCATAGGTGTTTTCACTCTTTCTCTGTTTTGGATATAAAAGCTGATCCAAATACAACCACTAAACACAGTTTTAAGAAAAAAACAACACCTCTGAATCCTGTAGTTGCACTGATTTTAGAGGTCCAAAATCATTGATAGGTATTCCCCTATCTATCTCTGCTTTTCTTTGTTAGTGGAAGGATATTGTGATTCATGAGTGGGGATTTTATACAGTTGTAATCAGTTAACAAATCTATCATGAGGTTTAATACAATCTGGACCAAAAGGATAACACAATAAGCCACCTTGACACAATCAAAATGAATACAGATACAGTTTAGCTCAATGACAAACAACTAGGGATCAATGGACCAAGAAAAACAAAGGAGTAAAAGACCCAGAATTAAGAGATATAATAAAAAATAGGAGGAGAAAATAAGAGAAGAGGAATGTAGAGAAGAAAAGGAACAGAAAGATAAGACCTAAATTCAGAGAAAGTAAAAAGACAGTACAAAAAGAAGAAAAAAAAGGAAAGAAAAATATGAAAACTAAAAACTCTGTATATGACATAATAATACTAAAATTAAAAATACTAAGATTGAGAAATAGAAAATAGAGTAATGAAAATATAGTCTGAATTAAGTATGCACACAATGAAGAAGGAGGCTTAGTAATCACAATCAGCTGTGTATCTAGGAATGAACAGAGCAGCTATGAAAAGAAAAAAATTGGGGAAAAGGGAAAAAAGTCAAATAGAAATAATAAAAAGTAATAAGAAAATATAGAGAAATTTTCTTCACTTTACTTGGGGGAGTTTGTGTCTCTCTGGTGTCTGCTATCCAGTCTCTTGATGGAACCTTTGGTTTCCTTCTGGAGGTCAGTTTTCCTTGTGGCTTAGTTGGTTTCTCAAATCAGTTTGTTAGAGCAGGAAGAAAAAAGGTTCTTCCTTACAGACTTGGGGTCTTTGCGCTCCTACTTGCAGACTAATTTTGTGGGAGGGCGGCCTGCTTTGTGTCACACCGGGAGGAGGTGACTGGTGTCTGTAGCTTGGTGCCCCTGCGCGTGAGCTTATGTGTGCTTGGGGGTGTGACCTGTCTAGACGCAGTGGCCTTTCCCAGAAAGGCTAGCTCCTCATAAGATCTTTTGGTCAAGTCTGGAGCTGCTGTCAGCTTGTATGACCTATCCAGTATTTTTTTTTTAATTTTTCCAGTGATATTTTACACACTTTTTGTCATTTTGTTTCCTGCAGCTGGCTGAACTGCAGTTTCAGCTGCAGCTATCTGAAAGGGCTATCTTTGTTCACTGCAGAAGGATGGGGCTGCAACTCCCTGTGCCTCGCTGGTAAAGGAAGTTTTCCTCCTGCATGGGGCACCCTTCCCTGGGCAGAGCTAATTCTCAATGGTCACGTTCCTTTGCCCTGGTGAAAAACGATGTTGCAGTAGTTGCTTGTCAGGCCTGAGCTATCTGCTAGCGGCTCTGGCAGGGTCGATGGTACGATCAGAGATGGTGCTCTTGTCTTCTCTACTGGTGCCAAGCTTGGGGGAAGCCTCCCTCCGTCTCTTCTGGGGGCAGGAGTGAGCGTGACTCTTGTGGGGCACGCATGTTTTCCCTTCGCTTTCCAGATTTTCCGCACACTGCATCCATCTGTGGCCAGCAGGATTTGCATTTCTGCTGCTGGACCTGCAGTCCACGTTGCATGTGAGTGATGGCCGCAAGCATGCTGTCTGCTACCCCAACGCTGGTTTCTTGACGAGAGCTCCGTTCCATCCCAGCTGCACCTCCACCATCTTCCTCTTTCTCTCTGACATTATTTTTGTCTCTTTTTTTTCTGGTCTTGTGTTTTTGAACTCAGATCTGCCCTTGTGCTTCTTTTGCTCGAGGTGAGTGCTCTACCACTTGAGCCACAGCTCCACTTCCAACACTTCTGGGTAGCTTGCTGGAGAGAGGAGCCTCACAGACTCTTTTGCTCAGGACGGCTCTGAACTTTGATTTTCAGATCTCAGCCTCCTACATACCTAGGTTTAGAGGCACGAGACACCAGTCCCCGTCACTTAAATGGAGACAGCATCACTTAATCATTCCTAACTGACCTCACAGGTGTGTTTTCATGCTGGTTGTCATTTCATTGAAGAGTGTATCATATCCCTTACAGTTTTATATTCAGAATTCATTTAAACCCCACCAATTCATATTAGGTGCTGAAATACATCTTCACTAGTGAGAGACACTGTCTGTGCAGTAATTCTGACAGAATCTGAGGTTACTCCAGTAGCACGTGCCTTCTCTGCCAACATAGAGACATTGATTGCATGTGTGTCAATCAGTAGAAAGCCTGTATAGTGTGTTCTCAGAATACTTCCTTATAATATGATGCCAAAACTTTTCTAGTACATAAGTACGAGAGTATAATTTTGAATCACCACCCAACGCAGTTGCTAAGGTAGTGTTTTGGAAAGAATAAGTGAGTTACCATATTCATCATTTCCATTCTCCTTACACAGCAGGTGTAATAGCAGCGAAGACCAATTTTGTCTCTTTTTTCTCTAAAAGCTCAAGTTCTGTGACCATCACCCACAGTTTTTCATTAGCAAAACCCGATTTGCATGCTGAGCTGCAGTGCGAAGCAAGGATGGTAACACCAAGGGCCACCTCTGGCATATTCTCAACAAGGGCATGGCGTCACCTCCCACATCATACAGGAGTTCCACCCAATTTCCCAGCATGAGCTCCTAATTTAATTGTCATTTGGAGTGCATCTAAGTATAAAGAGGCTATCACCTTATTGCGAAGGAGGGATCTACTTACAGATTAAAATTCCCAATATCAAATAGAAATGTAAGAATAATATTGATGGAACCAGTCAAGTTTAAAGAAGAAAATGTTACCTAAATCCGATGTACAGAATCTTGTAATGTGTTTTAATGAATGTGCTTTGCGAGGAGAACCAACTTACTTAAGTAAGTAATAAGTGACAATAAGGCACAACTTCCCACGACTAAAACATTAAAGAACCACTATTTAGTTCATTTAAACTTTGGTTAGAATATTTTCACGAGAAGATAAATACCCTGAAATGCTTTGGTCCAGTGGTCATTGCCACTTCATTAGAGGAAAGTAAAACCAATAAATAGATAGATAAATAGTGGATGCTAGAAGACCTAAACCTAGGAGGAAAAAAAGCCACCACTGCCAGGCCATGCATTATTATACAATCGTATGCTTTGTGTGCTGTTTAAAGAAGCATGGCGCCCGAGAGCCTGAGTTGGCTCATGCCTCTAATCCCAGCTACTCAGCCAGGGGAGATCTGAAGGTTGTGATTCTAAGCCATTCTGGGTGGAAAAGCCCAGGAGACTCTTAGCTTCAATTAAAAACAAATCCAGAAGTGCTAGCCTTGAACAGAAACATTAAGGGATAGCACCCAGGCTCTGAGTTTAAACCCCAGAACCTGCTCCAAGAAGGGGGGGGGGGTGGTGAGGGAAGAAAAGAAGCAAAGGAAGGGAAAGAAAAGAAAAGAAAGAAGAAAAAGAGAGTGATACTTGTTTCTGATTTGTAAGTGGAGATGTAGTAGAACATTAGAACAATCTTTTCAAGAGCGTGAACTCTACTTGTGATCTTTTCATCATCCTTAAATACCCAGATTCTGATATCAAATTCACAGTGCCGTTCTTCCCTACTGAAAAGTGTGTGTTAATATCAGTGGTGGATGTTTAGTAATAAACGCAGAGACATAGTTCCATTTATTTAGCATATTTTATTCATAGGTAATAATCACTCAGGAATTATAAATGCCCTCTACAATAGGTACCTGATTATCAAAACACTTCAATAACATGGGAAGTCTTACATTTTGCTCTTACATCAAATAATGGTGCATTAATGTCATACATTTTTGGGCTTATGAATATTTACCTTTTAAAATTTGATTATCATGAGTTGGGGGACAGTGATTCACACCTGTAATCCTAGCAACTCAGGAAGCTGAGATCTGAGAATTGCAGTTTAAAGCCAGCCTTTGGGGGACAGAGAGGTCCCCATGAGAATCTTATCTTTAATTAACCACTCACAAATCAGAAGTGGCCCTGTGGCTCAAGTGGTAGATTGCTAGCCTTGAACACACAGAGGCTCAGGGACAGCACCCAGGGCCTGAGTTCAGATCCAAAAACCAACAACTACCCATCTTCTCTCCTCCCAAACCCTCGGGATTCTAGCCCTCAGCGCTCTACCTTGGCAGAGCACTCTCCATGGCAGAGGACATATAGCTTTTGTCCTTCTGTGGCTGAATTATTTCAGTTAACCAGGTACTCCAGTCACACCATCATTTGGTAAGTGACAGGATGTCCTTCCTTAGGGCTGAATATAAAAGTGTTCCATTGTACACATTCGTATGTGTACACACAAATGTATATATGACTACATATATGCACATTCACACATATATGTATCATATTCTAGTCCATTCACCCATCTTACATATACACATGTATATACACATGCACATCACACTTCCTTAGTGTATGGACAGACATTTCACTAGATCCTATAATTGCCTTCTTTGAACAGTGTTATAATAAACATTCAAGTATAAAGTCTCTTTAAAGTACTAGTTCAGTTTCCTAAAGGAAATAAAGGAATAATAGTTCTGTTTCTTCACTTCTTTACCAACTCTTTGGGGGAGGTTTTTGTCCTTTTGCTAATAATCATTCAAACTGTGGTGAGGTGATATTGGTGTTGATGGATTTGCCTTTCTTCTAATATTAATGCTACTAAATTCTTTTTATATATTTATTTATGTATTTCTCCTCCTCCTCCTCCTCCTCCTCCTCCTCCTCCTCCTCCTCCTCCTCCTTCTCCTCCTCTTCATCCACCTGGGGGCTGTCCCTGAGCTTTCTTGTTCAAGCCTGGCATGACCACTGAAGCCACAGCTAAGAGATGTGGGCCGTTTTCATGGTTAGTTGGAGATAAGAGGCTCATGGATTGTCATGTCATTGCATGAACTGAAATCCTCAGATCTTGGTCTGTTTAGTAACCATGTATATATCTTTTAAAATATTCAAATTATTTGCTCATTTTTTTCACTTGAGTATTTGGTGTTTTTATTTTTTATGATGCCAGTATTGGGTTTTTTGTTTGTTTGTTTGTTTTGAGATTCTTAGCTATTCAGGATATCAGTCTTTTGTCAGATTATTTTGCAAATATTTTCCCCATTCTTGGCACCATCTCTTCACTAGGTCTGTGGTTTCCTTTGCTTAAGTCACATAAACTGTTTTATTAGCATTACCAGTAAGTAGGTTATTAAAAATATGAAATCTTAGACCAGTCCTCATTAATAGTGATTCAGAGTTTATATTTTGACAGAGTAGCTGAGTGACTTAAAAAGACTTTAATTTGGAAGACAATTTTAAGCATGCTGGAAATTCACAAATGTGGTAGAATTTACATAAAAATTGTTATAGCACACATATTCTGATTTAGTATCAAATATGTATGGTTCATAATACTTATATGCATTTGGTTACGAAAGTATTGCAAATAATTTATAATGTCAACACTAAACTTATATGAAAATAAGCGACGAGTGAACTATGTTAGACATAGGACGTCGAGTGCTTCACGATACCCTTCTCTGTGCAGTATTTGGAAGGTGAGCCTCAGAGGCAAAGACTAGATGGTGGGGTGGTTCAAGAGGCTGGGTTCAGGCGGCAGCCCCTCTGAAACACGCTGCTCACATGCTGCACGATTTCCATTAACCAACAGGAAACCTTTTAACGAGCTAGTGCGCAATGTGGTGACTCCATTTGCCCACCACATACGATACCTCAGCAGGCTTCACCTGTTCTCTTCATACATAGATATGTGAGAGGCAAGGCAGAGAGAGAAAGCAGAGGAATAAATGACAAGACATTGTTATTGGTTTATATGTGGGGAGATATTATTTCATCATTTGCAGCATCTACCACAACCTCTGCCCTGGGTCCCTCCAGACAGAGTACCTCTGACAATTGTCCTTATCCCACTATTACAGTTACAAAGAATCTACTGCTCCAGTAATTCACCTGTGGGCCCAGGCTCATCCCCACCCCTCCCCAGAGTGTGACGCTGCTCCTTATTCCCTTATTTCCGATGACTTCATTTATGCTTTCTCTGTTTGCTTTTAAGAAAACACCTTAAATATGTTCTTTGGTATAATTCAAAAACCATATGGAAAGACCCAAGTTCAAATTGGTATTGCAGACTGAGCTGAGATAGGGTGATATTCTTTCAAAAATGTTGAAAATAGCCATCTCTGAATTATTGGAATTTGTAACTATTCCCATGCTACTTGACAATAGAAGAAATAATGAATGAGCACATGATTTCTTCAATGTAAAGAGAAGCCTTTACTTCTGGACAAATTAATTTATCATTTTCTTTATTGAGACAGAAAAGTACATTTTACAACCTATCTACAAAGCTTCATATTAGAGAAAGCTTTTCTTTTATCCTGGCAGCAAAAGAGATTAGTCTCTCTCAAAATTACTGGGGTGGGGGCTGGGGATATAGCATAGTGGCAAGAGTGCCTGCCTTGGATACAGGAGGCCCTAGGTTCGATTCCCCAGCACCACATATACAGAAAACGGCCAGAAGCGGCGCTGTGGCTCAAGTGGCAGAGTGCTAGCCTTGAGCGGGAAGAAGCCAGGGACAGTGCTCAGGCCCTGAGTCCAAGCCCCAGGACTGGCCAAAATAAAAATAAAAATTACTGGGGTGATTCAGTCACATAGGCTGAATAAAATTAATCCTTTTATATAAGGAAAGATGAAAATTTTGAGTTGACAGTTTAAATAGATTTTTCCATCGTGCTTAGGAGGCCTTCCTGTCCTAATATTTTGGAGGAAACTGCTACTGAGGTAAGTTAAGCTCCTGTAATTACATCACAGAACTGTAAGATATCAAGGAGTTTTAAGAATTAGACTCGTGCTTAAGTGTAATTGTAACAAGGTCTTTGAAAATGTCTCTCAAATATATGCATGTGTCATTGCCATGAATTATATATGTACATTCTTTATATGATGTGCATACACATAATTTACATGATGTTCATATATAATTTAATTTATATGATGTTCATATATGTACATTTTACAATGCTGATACATATATTATTGAACATAAAGGAAAACATTTTAAGCTTAAATTTTAAGAAATGTTAGGTCTGTGATAAAACTTGCCTTAGAATTTGGGAGTCCAGAGGGGCTGGGGATATGGTCTAGTGGCAAGAGTGCCTGCCTCATATACATGAGGCCCTGGGTTCGATTCCCCAGCACCACATATATAGAAAATGGCCAGAAGTGGCGCTGTGGCTCAAGTGGCAGAGTGCTAGCCTTGAGCAAAAAGAAGCCAGGGACAGTGCTCAGGCCCTGAATCCAAGGCCCAGGACTGGCCAAAAAAAAAAAAAAAAGAAAAGAATTTGGGAGTCCACAGGCTTATTATATTTATGTGTCTTTGTGCCAGTAGTGAGGCTTGAACTCAGGGCCTAGAACACTTGCTGGACTTTTTCACTCAAAGCTCTGCCACTTGAGCCATAGCAACACATTTGGCTTTTTGCTGGCTCATTGGACTGAAGACTCTCATAGTTTTTCTGCCTGGGTTGTCTTCCCACCATGTAAATGGTAGCATATTGTGAGCTATATTTTTTCCTAATCACTGACCAAGATTGTGTGAGAAAATGAGCATTTTTTTTTTTACATTTTACTTATTCTTTTGTTTGTGACTCACGGTCTTACAATCTCCCTTAAATATTTCTTTCAAGGCTGGCACTCTACCACTTGAGCCACATGGCTATTTCAGGCTTCTGGTGGTTAATTGAAGACTACTGCCAACATGGCTCAGAACCATGACCCTCATCTGTCTTGAGCACATTAATATTTAATTACTGTTTAAGGACATTTACAGAAATACATTTAGAGGCTCTACCAACTGCCTGTAAGTTAAAATTTCAAGGCAATGTTTGTATTTGGAAATTTGTGAGATATCTGGAGTTTAAGTCCTGCAAGCTAGTCAGGTAAGGCTTTTAGGTGGTTGCTGGGCCTATTTCTGGTGAGCATTTAATAATGCATTCACCACTAAGAACATGCTAATGAACTTGTAAGTTTACTGAAGGTGATTGACAATTTGTTTTTCAGGACCCTGGGATTGCCAATTTGTTTTTCAGGACTCTGAAGTTCACAAAGGAAAAGTAGAGCCAGCAGGATAGAATATTGGTGTGCAGGGAGGAGTACTTCAAAGTCTCTTGGGGAGCAACAGGGCAGAGTGGTGTGGGTGCTGGAGGCTCAGAAGCTGAAGTTGAAATGTTTAGTATAACATGTGCCTCTCAGGCCTAATTCCCCAGTACCACATATACAGAAACGGCCAGAAGTGGCGCTGTGGGTCAAGTGGCAGAGTGCTAGCCTTGAGCAAAAAGAAGCCAGGGACAGTGCTCAGGCCCTGAGTCCAAGCCCCAGGACTGGCAAAAAAAAAAAAAAAAAAAAAAAAAAAAAAACCTGAAAGAAACATCTGCCTCTCTTGCAGCCAGTCCTCTGCCTTTTAACCTTTGCATTTTTTCTTCTTCACTAAAGTTCAAACAACAGCAGGAAGTAAATAGTGATTTGAAGGGAAAAACAAAGCAGCAAGAAAGTTTGAAAGTCCAGTGGGCACCAAGAAAACTCCAGGTGTGGAGGATCTGAGGAAGGAAATTAGCTCTTCCTGAGCAGCAAGTGAAAAAGAACCTCCAGGGTTTTACAACATGGACTGGGATATTGGATTTCCTAAAGAGTCAAGTGATGCCAGGCCTTCTGCTCTTAGAATCAAAGATCATTGTATCACAGTGTATCAAGTGTAGAGAACACAGGGAAAGAACCACTTTAGGATTGAAGTAGTCTGTGCTGGGGGTCGGGGTAGGGGGTGGAAGGGAGAGATCTGTGGCTGCTTAGGCAAAAGTGTGAGATCTTACTTGAAAGACACACTCATGATGCAAAAGTGCTAAGGGCTGTTGTTCAAGTGGTAAACACTTGCCTAATAAGTACACAGTGATGAGTGTGATTGAAAGGCAGTATCTTGCCTCTGTGACTGTTATATCATATCCCAACGATGTCCCAGCAGGGCCTGAGACTTGCTCTGTCTCTGGAGCTGTAGGATCTTGAAATTGATGTCATAGTGATTGGAAAAGGTTACTCCAAGAATAAGATACACCTAAACTCTTGTGTCTGAGTAAGGCTGTGAATCATCAGCCATGCTTAACATTTTTATGTCACTATTTATAAACAAGACCAAAAGAATGAGGACTTAAAGATCAGAAAGAAAAATTAGGACCTCAGATGTGTGAAGCGCCTTTCCTTCTTACACAGCTTTTCAAAACAGCTTTCAAACTGTGTTGCCTCTGTATTCAAGAACCATGTTAACATCCTGTTTATCAGCTTTAGCCTGTGGCCACTCATTAGCAAGCTGAGAAAGGCTAGACCTCTGGGGTCAATACCATTTCCCTGGTATTCTAAATTAAATCACTTTCTCAGACCTTTGTGCTTGGCCTTGCCTCTGCTGGGGAAGTTTCTCTTCTTCAAGTCCAAGATCAAATTTCATCTCTGAGGGGCTTGCTGGAATTCCCCTAGCCCAGCACTTCCTCTCATGACTCACTCCTGCTGCATTGCACTCTTTGCTTTTATGGTAGCTGTTAATCGCTCAATACAGAGAGGGCATATTTATTTATGTGTCTGTCTTTCCTATTGGAAAGTTGGGGACTGGATTGTCCTGCGGCATACTGCTCAGCAACAGGCATTCTTCTTGGTCATCCAGAGCAAATGACCCATCAGCCATAGGCAACTGAATGTTTGAGATCTGGTCCATCACTCTGTGATTACAGACTCAAAATCAGAAAGGGAAGTGGTTTGTCTAGGATTGCACTGTTTGAGGGTAGGTGTGGACATCGTCACACTGGAGGCCAATTGTTGTTTTACTGGGGCTGGAAATCTCCCATTCCTGAAACCTTCTAGAAGTGGTAGATTCTACCACTTCCAAGTCTCCCCTTCTAGCCTCACCCAACCTCCAAGCCACTATTTTTGGCTGGGTCATGGACATCATGGTCTGACTATATCTCAGTTACACTGACCCCAGCAAGCTTAGAAGAGATCTCACTATCTCAAACTCCCCTTTCTCCTTATTCTCTCTCTTCCTGTTTTTCTTGTCTTATGTAATAGGTGAAAGGATATGTCCCAGCCATCCCAGGGGACCAAGTAGAGATAATTACAGACAGGAGAAGATGGTTCATAGTAGGTTTATTAGTGGGGCCATAGGTCCCACGGGAGAGGGAGCTACATGGCATCTGCACCTTATCCATGTAGCAGCTTCTCTCTCTCTCTAGGGGTAAAGGGGAAGTAGTTTCTTTGTTCCCTTGTGATGAGCTCTATGTCAGGTTTTGGGTCTCTGCCAGAGGTGATCTCCCATTTGGGGGGAGGGCAATGGGGAACTTACTGGTTCTGGATTGAGTGTGTGTCCTGCGTTGCTGTGGGCTTTTCCCAGCTGGGGTGAGGCAATCTTAAATTGTCATTTTAAACATAATGTACTGAGGGATTGCAGTTACATAAATCAGATAATGGGTACATTTCTTTTTCAATGGTGCCAAATCTTCCCTCATTTCTCTCAGTATTTCCCTGCTGAACCCCTCCCTAACAAGTTGTATATTTGAGTTTCAACCTAGTGTCTAGTATGAATCACTACTGCATTCTTTCATCATTTGTCCCACCATTTCTGTGCTCTCCCTTAACCTCAACAAAACAGATAAATTTACATACAAGAAAGAAATCACAACCAGTGACAAAAGAGAAATCAAAGAAACAAAATGAAAAAGCAAAATACAAAAATCTCTTGTTCCATTTCTTGGGAGTTTATTTCAATAAATGTGATAAATTCAATAAATATGCATATAGCTATTGAGCCTTTATGATCTTCTCTTGAGAATATTCTCCTTTGGACTCACTATGTGAATCTGTAGACTCCCGTATAATTTGTCATAAGTGTAAGTTTTGTCTTTTACTAATCAGTATATATATATATATGTATATATATATATATATGGCATATTTCAGTTACAGCAGTGACAGAAACCATACAACCTATGTTTCTTTGTGTCTGGCTTACTTAGCTTACTATTACATTTGCCAATATTTCCATTTCCTTATGTAGGTAGCAAGATCATTCTTTCAGATAGACTCATAATGCCACGTTGTATATAAACTACACATTGTTGATCCACTCATCTTCTGAAAGGCATCTGGGTTGGTTCCACATCATAGCTATAGTAAATGCTACAATGTATATGATTGGGTGGCACTTTTACTTGTGGCCTCATTTGTGTTCTATTGGATGAATGCCCAGGATGGGAATTCCTTGGTCATAGGGAAGTTCTATGTTTACCTTTGAGGAGTCTTCATAAACTTTCAACAGTGACTGAACAAGTTTACATTCCTACAAACATTGAGGTAGTGTTCCTTTTTGTCCATATCCATGACAGCATCTGTAATTGTTAGTTTTCTGCATAATGGGCAGAGTAACTGGGGTGAAGTATAATGACAATGTTCTTTTTTTTTTTTTTTTTTGGCCAGTCCTGTGGCTTAGACTCAGGGCCTGAGCACTGTCCCTGGCTTCTTCTTGCTCAAGGCTAGCACTCTGCCACTTGAGCCACAGCGCCACTTCTGGCCATTTTCTGTATATGTGATGCTGGGGAACCGAACCCAGGGCTTCATGTATACGAGGCAAGCAGTCTTGCCACTAGGCCATATCCCCAGCCCGACAATGTTCTTTTGATTTGCATTTCTTTTGTGGCCAGTGTTGTCCAGTATATCCATGTATATCAATTGGCCTTTCTTATTTCTTCCTCAGAGAAATCTCTTTTAGATTTGAGCATATTTATTAATTTGGCTGATGTTTCTTTGAGAATTTGTTTTGTGTTGAGTTTAATGTTTGACCTCTGAGTAGATTTTAAGAATCAGGCTGTTGTCTTATACAGTTACTAAAGACCTTCTCCCATTCAAGGGCTAATTATCTTAGTCTATTTCCTTGCTGAGGTATAAGGATTCAGAAAGATTATTTTTATTCTTCCTTTGATTTTCTCATGGGATACTTCATGACATGCCTCTGATTCTCTTGAATTCTGAACCAGAAATTGAGGGCAATCTTGGGCTTTCATTACTTCAGGTCTTCAATCTTAACTCTGGCATATACTTCACCCTAATCTAACGTATCTCTTTTAGCTCCATCCTTTTCTGAAGAATATCCAATTTTACAATCCTGCTGGAGATGAAGTGATTTTGCATGACCAAAGGAAATTGGAAGCAGAATACGAGATTGTGAACATTTGGAATTTTCCAGAAGTTCTTGGACTTAAAGTGAAATTAGGAAAGTTTTCTCCATATCCTCTACAAGACCATCAACTATCTTTGCCTGAAGAGATGGTACAATGGGCCATGGGAACTACAGAGGTGTGTTGGATATCTTTGTAATGATTTTCAGAATATATTAGAGAGCAATATTCGCCCTTAAATTCTGTACCTAGTTGCATGCTAGCAGCTGAGTCCTGTAACACAAGCTACTTACCTGGCTGAGGCCTAAATAGCATATTTTCCACCCAGTCATCGCAGGAAAGCATGTGAGATGCATCACCAATTTACCATCAATTAGGTAGGAAGTGGAACTGTGCATCAATCACTAGGGTAAGCCATAAGCAACAAACCTCAGATACACAGCTTAGGCTATGAATTCAAGACTTACTTCTGGTACACACACATACATACATACATACATACACACACACACGCATGCACGGGCATGTGTGCACAAATTTATACCCTACATACTTGTTAACAACCAACTCTCTCAAACAATGCCATGGTATTGTTGTACCTTTAAATATTTCAAACTTAAGAAATTGTATGGATGGATCCTTGTATAGGAAAGGAACAGAATAATTTAATAGGGCTGGGCATTCATGGCACATGCATATTATTCTGTCAACTCAGGCAGCTGTCAGCCTTAGATCACAGATTACAGCAAGATCAACTCAGTAGAAAAATCTGGGCAACCATAATTCAATTAGCTACCAAATAGCACAAGGGGAGATTTGCCTCAAGTGGTAGGATCCTAAACTTGAGCAAAATCTTCTTAAAGGCAAGGCCCAGACAGAGTTCACACTTCCTCATGTATGTAAATATAACTCCTCTTCACATCACCTTGAAAACAAATATACATTTAAAAAATTAGTTGAGCTTGCCACACAGGCCTTGGATTTAGCATCAGGCTGAATAAAATTCTCTCTTCTGCCCAAATACCATGTGGACTTACGCATCATTGGTTCTTTACTTGAAAATCCCTTACAGCTTCAAACCACCATCAGATTTCAGCCTCCTGAGGATCAGAGGCATGGGCCATCAGACACTGGCCCCTATCCTGTGGGGCAGGAACTCTGCTCCTGGGCGCTGTCCCTGAGCCCTTCAGCTCTTGGCTAGAACTCTACCACTTGAGCAGAAATGCCACTTCCTGTTTTCTGGTGATTAATTGGACATAAGACTCTCACAGACTTTCCTGCCCAAGCTGGCTTTGAACTGTGATTCTCTGATTGTAGCCTCCTGAGTACCCAAGATCATGTTTTTACACGAAGCAAGAAAGCCTGTCCACTTGGCCACCAAGGGCTGGAAACTGTGGTTCAAGTTGTAGAATGGTAGCTTTGAGAATTCAGGGACAGTATCATGCCCTGAGTTCAAGCTCCAGGACTAGAACACACACACACACACACACACACACACCACACACACCACACACACACCAATCACCTTACCTATAATCCTAGCTACTTGGAGGTGGGAAATCTGAGAGTGGTGTGAAATCAGTTCCAGCAGTAAAGTCTGCTGATTAACCAGCAGAAAGCCATAGTGAAGCTGAGATTTAAGTGGCAGCACACCATCCTTGAGAAGAAACAAAAAGAAGAAAGCCCACGAGGCCCTGAATGCAAGCTCCAGTACTAGCACAACACAAAGCCAAATAAAAACTTGAAGATTTAGGAAAGATTAAGCAGTAGAATTATTCTGATTAAAATGTAATGTGTGTCATTAAGTGCCACGATGAACCCCTTGGTACAATTAATATACTCAAAGCATTACAGGAAAGCTAAACAGGCTCTATATGAAAAATATTAGCTGGAGGAGGTGGGCAAATGGAAACAGTGAATGAAGATGTTTATAGTCAGGAGGCAGGCAAGTACTAGAGAATGATAAGACGTATGAGTATGATAAGAACATATGGCTTGCAGTCTGAAAATACCACAAGAAACTCTCCCTTGGATAACTAATGTAAATTAGTAAGAAATCATAAGCTCCAACATTTCATGCCTATATTCCTAACTGCTCAGGAGGTTGAGGTTTTGAGGATCTTGATTTGTGGCAAGTCTTAGGCAGAATTGTTGGCAAGGATCCTTCCCCGATTAACAAAAACAACAAAAAAAGAAATTAAAAAGTAGTTATCCTGTGTTTATCGATGTTTGTTGAGAATGATATCATTAAATATGAATTACATATTTTTGTCTGTCATGGAGCTTGGACTCTGAGGCTAGGAAGTCCGTGACCACTTCAGCATGAATCTAGTGATTTACAACTTAAGATATGGCATCACTTGTGCTTTTTCTGTTGGTTAATTGGACATAAGGGTCTCAAATCATTTTCTGCCTGAGCTGGCTTTGAACTACCATGCTTAAATCTCAGCCCCCTGAATAACTTGGATTACAAGTCTCAGCCACCAGGGGCCAACTACTTTGGATTATTCTAAGCAGGTTTCTATGCTGTCACAAGGTATCAGAGTAATCATTTCATGTTTTAAAAGTTTATTTTTCTCCATGTCATGGAAGTTTCATTCAATGGTTAATTGCCTGCTACTTAGGTAACTTTGGTGAGGCAAAGAAGTAGAATACAGAACGATCTGGAATATGGTTATCCTTGTTAGTATGAATTGTCGCTCCAGTGCCCACCGGGGCTCCCTATTCCGTACACTTTTTAAGTAGACTCTGCTATCATTATTTCCTGGTCTCTTACTGTGATCTCACAGTCTTTTCTCAGTTTTTTCTCTAGTATCAGTCAAAGTAACTCTTTTCTTTCAAGAAAATATAGGTGTTATTAAGGATGTACTTCAAGTAGCCCACAGCAACCAGCATGGTGTCAAATGCTAATTAGACAATTTCTGTTTTTCATTCTGCCCCTCCCCCTTTACAATGTTTACTTCAGGCTAGCCATATAGCTCAGTGGTTGAACAGTGCCCTCCCCCCCTCAAACCCCACCGTCCCAGCAATACCCTCAGTTCCGTTCACAACATTTCAATCCATCCATCAACCAATACGTAAGTTTAATTTTCCCCCTCTTTCAATTTACAATGTACACTGACAAGTAAAATTTGTTAATAATTTATCTTATTCACATGCTTAACGCTTTTGTTAAGTTGGATAGTGTCATAAGTGATCCCAGATTCCCTAAATAATTATTCAACTCAGAAAGTGCCCACATGTGACAGGATGAAGGACATTGCAGAACTACCTCCTGTCTACCCAGACTGTTTACTACCATCCCCCAAGCAACAAGCCTGCATCAGAACACCCTAACAGCTGGGGGTGGGAGATCAGTGTTTGATGGTCCACACCTGTGAGCCCAGCCTACAGGAGGCAGAGGCAGCAGGTTCCAAAGCTCAAGGCCAGACCAGTCTTCCCAGTAAGACTCTGTATGTGATAACCAGCGAGCAAACAAATCAGTTCCCCAGCAAGCCTGCAGGCCCACAACCCCTAAATGAACCAAGAGAAAGGCAGGAAAGACTGGAAAAATGCATATGCTAGCACAAATATGAGGACATGTAATATGTGTGTATGTATAGATATATATGTATATTTATATATCTGCGAGTATGAGTGTATATATACATGTTTACACTCCGACAGCACTGGAGTTGGGAAGTGAATACAAAAGTGTGCCTAGGCTTATCTTGAGAGGTGGAAATGAAGGGCCAGACAGGGAGGATCTGGTCACCAGGGTTGAGACAAAGGGAGGGTTGGTGGAGCGGGCCAGTTGCATCCTGGACCGGAGCCCCAAGTGAAGGTAAGGGTGACAGCTACCTGGACTCAGGAGGTAGGGACAAGAAGGGCAGAGCCAGCAAGGAGCCTTAGGAGTTGTAGGGAGGGGACCTGTAGATTGTCACAAGAACCCCTGCCAGGAGGCAAGGGCGGGGCAGGTGTGTGTGCTCTGGGGAGGGGCTTAGAGGCAGAGCTGTCAGAAGGGTGGGTCAGGCAGAGGCCTATATAAGTTAGGAAGCTGGCCAGCTTGGTCGCTTTGGAAGGCAATGCCAGCAGGGCAAGGAGGAAGCTCAGAGACGTGCCTCGCAGTGACCAACCGACCAAACAGAGGATGAGTGCCCCAAGCAGGGCGAGTGACCCACGGCATCCAAGAAGACAGGGGAGTGGCCCGTGCCTCTCTGCGGAAAGGGACGGCATTGGCATTGGGATAGGAGCGGCTGAGTGGGCGTGTGGGGCCATGCAGCCGCTCCAGGAGCTCCTTTGCTCCAGCACGGACATGGACTTGCTCTGACAATCCTTGAGGCTGCTCTCCCGCTTGCCCATAACGCCGGAAATCCTGGTGGCCACGGGTGTCAGGGGGACGCTGGAGGATTTGAGCAAGCACCAGCAGGTGGGCAGTGTGGCCAAGGAGCTGGCCGAGCGCTGGGAGACCTTGGCTATGCTGAGCCACGAGTCAGAGGCTTGGAGCCAGGTCCCTGAGCACGTTGTGTCTCCAGAACCCATGGGGGAAGATCTCGGGCAGGGGGAAAAGAAGGAGGAGCACGCTTCTTTGAAAAGAATGTATCAGGTTATATAGAAAACTGGGCTTGAAAGGAATTGCTAAGAATCACTGGCTATTAATATGTGATTGGGGGAGGGGGGTACTGTGAAGGGCATTGGGAATTCCACTGGACTGAAGTCTAAATTCTTAGCTTCTCGGTTAGCTAGCCTCCAGGGTGGAATAATTAAGTCACCTGGCCTTCCTTGTAGTTCTTATTATGTTTGGCTTCAGGAGGCAGCATTCATGCACAAGTGGTCCTTTTTCATATTCCAAAAGTCTTTTGTAGGACATAGATAATCTGTACTTTCCCAATTCCTCTGCATGAAAGGTACAGGAAACATAGGTATGCCCAGGGTTTATATACAAATAAGTAGTTGACAACTAGGATGCTAGTTTTGCTATTGTTTCAAATGACCTGGAGTTTAATCTTGTTGTTCCTTGGCTTAACAAGTGTGAGCATTTCCTTAAAACTCATCTATTAGATGTGAATAGTTGGTAGTGTTTTTCCCCCTTCACTTTTCTTAAATTTTTTTTTTTTTTTTTTTTTGCCAGTCCAGCGGCTTAAATTCAGGGCCTAAACCCTTCCCCTGGCTTCTTTTTGCTCAAGGCTAGCACTCTACCACTTGAGCCACAGTGTCCCTTCTGGCTTTTTTTATATTATGTGGTGCTGAGGCCTGTTGGCCAACGTTCTGTCTCCACTGTCACCTGGTTTCCCTCTGCACTCTTATGATTTGGGGTGGTTGTTTTGTATTCATACTGGGACTTGATCTCGGCTCGTTAGCTCAAGGCCATCACATTGCCATGGGAGCCAACCTACACTTCTGGCTTCTTGGTGATTAATTAGACATTTTGGCCCCAGCTGGCTTCAAATCACAATCCATGGATCTCAGCTCCCGAGTAGAAGAATTATAGTCATAAAGCGACACAATGGGCATCTCTTTGTGTGTGTGTGTGTGTGTGTGTGTGTGTGTGTGTGTGTGTGTGTGTGTGGTGATGGAGGTGGCTCATGCCTGTAATTCTAGCCATACAGGAAACTGAGGTCTGGATGACCCAGAATTAAAGCCAGCCCAAGCAGAAAAGTCCCTGAAACTTTATCTCCAATTAACCACCAAGATGCCAGACTGAAGGAATGACTCAAGTGGGTACAGGCTAGCTAGGAGCAAGAAAACCTAGAGCCCCAAGTTCTGGTTGTAAGCCCCAGTACTGGCATGCACACACATGCACACACACGCACACCCACACAGGACAACAAAATGTCCCTTCACAAAGATCCTGAAAAGCTCCCAACTGGCCTTTAGGTGTTGGGAGCCCAGCTAGCAGCTAAATTCTTCCTGACCTCTGGCTGTGTTTTCAAGGATGTGCTAGGACATGGCTTAATGGAAAATCGAAAATGCTTTACTATGTCTGCCATGAGTCCATTCTTATGCTAACCAACCTCATCCTGTCTTAGCTACCATCAGATATTGCTCTGGAGTCCATTCTTATGTTAACCAACCTCATCCTGTCTTAGCTTATTGTTGTGTATTGCTAACTCCAAGCCTTTTTGTGTTCTGGAATTTTAAGTCTATGCTGTTTCCTGGTTTTCAAACTGCATATAAGCTGGAAGTTAAGGATAAACATGGCTGCAGTCTTGAGTTTCAACCTTGCCGCCTGCCCATGACCCCCGTGAACCCCCTCCAAGGCCCACCCCACTGCCCACAGGGACCCAAGGGTGCTGGGGCCCAGCAGTCCCCCACACCCTGGGCGGGCACCTTCTAAACACAGGACAGGAGGGAGGGAGAGGGACACGCGACTACTAAGACATGTGACTCCCAGGGGTCAGGGTGCTTCTGAGACTGCGAAGTTGGGGGTGGGGGGCGGCAGTGGTGGTTGTTCCTGGCCCCATGTCCTTCCAGGTCTGTCCTCCTGTCCGTCGGAGACTGATAAACCTCGGGGTCTACCCTGCCAGAACTTGTCTTCCCTCTGCCCACCTCACCCCCAAAGCCTGTTCTGACCCTAATAGTATCATGGAGCACCAGGAATCCCTGCCTTGGCCTGGCTTTAATCCATGGCTTTAAAAGCTTCTAAAGTAGACTCAGGCGGAGGGTAACATATTGTAGGGTTTTGTGGTTTTCCTTGAAATACATCTACAATCTGCCCCGTTTAGGATTTCGTCCTTCCTTGCCCATGCCAGATGAGTGTACCCAGGGGACATTGTCCCCTCCAGACTTGAATGAGAGACAAAGCACACCCGCCAGCCAGCAGGAAGGAGGGAGGGCATGCGCCCTTTTCTTGTAGGGGTTCAGCCTCATCATTCTACATAGCAAGGTTTTATTGTTTTGCATTCTATACACAGATACATTAATATATATGTATTTATATATGTATAGATAGGTGCATGCGTGGGTATGCACATGCAGTGTGTGTGTGTGTGTGTGTGTATGCATGTGGTTTGTGTGTCGCTGTACAGTTTCTAGAGGACAGAGGATGACAGGTCCAGACACAATGATTGTTCAAGTTCTGGGCTCTTTTCTTCCAGGATTTCACATACAGCAATCTGCAACTTCCTTAGAAGTAGGCAGAAACTTTGGAGTCATTTGCACTATTTCTACATGTGAAGTGGGTTTTTATAAGATTGTCCTCACTCTTTTTATTTGCATAGCTAGCTAATTGAAAGAAGATTTGACCCTCCTTAAGACAGTGCTTGCCATCAAAAGTGAACTTATTCACCATGCTGCTGGAGGGAACATGGTCTGAGGAACTATGTGCCTGATTTTACAAGGGTAGGGACTGGGTCCTGCAAATGTGAAAGAAATAGCCAGAACGCTCTCCATTCCCATGCATTAGGGCTGAATTTCCTGTATCCAGCAAAGCACTCATCCAGGTAGATGAACAGACAAGCTCTTGTTTTTGAGTTTTATTTTAGGGATAACAGGAATGATAGTTTCTGTCCTAGGCTCATTCTTCTGTTTGTGACTGTGCTGTGGCCTAGGATAGCATGCCAATTAGATATGCTTGCTTCTATGGGACAGGCAGGGGACAGGGCCAAGGCCACAGCTATAAGGCTCCCTGGAGATTTTTGAATGCAGGGTAGTGGAGTTTCCCCTCTCAGTGCCTCCTTGGGTGGGGGTCCTGATTTGGGCAGATGAAGTGGTGAGGACATAGACCTCACTTACCATGCTGCTCTGCAGTAGAGCAGAGAGGAACATTTGTACAACTTCATCTGGCAAGATGGGTGTGCTCAGGTGATTAGAAAATGCTTTTAAAACATGAAGATATGCCCTGCAATTTCTTTTTAATGCTGGATATTGAATCCAGTGCCTTATTCAGGCTAAACAAGTGTTCTTCCATTTGAGCTAAGCCCTAGCTCTTTTGTTTTTATTTTTATCAGTCATGGGCCTTGAACTCAGGGCCTGGGCACTGTCCCTGGGCTTCTTTTACTCAACGCTAGTGCTTTACTCCTTTGAGTCACAGAGCCACTTCCAGTTTTTAGGTGGTTAACTGGAGATAACTGTCTCCTGGACTCATCCTTCTGAGTAGCTAGTTTACAGTCAGGAGCCACTAGCCCTGGGATTATTTTAGTTTATAGTTTTTAAGATAGGACTTCACCACTCCCACTGCCCAGGTTGGTCTTGAATTCACAAGTTTCCTGCTCTGACTCCTGAGTATCTGGGATTAGAGGCATGCACCACCATGCCAACCTGCAATGTTTTAAAATCAATAATGTCTTTCCAAGTTGATACAGAAAGGAAGAGCTCCTTTTTAGCCCCTTTGTGCATACTATTTATTAGTGTGGGCAAACTGGTTTAACCATTCACCCACTTTGGACATTGGACCCTCTCCAGCTCTTTCCTCTGAGTGCTTTATTGAAATTCTGTACTCACCTCTTGGTACACATGTGGACTTCTGTGAACTATTCCACTGGACAGTGGTCTAGCCAGAGCCAGGACATGCATTTTAATGTGCCAAATTGCACTGTTAAATTGCATTCCACCAAGAGTGAGAGCTGGCCTTCTTCATTCTCATACCTCTTCATCCACCAGAGGATCCAGATTTGCCTTCACTCACAGTTGCCCATCAGAGCAGCTACAACCCTCACTGGAGTGGGAGATAAACAAACCAAGTTATCAGTCTGTTAAAATTCAGCCTCTCTCTCTCTCTCTCTCTCTCTCTGTGTGTGTGTGTGTGTGTGTGTGTGTGTGTGTGTGTGTGTGTGTGTTGGTCTTGGGGCTTGAAATCAGGGCCTGAGCACTGTCTCTGAGCTTCTTTTGCTCAAGGCTAGCACTCTACCACTTTGAACCACAGTACCACTTCTGGCTTTTTCTGAGTAGTTTATTGGAGACAAGAGTCTCATGTGGGCTGGGGATATAGCCTAGTGGCAAGAGTGCCTGCCTCGGATACACGAGGCCCTAGGTTCGATTCCCCAGCACCACATATACAGAAAACGGCCAGAAGCGGCGCTGTGGCTCAAGTGGCAGAGTGCTAGCCTTGAGCGGGAAGAAGCCAGGGACAGTGCTCAGGCCCTGAGTCCAAGGCCCAGGACTGGCCAAAAAAAAAAAAAAAAGAGTCTCATGGACTTTGTTGCCCTGCTGGCTTTGAACAGCGATCCTCAGATCTCAGGTTCCTGAGTAGCTAGGATGACAGTCGTTAGCCACCAATGCCCGTCTAATGACTTTAATTTTTCAGATGGCCTCTCCCTGCTTCTTCCCCAAGATGAATTCTGGATAGGTGAAATTAGGGAGAGAGGGTTAAGAGTGATTGATTCATGGAGGTGGTGAATACCAGGACCCAGGTATCATGGCTGCTCTGATGCAAAGATCACGACAACCTACTCAAGAGACTGAGAACAAGGAATGCAGTTCAAAGCCATCCCAAGTAGGACAGTCCAATTCAACGCCAAAAAAGTCAAAATGGATCTGTGGCTCAAGTTGTACAGTGTTGGCCTTCAGCAAAAATGCTACAGACAGCTCCCCAGACCTGAGCTGAAGTCCAAGAACTGTCACACACACACAAAAATAGACAGAACAAGAATAAGATATCAATTTCATAAACCCTGAAGGGTTATCAAAGCCAGCTACAGAATTTTTACTCAAGGGACATTTGAGATGACAATCTAGATGACTTTTGAGAACAAGAAAATTATTGCTAAATTGTAAGATTTTGTTGAAGGGCAAAGCTTGGTGCAGTTGAAATTATGGAAAGGTTATGTTCTCAAGCCTTAGCTACGGCATTAGAGGAGGCCTGTAGACTTATCTACCTAGTTACACTAGAGTAGGCCTCAAGCCTTAGCTACGCTATTAGAGTAGACCTCAAGCCTTAGCTACTTAACTAGCTATTAGAGTAGGCCTAAAGCCTTATCTACCCCATAAGAGTAGGCCCCAAGCCTTATCTACACCATTAGAGTAGGCCACAAGCCTTATTATCAACACCATTAGAGTAGGCCTCAAGCCTTAGCTATGCTATTAGAGCAGGCCTCATGCCTTATCTATGACATTAGAACAGTCCTTCTGACTAGCAAGACAGAAAATGTGAAAAAGAGGAGTATTTCACACTAAGAAAAGCATATTGTATTCAGGGAAAACTAAGAAAGTAATAACTACAAAACCATATTAGTCTACTGTCACAAAAGACAAAAAGAAGAATTCTCTTCTGGCAGCTTCCTGAGCATCATGGCAGGGGCAACATGACAAAGGTGCTTAATCTCCAAGGTACAGAAAGAGGACAGAGAGGAAGTATGTACTGACTCCATGACTACTTCTATAGCACTTAAGAGCTATAGACATCCTTCAAAGACACACTTTCAATGAGCTGGTACTTGCACCTAGATCCCACTTCTTTTTTTTTTTTTTTTGGCCAGTCCTGGGCCTTGGACTCAGGGCCTGAGGACTGTCCCTGGCTTCTTCCCGCTCAAGGCTAGCACTCTGCCACTTGAGCCACAGCGCCGCTTCTGGCCGTTTTCTGTATATGTGGTGCTGGGGAATCGAACCTAGGGCCTCGTGTATCCGAGGCAGGTACTCTTGCCACTAGGCTATATCCCCAGCCCCATAGATCCCACTTCTTATAGTATCTACCTTCCCCCAAAATTATGCCACCACAGTGTCTCAGAGTTTCCTGCCTGGGCTGGCAATGAATCAAGATCTTCAGGTCTCAGCCTCCTAAGTATTTAGGATTATAGGCGTGAGCCAGTAGTGCGCAGATTATCATTATCTTCTCTCTCTCTCTTTTTTTTTTGCCTCTCTTGAGGCTTGAACTCAGGGCCTGAGCACTGTCCCTGGCTTCTTTGTCCTCAAGGCTAGCACTCTACCAGTTGAGCCAAGTGCTAACTTCTGGCTTTTTCTGTATATGTGGTGCTGAGAATCAAACCCATGGCTTCATGCATGCAAGACAAGCACTCTACCACTAGGCCACATTCCCAGCACCCATTGTCTTCTTATATTGATAAAGCCTTCCAAGAGTAAACAAGATTTGCTGAAAAAAAAAATAAGTATAAAAGCAATTTTATTATGCTCCAACCCAGCAGGGTACCATCCTAAAACTTCCATTGGAAGCTTTGCAGTGGGACCTGGGACAGTCTCACCTCAGGTCTGGGTTCCACTCATTATGGGTTCTCCAGCCTCTCATCAGATAAAGAAGCCCAGTCCGAACTGTGGGTGAGGAGATGCACATGCGCACGCATGTGGGTGAGGAGATGCACACATGTAAACACACACACACACACACACACACACAAACACACACCTACAGCCCCGGATGAGCTTGACATGTGCCACCACAGCAGCCATCAGGATTACAAGTGGAGGCCCGGAGTCTGCCCTGAATCCTCTTCTGGCAGCTTCCTGAGGTTACTCGATTCCACAGGCAGCCGTAGAACACAAGCTGTGTTCACTGCCATCCTCCCACAACTGGTGCTGCACCTGCTATTGAGACATGGAGCCTCGGGCCCCTTCAGCCTCACTGCCTGAACTTCCATGGTTGCAGTCTGTTTAGGCACGTGACTGCGCATGCAACTACTTTGTCCTTGGCTAACTACCGAGCACCCAGAATCCAGAGCAGCCTTTAACTCCAAGCCACTAACAGCCTCAACCTCCAAACCTCCAAAGGAGCTAACTTCTTTCTATTCCTCCTTTCTGCAGTGCTATCCTGTCCTCAGGCCCTCTTCACAGGCTTCAGGTTTCTCCACAGGCCTCAGGTCTCTCTGCAGGTCTTAGGCCCCTCTTCAGACCCCAGGCCTCAGATCTCTCTACATGCTACACACCTGAAGTTCTCTGCTAAAGTCACTTCTTTGGATTAAGGCAATGTCTCCAGAAGGCCACTGTGAAATACATGTTGCAGGGACTTAGAGCTGCAGTGACTCCTTAGTACCTAGACTAAGATGCAGCTGGTCCTGAGCCCGTATAGAGAGAATTATTTTAGGGGGTCAATTCTAATTTAGTGGCCTAATTTAGTGGGCCTCATTCCAATTTAGGTGGTCAATAGCAGTCAATTCTACTGCTTTTGTGTTAGCATAGCAGTAACTTAGGCAGCAGTCAGCTTGACTTCAGTGAGCCTCAAGTCCACAGGAGCAGATCTGAGTACTTGTTTGTAGTCAGTGCTCAAGAAATGCACTGCTCCTCTAGCCACTTATGTTGTGGACTATAAGTGATGAACCCTGTAATTATAAAATATATGTTCTCCATTAAAATGTATATAACATACATTTATAAAGCTTTCAGTGTGATGAACCTGATATCTAAGATAAACTCAAGAAGGAATAACTGAAAAGACCAACCAGAAAATCACAGACACAAACAAGAATGCCTTGAGGTGAGCCTCTTGACCAGGGCACTCTTCTGCTGGCTCTTGGCTAGGTCTCCCTGTTCCAGTACGGTCTTTAGATTGGTGATGTGCAGCACTTGAAGAGGCTTCCTGTCCAGAGTCACATCTTCATCTCCGCCATCTTTCATGAGGTACTCATATCCTTGCCTTTTGATGGATATAATAGAAATAGGATCTTGAAATTTTTTCTTCCCTATATGGCTTCCAAACTTGATCTTTCCTCTCTCAGTTTACTGAGTAGTTGGGAATTACTACTGTTGGCCACGGGCCATTCATTAGTTTTTAATGAATGGTGCATCTCTACATCTAATTCATTGGTGAATGCCTTTACTTATAGCTGTCTATCAAACCTATGTAGAAAACTTTTAGTGACTCAGCTTTAAAATGGTGGTTATTTGATTACTGAAGATTCAAAACTTGAAGACACATTACTGGCTCTACTGAAGAAAAATTTTTATTTCCAGAATCCTTCCAACATTGGTGAGTGAAGAATAAAGTCAAGTTTGATTTATTAAAAATAACAGAACCCATTCCATCTTAGTGCTTTTTAGGCACTAGTTACCAGGTTTGAAGTCCAAGGCCCAAATATCAGGTCTTGTTACTCAATCTAGTTTGCTAAATAAAAGAAAAGTAAGCATGAAAGTCAGAGAAAGGAAACAATTAATGTGGCACAGGCATACTATGGGAAGAGAAGAGGTATGATTTCCAAATGTCCAACTACTTTCCTTACACAGGCATTTGCTTTATGTTTAAACAAAGGAGTAAGAATTGGGAGGGGGTGAGGTGGGTGAGAGAGAGACAGGCATATATGCTCATTAATCAGTTTCGATCAAGAGGTGTTCTAGTGGCCAGAGGTGTCAGTGACAGGTACACTCATTGATCCTAGTCTTATTATTGGTCAGGCAAGGCCTTGTTACACTAGGACACACTGCCATCTGATTGGGGTTAGAAGGTACTTTGTCTTTTCTTACAGAATGTTATTGATCATCAGTGTTGTTCCTTTTGCTTGCTAGAGTCAGAGTGAAGGAGACAGATGCAAAACAGAGGTGAGATACCAATATTTTCATTTGCTTTCAATTAATTCATGGACCCAAGTCAGAAGGAGTGTTTCTGAATAAAAGCAGCTTTTCAGTACTTGTTGTAGACCTGCTCTTTATAATGCCAATTTGTGTTAAATAAAATAATATCTATTCACTTGTGTGATTCACTGAGAACTTAAATGTTTTTCTTGGTACATATTCATGGTAAAAGCTTCATATTCATTTAAAACCATTAACCGCCTATGCCATTCCATTGGTGAAACCTATTGGATTGGTAACTATGAAGTTGAAAAATAGTTACTTTTACTTGTTTTCCTCTCTTGGAAAAGATGAGACTTCACAGTTCCATGGAATAGTCAGTATTTTGTTATGTTTTTAAGAGAGGTTTTGTTTTTAAGAGAGGTAGCCTATTATTTCCATCAATAAATGTTTGTTTGTCATTTATTTATTACAAGTATTTACATTTATTATTAGTATTTACATTAAGAACAGTCAGGTAATCTCAAATAACATGAAAAAAACTTTGCCACATAAAGTCACAGGTATGATTTCTGAAGGGGATATTATTTTCAATATGTTTTTCACCTGACAAATATTGCTTGCAGATGCTGGACTGGCTCATTAAGTGGAAGAACTAAATCATGTGAGAGTGAGAACCACTTAAATGTTCAATTTCACAATTACAAGGCAATTTTTGACACTGATTAAAAATACCATTAATACTCCAAGTAAAACTTTCAGTCTTGGTAAAGAAAAAACAATTTGGTAAGAAAAAATTAAATTATTCTTAACAAATTAAAACAAAACCAAACTATGCTTGATGTGTAATTGCCCAGCAAGGAGATCTTGGTCTATCTAAAGTTGTCTGAAATTCTTATTGGTGCTTTTAGGAATTCTTACCTTTTAATAGTAGAAATCTCTTCTTCCCCTGCCCTTCTCGATCATACACAAAATGCTGCATGGCCTCAGCAAAGGCCACATGAAAGAGTGGGATTACTCTGCCTCAAGCAGCTGGTTTGGATAAATTGCAATGCTGCCTTCTTGGCAGGGAGCCCAGATGAGCACTGTGTGTTTCATTCTTTCATATTGTATGAAGTATATCTAAAAAATTTTAAATTACATGATCACTGGCCTCCTTCAAGTAAGTTGGATGCTAATCTACTGTTCTCTCATTTGGGAAAAGAAATTATGTCTGTCACTGTCTTTGAGCAACAAGAATAGGAAGGCATATCATATCACAGGCTGAGCATTACCTTGATGGAATTAGCTCTTCAGGATGCCTAAACTATGTGGAACACATCATCTCCCTTTTCCTCTGGCACAATAGGAGAAGCTTAGAGGATGTAAATATATATTCTTACTACTACAACTAAGTACATAATCTCACTTTCAGTGTGGTTGAGGGCACCTGGGAAAGATAGCAATGTTCAAGGAATAGTTTGAGACTCCTATCCTTCATGCAGACCTTATGGGCTTATTATACCACCATATACAACAGAATCCACTTGTGACTTGAGTATGCCTTTGGGTATACAACTAGCATTTTTAAGATGCCACACAGAATAGAGACATAAATTTGGTATATGCCAGCAAATTCACAGTTGGTATTGTGAACAAATTGTCTGAAGAATGAGTCCAGATACAGGGGTAATACATTCATGGACAGAGGTCCCAAACACCCTAGGGTTGGATATTGGGCAATGATGGAGAATCATCAAAATGGGCCAAGTAGGAGCAAATACCAAAAAAGGAGGCAGCAGGGAAGACAACATATAAGAATCAAATAAAGACACCAGTTTGTATGTTGTAGGAACCAAGTAAATATCTGTGATGTAGCATATGTGATGTACATGCTAAAGTCAGGTTACAAAAACAACTCACATTACAAGTTACTGATAGTGGCCAAATAGAACTTGATCACCATAAACAATCATATTTGAAAATAAAATGGATCCAGAAACCCAGTTTAAAACATTAAGAATTTACACTTGCTGTGAGATACTCCTATAGTTACCATTGTATTATGAGTGTGAAGAGGTTTCAAAACAATGACAAGAGCATGCAAAAAAAAAAAAAAACCCACAGAAAACAAAACTAAAAATAATCTCATCAAAGAAGGAAGGACTTTAATTTGGTAATGTAATTTTTTCTTTGTATTTTCATGTCATAATTTTGCACTTGGTCACCAGTTTATCTATTTCTCAATTCCTTTTAAGAATAATACAATGTTTATACTGACTGTGATACAAAAAACACAAAATGGATTATTTCTCCCTGGCATTGCTGAGATTCAGATGTTTTATTAACTGCCACTCTTAATATTCCAAAATATTCCCCAAATGTATTAATTTAATCACGAATGACCAAAATATGTATGAATATCCTCTTCTGTTGGGGTTTTTAGCCCCCCACGCTCCCCGATCCGCGGGAGATACAGGGAAGGCACGCCCCAACCAGAGGAGCAAAGAAAGGGAAGGGTCGGCAGACCAGAGGACAATCAGAAGGCCTGTGAGTCAAGTCAGCAAAAGATCTCCTTTATGGAGGGGAACACATGTAACTAAAATAAGGCACAGGAGCCAATCAGGTCAAAGATAGGCAGGAAGGGGAGGGGTATAAGGGGAGGCACGAGCTGTCCCTAAGGGCAGAAGAGCCAGGGCCTAAAGGCTGCCAGATTAGCCATATGTGGCCCTAGGACTGAGAAACAGGTGGGGCCAGCTAGTTGACTTCCAGGTGTGCCCCACACTCTTCTACCCTTTATGCTAAATAAGTTCATATTTACCTAATGAAAGTTATTATTGAATTCATTTCATAAATTCTCAATGGCCCTAAAACCTTTGTGTACAGAAAATATTAACAAATAAGGTATACATATTTTAACCCAAAACCTCAAACATTCTCAGGACTATTATATTTGCATTTCAGTTATATCTTTATTAAGGGATTGTGCAAGAAGTTACAATTCCATATGTCCGGTTATGAGTAAAATACATCTTATTTTATGATTCCTCATGGAGAGGTGTGAAAAATCCAAGTTAAAATATGTATCTTAGCACTTCATGAAGAAAGATTAAGAAATACCAACCCTATGGGTATTTTACTTTAGGGATATTAGGAAGAGTTAGAAGTTGCAAAGTCTTGGAGATAAGCACTCATGACTCATTAACCTCAGTAACTGATTTTACTATGTGGAAACTTCCTGTGTCATTCATTAAGGATCCATTGATGTCTGCTTTTATACAACCAGCTTCTTATTAAGAAGTCAGACAAAACCAAAAATTACACACTTCCTATAACTTATCCATTTCTAACTAAATTTACCACAATATGTTTTTTAACCAAATTAGCTAAGTATCTAACAGACATTCAATTATTTTTTCTATATTAGGAAAAAAAAAGACTCATGAAGACACCAAAAAGAAAAAAAAATTATTTATTTGTATGGACACATGTTCACTATAAGACCGCAATATCAAACTTGTTGTATGTGTTAGAAATAATCATTAGAACATCAGATTACTAAAATAAATTAAATTTAAAAATATGTTTCATAAGTGGACTTGAGAAAGTGTTAATTTGGATCTCAGATACATTATCAAAAGGACCTGAGCAAGTTGGTTGTTAATCACTGTTTAATATATTATATTTTGATCATAAACTTGGATACATAATCAGAATTAAGATAGCAAATGGCTATTACCATTTACTACACTAACCAAACACAGCACTTACAGCAAAGTTTGAGGATTCTGAACCCTGGCAAGTGGCATGGACTGCTTCTAATTACAAAGTGAAATCTCAGCATGGCACAGGCATAGGGAAGAGCACCAAACTCAGGCTCAGT
Organism: Perognathus longimembris pacificus; assembly: GCF_023159225.1. Taxonomy (NCBI): domain Eukaryota; kingdom Metazoa; phylum Chordata; class Mammalia; order Rodentia; family Heteromyidae; genus Perognathus; species Perognathus longimembris. Next base: position 30,664,226 of record NC_063178.1, read on the forward strand.
GATGTCTCTGCAGTTGTCAAAAGGCAAATCAAAAATAAAACTAAAAAAAATTAATATTTATGTATCAATAATTATATTTAATGTCAACTTTTATAAAATTTCATTTTGAAAAACAACAAACATTTAATTGAGTCTGCATTTTTGTCCTACCATGAGAATCTAGCCCATACCCAAGTATATAACAGCAAAACTGTACAATGGTATATATGAATATATGACCTTTTGCCAAAATGTACACAGACACACATATCCATATTTGTATATATATAAATAATAAAATATTAAGTTATATTGAAAGAACAAGTTTCATATGCATACAGTTAATTTACTTTAAATTACATTTCAAAATTTTACTTGAATTAAAAGCTATAATATCCTTACTGTTTTGTTTGTTTTTGCCAGTCCTGGGGCTTGGACTCAGGGCCTGAGCACTGTCCCTGGCTTCTTTTTGCTCAAGGATAGTACTCTGCCACTTGAGCCACAGCACCACTATGGCCTTTTCTATATATGTGGTGCTGAGGAATCGAACCCAGGGCTTCATGTACACAATGCAAGCACTCTTGCCACTAGGCCATATCCCCAGCCCCCTTACTGTTATTTTTGATACTATTGATTGGAAAAACACCAAGCCTCAATTGGCATTTAAGATGATTACTGGGATAGCCACTAGTTAGGAAAATACACTTCTGATTTTCATAAACCTAACAATTATGAATAAATATATTTTTTATAGTGTGATAATAAGCCATAGTCATTCATTATGACTTAGCCTACTTTAGTGAGAAAGTCTAGAAATGAACAATAAAAACCCCATAGGTTTCTGTTTCTCATGTAATTTGGGTCACAATTTTCCTAAAATTCTTCTTTGTGTATTGAGTATAGCTTAATAACAGAATGTCAAATTATACGTTAACTCCTCCAGTGCCTAGGCATACATATGTGAATGTGTGTATTCATGTGTGAATGGGTGCCTGTGTGTGTAATCATGAAATCATTCATTACAGTGTACACAATGCAACATTAAAGAGGCATTTACAAGTAGTTCACTCAGAGAGAGAGAGAGAGAGAGAAGGAGAGAGAGAAAGAGAGAGAGTGATTCCAGGGAGTTTTTGAAGAGCCCTCAGAGTTAACAAGCCAAAGTTCAGATTTGCCAGCTCTTTAAAACTAGGTAAGCTTTACTAAAAAAAATTTAATGTTTATTTTATTGTAGGCCTTGAACTCAGGGCCTGGGTGCTGCCTTGAGCTCTTTTGCTGAGTCTAGCACTTTACCACTTGAGCCATAGCACCACTTCCACTTTTCTGGTCATTCATTGGAGATAAGAGTCTCACAGACTTTCCTGCCCTGGTTGGCTTCGAACTGTGATACTCAGATCTCAGCCTCCTGAGTAACTAGGATGGCAGGCATGAGCCACGAATGCCTGGTTTTTTAAATATTTTTCATTTAATTTTTTTCCCTTTATTGTCAAAGTGAAGTACAGAGGGGCTACAGTTTCATATATAAGGCAGTGAGAACATTTCTTGTTCAACTTGCTCATGGAGACTGTTGTTTTCCTGCTACAGAAAATTCCACTGAATTGCATCCTAAGAGTACCAATGGGGGCCAATTATAGGAACCCATGTTTCTCCTTAGCTATATCAAATGGAAAATCCATGAGGGAGTCTATGACGGATGAACGTTCTGTTTTTGTCTCCATGACAGTGCGGAATTTTGAACTGTGTGTGCTAGGCAGTTGCTCTATCACTTGAGCTAGGTCCCCAGTCTTTTGTCTTTGATGTTTTTTTCTTCTTGGCAGTAATTGGGTTTGAACTCAAGTCCCGGTGCTTGCTCACATGAGCCACACTTGCAGCCCTCTTGACTCTATTTTTGAGATTAGGGAGTGTCACTTTTCACTTAGACCTGGACTGGGATCCTCCTGCTGTTTGCTTTCTGACATAACAGGCTTAGATTCCCATACTCAGCTGCTTCTCTTACCATGGAGTCTTGTAGACTTCTCTGTCCAGGCTGTCCTTGATTGTAATCCACTTATGTTCCTGTGTGCCTGAGATGATAAGCACCTGCCACAACACTCAGCTTTTCTTGGTTGAGATGGGTCCTGCCAACCTTTATTTTCTCCAGCTGGCCTTGAACCACAAGTCCTATCAAACTCTCAGGACAGCTAGGATTAGAGGAGTGAATGGCTTGATTGCATTCTAAGATGTGTAAAACTGAAAACTGTAGCACAGAAGCCTTATTCCTTATTCTCACCAAGCGCAAATATGAAAGTTCCCTTTGAAGTGTTTGCTGAAATAAAGCTGTATATACATATATATATATTTATCTCTTATGAAGTACTTAATCTATTTTATTATTTTCATCATGCCTATACAAGCCTATGTGTAAAAAAATAAAACAAATATTTTAAGGTTTCTACTTAAAACACACATAGAAAATAACCTGGAATTTGTAAATGAAAGATACTATAAATTAGTCAGGGAATAACCTTAAAGGCATCCAAAAATCACAGTGTTAGGTAAATAGAAATGAGTTAAAAGCTATTTATTTTGATGAGAATCTATATCCTTATTATACCCTAACATTTTCTTAAATGTAATAATAATCATTTGTGTTGGTCCCAGGACTTGAACTTAAGGCCTGGCCAGTGTCCCTGAGCTTTGTTTGCACAAGGCTAGCACTGGGCTTTAGCTAGAACTTTGGAAAACTCAATACTGCTAAATCAACTCTTGTATATTTTCGAGTTCTCATCTGACCCCAAGAACCAGCACTGTGGCTGGAAATCCTGGTGAGGACCTTGCTCTGAACTCCCCACACAAGAAGCCTCCTCTAAACGAGGTGAGTGAGAACTCAGAAGTACTTGTGTGATTAAGAAATAGGCAGCTGGGTGCCATGGCTCACACCTGTAGTCTCATCTACTCAGAAGACTGACATCCAAGAATTGAGGCTCCAGCCAAGGCAGGAAAGTCCATGAGACTTTTATCTCCAGTGAACTAGGAGGAAACAGGAAGTGGCACTGTGGCACTGTAGAATGTTAGCCTTGAGCAAAAGAAGTTCAGGAGCAGTGCACAAGCCCTGAGTTCAAGCCCCAGGATCAGCACTAAAAAAAAAAGAGAAAGAAATAGGTACTTAGAAAAGAATGGAAAATTAGTGAATGAAATAATGTTCATAGTTACAAAATTGGAAGTTGTTCTATGATCTTCATTGCTTTTTCTTATAAGGATTGGTAATGGTTATTATGTACTCCTAATTGATTTTTGTTTGGTAATATTTAACTTTTTTTTATTTTTTCTGGGTTTGAAAAGTTCATATAAGGATATCCCCATGGAACATGTTCTTCTCTGTCCAGTGTTTCTTTTTTGTTTTTAATTGGCTGCGGGTTCTGGGCACTATCCCTGATCTCTTTAGTTCAAGGCTAGCACTCTACCACTTGAGCCATAGCACCACTTCCAGTTTTCTAGTGGTTCATTGGAGACAGGACTTTCCTGCCCAGGCTGGTTTTGAACTGTGATCTTCCAGATCTGAGCCTCCTGAGTAACTGGAATGACAGGGGTGAGCCATGAATGCTTGCTTGAGTTAGTCTCTAGGCCATGTGTGAAGCCTAAGTGTGTGTGCGTGTGTGTGCGTGTGTGTGTGTGTGTGTGTGTGTAGTGTGGTCTGTGATTGTGTTTCAGGGAACAGGAAATTTGCTGCCATATTTGAAGCAGCAAATAGAGGTCACTCAAACACTTGGGGGAGGGGGAATGTTCCCATAAGTTTGACAGCCTAACCTTCCATTTCTAGAAGTACTGGGTGTGGCATTCATCTTTTTTTTCTCTTTTTAGTAGCTGAAAAAATAGAGCTCCATTATGTTGGTCTTTTTTATGATTTGAGGTTAGCAGGATGAACTGTAAGCTGCGACATCCCCTCCAGAAGAATGTTGGCTCATCACTCTTGCATTTTCCAGGCATATTCAGGAGACTGAGATCTGAGGATCACTGTTCAAAGCCACCAAGGCAGGAAACTGTGAGATTCTAATCTCCAATGGACCACCAGAAAACTGGAGGTGGAGTTGTAGCTCAAAGTGATAGAGCACTAGCCTTGAACACATAAGCTAAAGGGCAGCATCTAAGCCCCAAGTTGAAGTCCCAGCACCAACACCCCCAATCCCCAACCCTGATCATCCAACCTTGAAATTAAAATGTATGAAATAAAATAAGCAGGTACTGTGTGACTCTTGCATTTTTGAAGATGCTACATAAAGGAAAAGAGGAGAGGGTTTCTGTCTCATGAAAGACATTATATTTTAAGTCCTACCTATGGCTAGTCCTATTAAATGAATGGAAACTACAAAACTACGGCACTGTCAGCTGGCTGAATATTGCAAATTATTGTTTAGGGCTGGATTGCCTGTGCTCAAACTGCTGCTGTGAAATCAAAAGCCATTTTGTAATAAATATGAGCATAAATGTGGGTTTTTGGCTTTATCCAAAGTCAAGTGACTTGCACCAAATGGTTCAAAAGCCTACAGAGGCTGGTCATTCTGGCAGGTGCAAAACTGGGATCCCTGGACAGAAATGATATGTGTAACCCTGTTTTTGGATTTTTTTTGGCAGGCCTGGCATTTGTACTCAGGGACCTTGCAATTACTAACAAATACACACACCATGCCTTTATTACTATTATTACTTATTTTTCCTTATTTTTCAGATAGAGTATCAGATTTTGATTTCTTTGTGGCCTAGCTTTTCTCAAATTACAATCTTCAAAACGATGCTTCTCTCACTCAGCTGGAATTACAGACACTCGCCACCATGCCATATTTAGTGGTTGCAATGGGAGTTGGGGTAGGGAGTGTCTGGCTAACTTTTTTGCCCAGACTTGCCTTGACCCACAATTCTCCCAATGTCTACCTCACACAGAATTGGGATTGCAGATGTAAGAAAACACACTCAGCAATATACCTGCCCTTGACCCTGAAAATATCCTTGTTCACATCCAGTGGGGCAGAGTGCTATTATCCTAGCTACTCAGGAGGATGTGATCTGACGATTGTGGTTCAAAGCCAGCCCAGGCAGGAAAGGGCATAAGACTCCTAAACCTACAAGAATAAAAGTGAACCCATGGCTACAATAGCACCAGCCCAGCTACTTGCTAATTCTACCTGGTATGTTACTAAACCGAAGGGACAATTTTTTGTCAGTCATGGAGCCTGAACTCAGGGCCTCAGGTGTTGTCCTGAGTCTCTTTGTACTCAAGGCTAGCACTCTACTACTTGAAGCACAGCACCACATCTGGTTTTCTGGTGGTTTATTGGAGATTAGAGTTTCATGGACTTTTCGGCCCAGGTTGACTTTGAACTGTGATCCTCAGATCTCAGCGTCCTGAGGAGCTGGGATCATAGGTGTGAGCCACCAATGCCCAGCCGAGATCTGTTGAGAATGAACTGCCTTGTAGGGTCCAGGCCCTGAGTTCAAGTCTGTATGGCACCAAAAAACAAAACCACAAACCCCTAGCAAGATGAATAGGATGGTTGCTCTTCTTCTAATATAAAACTAAGGAAGTGTGACATGGATCTGACATAATAGATTCTCTGTCTCTGTCTGTCTGTCTGTCTCTGTCTCTCTGTCTCTGTCTCTGTCTCTCTCTCTCTCTTCATCTCTTTTGCAGGCAATTTCTCTCTGGGACTCTCCTTTTGATTTGTTTTCTCTTTGGATGAGTTCATGTCTGTCCATCTCACCATCTTTCCTTCCACTTCATTTTAGGAGGAGAAAAAGAAGAACTCTTGAGCAAGGTGGCTGATGCCCATGGCCCCACCTACACAGTGGTCATGAGATGCCTTCGAAAAGGGGTGAAGCTCTGGGCCCGTTACACCCCTCCCCCAAATCCAAATTGCACCCTCCTCTCATCCCCGCCAGGCACTACAGCACCAGAGAATAGAAAAATGAGCTAGGTTTTTATTTTTATTTCTGTGACATGGGACTTGAATCCAGGGACAGTTTTGCTCAAGGCTGGTGGTCTACCACTTGAGCCACAGTACCACTTCCAGTTTTCTTGGTGGTTCATGAGAAATCAGAGTCTCATGGACTTTGCTGTCTCTGCTGTCTTTGAACTGTGATCTTCTATTTGTCAGTCTCTTGAGTAGCTGGGATGAGAGATGTGAGTCCCTCACATTTTTAAGTTGATTGTGATTTTGTCTTTGAATATGTTGGTAAACATGATGTCAATGAGTGCTACATGAGGAATTCTGTTTTTGGGTTCAAGGGCTTGAGCCCATGGCCTTGGTTCATGTTAAGTGTTGGATTGTGCTTCTGAGCCCCACCTCACTCTGGGACTTTTTACTTAGCTAGTTTGAGATTTACGAATGTTATTTGCATCATCCATCCATCTTCCCTCCCTTCTTCTATCCATCTATCTTTTTATTTTCCCTCCTTCAATCCATTCATGCATTTTCCCTCCTTTCTTCTATCCAACCATCTTCCCTCCTTCCTTCCCTCCCTCCCTCCTTCCCTTCCTCTTATCTCCAACTGAACCACCAAAAAAGGAAAAGCCAATAATGGAGCTGTGGCTCAAGTGGTAGAGTGCCCAGGTCTGTGTGAAAAAGCTTAGGGGGAGTAACCAGGCCCTGAATTCAACTTCCTTCCTGGAGCTTGAACTCAGGGTCTTGGTTCTGTCCCTACACTTTTTGGATCAAGATTAGTGCTCTACCACTTGAGCCACAGCTCCATTTTTGCTTATTTTTTTCCTTTCTGCGTCACTTGAGAGAAGAGTATGATAGACTTTTCCTGCCTGGAGTTTTTTTGAACAACCATCCTCGGATCTCAACCTCCTGAGAGTAGCTGAGATTACTAGCATGGTTTTCCAACAAGTGCTCGCCCTGAGAAAATCATTTTTAAAAGCCTCTAAATTTCCGTAGTCTTTTTCATTGGCTATCTGCTGTTTTGTGCATGTGACTCTAGTGATTTGGAACAGAGGATAATGAGGTGTGAAGATGTGCGTGCATGGTGGTGTACATTTAATAGGCCATTGGACAAAGACAAACTATTCTCCTCTGATTGATTTAAGCCTGGCTTAGAGAGCCAGTCTGTTCTGTCTTCTTTGTGCTAGGGTGCATCCTAACCATATTTCTCTTAAAAAATACAAGTAATAGAGCACTAGCCTTGAGCAAAAGAAGCTCAAAGACAGTACCCAGGCCCTGAGTTCAAGACTCAGGACTGGCAAAAATAAGAAAGAAAAATATTTTTTGTTTCTTTTAATTCTTAAAACATTTTGGTAAAGGTGGTATACACAGGGGTTACAGTTAGGTGTGGAGTACAGTCTGAATTTCTTATGCCTTTCAAATAGATATTTTTGTTGTTGTTTTTGTGTTTTGTGCCAGTATTGAGACTTGAACTCAGGGCCCAGGTGCTGTCCCTAGCCTTCCTCTTTTAAGGCTGGTGCTCTACCGCTTAGGCCACAGCTCCACTCCCAGCCCTTTTGTTGGTGGTTCATGGGAAAGGAGTCAACACAGACTTTCTTGCCTGGCATTTGGCTTTGAGCTACAATCCTCTGGATCTCAGCCTCCTAAGTGGCAATTATGACGGGTCTGAGCCATGGGCACCCAGCAGGGTTTCTACCTCCCTCATGGTGCCTGTGGCTCCTTGCAGGCCCTGTGTTGAATCACCTGGCAGTGCCCCACCGCCTTCTGGAACATGATTGAGACAGTGGGGCTGAAGACAGTCATCAGTGCCCTGGCCCCTGCTATCTGCAGGGTGCAGCAGTACCTGCTGACCCTCTTCAATGGCATGCTGTCCTGCTGCACCCACCTGCAGAGGCTCACCCAGGAAAAGGGTGGCCTTGCTTCTCCCTCCCCCTTCCTCATAATGACCATCTTGAGCCTGGCACTAGTAGTGCTCGCCTGAGATCTGAGGACTGAGGTGCAAAGCCAGCCCATGCAGGAAAGCCTGTGAGACATTTATCTCCAGTGAATCACCAGAAAACCAAAAGTGGGGCTGTGGCTCAAGTGGTAGAGCAGTAGTCTTGAGTGGCAAAGCTCAGGGACAGCACCCAAGTCCCATGACTGACAAAAACAAAAAACAAAATCAGGTAGCTAGTATGCTTTTAATTTCTTGTCATGTTTGAGGATTATAACCTGTTCACTCTGGACAATGGAGATGGCTGGACATTCTTCTCGCGTGTTCCACAAAGAATTCTCTAGCGACTTGGCTGTCTCCTGCAGGATTTCATGCTTATGACCATCTGCTTCCTTGGCAGCCCATCCACTCCCATTTGAGCCAAAGCCTTCCTTGTGGTTCTCTATATTCTGTTTCATAAACTTGAAAAGCTGCTGCTCAGCTTGCCAGGTGAGGTGAGACTCTCCCCAGGAGGGACTAAAAGACAGCCTGCCACATCCTGGCTGTGGAGTGCACAGAGAGTCTATCATGGTCTCCAGGTGAATGTGAGAATTGTGAGCCATGGTGGACCTGGCCCAAACAAGGCTGGCCCTCTCCCAGTCGAGTCACACCTCCATTACGGCTTTTTGCTAGCTCACTGGAGATAAGAGTTTCTCATGGGGCTTTTTCCTGCCTGGGCTGGCTTCAGATTCTGATCTTCAGAATCTCAGCCTCCTGACTAACTGGGACTTAAGGCATGCGCCACCAGATGCATGGCCATTTCTAGACTTTCGAGATTTAATAATGTGACACAAAGTATTCTCAGCAGCCAGGGGACAGAAGAGACTCTGGGATATGGTTGTGGATTTATTTTTTTCTTTTTTTGCTGTTCCTTTCTGTTTTGCAGCCCTGGTAATATATTGGTGAACAAGTCAAATGGCGGGATTGAGCATAAAAATACAAAAGACAAGCAGGCATCAGAACCCATGAGTCTCTAGAAAGGATATCAATTTTAGGGGGTAAATCCTTGTGTAAAGCCATCATGTGGGGTTTCTGTGAGCCAAGAATGGTGAAACCCTTGAGGGACTAGATTTTTTTCTCCCTACATCCCTTCCCTCCCCCTCCTATCCCTATGGACTTACTATTAATACAGTACTCAGTGAAATTTCAAAAAATGTCTTTAATCTTGAAAGGGTTTTTTGTTGTTGATTAAAATTTTACAAAAAGAAAATACTGTGGACAATTGGTTAACTGTGTAGGAAAAACTGATTTTCTCTAATAGCATATAAAAGTCCATTCTAGATGGATTAAAAAATTACAGCCTTCTCAGTTCTCCCCCTGCCCCAAATAATCATAATCATTACCAGCTGGAAGAAAATATGTCTAAATAGAGACAAGGCTGTTCTGAGAAAGAAGCAATGGCAGAAACCACAAAAGGAAAATATTGAGTGTGTGGCAAGAAATAAATTAAAAAATCCTGAATGAGCTTAGGTGTCTGTGGCTCCCACCTGTAATCCTAGCTACCTGGGAGGCTGAGATCCAGAGGACCAAGCTTTGAGGCCAGCCAGGATGGGAAAGTCCGTGGGACTCTGATCTTTAATGAACTACCAGAAAATCGGAAATGGTGTCATATGTGGCTCAAAGTGGCAGAGCACTAGCCTTAAGTGAACAAGCTCAGGAACAGCACCCAGGCCCCGAGTTCAAGTCTCACCACTGACAAAAAAGAGCACGGGAAACTGTCCAAGCCCAGTACTTTCTTTCTCACACACATACTACAAAACTAGTAGCCAAAGATAGATGAATAGGTTCGAACTTTAGGCACAGCAGAGCTGCCATGTCTCCCTGTTGCCTGCAGGCTGGTGATGTACATCGAGAGGGACAGCAGGAAGGCCATGCCATGTGAAGACCAGCAGAGCTGTGGCACATGTCTGTCCAGATGTTTGGAGGTGCTCATCTGTCACATTGCCCAGGAGAAGCTGGGAATTCTGGGTAGGCTACTATCTCCCTCTCTTCTCTCCTTTCTGTGTTTATTTCACCCTCAACTTTTTTCTTTTGCCAGTCCTGGGACTTGAACTCAGGGACTGGGCACTGTCCCTGAGCTCTTCAGCTCAAGGCTAGCACTCAACCACTTGAGCCACAGCACCACTTCTGGTTTTCTGGTGGTTCACTGGAGATAAGAATCTCACAGACTTTCCTACTCTGGCTGGCTTTGAACTGTGATCCTCAGACCTCAGCCTCCTGGGTAGCCAGGGTTACAGGCATGAGCCATCATGCCCAACCATTTGTGATGTGTCTTGCATAACATCCTCCAAGCCCTGGATAACATGCCTGGCTACAAACACCCCTCTACATTTCAAGGCAGGTAGCTGAAGCTTTGCCTTCCCATGATGCCCGGGGCTCTGCACCTGGTCACCTCCCAGGTGCTCCCCTTTTCCAAGGGAATCCAGGTGACACCCAGTGCCCTCTGGAATCAGACTCAGGGAGGTGACAGTGACACGGGCCATGGCCTTCCAGGTCTTCTCCTTGAGCTCAATATCACTCCTGGTCTTCAGGCTTCGATCTTTGCAATCTCCTCTTCCTCTACCACATGCATAGGTGTTTCAGCCTCAAGTGATAATGGAAGAATTTCTCTTAAGTCATGGCACCTTTCTGGTGAGTACCAATTTCTGTTTGGGCCAGTCCTGGTGCTTGAACTCGTGGCCTAGGCACTGTACCTGAGCTCGTGTGTGTGTGTGTGTGTGTGTGTGTGTGTGTGTGTGTGTGTGTGTGTGTGTCCAAGGCTGGGTTCTCTACCATTTGAGCCATAGCTCCATTTCGGGCTTTTTTTTACTGCTGCATTGGAGATCAGAGCCTTATGGACTTTCCTGGTTAGGCTGGCTTTGAACTGTGATCCTCAGATCTCTGCCTCCTGGGTTATTGGGATGACAGGCAGGAGCCACTGGCACTGGCATAGAGCACCCATGGAAAACATGAGATCTGTTGTTTCTCTTTTTGTTCTCTCTGTCATTTGAATCTGATGTATTAAAAAAAATCCAGTGACATTTAATTGTCTCAAGAGGAATGACCTTTTTATGTTTTCATCTGTTGACTATAAGGAAATTTGAAATTTTGAGAAAAAGCACATATACACAATGGAATTCTATGCCCCATTCATAAGGAAATGGAAGGACTTGGGAAAGAATACTAAGTGAAGTGATCCAGACACAAAGATACCTGGACTCTGTGTTTTCCCTTATAGGGAATAATTAGTACAGGCTTAGGCTAGTTCTAGCAGAAGATCACAATAGCCCAATAGGTATGCCCTTATGACCACATAAGATGATGCTAAGTGAAATGAATGCCATGTTATGGAAAGAAGTGTTATGCCATTGCTGTAATTATTGTCAACATGCCTTTTTTTTTTTTTCTTATCCTGGGCCTTGGACTCAGGGCCTGAGCACTGTCCCTGGTTTCTTTTTGCTCAAGGATAGCACTCTGTCACTTGAGCTACAGTGCCACTTCTGGCCCTTTTCTATATATGTGGTGCTGATGAATTGAACCCAGGGCTTCATGTGTATGAGGCAAGCACTCTTGCCACTAGGCCATATTCCCAGCCCCTCAACATGCCATGTGAAACCATAGCTTTTTTTGTTTCTCTTGTATTCCCTTCCAGTAGTTGTACCCCCGCTATCACTGTATCTCATTTGAGTACCCTGGATACTGTATATATGTGTATTAGAATTAGGGAAGGGACAGCGAATATGAAAACCAAGAGACAAAGGATAAAAAGACAAAAGAATCCATAGCAATTCTTAGAAAACCATTGGGTGTTAACCAACTGTACAGGGGGAAAGGGAGAGTGGGAGGGGAGAGGTTGGGAAAATGAGGGAGGAGGTAACAAGTTGAATAAGAAAGGTACTCACTGAATTATGTATGAAACTGTAACCCCACTGTTCATCACTTTGACAATAAATAAGTAGTTTTTTTTTTTATAACAAAATGAACTCAAGTTCAAAGCCCAGTCCCTGAGTTCAAGGCCCATGACCAATAAAAAAAAATAACTTCCTTTAAAAAAATCCAGAACCAGAAAGCTTTCAGGGCAATTAAACTATGCAGTGGCTAGCAAATCTAGTTTCCTATAAGACTGGGTATTTCTCAAATGTGAATTTTATCTCCGTGAAAAAAAAAAGTTTTAAGAGAGATTGCTCAGTCCCTCAGAGGTATCAATGCTTCACATACTGTGGTTTGCATAATTTTCACTGGACGATTTGTGAGGCTATGGGGATTAAGGAGCAGATTCTTGTTCTCATAGAGAGGCACTACATAGGATTCTAGGAGATTGAAGGGCAATTGTCACTCACTTTGTGACAATGCCCTTGTCCTCCCAGTCTCTCCCAGGACTGTGGCAAACCAATTCACTTTGCATATCTGTGATGCTTTCAGAGGATACTTGGGTATCTGGATGGTATGAACTTAACATGGACTGTTGTTAGAGCTTGGGGATCTGGGGCCAAGTAGTAAACTTTATAATTGATCCAGAGTGGCGGAGTGCTAGCCTTGAGCAAAAAGAAGCCAGGGCCAGTGCTCAGGCCCTGAGTCCAAGCCCCAGGACTGGCAAAAAAAAAAGTTGTCAATTCATATGAGGAATGTTTTTGTCAAGCTACAAATTGCCTCCCAGTATGTACTTGCAAAAACTAAAGAAACCCTCATAAAGTTCTTTAGTTCAATATTTTAAGAAGTAGACACTGACAAACAAGTTAGATGAATTATAGCTTTCAAAGTCATTACCAATAATGATTGAGCACATGGATAAGACTTAAGCATAAACAATCTTAGATATAAAACACTCTGTAAATCCCTCAGAACATTTAGTGGAGTTACTATGACCATTTCTTACTTAAATCTCCTTAGTGGACATGGAAGTTTGAGAGTTTCATTGCCTCCTTCAGTGCCCACAGAAATCATGTTCATCTGAGAAGTGAAAACTCCAATCTCAGTTTTTGGCATGTCAGACACCACAGAATGTCAGATACACATTTGCCTCAGGCTAGACTCAAGCTTATCACCCCCTTCCCCCACCCAGGGAATGGTGAGACACTAAGGTTGATGAAACCAGCATCAGCAGTGTAGACCTCCCTTGACAAATAAACAAGAAGACACATGGATCAAGGCTTGACTCCTTTAGTCAAAGTCCCTGATATCAGAAGCCAGTACAGTATGTATATTGGCAATAGTAAGATACTCAGGGGAGAATTTTGGTGGTAAATTTCTTTGATAAATTTGGTGGTAAATTTCAATTGAACATGGCTTAACCACTAAGGGAACAATTCTTAGTAGTCCTCCTCTGGCTTGGAGGGCAATCTACATCATGATTAAATATGCTTCTGCAATTTATAAAGTTTCCCCAAAGCCCAGAGAACTAGGAGTAAAAAAAATCATACAGAAGATATATTCTACCTGCACATTTCAAATATACAGCATCCTGGGCCCCAGTTCAGCCTAACCTTCCCTAACTAAAGAGCATATTAGAGCAATGCATGCAGTGTACAACATTACTGTAGCTGACGTACAATAGTTTAGGTTGTCAGATCAAGTTTTTTCTCATCACAAAAGGATACCTCTGTGAAGTGGTAGACATGTTACCTCCCTTGGTTGTGGCAACCCTTTGATAGTGTAAATCAACATGTTGACTATGCTACACCCCCATCCGTGGACATTAGTAGAATCCAATATTCAACATTGCAGAGAGGGCCGATGATATTCTGCCATTGGGCTCACGTGTAGAAAGTAGGCAATCATTACAGACCCCCCACTTAGTAAAATAAGACTATTCCAAACTTTCAGTGGTTTAAGGGAAGTCTGGAAGGTATTCCCACACCATGAAATAAGCCTTTCCTGTATGCTATGCTTATCCCTGGACCTCCCATGCCAAAATGGGGCATTTTTCCCTGTGCTAGATCAAAGAATTGAGAGGTCAGAATAGTCTTCTGGGTCTATTTGCTCACAGTTCCTAGTGAGCTTCCACAGTTTAAACCCTGAAACTTCCAAGTTAAATATAATCCTCAGTTCCTACCAGTTTGGGAAGCAGCATCACCTCCATTGGGATTGAAGCTCATTTCCTTACTGATTTCCACACAAATTAAACAAGAATTATTCTTGCAGTCAACACTTACCCAAAGCTATGTCTTGATGGCTTATGTCACAGCAAGTAGAATTGTTTGGATGCTCAAATCAAAAGAACACAGGTATCCACAGTAGCTTTCTAATGAACCCACTGGGAAATCCCTGGGAGAGTTTTCTCCATATTAGGCAGGGCACCCTGTCGGGGTTCATCCTGAGAAACTGCTCATGTCTTGAGGCATTCTATGGTTCTAGAAGCATCCAGTGAGGATATCTGTAAGTTCAGGAACAATGCCTATCTGTAGCTCCAAGCTGCATTATAACATGTCCTCCTGCTAGGATCTATTAAGTCACATAGTCCTATCATTCTTGGGGTAAATATCCTGACATCTCTGGTAAACCCAAACACTTAAGATGCAAACCCATAGGGTTCTAGAACCAGTTCAAACCTGTGGTGCAGAATTATTTCCCATTTGACAAAAAGATAATCTCACCCATAACCCAGTAGTTTTGAGTCCTGAACATGGAGACAATTTCCTACTCGAAACTCTCCTAAAACTCTGAGCTAGATTTTCCTAAGTCATAAAATCAAGTGTAACATAATGCATTCTTCCTAGACATACTTTTCTGTAGTCAATAGTGCCACTATTTTATATAGATGGCTCAAACCAGGTAGCCAAGAGCCAATTATACTATCATACTACCCACTCTTGCAGTATATCTGTATTCTACTCTGAAGTATGGCTATGTTGAACATGTGGGTCTGACTCCTCTGCCCAACAGTAGTGTCTTTCCTGTTGGGTAAGTACAAACACTTAGCTCCTCCTTACCTTGGTATTGGTAATAGCAACTTAGCCGAAGGCCCCAATATGCCTTCTTCTGTCTACCAAGACACTTTACATTTCTCATTTGGGAACCCCCCCTAAGCCTTTGACTTTCCTTCTGTAACTCTACTCCCAATTATGCATTTTGGCTTCTCTTCTTTAATATTAACTACTCTATTTCATCACCATAATATATATTTTGTCTTGATTCCTGAAATGGGGAATCCAGTGCTCTAAGTTCTAGAGATACAGTAGGTGTCACTAGTCACCTGAGAAGGTAAAGGTTTATGAAGCCAATTTGTTTCTCTAGCCTTGTTTTTGCAGCAATATGCATGTGAAGGGAAACTCAGGCAATATTGGATATTGATCTATACCCTGTCACGGCCACATGTTAAAATGCAGATAAGAAATCATTTATTAGAGTTCTGTTTTGGTCACTTGGTCTAATACATGTGGGACCCATCCAGACCTCCCCTGTCTGGACATATAATTGAGGCTAACATATGTGTCATTTGGAATAATCACACATGCATCATTGGTGTACGAATGCGTTACGACTTATCAGGCCAATTAGAAACTTGCGATAAAGTGTCCCTATGCCCACCCAAGAGTAAATAAAATAATAAACTGTGGGAGATTGTCAAGATTAGGATCACATTGAAAATCAAAACCAATTACCAGGATCTCATGCCTATCATTTTAGCTACTCAGGAGGCTAAGGATCTGAAGCATCATAATTCACGGTTGGAATGAAATATCCCAAAGACATCATCTTCAAAACAGAAAAAAAAAAAAGCAGGGTAGGAGGCGTGACTCAAGTAATAGAGCACAAGCCTATAAATCTAAGAAGCTTACACCTGGAGAATGAAGAAACTACTGCAAGTTCATCAACATATGAGCCCTGGAACCCTTGAATAAGGTTTCAAACAATGTAACTAATCATGTCTGGTGTGAAGGATAAAGGGTCCAAACAATTTACACAGACATGGAAGCCATGGCCAGTGGCCTAGCTGACCAGGTATCAGCCTAGAGGAAAAAATGAAAGATCAGCAATAAAGATTTGGATAAGGGAAATGTGGATGCAGTAGTGCGATGGTGGAGATGAAGTGTAAAGTGGTCACATGAATCTGCAATAGAAAGGCTTCATTACAGGATAACTTAGTAACTTTTCCCTTCACCTGACATTGCAGGATACAACCACGCTGGGCTTTGATGCTTCTCTTCTAGAGTTAGCAGAATAGGAAGAACATTAATGCACCTAGCAATAATGCCTGAAAAGTTTCTGTACCTATTCTGTTCAATATTTTTCCATCAGAGTCATTATTTCTATCAAGTCTTTTTAATGCAAAAATGCCAATGGACAGAATTGCTTCCTATTCATTCTGTGACTGCTATCCTTAGATGCATGTCAAGGACCTGCATTCATCACTTCTCACTATAGACAGACAAATATCCTAGGAGACCTTTCCCCATACCTTGAACAAATCCAGAAACTGGCCAGAACATCACAAATACACAACTTTCTGAAATACATCTATGTTTTTGTTCAGAAGTCCTCTAAACCTTTCTTAGGAAAAGAACTCAAACTTCAACTGTTTAACTTCTTCCCGTATAACAGGAAGTCTCCCGGGTGCCTTGCTACCCTAATGTTTACTCCTCAGAGAGATATAAAAAACACTTCACTTCTGCACTCAGTTTTAAGTCTTCCAACATACATTCCCACCAAAAGGGATCAATAAGCATACAACAAGTCTTTCATTCAAAGAATTACTAATCTATGCTCTACTAAAATAAAAAAAATGGATATCGAGTTATAGATTGAAACATGGGAAAGGCATCTATGGATCATCTTCAGGAATAAATGTAACCTAAAGGTCACTTTTCATCAATGTCTAAGACCTTCTGATTAAACTTAGTCTTACAGCTAATCAAGCTGGTTCTCAGATGATTATTCTTGGAATAGCCAACAATAAAACAAAGTCATTATTGTGGAAAACTATTTACTACCACTAACAAACACCAGACTCACTTCCACAGTAGAACTTGCCAAGTTCTAGGTTTGTCCTGGCACACTTATCTGGAACAGGATACTCGTCTTTATGGGGGAGGAGTATTGCTGTGAATGGTCAGAGGGCAATCAGAAACCCTCAGCCTAGGTTGTACTCAACACCCACAGAAAGCCTCCGACATGGGACCAGCGGCAATATGGAGATGGTGTTCTATTTTGAAAGGAACTAATTCAGCTTGAAATCCAGGCTAGTACTTGGGGTACGGATCACCATTTCCCCCCCATGGTGTTCTGAGGCAATTCAGGACTGGATCCAAAGTCAGGTAAAAGACTAGAAGTAATTATGCTGAATTAAAGAACCAAGCTTTGACATATTGGTCCCCCTCAACTAGATCAAGTGAGTCTTTCACCATCAGGTGGAGAAAATGCTCAGTGAAGGACTCAAACATACAAAAACAGCACCCTGGAAGATAGTTTCAACAATACATACCCTTATAGTCATCCATTTCTCTGCAAGTACCCTCTATGAAAGCCTTTTGCTCTTTCAAGCTGGACTTTAGTCATTCTTCGGGCTGTTGGCGCCATTATAATATAGAGGCATGTTATTTTTTAGGCATCCCAATAAAATTCACACAAGCCAAAAAGTCAGGTGATCAACTATTCCTAGTCTTATTCAAAATATCTTTCATGTATTTTAATTCAAATAATTCAGGTTCATATTTCAAAACAAACAAAGCAATCTTAAAGCATAAAAGAATTGTTAATGGATTCCATAGACAAAAAGAGGTATGGGACTCCTGCTCAAGATTAGCTGCTGAACCTATGTTCTACCCAGAATAAAAAGCCCCATGAAAAGTTCATTTCCAGGTAAACTAATATTTACAGATGAGTTTAGGGAGTAATAGCCTGATTTGTAGTAAAGTACACTCCAGCTTGAGAGTATAATTATGTATCAAACATTGACTATAATGAGTTGTTACAGGTATATAGAAGGAAGAGGAGGGAGATACAAGTTTTCAAAGTTCAACTTGGTGTACTCATTTAAGGAAATTAAGGGTATGACATTAAATGGGACCCTGTCTAGTATTCAGTCACTTTTAAATACCTAGTGACAACTCAAAACTTTAGTCCTACAGCAATGTGACACTCCAAAGTAAAAGAGCTCCAACAATTGATATCATTTACTTATGTCTTTAAGTTCCTTCACTAATTTCAAGTATGTTCAAGTGGACAAGCACATAATGAGGCCAACAACAATCTACTCAGCCTTCAAACCATACTGTTGGAGTCCAAAAGCTGTGTCAAATAGCCGCATTTACATGTAGTTGAATATTTGAGAAAAATTAAACCGCTAGAGAATAGAGTGGTATAACTATCAAGTTTAGTCATATGTAATACAAAACATCTGGTGATCCTATAGATTACAAGATTTTAAGTCTTGTGGTTTACAAAAGATCCACAAATAGGACATTCAGATCTAGGACATTCAGATCTAGAATCCATTCATCTTGAATACAGATTTATAGGATAAACATAACTGGCTAGCAACGATGAACTGAGGATTCATTTCAAATAGCACTACTTGACCTATTATGGGTAAGTTAAAATATATCTAAGGTTCTTGTGATAGCTTTCAAGTTTCTTCCACTCTGAGCAACACTCCTATGAGAAGCATTTTTAAACCAGTCCCTCATGTGGGAGTTAAGACAATGGTTAGTTTTATCACCTAGAAGCAGTTTTGCTGTAAATCCAACATATTTTCAGTAAGCACATGTCACATTAAAAACCTAAGTGCCGGGCTGGGAATATGGTCTAGTAGCAAGAGGTCTTGCCGTACATGAAGCCCTGGGTTCGATTACCCAGCACCACATATATAGAAAATGGCCAGAAGTGGCGCTGTGGCTCAAGTGGCATAGTGCTAGCCTTGAGCAAAAAGAAGCCAGGAACAGTGTTTAGGCCCTGAGTCCAAGTCCTAGGACTGGAAAAACAACAACAACAAAACCTATGTGCCTGTGCACTGGTGGCTCACAGCTGTAGTCCTAGATACTCAGGAAGCTGATATATGAGGACGGCAGCTCAAAGCCAACCTAGGCAGGAAAGCTTGTGACATTCTTATTTCCAATTAACAACAAGAAAACCAGATTTGGAGCTGAGGCTCAATGTTGTAGAGTGCTACCCTTGAGCAAAAGAGCTCAAGAGTTATACCCAGGCCCTTAGTTCAAGCCCCATGGCCAAAAAACAACAACAACAACAAACAAAAACCCCTAAGTAACATGGGATTTATTGTTACTAGAAGTTTTGTTTCATTTAACTTTAGGTTATTATACAGTATAATTATAGTTGTAACTCATTGACACTGTAGATTTTCTACTTTCCCTTATATTGCATCTCACCGTTTTCAAAAAATCTGTCATTTTGTAAAATGTTAATGTACCAAAGGTCAGAACCCACCTGGTCCTTAACCAAATCTTGTATAAACACAAGTTTGGGTCCCTCCAGCCTTACACTCATTTGTTAAAGAGGGGCACTCAACTGCCTGGAATGTCACCCATATTACTCCTTTCATTCCAGCATTAGACTCAGCCCTGAACCTCCTATCCAAGAACAAGCAGTTATTACAGAAAAGCTCTCTCAAGAGTTTCCAGTCAATAGTGTTACGCTTATGAACACATAAGATGATGCTAAGTGGGCTGGGGATATGGCCTAGTGGCAAGAGTGCTTGTGTCGTATACATGAAGCCCTGGGTTCAATTCCCCAGCACCACATATACAGAAAATGGCCAGAAGGGGCGCTGAGGCTCAAGTGGCAGAGTGCTAGCCTTGAGCAAAAAGAAGCCAGGGACAGTGCTCAGGCCCTGAGTCCAAGCCCCAGGAATGGCCAAAAAAATAAAAATAAACTACTTTCAACCTGCTGTATGAAACCATAGCTTCTATTATTGATGATCTTCTTGTATCCCCTTCCTGTGGTTGTACCTGCACTATCTCTGTATCTTATCTGAGTACATTGGAAATCGTGTATACTGGTATTAGAACTAGGAAACTGAAAGGGAATACCAAAATCGAGAGACACAGGGTAAAAAAGACAAATGACTACAAAAGCAATAATTGCAAAACTGTTTGGTGTAAATGAACTGAACAACTCATGAGGGGGGGGGAAGGAAAGGGGGAGGAGGGAGGTGGAATGAGGGAGGAGGTAACAAACAGTACAATAAATGTATCCAATGCCTAATATGAAACTGTAACCTCTCTGTACATCAGTTTGACAATAAAAATTTCTTTTAAAAAAGAGTTCCCAGACCAAAATTTCCAGCTCTACACTTTCTCAATGTCTGAGGCAAAGAAGAAATTAGCCTTGGATGGGAGGGCTAGAGGGATAATATTGCCAATGATCAAATGCCAGTTCTGAAAACATTCCAGGAGGGGAGGTTAGAGGCCCGATGACACAAAGGCTAATGCAAAGGTTAGAGGGGAGATGACTGTAAGGTCCACCTCCGGGAGGGGCTCCATGCAGGTGCCCCCACCTGTTTAAACCTCAGCCATTCCTCCTGGCACCACCGACTTCTCATTGCTGGACTTCAAGGATGCATTTTTTAACAACCCCTTACATTCCAACTGTCAGGACCTTTTTGCTTTTACTGGATGGACCCATATACCTCCAGGGCACAACAGCTAACCTGAACAGTCCTCCCTCGAGATAGTCCCCATTTTTGGACAAGCTTTAGCAAAGGATCTCCTCTCTCCAGGCATCTCCTAATGTCATTCTTCAGTAAGTGGATGATATCTTGCTTTACAGCCCTCCCCTTGAATTGGCCCACCAACACACAGCTGACCTCCTCAACTACCTATTGGCCAAAGGATATAGAGTCTCCCCTTCTAAGGCCCAGATAACAAAGCCAGAGTGGAAAGGCCTTCACCAGCTTCTACTGACCAACCACCTCCTCAGTCAAGCTCAAGGGACAGCCACAGTGGATTCATCTGTCAACAATAAAAAGGGCTTCTGCTCTTACGCCTTCTATATGAACATTGACTTCAAGGTACACCTGTGCCCTCCCTCGGAACTACCAAGGTAAAGCTGTCTTGAATACCTGAAGACCCAATCCTTGCATCAGGAGACCTCTTGGAGACTCTATCTAAGAACTTACCACCAAGGGACAAGTGCTGCTTGCTGCCTCCTCCCAGTGGGGCCACATCTCCACCTTTAATCCCTAATGTCAATGCTCCTTGCCAGCAGGAAGTAGCCAGAGAGAGTTGGCACCCCTTTTCATAATTATTAAAAGGCTGGAATGTAAGGTCCCAGGAGTGACTTTTCCACTTTTACTGTCTCGGGACTTGAACTCAGGGCCTGAGTGCTGTCCTTCAGCTCTCCAGCTCAAGACTAGCACTCTGCCACTTTGAGCTCCATACAACTCACAACTCTGTTCCCAGCACTCCACTGGCTGATTAGAGATGAAGACTCTCACAGAGACCTTTCTCTGCCTGGGCTGGCTTTGAACCACAGATTTCAGATCAATGAGTCTTACAAAAGGCCACTTTACTCCAGTTAAAAGTAACAAGGTGGTCTACACAGAAGTAATTTTTAAGCATGATCTTACCTGGAACTTATTAAGGATCAAAGTTACATCTGACAAACTTGTAGGAATTATCTGTCCTTCTCTGTGGCCTGTCTGCAATTTTTATAATTTTTACAGAAAACTTGCAAGGCAAACTGGAGTAGCAATTAAATCATCTTGTTAGCCCTAATTTTTCCTTTATCCAATTTGAAACAAACATCTAGGACAAGTTTTAATTCCAATTTTTTTATCTAGAAATGCATTCTTGATTTCTAAAGCCTTTTGCTAACTTTTGCTTTATCAGTTATACTTTGGCTTTCACTTGCTATGAAGAACTCTGAAGCCTAGACAGGTACCATGCATTGCTTCAGGCTGCTCATTTTAAAAGACCATTTATTTTCTTCAGGCCGAGTTACTGCCTAGAACATCAGAACTCAATTGAGCTTTTCCTTCATGCAAGAATTACAAATACCAGAATTACAAGCACAAGAATCCAGACTTAGCATCTTCACTTTTTCAATACATCCAAATTGCAAAATAGCACAGAAGTCAAGTTTCATTATACAAATAAACCTTTTTTAATTCTCTTTTAAGATTTTCCAGTTTTAATCCATCCTAAGGGGCAATTTTAGAAATAACCAATCAAATTATTCATTTTACCATCAGGTTTCCAGTGTTCATCTGAAACAAAAGAGGACAAAGAAAGGTCTCCATTGGCCTGTCTTGCAGAATGGGCATATACATCCCACTCCTTAGAGCTTGATGAACTGCCTTGATGCCAGCTTACCCTCTTCCACCATGCATGGCCTCCCCCTATATCCTGACTCACCATGCATGGACTCCGCACTAGGGCCTGTGCTACCATGCGTGAACTGACTAAGCTGCACCTTTGCCAGATCACCCCTCACTCCTGAGGACAGGCACACAGGCCTTCCCCAGGTTTTTCCTGTATTTTACTCTTTGTCTCTGAATGAGAAACCCAAGCAGTTCTTTAATAACAGTGATAACCAAACATTAATATCCTAATTTCTGACATTTAGTCCCAAATTTTACAGGGGAAATAAATTAAGTTCCCAGTGTCTTTGCTGAACCAGATAGCTTGATGACAGTGCAAACATCCTAAATGCATTAATAATGCATTAAGATACCAAAATTTTCAACCACAAATTACAGAAATCCTTTTAACTGTTTCTCTTTAAAACAATGGCATATCCTTTTAGACTTTAGATAATGCCCCAAACCTTTTGAAACTCACCCATTCTTACATCATGCTGACAGTTGTTAATCTTGAACATGTTTACACTCACACACATGCAAAAGTTCTTAAGGAGAACAAAAATGAACATTGGGCCATACATTTTCAGTGGCAATCTTACATTTGCAGGTGATCAGGATTTAAGCCAGAACCAAAACACCAAATACTTTTCTGCTGAAGATACATGGAAGGGGGTACCCGGAGCCAGACTCAGCCCACAGACAGCACTTGACTCTAGTCTTTATCCTAATTTACTAGAGCATCTTACATATCAATTGACCCTTTATTTACCTTCAGTTGGAAGAAGGGCAGTTACCTGAGACTGATCTCTTAGCCCACCAGGTGCCCTGACTATCTTAGGCCAATTTTAGCCAGGAGCATTTCACAATTTCAATTTGTCAACTTTAGCTAGATGTTAGTACAATGTCCTCAGGTGCCTGCACACTCCCAGCTGCCTCATTACAGAAGGGGACACAGCACAAAGCTGGCTTTGATTTCCCATATAGAGGCCTAAGACTGAACACAACAAGATACTCAAGACTAAGGCAAACACAGAATGTAGCAAAACATAACAAAACAGGACAGAGACACAGACTTACTTCCGGAAGATCTCTAAATAATGTTTGGATGGCATGTCTAGCATTGTAGAAACACCACAGGGCCCTGGAACTTCCCAGGGCATGTGCTTTTTCTTACCCCAGCCTTTTTGTCCACAAACAAGTAAAAAGGCTTGTGGATATTCTCCTGGCCCTTTCATAACTTCCACTTTACTTTTCTGCTACTTTGTCTTTCCTTCTCTGGCCTCGTTGCATGGGGGCTCAAACTCCCTTTCTTTCTCTGTTACCTCAGCCCAAGTGGGTCCATGAGTCAGAAAAACTTAATGCCTGAGGTTCCTCTGAGAAGGGGGATTCTGTTTTCTCCAATTGAATAGATAACTAGAGGAGAAGGGAACATGAGTCTCATGGAAAGACGACCTCCTCCTCCTCCTCCTCTTCCTCCTCCTCCTCCTCCCCCTCCTCCTCCTCCTCCTCCGTTTAGGAAGCATTGGCCATAATTTCAAGGCTAAAACTGTGGTTGAAGTTTTTTCAGGACACAGGGCCACCCAGTACTGAGGGTGGGCCATGCAAGCCAGCAGAAAGCAGTCCGTTTCCCTGGGAAAACACAATCAACAGATAACTTACCTCCTTTTTCTCCCAAAGTATTTAAAATGTTGTAAGACCATGTCTAGGGAAGTTCCTCAGTGGATGCCGCTTATCCCATGTCTTCCTGTAAAACACGCCCAATAGCAAGCAAAAGTAGAACCCAGAACAGACACAGATAGCCACAACCATACACAAAACAAGGAACAAGTTCAACATATATGTCCTACACTCTGAGGACCATCAGAAGGGGGTCAAGGCGTCCCTTGACCACCCTGGCCTTAGAGAGCTCCTGCATCCAGCATCTGTCTCAGGCCCACAAACAGTGCACTTTTCCCATACACAAACAGAAACAGAGACAAAAACAAATTGGTCGACCAACCTCAGACACACACAACTACACCTCTGGAGGTTTCTTGTCTTCACCCAGGCATCTTCCCCTCCCTTCCACCCCCCACCCCCACACAAAAAAAGAAGGTGGTTAAGGACTCTTCCCAGTCAGAGAACCAATATTACGGGGGTTCTAGGGAGGGGGCTCCCTTTCCCTCTAAGAGTTCACCATTCAGTCTAAAACAAAAATATGGGTTTTTTGGGGAAGTATAAAGCAAACTGAACATCCATGGACACAGCACAGACGCGGGAGCTGCCACCATGACCCCAAGCAGTCCTCAAATTGGGGTTTATTAAGGTAAAAGCATAGCACAGATGTAAGGGGTTGACACAAGGAGTTGAGGAAGAAACATAAAAGCAAGCGTGACACAGATGTAGGAGGTTGATGCGGGGGGGGGGGGGGGATAGAGCAAGCAATAAGCAAGTTAAGCAAGCCATTTATAGAAGCAGAATTTGGGGGTCAAGTTGACCTAATAATCAAGATAGAGTCAGCTCAACTCCCCCAACATTTCCTACTATGTATCACTAATCAAGATGGAGTAAGCTCTACAACACTCCCAAGTCTGCACTGTGTCCCTGGCAGTTCATCGGTCACTATTTTGATTGCAATAAAGCTTGAATTATTCTGACTTTGAAAGTGTGCTGTACTTACTGTACTCATATCCTGACATATCTTAAGGTGAGGGCAGGGGCTAGAGGAGCTAGCCCCTGCCCACTCCACTGGGACCTCCAGCACAGAGGGTCTGGTCTGCACTCCATAAAAGGGAACCCTCTCCCCCAACCTGGTGAAAATGCTGCCCCCCACCCATGGAGGCCCTAACTCCCAGGGGACCCTGACCCCCAGGAGACCCCAACCCCAGGAGAGCCTGACCCCCAGGAGACCAGACCCCCAGGAAATCTTGACCTCAGGGGACCGTGATCCCCAGACCCTGATCCCCAGGAGACCCTGACCCCCAGACCATGACACCAGAGACCCTGTTCCCAAGCCCTGAACCCCAGGATACCCCGACCCCAAGAGACTCTAACCCCAAGAGACCTAGACCCCCAGGAGACCCTTACCCCCAGGATACCCTGACCCCCAAGAGACCCTGACTCCCAGGTGACCCCGACCCTAGGAGACCCTGAACCCAGGTGACCCTGACCCCCACCCCTGACCCCCAGGAGACCCTGACTCCAAGGACACACCAACCCCTAGGAGACCCAACCCCCAGGAAACCCCAACTCCAGAAGACCCTAACCTCCAGAAACCCCAACCCCCAGAAGACCTTGAACCCAGGAGACTCTGACCTCAGGAGAACCTCACCCCCTGGAGACCCCAACCCCCAGGAGATGCTGACCCCAGGAGACCCTGACCTGCAAACCCTGACCCCAGGAGAGCCCGATCCCAGGAGACCCTGACTCCCAGGAGACCCCAACTCCCAGGAAACCTTGACCCCCAGGAGACCTTGGCCCCAGGAGACCCTTACCTCCAGGAGACCCCAATCCCCAAGTGACCCTGACCCTAGGATACCCTGACCCCAGGTGACCCTGACTCCCATCCCTGACCCCCAGGATACCCTGACTCCAAGGACACCCCAGCACCTAGGAGACCTGACCCCCAGGAAACCCTCTACTCAGGAGACCCTGACCCCTGGATACTCTGACCCTCAGGAGACCATGATCCCAGGAAACTCTGACCTCAGGAGACCCTCACCCCCAAGAGAACCCAACCCCCAGGGGACCCTCACTCCAGGAAACCCTGACCCCCAGGCCTGACCCCCAGGAGACCCTGACCCCAGGAAACCCTGACTCCTGGGAGAGCCTGACCCCCAGGAGACGCCGACCCCCAGGATACCATGACCCTCAGGAGACTGTGACCCCAGAAGACCCTGGCCCTAGTAGATCCTGACCCCAGGAGATCCCGACCCCCAGGAGACCCCGACCCCCAGGAAATCCTGACACCAGGAGACCTTGACCCCAGGAGACCCTGACCCCTAGGAGACCCTGACCCCCATATTAGTGTGTCCCTGAAATGATATCAGTTTTTTCATTTGTTTTATTCTGATTTATGTATAAGGAATTAGTTTTGAATCAGTTCCCAAAATCACATCTCATCAAATAATGTGTGGGATGCAGCTGGGTAGTAGAGAAATTGCTTAGCATGATCTGGCCCTGGAGTCAATGCACAGCACTGAAAAAACAAACATAGAATGTAAATCCAAGTGCTGAAAATGTCTCTATGCAGAAATAGCAAAAATGAAAGCCCTAAGTACCTTAAATTCATATCACACTATCAGAAGGCCAAGATAAGGTTCTGGGAAATTTCTATTGAGAAAGAATGAAAGGAGTTTATGACCTAATAACTGTTGCCCGTGACATACAGTTAAAGCTTTACGAATCTGTCACCGTGTAGCATATGGACAGGGGTTCCTGGGGGCTCAGATGATAGCTGTCATCCACTTCCTGGAGTCAAATGCCATATTTTGGAACATATAATTTGTGATGTCCCATGTGATATGTGTGTGTATGTGTGTGTTTGTGTGTGTGTGTGATCTGAGAGAGATGAAAGAAATAGACTAAATCAGTTTCAATTAAATTCAAGGAGCTAACGACTCACCGTGTAGGTACCTATATGCCAAGTTTCAGGAAAACATGCATAAAAACCACAAAGTTATAAATCATTCCAAAAGAGGGATTTATGAAGGAAACAGGAGTGTAAGTTGAACTCTAGTCTCTCGCTGGGTGCTGCTCGGCAGACAGTTCTAATAAATCATGCCATGAGTAAGTAGGAGTGGAGCTCATCTTCTGCCGTGCAAGGTCCTGAGACTCGGGTCTGACTCGGATTCTAGGCAAGCCCATCTCTCTCAGGGAAGAACGGATGCCACCAAACTTAGTGCATCACATTGAACAAACCCAGACTTGCACAGCTTTCATTTCAATTTGGTAGAGTAATGTCTGTGTACTTTCTGTAGAGCAAACTATTTATTACCTGGACGTCTCAGAAGAGACATCTAAAAATATCCTTCATAGCATGTCATATCACTAGCAAACCTCTAAAAGGATGGACTATTCACGAGGTATTGGTTGCTCACAACTGTAACCCATGCTATTCAGGAGGCTGAGATATGAGGATCACAATGTGAAGCCAGAGTGGGCAGATAAATCCTAAAGACCCTTATCTTCAATTAACCACCAACTAGTCACAGTGGAAGTATGGTTTAAGAAGAGCATCAGCCTTAAATGGAAAAAAAAAACCAAATTAGGCAAGCATGCATGCATGTGCAAACACACACACACACACACACACGAACATATGCACAGAAAACCATTCATATAAATGGACTATCATGTTAATTTTTTCAGGGCTTTAGAATCCATTTTTCAGATTACTCCTCAAATTAGTATTGTTAATCTTATAAAGTACATTGCATAAGAGGTGATGGACCTGTACATATATATTTGATAACATTCTAGAATTTTCCAGTGACATTTGCATTGTTCATATGCCTGTAGGTTTTCATAGAAAATGCTGCTAAAATCATTCAAATAGAAAAATGGTAAAAGGGAGAAATAAGCTGAAACAGGAGAGAGGAAACAGGAAAGGAATGTGGAAGAAAGAGATAACAATAATTGGAAAGAAATACAAAGAATCAATAATGATGTGAAATGATTTTACAAACAAGAAAATTTGCATGCTTTGGGCAGTTTGTGCAACACCACTATTTAGGAAACTAGAACTACACAAGAAGGTTCAGGGAAAGGAGACTCAAAGATAAGTAAAAAACTGTAAAGATTGCATTCCTGAGATTCAGCAACAGACTTCACAATTGCTCATTAGTTTGATGAAGTGACTAGGATTAAATATACCTTAGGAGGTAATCTTGATTATACAATGTGACGGCTTAGGGAAATTATGACAACAATTAAATTGAAATAGTTTTCAGTTTACAGAATATTTTTACTAGATAACCAAGCATAATTATTTGAAGAGGAAAACATTTTGACAGTAATTTGAATCCACTTTCTTAAAGTCATAAGATGATGTTTCTCATTACCTAGAGTATAAATATGATTTTTGTGCATTTGTGCCAGCATGTGGACTTGAACTCAGTGTGAGGTCGCTGTCCCTGAGTGTTGTCACTGAAGGCTGGCGCTCTACCACTTGAGCCACCTTTCCATTTCTGATTTTTTGATGATTAATGGGAGGTGAGTGCTTCATAGGCTTTCCTGCCCGGGGCTGGCTTTGAACTGAGATTCTCAGATCTCAGCCCCCAGCATAGCAGATGGGCATGAGTAACAGGTGCACTGGTACCCACATAAATGGATCACGGAGGCAGAAACCTTTATGCTGATCCTGGCAATGATGATTGGAGTTACAGGGAGGAGCTGTGATGCTTCTCGTCAGAGTAAGCCTTCCTCACCCCAGGCCAGGCAGGCCACGATGTGGACCGTCACCAAGTGCATTTTCAGTGCGTGGGGACTCGGTATGAGCAGGATGTCGTGCATGGAAGGGAGAGGCTCGTCCAAGCCAGTCAGAGGCGCCAGGGTGCTGGCATGTGGATTAGATTGACTGGCCAGCAGTCATTGGTGGAGCACGAAGAGGGCTATGTCCAATGTTTCTACCTGACCTGGTGTAAATACTAACATCCAAACCTTTGCTTTCCTATCACCGTATTTATGCAGAAGAAGGTGCGATGTCATGCAGCATGTCTTCCATTCTTCCCCTGTCTGAGAACATCGTGCAGAGAAGAGTGGAAAAACAGCAGCCAAGAGTGAGTGACTGCGGTGCAGTTTCCAGCTGCACGTTGTCACAGGGTGGTTGTGGGGCCAAGCACCTCTCAGTGTCTCTGAGTAGAATTCACTTCTTTGTGAAATGAGGGAGGGAGGGATCATTAAAATCCCTTCAGTGCCTTTCACTGCACTGTGTGCACTATGTGTGTGCGTACTGTGTGTACTGAGGGATCCAATCGTATGGGCCTTGGGGAATAGCTTATGCCTTAGGAGCCATCACTGCCAATGTTTTCAATTGCTGCCGGTGAGACACAGGAACGTAACACCATCGGGTTATGAAGAGGGAGAATCCCTAGAGCCAGGCACTGGTGGCTCACATCTGTTATCCTAGGTATTCAGGAGGCCAAGGTCTGAAGACTGAGGTTCAAAGCTAGCCTTGGAAGAAAAGTCCACGCGTTTATCTCCAGTGGACCATCAATAGGCTGGCAGTAGAGCTGTGGCTCAAGCTGTCGACTGTCAGTACTGATTACCAAAGTGAAGAGAAAACAACAAGGCCCACAGCTCCAACCCCTGTCCTGACACAAAAGTGAACAAGAACACTCCAAAACAATAATAAAAATCAGAATCCCCACCAAAGCAGCTAGCAAAAGACCCATCTACTCAGTCTGTGATGTCCATGGGTACTCGTGTCATTTCTATGCCTTTTCATGAAAGTCTGCTTGACAGAACAAACTGTAGACACAGCAAAAGAATCCATAGCAAGTAAGCAAAACTCAATCACCTAAGAGGAAAGAAATACTTGCCTTATGTCCTTGTGGTTTTATCTTTGCGACAAAGGCAGAAAAGAGGAGACAACGTTGGTATGTTAGGAGTTAAATGAAACTCTTGGTGCTGAGACTATGTATTTGAACCATTGATTGTACACAATATATATGTACACTTATTTATTGTTATTTAGCTTTTATGATTTTTTTTATTTTTTTATTTTTTTGGCCAGTCCTGGGCCTTGGACTCAGGGCCTGAGCACTGTCCCTGGCTTCTTCCCGCTCAAGGCTAGCACTCTGCCACTTGAGCCACAGCGCCGCTTCTGGCCGTTTTCTGTATATGTGGTGCTGGGGAATCAAACCTAGGGCCTCATGTATCCGAGGCAGGCACTCTTGCCACTAGGCTATATCCCCAGCCCCTTTATTTAGCTTTTGATAGTACTGGCAATAGAACTCAGAGCCTATGCTCATCAGGTAGGTTACTTAACCACCTGAACTATCTACCAACTCTGCACAAATACATTTTAATAACACTACCAAAATTTAGATGCCAACAAAACACCAAGAGACAATGCATATGTTTACACACACACACACACACACACAAGTGCTGCATATGTCATAGAGCAGTAGGACAATGTAATGCTTATTAATACCTCAGTGAGTACGTAATTCAAGTTTCACTTCTACATTTATCTTTTAAAATATGTAGTATGTTTGCCATATACTATTTTGTAAAAATTGTCATCATCCAATTTCACAATCTGTTGAGTTTTATAGTGTATTCAATTTGCACTACATTTAATCATCTGAAAGAAATTGTGAGCTGCAAAAATATTGCCAATAATATCTCTGAAATAGGACTCAAGTCACAGAGCTTTTCCTTCTGTCTACTGTATTTTTCCATTTATCTAGAACATATTGGGAAATTAAGGTTATGAGTTGGAAACTAGGGTAAATTTTAGAGCCTACGTGGTTATAAATTTGTTACTAATACTTCAAAAATTTCATTTGGAAAGGTTTTCTTTGGCTTTGAGAAATAAAAGATGAAGGACTCAGCACACATGGACTTCAGGCTCTTGGTGTGTTGAAAATGACCACATCCATTCCATTCTTACCCCAGTCTACATAGGCCCCAGGGCCTGGGCCTTTCCCACTCATCACCCACAGCACCACAGAGCAAACGCTGCCTCCTTCTGTTTCTCCACTCCAGTTGCCTGCTTAGGGCCTCTGACGCATAATCTCAACAGTTCTTGACTTGGAAATAAAATTTGCCTTGAAAAATACTGTTTGACCCAAATGCCTTACAAATTAAAATCATTGAGCTGCACACATTGAAGTGACTTTCTAGTGTGGAGCCATTCATTACTTGTGGACAGCAGGCCAGGGCCTAGGTTTCGTGGCTTCCAGTGCAGTCATTCGTCTTTCACTTCCTAGGCACTTATCCTTTTGCCCTTGTAGAGGGGAAAAACTCAAAACCAGTTCTTTCACATATAATTTCTTCTTGATATTCATAATTCAGGCTTTTTTCCAGTAAGGTAGAGCTCATAAAATGTTTTAGAAATGAGGTCTTTGCTCAAAGATGGAGTCATCCATGTAAGAAGAGAAAAGCCAGGGATTTCAGCAATTAGAGAAGCAGGTTTAAAGGTTCAAACTCTCCACTGGGCATCCACAGAAGACACATTTGTGACAGGGCTCTGTGCTGATATCTGCCTCTGCAGAATAAGAAATGTCCAGTCTCAAAAGAATTGCACAAGGAGAGAGTACCCATGTCCCTGCCTACAGAGACTCCAAGGGATTTTTCTCCGACATTTTTTAAGCAATGATCAGCAGGAGCACCGTGATACTTTATCAAGCCATGTCCTTGTTAAAGGTCCTTGAGCCTTTGGCTCCCCACATACAATGTACAATAGAAACGTGAGGCCTGGAGCGATTTAAAAAACAAAACAGAAACAAGTAATTACATATTTTACATGAAAATTATTAAATTGAAGTCATCAGGCCTCTAACACTTTTCAAGATACTTCCTGAGCCATTTGGCTGAGTTTAAGTCTGCTTATGAGCTGCCCAGGATTCATCCTGAGAAATCCTGACACACCCAGAGTGAGCATAGAGGAAATGTGCCCTGCACTGGACCTTTCTCTACGACCCTGGAGCTCTGTTGTACGTCAACGTGAAACAACACAGGAGGAAAGCTGACTTCTATGGGCATGGCCAGGAGCATGGGACAGGCTGATGGGTGCCCCTGACTTTGTCTTCTTTTGTTTTTGAACTGATTTTGTACAAAAGTCACAAGAGATGAAATGAACTTCCACTGGTGTCAGAATTCAGAGACTTCTGTGTGCGTCCTAAACCTTGGGATGTGATTATGGGTGAAGTCACAGCACTCAAGCCTGAAGTTAGGTTGTTATCAGCCTTAAGTACTAGTTTAGATATAACACTCTATCAGTCAACTACCAGGAAAGTTAATTTTCAAACAATTTACTTTCCAAAAAGAAAGTTGCTGGCTCACACCTGCCATCGTCGCTTCACTCAGGTGGCTGAGATCTGACGACTGAGGTCTGAAATCTTCCTACAGACAAATCTGAGGGTCCCTTTTATCTCCAAGGAACCAGCGAAAGGCCAGAAATAGGGCTGTAGCTTAAATGACAGAGTCCCATCCTAGAGTGAAAAAGCTAAGTTAGAGGCCCTGAGTCCAAGCCCCACTACCAGCACAGAAAAGGGGGAAAAAGTAAATACGCTGATATATTCATGAATACTCAGTACCAAATGGCTGTATCCAACGTTGATTATTTTGATACCAAATAAACATATATCAAGGATAATATGACTTTATCAAGGGTGAAGTGTTCTCTGCTGACTCTGTGTAATATGAGGATTTTCATTTTAAAATTATAGTAAACAATCAATTAAAGTAAATACCAAACACAGACATTGTAAAATAAATACACAGGTGTCGTTTAGTTTTGTTCTGTTCTTTCAGTCAATAGCTAAGTATAATCTAAAAATTTAATACTAATCACAATCATTTTAAAGGTAATTTTCCACACATGATAAATGATTACATATACTGTCCATATTTTGAAAATACATAATATTGAAGATACAATGACTAGCATACTTTTGAAGCTTAAAATTCAACTAGATCTAACATGATTAAGATACACTGTTGACCAGTTGAGAGTCCATTACTACAATGAGCATCTGAGATAAATCAGATTATAAGAGGAAAGGTTTATCTGCAGACTACAGAGAAGGTTCCAGTCCAAGCGTGGTGACATCTTTGCTTGGGGTAGACACAGCACAGCCCATCTTGAATCCTGGTGGAGGGCAGCTTCCTTCATGACCAGGAGCCAGAAAGTGGGGAGGCCCAGGTCCCACAGTTGCTCTCTAGGCTCTCTGTTGGACACTCCCAAAGACCCAAATCCTTACATTATGCCCCGCCCCTTAAAGGTGTCTGCCACATTTAGACGGAACCATGTCGGAGGTCAAGCCCAAGTACATTGGAAGCCGCCTAGATTCAACCTACAGTAATATTTAACAATTCTTTCTTTGATTTTTTTGTATTATTTTAAAATGATAAAAACAGAGGGGTTACAGATATATTAGTCAGGTAGAGTACGTGTGTGTGTGTGTGTGTGTGTGTGTGTGTTTATATACATTAAAATCTGGTGTGTTTACTTGTGGACTTCCAGGCACATTATAGTTACCACAAATGAGGGAAACTATGCAACCTATCTTTCTTTGGTCTTACTTGCTTCACATAATATTTTCCAAGTCTTTCCATTTTCTTATGAATGCATCAATATCATTCTTGCTGATGGAAGCATAGAATTCCAATGTGTATATATACCACATTTTCTTGATTTATTCATCTACAGAAGGGAATCAGGGTTGATTCCATGTCTTAGCTATGGTAAATAATGCTGCAATGAACATGGTTGTGCTGGTGGCTTCAGTGTGGCCTGGTTTATGGTCCATTGACAAATGCCAAGGATTGAAATTGCTGGATCACAAGAAAGCTTTAGATTTATTCTTTTGAGGAACCTCCATACTGCTTGATAGAATGAAAGTGCTTTCCAGATGGGTAGAACAAGTTTACATTCCTATCAACAGTGTAGTAGGGTTTCCTTTTGGCCAACATCCCTGCCAGCATTTGTTATTGTTAGTTTTCTTGATAATGGTTATTCTAACTGGGGTGAAGTAGAATCTCAATGATGTTTTGACCTGCATTTCTTTTATGGCCAGAAATATTGAACATGTCTTCATGTACCTATTGGCCATTCTGACTTCCTCTGAGAAGTTTCTTTAAGTCTTTTGCTTTTTTAAGTGTGAGCCTTTATTTGGTATGAGTACTATTTTTTGTTTTTGTTTGTTTTGTTTTGTTTTTTGTTTGATTTACCAGTCCTGGGCCTTGGACTCAGGGCCTGATCACTGTCCCTGGCTTCATTTTGCTCAAGGATAGCACTCTGCCACTTGAGCCACAGCGCCACTTCTGCCTATTTTCTATTTATGTGGTGCTGGGGAATCAGACCCAGGGCTTCATGTATACAAGGCAAGGGTTCTTGCCACTAGGCCATATTCCCAGCCCCCTCTTTAAGTCTTTATTCCATTTATTAACTGGGTTGTCATTTCTTTGAGAGTTTATTTGGGGGAAAAGGGGACTAATTTTTTGAGCTCTAAGAATATTTTATACATGAGACCATTTTCTGATGCATAGTTGGTAAAAACCTTCTTCTCTATGTGATTTCTATTTATCTTGTTGGCTATATCTTTTGCTCTGCAGAAACTCTCCAGTTTGATGCAGTCCCATTTTTCCAGTGTTTCTTTGATTTGTTCTCATTCTGGATCTTTTTTTTTTCTTCCAGATTTTAGTTTTTAATGAACTTGTAAACAAAAAAAGCTCCCATTTCAAAATAAAACAAAATCCCAATCATGTAGATGTTTACAGTGATTACATTTATCTAAGCAACATACATACATGTTCAGTTGTAAGATGTTAACTAAATTTCTGTGACAAATATGCTTTTGTTTTTTTTAATACCAAGAACATTATAGAGTTAATGCAGAATCCTAAGGATAATCTAGTAGTCACTAAGTTTTCGTACGTCTTCACTGTAGGTGCTGTTATTTCTAGCACAGGTAAGCAGGCAGTCTTTCATATGCTCAAACACTGGAATCTTTGGTTGCTACCATGTCAGCTGGCTTACAAACAAGAAGCCAACCATTTAAAGAATGTTTTAAGTGAACAACTTGCAAACCCTGGGGATGGACAGCCTAAGAATGCACAATTGTGAGCATTTACAACCATCACAACTGTGGCTGAAGACTGTTCATGCCTTTCTTCTGAAATGAGATCTCAAAGCAGTATAGTTCAAAATAAAAGGTTTAAAAAAATTGGCATATGCACAATTTCTCCACCAATTTGTGTGTGTCAACCATTTAGTTAACTTTTCCACTTGAAAAAATGCAATAGAAAACCAGACACCATGTTTCACTATTTCAGTTAATATTCACAATTACAGTGGCTACAACTCAGGACACAGCCTCACGCATGCTGCCAGGAGCCAGTTTATACTGAAATTAAGTCCTTTACACCAAATAAATGGTTGTCCACAACCACTGGCTAGTGTATATATGAACTAAAATTTCTAGATTTGGGGAGAAACAATTGCTGCTCCGATCATCTGCTCTGCTTCTTCTGCTCCGAGGAATTCATGCTTAGAAACCTTTCATGTTACTCTTGGTTTTGTCAGTTTGCTTGCCTGTGGGGGTCTGGGCCTGCTGACCCTGGGCACTGGAGGAGGCCGCCTGCTGGGCCGCTTTCTGCTTTAACATTGTCCAATCAAAGGTGTAGTCATATTGGTTGTTCAGGGTCCTGAAAAGGATGCGAAATAGCTGCCTCAGGTACATGTAATCTGGGGCTTCCTCAAAGTGCAGCCCACGACAATAGTTTAAGTACATGGCAAATTCTGCAGGAAACCCCTTACATAAAACTTCAACAGGAGTGGACATCTTCTTTTCACTAATCTTTTCATATTTTTGTTTCTTTGTTGCAGCCTTTAGTCCTTGCCATGGCAGACTGGTTCTATTGAAATACATCAAGACATATCCTAAGGATTCCATATCATCTCGGCGACTCTGCTTAATACCAAGATGAGCGTTGATGCTAGCATACCGGGCAGTGCCAGTGAGGTTTTTTATCTTCTCTGTACGGTATGTGTTGCTTTGTCCTGTTGTCTCTGTACTTTTTGGCCAAACCAAAATCAATAAGGAATAACTGGTTTAATCCTGAGAAAGATGGGTCCTGAGAAGTACTAACAGTCATGCTTCCCCACTGGAGATTCTAAACACTTATTACAGTGACGCCCAATACCCATTAGGAAGTTATCTGGCTTAATATCTCTGTGTATAAAATTCTTTGTATGCACATATTCGATTCTACTGATCATCTGGTCAGCTAACGTAAGTACAGTTTTCATTGTGAACCTCCTTGAGCAGAAATTGAAGAGGTCTTTCAGGCTGGGTCCCAGAAGATCCATGACTAGCACATTATAGTCTTTTTCCTGACTGTACCACCTGGATGTGCAGGATGCCCACCCCACCCTGCAGGATCTTGTAGAGCTTGCTCTCATACAGCAGCTGCGGGTGCTGGGCCTTCTGCGACTCCAGCTTCACCGCCACCTCCTCGCCTTTGGTGATGTTGATGGCCAGGTAGATGTCCCCGAAGGAGCCGGACCCGATCTTGTGCACCAGTTTGTACTTCCCCGCCGCCCCCCCCCCCCCCCGACGATGAACTCGGCCTTGGAGCCGCTGCTGTTCTCCATGGCGGAGCGCGACCGCCCCCGCGAGGCCCGGGGCCGGGGCCCCGACGACGCCTCACCGGGCACGGGCGGAGGAGGGGGAGCGAGCGCGGCGGGAGACGCAGACGCGCGGGGGGGGGGGGGGTGGGCAGGGAGAGGCCTGGGCGCGGCCGGGCCCGGGAGAGCCGATCATGGCCACACGCTGCCGCTCCCGCGCCACTGCCTGGGGCCGCCGCTTGCCCGCTCTCACCTCGATGTCGCGGGCCCCAGGCGAGGCGAGGCGCGGCTAGGTTGGGGCGACGGCCACGCTGCCGCCGCCGGCTTCGGCCCGGAGGGAGCCCGGTCACGCCGCCGCCGCCGCCGCCATCTTGTTCCTCTTCATTCTGGATCTTTAATTAGGAAATTTCCACCCATGCCTGTAATATGTTCATTGTATCTGACCTTACATCGATGGCTTTGATCCATTCTGAATTGATTCGGGTGCAGATATATAAGGATCTAGCTTCCATTTTCTGCACATGGATAGCACCATTTGTTGAAGAGACTGCAGTGTAGTTCATTTTTCATGTAGTATCCAGAGAGTACCATTGCTCCATTTGTTTACCCTTTGTTCCAACATTCTTTGTCTCCTTTAACACTCCCAAAGACATTTAGACAATCAAGACAGACAAAAAGGGAAATAAAAAAAACAGCAAAAAATAACCTGTTTCCATTTTCTGGAATTAATTTCAACTAGTATTATTTTGTATGATCAGATGCACTTGTAGGCATTGTACCTTTCTGTTTCTCTCCTAATACAGTCATCCTTCGGTCTCATTGTACGTGAATGCTGAGAGTTCTGTATAATTTATTATGTTCCTGTGCCTTTTCTCCATTTTGAAAGAAAAATTAGGAGAAAAATATAGAATGGTTGAGTTATTGCAACTAATCTCTTCTTCTGGTTTTATTTCTGTGGAGCATATATTTGTGTCTTCTTATTGCTCATCAAATAAGCCTACCTCTACCTCAACCTCCCTCCTGTAAGAAAACACAAAAGAAGAGCATGATTTATCAGACAGAGAGAGAGAGAGAGAGAGAGAGAGAGAGAGAGAGAGAGAGAGAGAGAGAGAGCGCTTTGTGGACATGATTCAAGCCTGAGAGGGCATTAAATGTGGTGTGATGGGTAAACTCATAGCTTTCCATAGTGGTAGATGGATGGGATTCCTATGCTGTCTCTGGAGTCTGGTATCATACCTAAACAGGTGGCAAAAGAAAATTGTCAACACAAAGCCACTAACAATAATGATTTCCCTCACCAAAACACCTTCAGTTCTTTAAGAATTTGTGGCAGAGTTAGTGTTGAAACCTTTAAGGAGATGTTGGAATGCTATAAACAAGTTTTTAATTCACTGATGAGGAAATGTTTTTGAGATTTACATTTCAATCGTAGATGTTTTGAAAGAGAAATTCATGTATTCTTCTCCATCAAAAGGTTTTTACGTATTTGAGGAGTTTGGCAAGCCAGTTGGCTCTGCTAAAAGAACACACAAATTGTGGAGCACCTTGGTGAACTTGGAGTCTGCCACTCAGTCACAATTTCAAGATTGCATGTGAAATGATGCTGGGCTCGCCACATGTGCCTTTATAGTCAGTTAACATTGTCGCTCCCAAAAGATTCCAGTGAAGTTCAATTACTCTTTTTTCTCGATATGTTCTCTGCTCTTTTTGAATGTTAACATCCTTCCTTTCAAAAGATACCCAGATTTTCTCTGCTCAAGCAGAGAGTCTACTTTCCTGTTTAGAGGACTTAATTGGATCTGTCTGCCTCTATTCATTCTGTAATATCACTGTTAGGTTTTGTGGAAGCCATAGTCTGTTTTTTACAGGGGAAAATCAAATATGGTATTTACTAGTCATCAATGACAGTAATTAGTATTACTGCAGTATTTGTCTTATTGCAATCTAGAAAACTCACATGCCAATCTTTTTCAAAAGAAGCTAGAGAAGTTCAGAATTTCTGGAGGGTTATTGATAATAAATCTATATGCAACTTTATCAAGTTCAAATCCAATGGTTAGAAATGGTTCTTGAAACTTGTTTACAAATCATGTAAAAATAAGAATAGTATAATTTTCAAGGGTATCAAACAGACATAATTCACTTGTAGCTAAACACACAAAGATATTGAAATTACTTAAGTGCAATAATGGGAACATTTTTCTCTGAAAGACACACACACACACACACACACACACAGACCATTATCTTCTAAGAAAAGTAGCCAATACTGTTAAGTATCCTAAGCGTATCTTTTTACATGGTTAAAAGTAGCTAGAATGGCATCTGAAAAATTACATTTCTATTTATGGGTGTGTACTTATAATTTTCATTGCTTAGAGTAACTAAAAGACATCTTTGACACAGTAAACATTGATATAAAGTCATATATTGCATAATAATGAAGCTACATCGCACAAGCATATCAGAGTTCAGACACAACTCAGACAGTAAGGTGTGTTTGTAAGTGCCTGTTAATGCTTAGCTAAACAGAGCCTCTTGCTTTTAGCTAGAATCCTAAATAGCAGTTCACTGTGCAGATACTCAAAGCAGTTATAGAAAAATCATGTTTGTATATCTAAACATATATAAATTTAGAACAATACCGTAACACTGCATACAAAATAATTTTTAAAGGTGTATTGTTTACAGCACTTACCATGAATGAAGCTTTGGGGTTTTGGATATTCTTGCCAAAAGACTAAGACTATAAGCCACAAAGACTATGAGAGCCAACAAACAGGGGGTCTCTGTGATCAGTAGACTAAATAAAGCCATTTCCTTTAGCCTATACTAAATTTATTAAATCAAACCCTTTCTTCTACACCTCAAATTACTGCATTTTTTAAAAACATTTATTTTGTTTAGTTTTGTTTTGGCGGCTGATACTGGGACTGAAATTTACAGCCTTTACTCTTGCTTGGCATTTTGCTGACGGTTAGTGCTCTATCACTTGAGCCAAGCCTCTGCTACCAGAGTTTTTACTGATAAATTGGTGAGAAGCGTCCCATAGAGTTTTCTGCCCAGGCTAGCTTTAAACAACAGTCCACAAATCTCAGAATCCTGGGAATCTTAGGATTACCTTTTTCATTAAAAAAAAATTTATTACAACAATTAGCTAAAAACATAGCTATAATGTATAATAGACTATAGAGAGCACAAATCATATAATAAAAAAATAAGTAAATGCGTATTTTTGAGAGAGGAAGGTGGGGACAAGGGGAGAAGAGTAGAAAGATGTAGTGGAGGGATGGGGAGAAAGTGGGCAGGAACCAATTGTTCACTGCAGAGTTGAGAAATACAAGGGAAAGGGCTGGTGGAGAGGGAGTCCATAAAGATGTTGAAGGGATGACACAGATCAAGATGCATTGCATACATAAACTGCTTTGTTAAATGGCATAAAATCAATGTATAACCTTAAATTAAAAAACTGTGGGGGAAGGGTTGGGATAGGAGGGGTGGGTGAGAATGCTGAAAAGGTTCAACACGCACCATATTCATAAACTGCTTTGCTGAATGGCGACTCCTTTGTAAAACTATTTAAAAGATAACAAATAAATGGCAAACATGGAGCTTCTGCCTTACTTCTCGTTCACACTCAACACTCATTGCTCAGTTTGAACACACCGCTGGCCCTGGTGTTAATGTCTTTCTGAAGAGAGATTATCCTTAGTACTGTTCCAACAGTACAGCCACATATGAAGGCAAATCCATAGCTGATGAATCCTGTGTGACCATCCCATCGCTGCCATCATGGGGCTTCTGTCTGAGGGAGAGGAAGAGGTACACTGGTGGAAGTGAGGTCTGCTGAGTGGGCAGAACAGCTCCGTTAGGTTTAAATGAACAACAGGCTATGTAGGCCCCTAAACACAGGAGTCCCATTGGCTCTGCCAATCTGACCGAGTGAGATTCCCCCAGGGCAGAACACCCACACCTAACAGCTGGTCTCGACCTGGGTCGCTGGGCTCCGGCATTAGTCTGAGTAAGGTGTAATAACAGCTTGTTGCATTTTCTGTTGGCTTCATCACTCAGAAAATTGAGCTAGTTTAGCATTTCTATCTACATACTGTGTGTGTGCATGCAAGTGTGCATTCATGTGTGTGTGCATGTGCACGTGAATGCCAGTAAGGGATGTGGAGGTTCAGTTGCGGGCCTTCTACTCTGGCTCAGTCTTTTCCACAGAGCTGGTTTTCTATTCCTCAAGCCTCACCTCCAGTTCTGGCTTCTTGTGTTGATTAACTAGAGATAAGAGTCACTTGAATATGTCTGCCTAGGCCAGGTTGAACCATAATCCTCATATCTCAGCCTCTGGAGTAGCTAAACTATAAGCCTAAGCCTCTAGATCCTGAGGGTGTATTTAAAAATGTACCTTCACATTTTAAAAAGGAAATGATCACACTTAAGTTAGCTTTTATTATCAGAAAGAATGTATTATTTTTATTGATATTCCATTAGAATTATGGATAGTTTGGCTTGTACTCTGGTTACTATGTGTACTTTGAATAGTGCATCCTAAATACTGGCCCTATTACTTTCAGTTCACATCAGATAGGGGGTTGCATAAGCATGTTATATTACAATACAAAACATTTTCTAAATAGGAATAGTTCATCCAGCATCCTCAGTACTTGTTAGCATATATATGTATATATAAATTATAACTAATAACATAACTTAATATAAATTATAATGAATTGACATAATGTGGCCTTTATTTAACATTTGAAGTAATGTAATGCTAGAGGATTAGGGAAATCATATCAGAATATAGGCATCAATAGGAGAGGTCCTGTTTTATGGTATGTGGCTTTATAAGGGTTTAGTGATGCAGGTGAATTTAGATAAGCATGTTCATGGCAGAAAGGGCAGAGGCTCAGTCCATGAGGGGTTTGAGCCTCTTTCAGTATGTGAATTAAGAAAGGATGGAGAGGAGGGAAAGACCCCTTCCCTTCCCCTCCCCCCCAGGGCTGGCCCTGGGGTGCCGGAGATCCTGTGTACAGCGTGGATTGGTCCACGATGAACACAGGCAGAACAACAGCAATTATGACAAACCCGGTAATTTCCATTGCTTGAGACTCTCAGGGGAATTGGAGCTGGGAATGAAATACTTCCTGACAGTTTAGGGAATTGCATAACCCTGGCACTCAGCAAAGACTGCCTTATTGTCAACAAAGAGAAAATCAAGGCTTGATAAAATCAATTTCCATGGGTCTGAACTACTCAGAGCACACTAGGATAGAGAGAGAGTCTGGGTGATTAAGAACATGCCTCAGTGACTACCTTTACTTTAATCTATAAGTCCATGTACACATTTATATGTGTGGCTCAAAAAAGATGAATCTGAGACACTCTTGCTGCCATTTTCATCAGTAGACCTTACTTTAATTCACAATGGGCTATCTTGTCCTGTAATTGTGCACAAATAAATTAAAATCATATTTGAATTGCAAGATGCATTTTGGTGATACAGTCCTTTCAGAATTCTTTCCTGAGAACGACACTTCCCTCCAGACAACCTGGACAGCAGATCATTACTGGGACATGGCAGAGTCTTTATGGTCTCTCTGCATTCAG
Source organism: Perognathus longimembris pacificus (assembly GCF_023159225.1). Lineage (NCBI taxonomy): Eukaryota > Metazoa > Chordata > Mammalia > Rodentia > Heteromyidae > Perognathus > Perognathus longimembris. Next base: position 30,706,219 of record NC_063178.1, read on the forward strand.
CCGCTGCGGCAGGGATCTCAGCTTAGCTGTGAGTGAGCCTGATCAAGAGAAAGAAACTTGTCACTGACCTAACTAGAAGGAAAAGGGAGGTGTTTGGACTGGAGATCAAATACAACCTAAACCAATTGCTTTTCTTTACAAAATGCCTATCCAGGATTGTATCTAACCGGTTTTATTATGCAACATGTGAAACTGACCACACAATTATATTTTTCTGTGTATCAGTATCAAACCTGATTCATACAAAATGCAGAGGAAAAGATTTTCTAAGTTCACATGAAGAAATGCATGCAATGCCTGTGTGTGTCCCTGAATACCTGGATACCTGGAGAACTTGTACAAATGAAATATATATATATACATATATATACATATATATATATCTTGTGTGATATGTACATATATATGTCCACAAACATATAAAATGTCCATTCTGTCATGAAAATCAACACGGCAGATGCCTGGGATGATCTATATCAGTGTATGGTGATGCACTGCCATCTGCATGGCTAGCAATTGGTGGTGAGCCTGCAGCCCTTGGTGATGAAGTGTGGAGGAATGTGTGTGTGTGTGTGTGTGTTGTCTAGTCTTGACTTAAGATAATCTGTGTGCACATTACAATCTACATCCCGTGTCTTTCCTGAAGCAATGCCCAATTCCAGCTGCTGTTGATCACCGGAAAACCAAGCACCATTTCTCACAGACAGGAACTTCTGGGCATGTTCAAACAGACCAAGACTTGATTGAGTGAAGGGGCAGGGAGCACGCGCCCGTCTGCTCCATGTAGCAACAGCTCCAAACTCAAAGCCAAGAGGAGGATGCCTGGCCACTTGGGAAAGCACACTATCAAATGAACATTCTGACTAAATCTTGCAGCAACTCCCACACATCCCAACCTAACAGTCTGCCTTCTTTCAAAATTGCAGTGCATAGTGTGCCACCTGAAGGCAAGTGACCGCCTTCTGATTGGCTTCTGATTGGCTCCCAGAGTCCGGAGAGCTATGACAAAGCTCCTGCTCTTCCACGGGCCCAGTCTCCGTTCCCGTACTTGCCTGTGGACTCACTGGCCACGTGGTACCCAGCAATGTGGACGGCTGGCTCCTTCCTCCCCAACCACATTGGATCCTCAACTCCAGCGCGGGAGAAGGGTTGCAAAGAGTTTTTGCTTCCTGATAGGCTTAATCCGCAAGAAAGGGCCCAGGACTCCCATTTTTCTGGCCTCAAACCTAACCCCACAGTGCATTATATACATGCCGGGCATGGACTGCGTTTACCATTGCTTCTAACTGTGCGTGCAATGTTGTTATTTATTCATATTTACCCGACTTTATGCTAGTTATATGTTCAAAAACATAAATCCATAGAGGTCATTTGAAAATAACAGTGAGATTAGCGATCAAGAGCATTTACAAATGATTTTATAAAAGAATTAGAACCAATAAATACTGTGGAGGCAGTTACTCGTGTGAGCATGCGCATGTGCAGCGATTAAACACTCTACTTTCTGAGTTCTTTCACTTAATTAACACTCGTTTAATGAAAACATAAGCTATAAATCATATTCATATAATGGGAATAAGTAGCAAGCGATATCATCTCAGTATAAACTCAACTACATCTTCTAGGAGTTCTCAAAGTTGGAAAATGTATGACTAGGTGTGATAATGCGTGTGTCTCAGCCCAACTTTTCAGGAAACTGAGGGGGGGTGCGAGTTAAGGTCAGGCTAGGCTACTAAGTTAGACTGTGTCCCCCAAATAAATAAATAAATAAATAAATAAATAAATAAATAAATAAATAAATGTCACATAATAAAATAATTAAATCTTTTCCATTAAAGTAATGTTTCTTGAGGAGTTTTCAAAAATTGAGAACCAAATGCATGGTTTTAGTGGCAGAAGGCCCTGAGTTAGAAGCCCAGCTCTGCTAAAGAAAAAGAAAATGATAACCATCAAAATCTGTAAATGCATTTTCCAGTTTCAAAACACGATTTGTTTACAGAAGTAGGAAAAATCACATGTGCTTCTGCAAACTGAATTTTTAGTAGATGTGATGAATCCATCCTTGTGTTGTTGGGTAGAATCAGAGTTATCATACGACAGTTAGAGGAGCTGCTCGAGGCAGACAGGACAGACCTGGGAAGGCGATTCCTGGGGCAGAGGCCACACTCCCCTGTGGGCTTCTGCCAACTCTCGGTGGAAATTTTGCCATAGCAAGTCATAGAGCCCAGGATTCTGCTCTTCCTGGGGGATCATTAGAGCAACAACCCATTTTCCCAAACACAGAAATGGAGCAAGGGTTATTGTTTGAACTTGCTCCCAACTTCCTGTGCAGCATCTGGCTGTGGTAAACACTAAGATGGGAAAGCTCTCCAGTCCACGCAGCCCTGCTCGATGGCCTTGAGGGTGAGATGCTACAGCACAAGGACAGACGAATCAATCCCAGCAAGAAGGCCTTTCCGGGTTTCCCCTGTCAACTGCTAATTTCCTGACTGCTTAGCTCCACCATACCCCAGGTATAAAAACGACAAAGCTGCCTGGGGACTTCAGTTCTGCATTCTGAAGACTTTCAAGTCACATAAACTTGGATTCAATGCCCTTGCAATGTTTCCTCTTGTGGATCTGTCTTGGTTGAGGAGATGTTCACCGTGATGCCCCTGAAGGGTGAGGAAAGATGGAATCCCTTGCTTGTTTTCCTTAAATATGTATTTTTTTTAGGTTGTCATTAATTTTATGCATTGCCTTACCAATACTAAATGTGATCATGTAATTCTGGAAATCAAAGGCCAAAATACTTAACTGTCTCTGCTTTTAATATGCTATGATTCAATCCTAGGGTTTATATGTGAGGTCAGAACATTAACCCAGTTAATTCTTGAGATATTCTACAACCAGTAAATAAGTCACCTTGACTTAACACTGAAAGAAAATCTCTTCAGATCAAATTTTCTACTAAATTTTATTGCTCTGCAATAAAAGTAGATGTCTCTTATAGCAATGACTATATTTAAGAAGCAAACTACAGAAGAGTACAACAGCTCAATAGCAAGGTCCATATGGACACATAAAATGATGCTTAGTGAAATGAACTCCATGTTATGGGAATAAGTGGTATATCATTGCTGTAGTTAATTTCAACATGCCATGTGAAACTGTACCTTTCTTTCTCTCATATTCTCTTCCTGTGGTTTTACTCCTGCTATTACTGTAACTGATCTTAGTGCCCCAGATAATGTATAGCCATGTATTGGGACTAGGAAAGGAAAGGGAACACCAAAAATGAGAGACAAAGGATAAAAAGACAAACCATTGCAAAAGCGATACTTATAAAAACCAATTGGTATAAAGCAACTGTATAACTCATGTCGGGGGGAGGGAGAGGGGAAGGAGAGAGGTGAGGGAGTGAATGAGGGAGGAGGTAACAAGTTGGATAAGTAATGTACTTCCTTACATATGAAATTATAACCTCTCTATACTTCACTTTGACAATAAAGAAGAAAAACAAGAAGCAAACTTCAAAGATAAATCTTCTATTTTTCATGCAAAATTTAGAATAAAGTTAAGCATCTAAAAAGTGAGGCATCCTTACAGAACCATTCAGGTGGTCTATAAAATTTAGTACCACACAAATGACCATTTTCATCCTAAAAGTGTTAATTCAGTCAATGAAGTTTCACCTGTTCTTTAGTCATTATGATCTACCTGGTCAATAAAACAAAAAAATCGCACATGGGTTTCAAGTATTTAATGAGTCTATCTGAATCAGATCCATAGTTGCCTCCTTTTGACTATTACTGGGACGGGTCTGTGAACACATGCACGAGGAAGCAGTTAGATTGCGAATTAAGCCTCCACATCCTGGCTGTGTGTCAGATGTGGCTGAGCCTTTGGGGCACCTGACGTGATGTTCTTCTTGAGGGCTCTTCCTTTCCCCGTCCTCACTAGCCAGGACCTCATTCAACATGATCCTGCACTGTTCCTGTACCACGAGCAGGCACACCCATGCCTCACTTGTTTGTTTTAGAGGCCGTGGCTCACTAAGTGTGAGTTACCTATTCATTGTTTAGCCCATGGAGTCATTCTAATCAGAGACGTTCAGGGGAAACAACGGAGGCCATGTGCATGTCCATGGCGAAAGGAAAGTGTCTCGGGTAGCAACTGTCCAAACTCCAGCATGGGAACCAGATCACTGAAAAGTGGTGGACTGGAATATGATTTTTCTTGTTTTCCCACTAATCTCCGATACTCACTGATATATTTTGGAAGACTTGATGGCATTCTAATCCAGTAATCTAATAGGAACTGGAAAGATAGAGGGATCCCTGGAATTCTTCTGTAATTCTCTACTACGGATATCCTTGATTTTACATTTATGCTCATTGTCCTGATAATTTCACCTGTGACATCAACAGATAGGCAGATGTTCTATTTCAAATTTTTTTAGGTCTGAGATGAAAGCTTGAACTCAGTACCTGCTTCTTTCCCACATTGGCTAGCACTCTAGGAACTAAGCCACACCATCAAACCCTCTATTTAGTAAAAAAGTAAAATATTTAACAAAAAGATGCTCAAAACAATCCTATACATAGAAATGGAAGATAAACATGAAATATGAAAATATGAGGGAAACATCTCACCAGGACATTAAATAAGCAAATGAAGAATATGAATCAAGTCCAAGGAAGTCAAATTAATAATAGCACAGTGTGCATAATCTCAATCCTCTATCTCAAAAGACATAAAATATTGAGTTGGATTAAAAACACAGGACCCAAACATCTGTCACTAACAAGAACTGAGTCTCACTGATCAAAGCACTGGCCAAGAGAGAAGAGACCACCAACGTTCTTCATGGAAACTGACTCTGAAATCATTATCCCAGTCAGGAAAAATTATACTCCTATCTCACAAAGAATACTTCAAACAAAAAGTAGTTAGAGGGGTGAAAGAAGGCCACTTCTTCTTAATGAGAGGAAATGGTCACTGCTGCTATCTATGCAGTGGAAGTTGTTACACCCAACTTTGTGAAACAAACACTACTAGACTTAGACACAGGTTGATTCAAATACAATATGGACCTAAAAATAAGATAGAGTGCAATGCAGCTGTCTCCATTTCATCACTTGAGATTCCCAGTTCCTGTCTGTTCACTTTCTAATCCCTTAATCTGATCGAATGGAAGATGGGTAAGTTCTTCTTCATGTCTGAGACATGTGCACATGGCTATCCTGTCAACAGTTCCTGATGTCTGCAAGGGTGTTGTGCATTGTGTATATGTGTGGCACACTACAGTGTGCCAAAAGCCCCTTGTATGTCATCACATCATCTAGCCTTCCCATTCTTCCCTGATGCCCAGAAGCCATCTTTCCTCCTTCATTTATTTAAGCAAGCTCAATATACTTCAGAGATAAGGATCTATCAGAAAGGAAATGGGCTCCTATGTGCAAAAAGAAGGTCCAGATGGATGCTGGTGGCTCACATCTGTAATCCTAGCTGAGATCTGGGAATCAAGGCTCAAAGCAAGGTGGGAAAGCCTGTGAGGCTCTTATCTCTAATTAACCACCAAAGAGCTGGATTGGAGCTGTAGCTCAAGTCTTTGAGCACTAGCCTTGAGTGCAAAGGTCAAGTCAAAGCTCAAGACCCTGAGTTCAAGCCCCAGTGTTAACATGTGCATGCCTGCATGTACACACACACACACATACACACACAAAATAAGACAAAAACAACAAAGCACAAATGTTTATCTTTTAGCTATTTCCTTATAAATATTTTTCATGCTAGAAAAGCTTGATATTTTTTCCCAAGGTGGGTGTCTTTAAGATGTGCTCACTCAGTTCCTAAGTAGGCAAGATCAGGGGGAGAGAGCCTTGCTTCCCCCACACCTTTGCCTTTTTATATTATTAAATATTGCAACTAATGAGAAAGTATAAGACGTAGTAATAGAAAGGGTGTCCATGGGCCTTAACACAAGCTGCTAATGAATGCAATGCTTATTTGTGACTTCCTGGCCTTCTGTTTCCTATAGATCATATTTCTGGATCTAGCCTGATTCAGGCTAGAACTATGGAAAGATCTGTTCATTGCCAAAGTAGGGCACCGGCCTTATCCTCAGGAAGGATTAACTTAAGTCCCACAAGTTAGGATAAAACCTTAGATTCTCCACATCTCAGAGGAAAACCGAGAGAAAGAGCAAAGGGAACACAGATGCTTTTGCTCTTCATCAGCAGAAAGCAGAACTTTCCACTCCCCTCTGAGCATTCCCATCTCCACAAGTTGTCAGATCAGCAACAAAATCAATTATTTATTAAGCACGACTTTTTTGTTCTCCCCAGATTAAGCCAACTCCCTTCTCCCCTCTGCTGCCCTGAGCTCTGCCTGTGCCTTGCTCCTCCATAAGTACCGCTGGATCAGACTCGCGGTTGGAGCTCCAGGCACCCGATATACTCGTGGTGACAGTAACCCACGCAGTGACGATTGGCATTCTATCAGGGAAATGTTTCCAGATTGATGATAGAGATTAAATAAACTAATTGGCACTTACTCTGCAGATTCTAGATTAAATTTCTTCACTTTGCTAGGAGTGAATTAATGATCTGGTAAAGCAAGTCATAAATTCAATCCAGGATGTTCTATTAGACTCAAAGGACCTGGAGGCGGGCTCTGATTTCCTGTGGTAGAGGCCCTGATCGTGATGACATCCTTAGCTTTGCTGAGGACCGTGTGGGAAGGAACCTGTGCCACTGGATGACGGATGAGGACAGTGACCTTTCCCATGTCAGTGCCATGCAGGACCTTTGAGTGCCGCAGAACAGTAACAGTAAACACGCATGGCTGGGTATCCACTAAGTACTAGGTACTTTACTTCTGAGGGTGAATTGGAGTTAAGACCACCCATATTTTCAAGGGATAAAGAACAAGAGTGATGCAGGGAATATAAGTGAACTATTTTCTCTATAGCTCAGTCACAAACACTCAACTTCAACCCAGGCTGTGGGGGCTCAAACCTATAATTCCAGCCAATCAGTATACTGAGTTGTGAGGGCTGTGGATTGAAACTAGCCTGGGCAGAGAAAGCTGAGCCACTCTTGCCTCTGAATCATCAACACAAAGCTGAAAGCATTGTGGGCCCGAGTGACACAGTAACAGAGCACAGGGCCCTGATGTCCAGCTCCAGATTCAGAAAAAGGAAACTTCTGCTTTTGACTGGTCTCTAGACTGACGAGATTGACTAAAATGGTGTTGTGTTTTGGAAAAATGACAACAGTACCACGTAGCTAAGACTTCTTCATGACATAGTGAGTCCAGAAGTTTAACAAAAATCTTAAAGAAAACACGGAAATCTCAAAGAAAAGCTGCTCCTCGATCTGGATTAGGGGACACTGTTCCCGCCCGTCCTACCGTCCTGTCCCGGTGGGGCAGGTGGAGGAATGATTCCAGATGTTTCCTAACCCAGACTGCTGAGCACAGGAGCGCTGAGCAGAGGTCATGCTAGTCCCGAAGCCATATACCTGCTTGAGATCACCCAGGATTTGTGTGACATCATCATTGCTGTTATTATTATCTTAATCATCTCATCATTAGGATTATTCCTGACGGTATCCACAGACAGGAACTAAGCTGATGTACCCCTTGTTCTTCTATGACCGCACGGGAAGTTGAGCTGTGTGAGCATGTGACATCGCTGCTCTCCTTTCTTGTCATGCTGGGGTTGGACACTAACTGGGATAGGGATGGGCCACCTGTTAGTGAGTCTGAGAACACAGTTAGATCCCTGAGGCTGTTGGGATCCACCGATAGTTGCTGTAGATCACTAATATAATGGAAAAATGTGTGAGGGGCAAGCACCAGTAGATCATGCGTGTAATCCCAGCGACTCGGCAGACTGATATCTGAGGATCACAGTTCAATTCCAGCTCTGGCACACACATCTATGAGACTCTCATCTCCAATTAAGCACGGAAAACTGGGATGTGGAGCTGGGACTCAAGTCCTAGAAGGTCAGCCTTGAAGGGAAAAAAAAGTAGAGACAGTTCCCAGGTCCTGAATTCAAGTCCAAATTCTGACACCTTTGGGTGTGGTGTGTTTGTGTGTGCGCACACACACACACATACACACTGCAGTGAATGTGGTCAAACTGTTTGTAAAACTATCACTGGAAGGATTCCATTCGCAGGCGACATAAACTGCATGAGCCTTGGATCCCTTTCCTGTGAACCCTCAGGGCCTGCGGTGATGGGCCTGGGCATCTTGGGGGAGATAGGGGCCTGGGCACCTCAGGGCGATACTGACCTCAGGAACAGGGCCTGGGCATCTCAGGGCTGAGGCCTGGACATGACCTTGGGACCGCGGCTTGGGCAGCAAGGTGAACAGGGAGCCATGCATGCTGGTCAGGTGAACCTAACTGTGGGGTATGAGCGGGCGTGCACACCAGAGCAATACTGGCCTTGTGCTAAAGGTCATACAGCTTAGGGACTGAGTGCAAAGAAGAACACAGCAGGGGCTGGGGATATGGCCTAGTGGCAAGAGTGCCTGCCTCGGATACACGAGGCCCTAGGTTCGATTCCCCAGCACCACATATACAGAAAACGGCCAGAAGCGGTGCTGTGGCTCAAGCAGCAGAGTGCTAGCCTTGAGCAGGAAGAAGCCAGGGACAGTGCTCAGGTCCTGAGTCCAAGGCCCAGGACTGGCAAAAAAAAAGAAGAAAAACACAGCAGTGGTAAGCAGATCCTGAGAAAGTCCGCACTGCCATACACACACTCACTCACGTGCACACCTCCTCATGCATGTGCACACGTGCATTCACACATGCGTGCACACGCACACCCAGTACAGAGCAGGAGTGGATTTTTTCTGCGTCTTTCAACCTGAGCTCTCCTGGCCTCTTGGGTCCAAGTTTCTGGGCAGGCTCCTGAGTGCGCAGAGGGCGAGCCTGTGCCCTGGCATGGGAAGCACGCAGGGCGAAGAGGGCAGAGCCCCAGCGCTCCCAGGCAGGAGCCCGCAACAGGGCATCCACGCCTGGCCTGCCCCCAGCAGAAGAGCGCGCTCCGCCCAGGAGCCGGTTCTCTCTTGCTGTTGTTTATCTTCTGATTATAGAAAGAAGGACATTTGCTAGAGGATAAATATTGATGTGAACCACCATGTATAATATATAACAAACATTCATATATTTATAAATATAACAATTACACTTAATGCGATTGCTAATCATACTATTATCATACTAACATTCCATATAATCATATGGCATTAATATGGCAAAAATTATATCAGACTGTATTAATATATTAGTCCTGTACATAAATAAGTATGGATATAGGATTTATGTAATATATTACTATGAATCTAAAAGGATTATAGTGATTACACATATAATATGTAAATATATAATACATGAATTATTATAATGTAGTATAATATATCATTTAAGTTATATAATAATAAATACTATTTCATTTATATAATATACACTATACTGTATTATATACATTATACTGAATACTATGTGTTATATGTACCAAACATACATTATATCATACAAATTAGTAAGTATATTAATATTTGTACCATATGCCATATATAAATTGTAATAATTTATATTTTCTATAAATCAATGTATATTAATAATTAATATATATCAGAATATCATGCCTTGACCTTTTAAGTATTTTAGGTTGAGGGTTATACTCAGAGCATGAGCTATGGCACTAGCTTGTTAGTTAAGATGCGGGCTCACTAACATTTGTCCTGCTGGCCTGGATGCAGAATTATTATTCAGTTTTCTACCTTCTAAGTAGCCAAAACTATAGGGGTGAGCCACTGTGCCTATTGCTTTTAATTGCACAGTTTTCTCAAGGGTGGGCTTTCATTTGATTGTTTCTGGAATATTCCCATCAATCATTTATATTTCAGTGCTGATTTAACATCATAATCACTTTTCTGTCTCCAAGAAGATTCTTCACAACCAGGCGAATTCATCTTTGTTTAGCTGTATTTTCATAGTTTAAATGCTGTTTTTATTTGACAAATTAAGTACTTCAGATTTATTGCTGAGTCATGGTTTTAACAGTGTGATTTCACTGCTGATCTCCCCGTGCTGATATAAAAGACGGAGAGCTTTGAGGTTGGAACAATGAGACTGAACTATAAAACTGGTGGTTCACATGAGCAAGTAAAACCTTCCATGCAGAAAAGTTTCTTGAGGGAAGCAACTGTTTCCCTTCAAGCATTTGTTGTATCAAATAATTCCCAATAGACAGTTGATTACTAGATAACCCGTCATGTTGAAGTAATGCTTACAAGTTGAAAATCACACAAAACTGTATGGCCATGGAGCAAACCAGTGGAGATAAAGGAACGAGAGTGCTAATGTGTATACACTTAGATCAACAGAACTAAGGCTGTGCATGTGAAACCACGGCAGTGTAGTGGATTGTAATCTGTCTGGTGAATTGAATTTCAAACCCCCAAGGCATCAAGAGATGGAGAAATCCAAAGTCTGTTCAACGTGTGCTTGATGACACCTGGGGCTGGGCTGAAGACACTGACGAGAAGGCAGTGTTTCTTATGATGGCACTGGTGGTTTTCGTCTGTAACCCTAGATACGCAGCTGAAACTCAAAGCGTCCAAGTTCAAATTCAGCCTGGGCAGTGAGGCTCCTGAGATTCTTGTCTGCAATTAACCAGCAAAAAGTAGAGCTGGAGGAGTTTCAGCTGAGCAAGCAAATTCTCCAAAAGTCCAGGAGTTCAAACACTGGTTCTGAGAAAAAAAAAAAAAAACAGAAAAGGTTGCTTTGAAAGTTTTAATGTTTTCTTTATGGAGATTGCATTTGAATTTACATATTACTTTATGTAGGGTGGATATGTTAACAATATTATTACATTGAATTTCTGTCAATGTGTTGTAGATTTCAGAGTACACATATTTCATCTCTCTAGTTACATTTATTCCTAATCAGTTTATGTTTTCTATGAAAATACAAATGAGATTCTTACTCTCTATATTAAAACCTTGTATATAACTTCATTCAGTTCACCTATGATTCTAGCCTGGCTTTTGGAGGGCTGTGGAGAATACAGCTTTCTGTGTATAAAATCATGCCATCCGCAGAGATCATTTGCCTCACAGAAATTCCTTTGTAACAGCCAAAGTGTCTTTCAATATTACTATAATAATAATTATTGAATGGAAACAAACCTGTCACAGTATTCAACAACTTTATAGAAGATGAATTCCGTTAGCAAGAGAGACTATTCGGAAGACTGATACGGAATAGCATGCACTGTCCACAAAAAGTTCAGACAGCCACATTTTAAATTATTTAAGATGGCAAACTCTTGAAAATTATCCAAAGCATAGGGAAAAACATATTTTCATAAACATCATTATACATTTTAAGTGTTTAAAACATGTTTGCAAACGACCAACTTCTTGTTGACTATTATTATTTGACTCAGTTACTCAAATACTACCTTTATGATGTCATTATTTACATTTTCCCTGAGAGTATCCTAGGTTGATCCCACATTGTACATGATTTTTATTATACATGTAATATACATGTTGGATGGATAGATAGATAGGTAGATGTGTGTTGCTTCTGTTCTTTTCTACATTTTTGGAAGGTTAAAGCTAAAAAGAACTTGCTTTGCACCATGTCTTTTGGGTTCAATAACACCCTACTGTTGAAAACTATGAATCTCAGCACTCATGCCGGGTGAGTCTTGGGCAATGGATGAAAAGAAGCAGCTCCTGGGGCATGGTGGGTGGGTGGGGGGACACAGAGGTCAGGATTGGGTTCCAGGCGCATTCCCTCTGCGCTCTGCTTACTCCATCTCTAAGAGCCTTTGTCCTGCCTCCAGCTACATTGTGATCATTCTGGAAGCATAAGGGAAATGGTCACAATAACTGTGTAAGGTACATACAAAACTCAAGCATGATGACACCCAAACATAAAACATATTCCTATAGATGTGTGCAAATTATCAATCTGAATGAACCATGGCTTGTAACATAAACAAGGAGGGTTAAATTCCACTTTTGATGTGCAGAGGGGATCCCATTTCGTGTCGATGAGCCTGTAATCCTAGTGGAGATTAGAGGATCCTATAAAAGTTCACCAGACTCAATTTCAACCAAGGATGGGTGTGGTGATGCGTGCCTGTCCTCCCAGCCATTGGGAAAACACAGGGATCTCCTGACGTCAAGGAGACAGAGGCAAGCACAAAGAGGAGGAATGTCTTCCAGGCCATCCTGGGAATAAACAGAGACCCGAACTGGAAAATAATAACATTCAAAGGAGTTGGAAGCACAGCTCACATGGTACAGCACCACTAAGAAGTGTGAATATTTGGGCTCACATCCCAGTACTGCCGAGAGAGAGAGACAGAGAGACAGAGAGACAGAGAGAGACAGAGACAGAGATTTCAAGTAATATATTTGCTATATTATACACATATATATTTCTTTGTATTTTCATTATCATCTTTAAGTAGTTGTACAAAGGCGTTTCCATTTAAAAAGCAGTTTACGAATACAGTGTATCAGTGTCATCACTCTGAACATTCTCACTCAGCCCTCCCCACCTGCCCCTTCCCTCACTCTTCTTAATTTTTCAGGGTATACATTGGATTCTTGACTGCATTCATTTGCCCGTCTTCTCTTCCTTCCTCTACCCCTTTCCCCAACCCTCTCAAGTACCCGATTCCTGGTGTTTGGTTTTTTTTTAACTGACTTGCCTTTCTAAGGAATCACACTATTTGAGATCTCCCTTGAATCTACCCTATTTCAATTAATAATACATTTGTATCCAATTACCCCACCCAATGTATTTACTCAGAAGTTTGCATGCTAATTCTACCTTCCACATATAAGGGAAAACAAGCATCCTTTGTCTCTCTGGGGCTGACTTACTTCATTTAACATAACTTTTCCAGGTCTTTCCATTTCTTTACACGTGGTACAATATCATTCTTTCTAATGGGAAAGTAAAAATCCATGGTGTGTGTTTTGTTCATGCTTATGATTTTGGTTTTGTTTTAAGACAGAGTCTCATTCCACAGCCCAGGCTAAACATAAACTCAGGATGATCTTGCTTCTGCCACCTGTATGCTAGGATTACAGGAAGGTGCCACTAGAAAAATATTTACGACACCTCATGTGAGGAAGGTAGAATTTAGAAACAGCTTTCAAGTGAAGTGTATAAGTATAAACAATAAATAAAACCATACATCTAATTTGCCTTTTACAGGCACTGCTTTTACAAGTACTTTTGTGTTCATTATTATGCAGATAGGAAGAGAAATCCCAAAGAAATGTCTTTATTATAAAATATTTAACATCATTTGAGAAACATGTTTGAAGTTACTTATTCATTAAAATAATTTCTTCTAGTGTATTACAAACCCTTCTATGATACTTTAGTCTTCAAACTGTCAGTTTAGTTATATTGTACCCTTTGTAAATTTTTTTACTTACTCAATTCATATAGTTCAATGATTATCTTTTCATTAATTTTCTTTTTACAATGACTAGAATTCAGATCAGAGCCTACCCCTTGCTAGGTGGGATCTCTACCTCTTGTGCCAGACCAGCCACCGCCCTCCCCCCACCCCCCAGTTTTTCTGCTGTACTTATTTCTGGGGAAGGATCTATCACTGCCCCCACATAAATGCGATTACGTGTGTTTCAACATAATGTTTGGCTTATTTGTTAAGATAGTAGATTAATGAAATTATGACCCCCCCCCCCAGGAGAGGCAGGACATGAGGCCAGAAGTCAAGCAGGCATGCTTGTCTTGAATCCAATAAGTAAAATAACTCTACTGTTGGATGAGTTACGTGTTTGGTAACCACTCCATCACTCTTGGCCAGGGAAGGGTTTCCGGAGAGCCCGCTTCTGCTTGCAGCCTGGGCCCCTGTGCTGTGCTGTGGTCCCTGCAGGTTTGTGTGCAGTCCAGCTTCCCTGTCCGTCTGGTGCTTGGTCAGTCTGATGTCCATCCTCAGGCCAGACTGCAGCCCCCCAGGAAGTTCACTCTTAAATCACATTTGCTTCCACTGGATAAATAAGAATGGTGTTGAGATATCCAAGTCAGCCAGTGGAAGAGGGGAAGTAAAGTCTTTGAGAATATGCAAAGATGGGCAAGGCTGTCACACACGGGCTTTAACTCACACTTGACAATGGGAGCTTGCTTGCTTACAGTCCCTTTTTCTAACCGACCAATGGCCACGGGCAGTGCCCAGCCTCTTCATCGGCCATACAAGTGGTCAACATCGGCAGCGGGGCCGCAGAGAGGCCCGGCCGTTAGATGTCACTCCCATCACCTTCCCGACGGCAGACTTGAGCCCTGGACTCCTTAGTCCATGAGACAATCGTGTTTACATACAATACATATATATGAGTGTGTAATAATAAATAAACCACATGGATTGTTAAATATCCAGGACAGTCAAAAATAAAATAAATCAGCAAAACTAAGAACAAAGAGAGGAATGGGTAGGAAGAAAACTAATGCATTGGAATATAATTGACATTTTACAAGGTATTCTTGAAAGTCCACAGAATTATATTTCCAATTAGCCAGCACAAAGCCAGAGATCGAGTTGTGACTAAGGGAGAGAGCCTAAGACACAGTGCTCAGGTTCTGAGTTCAAGCCCCAGAACCTGAGCACACTCAGAAAAACACACATTAGATACTTCAATGATTAATACTACTTATTTAGTTGTAAGTGTGTTGTCCTTTCCTAATAGTGAGAAATGTTGAGGCAGCACTTTGGAAACTTAGGGAGAAAATGAGTTTAAAATGTGTTAAGTGCTTACTCCCCATGATGGGTGAATTCAGAAAATAAGGATCTAGCAGAACAACAGTAATTGCATGTGGCACTGTGGGGATTTGAACTCAGAGCTTGCTTAGCTGGTGATCTTTCACTTGAGCCACACCTTTAGCCCTGCTTGTTGCTAGTTATTTGGAGATATTTCCAGTGAACTTTTTTCCCTGAGGTTTGCTTGGGTCTATAGCCCTCTAGGTCTCAGGCTCTGGAATAGCTGGGATCACAGAATGAGACACTGGAACCAGCAGAATAAACAAGGTCTTGGAATCATGTCAGTAAGACACGAACAGTGGACATCTTGAGGGAAATTGGGAGAGGGAAGCAGCTGAGTCTCCTGTCCATGCTGAGTCTTAGAATGGTTATCATTTTTAGGGGCTGGGGATATGGCCTAGTGGCAAGAGAGCTTGCCTCGTATACATGAGGCCCTGGGTTCGATTCCCCAGCACCACATATACAGAAAATGGCCAGAAGTGGTGCTGTGGCTCAAGTGGCAGAGTGCTAGACTTGAGCAAAAGGAAGCTAGGGACTGTGCTCAGGCCTTGAGTCCAAGGCCCAGGACTGGCCAAAAAAAAAAAAAAAAAAAAAAAGAATGGTTATCATTTTTAAATTACACAATGATTTTATTTTGATTAATAGAAACTAGAAGTGATTGGAAGAATCTTATCAGGAAGACAACCTTCGAGATGAGAGCTTCAAAGGAAAAGAAGGCCTCAGTATAAAAACTGAACATGTGGTACATATACACAATGGAATTTTATGCTTCTGTCAGAAAGAATGACATTGCCCCATTCATAAGGAAATGGAAGGACTTGGAAAAAATTATACTAAGTGAACTGAGCCAGACCCAAAGAAACATGGACTCTATGGTCTCCCTCATAGGGAATAATTAGCACAGGTTTAGGCTAGTCACAGCAGAGGATCACAAGAGCCCAATAGATATACCCCTATGAACACATAAGATGATGCTAAGTGAAATGAACTCCATGTTATGGAAACAACTGTTATATCACTGTTGTAATCACTTTCAACATGCCATGTGAAACCGTAGCTTCTATTATTGATGATCCTCTTGTAACCCCTTCCTTTGGTTGTACCTGCACTATCACTGTATCTCATCTGAGTACCCTGGATACTGCATATACTGGTATTAGAAATAGGGAAGGGAAAGGGAATATCAAAATCAAGAGAGAAATGATAAAAAGACAAACGATTCCAAAAGCAATACTTGCAAAACCATTTGGTGTAAACCAACTGAACAACTCATGGGGGAAGAGGAAAAGGGGGAGGGGGAGGGGGAATGAGGGAGGAGGTAACAAACAGCACAAGAAATGTACCCAAGGACTAATGTATCAAACTGTAACTTCTCTGTCCATCAATCTGACAATAAAATAAAAATAAAATATTATTCTTTACCAAATTGAAAAAAAAATTGAACATGCAATCACTTATTTGAAGCAAGTGAAATTATCACTGAGTATTTTTGCTCATGTATATTATATAAATTTACATATTTGAATGACAAAGTGTACTCCATAGATTTCTATAGTTACTATGTGCTAGGTCATCTTTTTAATATTTAAAAAGATGGGAGTGTATCAAATATTATGCTGCAATGATCATTTCACACATGAATACATGTGTTCTCACAATGTACCCCAAGACTTTGTATGATTAGAATGATTTATATTACATCATTTTCAACATAGTGTCTAGTGAGCACCGCTGCTGCATTTCATTTCTGTTTTATAAGGAGAAGCACATGCATTATAACCAAGAGATTGCATAAATATCTAATGTATGGATCTCATTTGTTAAATAAAGATGGTTTTTTACCTATTAAGTCACATAAATTTATTAAATTCAGCAACATTTGAACTAGACAGAAGCATTACTTCAATGTTTTATGAGATGAGCCAACACAATGATAATCAACTGTATATTTTGCCTTTTGTATCACTTAACTGGAGTTTTAAACTTCAGTATGTTAGTATTCAGCTATATTAAAAGTAGTGGCAAAGCAAATAATAAGAGAAACCTTTTACAATTCCTACCTTCTGTATTTCAGCATTAAATGGGGACCAGAGCAGGCCCCTGTGGTCCAGTGATGCGGAGGTGTTTGCGTTTGATAAGCAGAGATGCAACTATCTCTTGAGGGAAAAGTTCAAGGCTCTGCTTAAATACACCCATCTCAAGACAAAGAATCTGCGGCACCAGGGTGCTCACTCAGCATGCAACTCTGTCATTCTTGAATTCTTACCCGTGATAGTTTTAATATAAAAAGTTAAACAGGATTGTAGGAACCAAGCCTCATTGCAATGAATCTATGCCTTTTGCAAATAAGAAAAAATTGAAAACATCTCACTCAGCATCATCTTATGTGTTCATAAGGGTATAGCTATTGGGCTCTTGTGATCCTTTGCTGTGACTTGCCTAAACCTGTGCTAATTATACCCTATAAGGGATACCATCGCATCCATGTTTCTTTGGGTCTGGCTCAGTTCACTTAGTATAATTTTTTCCAAGTCCTTCCTTTTCCTTATGAATGGGGCAATGTCATTCTTTCTGATAGAGGCATAAAATTCCATTGTGTATATGTACCACATTTTCCTGTTCCATTCGTCTATTGAGGGGCATCCGGGTTGGTTTCAGATTGTAGCTATGACAAATTGTGCTGCGATGAACATTGTTGTGCTGGTGGCTTTAGTGTGTTCTTCTTTGTGGTCTTTGGGGTAGATGCCCAAAAGTGGGGCTGCTGGGTCATAAGGGAGCTCTATATTAGCCTTCTGAGGAATCTCCATACCGCTTGCCAGAGTGGCTGAACCAGTTTACATTCTCACCAACAAGGAAGTAGGGTTCCCTTTTGGCCACATGCCCTCCAACAATTGTTATTGTAGGTTTTCTTGATACAGGACATTCTTACTGGGGTGAGATGGGATCTCAATGTTGTTTTGATTTGCATTTCTTTTATGGCCAGTGATGTAGAGCACTTTTTCATATGTCTCTTGGTTATTCTCATTTCCTCCTCAGAGAAGTCTCTTTTTATGGGAACGATTGTTATATCACTGTTGTAACTACTGTCATTGTACTATGTGTAACTGTAGCTTCTATTATTGATGATCCTCTTGTATCCCCTTCCTGTGGTTGTACCTACACTATCTCTGTATCTTATCTGAGTATATTGGAAACCATGTATACTGGTAAACAGTGGTACAAAAGCAATACTTGCAAAACTGTTTGGTGTAAATGAACTGAACAACTCATGGGGGAAAAGGGAAAGGGGGAGGGTGGAGGGGGGAATGAGGGACAAGGTAACAAACAGTACAAGAAATGTATCCAATGCCTAACATATGAAACTGTAACCTCTCTGTACATGAGTTTGATAATAAAAATTTGAAAAAAAAAATTGAAAACATGTGCAAAGACAACTCCCGGTGAATGTTCTTCCAAGCTCTCTTTGTCAACAGGTTATAATCGTGGAGACAAAGAGAGTCCCATAAATATGTCCTAGCAAGGACTGTTCCCTGCCCATATGCTTTTTGAACTGTGGTAACACAATCTGAGCTCTTTCAATCCTATCCTTAGTAAACATTTCAAGGTTCTTTAGACAAAATATTTGGGAAAAAATTGCATATTCATTTGGCAAAGCTAGCTCAGTATTTTTTTTTTTACTGTGGAATAAGAATCTCTGATTCATTGATAAGTCTCTTTTCCTGTTCTAGGAGAATGTGTCTAAGGATCAATAATGATCTTTTATTGAACATCTGATTTTATTCTATGAAGAGAATTGATGATTCATAGATCTCATGATCAACATCCTAGCCAGATGTCAAAACTCATTTCCGCTTCAGAGATCTATTAATAACAGCACACTTTATCCAGAGATATCATACTGCATAATCTGTGTGGCATTCTGTTAAAAAATAAGTCTGCAAAAGAACTTGAATTTATAAACAATAATTTATATAACTCATTTGCATTTTTATACTATGCCTTGAAGCACTTTCTTTCTTTATGAGGAAAACAGTAAGTTAATTCAGTATCCAAAACAATATATGTCACCAAAATATATAAAGGATAAAAAATGGGAAGCAACGCAAACGTGTCATTGTTCTTATATAGCAAAGACTGCACCCAGCTTAGACAGCCAAAGATGATTTTATTCAAGACAACAGGGAGAGAGACAGGGATGAAGTCTGGACTCGGTTTCAATGGACAAGACTGACCGCACCTCAGACCTTATTTCTGGAGAATTCTGGAGATGTTGCTCTTGTGTCATCATGGGTGAGGATAAGCGAGTCATGTGACCTGCTTGGCTGTGTGATCTAGGAAGCTCATCAACTAAAAAACCAGGAAAATTAAATTGCTCCCCTCTGCTGATCTCTTCTTGTCAGGAAAGGTGTTTGTGTAAGAATCCATTTCTGAGGTGGTCAGTAAGCTTTCTGCCTCCTGTTCTCTTCAGATTTCTTCTTTTCATTTTTTTCCAAATACCTTCATTATCTTTAAGCAGTTACACAAAGGAGTTGCCATTCATCAAAGCAGTTTATGAGTACAGTGTGTCTTGATCACAGTAACCCTTCCACCTTCTCCCTAACTCTCCCAACCCACTCAATCTTTAGCTTTATCCTCTTCTCTCCTTCCATTCTTTCCTTCTTTTCATTTCCCCTCTTATTTTCTATGTATTATGTGTTGTAAAAATGCACTTATTTCATTAAGTTAAGGACACATATATTGTCCATGGAGAATTTATAAAACAAGAAGATTGACACATGGCAAAGACAGGACTACTAGTATATAAATAATAACATATGAATGAAAGTAAAAGGCAAATTGAATTTGGCCTGTCTACCTTCCTAAACTAAATCTTACAATGTCATCTAAAACCTGTTATTGCCTTGACCTCAATCATAATGTTGTTCCCATTTTCTTTACAGTTATATCTGTGTAGTGTAGCACCTACCTTCATGTTTTGACCTTCCTTTCTTATTTATTTATTTATTTTTGCCGGTCGTGGGGCTTGAACTCAAGGCCTGACCACTGTCTCTGGCTTATCTTTTCTGCTCAAGGTTAGCACTCTACCACTGAAGCCACAGTGCCACTTCTGGCCTATGTAAATCAACAACATGATCTTCCATCACGAATGCTGTTTCCCTCAACTCGTTCAATTTTACTTATTTTTGTTGGTGATAGATTACAAAGATAATATTAGTAAAGATATTCAAAAATTCATGATAGAAATGAAAATATAGATTGAAAAACATGTATCTAAAATGAATAAGTTTCTTCCCTACATTGCAGGAGGTTAAATATCACAAACATAAATCTTAATAATGGAGAGAGTGAAGATGAACTTTGACTTTCTCTTAATACTGTACAGACTCAGAATTGGGTAAAGGATACCTTGACAAAGCAGAGAGGAAGAGAAATAAGATTTCAACCAACACAACTATTTCAATATAAGTCAATGGCATCTTGTTGCTAATGCTCACTATACTTGGAGAGAAAATTAATGTTATAAAATTTGAAAATTATTAACACATTTATACAGATGCAAAGAAATGTATATTCAATCATACAATTTAATGTGGAAAATGTAACCAAGAAAGATTATAACATGAAGCACCTACAATC
Source organism: Perognathus longimembris pacificus (assembly GCF_023159225.1). Taxonomy (NCBI): domain Eukaryota; kingdom Metazoa; phylum Chordata; class Mammalia; order Rodentia; family Heteromyidae; genus Perognathus; species Perognathus longimembris. The sequence goes on from NC_063178.1 coordinate 30,726,669, forward strand.
TTTCAGGAAAGCTTTGTTACAAATATAAATTTCAAAAGCAAAAATTGAAAGTACCATCAAGGTTTGTTATATGTTAGAAGAAATTTGTTGCAAATTGAAGTCCTTCCATACAAACTCTGTTGAACATTAGTGATATCAAAATAATATTATGAATTCAGGCTGAAGAATTATTCTGAATTTCAAAATGCATTTCTGATTGTTTCTGTATGGTGTAACTTGTGTCGCAGATGGAATTTGTTTGGACAAGACACTAAAACATTTGTCTCGTTTGTTTCTAGAGTTTTCGGTTAACTATTATACTTCTGAAAAAACCCTCAAAAATCTTTTGAGCTCTTTGGGTCTCTGGAAATTAAAATAAAAAGGAAAAACAAAGAATGGGGTGCTGATAGCAGTGTAGACATTTATGTCTGGTATATTCATTTTCATAGGAACTATCAAGTGTGAGTACTTACACATCTGAAAATACATGTGAATACAAAACACACCTGAACTTTCCAGAGAGTCTCATCTACTAAATTAATTTTCAGAGTAATAATGATGTCTAATAAATAAATTAAATACCTAAATCTTGATGCATTAAGGGTATGAATTTTCTATTGCTCCAATACCACAACACAACTCAAGTGTTCTGAGAAGCCCGGGTTTGGTGTTGGCACTTGTGATGGCCAGCTGCACCTCACACAGGATTTCCACACTATACCAGGGTGTGAAGAAATGCTTCTCTTCGAAACACCCCAGAACTTCTGCCACCTCCTTCACCCAGATGTTCTCCATCTTCCCTGGACAGTGCCAGCACCTCTGCAACCATCTGCCTCCAGCCTCACTCTTCGTTCCTCTGCGATCCATGAGGTCTAAGCACCCAGTGGTCACCACCCTAATAGTAGTACAGAATAAGCCCCAGTAATCCGGGTCATCTGCCCATTTCATGATATCTTATTTCATCAACCAGCAAAGACCCTTTTACCACCTAAGGACACGTATTCACAAGGGTGGGGGATGTGTAAGTAGATGACAAGGGCGAAAGATTGTTCTGCCTGCCACACAAAGGTATAGAAATAAAGTAACATCATGCATGGACACGCACTATGAAGCTCAAGGCCAAATAGTAAAACTGTGGGAGTCGTGTTTGTTTCATAGTAGCACTTACTATTAAAATGTAAACATTTAAATTTCTTAATTCAATCATAAGTTTTGGCCTAGTAATAGTAATATATTATAAAGCAAAGACAAATTTAGAAAATGCTATGTAATATTTTCTTCAATTGTGATTTATTTTTCTCTATCATGATTTCTTTAATACAAGAAATTATTTTGATTTTATTTATTTGTGGAGACTTACTTTATGAGATAAAACATGGGATCTGTTTTGCAGAGAATTCCATGAGGTGCTGAGAATGGCTTTGTCATTTGTTTTTGTTTGTCGGTGGGTCTTGAACTAGGTCTGAGCACTGTCCATTAGCTTTTTTGCTCAATGCTGGTGCTCTACCATTTGTGCCACAGCTCCACACCCAAAGTTTGGCTCATCAAATGGATATTAATAGTCTCTGACTGCCTGGGCTGGCTTCTAACCATAATCCTCAATCTCAGACTTCTGAGTGGCTAGGATTATAGGCTTGACCCACAAAATGACCAGAAAGAATGTTTATCCTGAAGCTATTGGATGGCATTATTTGGGAATTAATGCTAAACTCTGTGAAACTCTGATCATAGTTAAACACCATAATGGTAGAAGGGGAACTGCAGCTTAAGTAATAGATCACCAACCTTGTGCAAAAATGTTCGAGGACAGTGCCCAGACCTGGAATTCAAGTCCCAGGCCTGGCACAAAAAGTAAAAAAACAAGGAAGAAAAGAAAATTACTTACTATTATTTATTTGATCTATTTGGACTTTCATGGCCAGTCATGTCTATTTTATGAAGCTAGATGGAACAATAAATGTTCAATATGTGCCCATTTATACTCTTGATTGACTGGTTGTTTTATTGCTATGTGGTGATTTTCTCAGTCTCTCCTGACTAACTTTTGGCTTAAAAGACTTCTTTCTCAGATAAAAATATAGGGCTTGCCTCTAGCTCCTACTACACTGTATCATTTTTCATCCTCTCACTTTGAGTCAGTATGTTTCTTTCTGACAAGAAACAATTTAACTCATCATTATTTTAACCCTAACAGTCAGCTTGTGTCTTTCAATTGTAAAGACCTAAAAAAAAGAGACTTCTCTGATACAGAAATGAAAATGGCCAAGAGACATATGAAAAAGTGCTCTACATCACTGGCCATAAAAGAAATGCAAATCAAAACAGCATTGAGATTCCACCTCACCCCATTAAGAATGTCCTTTATCAAGAAAACTAACAATAACAAATGTTGGTAGGGGATATGGCCAAAGGGAACCCTACTTCCTTGTTGGTGAGAATGTAAACTGGTTCAGCCACTCTGGCAAGCGGTATGGAGATTCCTCAGAAGGCTAATATAGAGCTCCCTTATGACCCAGCAGCCCCACTTTTGGGCATCTACCCCAAAGACCACAAAGAAGAACACACTAAAGCCACCAGCACAACAATGTTCTTCACAGCACAATTTGTCATAGCTAACACTGTGTACCGAAGAAATGAACCCCCCCCCCCCGGGTGTATTACCACCGGCTGCCCACACTGGTGGGGTTGATGACCAATACCCCAGAACTGGTTGGGACAGTAAGTGAACTGAGAGATGACCTTACTAAAGCTTTAGATTTTACCACATACTCTCTTGTAGTCAATATGCACACTCATTCACACACACGCACACAAACAAATCAAGCAAAAAGCATGTGCAGGGGCTGGGGATATGGCCTAGTGGCAAGAGTGCCTGCCTCGTGTACATGAGGCCCTGGGTTCCATTCCCCAGCACCACATATACAGAAAATGGCCAGAAGTGACGCTGTGGCTCAGGTGGCAGAGTGCTAGCCTTGAGCGGAAAGAAGCCAGTGATGGTGCTCAGGCCATGAGTCCAAGCCCCAGGACTGGCCAAAAAAAAAAAAAAAGCATGTGCACTGGTCACAGTTTTGTCACTTTTGTGTCAGTGATGTGAGTGCCCCAAATACACCCTCTTAAATATGAATAGAATATGGTAGCCTCTCTCCGGTGAGTCTTTTCTATAATTCTAGCTACTCAAGAGGCTGAGATGTGAGGATTGCAGTTCTAAGTCAGTTACAAGGAAAGTCCATAAGTCTGTTATCTCCAAGTTACCAGCACAAAGCCCGAACTGAACACCTGGCTTAGGTGCTAGAGCATCAGATTTGAGGGAAAAATGAGTGTGAGGCCCTGAGTTGAAGCCCCAGTACAATATTTTAATTAAATGTAAAATCTGATCACAAGTGCTTTTCTAAAACTATGGAACTGAACACATAACTAATGTCCCTCATTCTTTTAATGTATTATATCAGATGCAATTTTGTTGTTTAGTTTTATTGTCAAGGTGATGTACAGAGGAGTCACAGTTACATATGTAAGGTAGTGTGTACATTTCTTCTCATACTTGTTATTCCCTCCCATTTTTCTCTCATCTTCCCTCCCTCACAATCCTCCCCCCACCCCAAGTTGAACGGTTAATTTTCAACATATTGTCTTTGAGTATCATCGGTTGCACTGGTTCACCCTTTATCCTTTGTCTCAACATTTTGATGTTCCCCTTCCCTTCCCTAATTCAGATAAGTACATATATAATACCCAGGTACCAGAATCAAGTATAGTGTTAACAGGAGATAAACGATAGGAAGGAAAAAAAATAGTCTCACATAGTACATTAAAAATAACAACAATGACAAACCTTTTGTTTCCATATATTGGAGTTCATTTCACTTGGCTGCATCTTATATGATCATATGTACATAGCTATTGAGCTATTGCAATCCTCTGCTTGGACTATACTAGACAAATACTAATTACTAACAGTGAGGGAAACCATGGAGCCTATGTTTCTTTGGTCTGGGTCATGTCACTTAGTATGATTTTCTCCAAATCTTTCCATTTTCTTATCAATGGGGTGATGTCATTCTTTCTGATGGAAGCACAGAATTTCATTGTGTATATATACAACATTTTCTTGATCCATTCATCTACTGGGGGGCATCTGGGTTGGTTCCATATTTAAGCGATGGCAAATAATTCTGTAATGAACATGGTTGTTGCAATTTTTCACATAGAAATCATTCTTACAACCCTGGGATTAATGCCACTGGATTCCAATGTAGGGCACTTGGAATGTGCAGTTCAATTCAGCTTGCTAGTATTTTGCTGAAGATTTCTGTATTTATGGCCAGCGTGGATATCAGGCTGTAATATTACTGTCTTTGATGTCAGGAAATTTGGGCTCGGGAAAGTAAGTGTGAAAGTGTTCTCTATTCTTCATTATTTTAAAATCCTCAGAGAAATTTGCTTTAGTTACTTAATTGCTTAGAATTCAGAAGGAAGGCTGTCCTGTCAGGTCTTAGGAAGGTGAGTTGATTTTATTTATTGATGCTACGAATTTTATTGCTGATTTAATGTCATTATTTGTTCAGATTTTTTATTTCTTTATAATTCAATCTTAGTTGCTTTTGTAGATTGCAATTTATTCATTTCTTTTTAGTTATCTAATATGTTATCATTTAAGTGAGTGTTTTCTTAGGGTTCCTTTTATTTCATTGCAATGTCTTTTTAAAAAATTATGTTTGTACTTGAATTTACTCTTTTTTTTTATTTTTATTTTTTTGCCAGTCCTGGGCCTTGGACTCAGGGCCTGAGCACTGTCCCTGGCTTCTTCCCGCTCAAGGCTAGCACTCTGCCACTTGAGCCACAGCGCCGCTTCTGGCTGTTTTCTGTATATGTGGTGCTGGGGAATCGAACCTAGGGCCTCGTGTATCCGAGGCAGGCACTCTTGCCACTAGGCTATATCCCCAGCCCCTGAATTTACTCTTTATTTCTCAGTCTAGCTGTTTTTTCTTGATATTTCTTTTTCAAAATGCCAGCTACTAGTTATATTTATGCTTTCTGTTATTTGTCTTGACTCCAACTTATTTATTTCTGTTCTAATCTTTACCATTTCCTTTCTTCTAACAAATTTGGAATGTGATCCCTTTCTTGTTTTGTTTTTTTTTAAGATTTTTCAGATATTTCCAATTTTTGATGTGGATATTTATTGTGCTAAAATTCCCTCTTAGGAATTTCTTTTCTATATCTCATAAGATTGGATATGATCAATTTATTGATTTATTGTCACAAGATGAATTTCTCTTTAAATTTATTTATTGACCTTTTTATTTAGGAACATATTTTATGTTTCCACTTATTTCTGTGTTATCTGAAATCCCTAGCTGTTAGGACTTGAACTCAGATCTCAGAACTCTTGCTTGGCATTTCTGTTCAACTATATGTACTTTACCATTTTAGTCATATATACACTTCCAGCTTTTTATTTCTTAATTCAAGTTAAGGGTCTACTGTATTTATCTGTTCAAGCTGGCTTTGAGCCACAATTTTCAAACCTCCTTATTAAGATTTCTAAACTCTTTTAATATTGGCATATTTAAAGTGCAAAACATTATTGTGATTAGACATTAAGATAAAACAGAAATACAAATATTTACCATTCATCAAAGACCAAATATACAGGTCTGAGTGAAATAACAGTTCAGCCCTTCTATTTGGGTTCAGGAACTGGAGATGAGAAAACTAAAGCAAAAACATGCATGAAAACAAACACTATTTCCTTAAATATTTTGTTTCCAATGTAACTCAGTCAATTTATTATGAACACCACAGAAAAACTACACAAAGCTCAATTTTAGTAATTGTTTACCATCTAATAATCACACACATTTGTTATTTCAGAGTGCATAAAATCCATTTTTTGCTTTGTCACACATCAATTCATTACATTATATTTATTTTTCTTTCATCCCAAATAGGCTACACAGGAATAATATAGGTTACACAGAACAACATACTTCTTAATTTTTAGGCATAATAGAATGTATTTTCTTCTCAGAGAAATAGTCCAGATTCAAGCTTCCTCTCTATGGAAACCCTGAAGCGCAGGAGAGCATACCCTGAAGCGCAGGAGAGCATATGGGCATCTCCTGGCAGACAGAATGTGTATATTCAATTTATTGGCAGATGGGAAAGAGTAGTGCCTATGTAGTATAAACCCTATTTGATTATATTCAAAGTTTCTGCTGTTTCCTCTTTCAAAAATATTAAAGTGTCAGAAAAATATACAAAAGTCATGCGGCTTTCATCACGAAAGTCACTGCCATTTATATATGGCAATGGGTTACGGATGCTTGTTTTATTTGGCCCATTTCTCTCCCCTAGGCACACAGAGAGAGTAGCGATGGATTGGGATGGACAGACTCCCCAGTTGCTTGTTCTGTGAGGTGATTCTCTGCCTGCCTTCTCCCTGCAACCCTCCCTGCTGTGGTCTAACACCCCAGGCTTTCACCCCATTTCCTGCTAGCTTCCTCTGTCCTCTGTGTGCATTACAAGGTGAATTATGCACTTCCCTTTGATGTTCAAGCTTTTCTTTAGAACCATATCTATAGAATGAACCTAACTTTTATGCTCAGCAAACTCTAACTCAAGAAGGAATTCACCCAGAGTGTAAATGAAGGCCAGGATTATATGTAATGCATGCAAAGGCTCTCCAAAGGCTGGGGCACTGAATTGCCTTTGAGGAGAGATGGGTAGACTTGGACAAAACGGCCAGACTCATGGAGGATAGGTGAAATTACCCTTAGGGTTTTATTTCACTACATAGTATACATTTTCAGACATACTGCAGGCTCTTTAAATGCATATATATATATGTATATATATATATATATTATGGAGATAGTTTTTAAATAAACAGGAAAGAAGAGAATACTGCATTATATGAAATGAATTACACTGAATAATTTTCCACCTGTTGTCGTGACAACCCTGGTATTTTTCCATAGTGTGTAGACTATTAAGTTTTTAACTGTATGTGCTTTATACAAGGACCCTATCACTCAGGAAGGCCTTTTCCATTAGAATGTTTTGAAAGGACCATAAGATTATTATGCTGCAATAAAAATCCTTGTTATCCTTACAATTTTCTTTTTATCACAAAATAAGTGAGAAAAACATTAAAGAATAACCATTATTATCAGGGTAGGGTGTTATTGTCTTTAAATGTGTGGCACTTCTACCATCAGAAGATGCTTGATCCCTATTTACAGAATTGCCCTTCACACCTGTGGTCACCAAATGCACTGATTCTGCATGGACCTCTCTTCAAAGCAAGGAAATTCAGAATGCTAACACCCACAGATCCTCTCTCATTTTCATCTTTCATCTGGTTCATTTTCCTTTGATAGTGAGCAATGTAAAACAACATTTATATCACTATTTTAAATATAATTAAGGCTACCTTGTATTTAACCCACTTCTATTACATCAGACAATGTCACAAACTCTATTTCTAGAGATAACTATATATCTTCATCCAATCCTAATTGTGTGTGTGTGTGTGAATGAGGTATTCCATATTAATTTAGATAAGAGTTTAGAGGTAATATTTTTCTTTCATCTTCATCTTCTTGATTACTTCAGTAATAATGAGTTTATAACTGTTGAGGGGTCATGATCACAGATTTTGTTTCTTTTGTTTTTCATTTGTTGGTATTGGACGTTGAAATTATTAGGTAGTTGCTCTTCCAAATGAATCATGTACCTGAATCCCTTTTTGTTTATTCTTCAGATAGAACCTCTGATGTTTCCTCGGAGCTGCCCTCAATCCATCATCTGCCCAAGTACTTACAGTCAGACTTGGGCCACCGTGCCCAGTTGGACAGGGTCCTGAAATAAATGTGACTACAGAGGATGGGATGGAAGGAAGGAAGGAAGGGAGGAAGGAAGGAAGGAAGGGAGGGAGGAAGGAAGAAAGGAAGGAAGGAAGGAAGGAAGGAAGAAGGAAGGAAGGAAGGAAGGAAGGAAGGAAGGAAGGAAGGAAGGAAGGAAGGAAGGAAGGAAGGAAGGAAGGGAAGAAGGAAGGAAAGAGAAGGGTGGGAGAAAAGGAAAGGAAAAAAAGAAAAGCACTTTCACACTTGCCTTCTTTTCTTTCACTGGAATGATACACATATTATTTGTGTTACAATGATTCCTCTGCCTGTGTTGAAACAGTCCTTCTATCTACTTGTACTCCTGCCATAATAATTTTGAACTATTTTTTTACTTGACAGCTGCTCTTAAAAATGAGTATCTTTCCACTCCACTCCTATTTCTCTGGGCTAAGCAATTCACGTGGCTCTGCTATCCTAAAGCCACATGATTATGTCTTTCTGTAATTCCCATCAAAATATATGAACCAGTTCTTCATTTAAGACATGAAATTGTCTCTTATTCTGACTTCCATAAATCTGCAATAAAATTCTACCCCCAACTTTTGACTTGCTTTTGGATTGTGGGTTTTATCTTCTCATGACATGACATTATTTTAAGCATTCCTTTATGGTTATTCACATGTGAAAGTTTTGCTGTACCATTGAATGAATTTTTTTAATTCAATTAAATATTTGGATAATGATCTTTCTAAACAGAAACTAAAGCTAAGAGGGTATTAACTTATTAATATTCCTTTTGAAGAAGATTTTTAGAAGTAACTGTTCTCCAAATATAGTGACGTAGGTTGGGAATATGGCCTAGTGGCAAGAGTGCTTGTCTCCTATACATGAGGCCCTGGAATCAATTCCCCAGCACCACATATATAGAAAACGGCCAGAAGTGGCGCTGTGGCTCAAGTAGCACAATGCTAGCCTTGAGCAAAAAGAAGCCAGGGACAGTGCTCAGGCCCTCAGTTCAAGCCCCAGGACAGGCAAAAAACAAAACAAACTAAAACAAAAAAAAACACACACAAATATAGTGACTTAGTGTGGCAAGTGGCAAGCTATGGTTTGTGTAGCTTTTATATCCCAAATTGTTTTTATATATTGGAAACTTTAAGTTTAAAATTTTTAAGCTACACAGAACAATAATCCACAGAGAAAAAACAATTAAAGAAGGATATATGTTATATAAATGCAATGTGCAGAGTCAAAATATTTACTTTTTACTACTTCACAGAAAAGTTTTGCTGATCTCAGTGTTAAATAATTTCATGTAAGAATTATAAACAAGCTTAAGCCAGTGGATAATTAATTTGAAATTGTTGCTATATTTTACCAACATGTTCAGATTAAGAAAAGACTAGTGATGCCCAGCAAATAATCTCTTAGAAATATCTGTCATCCTTAAAATATTTGGATTAATTCCTCCTTTGGCTTTAATTACATAAAATGTCATCTACATGAATAGCCAGTTCTTTGCGTGAATTATTTCAAGTTTGTGATAGAAATATCTGATGACAGTATGCAAAAGAATTACACACATTTTTAGAATAAGTTTTGAATGCAAACTGTTAGGAAAACAACCACATATTAGTAAGTAAGGACACACAAATTTCATATATTTTAAGACAGTACTCATTTGTGTGTGTGTGTGTGTGTGTGTGTGTGTGTGTGTGTGTGTGTGTGTGTGTGATAGTTCAGGAGCTTAAACTCTGGACCCAGGCACTGTGAGTTACTTTTGAACTCAAGGCTGGTGCTCTACCACTTGACCAATAGCTCCACTTAGGGCTTTCTTATTGGTTCATAGGAGATAAAAGTCTCAAAGACGGTTCCTGTTCAGGCTGGCTTTGAACCCCTATCCCCAGACCTCAGCCTCCTGAGTTGCAGGCATGCTGCAGAAGTACATAGCTGGTATTCTGATTTTGAACATCTCTATCAGTACACAAGACTTCTGAGTAGGAAAGGTGAAGAATTTTACTGAGTTTCAAATATGGGAACTTGTGCCTGAGCTCAATTATGCCAATAGATGGAGCATTTATCACTGTTGAAACAATTCTGTGGTTTTCCTCCAAAAGAAATTTAAAATAACAGAGTTTAAATGGCAGGCACAGTTGCAGAAGTTACAGAGGAATATTATCTTTCCACTTTGGCCAAAGTCATGTGAAAAATATGGTAAGAAGGTGCAACTAAGTGTTATTTTTCTAGGCTGCTAAAAATGTTAAATAATTTATGACACTAGGCTTTCTCCAAGAGCACTTTCTGGATTCCTGTAGTTGCTCTGATTTTATGTGTTAGGGAATCTCCAATTTTGTCTCCAGTGGTGTGTGCACCAACAATGAAGCAGAATTCCCATATATGTAAAGCAGTATGTGTCGATTTTCACCTTGAGCTCAGGGCCTGGGCACTGGTCTTAAGCTTTCTTACTCAAGGTAATGCTCTACCAATTGAGCCACAGGTCCACATCTGGCTGTTTGAATACATAATTGGAGATGAGGGTCTCAAGGACTTTCCTTCCCTGGCTGATTTCAAGCCCTCATTCTCAGGACTCAGTCACCTGAGTAGCTTGGATTACAGGTGGGTGCCATTAGTGCCTGGGTATTTGTACCATGTTTTATAATACCTGTTCTAACTGGAGTGTGATATTTCTATGACTTTCATTCATACCTTCTTGGTGATCAGTGATGGTGCATACATTTTCTCTTAACTTCCTGGCTAGAAATGCACAACATACACACACACACATGCACACACACACACACACACACACACATACATATACACACACATAGCTCTTTTGCCAGATGTTTGGTTTTCTGCATGGCAGCCAGGTCTGCAGCAGGCTATGTGTCTCATGATGCAGTATGTGACCTAGAGGAGCAACTAGATCCCAGGAAAATAGCATGCTTGCAAATAGTTCTGCTGAGGTGCTTGGGGAGAGGTGTGGAAGGAGAACTGGTCTACCTCCTCCTGGCATGCCTCCTTCCACGGCCTTTCACATCCATGGCCAGCTGTCTGTGCTCCAAAGCCAGCCCTTTGGGGTTTGTATGGGAACCTCCATTACATAGATTGGTTAGCTTCATCTTCAATCCTTCTACCCTCCTTGCATGGCCTTAGTACCCCCCATGTTTAGTCCCTAACCTGAAGCTATCCAGGAGCTACCAGTCATCAGCGAGCAATCCCAGTAGCATGCAGTACCCCCAACAAAACCTTTGTCACCTGAATTTTCTGTCCTAGGACTATGTGTAAAAACTGAAATTCAGTGATTTAAAGAGCCTAGAGTTTGGAAGGAAGGAAGGAAGGAAGGAAGGAAGGAAGGAAGGAAGGAAGGAAGGAAGGAAGGAAGGAAGGAAGGAAGGAAAGAGAGGAAGGAAGGGAAGGAAGGAAGCAAGGAATGAGGAAGAAAGAAAACTTTCCTTGCAGTCCAAAAATAAAAGCAAGAGGAACTTATGAGGAAGGAGAAGAATGAAATGGTGTGAATTGGCTTTTCCGTGGTAGCTTTAGGTTTGCTCTGATTTGACAATGGGAAGGTGTTCTGTGAAGTCGGAGAGACTTTCCCCATGCAGGTTAGAATGTGGGAATGTAGAAAGGCTGATGAGGTGGGCCTTCCTGAGAGAGGTGAAGAAGGCAGAGAGCAGGGCCACCTTCAGGGAGTGAGGCAGAGTGGTGCAGCACTGTCCTGGGGCTGGGGTCATGGTGGGTAGAGCAGAGCAGGCTTGGCCAGATGTCTGGGCCAGTGGAGGCCTGGGGAGGCAGGGGTAGATGGGAGAGCCTCAGGCGGCCCAATCCACTGTGGATCACTCCTTAAGGTACAAGTGTAATGATTACTTCAGCTGCAGAAACAAGATACACGTTAATAGTATGAAAAGGTAGCTTTGGTCCAAATTAATTAACTAACAAATCTCTAAATTTACTGACCACCATTTAGACCTCTTCTAACATCCAGCTGTTGAAATGAGGGATGGTTTTTGCTTGAGTATTTATTTGTAAATAAGAATGCATTTAACATAATTGGGCACTGCTGACTCCTATCTGTACCTCTAGTTTCTGAGATCTAGAGGATCCATGTGTAGAACTAGACAGGGTGGTAACAACCATGAAAAGACAGTATAGCAAAATATATGAAAGCATTTAAACATTGAGATGAAGCCAGGTGCTGGTGGCTCACGCCTGTTATCCTAGCTACTCAGGAGGCTGAGATCTGAGGATCACGGTTGAAAGACAGTCAGGGCAGACAAACCAGACAGAGTCTTATCGCCAATTAACCAGCAAAAAGGCAGAATCGGATGCATGGATCAAGTGGTAAAGTAAAAGCTATGAGAACAAAAACTGAGCAAAATCATGAGGCTCTGAGTTCAAGCCCCATTCCAGCACACACACACACACACACACACACACACACACACACACACACACACACAGAGAGAGAGGGGGGGGGGAGAGAGAAAAAACATATGATATACAAATCTAAGTAAGATTCTGAGTCATAGCTTGTATTTGCCAAACATACAAAAGTATAGTCATACTAGTCAAAGCTAAATCTTGTTCACAGTAGTCAAAGCTAAAAACAGTGCACTCTGAATTCTTTCTCCCAAACACAGCCCCTTGATTGAAGCTCTCCTCAATGTATAAAGAAGCATGATTGCTGCCACAGCTACTTTAATAAGTCTAAATGTAGATGCTAAATACGTACAATTTTAATCTCACGTCTATCTATCCATCACTCATATCCTTGACATATTAATTCCTGAACACATTTGATGATGTTCAGATTGTTAGTTCATCTGTCAGGTGCTTTGGCGACACCTAAAATCCCAGCTACTCGGGAGGCAAGAATGAAGTCAGGAGGAGCCCAGAGAGGCAGCATAAGAAAGACCCATCTCCCTCCATGAGCCAGGTGTGTGCGGTGTGTGGTGCCGTCCCTGCTCTGCAGGTGTGCTGTGCAGGTGTGCTGGTGTGTGGTCCAGCTCTGCAGGTGTGCTATGCAGGTGGGCTGGTGTGTGGTCCAGCTCTGCAGATGTGCTCTGCAGGCGGGCTGGTGTGTGGTTCAGCTCTGCAGGTGTGTTGGTGTGTGGACCAACTCTGCAGGTGTTCTGTACAGGTGCACTGGTTTGTGGTCCAGCTCTGCAGGTGTGGTGTGCTGCTAAGCTGGTGTGTGGTCCAGCTCTGCAGGTGTGCTGTGCAGGTGTGCTGGTGTGCATGTGATCCTTGTTCTGCAGGTGCACTGTGCAGGTGTGCTCTGCAAGTGTGCTGTGCAGGTGTGTTGTGCAGGTGTGCTGTCCAGGTGAGCTAGTGTGAAGTTCCTCTGCATTGCAAGAGCAGCTGTTGGCTGTGGGCCTCTGGAAAGACCATAGAGTCCATGTTTCTTTGGGTCTGGCTCACTTCACTTAGTATAATTTTTTCCAAGTCCTTCCATTTCCTTAAAAATGGGGCAATGTCATTCTTTCTGATATAGGCATAGAATTCCATTGTATATATGTACCACATTTTCCTGATCCATTCATCTAAGGAGGGGCATCTGGGTTGGTTCCATATTCTAGCTATGACAAATTGTGCTGCGATGAGCATTGTTGTGCTGGTGGCTTTAGTGTGTTCTTGTTTGTGGTCTTTTGGGTAGATGCCCAAACGTGGGGCTGCTGGGGCAGAGTGGAGCCTTCTGAGGAATCTCCATACCACTTGCCAGAGTGGCTGGACCAGATTACATTCCCACCAACAATGAAGTAGGGTTCCCTTTTGGCCACATCCTCTCCAACATTTGTTACTGTTTGTTTTCCTGATAATGGACATTATCAGGAAATGTCAGTGTTGCTTTGATTTGCATTTCTTTTATGGCCAGTGATGTGGAGCACTTCTTCAGGTGTCTCTTGGCTATTCTCATTTCCTCTTCAGACTTGATACTGTGTACACTGGTATTAGAACTAGGGAAGTGAAAGGCAATAGGGAATATCAAAAGCGAGAGACAAAGGATAAAAAGACAAACGACTCCAAAAGCAATACTTGCTAAACCATTTGGTGTAAACCAACTGAACAACTCATGGGAGAGAGGGAAAGGGGAAGGGGGGAAATGAGGGAGGAGAAAATTGTACAAGAAATGTACCCACTGCCTCACGTATGAAACTGTAACCGTTCTATCCAATAAATAATTATTTTTTAAGTCTGAATGTATTCGACTAAGGAACTCTGGACATTGTTTTTTTACATAACTTATGATTTATTAAACGATTACTAGACAAAGAGAAGAAAGGTAATGCCGGGCCTTGCGCAGGGCTGTGGCAGCTGGAGTGGCCGCGCCCAGCGGGAAGCGGTGTCTCAGGGGCTCGGAGTCCCCAGATCTCTGCGGGAGGCTCGGAGCTGGCCGTGTCCACGTGTTCCACCAGCTGTGGCCGGGTCCATGCACAGAGAGGCGGGGGAGCGATTCGAGTACTGGGGGAGGGAGCGCATGCCCAGCGGGGTATGGTCCGCCCTGGAGGAGGCTGCGGTTCCTGGAGCGCCCATTATGCGCAACGCCCTGGTCTCATGCCGGGAATCCGCGAGCCACACACTTACGCGCAATGCCCACGTTACACAGCCTCCACGCCATCTCAAGTACCAGTGTCAACGCAAACTGCAGGAATGTCCAAGTTTCAGGGCACCAGACTCGAGTGAAAAAGCCCAGGTACCAGCAAAAACACTCACACACACTCACACATTCACACACACACTCACACACACTTACACACACATATGCTAGTTCTGCCATTCAAGCTCAGAGCCTGGGTGCTGTCACTAAGCTTGTTTTGCTAACGGCGAACACAGTACCACCCAAGCTACACGTCCCCTTATGGCTTTTATTTTTGGAGGTTAACTGAGATAATAGTATCACAGACTTTTCCGCCTGGCTAGCCTTGAACCAGGACCCGCAGATATGAGCTTCCAGAGTAGCAGGATGAGAGGCGTGAGCCACCCATGCCCTGCCCATCTGTAATATTCTCAATGCTGTGTGCAGGCCATGCTTGCAGCTTGTAGCCACGTGGACGTGCTATTTGTTCTTCCTGCAAGTTCTCTCTCTGAGAAATGACCACTCCAACCCAACCCTTGACTTCCAGGGTGTTGATCTGCTTTGTGTGTGTGTTAGTACCAGAGCTGGAACTTAGCCTTGCGTTCCTGCAAGGCTAATGCTCTACCCCATGAACCACAGTTCCACTCCTGGCTACTAGCTGGTTAACTGGAGATGAGTGTCTCATGGACTTTCTGTCTGGGTTGGCGTCCAACACACTATCCTCAGATCTCTTCTTCCAGAGTAGCTAGGATCACAGGTGCAAGTCACTAGTGCCTGGCCAGTGCTAGTTCTTAATAACTACTTTGGCTCTTCCTACCACCAAAGTAGCCTTCTAGGCATCTTCACACTACGAATTAATCTAATTGTAAGTACAATCCTTTGAAACACTTTTTTTTCTTTTTGCCCCAGAAATGTGGCCTTGGCTAAGGGGACCCCAGAGGCTCAGATGTCAAGAAAAAGGTGGAGGGGAGATGAAACCCCAACAAAACCCTATGCATCGGGCTGCAGATTTCAGACCTGAGCCTTCTCCCCTATTTCCTCCCAGAAGGTGGGGAAATCGGAAGGTGTCAATCTATTTATTGTTATTTACACTAGCAAACTGGTTTGATATTCTGCATGGCTTTATGTAAGAAGCTTCTAAACAAAGCCCAGGGTTATAAAACAGTGCAATAATATAGAGTGTAGTGTCATATACCATCCTTTGAAATATCATTTTAAGACAAAATTCAATTAACCTTTCAAGAAGCAACAGGATTCATTCTGTGAGCTAGGCTGGTCTGCTTCCTAAAAAGCAGATTCCTTTGCATCCAATAGACATTTTTCCTCCAACTAGACTTCTTTATAAAAAATGCAGGAGTTTTATTCAGTTTCTTTAAAGAAACAAAATCCAGCTTTTCTCAAAACCCAGAGCAGCCTGTTTCTCAGTAATGAGACATTGGTATATCATGTGTGGCTTTCTCACAGATAAGTCTAAACGAATCAAGTGAGATATTCCTTAAAGGCTGTAGACAAAGGTGGATCAAAGTATGGAGAAATCCTTTGTTTGAGCCTCTTTGATTATAAGAGCTGCAACTTTTATAGTCTAATAAATATAATTACCTACTCAAAGAAAACAAGTTGAAAAATAAAATGTCACTGTTTTTAGTTTGCCTTAAAAATTAAAACAGAAAACATAGCCATGGGCTGTGTCAAGACTATGAAAATCCTCTGCTGGTAGCTTGTAAAGACACAAAATGAAAGCCAGTTGCTGGTGGCCTGTAATTCTAGCTACTCAGGAGGCTGAGATCTGAGGGGCCCATTTCAAAGCCAGCCCAAGAAGAAAGTCTTGAGGCTCTTACCCTAAGTAACCAGCAAAAAGCCAGAAGTGGACTTGTGGCTCAAGGGGTAGAGTGCTAGCCTCATGAAACGAAGTGAAGGATCAGTGCACACCCCAGCCAGGCCCTGAATGCAAGCCCCAGTTGCACTCATGGGTGGGGATGGATGCGTGGAGGCAAGGAGATGCTTGAAGCTCACTTAGAGGCAGCACAGAGGAAAGATGGGGCACCACTGTCCCCTGCTGGGCAGAGCTCTTCCTGCTCAACCACCAAGCACTGACTGTGGGATGGTAGTCTTTCAGAAATTCAGGGTGCTGGATCACAGTTTCAAATGTGGATAAAGTGATCTTGACAAACTCCTCAAATGCTGCGAGCCCTGGGAATACAGTTGGTCATCATTCTTGCTGATTGTCTGAATTTATTTTTCTGCCAGTTGTGGGATTTGAACTCAGGGCCTGGGCACTCTCCCTGAGCTCTTTTGCTCAAGTTTAGCACTCTTCCACTTGAGCAACAGTGCCACTCAGATCAGATTCTCATGGTCTTTCCTGCCTGGAGCTGGCTTTGAAGCATGATCCTCAGATCTCAGCCTCCTGAGTAGCTGGGATGACAGGTGTGATGACCAGCACCCACCTTCCCACCTGCATGTTCTAAATGTCACTATTAGTTGTTTCACACACAGGCACAAATATCTGGGCCGGTCATCATTTGCTCGTGGATGTTCGTTTCTCCCGGGTTGATCAACTTAATGTGACTCTGGTAAACATGACATCTTGAGTAAAGGCAGCAAACAAATGCTGAAAGAAAATACAGACTGCTACAACACAATATTATATAAGGTACATGACATTTCATATAACAACTATCCTATGGGTCCTGGTGGACCATGGCTCAAAGACAGCCCAGGCAAGAAAGACTCTGAGACTCTTCTCTCCAATGACCACCAAAAAGCAGGAATTAGGGGCTGGGGATATAGCTTAGTGGCAAGAGTGCCTGCCTGGGATACACGAGGCCCTAGGTTCGATTCCCCAGCACCACATATACAGAAAACGGCCAGAAACGGCGCTGTGGCTCAAGTGGCAGAGTGCTAGCCTTGAGCGGGAAGAAGCCAGGGACAGTGCTCAGGCCCTGAGTCCAAGGCCCAGGACTGGCCAAAAAAAAAAAAAAAAAAACAAAAACAAAAAGCAGGAATTAGGACTATGGCTCAAAGTGGTGGTGTGCCAGCCTTGAGTGAAAGAGCTCAGGGACAGTGCCCAAGCCACAAGTTTAAGCCCCATGACTGACCAAAAAAGAAAAGAACAGAAATCAATGTAGAAATTTGTCACCATCTAAAGAGACATGATACAAACAACATTGGACAAAGCAAGCCTACATGATTAACAATTGGAAGGCAGTTGTATCCCATTCTCCCAAATTTATCTGAAATATCTTCAGTGACGTTTAAGACTAAGCTTTATGAAAGTGCTCAATCAAGCATATGCAACAGGGTGGGGAATTTAGCAAACAAAATGCATTATTCAGGACAAAGAATGTGCTTTTTCTCCAAATGTCAAACTTTCTTACAGTCAACAGATAAAAAGGTCATTCCTCTCGAGACAAAAATCTAATGCCACTGGATTTCTTTCAATAAATCAGATTCAAATGGCAGAGGAAAAGTAAAAAGAAACACAACAGATCTCATGTTTTCCGTGGGTGCTCTATGCCAGTGCTGGTGGCTCCTGACTGTCCCCAATAACCCAGGAGGCTGAGATCTGAGGATCACAGTTCAAAGCCAGCCTAACCAGGAAAGTCCATAAAACTCTGACCTCCAATGCAGCAGTAAAATAGCCTGAAGTGGAGCTGTGTCTCAAGTGGCAGAGCACCCAGCCTTGGACACACACACACACACATACACACACACACGAGCTCAGAGATAGTGCCTAGGCCATGAGTTCAAGCACCAGGCCTGGCACAAACAGAAATTGGTACTCACCAGAAAGGTGCCATAACTTAAGAGAAATTCTTCCATTATCACTTGAGGCTGAAACACCTATATACTTGGTAGCGGAAGAAGAGAGTGCAAAGACCGAAGCCTGAATACCAGGAGTGATGTTGAGCTCAAGGAGAAGACCCTGAAGGGCATGGCCCATGTCACTGCCACCACCCTGAGTCTGATTCCAGAGGGCACTGGGTGTCACCTGGATTCCCTTGGAAAAGGGAAGCACCTGGGAGGTGACCAGGTGCAGGGCCATGGGCATCATGGGAAGGCACAGCTTCAGTTGCCTGCCTTGAAATGTAGA
Organism: Perognathus longimembris pacificus; assembly: GCF_023159225.1. Lineage (NCBI taxonomy): Eukaryota > Metazoa > Chordata > Mammalia > Rodentia > Heteromyidae > Perognathus > Perognathus longimembris. Next base: position 30,745,162 of record NC_063178.1, read on the forward strand.
GGGGTGTTTGTAGCCAGGCATGTTAGCCAGGGCTTGGAGGATGTTATGCAAGACACATCACAAATGGTTGGGCATGATGGCTCATGCCTGTAACCCTGGCTACCCAGGAGGCTGAGGTCTGAGGATCACAGTTCAAAGCCAGCCAGAGTAGGAAAGTCTGTGAGATTCTTATCTCCAGTGAACCACCAGAAAACCAGAAGTGGTGCTGTGGCTCAAGTGATAGAGTGCTAGCCTTGAGCTGAAGAGCTCATCAACAGTGCCCAGGCCCTGAGTTCAAGTTTCAGGACTGGCAAAAAAAAAGTGAGGGTGAAATAAACACAGAAAGGAGAGAAGAGAGGGAGATAGTAGCCTACCCAGAATTCCCAGCTTCTCCTGGGCAATGTGACAGATGAGCACCTCCAAACATCTGGACAGACATGTGCCACAGCTCTGCTGCTCCTCACATGGCATGGTCTTCCTGCTGTTCCTCTCAATGTACATCACCAGCCTGCAGGCGACAGGGAGACATGGCAGCTCTGCTGTGCCTAACGTTCGAACCTTTTCATGTATCTTTGGCTACCAGTTCTGTATAATGTGTGTGAGAATGAGAGTACTGGGCTTGGGCACTTTCCCTTGCTCTTTTTGTGTCAGTGGTGGGACTTGAATTTGGGGCCTGGGTGCTGTTCCTGAGCTTGTCCACTCAAGGCTAGCACTCTGCCACTTTGAGCCACATATGATGCCAATTCCGGTTTCTGGTAGTTCATTAGAGATCAGAGTCCCACGGACTTTCCCATCCTGGCTGGCTTCAAAGCTTGGTCCTCTGGATCTCAGCCTCCAGTGAGCTAGCAAAAAGCCAAAGTGGAGGTGTGGCTCGAGTGGGAGAGGGCCAGCCTTGTGTGGGCCAGGTCCACCATGGCTCACAATTCTCACATTCACCTGGAGACCATTATAGATGCTCTGTGCACTCCACAGCCAGGATGTGGCAGGCTGTCCTTTAGTCCCTTCTGGGGAGAGTCTCACCTCGTCTGGCAGCTGAGCAGCAGCTTTTTGAAGCTATGAAACAGAATATAGAGAACCACAAGGAAGGCTTTGGCTCAAATGGCAGTGGATGGGCTGCCAAGGAAGCAGATGGTCAAAAACAGAAATCCTACAGGAGACAGCCGAGTCTCTAGAAAGTTCTTGTGGAACACGAGTGAAGAACGTCCAGCCATCTCCACTGTGCAGAGTGGACAGATTATAATCCTCAAACATGACAAGAAATAAAAAGCATACCAGCTACCTGATTTTGTTTTTTGTTTTTGTTTTTGTCAGTCATGGGACTTGAACTCAGGGCCTTGGTGCTGTCACTGAGCTTTGCCACTCAACACTACTGCTCTACCACCTGAGCCACAGCCCCATTTATGGTTTCCTGGTGATTCATTGGAGATAAAAGTCTCACAGGCTTTTCTGCATGGGCTGGCTTTGCATCTCAGTCCTCAGATCTCAGCTTCCAGAGTAGCCAGGATTACAGGTGAGCAGTACTAGTACCGGGCTCAAGATGGTCAGTATGAGGCAGAGGGAGGGAGCAGCAAGGCCCCCCTTTTCCTGGGTGAGGCTCTGCAGGTGGGTGCAGCAGGACAGCATGCCATTGAAGAGAGTCAGCAGGTACTGCTGCACCTTGCAGATGGCATGGGCCAGGGCACTGATGACTGTAGTCGGCCCCAATGTCTCAATCATGTTGCAGAAGGCGGTGGGGCACTGGCGGGTGAGTTGACACAGGGCCTGCAAGGAGCCACAGGCACCGTGATGGAGGTGGAAAACCTGCTGGGTGCCCATGGCTCAGATCGTCATCCTTGGCAGTCAGGAGGCTGAGATCCAGAGGATTGCAGCTCAAAGCCAAATGCCAGGTAAGAAAGTCTGTGTTGACTCCTTTCCCATGAACCACCAACAAAAGGGCTGGGAGTGGAGTTGTGGCCTAAGCAGTAGAGCACCAGCCTTAAAAGCGAAAGCCTAGGGACAGCACCTGGGCCCCGAGTTCAAGTCTCAGTACTGGCACAAAACACAAAAAAAAAAACAATGAAAATATCTATTTGCAAGGCATAAGAAATTCAGACTTTACACACCTAACTGTAACCCCTGTGTACATCACCTTTACAAAAAATGTTTTAAGAATTTAAAGAAACAAAAAATAATTTTCTTTCTTTTTTTTTGCTGGTCCTGGGTCTTGAACTCAGGGCCTGGGTACTGTCTTTAAGCTTCTTTTGCTCAAGGCTAGTGCTCTATTACTTGGATCTGTTAAGAGAAATATGGTTAGGATGTAGCCTAGCACAAAGAAGACAGAACAGACTGGCTCTCTAAGCCAGGTTTAAATCAATCAGAGGAGAATACCTTGCCTTTGTCCAATGGCCTATTAAATGTACACCGCCATACACGCACATCTTCACACCTCATTAACCTCTGCTCCAAATCACTAGACTCACATGCACAAAACAGCAGACAGCCAATGAAAAAGACTACAGAAATTAAGAGGCTGTTAAAAATGATTTTCTCAGGGCCAGCAGTTGTGGGTAGACCATGCCTGTAATCTTAGGTACTCTCAGGAGGCTGAGATCCAAGGATGATGGTTCAAAACCACTGCAGGCAGGAAAAGTCTATCATACTCTTCTCTCAAGTGACCCAGAAAGGAAAAAAATAAGCAAAAATGGAGCTGTGGCTCAAGTGGTAGAGCACTAATCTTGAGCCAAAAAGCCTAGGGACAGCACCAAGGCCCTGAGTTCAAGCTCCAGGACTGAAACTTGAACTCAGGGCCTGGTTACTCTACCTAAGCTTATTCACACAGATCTGGGCACTCTACCACTTGAGCCACAGCTCCATTTTGGGCTTTTCCATTTTTGGTGGTTCAGTTGGAGATAAGAAAGAGGGAAGGAGGAAGGGAGGGAGGGAAGGAAGGAGGGAGGGAGGGAAGGAAGGAGGGAGGGAAGGAGGGTGGTTGGATAGAAGAAGGGAAGGAGGGTGGTTGGATAGAAGAAGGGAGGGAAGATGCATGGATGGATGGATAGAAGGAGGGAGGGAAGATGGATGGATGGATGGATGGGATGGAAGGAAGGAAGGAAGGAAGGAAGGAAGGAAGGAAGGAAGGAAGGAAGATAGGTGAATGGATGGATGGATAGAAGATTAATGGAAGGATGGAGGGAAGGGAGTGGGAAGATGGAAAGATGGATGGATGGAAGGAGTGAGGGAAGATGGATGGAGTGAGGGAAGATGGATGTATGGAGGGAGGGAGGGAGTGCAGGAGAAAACATGAATGGATGGATGGAAGCAGGGAAAATGGAAAGGTAGATGGATAGAAGGAGGGAGGGAAGATGGATGCATGCTACAAATAGCATTCGTCAATCTCAAACTAGCTAAGCAAAAAGTCCCAGAGTGAGGTGGGGCTCAGAAGCACCATCCAACACTTAACATGCACCAAGGCCCTGGGCTCAAGACCTTGAACCCAAAAACAGAATTCCTCATGTAGCACTCATTGACTTCATGTTTACCAACATATTCAAACACAAAATCACAATCAACTTAAAAATGTGAGGGACTCACGTCTCTCATCCCAGCTACTCAAGAGACTGACATCTAGAAGATCACAGTTCAAAGCCAGCAGAGACAGCAAAGTCAATGCGATTCTTGACTTCTCATGAACCACCAAGAAAACTGGAAGTGGTGCTGTGGATCAAGTGGTAGACCACCAGCCTTGAGCAAAAGAGTCCCTGGGTTCAAGTCCCATGTCACAGAAATAAAAATCAAAACCTAGCTCATTTTTCTATTCTCTGGTGCTATAGTGCCTGACGAGGGTGAGAAGAGGGTGCAATTTGGATTTGGGGAAGGGGTCTAATGGGCCCAGAGCCTCACCCCTTTCCAAAGACATCTCATGACCACTGTGTAGGTGGGGCCAAGGGCACCAGCCACCTTGCTCGAGAGTTCTTTCTCTCCTCCTAAAATGAAATGGAAGGAAAGATGGTGAGATGGACAGTTGAACTCATGCAAAGAGAAAACAAAACAAAAGGACAGTCCCAGAGAGAAATTGACTGCAAAGAGACCGAGAGAGAGAGACAGACAGACAGACGGACAGACAGACAGACAGAGACAGAGAGTCTTTTATGTCAGATCCATGTCACACTTCTTTAGTCTTTATATTAGAAGAAGAGCAACCATCTTATTCACCTTGGTAGGGGTTTACCTTTTTGTTTTTTGGTGCCATACAGATTTGAACTCAGGGCCTGGACCTTAAAAGGCAGTTCACTCTCAACAGATCTCGCCTGGGTATTGGAGGCTCACACCTATGATCCCAGCTCCTCAGGATGCTGAGATCTGAGGATCACAGTTCAAAGTCAACCTGGGCAGAAAAGTCCATGAAACTCTAATCTCCAATGAACCACCAGAAAACTGGAAGTGGTGCTATGCCTCAAGTAGTAGAGCGCTAGCCTTGAGTACAAAGAGACTCAGGACAACACCTGAGGCCCTGATTTAGGCCCCATGACTGACAAAAAAAAATGTCCCTTTGGCTTAGTAACATATAAGGTAGAATTAGCAAGTAGCTGGGCTGGTGCTATTGTAGCCATGGGTTCACTTTTATTCTTGTAGGTTTAAGAGTCTTAGGCACTTTTCTGCCTGGGCTGGCTTTGAACCACAATCATCAGGTCACATCCTCCTGAGTAGCTAGGATAATAGCACTCTGCCCCACTGGATGTGAACAAGGATATTTTCAGGGTCAAGAGCAGGTATATTGCTGAGTGTGTTTTCTTACATCTGCAATCCCAGTTCTGCGTGAGGTAGACACTGGGAGAATTGTGGGTCAAGGCAAGTCTGGGCAAAAAAGTTAGTCAGACACTCCCTACCCTGACCCCCATTGTAACCACTAAATTGGGCAGGGTGGCGAGTGTCTGTAATTCCAGCTGAGTGAGAGAAGCATCATTTTGAGAATTATAATTTGAGAAAAGCTAGGACAAAAAGAAATCAAAACCTGACACTCTATCTGAAAAATAAGGAAAAATGATTAGTAATCGTAATAAAGGCTTGGTGTGTGTATTTGTGAGTAATTGCAAGGTCTCTGAGTCCAAATGCCAGGCCTGCCAAAAAAAAATCCAAAAACAGGGTTACACATATCATTTCTGTCCAGGGATCCCAAGTATTGCACCTGCCAGAATAACCAGCCTATAAAGGCTTTTGAGCCATTTCGTGTGAGTCACGTGACTTAAGATAAAGCCAAAACCCCACATTTTTGCACAAATTTTTTACAAAATGGCTTTTGATTTCATAGCAGCAGTTTGAGCACAGGCAATCCAGCACTAAACAATAATTTGCAATAGTCAGCCAGCTGACAGCGCTGCAGTTTTGTAGTTTCCATTCATTTAATAGGACTAGTCATAGGTAGGACTTAAATTTTAATGTCTTTCATGAAACAGAAGCCCTCTCCTCTTTTCCTTTATGTTTCATCTTCAAAAATACAAGAGTCACACAGTACCTGCTTATCTTATTTCATAGATTTTAATTTCAAGGTTGGATGATCAGGGTTGGGGATTGGGGGTGTTGGTGCTGGGACTTCAACTTGGGGCTTAGATGCTGCCCTTTAGCTTATGTGTTCAAGGCTAGTGCTCTATCACTTTGAGCTACAATTCCTCCTCCAGTTTTCTGGTGGTCCATTGGAGATTAGAATCTCACAGAGTTTCCTGCCTTGGGTGGCTTTGAACAGTGATCCTCAGATCTCAGTCTCCTGAATAGCTGGGATTATAAGTGTGCTCCATGGTACCTGGAAAAGTGCAAGAATGATGAGCCAACATTCTTCTGGAGGGGAGGTCCCAGCTTACAGTTCGTCCTGCTAACCTCAAATCATAAAAAAGACCAACACAATGGAGCTCTGTTTTTTCAGCTACTAAAAAGAGAAAAAAAGATGAATGTCACATCCAGTAGTCACGTCTAGAATGGAAGGCTAAGCTGTTAAACTGATGGGAACACTTCCGCCCCCACCCCCCCAGTGTTTGAGTGTCCTCTAGTGGCTGCTTCAAATATGGCAGCAAATTGCCTATGTAAAACTCCAAAGTTCTACACACACACACACACACACACACACACACACACACACACACACACAAACTGACATCACTACTTTCTCTATAGCATGAGTGCAAAACAGGAAATGGAAATCCCTTGGAAGGGGAATGGGGAAGAAGAGGGACAGGAAGATGAAGATAATCGAAATACTTTATGTAAGGAAATAGAACAATGGAATCCATTAAAAACTTCTTTAAAAGGGAGGAGAGGGAGCCAGTGTTGGTGTCTCACACCTGTAATCCTAACTACTCAGGAAGATGAGATCTAAGAACCAAGGTTCAAAGCCAGCCCACACAAGAAAGCCCACTGAGACTCCTATCTCCAATTAACCAGCAAAAAACTAGGGGTAGAAGCAAGGCTCAAGTGGTAGAGCACCAATGATCAGAAAAAGCCAAATGAGAGCTGGCCCTTCTGATTTCAAATCTCTTTACCCACGTGTACACACGTGCGCATGGACACACACACACACACACACACACACACACACACGTACGTGCCACTATCTACTGACTAATGATCTTTTAGGTTGAAAGTCAGGAATTCGTACATGAAATTACCTTGCCAAAGGTTTATTTATATTTCTTATAAATGCATATGAAAGCCAGGTGCCAGTAGCTCAAGCCTGTCATCCTAATTACCAGAAGTCTGAGATCAGAGGATGGCAAGTTCAAAGCCAGCCTGGCAGGAAAGTCCATGAGACTCTTATCTCCAATTAGCCACCAGAAAACCAAAAGTGGTGCTGTGGCTCAAAGTGGTAGATTGTTAGCCTTGAGCAAAAGAAGCTCAGGAACAGTGCCTAGGCCCCACAGGAGATGAACGAAAAGAAAAGAAGAAAAAGAAATCCGTTCCCATTCTCTCTGTTCAGCACGGGGAAGGGGCAGAAACAAGGACTGGAGAAGCACTTTGAGAACACAAAGGACCCTGAAACTCCATCTCCAAAGCAAAGGCACCATGGCCTCTGCCACCACCTATTGCCCAGTCAGGAGCACTTCTTCTCTCAGAGCACAAGCTATGTCCTCCTCTTCTCTGTCCACTAGACAGCTTCAACTAAACTCAGCAATTTCTTCACAAGCTCCCAACACCAAAACCATCGGCCACAGCACAACAAAAGTCCTCTCCTAGCCCCAAGTCCTTCCTCTTTCCCATAAAGGCCTTGGGATTCTTCTCCATTTTCACTTTCGGTGCAAAGAAAAAACATAACAAGCCATGAAAGCCAATCAGGTGGAAGGATAGCACATGACAACCAGTGAGGTAGAAGAAAACATGACAATCAGGTGGAATGCACCCTGACAGAAAGAGAGGGAAGGAAGGGAAGGAAGGAAGGAAGGAAGGAAGGAAGGAAGGAAGGAAGGAAGGAAGGAAGGAAGGAAGGAAGGAAGGAAGGAAGGAAGGAAGGGAGGGAGGGAGGGAGGGAGGGAGGGAGGGAGGGAGGGAGGGAGGGAGGGAGAGAGGAAGTTGGAGGGAGAATCCACACATGCTTGAATAGGCAATACAATGGAAGTGTTCACTCTCAGGGCTTGGGGTAACACAAAAAAGCTCACCTAATCTTAGTACTTGAAGTAAATGACTGGAGGCTGAGCCAGGTGCTGGTGGCTCATGCCTGTCATCCTAGCTACTAAAGAGACTGAAATCTGAGGACCAAGGTTAGAAGCCAGGCCCAACGAAGCCAAATCTAAGAGACTCTTATCTCCAAATAACCAGCAAAAGGCCAGAAGTAGAGGAGTGACTCACGTGGTCCAGTACCAGCATTGAGTAGACAAGAGTTCCCAAGCTCAAATCCCAGTTTTGGCACACAGACTGGCTGATCTATTTCACAACAAATACACCAAAGAGGAACCATTTTCAATGTTTCTAGAACTCCCCATAATCTCAGACTTGTATTTAGAACATGAGGATAATTTAGGAACATTAGGATAATGGCTCTCTTTTACCTCTTTATCAGTTTACAATCAAGCAGTCTTCAGAAATGGCCCGAGTCAGAGTTATCATTGCTCCATTGTATGTGCTCATTTAAGACTGCATATATGGCATCACACAGGCTGCAGTAACTTCCTAAAATGGTGGGGCACACTTTACATGTACTTACACATGTACTTACCCTCAGTCCACTGACCACCACCTAAAAAGGAACATCTAAGTGAATAACTCAGACTAAGAGGTAAGTGGTTGCCCACAGGAGGGAGCTAAGGACTTACAAATGGGCAAAAAGTGCATGCAGGATATGGAGGAAAATCAAAGCAGAACCAAGTGCCTCACACCTGTAATCCCAGCTACTCAGAAAGCTGAGATCAGAAGATCCAGGTTCAAAGCCAGCTCAAGCAGATACATTCAAGAGACTCTCATCTCACATGAAGCAACAAAAAACCTGGAAGCAGCGATGAAGCTCAAGCATTAGCAATCCAGGATCAAGAAAGCCAAGTGAGGACATGAGGCTCTGAGGACAAGCACTAGTACTCATACTGAAACAAGGCACTACCATGTTCTTACCAGTACCAACAAGGGGGGAGAGGAGGAGGCATGTGGCTACATCCTTCTGAGTCACTACCACACACAAATAGCACAGGAGGTTGAGCCTTGTGCCGGAGGCTGTCATGGGCTTCTAGATAGAGTCTATCTGAAAGGAGGCTTGCTGCAGGAACTCATTTCAGTCCTGCTATTTCAGACACAGCAATTTCTCAGCTGAGACCGGAAAGAAGCAAGGGAAAAGGCCTTAGAGAGGGGCAAAATCACAGCCTGTGACTCCTCAACTCTCTGTCATCACAACCACAATCAAAATCACCAGTGCTCACACCTGTAATCCTAGCCAACCAGGAGGCTGACATCTAGAGGAACGAGGTTCAAGGCTAGCTGGGGTAGGAAAAGTTTGTGAGACTCTATCTCCCATGAACGCAAAACAAGCCAGAATTGGCACTGTGGATCAAGTGGAAGAGTGCTATCTCTGAGCAAAAGAAACTCAGGGACAGTGCCCAGGCCCTGAGTTCAAGCCACAAGAACAACACAGACACTGAGAACATGAGCAAAATTTTATAATTTAAAAATGTAAAATTTTATAATTTCGGAGAATTTTATAATTTCTGTCTCCAAATTACAATTCTCAGTTTCCTATTTGGGCCAGTATAGAAACGGCATGTGGGGTTGACGGAGTATTTCATGGTCTTACCTGAATGCTCTGGGAAATGCAGTATTTGTTGATCAAACTTAATTGGTAGTTGCTTCATAATCTGTGATCCAAAAAAAACAACAATGAAAAAACAACAATTAAAACTCTCAATTCAGATTATCTATCTGCTAATATGTCCCCAGTGTCAGGGGACACAAATAACAATAATGGCATAAAACATGTCAGCAAAATGAAATTCAACCAGTGATATTTATGATTGAAAATGCCAGCCAGGCACTGGTAGCTCACACCTGTCATCCTAGCTACTCAGGAGGCTGAGATCTGGAGGATCGGGGTTCGAAGCCAGCCTGGACAGGAAAATCGGTGAGATTCTTATCTCCAATGAACCACCAGAAAACCAGAAATGGTGCTGTGGCTCAAGTGATAGAGTACTAGCCTTGTGCTGAAGAGGTCAGGGACAGTACCCAGGCCCAGAGTTCAAGTCCCACAACCAATGGGGGAAACAAGGAATATGTAACTAAAATACCTCAACTCTGAGGAATGGCAATGTCTGGGTGTACCTTGGGATTGTTGAAAAATGGAGTGACAACCGGATTAGACTCCAGGAAGATCAGACCTTGCATGTGTGGCTCCAGGACCTCCTGGCTCACAAGTCCATTTGTTCCCTGAAACACAAGTGCAGACCACCCACCCCCCCACACACACACGCTTCACATGTGGCCTAGAGACTAACTCAAGCCAAGCATTCATGGCTCCACCCTGTCATTCCAGTTACTCAGGAGGCTGAGATCTGGAGGATCACCGTTCAAAAACCAGCCTGGGAAGGAAAGTCCTGTCTCCAATGAACCACTAGAAAACTGGAAGTGGTGCTATGGCTCAAGTGGTAGAGCGCTAGCCTTGAACTGAAGAGATCAGGGATAGTGCCCAGAACCCACAACCAATTAAAAACAAAAAAGAAACACTGGACAGAGAAGAACATGTTCCATGGTAATCTCCTTATATGAACTTTTCTAACCCATAAAAAATAAAAAACGTTAAATATTACCAAACAAAAATCAATTAGAGGTACATACTAACCATTACCAATCCTTATAAGAAAAAGCAATTAAGATCATAGAACCACTTCCAATTTTGTAACTATGAATATTTTTTCATTCATTGATTTGCCATTATTCTTTTCTAAGTGCCTATTTCTTTCTCCTTTTCATTGTGCTGGTCCTGGGGCTTGAACTCAGGGCTTGTGCACTGTTCCTGAACTTCTTCTGCTCAAGACTAACACTCTAGAGTGCCACAGTGCCACTTCCTGTTTCCTTGTAGTTCACTGGAGATTAGAGTCTTATGGACATTCCTGCCTTGGCTGGAGCCTCAATTCTTGGATGTAAGTCTTCTGAGTAGCTGAGTCTACAGTCATGAGCCATTGCACCCAGCTGCCTATTTCTTAAACAGACAAGTACTTCTGAGTGCTTGATCACCTTGTTTAGAGGAGGCTTCTTCTGTGGGGAGTTCAGAGCAAGGTCCTCATCAGGATTTCCAGCCACAGTGCTGGTTCTTGGAGTCAGATGAGAACTTGAAAATATACCAGAGTTTATTTAGCAGTATTGAGTTTTCCAAAGTTCTAGCTAAAGCCCAGTGCTAACCTTGTGCAAACAAAGCTTAGAGACAGTGCCCAGGCCTTAAGTTCAAGTCCTGGGACCAGCACAAATTATTATTATTACATTCAAGAAAATGTTAGGGTATAATAAGGATATAGATTCTCATCAAAATAAAAAGCTTTTAACTCACTTCTATTTACATAACACTGTGATTTTTGGATGCCTTTAAGGTTATTCCCTGACTAATTTATTGTATCTTTCATTTACAAATTCCAGGTTATTTTCTATGTGTGTTTTAAGTAGAAAGCTTAAAATATTTGTTTTATTTTTTTACACATAGGCTTGTATAGGCATGATGAACATAATAAAATACATTATGTACTTCATAAGAGTATATATATATATATATATATATATATATATATCTTTATTTCAATAAACATTTGACCGGGAACTTTCATATTTGCGCTTGGTGAGAATAAGGAATAAGTGAACACATTTATGATTCCATGGGCTTCTGTGCTACAGTTTTCAGTTTTCCATATCTTAGAATGCAATCAAGCTGGACACAGTGGTTCACTCCTCTAATCCTAGCTGTCCTGAGAGTTTGAAAGCACTGTGATTCAAGGCCAGCTGGAGAAAAAATAGGTTGGCAGGACCCCATCTCAACCAAGAAAAGCTGAGTGTTGTGGCAGGTGCTTATATCTCAGGCACACAGGAATGTAAGAGGATTACAATCTAGGACATCCTGGACAGAGAAGTCTACAAGACTCCATGGTAAGAGAAGCAGCTGAGTTATGCCAGGAAGCAAACAGCAGGAGGATCCCAGTCCAGGTCTAAGCAAAAAGTGATGCTCCCTACTCTCAAAAATAGAGAGTCAAGAGGGCTGCAGGTGTGGCTCAGGTGAGCAAGCACCAGGACTTGAGTTCAAACCCAATTACTGCCAAGAGGAAAAGAAAAACATCAAAGACAAAGGACTGGGGACCTAGCTCATGTGATAGAGCAACTGCCTAGCACACACAGTTCAAAATCCCGCACTGTCAAAGAAACAAAGACAGAACGTTCATCCGTCATAGACTCCCTCATGGATTTTCCATTTGATATAGCTAAGGAGAAACATGGGTTCCTTTAATTGGCCCCCATTGGTACTCTTAGGGTGCAATTCAGTGGAATTTTCTGTAGCAGGAAAACAACAGTCTCCATGAGCAAGTTGAACAAGAAATGTCCTCACTGCCTTACATATGAAACTGTAGCCCCTCTGTACTTCACTTTGACAATAAAGGGGAAAAATTAAATAAAAATAATTTAAAAAGCCAGGCAATTGAGGCTCATGCCTGTCATCCTAGTTACTCAGGAAGCTGAGATCTGAGAATCACAGTTCGAAGTCAACCAGAGCAGGAAAGTCTGTGACTCTTATCTCCAATGAATGACCAGAAAAGTGGAAGCGGTGCTATGGCTCAATTGGTAAAGTGCTAGCCTCAGCAAAAGAGCTCAAGGCAGCACCCAGGTCCTGAGTTCAAGGCCTACAATAAAATAAACATTTTAATTTTTTTTTTTTTTTAGTAACGCTTACCTAGTTTTAAAGAGCGGCACATTCACTGGCCAATCTGAAAGTTGGCTTGTCAACTCTGAGGGCTCTTCAAAAACTCCCTGGAATCTCTCTCTCTCTCTCTCTCTCTCTCTCTCTCTCTCTCTCTCTCTCTCTCTCTCTCTCTCTCTCTCTCTCTGAGGGAACTACTTGTAAATGCCTCTTTAATCTTGCATTGTGTACACCATAATGAATGATTTCATGATCACACACACAGGCACCCATTCACACATGAATACATACACACACACACACACACACACACATGCCAAGGCACTGGAGGAGTTAATGTATAATTTGACATTCTGTTATTAAGCTATACTCAGTACACAAAGAAGAATTTTATGAAAAATTTGACCCAAATTACATGAGATACAGAAACTTATGGGGGTTTTTTTTGGTCATTTCTAGACTTTCTCACTAAAGTAGGCTAAGTCATAATGAATGACTATGGCTTACTATCACACTATAAAGAATATATTTATTCATAATTGTTAGGCTTATGAAAATCAGAAGTGTATTTTTCTAACTAGTGGCCATCCCAGTAATCATCTTAGATGCCAATTGAGGCTTGGTGTTTTTTCCAATTGATAGTGTCAAAAATAACATTAAGGGGGCTGGGAATATGACCTAGTGGCAAGAGTGCTTGCCTCCTATACATGAAGCCCTGGGTTCAATTCCTCAGCACCACATATATAGAAAAGGCCATAAGTGGTGCTGTGGCTCAAGTGGCAGAGTACTAGCCTGAGCAAAAAGAAGCCAGGGACAGTGCCCAGGCCCTGAGTCCAAGCCCCAGGACTGACAAAAACAAAACAAAACAGTAAGGATATTATCATAGGTTTTAATTCAAGTAACAATTTGAAATGTAAATTAACTGTATGCATATGAAACTTGTTCTTTCAATATAACTTAATATTTTCTTATTTATATGTATACACATATGTATATGTGTGTCTGTGTGCATTTTGGCAAAAAGTCATATATTCATATATACCATTGTACAGATTTGCTGTTACATACTTGGGTACGGGCTAGATTCTCATGGTACAACAAAAATGTAGACTCGATTAAATGTTTGTTGTTTTTCAAAATGAAATTTTATAAAAGTTGACATTGAATATAAATATTGATACATAAAAATTAAAAATTTTTAGTTTTATTTATTGATTTGCCTTTTGACAACTGCAGAGAAATCACAGAGCCTGAGTTCGGTGCTCTTCCCTATACCTGGGCCATGCTGAGATTTCACTTTGTAATTAGAAGCAGTCCATGCCACCTGCCAGGGTTCAAGAATCCTCAAACTTTGCTGTAAGTGCTGTGTTTGGTTAGTGTAGTAAATGGTAATGGCCATTTGCTATCTTAATTCTGATTATGTATCCACGTTTATGATAAAAATATAATATATTTAACAGTAATTAATAACCAACTTGCTCAGGTCCTTTTGATAATGTATCTGAGATCCAAATTAACACTTTCTCAAGTCCACTTATGGAACACATTTTTAAATTTAATTTATTTTAGTAATCTGATGTCCTAATGATTATTTCTAACACATACAACAAGTTTGATATTGAGGTCTTATAGTGAACATGTGTCCATACAAATAAATAATTTTTTTCTTTTTGGTGTCTTCAGTGAGTCTTTTTTTTTCCTAATATAGAAAAAATATTTGAATGACTGTTAGACACTTAGCTAATTTGGTTAGAAAACATATTGTGGTAAATTTATTTAGAAAGAGATTAGATGTAGGAAGTGTGTAATTTTTGATTTTGTCTGACTTCTTAGTAAGAAGCTGGTTGTTTAAAAGCATACATCAATGGATCCTTAATGAATGACACAGGAAGTTTCCACATAGTAAAATCAGTTACTGAGTCATGAGTGCTTATCTCCAAGACTTTGCAACTTCTAACTCTTCCTAATATTCCTAAAGTAAAATAACCATAGAGTTAGGTATTTCTTAATCTTTCTTCATGAAGTGCTAAGATACATATTTTAACTTGGATTTTTCACAGCTCTCCATGAGGAATCATAAAATAAGATGTATTTTACTCATAACCAGACATATGGAATTGTAACTTCTTGCACAATCCCTTAATAAAGATATAAATCAAATGCAAATATAATAGTTCTGAGAATGCTTTGAGGTTTTGAGTTAAAATATGTATACCTTATTTGTTGATATTTTCTGTACGCAAAGGTTTTAGGGCCATTGAGAATATATGAAACTAATTCTATAATAACTTTCATTAAGTAAATATGAATTTATTTAGTATAAAGGGTAGAAGAGTGTGGGGAACACCTGGAAGTGAACTAGCTGGCCCTACCTGTTTCTCAGTCCTGGGGCCTGCTCTAGGCCCCAGCTCTTCCGCCCTTATGGACAGCTCATGCTTCCCCTTACACCCCTCCCCTTCCTGCCTATCTTTGACCTGATTGGCTCCTGTGCCTTGTATTAGTTACATGTGTTCCCCTCCATAAAGGAGATCTTGCGCTGACTTGACTTGCAGGTGCCATCTTATTGTCCTCCAGTCTGCCAACCCTTTCCTTTCTTGGCTCATCTGGTCGGGGTGTTGGGGGAGCGCGGGGGGCTAAAAACCCCGACAGAAGAGGATATTCGTACATATTTTGGTCATTCGTGATTAAATTAATACATTTGGGGAATATTAAGAGTGGCAGTTAATAAAAAATCTGAATCTCAGCAATGCCAGGGAGAAATAATCCATTTTGTGTTTTTTGTATCACAGTCAATATACACATTGTATTATTCTTTAAAGGAATTGAGAATTAGATAAACTGGTGACCAAGTGCAAAATTATGACATGAAAATACAAAGAAAAAACTACATTACCATATTAAAGTCCTTCCTTCTTTGATGAGATTAGTTTTGTTTTCTGTGGGTTTTTTTTTTTTTGCATGCTCTTGTCATTGTTTTAAAACCTCTTTACACTCATAATACAATGGTAGGGCATCAGTTCATGATCTAGCCCAATATGCATTGGTCATACCAAATAATCTAAAATACAGAAATAACCATTTAGTTGGTATTTTGTTTATAGGTAGCTTACAATTTTTATATTATTTACATACTCTATATCACGTATTCTTTTGTCTCATATTTGGCAAAAAGCAGTGAACTTGTATAAATCAACCAAATAAATAAGAACTGATTGTTTTGTTCCTTTTGGATTATTTACAGATACCTTCCAGAATAGAAACATGCTAGAGATGCTTCATGGACTCTTTTTCTGCTGAAATTTCATTCTAACTCCACTGTTGACTTAATGATATCACTATTTCTCCATGGTGTAAAATGATGAATGCATTTCTTTGTTTGTCTAGTCATGGTAAGTGTCAAGGCAGACTTCAGTATGTCAAGTCATATACTTTGCCTTGCTTGTAGTAGCAGAGCTTGTAGCAGTAGGAGCAGCAGCCTAAAAATAGAGGGTCCAAAGATGTTACTTTGACAGCAAAGAATGAATGAATGCAGTGAAGAACAGCAAATAGATTTGAAAATTCCAACTCCTGAAAGGAAAAGAGAAATAGGTCAAATAGCATAAATTTTTTTTTGAAAAACTGCTCTAGTAAATAATATTTAATTGTTTTAAACTTATGTACAAGGACCAATATATAATACATAAAAATTAATTTCTAATATAGACTTCCATTTTTGCTCTCTCTCTATATATGTATATATAGTAGATTTGCATCTGTATAAGAGAAAAAAAAGATTAAGTATTTTTATCATCTATGAAAGTCATTTCAGGATTAGTAATACTTCACAAAGTTGAATTTTACTTTTGATTCAGTCCAGAAAAAATTTGAGAGTACTTTTAAGAATACTTATATGTCTTTATACACACTTTAAATGATAAAGATTAATTAAAATAACTAAAAGCATTTACCCTTTTCCAAAACAAATGACTATCATTTAAATGGCATTTGAACTTATGAAAGCAAGAAGTAAGAATGCTTGTGATGCTATGAGTCAAAACACACAAGTGATATTTTCATTAATTATAATTGTATCAGTTAATGATGCAATTAATCATTAGTAGTAGTTAATACTAGGGCCTGCTAATTCATTTTGGAGTTTTATAAGTAGGTTTCCCAGTTAGATTTGCTTAGATATTTATAAAAATTTGTCAACGCCCATTATTGGTAGTGACGAAATTATTTATATTGTAAAAAAAACAGAAAAAAAATTTTCAACTTCCAAATGCTATTACAGTAGCTGCAAAACCCTAAGGTGATGTTTAGGATAGATTTGAAAAAATAAAGGCATGAATGTTTTTATGGAAGACCAACAGTAGTCCCATAAACATGTTTTAATACCATAAGGATTAAAAGAAAACTAATACTTTTATATGTTAATGAAGTTAATATGCAGAACTTGCCCCATTGTGGGTAACAAATAGGTAATAAATTATTGAAATTACTGATCAACTTGTTGCCACTTTATGAGGCAAGCACTCTTGCCACTAGGCCATATCCCCAGCCCTTGTTGCCACTTTATTTTATATTTGCAAAACAGGATGCAGAATTACAGTTAATTTTTACACTAATTATTGTGTTCATGCTTCATACTGTTTGCAGTGGAAGTTAATATAAGTCATCCAATCAATTAGGACTCATTAAAATATTGGTAGGAATCATAGAGCCATTTAAACAAAATAAATCACTTTAAGGGTGTTATTTTTTTTTTTAACATGGACCTAGGGATACATACAGTAGAAAGTAAACATAGTCACAGGCACAAGCCACAGAGAAGGTAGAGCTTATGGTTGCTTTAAAATTCCCTGTATTCTTCAGTCAGTTTCCAGTGGCAAAATAGTGACTTATTCAAAAAAAAATCGCTCATTTAAAAATTCTCATTCCTAAAATTCTTTCCGTAATGAATTAATTAATGTCAGTATTGATATTTTAATCCAATTACTCATACTTGCAAGAATGGTGCTCTAGGGGCTGGGGATATGGCCTAGTGGCAAGAGTACTTGCCTCTTATACTTGAAGCCCTGGGTTCGATTCCCCAGCACCACATATACAGAAAATGGCCAGAAGTGGTGCTGTGACTCAAGTGGCAGAGTGCTAGCCTTGAGCAAAGAGAAGCCAGGGACAGTGCTCAAGCCCTGAGTCCAAGGCCCAGGACTGGCAAAAAAAAAAAAAAAAGAATGGTGCTCTACCACTAGATCCGCACCTCCAGACATTTTTGCTCTGGCTATGTGTGAGGTAGGCTATTACTTTGTTCCCGCAATGGACAGGGCCATGATCTTCCTATTTATGCTTTCCACTATAGTTAGAGTGACAGTAGTTCACCAAGTATCACCACTGATTGTGTCCAGCTATTGATTAAAAGTATAGGCTGGCCTTGAATTACGATCCTATCTGTATCTACCTATCAAATAACAAGGATTACAGGCATGAGCTATTGTCACACTCCATGTTATTAATGATTGATAAGTTGCTTATAAATTAAAAGGTTTAGTCTTGTCTATACTCACCCTGAAAACTCTCCATTTACTGTATTACTTTATGCAGCCAGTTTGTCTTAGTTGCTTGTTACACAAAATAATTTCTGTGTAAAACCATTTTAAAAACTTAATCTACTATGAAAAAGGTTTGAAATTTTTGGAAAATTTAAGATTTCTCTGTGTATTATTGAAAATAAAACAATAATGAAAACATTGAATTCATTCTTGGTGAGAAATATTGTTAAATATTATAATTGGTCAAAATAATCTAACAAGAATTTTTTTCTCAAAAATATACCACATATATTATAAAATTTATTATTATTATTATTATATATTATATTATATTATATATAATATATTATTATATTTTGATTACAAGAATCCTCAAGTATCTTAAAATGCAGTCCTTTTTAGAAAGATTAAGATCTCCAGTTTTTCCTATCCATGCTGTTCACTATCTGTCAATAATTTGATGATGATGATTACAACTTTAACACTTTTACATCTTTATTTGGGAAGGGGGTGATGGGCAGATAGCAATGCAAGGTAATTAGAAAGGACAGCAGGTGAACTGAGATTTGGCCTTTGATTTCAATGTCAGCTCATCTACAATGTTTTGTCTTAACAAGACAGAATTTTAAGTAGGATCCAGTGTCTAAACATTATAAACAGTTTCTAGCTTCAGTTAAAAAAAAACTACTCACTATACTAGTAATCAATATAATATTAAACTGCATCAATAGTTGCTAAAATTGATTCAGTCATCAGTTTAGCAATACCTGGTAAATATTGTTAAATAATACCAATAAAATTAGTTCACCACGCATTTCTTAGCATGTGTAAAATGGAAAAATAAAAAAATCTGAGCAATAAAAATAATCTTAGAAAACAAATAGAAGACATAAAAGAGAAGCAAATGGAAATTTTAGAATGCAGAGACGCAATAAGTGAAATGAAAAATGGCCTGGGCTCAATAGGAAAAGGCAATGATTACAGGAGAAGAAAAATCAGTGAACTAGATGAAAGAACAATGAAAATAATGAAAGTAACAATGAAATAATAATAGTATGAAAGATTTTTTAAATGAAAAAATGACATCAGTATGCTGTGAAATGACAAGAATTATATAAAAGTTATGTCATCACAATTCAAAAGGAGAAAAGTATTGAAGAACTGAAAAATGCCAAACGATATAGTAACTGAAAATTTGACAAATTTGGTAGAAGTGAAACTTTTGAGTAAAATACAAGATAAACTCAGACTTTCTTCACAAGACAGCAGATTCAAATTTCTCAAAACCAAAGACAATGAGAAGTGTTGACAGCAGCAATAGATAAAGAAAATCTTACTTATAGAACACAATTCAAAGACAGAAAATTATCATCAGAAATTATAAAGTATGAAGCAAGTGACTTAAGAATTCCCAACTGCTGGAAGAAAAGAACTGTCAATATTGAACCCTGTATACAGCAGAATGTTGCTTCAGAAACCAAAATGAATTTAAGACAGTCTCAAATATGAGAAGTACTAACTTGAAAGAATGCTTCAAAAAATAACTAAAAAAAATGGAACCAGTTTCAGGTATCTCACATTTGAAATCCTAGCTACTCAGTAGGCTTGAGGATTGGGAGTGGAAGCCAGTCTGGCCAGTAAAGTGGGTGAGACTCTTATTTCAATTTAATCAGAAAAAAATGTTGGAAGTAGAAATGTGGCTCAGGGTGTAGAGCTCTAGCTTTGATCAAAAAAGCAGAGAGAGCTAGCTCCATTTGAAATAGCCTTAAAAAAAAAAGTATAATAGCTGAAAATAAGCCTAACAAAGAAAGAAAAAGGCCTTAATAGCGAAAACTATAAAAAGAAATTTGAAGAAAGAAATCACTGATGACATCAGGATAGAAAGAACTCCTATGTTAATGGATAGTAGCATTAATATTGTGAAAATGGACATACTGCCAAAATGAACTAGAGATTTAACATGCTCCCAGTCAAAATTCCAATGACAGACTTTAATGAGACAGAGAAAACAATCCACAAATTCATATAGAATAACAAAACCTCCAATAGCCAAAGCAATTCTGTACAACAAATGCAATGCTTGTAGTATCACAATCCCAGACCTCAACTGCTACCAAAACAGCTTAGTATTAACACAAAAATAGGCCCAAAGACTAATGAACACACAAAAAAAATCCAGAAATAAAACCATATCTTAGAGTTATCTGATATTTAATAGGGGACCCAAAGATACATCTACATCTTGGAAAAAAGATAGCTTCTTCAATAATTGGTGTTGGGAAAACTGGTTATCCATATTAAGCAAACTAAATTTGAATCCTTATTCATCATCATGCACTAATATCAACTCAAAATGGATTGAATATCTCAATGTCAGACCTGAAACTTTGAAATTATTGCAAGAGGTAGTAGGAAAAACATTAAAACTTTTGAGTTTAGGCAGAAACTTAAAAAAAAATTCCCAGAGGCATAGCAGATAGGAGAGGGGCTTGACAAATGGGATTACCTCACAATAAATTTCTGAGTGGGGTATTGATGACTCACACCTGTAATCCTAGCTACTCAGGAGGGTGAAATCTAAGCATCACAGTTTGAAGCCAGCCCCAGTTAGGAAAGTCCATGAGATTCTTATTTCCAATTAACCATCAGAAAGCTAGAAGTGGAACTGTGGCTCAAAGTGGTAGAGCAGTATTCTTGAGTGAAAAAGCTCAGAGATAGTGTTCAGTCCCTGAGTTCAAGCCTCATACTGACAAAAAAAAAAAAAAGGAAAAAGGGCTGGGGATATAGCCTAGTGGCAAGAGAGCTTGCCTCCCATATATGAAGCCCTAGGTTCGATTCCCCAGCACCACGTATACAGAAAATGTCCAGAAGGGGTGCTGTGGCTCAAGTGGCAGAGTGCTAGCCTAGAGCAAAAAGAAGCCAGGGGTAGTGCTCAGGCCCTGAGTCCAAACCCCAAAACTGGCAAAAAAAAAAAAAAAAAAAAAAAAAAAAAAGGAAAAAGGTTTTGTATAGCAAAGGACAGTTACTAATCCAAATGCCATGTCTCATTCCAAACAAATCTCCAAAAAGTAGCCCATATATCAATATGTAAAACACATCTTATGACCTCATAATACCTCCTAATTTCATTTTACCCAAGTGTATCATGAATCTATGTGTCTATAGAAAGCAACTTTTTTTTTTTAGCTTGGGAAAATCTAATTTAAGCTAGTTTAAAATACGGAGAGTACACATATTAAAATCAGTGAAAATACTACACTGTAAGGTAGTTTTGTTGTTAAGAAAAAAGTGAAAACCCCTTTGTACATCACCATGACCATAAAATTAAATTTTAAAAAAGTATATGAAGGCAGATGAATACAGCCAGACATTGGAAAGACTTCTCACTAAAAGACCCAGACCTAGGAAGAAATGGACATTAGGCCTGGGAAAAAATGGACATTATTCCAATCATTCAAAAAATACACAAGTTCAACAATATCCTAGAAAAAGAAAAAAGCTGTGAAATTAACATGTGCTCTGTATTTGAAAAGCTAGGTGACTGAGACTGACAGAAGAGTAAATGCCAAAACTGGCTCAACACATGCAACAAACTAAAACTAGATCCTTATATATCACCTTGCACCAAAATCAATTCCAAATGGATTAAAGACCTCGAAATCAAAACAGACACCCTGAAAACACTAAAGGAAGGAGTAGGAGAAACACTTGGGCCCATTGGCGCAGGACGGAACTTCCTTAACAATGACCCAGAAAGGCTACAAATCAAAGAAAGGTTGGACAAATGGGACTGCATCAAACTGCAGAGCTTCTGCACAGCAAAGGACATAGCTCGCAAAATAAACAGAAAGCACACAGACTGGGAGAAGATCTTTACCGGCCATTCAACGGACAAAGGCCTCATCTCTAAAATATATGCAGAACTAAAAAAATTACCTTCTTCCAAAACAAAACCGCAAAGAACCAATAGCCCCCTCATCAAGTGGGCTAAAGACTTACAAAGAGACTTCTCTGATGAGGAAATGAGAATGAACAAGAGACATATGAAAAAGTGCTCTACATCACTGGCCATAAAAGAAATGCAAATCAAAACAACATTGAGATCCCATCTCACCCCAGCAAGAATGTTGTATATCAAGAAAATTAACAATAACAATTGTTGGAAGGGATGTGGCCAAAAGGGAACCCTACTTCATTGTTGGTGGGAATGTAAACTGGTTCAGCCACTCTGGCAAGCAGTATGGAGATTCCTCAGAAGGCTAAATATAGAGCTCCCCTATGACCCAGCAGCCCCACTTTTGGGTATCTATCCAAAAGACCACAAACAAAATCACAGTAATGCCACCAGCACAACAATGTTTATCACAGCACAATTTGTCATAGCTAGAATCTGGAACCAACCCAGATGCCCCTCAGTAGACGAATGAATCAGGAAAATGTGGTACATAAACACAATGGAATTTTATGCCTCTATCAGAAAGAATGACATTGCCCCATTTGTAAGGAAATGGAAGGACTTGGAAAAAATTATACTAAGTGAAGTGAGCCAGACCCAAAGAAACATGGACTCTATGGTCTCCCTTATTGGGAATAATTAGTACAGGTTTAGGCAAGTCATAGCAGAGCATCACAAGAGCCCAATAGCTATACCCTTATGAACACATAAGATGATGCTAAGTGAAATGAGCTCCATGTTATGGAAATGATTGTTATATCACAGTTGTAACTACTTTCAACGTCCCATCTGTACTTGTAGCTTCTATTACTGATGATGTTCTTCCATCACCTTCCTGTGGTTGTACCTACACTATCTCTGTAATCTTATCTGAGTATATTGGAAACCGTGTATACTGGTATTAGAAGTAGGAAATTGAAAGGAACTACCAAAATTGAGAGAAACTGGGTAAAAATAGACAAACAACTACAAAAGCAATACTTGCAAAACTGTTTGGTGTAAGTAAACTGAATACCTGGGGGGGAGGGAAGGGAAAGGGGGAGGTGGGAGGGGAGTATGTGAGACAAGGTAACAAACAGTACAAGAAATGTATCTAATGCCTAACGTATGAAACTGTAACCTCTCTGTACATCAGTTTGATAATAAAAATTTGAAAAAAAAAGAGTAAATGCAGCAAAGGCATCAAAACATCCATATGACTTCCTAAATGATGTACCTGATGGTCCAACCAGCTGTTGATTCACATCATTATGTATTCTCTATGATAAACACAACCACAGCTGAAGAATCTCAGAAAGCACATGATGAATGTGCATTCATATTGAGACAGCAACTTTTTGAAGAGAGTTCCAGAAGCACAGTAGGTAGGAGAGAGACTTGAAAAAATGGGGCTATATCAAAATAACCGTTTCTGCATAGCAAAGGACATAGTTACTAAACTATAAAGACAGCCAACAGACCAGGAGTAGATCATTATCAGGAATATATCTGACAAAGGTGTAATCCCCAAAATACACAAGGAGCTCAAGAAATTAACTCCTCCCAAAGCTAATAAATTAATCACTAAATGAGCATTGGAAGTATGGGGAGACTACTCAGTAGAAGAGGTAAGAATGGCATTGAAACATATGAGGAAATGCTTAATATCCCTGGACATAAAGGAAATGCAAATCAAAACAACTCTGAGATTCCATTACACTCCAGATAAATTGGCCTATGACATGAATTCAAACAATAAATGTTGGTGGGGATGTAGGGGAAAGGAGCCCTATTGCACTGTTGAAGGGAATATAAACTAATACAACCACTCTGGTCAGCAGTCTGGAGATTCCTCACAAAAATAAGTACACATCTACCCTACAACCCAGACATACCACTTCTGTGCATCTGCCCAGAACATCACAAGCCAGTATGCTGTATAGACATTTGCACATCCACATTCATTGCTGTACTATTTGCAATAGCCAAATACAGGAAACATCTCAGTTGCCCTGCAATTGATGATTGGAGGAAAAAAAAGTGTGGTACTTCCATACAATAGAATTTTACACAGCCATTAGAAAGAATAGTATCACTTGCAGGGAAGTGGATGGACCTATAATAACTCATGTAAAGTGAAGTAAGCCATCAGACACTATGTTGAAAACGAACTATCCAACTTGAGGGCTGGGATGGGAGTGAAAACCTTCAAGAGAGAAGGAAGGGGTAACATTGTCCAAAAAGAAATGTAGGGCTGGGGATATAGCCTAGCGGCAAGAGTGCCTGCCTCGGATACACGAGGCCCTAGGTTCGATTCCCCAGCACCACATATACAGAAAACGGCCAGAAGCGGCGCTGTGGCTCAAGTGGCAGAGTGCTAGCCTTGAGCGGGAAGAAGCCAGGGGCAGTGCTCAGGCCCTGAGTCCAAGGCCCAGGACTGGCCAAAAAAAAAAAAATGTACTCATTACCTGACTTAAAAAGCCTGAACTCCTCTGTACATCACCTTTATGCCAATAAAAACAGCAACAAATAGCTCAGGGACAGTGCCGCAGCCCTAAGTTCAAGCCTCAGGACTGGAGATGGTGTGTGTGTGTGGAGAGAATAAATACAAAGAACCTTGTAACATTAGGGGGGAAAAGAAATGTGGTGGATAGAAAGATAAACTTAAGTATTCTTTTGTTTGAGTTTTCTAAACTATATTTCTGTAAGCCTGATAGCCCTCCTCTCCCATAGTTTAGCATGCCCCTTCCCTAGGCAACACTAGGCCCATATAGTGAGGGCAGTAAATAATCAGCCTCCACCCCCTTTACATTGAGATGGCTCCTTTAGGGCAATTACGACTACATGAGTCAACAAGATCCCCTTAGCGTAACCTTCAGGCCTGGTCAGCTGCAGGACCTCTTTTCTACCATTTGGACAGAAGCCATAAATCCCAGGCCGACATGATGAAGCCCCTGGTCTGCAAGTCCACACTGAGGTCCCTGCCTTCAAGACTTCCTAGGTTATGTATGTCAGCCCAGACAATAGGCCGCACTTCTTTTCATTTCTCCCGGTGGGAAGGGGTCTTGCCGGGCCCTCTTTGCCAGCAATAAACTTTTCCTTTGTTCTTCTGTACCTGGATGTCTGCATCTGCATAGTTTCTGGCAATGTCTAATAAATTTTAACAATTTCAGTATTGAAAAAAGTTGTATTGTTTGGTGTAGATTTCAATGTCTACATACATTGCAAATATTTTTTAAGTATTTTTTCAGTTTATTGCCTAGTTTTACTTTGTCTCTGAACCTTTTGATAGTTACAAAAAATAGTATAATTTCCCGGTCTGCACCTTATCTATTTATTCTTTTCTCCCATAAACAACTTTGGCTCCTCTTATTTTATTTTATTTATTTATTTATTTATTTATTTATTTATTTATTTATTTATTTATTTTGCCAGTCCTGGGCCTTGGACTCAGGGCCTGAGCACTGTCCCTGGCTTCTTTTTGCTCAAGGCTAGCACTCTGCCACTTGAGCCACAGCGCCACTTCTGGCCGTTTTCTGTATACGTGGTGCTGGGGAATCGAACCCACGGCTTCATGTATACGAGGCAAGCACTCTTGCCACTAGGCCATATTCCAAGCCCCTCCTCTTAATTTTAAAAGGAGTGCAGTGGTAGCCAGATGCCAGTGGCTCGCACCTATAATCCTAACTATTCAGGAGGCTGAGATCTGAGGGTCCCAGTTTGAAGCCATTTCCGGTAGGAAAGTGAGACCTTGTCTCCAAGTAACCACTCCAAAGCTGGAAGTGGTTAAAGCTGTTGAAGTGCTAGTGTTGTACGGGAAGAAAATGGAGAAGCCACGTTTTTTGTTTTTGTTTGTTTTTGTTTTTGTTTTGTTTGTTTTTGGGTCGGTCGTGGGGCTTGAACAATGGGCTTGGATGCTGACCTAGAGTGCTTCAACTCAAGGCTAGCCTTCTACTACTTTGCAACACAGCTCCACTTCTGGGTTTTCTGGTGGTGAATTGGAGATAAGAGTCTCGTACTTTCCTGCCTGTGCTGGCTTTGAACCATGACCCTCAGATCTCAGGCTCCTGAGTAGCTATGATGGCCAAAGAGGCAAAAAAGAACAAAAACAATACCAACAAACCAATTCAGCTCCAATGGAGAGCTGAAGTGGGACGCCATGGTGACCGAGGAAGAGCCAGGAGACAGAACACGAACATAGAGACACACGGCAAGGCTTCGAGAAGATATTTTGAAGATATTCTCCATAAGCTAATATGAAATATTACACATACATTTAGTAAATATATTGAGAAACATGCACATGCATTTAGAAATACATAAATGTTATATCCATATTGTAAAACACACTGTGTATTACATATATTATAAAATGTAAAATAAAAGGACAAAGGGACTTCAAATAAATTTTATCTAAAATTGATCTTATATATCGTTGTTGCCATAGAATGTAACAATATATTATTGTGTTTCTCTATTTGTGTGTACATATACTTGCACATATTTAAGTATATATATGTTTATTTTACATATGTAAACAATTCCTAATGAAATCACTAAAATTATATGTTGAGGTATATGATAGATAAAACAAATTTGGAAGAGAGCTTATTTCTACTACTTTTTGAAGGCCTTGTTATATATTCAAGGCTGGCTACAAATGCAAGGTCCTCCTAATGTAGCTCCCTGGTTGCTATAGTTACAATATGGTGCAATCACTCTGGCTTAAAAACTTAAACAAAGATTAAAGAAGACATAAATCTGATTGAAAATAGAAAGATCATTAAACAAATAAATAAAATTAAAAGCTGGTTCTTTGAGAAAATAAATAAAATTGATTGACCCCTTGCAAGACTTATAAAAAAAAGAAGAGAAGAGACTCATATCCATAAGATCAGGGACTCCACCAGAAAAATTACAACAAATACACACGATATTCAAACAATCATAAGAAACTATTTCCAGAACCTCTACTCACTAAAGAACAATAATTTTTAGAGAAATGGATCAATTCTTAGAGAAGTATAAACTGCCCAAACTGAATCAAGAAGAAATAAATCAACTAAATAAACCAATAACTTACAATGAGATAGATACAGGGGGTAATCAAGAGCCTCCCAACAAAGAAAAGCCCAGGCCTGGATGGATTCACGAATGAATTCTATAAAACCTTTAGTGAGGAGCTAATACCAATACTCCTCAAACTCTTCCGTGAAATAGAAACAGAGGGAGAAATCCCAAACTCATTCTATGAAGCTAATATTATACTCATCCCCAAAAAAAGGCAAAGACCCAACACAAAAAAAGAACTACAGACCAATATCACAAATGAACACAGACACAAAGCTCCTCAACAAAATCGTAGCTAACAGGATCCAGAAACTGATCAAGAAAATTATACATCATGATCAAGTAGGCTTCATCACACAGACACAAGGATGGTTCAACATCCATAAATCAATAAATGTAATTCACCACATAAACAGAGCTAAGACCAAGAATCACATTGTCATCTCAGTGGATGCCCAAAAAGCCTTTACAAAATACAACATCCATACATGCTAAAAGCCCTAGAGAGAACAGGAATAGTTGGAACATTCTTTAAAACAATAAAAGCCATATACAACAGACCAACTGCTAATATGATATTAAATGGGGAGAAAATAAAAGCATTCCCCCTAAATTCAGGAACAAGACAAGGATGCCCACTCTCCCCACTTCTTTTCAACATAGGGCTGGAATCCCTACCCATAGCAATAAGGCAAGAGGAGGGCATCAAAGGGATCCACATTGGCAAAGAAGAAATCAAATTATCCCTATTCGCAGATGACATGATCTTATATCTGAAGGACCCAAAAAACTCAGTCCCCAAACTCCTACACCTAATAAACCATTTTGGCAAAGTAGCAGGATACAAAATCAACCCACAAAAGTCAGCAGGTTTTCTATACACCAGCAATGTACAAGTAGAAAAGGAAAGTATGGAAATAATACCATTTACAATAGCTTAAAAAAGAATAAATTACCTAGGGATCAACCTAACTAAAGATGTGAATGACCTATTTAATGAGAACTATAAAAATGTAAAAAGGGAAATCAAAGAGGACACAAGGAGATGGAAAGATTTCCCATGCTCATGGGTAGGAAGAATCAATATAGTGAAAATGGCCATATTGCCCAAATTGTTATACAAATTCAATGCAATCTCCATCAAGATCCCAGCTACATTCTTCACTGAAATAGAGAAAGCGACCCATAAATTCAGATGGAACAGCAAAAGACCTAGAATAGCCAAAGCAATTCTAGGGGAAAAAAGCATTGCAGGAGGTATCACAATACCAGATTTCAAGCTCTATTATAGAGCCATCATAACAAAAACAGCCTGGTATTGGTATAAAAACAGACTTGAAGACCAATGGAATAGAATAGAAGACCCAGAAATAAAGCCACATTCTTACAGTCAGCTGATATTCGACAAAGGAGCTAAAGACATGCAATGGAAAAAACATAGCCTCTTCAACTACTGGTGCTAGGAAAACTGGGCAGCCATATGTAGAAAACTCAAAGTAGACCCTAGCCTATCACCATGCACCAAGATCAACTCAAAATGGATCAAGGACCTCAACATCAGACCTAAACCTTTGAAACTACTGAAGGACAGAGTAGGAAAGACACTGGAACTTACAGGCACAGGAAGGAACTTCCTGAATTGAGTCTCAGGAGCACAACAGTTAAGGGAGAGTCTCAACAAATGGGACTACTACAAAATAAAAAGTTTCTGCACAGCTAAAGATATAGCCACCAAACTAGAAAGACAGCCAACCATACGGGAAAGGACCTTCACCAGCACAGCAACAGACAAAGGCCTAATATCCGTCATCTACAGAGAACTCAAAAAACTAACCCCCTCCAAGCCCAGTAAACCAATTACGAAATGGGCAAAGGAGCTAAAGAGAGACTTCACAGGAGAAGAGATAACAATGGCAAAGAAACATATGAGGAAATGTTCAACATCCCTGGAAGTAAAGGAAATGCAAATCAAACCAACCCTGAGATATCACCTCACTCCAGTTAGAATGGCCTGTACTCTGAATTCATGCAACAACAAATGCTGGAGGGGATGCGGTGAAAGAGGAATCCTTCTCCACTGTTGGTGGGAGTGCAAGTTAGTGCAACCACTTTGGAGAACAGTATGGAGGTTCCTCAAAAAACTCAACATAGACCTACCCTATGACCCAGCCGTATCACTTCTAGGCATCTATCCTGAACAACAGGTCTCAGGATATCAAAAAGACATTTGCACATCCATGTTTATCGCTGCACAATTCACAATAGCCAAAATATGGAAACAACCCAGGTGCCCCTCTACAGATGAATGGATCCAAAAATGTGGTACCTATACACAATGGAATACTACATAGCGATTAGAAATGATAAAATATTGGTAATTCACAGGGAAATGGTCAGAACTTGAACAAATAATGTTGAACGAGACAAGCGTATAACACAGAAAACAAAGGGGCATTATCTCCTTGATATGTGACTGTTAAGGTCGGGGGTTGGGGGTGGGGGGGGACAGTAGAGAGCAGGTCTGCGAAACAAAAAACTTCTTGTCAAATGGTATTTCCCACAGGTGTGGGTCAGCGACCTTACATTATGTCACTAAAACCAAACAACTACTAAAGATAAAAAGGTCTAAAATAGACCTCTCAGTGGATCACAATAGCTCAAAAGCTATATATGTATGACCATATAAGACAAGGATAAGTAAACTCTATTGTTGATGTTATATTTAAAGTTCTAGGTGAATTTCCTTTGGCATATGCCACGTGGCTACTGTATATGATTTTGGTACACTGGGTATTGTATATATGCCTACCTGATCTAGGGAAGGGAAAGAAAAACGAGGGTGTAAGATATCACAAGAAATGTACTCACTGCCCTATTATGTAACTGTACCCCTTTGCACAACACCTTGTCAACAAAATTTAATTAATAAATTAAAAAAACAAGCAAATGTTCAGGAAATTCACTTATTGCAAAACAAGAAAAAATGGAAAAATGATGAAAGAATAAAAATAGTGTGGCATACATATATTTGTGATCACATTAAGTGGTTTATGTTCTACAATTAATATAAAAGATTACAGAGTACATTTTAAAATATGACTTACATGAATATTATCTATAAGCAAGCTCCAATGTAGTTATGCTACTCTCTTAAAAGCAACAATTACACAAATATAAATCATTTTCATGAAGGAAATTAGTAACTTCCTTAGGTTAACTAACTTTGGAGCAAAAAAAAAAATTAGACTCAAAGACAAAAGTTACACAATAATAATTTTAATTTCCCTTCAGTTTTTCCAGGCAGAAAACTATCAAGAGCATATGTAGGACATGCCATGTACCATTAAGGTCCAGTTGAATTTACAGACATTTGACTAACAAAAATCTGATTACATGTTATTTGCAAGTTTCTATGAGAAATATGTCATGAGAAAATTTCCTTTGGCATGAAACAAAATAAATAACATCATTAAGAGTTTGTTCCTGACCGTAATGAAATTTTTAAAACAGAAAAAATCTTGTAACACTTAGAACAACAGAATTTGATTAAACTGTGAAGTAAGTGTTCTCAAAATTCATCATTTCAAAAGCTCATGAACTGAAATTAAATTATGAAACTCTCAAGATGCAAGTGTTCTGTGAGCTAGTAATTTCCTTACTTTTCTCCTTTCATGCCCATGTCCCATTATTACTATCATTATGGCTATCAGTATTATTTCATGTCTAGATTATACATATGAATGAAAGAATGTGGTATTTGCCCTTTTGAGCTTATTTTGTTCAAAGTGGTATTCATCCTTTCTACCCATTTTCTGTAAACAGCATTCAGTGTTACTGAATTCTTCTTTAGGACTGAATCATACTTTGTATTGTATAGGTAGCAGATTTTCCTCATTCACTCACTAGTTGTAGGACACCTAGGCTGATTCCATAGAAGATCTATTATATATGTACTGAAATAAACATGGATGTCTGGGTGTTCCTATTCTATGTAGATTCACACTCCTTTTAATTTCTAGTTTTTAGGGTTTTTTTTTAAGTTGAGTTTTTTGAGAAATATCCTTACTGACTTTCAAAAGTTGCAGAACTTATTTTTGATGAATAGCAGTACATGCGTGTCCTTTTTTTGTAATGTTATTCGTTGTGGGGCTTGAACTCAGGGCCTGGCTGTTGTCCCTGAGCTCTTTGGCTCAAGGCCAGTGCTCTACCACAAGTTCATTTCAGAGTGGTGCTTTGGCTCTGTATCTTCACTAGAATGTGTCATTTGTTTTCTTTATGATTGCCTTTCTAACTGAGGTGAGATATAGCATCACTGTTGTTTGATCTGCATTTCCTTTAGAATTAGTTTGTTGAATAGCCTTGCCTTTCTCCATCATTGAAGAGGTTGTTTTTGACTCTTTTGTCAAAACTCAGATAGTTGTACCTTTATTTATTTCTAGAAGGTTTACCCTATTCTGTTGGTGTATGAAACTGTATGCTAGAACCATTCTAATTTTTAACCATGGCTCTGTAATATAATTGGAAGGTTGCTATTATAATAATGCCACATTGCACTTTTTGTTCAAAATTGTTTTAGTTATTTGCAGTTCTTAGAGTTTCCATATAAGTTTTGTTGTTGTTTTTTATTTTGTCCATTATGAGGCTTAAACTCTGGGCACTGTCCCTGAGGTCTTTTGTTTAAGGCGAGTGCTCTACCACTTTGAGCACAGGATTATTGCAAGTTTTCTCCTGGTTAATTGGAGATAATAGCCCCATGGGGACTTTTCTGCCTGGTCTGGCTTTGAACTTCAATCCTCAGATCTCAGCTTCCTGAGTTGCCATGATTACAGACATGAGCCACTGGCACCCAGATAGTTTTCATATAAATTTTATAATTGCTTTTTCTATTCCTGTGAAGAATGATGTAGGAATTTGGGGACAATTTTATTGAATTTGTAGATCAATATCAGTATTATGGTTGTTTTCACAATAGTATCTCTGAATATCCATGTATATGGGAGGTCTTTGAAATTTCTAGTGTCTTCAATATTAATTTTTAGTAGTTGATACTTTTGCTGTAAGGTCTTTCACCTCCTTAGTTAAGTTTATCTCTCACTATGACTTTTTTAAATATGGTATGAATGGACTGGGATTTTTTGTTTGTTTGTTTTATTTCTTTCTTGACCTGTTGATTACTGGCTTATAAAAAGACTCTTTGTACTACAGTAGTTTTAAAATCTGATGATTAATTAACAATGTGTAAGGTTCATTGGAATTTAGTTAGTTCTTAACAAATGCCTACAAATCAACATGATTATCTAGAATCAGAGAGTCTGGCTCATTATTAAAATTTATTTCCTTGGGAGATAGAAACAAAAGGATACAGGCTCAACCCCAATCTAGACAAAAATTTGCAAGTCCTTATCTTAAAGAACAAGATGGTTGTAGTGATAACATGCAATGAATATGGTTGTGCTGGTAGCTTTAGTGTGGTCTTGCTTGTGATCCTTTGGGTAAATGCCCAGGAGTGGAGGGGCTGAGTCACAGGGGAGCCCTAGGTTCAGCCTTTTGAGGAACCTCCATACTGCTTTCCAGAGTGATTGAAAAATTTTACATTCCCACCAACAATGTAGTAGGATTCCCTTTTGGCCACATCCCCATCAGCATCTGTTGTTATTAACTTTCTTTATAATGCCATTCTTACTGTGGTCAAGTGAAACCTCAATGTTGTTTTGATTTTCATTTCTTTTATGGTCAGTGATGTTGAGCACTTCTTCAGGTGCCTCTTGGCCATTCTCATTTCCTCTTCAGAGAAGTTACTCTTTAAGTCATTAGGAGGCAATTGGCCCTTTGAGGATTTGTTTGGGGGAATTTAATTTAATTTTTTTTTTTTTTTTTGGCCAGTCCTGGGGCTTGGACTCAGGGCCTGAGCACTGTCCCTGGCTTCTATTTGCTCAAGGCTAGCACTCTGCCACTTGAGCCACAGCGCCACTTCTGGCTGTTTTCTAGATATGTGGTGCTGGAGAATCGAACCCAGGGCTTCATGTATATGACGCGAGCTCTCTTGCCACTAGGCCATATTCCCAGCCTGGAATTTAATTTTTGAGTTGTAAGTGTATTTTAGATATGAGGCCCTTGTCTGTTGTATGGCCAGTGGAAATCTTCTCCCAATATGAAGGCTTTCTATTGATCTAGCAAGCTATGTCCTTTGCCATGAAAAAGCTCTGTAGTTTCATGCAATCCCATCTGTCCAAACTTTCTTTGATTTGCTGTGTTTCTGGGCCTTTATTAAGAAAGTTTAGACCTGTGCCAAGGAGCCCTAGTGTTTTCCCTATTCCATCCTATAATGTTTTCAGGGTATCTGCTTTTACTTCAAGATCTTTGATCTCTTTGGAATTGATACACACACACACACACACACACACACACACACACTCACAGTGTTTTTTGTTTTCTTTTGTTTTGAGGCAAGGTCACAATACATAGCCAAGTTTGACTTTAAATTGCCTCATGCTAGCCTCCCAAGGGGTGATTCAGGAATTCTTGCCACCATGATGGAATTTCACACGTATCCTTAATTTCTCCATTACTATTTTCAATTTTGTGTGTACACATATTTAAGTGTGTATATAATGTCTTTTTTATATTTACTTTTTGCTAATCCTGGGTTTGAACATAGGACCTGGGCACTGACACTAAGAATTTTGCTCAAGCTAGCATTCTATTACTTTAGCCACAGGTCCATTTTACAGCTTTGTGGTGGTAAATTAGAGACAAGAGTTTTATGGAGGGCTGAGAATATGGCCTAGTGGCAAGAGTGCTTTTCTGGTATACATGAAGCCTTGGGTTCAATTCCCCAGCACCACAAATATAGAAAAGGCCAGAAGTGGCACTGTGTCTCAAGTAACAAAAGAAGCCAGGGCCAGGGCTCAGGCCCTGAGTCCAAGGCCTAGGGCTGGCAAAAAAAAAAAAAAAAGAGTTTTATGGACTTTCCTAACCAGGCTGGCTTCAAATCACAATTTTCACATCATATCCTCCTAAGTATAAGCCATGTACCACCAGCTGCTATTTTTTGGTGTATGAGTCTTTAGTTCTTTTATGTAGACTATTGTAAGCTATTTTTGGACATATTCTTAAAATAATAAAACAATCTTAGACCAACAACTACATTTCTATACTATTCATACATTTTTCCTGTGTCCTTCCACCCTGTTCTCACTCTCTGTGATATTATTGTCATGTATATTACCTCTTATTATCTCACCAACATAAAGCATGTTTTACAATCACTTTCATGCATTTGTCTTTTCAATTAATTAGGAAAATAAAAGTATAATACATTTGTATTATCATATATATTTATGTAGTTATCTTTAATGGTGTTCTTAATTCAATGTATGGATCGACCACTTACTATCTTTTCATTTTATTCTGAAGGAATCCTTCTTGTAATTTATTAATAACAGTTCTCCACTTACTTGTCTAATGAAGTAATGGATTGATTTCTCACTAGTATTTTTGTTAGTTTTTCTTTTGTGCCAATCCTGAGCCTTGAAATCAGGGCCCAGACACTGTCTCTATGTTTTTTTTTTTCTTTGTTTGTTTGTTTTTTCAAGACTAGTGCTCTTCTACTTAAGCCATGGCTCTACTTCTGGTTTTTGGGTGTTTAAGTGGAGATGAGTCTTGAGGACTTTCCTGTTAGTTCTGGATTTGAACTGGGATCCTCACATCTCAGCCTCCTGAGAAGCTAGGATTACAGATATGAGCCAGAGGGAACCAACTCTTACTAGTTTTTAAAAGGATCTAAGTTGGGCATCTTATTCAGGAAGTTAAATCCTGCAATATTGAGGTTGAAAGCCAGCCCAGCAAAGAAGTCCACCAATCTCAGTCACCAAA
Organism: Perognathus longimembris pacificus; assembly: GCF_023159225.1. Taxonomy (NCBI): domain Eukaryota; kingdom Metazoa; phylum Chordata; class Mammalia; order Rodentia; family Heteromyidae; genus Perognathus; species Perognathus longimembris. The sequence goes on from NC_063178.1 coordinate 30,779,879, forward strand.
ACAACTCAGCAGAAAGCAGGGCCAGAGACCTGCCTCAAGGTATAGGGCATCAATTATGAGCAACTCCACAAGCTCAAGTCTCTGAGTGCAAGCTGTGGTACCAGCATGCTGTGGTCCCTAATGAAACAAAGATCTTTATTGGACCAGCACTGTCTCAGCATGGAATTCTGCATTCCCTCAGACAATGGTCCCTTCCAAGTATTGTCTTTCCTGTGAATTCCTGGAGCAATTCTGTAAGGTCTCTTTTCCTTCAAGATAACCACAGCAGTCCTTTGTAGCTTTGCTTACTGTTTACCTGAACGTTTGAAAAGTATTTTTCTCAGTAACATTCAGTTTGGCCGAATGTTCTCTAAGTCTCATATGTTTTGTGGTGCTCCTCAGATCTAGAAATTTAAAACAAGTGTGTAGAAGTCCCTTCTTCTTTCACAGTGTTGGAAACGGCAGATTGTATGCTTAGGGCAGCTATCCAGATCCTGCACCTATCTTGTGTGTCTGTATGTCCTCCTCAGACTTCAGGAATATATGGAAGCTTAGGAAATCTCACTCCTCAGAACTTTGAGGGCCCTCTCTTCTCCCCGCCCCCCCCCCGCCCCGAGATTCTTATTTGCCGTAGCTAGCACTGTCACCTCAGGTAGCTTTGGTTTTAAACCACTGCTGATAGATGCTTTCAGCAGATACCTGGAATTATGTCTTTTCCCACAAAGCCAGGTCTGAGCCAGGTCAAGTGTTGGCTAGCTGTGCAGACAGACTTTACCCAGAAGCTTTCAGATAGGATATGTGATTAATATCTGTCTTGGGGATAAGATTTATGAGGAGCTCCAAGCCTCTCTTGTATCCCTCAGTGGGCTCTGGGAGATGGATTCCAGAAAAAACATGTTTACTAGTAAATGTGCTTTGAATACAACAGTAGAACACTACAGGAGGGAAGGGAGCTAAAAGAAGTTAAAATGTTTATCTGCCTTTTTTAAAAATAATAATGGTAACATTTATTTATTTGAAATTATTTTATGCTAAATTTATTCCCATGCCATAGTTTTTGTTTTGTCATAACTTTTTCCTCTGTGCAACCTCCTCTTCTGGTTTAGGAACTATCTGTTCCTTTTCAGTAAGGGTCATCTCAGTGTGACAGGGAGCTCATGTATGGGATCATCCCACCATGGGCTCTGAAAGCTCAGCAGCACATCTTGGGTGCTTTGTTCACCTGCATGTGTTCAATGACCAGGGAGTCTACCTCTAAACCCTTCAGTTCAGCATTGCTCTCTGCAGTCTTAAGCATGTGGAGCAGAAATTCAGCACTCTTGTTGGGCCACCAACCCTATGCCTAGCCCCACTGTTTGGCTTGGGTACACCTCCCAACACTACCACTGTAATGCAGGAACAGCACACATTGCTTCTTTAAAGTGACATCTTTCAGGTGTTTGGTAGCTTTTCAGATATGCATCTCTTGATGGCCTGGGCTGTTTCTCTGGTGTTCTTACAGTGAACAAGAAGATTCGAACCTCTGGACTTGCATGATTTTGTGGAGTTATCTGGGTCTAGAGAGTAGCGAGCCATTTTCACAGGTCACCTCAGGCCACTTCCAGGAAGAGGTTTATCTGCTTTTAATAAATGTGCTCCTGTTGTTTAAAATATTTAATCAGGGCTGGGGATATGGCCTAGTGGCAAGAGTGCCTGCCTCATATACATGAGGCCCTGGGTTCGATTCCCCAGCACCACATATACAGAAAATGGCCAGAAGTGGCGCTGTGGCTCAAGTGGCAGAGTGCTAGCCTTGAGCAAGAAGAAGCCAGGGACAGTGCTCAGGCCCTGAGTCCAAGCCCCAGGACTGGCCAAAAAAAAAAAAATAATAAAAAAAAATATTTAATCAATTTCTAGAATTATGGAAAAATACTGACAATGCATTTTCTAATTGCTTTTCAACAAGAATTAAAATTTCAGATGTCTTCAATGTGCCATTCTAGAAGCCCAATATACATTTACATTTTATTAACATCTGTAAATGCAGGTTTCACAAAATGTATGAACATGCAAATGGTGCTTACTGCTAAAAGGGACCAGACTACACAGAGTCATGGAAGCAGCCCTCTCAATATGTATCTATTGTGAAATAATTTAATATACTTATTTTAACCAAAAATACCAGTTTAAGTTGTATAGTCTACTATGAAAAAGAATGTTCTAGATTCTTGTTTTGGATAAATACATCAAATTCACTTTTCAATAAATCTCAGAATCTAGAACCTTCCAGTTTCAAAGCTTTTCTTTTTTTTTTTTTTTTTTTTTTTTTTTTTTTGCCAGTCCTGGGCCTTGAACTCAGGGGCTGAGCACTGTCCCTGGCTTCCTTTTGCTCAAGGCTAGCGCTCTGCCACTTGAGCCACAGTGCCACTTCTGGCCATTTTCTTTATATGTGGTACTGGGGAATCGAACCCAGGGCTTCATGTATACTAGGCAAGCACTCTTGCCACTAAGCCATATCCCTAGCCCCCAGTTTCAAAGCTTTTCTAAGACAGAATTGCTGCTCTAGCCAGATGTTGTCTTTGTTATATACATATCCCTAGTCCTAATCCAGTTGATAGTTTATTTCTAAAAAAAGTTTATATATGCCTGCCGGGCCAGCCGGCAGGGAAACAGGAATCCTGACTGAGGGGCGGCGGGGATAAGGAAAAGGAAAAATAAGGCAAGAGAAAAAAGACAAGAGGCAAAGATGGGGTACGGGAGGTCTGCATCTCGAGATTGAGACTCAAGACTGCAGCAACAGTTTATTCTCACTCCCAGCTTATATGCAGTTTTGGAACCAGGGAGTAGCATAGGATTGTTAAAATTCCAGAACATAAAGAGGCTTTGAAGTTTGCAACATTTGATTACAGTAGACACAGGACAAGGTTGATTAACATAGGAATCTACTCCAGCAGACATAACAAGGTGGGGACATAGCAAAGCAACTCCGGATAGTGGCTGTGAACAATTGTCCTTTCCTTTAGCATCACAGTAAACACCGGACAAGGTTGATTAACATAGGAATCTACTCCAGCGGACGTAGCAAGGTGGGGACATAGCAAAGCAATTCCGGATAGTGGCTGTGAACAATTGTCCTTTCCTTTAGCATATCCTGGCGGTAACAGCACAGCCAGAGGTGATAATGAACCTAGGTGCAGGTTTGGCTCCCGACATCTTGGCGACATCGGCACAGCCAGAGGTCAGGATGAGCTTAGCTGCTAGCTCGGCTCCCGACAGTTCCCCCGTCTTTTTATTAAAAGAAGCGAACCCGCCTGTCTTAGGTGGGGTGGGTACCTCAGCCTGCCTTACCCGTCTTAGGGAACAACTTCAGAGCAGTGCTGAAGGCCCTGTCTTAGGTCGGTCTAAGGCTGGCACCGCCTCATACCCGTCTCTGGCTGCGGTTCCTCTCGGGGGAAATTCATTTACTTGGAGCTTGACCTTATGCAGCTGGCTGGCTAAACTCATGAAAGAGTTTTGCAATATGCGTACAATGCAAGGAAGGCATAGGCAAGCCATCAGCAAAAGTAACCCGGGGCCGAGCAATGTCATTAGCAGCCCCTTAATGTTAGTTAAGGAAGGGACATACTGTTGAAGTTGTTCAAACAGTTCTTTTGCTGTTTCTGCCACTTTAAAGTCCAAAGGTGGAGCTTGCTCTAGTCCGGCTATTTGTCTGTGGAGTTGAAAGAGATCTAAGGACAAGTTATTATGGTGCCAAATACCATTTAGATGTGCTACAACTTGTTCCCAAGGATAGCTTGACCCATTATACTTATGGAGGGTCACACAAAGTCAAACCCAGCATGACAGCGCACCCGTTGCAAAGTTTGTAAGGCACGAATTTGTTCTCCCAGAGACAACAAAGATTCATACAAGGCTTCTAATTTTTGTTCTACCTTATCATCAATCCTGCCTTGAAAGTGCAGGGCTTGCGTGGTATTATGAGCAAGCTGATTAACATGGTGAGCTGTCTGCACATTTTGTGTTAAAGCCACAGTAGCCGCTGCAGCAGAGGCAGCTAAGGAAATAAAGGCTAAAATTCCTGCTATTAATAGCCCTACAAATCGTCTAGGGCGCATAAGTTCTTTTATATGTTTTAACACTTGAATACCTGTTTATTCATACCAAGCTTCAGATAAGTTTACAGGAAGCATAACAAATGGTGGTTGCTTAATAATAATTACAGAATCAGTAAGACCACTATACAAGCAATTTTTAAAAGAACAGTTAGTGCAGGTAACATTGAAATACATGGCTCCTATAGAAATATTAAAAGGTCCATACATAATAGCATAAGGGGGTGTTACACAACTCATAATATTTTTTAAAGAAGTAGAAGTGGGCCAGGAGATATTATTCAGAGCAGCCACTAACATCCAGACATGGCGTTGAGGGCATCCATTCATTCACCACAGACCTGGGTTGAACCTGTTGGTGAGATTAGCTCCAGACCAGTCCATCAGCTGAGAATTAGTTCCTGAAATATTGGTTATAAAAGGGTGATCATGTCTACACTTTACGGGGTGAAGTTCTCCCGTGGATTCTACAATTTGAGAGGAGTTGATGCAGCGAGGTATCATGAAGGACGAGGTAGAATTGACATGTACAGGAAACCCAGTAGGCAATGAAGTCATTTGTATATTATATACTTGACTATTATCAGGAATCCAAATTCTATGATTTATGGATTGCATTACAGTACAGCCTGGAATATAACTGTTGGAGTCAGTTGTAAAGCATAAAGGGGTTCCAATGCCAGAAGCTGCAAAATCTCCCATCTTAACGTGCTGGACATAAGGGTCTGGAGCTGTACCGTACGCGGATCTGTTGACATGGACAAACACCTCAGCTCCCTCCCAGGTCGCAGGGTGCACAATCGGTGGATCTGGCACATAAGCCCAGTGGGTCAGCGCTTGTACCATTCTGATGAGTTTCCACAATCAGAACACAACGCTCAGGTAGCCAGCGGGCATCATTTTCATCCTGTGAAAAAACAGACATGTCCTCGACCCCATGTCAGTACCGGATCGGGCCCATGACAAGCACTTGTTAAAGGATCTTTCCACTTAATTTGGGCAAAAGCTGTTTGCTCTCTCTTTTCCCAGAACCGCTGTGCTGCGGAGTGGCCATTGCAATCCAAATTTAAAAAATTTAGTATGAATAAAGTATGAGAAAGTATATTAACAGGAGAGAAGGGGTATAGTTCCCCCCTTTTAATTTAGAAATTTGGTGTTTTAACAAACCGTTGGCCAGTTCGACAATTCCTTGACCATGAGGATTATAGGGAATTCCTGTAGAGTGAACAATTTGGTAAGATTTGCAAAAAGTTTGAAAAGCTCGTCCAACATATCCCGGACCATTATCAGTTTTAATTTGTTTAGGAAGTCCCATAGTAGCAAAGCAGCGTAAGGCATGGGAGATACAATGTTTGCCAGCTTCCCCGCTAAGAGGAGTAGCCATAATAAAATTAGAGTAAGTGTCTATTGTAACATGGACAAAGCGGAGCCGTCCAAAAGAGGGGATGTGGGTAACATCCATTTGCCACACATGGTTAGCCACTAAGCCTTGAGGATTAATGCCATTGGAGGGCACAGGCAGGAAGGTAGCACAGTTGGGACAAGTTTTTACAATTTGACGAGCTGCCTCACGAGTAATATGAAATTGCTGACATAAGGCACGACTGTTTTGATGGTGAGCAGCATGTGATTGCTTTGCCAAGTCAATTTGAGAAAGAAAAATTTGGGTAGCTTCATCTGTAATAGCATTGTCCTCACTTAATGGTAAGAAGAGGCAAAGTGAAGTAATTTGTTGGAGGGACAATGATGTGAAATTGTGCCCACAAAATTGGCCCAAGCAATGGCTCAGGAATCACAATGAGTATAAAGCCATTCTTGCTGTTGTAAAGTATAGGGGATATAAATAACCTGTGGATCTCGTCCAAGATACTTACAAGATTCCACACGGCACAAATGGACTAAGGTGGCTACCAATTCATAATAAGGAATTAATACTTTTGAAGGAGTAGCAGGCAAGGAAAACCACAAAAGGGGGTCCCTTCTGCCAAAGGACCGCTGTTGGAGAATGAGGTATAGTTAAAATATAAGCTTCCCAAGGGGCTGAGTAATCTATATAATTTACATGTTGGGAAGAAATGGCAGAATTTACTATGCTCAAGGCTTTTGCTGCTTCAGTTGTCATTTCTCTGGGAGATGTAGGGTCAGGGTCCCCCTTCAACAGACCAAACAGAAGGAAAATTTTGGCAAGTAGAAGAGAGAGCCCATGCTACAAAGCTTTGACGCAAGGTGGGGCTATTTGCCATGCCTTGGGGCAACACTAGCCAATAGTACCGTTTCATGGGTTCTTTAAAATTTGTAGAGGGGACACTAAATGCAAAGCGTTTGCAATCTTGAGGAGCAAGAGATATGGTATAAAAACAATCTTTTAAGTCAATTATAATTTTGTATGTATTTTGAGGAATTGCCATAGGAGTGGGCAAACCCAGTTGTAATGCCCCCATAAGTTCCATGGTGGCATTTACTCGCCGTAGATCCTGTAGGAGTCTCCATTTACCAGATTTCTTTTTAACAAAAATAGGCGAATTCCATGGGGAAGTAGTAGGAGCAATGTGGCCCAAGTCCAGCTGTTCCTGCACCAGCTGTTGGGCAACAACAATCTTTTCAATTGATAGGGGCCACTGATCCACCCACACCGGAGTGTCTGATAACCATGTGATAGGATCAGCATGAGGGACAGGACGAGCAGCGACCCCCATTAAAAATATCCCAGCCCTTGTCTAGGAGGTCGGGGCTGAGGTTGAATGGGTTCTCTAATTCCTTGCTAATGGTTTCCCAATCCTCCTGAAGGCAGTAGCCCTTGACTTAGGAGTTGACGAGTGACTGCGTCACTAGGGCTAAACAAATAAACTCCCATCTTTTCCATAATATCTCTGCCCCACAAATTTATGGGCAAATGATCTGGAAAGTCCCAGAATGCCCCTCACCATCTCTCCAGTTAAGGATGGCACTGCTTTGTTGGGTGTCTGAGGCATGGCCAATCCCCTACAAGGATGTAAGAGACGCAGTAAGAGGCCAGTTGGAAGGCCAATGTCTCTTGGCTATCACAGACACATCTGCTCCTGTATCTAACAGACCTCGGAAGGGCTTTTTTTGTATATAAATTGTAAGCTCAGGCCTTTTCCGTTTTATGTTTTGAACCCAAAATATGTCTGAGGACCCAAAACTCCTTTTTCCCCTTTTAATAGATCAAACAAGGGTTTTAATTCAGCTGTGGACAATTTAAGATAAGGGCAAAGCCAATTAATATCTCCCAGAAACTTTTGAAAATCATGCAAAGCACGCAAATGAGAAGTCTTAACCTGTAATTTCTGACTAGTAAAATAATAAGGACCCAAAATATGACCAAGAGGGATTTTTATTTTTCTCTGTCTGGGCTGGCTTTGAACTATCCAAAGAGTCTTAGCCATAAAAGCCCTTTTTATTTTCAATTAAACCAATAGGAGAACAAAAGGAGTAGAGTTTACCTGTAAGTTGCTAAGAATTGACCACCAAGTAGTTGCCAGAGTTTTGTTGTAACACTTAAAGAACGGCAGACTGAATGGGGTCCAAGTGTCATTAAATCTAGTCATATTATTTAACCTTACCTTACTGGCACGTAAGAGGAAACAAATGAATAACAATAAAAGTCTCAGCTTCAGTGGATCTGAAGTGGCTGTGTCTTCCATCCCAAATTAGCAGGCCAGCAGGAGAGATGGTTTGCATCTGGATAATTCTTTAGTAGAGTTCCCTGGATAGGCTGTCACATTTCCTGCTTGTTGCCTGTAAATTTCTACACAGACTGGTTAAGGGCATTTTTAAACAGATTTTAGAAGGCTTGGGCCTTTAACCATCCTTCTAGTCACAAAATCCACACAGATTGAAGGCCAACCAAGTCTGCTCTCTGTAGCAGCCAGAGCAGTTTCTGAGTCACAAACAACTCCCAGTTTGGAAGCCGACTGTGGAGGCAGCTTTCTGTAGCCACAGACTGCCACGGTCCACTCAGCTAGCACACATGTAAACCTGTATCCTATAAAGCAAAATGTTAATTTGGGGTCCGGAAAATTTAGGTTAATAGTCACACCTGTGCAGTTATTTTAAAATGACTCTGGTCCCTTGATCTTAAAGAGTTTATGAGGGCACAGCGAAAAAAGAGAAAGAAAATGGAGAAGCAAAATCTTAGTCTATACCAAAGAATTGTCAAGATTAGATGTACACTTGACTCAGCATAGATAGACATAAAGAATAACACACTGGTTTTACATCATTGTACTTATATCACATGCTGTATATTAAAACCTTTTGGAGTTTTTCTTAGACACATTTGTTTGCTCCCAAACATGATCAGTTTGGGTTTAAAACCTGTTTTTGTTTTGTTTTTAAGTTTTACCAACACATAGACATAGACAGACATACACATACAGACAATGTGCACACGTTTTGGGGCGCGCTTAGAATTGTTCTTTAATTGGCCATGTAAGTTTTTCTGGAATTCCAGTGGCAAATGATATTATTTTGCCTATATTTTAGAACCACGTGGTTAGATAGTAAACAACAACAACAAAAAACAACTTTTTAGCAAACCAAAATTTTTAGATCATCGGAGAAGCCAAATTTTGAGAAACCAGTTTAGCTCACAAAGGGAGCATATGGGAGACAGGGTATGAACACAGACAGTGAGCTCACAGTAAGAGTAAATTTCTAAGAGTAAATTTAATCTTATGAAAATCAATTTAAATGTATCAATAATCCTTCAAAATTACATTTCTTCAAGCCTTAATTTTTCTCAACCGATTCTTTAAAATAAAATCAATCCTGAGCAAAATGCATGATCTCCCATTTTATCTAATCCTGTAAGTGAAAAAAGCTGGTTAGTAAACTTTATAAAGGATATACTTAAGGGAAAGTGAAAACGAATGAGTAGACATTTAACTGTAACCAAAATCCTCACAACAAATATTCCTCTGCACAAATTTCTCTCAGGATATTATGTTTAGTTTGATTATTCTGGGTTGATAAGTAGTAGACATTACTAATGGCCTCTGTTTGGACATTGTTATTTTAATGTTAGCAAGTAGCAATGACTAATAGTCACATAACTTTTCAACTTCTACAAAGATGATGGGTTTTCTCCCTCCATTTTGATACAGGAGAAAAACTAAATTGTAGTTTAGAAAACTGTACATATTTCTGGGTTGGGGCACTGTTCATAAAAAAGGTAAGACTAAAACAAGATTGAAGTATGAGAATCATGACAATTGAGGTCAAAAGGGAATGTTGCAGTTGTATAAATTGATGATATAAAATGATAGAATTTGTGTAACCCAATATACACAACCAATGTCATTGTTTAGTCCATGTAACAAATATCTCATGTGAGAGGAGTGGGTATAAAAGACAGAATTCTAGTTCCCAGTTGACTTTATGCTTACACTTTCAATTCCCAAATATCATTTTTGTTGGAAACAGATCACTAATAGACATGTCGAGAAGCATTACCTCCAGCCCATCTCCCTTTGCACCAGCTGGCCCTCTTCACCAATATTCTCACAATTCCCTCAGCCCTGCTCCTCCCAAGAATGAAATTGACTCTTGAAGGCATACAACCTGCCAAACTACAGCAGACTTTAGGTGAGAGCACGATCCAGACCATGTTGTCAAATGGCAGCAATATCAGAATCACCTGTAAAACCTAGTAAACTAAAAATAGCTGGGCCAAATCCAATTTCTTTAATTCATTTACCTATTTTGAGTGGTAGTTTATTTGTTTATAGTTTTTGTTGGCACTAATGTTTAAACTTGGGCCTCATCTTCATTCAGTTTTTGTGCTCATGGTTGGTTCTCTGCCACTTGAGACATCCCTCCATGCTCTGCTTTTGGCTGGTTATTTTAGGGAGAGTCTAGCAGACTTTCCTGCCATGCTGACCTTGAGGCACTTTTCTTGAGATACCAATCTTATGAGTAGCTGTGATTACAGGCGTTGAACTATTAGTATGTGGACTAGAGTTTGTGGAGAGGCCTGAAAACCTGCCTTCCTTATAAACTCCCAGTCTGCCAATTCCATCAGAACAGAGTCCATGCCTAATAGCCAATTTAAAAAAAAAAAACAAAAAACTAAATCACACACACACACACACACACACACACACACACACAGAGTCATTTTCAGGTGTTGGAATTGAAATTGAACTTCAAAATACGCTGAGATAGACAAAATAAAAACAGATGATGAGGCATGCTCAAGGAGGAGTGCAGAAAAAGGTCAGAAAAAAATCTTTCCATTAGCAATTTACTTAAGAAAGATTCCACACAGTGTTAGTGCACTGTAATAGTTCTAGTTACAGTTTTTTGCTATCTTGTTTAAAGACACTTTTTAGAGTTCATTCTTTTTCATAAAATTTTATTGCAAAGGTGATGTACAGAGGGGTTACAGCTAAATAAGTAAGGTACTGAGTAAATTTCTTTTTGAACAGTGTTACCCCCTCCTTCATTTTCTTCTGCTTTTCCTCTGACTCCACACCCCCACCAAGTTGTAAAGTTAATTTGCAACAGAGTGTCTAGTGAGTATCAATGTTGAATTAGGTCACCCTTTGTCTCACCATTTCTGTGATTCCCCTTCCCTTCTCCAAAGCAGATAAATTTATACACAAGACAAGGGGTACAGAAATCAAAAGCAGTGACAACATGGAATAAGCCAAAGGAGAAAAAAAAGAACGAAAAATGCAAACAATACACTAAAAAAAAACTCTTGTTTTCATTTCTTGGGGTTCATTTCAATAAGCATCATTCACATAACCATTGAGCTATTGTGATCCTCTACTAACACTATCCTAGACATATTCTAATTATTGTAAATGAGGGAAACAATGCAGTCTATGTTTTTGGGGGGTCTGGTATACTTCACTTAACCAATTTTTTCCAAGCCTTTGCATTTCCTTAAGAATGGGGCAATATCATTCTCTCTGATGGAAGCACAGAATTTCGTTGTGCATATATACCACATTTCCTTGATCCATTCATCTACTGAGGGTTGGCCACTTCAAGGAAACCAAAGATTCCATCCAGAGACTGAATAGTGGACATCGGAGAGACACAAGGTCCCCCGAACAAAGTGGAGAAATTATTTTTAAGTTTAAAATTTTTCTTCTTATTTTTTTCTTTTCTTCATTGCTGTTCTATTTACTCCTCGATATACGGTGAATACTAGGTTTCTTTCTTATTTGTGTGCATACTTAATTCAGGCTACATTGTTGATTACTCAAATTTCTATTTTTCTCTCAATCTTAGTATTTTTAATTTTGGTATTATTATTTTATATACACATGTACATATATATTATATATTTAAAAATTTCTTTTCTGAATTTGGATCTCAGTTTTCTTTCTTCTATTCCTTTCTTTTTCTATATTCCTCTATTCTTATTTGTTCACACCTCTATTTTTCATTTTCTCTCTTTTAGTTTCTTTCAGTTTCACTTTAACCTGTTTCCCTTGATCTCTGGTCCTTCTCTCCTACTTCATTTTCTTCAGTCCATTGGTTCCTGATTGTTTGAGAGTTAGACTACATTTGTTTCCATTTTGACTGTATCTAAGTGGCTCATCCTGTTGTCCTTTCAATTCAGATTGTTTTATCTCTCACAACAGATTTGTTCACTGGTTTCAAGTATATATAATCTCCATTCCTGAACTACAGTACGCCTTGCCAAACAAAGAAAATGAGAGGCAGATAGAGGAATACCTATCTGATTTTGAATCTCTGAAGTCTGTGCAATTATGGGGCTCTGGGTTTGTTTTTGTCTAAAATTATGTTCATTCTTGCTCTTCTAGGCTTGCAATAAAAGTGTGAGGTTTTTCACAATCTGAGCAGTGCACTATAGTCCCCAGTTAGCCCGATGTGAACAAAAACACTCTATGTTAATAGCTGTACTAAATTTGTACTGTTTTTGGACTTAAGACTTTTCTGTTAAAAGAGTGTTTATCAGAGTGTAATCTTACACCAAGCAAGGGAGCATATGTACCATCTACAGTGTGATAAAATACTTTCCCAAAGTTGGAGCTGCAAGAACATCTGAGGCTTTGTTAGCACCGAGGAGGAATTCCAATAGTGAGGCTTATTGCTTGCTATATGAAAATTCTTCCCACAGGCCTATATGATTGTCTGACTATAGTGCATCTCCTGGTATAGCATGCTCAGGTTGAGATAGCATGTAATCTGTGTAAGAGTACGAAGACAAACTAAAATTAAACAAATAAATACAAACAAATTTGAATGTGCTTGTCCCTGACTGGGGCTCTACCACTTGAACCATGCCTCAAATCCACAAATTGAAAGCATAAAAGAAAACTTAACATGCTCTTATTATTTGAATACAGTGAGATAAAACTCACTAACAAGTCTGAAGAGCAGAGTAATTCATATTTTTTAGATTTATGGAGAAATGAAAGAGCCACACACTAGTTTTGTCTTCAAGTCCTCATGGCCCAGTGTCAATGTAAGTGAACCATCACTAATAATCATTAGCTAGACCCACCATTAATTCAGCTGTCCTCAGTTTTAATCTAATGTCTTTGGTTATTATGGGATTACTTTCCATTTACTAAACAGGCATTCAGTTCCTTGTTAAACTGTCCTGACAATTTTTACAAATTTTACAGATTTCAAAAAATCTTACAAAGTTTTACAAATATGTTCAGGTAATGTTGCAGAATTGCTCCTGTTTGAATTTAATCGATGTTTTTGTGCATGACTACTTGAGGTAAATATTTAGTTAAAACTAAATAGGACACTACAAATTTTGTCAATCCCATTTAAGACATTTTGTATACGGTGTGGTGTTTGTTAAACCTGGTTAGGTAATCTTAACACAATTTGAAATTTATGCTGTTTAGCCATAAGGCCAGGTGAATAAAAATATTATGTATAAATAGTAATTATATAGCATCATAATATGTAATACACTAGTATTCTAGCTTGGCTTTTGTAAATATTACTGTAATAAGTACGGATGTGCAGGGGCCATTCTTGTATCCTGAGTTATATTCCTTTGGATAGATGCCCTAGTGGGAACTCTGGATTGTAAAGTAATTCTATATTTAGATTTTTTTTCCAGTCCCAGGGCTTGAACTCAGGGCTTGTGTGCTATCTCTGAGACTCTTTGTGCTCAAGCTGCAACCCTACTTTCTGCTTTTTCTTAATAGTTTATTTTTCTGGCTGGGCCGACTTTGAACTATGATCCTCAGAACTCAGCATCCTGAGTAGCTGTGATTACAGGCGTGAGCCACTGCCACCTGGCCTAATTTTAGTTTTATGAGGAAACTTCACAGGTTGCACTTACATGTTCTCCTGGCATCCTTGCTCATATTTTGGTTGTTTGTATTCTTGATGGTGGCCCTTCTGAAAGAAATGACAGGAAATCTCAATGTAATTTTGATTGGCATTTCCTTTATGACTAGATATATTCAGCATTTCTTCAGGAACTTACTGACTCCTTCTAGAATTGTCTCTTCAGTTGTTCACTTCCCCATTTATGAATTGGTGTATTGATTATGTGATTGCTTCTTTTGTAACTCACTACATATTGTGTTTATTCAGCAGGTGGGGCTGAAGTGGGGTGAGGGATTCTGCAGCAGTCCAGGCTGAAGTGGGGGAAGGGTTTCTGCAGCAGTTGGGCCTGGCTGAAGTGGGGTGAGGGTTTCTGCAGCAAGCGGGTTTCCATGGGGGTGAGCGGTTCTCCAGCGGTTGGGGTTCCAGGGGGGTGAGGATTTCTTCAGCAGGCGGGGTTCCAGGGGAGTGAGGGGTTCCCCAGCAGGCGGGGTTCCAGGGGGTGAGGGGCTCTCCAGCAAGGGGGTGTCAAGGGGGGTGAGGTTTTCTCCAGCAGGCAGGGTTCAAGTGGAGCCCGGGTTTCTCCAGCAGGCAGGGCTGAAGTGGGGTGAGGGTTTCTCCAGCAGGCAAGGTTTCAGGGGGGTTAGGGTTTCTCCAGCAGGTGGGGCTGAATTTGGATGAGGGTTTCTGTAGGTGGGGCTGGATGAAGTGGGGTGAGGGTTTCTGCAGATGGGCAGAAGTGGGGAGAGGGTTTCTGCAGGCGGGGCTGAAGTGTGGTGAGGGTTTCGGCAGGTGGTGCTGGCTGAGGTGGGGTGAGGGTGTCTGCAGGTGGGGCTGGCTGAACTGGGGAGAGGGTTTCTGCAGGCGGGGCTGGCTGAATTGGGGTGAGGGTTTCTGCAGGAGGTGCTGGCTGAAGGTAGTGGGTTGAGATTTTCTCCCTCCTGGTGGGGCTGACTGAAGCTAGTGGGGTGAGGGTTTCTGCAGGCCAGGCTTGCTGAAGTTGGGTGAGGATTTCTGCAGGCCAGGCTGGCTGAAGCTACTGGGGTGAGGGTTTCTCCCTCCTGGGGGGGCTGAAGCAGGGCCGGGTTTTGTCGCACAGGGCCGGGGCTCAAGCCGGGGTGGGGGGTGGCCCGACTTTTGGTGGGGGGTGTGTTTCTCCCCTACCTGCGTGTGCCCTTCATGACTTGGCTGAAGTGGAGGCGGGCCTGAAGCAGAGGCTGGTTTCTTAAGGCAGGCTGCAGCAGCTGTGGCTTCTTGCTCCCTGGGGCTGAACTGGGGGACTAGGGCTGAAGCGCCTGAAGGATTCTCCCAGCAGGGCTGCAGTGGTGATGGTCTTCTCCAGGCAGAGGGGCCAAAGTGGAGGTGGGCTTCTCCCGGCAGGCCGGAACTGGGGGAGGGGGGGCTAAAGGGGGACTGGGGCTCTTTCTCAGATATAGTAATACTCAAATGATGTGAAACTCGTTTATTGTGAGAAGAAAACAAAGCAATGGCTTTAAGATACCGAAACCGCGGAAGGGGTGAGGACCACAAGTAAATGCGTTCCGCAGCTTAGTAATTCAGACGCTGGGGCCACATGTGGTCAGGGAGAGGTGACACAAAAGGGTCCTTGTCCCAAATGTGCAGCTCATTGATCCGACGGTATAGCGCTACCTTGTGGAGAATCTCATCACTATACCACTCACTTGGGAGGGTATGGCTAGTGATTAATAGCCGTTTTGCCAGAAAGCTCACCGTCCCTCCCTTTGTCTCCACACAGAGTGGGTCATGTTCACAGAGGCGGAACAAATCATCAAATGAGACCCACCCATAGAAGTCTTCCATTATATCGTCTTCTTCTGCATAATATCCGTCCCACTACTTGCCATGCGGCTTCCAGTAGGCAGAGGGCGCCATACCGCGTATGATATTGCTCTTGCCATTTCCGGGTAGACCAATGTACATGATCACCTGGGTCTTCCACGTCCGGGCCGTGGTCAGCTGAAGCCACATAAGGCTCAGCTCACACAGGCTGCGCCAATGGTAAACAAACACTTCCGGATGGTCGCTGGCGACCTGCCGCAGACTGCCCATGGCACGGACGACTTGGACCACTTGTGTCAGGTCCGTTCACTCTCCTTTCTTGTGTGGTGTCCCATGCTCAATCAGTAGTCCCCCCTTTACAGCAGTAGTCACGGTTACTGCAATCATTCCCCTGGGCAGGCTCCAGATGAGCATGGCCACCCAGCAAGTTCTTAACTTGCTGAAAGGGAGGCTTTTTCTTCAGGTTTATAAAACCCTGAAGATGGCAGGTGCCATGTTCCTCCACCTCCCGCCCACAGACCATGTACTTGCTCAGGTCCTTCAAGGCTTTCACCCTGTCTTCGTCTCTCTCCGTGTAGTTGTGGATGGTGAAGCACCAACACGCGGCAGCACTGGCTTGCTTCTCCCAAGGGGTGGGGGCGCGAGCCTGCTCCCCCCTGGCCTGACACATGGCTGCACTGATCTCCAGGCGGCAGGGCTCCAGCGCAGCGGCAGCGGTGGTGGTGGCAGGGCAGCAGCTGGAGAGCTGCAGTTCTCCCGGTGGTGGCAGCGGAAGCGGGTCAGTGGAAGTGGAGGGGCCGGGGTTCTCTTCTGAGCCGCCGTGGTAGGGTGCCTCAAGTGGGTTGGCCGGGTGGGGGGTGCCATGCTTCCCCTCACCTCCCGCACACACACCAGATACCTGCTCATGTCCTGCAAGGCGTTCACCGGGGCTTCTTCTCTCTCCATGCCCTTGTGTACTGTGAAGCATCAATGCATGGCAGCACTGTCTCGCTCCCACATTGCCCCAAACAGGTCTGCAGTCATTTTGCTCCTCCTAGCGGCGGCGGGTCTGAAGCAGTGGTGGGCCTGGCTGAAGCAGCAGTGTTTTTCTGTGGCGAGGATGAAGCAGCAGCAGGGCCAAACTGGCGGTGGGCCTACCAGAAGTGGTGGCAGCTTTCTGGCAGCAGGGCCAAAGCAGCTGCGGGCCAACCAGAAGCAGTAGTGGCTTTCTCATGGCGGGGCTGAAGCAGCAGCAGCCTTCTCCAGACAGCGGTGCCGAAGCAGCAGCGGGCTGCTGGCTGCGTGGGACTGAAGTTGTGGGCCAGGGCTCCAGTGAGACCGGCTTATATGCCTGCAGGCAGGAAGGGGTGGCGGGTAGGAAGGGGAGCCGAGTTCCAAGGAGGGACCTCGGAAACACAGGAAGTGGAAGTGGGGGTTTGGGCGGGATTTCTGCTGGGAAACCGAAGTGGGGGTGGAGTTTCTGGTGGAGGACCGGAAGTGGGGGCGGGGTTTCTGCTGGAGGACCAAAGTTGTATGGGAAGTAGGGGTGGGATATCTGCTGAAGGACCTGAGGAGGGGACCGGAAGTGGAGGCGGGTTTCTGCTAGATGACAGGAAGTGGAGACCATAAGTGGGGGCGGGGTTTCTGCTGGAGGACTGGATGTGGGGTCCTAATCCTAATTCCGGAAGTGGAGTTCTAAGCCTAACCCTAATTTCGGAAGTGGGACCCTAACCCTAATTCCGGAAGTGGGGTTGAAGTGCCAGACTTTGAAGTCAGGTCCCACTTTTCCACGCGAACCCCACTTTACCACACGAACTTGAGATAAGCAGGCCCTGTGAGCAAACCCAGGATAAGCTTATTAGGGCCCAGCTGGTCTGGAACTCTAACCCCTGGGAATGCTTAACTCTAACTGCCCCCAGAATGCCTCGAGCCCTGGCGTCGAGCCCTGAGCCAATCAGATTTGTACCCATGTCCTAATCTTGCTTGCTTGAAGACCTGATTGCTGTAACTTTGTTTTTTGCCTTTATAAGCCCTGTGAAATCGTAGCTCGGGGCTTCCTCCTAACCTCCGCTGTGTCGGTGGGTAGGACGAGGCCCGAGTTGCTGCTCGCCTGAATAAAGTCTTGCCTTGCTTTTGCATTTCAGAACATCTGAGTCTCGGTGGCCTTCTTGGTGGTCGTTTTGTGACTTGGCACAACATTTGGGGTTTCGTCCGGGATAGCCCCAGAGACTCCCGAGACCCCATACTTAGAAGGTAAGAAAACAGAGCTGTTCATTTGTCTTGTCCTGTAATTTGTCTATTTGTCTGTTTTGCTTTTGCTTTTGGGTCCACTCCTTCTGCACCCTTGCAGGAGGTTGTGGGCCGACTTGGGTCCACTCCGTCAAGAGGTTGTGGGCCAACTTGGGAGATCTCCATCTCCAACTCGTAGCTTTTCTTGTTCTCAGGCCTGTGTGTTGTCTTTTCTTGTGCTCAGGCCTGTGTGTTGTATTGTTATAATTGTTTGGGTTTTTTTGTAGCCTTTTGAACTGAACATCTGATTAGAGCTATGGGTAATGTTCTATCTTGGGGACCTCCATCTAGCCCCCTAGATTTGACCCTAGCTCACTGGAGGGAGGTCAAGGAGATAGCTCAGAACTGAGGTGTGGCTCTTAAGGTGGAAAAATGGATCACCCTGTGCAAGTCAGAATGGCCCACCCTTGAGAGAGCTAATTGGCCATCTGAGGGGAGCTTTGACATAGGTAAGATCAGGACTTTACAAAACCTAATTGACGCCCTTTTTTCAGGCTATCTAGACCAGATTCCTTATATAGACACCTGGAGGGAACTAGTTGACAGGGACACTCTAGCTTGGGTTCGGCCTTTCTTACCGACTCCCTCCTCCACTCCTTCTCCTACCCTAATATTCACTCAAAAGACACGGGGTGACAAGAGAGAATCCAAGAGGGAAGAGAAGAAATTGTACCCACCTGTCCTCCAGGGAGGAAACACGGAGGAGGAAATGTTTCCCCCTCCATACTCCCCACCCCAGTTAACTCTACAAGAGGAGGACTCTGAGGAAGATGTTTCAGCTGTGCCCTACACCCCAGAGGGTCCTGCTCAGTCAACTCGCTGGTGCTGAAGAATTATATCTCTTCATAATTCTGTTGCCCTTCCCCTACGCCCTATAGTTCCTGTGGATGCAGATGGTCGACAACAATTCCAATACTGGCCATTTGCTACTAGTGATCTTTACAATTGGTGTGCCCAAAATGCCCCCTTTTCTGAAAAACCCCAGGATTTAATTCGCTTGCTTGAAACTATACTTTTCACTCACCAGCCCACGTGGGATGATTGTAGACAGCTTTTACAGGTCCTTTTCACCACTGAGGAGAGAGATCGTATCCAAGAAGTGGCCCGGAGACTTATCCCCGGCCCCGCCGGAATGCCCATCATGAATCCTGCCTTGATTGACACCTATTTTCCCAAGACCCGACCAGCATGGGACTACAATATAGCTGAAGGTAGGGAGCGACTCCTTGTCTATTGCCAGGCTCTGCTGGCAGGTCTCAAGGCGGCAGCTCGCCGAACTACTAATATGGCCAAAGTTTATGATATTAGGCAGGGAGAAAATGAGCGGCTCATGGGTGCCTTTAGTCAATACACCGCATATGATCTTGAGACCCAGGAATCTGCTCAGATGATTATGTTTGCCTATGTAAATCAGGCTGCACCGGACATAAAGCGAAAGTTGCAGGCTCTAGAAAGGGTTGGTGAAAAATCTGTTAGAGATCTAGTAGCAGTGGCAGAAAAGGTTTATAATAAGAGAGAAACAGGAGAACAAAGACAGGAAAGGAAGGACAAAGAACGTGGAATTGAGCAAGAAAAGAGGAACAGAGTTAAGGAAAGGAGTTTGGCTAGAATTTGGGAGCAACAACAGGCACAACACAAGAAGGACCTCAGGGAAATCCTGACCTCTGTGCAGGCAGGAAACTTTAGACAATCCTCCTCTCCAAGTAAGGAGCAGGAGCCCAAACCCCAATCAAGAGTGGGGAAGAGGGCTGGGGATATAGCCTAGTGGCAAGAGTGCCTGCCTCAGATACACGAGGCCCTAGGTTCAATTCCCCAGCACCACATATACAGAAAACGGCCAGAAGTGGCGCTGTGGCTCAAGTGGCAGAATGCCAGCCTTGAGCGGGAAGAAGCCAGGGACAGTGCTCAGGCCCTGAGTCCAAGGCCCAGGACTGGCCAAAAAAAAAAATTTAAAAAAAAAAAAAAGAGTGGGGAAGAATCAATGTGCCTATTGCAAGGAGGAGGGGCATTGGATCAAAAACTTCCCAGAGCTAGCCAAGAAAAAGGAGGAAAAACAGAAAGAAGAATCAAGAGTGTTGTCAGCCTTAGAGTTGGCTGAGGACAGTGACTGAGGGAGTTGAGGCTCAGACCCCCTCCCTGAGCTCAGGACAACATTGAAAGTGGAGGGGAATCCAGTCATGTTCATGGTAGATACGGGAGCAGAAAATTTAGTATTACTAGCCCCGAGAGGGCCGATGTCCACTAAAACAACATGGGTTCAAGGTGCGACGGGCACTAAACCCTATAAATGGACTACTCGAAGAACAGTGGACTGGGAGTGGGCCAGGTAACCCACTCGTTTTTAGTCATCCCTGTCTGCCCCTATCCATTGCTTGGACGTGACCTCTTAACAAAAATGAAAGCTCAGATATAGCTCACAGGCAGTGGGGCTTCTGTGACGAACTCAAGAGAAAAGCCTGTTAGTATACTAATAACTAGCAAGTTAGAAGAGGAGTATAGGCTATAAAAGCATCCCAAGCCTGAGTCTGCGGAAAATGAGTGCTATGGGCGTTTCCCCAAGCATGGGCAGAAACTGAGGGAATGGGACTGGCAAAACATCATCCTCCAATCTTTGTGGAACTCAAAGCCAGGGCCGACCCAGTAAGAGTTTGCCAGTACCCTATGTCACTAGAAGCAAAGAAGGGAATCACTCCTCACATCAGAAAATTGTTAGATTTAGGAGTTCTGAAGCCCATCCAGTCAGCCTGGAATACTCCACTGTTGCCTGTAAAAAGGTAATGATTACAGACCAGTGCAAGACTTGAGAGAAGTTAACAAGAAAGTAATGGACATTCATCCAACACTCCCAAACCCGTAAAACCTACTGAGCTCCCTGTCATCGAGCCATGTGTGGTATACTGTGCTGGACCTAAAGGATGCCTTCTTTAGCCTGCCCTTAGCCCCAGAGAGCCAAAGCTACTTTGTATTCACTTGGCACGATCCTGAAATCGGGATAAGTGGTCAATTGACCTGGACCAGGCTGCCTCAAGGATTCAAGAATTCACCTACCATCTTTGATGAGGCGTTACATGAAGACTTGAGTGAGTACCGCTCCAAAAATACTGGAATAAGTCTATTGCAATATGTAGATGATTTGTTAATAGCCGTTCCAGACAAAAATAGCTGTTTAAAGGGAACAGCTAGGCTCTTAAAGACTCTTGGCAATTTGGGCTATAGGGCCTCCACTAAAAAGGCACAAATTGGTAAACCTGAAGTCACCTATCTGGGCTTCATATTAAAAGAGGGCAAGCGTTGGCTGTCAGATGCACGTAAAGAGACTTTGCTGAAAATCCCTGTGCCTAAGTCAACCAGACAAGTCAGAGAGTTCCTGGGAACAGCGGGCTTTTGTCAGCTGTGGATAACTGGGTTCGCTGAGATGGCCAAGCTTCTATATGAAGCCACCAAAATCCTCCCAGAATTTCACTGGACTGAGCAGATGCAAAAAGCCTTTGAGGCAATCAAGAAAAGCCTTCTGGAAGCCCTTGCCTTAGGCCTACCTGACGTGAATAAACCATTCACATTGTTCGTGGCTGAAAATAAAGGAATAGCAAAAGGGGTGCTCACCCAGCCAATTGGGCCTTGGAGATGGCCAGTCGCCTACTTGTCAAAAAAATTGGATCCTGTCACCGCTGGGTGGCCTCCGTGCTTATGAATAATAGCTGCAGTAGCCCTCTTGGTAAAAGATGCAGCTAAGTTGACTCTGGGACAGAACCTGACTTTCTACACTCCACACGCTCTAGAGGGGGTGCTAAAACAACTGCCCGACTGATGGATGAGCAATGCCCGCATGGTCAATTACCAGACTTGTTACTTAACCCGGAACGTATCAGCTTCTGTGTACCTACAGCATTAAACCCAGCAACTCTGCTGCCAGATCTGGATCTGGAAGCGCCTCTGCATGATTGTGAGCGGATCCTGGCCCAAGTACATAGCCACCAGCCAGACTTGCTGGATTTGCCGCTATCACATGCTGAGCACACCTGGTTCACCAATGGCAGCAGCTTCATTTGGGATGGAAAAAGGTATGCGGGTGTGGCAGTTACTACAGACACTGAGATAGTGTGGGCGGAGGCACTCCCCCAGGGAACTTCTGCACAAAGAGCAGAACTAGTGGCACTAACAAAAGCCTTACAGATGGGAAAAGGAAAGAGACTAAATATTTATACGGATAGCCGGTACGCTTTTGCCACCATACACGTCCATGGAGCCATCTACCAAGAGGGGGGCTACTGACAGCCGAAGGAAAGGTCATTAGAAACAAGCAGGAGATTTTAAGCCTCATCTGGGCCCTATGGGAACCAGCAAAGATTGCCATTATGCACTGTCCGGGTCATCAAAAGGGAGTTGATTCGGTAACTATAGGGAATAATCTGGCCGACCAGGCAGCTAAGGAAGCAGCCCTCAAGCCCAGAGCAGAAGTATTGACTCTAGTAGACCCAGGGCCACGAGCTTTGCCTCCTGTGCTCCAGTATTCCCAAGAAGACTTGGAGTGGATAAAGAAAATTCCCATGGTCCACAAAACCCTGGATAGAGAGGAAAAAATGACTGGTGGAAATCTTGCCACAAGGGCTGGGTAAGAGAATCCACCGAGTTTCTCACATGGGAACCTGAAGAACGCAGGACTTGCTCCGACACTCCAAAGTGAAAATTAGACAAGGAGATCAGCTTATTGAAGATATTGTTAAAAAATGGCAAGGCCTGTCAGCTTACCAATGCCCCCAATCAACAAGTTACTAAAGGGGCTCACCTCCATGGGGATAGACCAGGCTTGTATTGGGAAGTAGATTTCACAGAAATTAAACCTGGAAAATTTGGATAAAAATATTTGCTAGTTTTTGTAGACACCTTTTCAGGATGGGTTGAAACTTTTCCAACAAAGCATGAGACCGCGAATGTAGTAGCTAAGAAGATCCTGGAAGAAATCTGACCCAGCTATGACTTCCCATCCACCATGGGGTGGGACAGTGAACTGGCCTTCGTCTCAAAAGTAAGTCAGGGAATAGCCGCTGCACTGGGGACGGATTGGAAATTGCATTGTGCTTATAGAAACCAGAGTTCAGCCTGCCGAGCCAGCCGGCAATGAAAAGGAATCCTGAATGAGGGGGGCGAGGATTAAAGAAAAGGAAAAATACAAGACCAGAGAAAAAAGACAAGAAGCAAAGATGGGGTACGGGAGGTCTGCATCTTGAGATTGAAACTCAAGACTGCAGCCCCGTTTATACTTAATATCCAGCTTTTATGCGGTTTGGGAACCAGGGAATGGCATAGGGTTACCAAAGTTTAAGAAAATAAGAAAGCTTTTAGGTTGGTAAATAAAAGGAGGCAATAAAACAAGACAAGGCTGAATGGTAAACATAAACCAGGTGCCTATGGACACAGTAAAACATCTTGGTAAGTGCTGGCTGTCAATTAAGCCAAATCTTACCGCATTCCTTGTGATAACAGCACAGCCAGAGGTCAGGATGAGCTTAGCTGCTAGCTCAGCTCCCGACAGTTCCCCCGTCTTTTTATTAAAAGAAGCGAACCCGCCTGACTTAGGTGGGGTGGGTACCCCAGCCTGCCTTACCCGTCTTAGGGTCAACTTCAGAGCAATGCTGAAGCCCCATGTCTTAGGTCGGTCAGGGCTGGTACCACCTCATACCCGTCTCTGGCTGCGGTTCCTCTCAGGGGAAATTCATTTACTTGGAGCTTGATCTTATGCAGCTGGCTGGCTAAACTCATGAAAGAGTTTTGCGATATGCGTACAATGCAAGGAAGGCATAGGAAAGCCATCAGCAAAAGTATCCCTGGGCCCAGCAATGTCAGTAGCAGCCCCTTAACGTTAGTTAAGGAAGGGACATACTGTTGAAGTTGTTCAAACAGTTCTTTTGTTGTTTCTGCCACTTTAGAGTCCAAAGGCGGAGCTTGTTCTAGTCCAGCTATTTGTCTATGGAGTTGAAAGAGATCTAAGGACAAGTTATTATGGTGCCAAATACCATTTAGATGTGCTACAACTTGTTCCCAAGAATTGCTCGACCCATTATACTTATGGAGGGTCACAGAAATAAAGTCAAACCCAGCATGACAGCACACCCGTTGCAAAGTTTGTAAGGCACGAATTTGTTCTCCCAGTGACAACACAGATTCATACAATGCTTCTAATTTTTGTTCTACTTTATCATCAATCCTGCCTTGAAAGTGCAGGGCTTGCGTGGTATTATGAGCAAGCTGATTAGTGAGCTGTCTGCACATTTTGTGTTAGAGCCACAGTGGCCGCTGCAGCAGAGGCAGCTAAGGAAATAAAGGCTACAATGCCTGCTATTAGTAGCCCTACAAATCGTCTAGGGCGCATAAGTTCTTTTAAATGTTTTAACACTTGAATACCTGTTTCTTCATACCAAGCTTCAGATAAGTTTACAGGAAGCATAACAAATGGTGGTTGCTTAATAATAATTACAGAATCAGTAAGACCACTATACAAGCAATTTGTAAAAGAACAGTTAGTGCAAGTAACATTGAAATACATGGCTCCTATAGAAATATTAAAAGGTCCATACATAATAGCATAAGGGGGTTTTACACAACTCATATTTTTTAAAGAAGTAGAAGTGGGCCAGGAGATATTATTCAGGGAAGCCACTAACATCCAAACATGACATTGAGGGTGTCCATTCATCCACCACAGACCTGGGTTGTACTTGTTGGTGAGATTCGCTCCGGACCAGTCCGTCAGCTGAGAATTAGTTCCTGAAATATTGGTTATGAAAGGATGAGCATGTCTACACTTTATGGGGTGCAGTTCTCCCGTGGATTCTACAATTTGAGAAGAGTTGATGCAGCGAGGTATCATGAAGGACGAGGTAGAATTGGCATGTACAGGAAACCCAGTAGGCAATGAAGTCATTCTTATATACTTGACTATTATCAGGAATCCAAATTCTATGATTTATGGATTGCATTACAGTACAGCCTGGAATATAACTGTTGGAGTCAGTTGTAAAGCATAAAGGAGTTCCAATGCCAGAAGCTGCAAAATCTCCCATCTTAATGTGTTGGTCAAAAGGGTATGGAGCTGTACCATACGCTGATATGTTGACATGGACGCACACCTCAGCTCCCTCCCAGGTCGCAGGGTGCAATCGGTGGATCTGACACGTAAGCCCAGTGGGTGAGCGCTTGTACCGTTCTGATGAGTTTCCACAATCCGAACACAATGCTCAGGTAGCCAGCGGGCATCATTTTCATCCTGTGAAAAAACACAGACATGTCCTCGACCCCATGTCAGTACGGGATCGGGCCCATGCCAAGCACTTGTTAAAGGATCTTTCCACTTAACTTGGGCAAAAGCTCTTTGCTCTCTCTTTTCCCAAAACCGCTGTGCTGCGGAGTGGCCATTGCAGTCCAAATTTAAAAAATTTAGTATGAATAAAGCATGAGAAAGTATATTAACAGGAGAGAAGGGTTATAGTTCCCCCCTTTTAATTTAGAAATTTGGTGTTTTAACAAACCGTTGGCCCGGTCGACAATTCCTTGACCATGAGGATTATAGGGAATTCCTATAGAGTGAACAATTTGGTAAGATTTGCAAAAAGTTTGAAAAGCTCGTCCAACATATCCTGGACCAATATCAGTTTAAATTTGTTTAGGAAGTCCCATCGTAGCAAAGCAGTGTAAGGCATGGGAGATACAATGTTTGCCAGCTTCCCGGCTAAGAGGAGTAGCCATAATAAAATTAGAGTAAGGGTCTATTGTAACATGGACAAAGTGGAGCCGTCCAAAAGAGGGGATGTGGGTAACATCCATTCGCCAAACATGGTTGGCCACTAAGCCTCGGGGGTTAATGCCATTGGAGGGCACAGGTAGGAAGGTAGCACAGTTGGGACAAGTTTTTACAATTTGACGAGCTGCCTCACGAGTAATATGAAATTGCTAACGTAAGGCACGACTGTTTTGATGTTGGGCAGCATGTGATTGCTTTGTCAAGTCAATTTGAGTGAGAAAAATGTGAGTAGCCTCATCCGTAATAGCATTGCCCTCACTTAATGGTCCAGGAAGCTTAGTATGGGCATATATAAATCCAAAAAAACACGGACAGGTGCGAGAGCAAAGAAGAAGTTGTATCTGGGAAAAAGAGTTTGGATAATGGAATTAGCTGTACCAAGAAAAGGGACAGTTTCAATGACCTGAAGGGCTCGAATAACATAATGACTATCCGAGTATAAATTAAAGGCTTTAGTAGGTAAAAGTGTAAGGGCCTCTAAAACTGCTTGAAGTTCAACTTCCTGGGCAGAAGAAAGACCAGTGTCCCAAGATTTAGTTTCACCATCAATAGTAAGAGCTGCCATTCCGTTAGAGAATCCATCTGTAAACACCAAGGCAGCCATAGAAAGTGGAGATAGAGATACAATCTGAGGAAATATAAAGGTGTAAGAAGAGGCAAAGTGAAGTAATTTGTTGGAGGGATAATGATGTGAAATTACGCCCATAAAATTGTCCCAAGCATTGGCCCAGGAATTACAATGAATATAAAGCCATTCTTACTGTTGTAAAGTATAGGGGATATAAATAACCTGTGGATCTCGTCCAAGATACTTACAAGATTCCACACGGCACATATGGAACTAAGGTGGCTACCAATTTATAATAGGGAGTTAACACTTTTGAAGGAGTAGCAGGCAAGGAAAGCCATAAAAGAGGTCCCTTCTGCCAGAGGACCACTGTTGGAGAATGAGGTGTAATTAGAATATAAGCTTCCCAAGGGGCTGAGTAATCAATATCATTTATATGTTGGGAAGAAATGGCAGAATTTACTATGCTTAAGGCTTTATTAGTTGTCATTTCTCTGGGAGATGTAGGGTCAGGGTCCCCCTTTAACAGATGAAATAAGGGTTTTAATTCAGCTGTGGATAATTTAAGATAAGGGCGAAGCCAATTAATATCTCCCAGAAAGTTTTGAAAAGCATGCAAAGCACGCAAATGAGAAGTTTTAACCTGTAATTTCTGACTAGTAAAATAATAAGGACCCAAAATATGACCAAGAGGGATTTTTATTTTTCTCTGCTTGGGCTCGCTTTGAACTGTCCAAGGAGTCTTAGCCATAAAAGCCCTTTTTATTTCCAAATAAAGCAACAGGAGGACAAAAGGAGTAGAGTTTACCTGTAAGTTGCTAAGAATTGACCAACAAGTAGTTGCCAGAGTTTTGCTGTAACACTTAAAGAACAGCAGACTGAATGGGATCCATGTGCTATTAAATCAAATCATATTATTTAACCTTACCTTACTGGCACGTGAAAGAGAAAACAAATGAATAACAATAAAAGTCTCAGCTTCAGTGGATCTGAAGTGGCTGTGTCTTCCATCCCAAATTAGCAGGCCAGCAGGAGAGATGGTTTGCATCTGGATAATTCTTTAGTAGAGTTCCCTGGATAGGCTGTCACATTTCCTGCTTGTTGCCTGTAAATCTCTACACAAACTGGTTAAGGGCATTTTTAAACAGATATTTGAAGGCTTGGGCCTTTAACCATCTTTCTAGTCACAAAATCCACACAGATTGAAGGCCAACCAAGTCTGCTCTCTGTAGCAGCCAGGGCAGTTTCTGAGTCACAAACAACTCCCAGTTTGGGAGCTGACTGTGGAGGCAGCTTTCTGTAGCCACAGACTGCCACGGTCCACTCAGCTAGCACACATGTAAACCTGTATCCTATAAAGCAAAATGTTAATTTGGGGTCCGGAAAATTTAGGTTAATAGTCACACCTGTGCAGTTATTTCAAAATGACTCTGGTCCCTTGATCTTAAAGAGTTTATGAGAGCACAGACAAAAAAGAAAAAACCAATGGAGAAGCAAAATCTTAGTCTATACCAAAGAATTGTCAGGATTAGATGTACACTTGACTCAGCATAGATAGACATAAAGAATAACACACTGGTTTTACATCATTGTACTTATATCACGTGCTGTATATTAAAACCTATTGTAGTTTTTCTTAAACACATTTGTTTGCTCCCAAACATGATCAGTTTGGGTTTGAAACCTGTTTTTTTTTTTTTTTAAGTTTTAACAACAGACAGACATAGACAGACATATATACACATACAGACAATGTGCACACATTTTGGGGCGCGCTTAGAATTGTTCTTTAATTGGCCATGTAAGTTTTTCTGGAATTCCAGTGGCAAATGATATTATTTTGCCTATATTCTAGAACCACGTGGTTAGATAGTAAACAAAAAAAACCTTTTCAGCAAACCAAAATTTTCAGATCATCCGAAAAGCCACATTTTGAGAAACCAGTTTAGCTCCCAAGGGGAGCTTATGGGAGACAGGACATGAACACAGACAGTGAGCTCACAGTAAGACACCTTCATCTTCCAGCATTTGAATTGTAAGGCACCTTTGAAATGCAAGGCCACAGGACTCCAAGTCCCTGCCCAGCCTCCAGGAATTTGGCATGCTTGTCACCTGGGGGATGGGCAGGCTTCCACCCCAACCAATCCTATTGTTGACCATGTGCTCAATGCTAGAGAAAGCTTACGATTTAGCCAAATAAGCAGAATTTAACTGAGTCTCCAAACTTAACATCAATAACAAGAATAGAAAACCTTTCTTTGAGTCTTTTAAAGCAGATGTTAAACAAATATCAATACCCATCCTATGTCACAGGCAGGCAGGCAGAGTTTAGAGGGAGGCAGAAAAAGAGACAGAGAGAAATTCATCTGCCTGAGCGCTCATAGAAGTTAGGTAAGTCCTGCAAAATATTCCAAATATATAAGATTGGGCTC
Source organism: Perognathus longimembris pacificus (assembly GCF_023159225.1). Lineage (NCBI taxonomy): Eukaryota > Metazoa > Chordata > Mammalia > Rodentia > Heteromyidae > Perognathus > Perognathus longimembris. Next base: position 30,808,112 of record NC_063178.1, read on the forward strand.
AAACTTGAGCAGCTTTCCTGAAGCAATTTAGACTGTCCCCCACTTGATGAGTGACCAGCGGAGCTGAACTAGAGATCAGTTTTCTCCAAACACCCACAATCGCTGATTTCCTTGACCTAGCCCAGTGGCTTTATGGAAAATGTAAGCTCCAAGCTAATGGTCACTCACCCTGGTTGGGGTTTCAAATCTGTCGTGGTGGATGGAAATAAAGCGCTCAGTCAGGAGAAGTTACCTCGGTGGTGTTAGCATTTCCCTAGCCTCAGGTTCCTCCCCCCCTGCGAGTAGCCTGCACCTAGGAGAGCTGTAAATCTGCCAGGACGCCCTTTAAAGGAGTTTGTTGTTCTGGATGAAGCTGTGATAATAGAGCTATAACTGATTTCAATATATTCTCAACATGGGTCAATCTATCTTTAGTAGACTCATTGCATAATTTCTCCTCAGTGTCTGAGCCATCTGAGTCTTCCTTAATGTCTAGCCCAGTGGGTTCAGGTCTTGTTAATTTTCTCAGCTCTTCCCGGGCAGCAGCATATGCTCCCAGAGCTGGGCAACACTGATCAGGTCCCTGTTCAGTTTCTCCAATCGACTGAACGAATATAATCTGTTCGTGTCTAGGATCTAAGCAATCTCAGACCAGATACCAAAGAATAATAGCATCCACTGGGGTTTTCTCAGGGCCATATGCATCATAATGTTCCCAAATCTCTCTCTCTCTCTCTCTCCTTTTTTTTTTTTTTGCTAGGTTTCTAAGTTATTGGTTCCTTCCTCCAGGAACTGGGGGTATGCTTCCTCAATAAAGTAAAAGAAAACGTTCTAAATGACTTTGGCCCACTTTCACTGCCCGGGCATTAAGCATGCCTTTGGGGGCCTGCACGTATAGCATGCAGCCTATACTTTATCCCATAATTTCTTACTCCCGACAATACTCTCTCTCTCCCGCTCTCCTTCCCAAGTGATCGGACGTCCTTACCTGAGTGGGGGTCCTCTGCCATCATCCCAGGCGTTCAGGTCCCTGTTCGGGCGCCACACCTGCTGAGCCAGCCGGCAATGAAAAGGAATCCTGAATGAGGGGGGCGAGGATTAAAGAAAAGGAAAAATACAAGACCAGAGAAAAAAGACAAGAAGCAAAGATGGGGTACGGGAGGTCTGCATCTTGAGATTGAAACTCAAGACTGCAGCCCCATTTATTCTTAACATCCAGCTTTTATGCGGTTTGGGAACCAGGGAATGGCATAGGGTTACCAAAGTTTAAGAAAATAAGAAAGCTTTTAGGTCGGTAAATAACAGGAGGCAATAAAACAAGACAAGGCTGAATGGTAAACATAAACCAGGCGCCTATGGACACAGTAAAACATCTTGATAAGTGCTGGCTGTCAATTAATCCAAATCTTACCACATTCCTTGTGATAACAGCACAGCCAGAGGTCAGGATGAGCTTAGCTGCTAGCTCAGCTCCCAACAGTTCAGGACAGGTAGAGAGAATGAATCAGACTCTAAAAGAGACCTTAATTAAATTGGCCTTAGAGACTGGTGCAGACTGTGTGTTACTCCTTCCTTTTGTTCTGCTTAGAGTAAGAAATTCTTCCTATCAGCTTGGCTTTACTCCTTTTGAAATAATGTACGGGTACCCCCCCACACACACCCATTATCCCTAGCCTTCAGACTGAATTGCTTGCTGATTTGGATGATACTGAATTTTTGTGTAAACTTGATTATTTGCAGCTCGTGCACAAGACTATGTGGCCCCAACTTAAGGCATTATATGATTCCGCTTCTGTCCCTACCCACCATTTCAGTCAGCCTGAAGAAGCTACAGAAGATGGATGATCTTCACCCATTAGGCCCCTTTTGAAACCAAGGGACCAGAGTTGTTTTTGCTTACTACTTTGGGCCCTATTGGCCCATACCTTATCTCCATATCATCCCCTAGACATGCAAGCCATTGAAATAGACAGAAAGGAGCTATGATTGGCTCCCAAGGTACCAAAGAGAAAAGGGGAAATGAAGTGCCACACTTCGAAGTCAGGCCCCACTTTACCATGTGAACCCCACTTAACCATGCGAACCTGAGATAAGCAGGCCCTGTGAGCAAACCCAGGACAAGCTTATTAGGACCCAGCCAGTCTAGAACTCTAACCCCTGGGAATGCTTAACTCTAACTGCCCCCGGAATGCCTCGAGCCCTGAGCCAATAAGATTTGTACCCGTGTCCTAATCTTGCTTGCTTGAAGACCTGATTGCTGTAACTTTGTTTTTTGCCTTTATAAGCCCTGTGCAATCGTAGCTCGGGGCTTCCTCCTAACCTCCACTGTGTCGGTGGGTCGGACGAGGCCCGAGTTGCTGCTCACCTGAATAAAGTCTTGCCTTGCTTTTGCATTTCAGAACATCTGAGTCTCGGTGGCCTTCTTGGTGGTCGTTTCGTGACTTGGCACAACAGGGTCCTAATCCTAACCCTAATTCTGGAAATGGGGTCCTAACCCTAATTCCAGAAGTGGGGTCCTAACCCTAATTAGAGAAGTGGGGTCCTAACCATAAACCTGGAAGTGGGACCAGGGTTCTCCAGCAGGCGTGGCTGAAGCAGTGGTGAGGCTGGCTGAAGCGGCGGCAGCGGGGCTGAAGCAGCAGCCAGCTTCTCGCTGCAGGCTGGAACTTGGGGGCAGGGCTGAAAGGGGACCAGGGTTCTTTCTCAGAAAGAGTAACACTCAAATGATTTGAAACTCGTTTATTGTGAGAATAAAACAAAGCAATGGCTTTAAGATACTGACATCATGGCGGGGGGGGGCGGGGAGGAGAACCACAGGTAAATTCGTTCCGCGGCTTAGTAATTCAGATAGTGGGGCCACATGTGGTGGGGAGGAGGTGACACAAAAGAGTCCTTGTCCCAAATGTGCAGCTCATTGATGCAACGGTACAGCGCTGCCTTGTGGGGAATCTCATCACTATACCACTCACTTGGGAGAGTATTGCTAGTGATTAATAGCCGTTTTGCCAGAAAGCTCACCGTCCCTCCCTTTATCTCCACATGGAGTGGGTCCCAGTCACAGAGGTGGAGCAAATCATCAAATGGGACCCACCCATAGAAGTCGTCCATTATAATGTCTTCCTCTGCATAATATCCATCCCACCACTTGCCACACGGTAGGCAATATTCATTTCCAGTAGGCAGAGGGTGCCATACCACATACAGTATGGCTCTTGCCAGTTGCGGGTGGGCCAATGTACATGATCACCTGGGTCTTCCACGTCCCGGCCATGGTCAGCTGAGGCCACATAAGGCTCATCTCACACAGGCAGCGCCAATGGTGAACAAACACTTCCGGATGGTCGCTGGCGACCTGCCGCAGACTGCCCATGGCATGGAGGACTTTGACCACTTGTGTCAGGTCCATTCACTCTCCTTTCTTGTGTGGCGTCTCATGCTCGATCAGGATGTCCCCCCCCCCCCTTACAGCAGTAGTCACGGTTACTGCAATCATCCCCCTGGGAAGGCTCCACATGAGCACATCCACCCAGCAAGTTCTTGACTTGCTGAAAGTGAGGCTTTTTCTTCAGGTTGATAAAACCCTGAAGGTGGCAGGTGCCTTTCTCCCCGACCTCCCACCGACAGACCATGTACTTGCTCAGGTCCTTCAAGGCTTTCACCTGGTCTTTGTCTCTCTCTGTGTATTTGTGGATGGTGAAGCACCAAAGCACGGCAGCACTGTCTCACTTCTTGAGGGGGGATGCTGCTCCCACATTGCCTGAGACATGTCTGCACTGCACTCCAGGCGGGGCTCAAGGGGGACCAGGGTTCCCCAGGTGGGCCGGAAGCGGGGCTATGGTTCTCCAGGCAGGTCGGAATTGGGACTGGGTTCCAAGGCGCCAGGTGGGGAGTGCCATTCTCCCCCAACTCCCACATATAGACCAGATACCTGCTCATGTCCTTCAAGGAGTTCACTGGGGCTTCTTCTCTCTCCGTGAACTTGTGGATGATGAGCCAACAACAAGCAGCAGCACTGTCTCACTCCCACATTGCCCGAGACAGGTCTGCACTCATCTCCCAGTGGCGGGGCTGAAGCGGCAACAGGTTTCTTTCTGCTGGCAGCAGGCCTGAAGAGGCTGCGGGCTTCTCCATGCAGCGGGGCTCAAGTGGGGTGGTTGGCTTTCTCCTCTTAACTGCAGCATGCCTCAAGAGGCAGTGGGCTTCTCCATGCAGGGCAGAGGGAGGCCCGGGTTTTATTCTCTGGAAAGGGAGGGTTTCTCCAGGTGTACAGGAAGGGGGGGGCAGGCTCCAAGGAGTGTGGGAAATAACATAATGGACCTTGGAGCCACGTGAGGTGGGGCTCATTTGGTGTAATCCTCAACCTAAGCCTCATCCTAAACCTCACCTGAACCATAAGCCTCAGGCTAAACCCAACCCTAACATTAAGCCACACCCTAACCCTAAGCCTCAGCCTAATGCTCACCCTAACACTCACAGGAAGCCTCACCCTAAGCCTCACCCTAACCCTAAGCCTCAGACCAAGATTCAACCTATAACTAAGCCTCACCCTAAGCCTAACCCGAACTCTAAGCCTAACCCTAAGTCTGGAAGGGGGCCCCTCACCCTAACTCTAACCCTAACCCTAAGCCTAACCCTAACCCTAAGCCTAACCCTAAGTCCGGAAGGGCGCTCCTCAATAGCAGGAAGGGAACAGGAATTTAAAAAGTCATGTGTGGAAATTTAACAATATGCCCCTAAATATGGAAAGTGTAAAAATTTAAATTTTTCTTGAGAAGAATGAAAATGGAAACATATCATGCTAAAACATGTAGGAAACAAGAAAGACAAATCTAAGAGGGAAATTCAGAGTCAGAATGTCTGTCTGCATGAAAAAGTAAGGATCCTAAGAATACGCTAAAGAAGTTAGAACCACAAGAACACACTAAACTCAAAATTATTAAAAGGTTTATATTTACAAATCAAGAGTTAAAATGGCTTCAAAGCCAACTCTGGCAGATAAACCTGAGAGACTCTTATCCACAGTTAACCAGCTAAAAACCACAAATAGAGGTGTGGCTCAAGTGGTAGACTACCAGCCTTGAGTGAAAAATCTAGGGAACAATGCCCAGAGCCTGAGTTCAAGTCCTAGTGCTGGCACAAAAACAAAATGAAACAAAACACTTGTTTAGAATTGAATCTCAGCTCCTTTTCTTCCCAGCTTGCTCTTCTTCCTCTTATAAAAGAAGGAAAGAAAAAGAATTAAAATGGGGCCTAGAAAAGAATAAAAATAGCAACAAAACAATGATAGTTTCTTGAAAACATAAACTACATGAAAAAAAAAACAACTATAAGAACAAAAACAAGACTCAAAAAAAAAGTAAGGTGGAACAAAGGGCAAACAAATACAACACTAGACACTATGTGGAAAATGAACTGTACATCTTGTGGGTGGGGATGAGAAGGAAAAACAGAGAGTGAGAGAAGGGAGACATGATTCAGAAAGAATTGCACTCATTACCTGATTCATGCAACTGCAACCCTCTCTATATCAACTCTACAATAACAATAAGAATAAATTAAGAAGAAAGCTTGCACCTGACACTACTGAAATTCAAAGGATGAGATTATAATGAATAATGACCTGCCAATAATTTAGATAACATAGAAAAATTTAGATAATGTAGAAAAAAAATTGATAATGTAGAGTTTAGATAATGTAAAATAAACGAATTCCTAGAAATTTGCATTCTACCAGATTGAATAATGAAGAAATGGTCTATTGGAACAAAATAATGATTGATTGAACTATCAATAGAAAGTCAGAGGTCCAAGAAAAGAACAGGATCTAATGAGTTGCCTTTTAAAGATTCGAAGATTTAAAATGTGATATAATTAATAGTTCAAAGTCTTGTAAAAATTGAAGACAAAGGAATACTTCAATATCATTGTAAGGAATGATAAGAGGCCAGCACTACCTAAATAACAACAGTAGACAAGGAAAACAACAAACAAGGACAGTGTAAGACATTATCACTTATGTATAAAGATACAACAATCCTCATTTAAATATTAGCAATTGAAGTTCAATAACATATCAACAAGATAATTCACTTTGACTAAGTGGGATATAGTTCAGCAATGCAAGGATGGCCCAATACGTAATGATCAATAAACATGAGTCATCATATTAACAAAAAAGACAGATAATGTTATTTCAATAAATGCACTAAAAGAATTTCAGAATGCAGAATCACTTCATGATTGAAGTACAAATTAACAAATTAGATTTACAAGGACCTCACCTCAACACATGTTGCACAGAGAAAAGTGGAAATTGTTTCTTCTGAAGAGGTTGATTGCTTTTCTTTTTTTAATGTTCCCCAAAATATTTGTTTATAGAAAATACAATGGGATATATATGCAGCGATAAATACAGCTGTAGAAAACAGAGCATCCCCACATTGATATATTGGCACAAATGGAGATTTCAACCGCATGCCCCAGGCCTAACCACTGCGCCAAGATCTGTCTGTCGGCCTCGGTGGGGGAATGAGTGCACATCCAATCACAAACGCACCCCCCCCCACGACGCTGTTTAACAACCAGCAAACAATACTGCAGACGTTGATCTGAACATTTCTAAAATGCTGCTTCTTAGATGGAGTTGGCAAAGGCCACGTGCAGTAATAAACACCAGTTTAGTCTTCCATGTAGAAACCACATCTCTAAACTATGAAGACAGTATTCCTTTTGACTTCGTTTGCAGGTGCTTGGCTGTGTGCTGAGCCGCTGGGGCATGTGAGGAGGTGGCGAGACAGGGATCGGAGAGTGTGCAAGGCGACCTTAGAAAGACAGGAGAAGCGCGGCAGGGGCTCAGGAGGACGAGGTAACGGATCACTGAGGCCAGTGTGGCTCCGACTGCACGGACTCCTCCGCGGACTGCGCGTGCGTGGAGCCCCGGGGCTCTGCTAACTGCAGGGTCCGGGCACCCCCACGGTCTCGGTGGGGTTGTCCGCCCGGTAGCCACGCCTGCCCGCTGACTTCGAGCGCCTTATCCCCGCGCCTCCGCTTCTGTGGTGAATGGCGGGCTCTGCGGGCCGCACTCCGTGCCCGGGTCGCGCAGGCGCGTGCCTCTCCGGGAGGCACCGCGGTGCCCATCTGCGGGCCGGGGGCCGGGGCCGGCGGCGTCCTGTCCTCCTCTGCCCGAGCCTGGTGCTGGCATCCCAGTGCTGGCTCCCTTCGCGGGCGACCCGGGCTCCGCTCCTGGGTCCACAGAGGGCGTCGAGCCGGCCTGGCGGAACGTGTGTGTGGCGGGGGGGGGGGGGGGGGGGGGGGGAGTGCCCGTCTGCAGCCCGGTCACTCAGGCCAGCCTTGGATCTGTTTCTCCGCAGTGAGGCCAGCATCGACAGCTACCTGCAAGCCCTTCCTTCCAGCCCGCCCTGCCACGGGGCCTGGGTCGTGTTTCTGTCCTCACGAAGGTCGTTTGCGGCAAGGAAGCCGCGCGGCTGCACACCGCGAGCCTCCACTAACGTGGCCGGTGTTTTCAGGGGAGGCCGAGGGGCGAGGCCTCGGGGGCGCTGCGCTCCTCACGGAGCCCGCGGCCGCCCCGGGAAGAGTTAGCCACGCTCCCGCCCTTGACCCGCCCATCCCCTCTTCTGTCTGACTTGGAGGCGATCTTGCCCCGGACCTCTGTCCGAGCCCGCAGGAGGGGCCCCTGTGGACTCTGGCCTGGTGCCGGAGGAGGCTGGGGTTCTGGGGCTCGGGGTTCGTGGCGCTTCTGGCCCCGACGGGGAAGGGGGGCGGCGCTGAGAGGCATCCGGGGCACGATGGTGAGGCTCTCGGAAGCAGCCCGGGAGGGCGCAATGGAGAGGCGCAGCACGGGCCCGGCCGACAGGGCGACATGGGTGGGGCCCCGCGGAGCCTCGGGTCCGCTCTGAAGAGCGGCGCCGGCTGCCTCGGGCCCCACGCTCCACAGACTTTCTTTCTCCTTACCGGGAGTTCTGAGGAGAACAATCAGGTAAGAGAAACAAACAGTAACAGGCGTCCGGAGGAGAAAGGAAGCACATTCACCCGCCTGCAAATGGGGCGATGCCGTATCCACCACAGCCGGGAGGTTACACCAGAAGAAACAGTGTTAGAACCAATCCATGAACTCTCAAGCGCAGGGGCGGCCTGGCGCGCTGGCTCCTGCCCAGGGACTCAAGGACTTGGGAGGTTGAGGTCTGAGGATCGCGATTCAAAGCCAACCGGGCAGGATCCAGTGAAATACTCCAAAGAAGCAGGAGGCGGCGCTGTGGCTCGGGGGGAGAGCGCGAGCAGAGCGCAGGGACAGAGCCTGGGCGCCAAGTTCAAGCCCCACCACCGATCAGAAACATAAAATAAGGAATAAAAACTCAACAGTAGCTTCTCTGAAAACAAATCCGAACGTTTATGTTCAGGAAATGAGGCCCTGCGGGCTGTGGAGCTTTGCGTGTGTCTCCCGAGCTGGCTTGGGAACTCGCGTGCAGATTCGCCATGCATCTGGAGTAGGTGTTCTGCAGGATGAGAGGTGCAGATCTAGTTTCAGCCTTCTCCATGTAGTTAACCAGTTTTCCAAACATGATTTGTTGAAGAGGTTGTATTTTTTCCAATGTACGTTTTGGCTTTTTTCCCCAAAAAAATTAGGTGGCTGAAGATGAGTAGTTTCATTGTTAATTATTATATTCAGTTCCATTGGTCCCCACAGCTGTTTCTGTGCCGGTTCCTTGTTCTTTTTGTTACTACAGCTTTGAAGTATAATTTGAAGCCCGGCATTTTGGTACCTCAAATACTGTTTTCTCTACACAGGATTACTCTTGGGACTTTCATTCTTTCATACAAGTTTTAGGATTGGATTGTCTGTTTCTGTGATTAAAAACATTAACTTTCATAATCATTGCATTGGATCTATAGATTTCTTTAAGTATTATGACAATTTTCATTATATTAATTATGCTGATTCATGGAATTAAAAAGGTTTTTATGCAGAAAAGAGAAACTTTAAAAACCAAGAAAAAAATAACCTTCAAAATGAGAGAGAATCTGCCAGCTGTTAATGGATAAAGATTAACCTACAGAATATACAAAGAGCTAAAAACTGAAACAACAAACCAATTAATAAATGGGAAAATGAATAGAGCTGACAATTCTCAGAAGGAGAAGTGCAAATGGCTACTAGACAAATTAAGAAAGGCCTGTCATCCTTAGCCATAAAGAAAATACAGAACTATTCCAATGCTTACTCCACTCAGAATAGGATTCATCGGGAAAACAAATAACAGCAAAGGCTGGTGTTATTTTGGGCATGCCAGTGGTCACTCTGGCCTGTCCTATATCCCACATTGTAATTGCATTCTTTGCTTAGTCCTCTAATAAAATCTTTGGCTTGGGAAATTCTCTTTATATTTGCATTGATTCTGATATCACCCATTGAACTTTGTCTATGTTGTTATCTTTTTATATCTTTTAATTTATTCCTCATAGCTTTGCTCAAATTCTGTACTGTATTGTTAGCTTTCATTTCAGCTCTATTTTATCAGGGATTTTCATGCAAAGACTAAATTTCTTACTCAAAGACTTCTTTCATATCTTGAATTTAACTATATTTAATTTAAGAGAGGGATCATTTTGTGTTTTTGTGCCTAATGGCTAGAATGAATCTCAGCTTAAGCCAAGTTATAACATTCTTTAGAAGGTCTGAATCCTCTTTTGTGCACTCATACATGATTATATTTTATTTAGTCAAAGAATCAGGGAACATTTATTGTAGAAAATTTGTGGTGTCATTGCATTGTCTTTTCCCAAGAAGTTAGTAGTCAAGAGTCTCTGTATTGGAAATGCACTCATATTAAAATGAGCTCTCAAATCTCAACTAGGTAAAAAAAATTATGGTTCCTATAACAACTGGTATCACTCCTGACTATCTTTATATTAGGTTATAAAGGGCAAAGAATATGTTACTCCATACATTGCTGTTCATCTTCACCACCACCACAAAAAACACTATAGTTTATTCCCTGTGCTGGCCACAAGGCAAGTGTCGCCCCTACAGTTCTATACATTCGTGGCTTGGAAACATCCTCTCTCAAACTGTTAACTCTAGTGCTTTACCAGGAGGAGATGGGACAGAAACAGGCAATCAGATCATGAGGGCTCCTCCCTTATTAAACAGAGTAAGGCACTGTAAAACAGACTTTTTGATCATTAGGACAGCTCTCCTAGCTAGTTCTTCTGATCTGCCATAGGATGATGTAGCAAAAAGACCCTATCAGATTTCAGAAGCTGACAACTTGTTCGTGTGCTTTCAAGACTCTAAAACAATAGAATAAGGTTGTTTTTTTTTTAAAGAAAAATAATTGACTAATCTCTGATATAGATTATAGAAGTATAAAACTGACTAAGATAGCATCTTATTGCTTTATTAGATCTGGTATCATACAATAAACTAGACAGAGTGATTTAGGAGGCAAGCACTCTGCCACTAGACCAGATTCCCAGCCCTAGACAGAGTGACGTAAAAAGCAGAAATTTATGTTGTTCTGACTTCTGAAGTCTGAGAGATTCAAGGTCAAACTATTGGGAGATTTGATTTCTTTTGAAGTATTGTTCCTTGGTAACTGAATGTCTGCATTTTTGCAGTTCCTTTGAAAGTTCTAGTCTGTATACATGAACATGACTGGTACCACTTTATACTTCAGAGACAACAATATTGGATTTGAACTCTCCTATATTCAGATACCATAGCTTTAGACCACATCTACAATATGGTTACTTGAAGACATGGTAGGTGTTGCCATTCCTGAAAAAAATTGCAAGATTTATGACCATCTTAAAGTTAATAGTAAAATACCTTCAAGTGTTTTGAACTATTATGAAATTTTATCAATCTACTGACACTAGAAAAAACAGGTTCCACAGCAGAATACCTGACTACTGTCATTTTTATGAACAGAAGATAACCATTAATGTACTTTTTGGAGATGCTGGTTATGACTTCAATGGAACACCCTGGACACTGTCAGAGAATGTAGTCAAAACTATCAGTAAATTATAACATGGTTGAGATGGCCTTAAATATTCATCAGACTAGCTTCCAATCAACTAAACTTAATATAAGAAATATATGTAGACACATGACTAAGAAGCCTTTGTACTTTATATGTGTCTTTTCTCTAACTTCCAAATAAATTATATTATAAAGTAGTTGCTAAAGCACTTATTAGGTATTAACTTTTTTTTTTTTTTTTTTTTTTTTGCCAGTCCTGGGCCTTGGACTCAGGGCCTGAGCACTGTCCCTGATTTCTCTTTTGCTCAAGGCTAGCACTCTGCCACTTGAGCCACAGCGCCACTTCTGGCCATTTTCTATATATGTGGTGCTTGGGAATCGAAACCAGGGCCTCGTGTATACGAGGCAAGCTCTCTTGCCACTAGGCCATATTCCCAGCCCCTGCTATTAACTTTTTTTTGTATATCATTTGGGCAATTCAATCATAGTCATATTTCTACTCTATAAATTAAACCCAACTTACTTAAAAAAAATCACTTGGGATAAAGCAAGCAGACAAAACCCTTCCTCCTCCCTTCCCACCCCTTCACAAGACAGTTCTCAGAACATGATGCCAACATACAATCATCCACTTACCCACATCTCAATGGAGGGTTTTCCCCAGACTGAAGTATGCTGTTCTTGTCACTTTACAAACACAATGGTGAACTTTTTTTATTGCTAGGAAGTCATTCTTAGAGCTTTCTTAAAGTATGGCAAACACGAAGATTGATTGTGTGATTATGAAAAAGTCTCTTACAGTTAGGATTAAAATGTTTCCAAATCATGATCACTCTATTAAGAAAAATAACACCTTGGATTCTATAAGCATCTAATTCCTATATTGGGATAATTACCTTATTAATGAAAAAAATGCTGTAAGGATCAAATAAACTCTTAGCGTTAGCATCTTGCAACTGCATGAGGAATGAAACCTAAAACTAGATAAAGTCATGTCATTTTCTCAGGCTCAGTAGGATAGGCTTAGGCAAGTCGAAAGAATGCTCCACAGTAAAGCCAAGTCCCGCAAATGCTGCTCTAGACAAGCTTGTCTGTGGCCAGGGCTCCCAACCAGCAAGCACACAGACGAACCGCAAGCGTTCCCCAGAAAAGCAAAGCTGCACACATGTTACAAAGACATGGAGGAGAAACATCTGTATGACACAACCCTGAAATGAAATGGTATTGTGGCCAGAGAACAAGTCAGAAATCATTTTGGGAACTGTTAAAGTAGACAAGAATAGGTCAATAAATGAGAGGTTTCCTAAAAGGAAATATATGGGGGAATGTAGATGGAAGTCTAAAGTCACCGTAAGCACAATGGAGAGATTACCCAGGATAATGATCACATAAAACACTGTAGAGAAGGCAAGGAGGAAACGCCTCACTAGTCTGTAGGTAGAAAGTCCAAGAAATATAAATTCTGATACTTCAGAGTAAGTTGTTTCATACATTGAATGTTTTGTCTTTACCTAAAATATCCAAACAAAACAAGAAGAAAATAATTTATCAGAAGTAAATATTGAAAGGATGAATTCTTTTAGAATAAATCTTCATGAACTACAATAATGTATTTTGATTAAATTATTCAATTATTTATCCTTACAAAAATATTCTTCATGAGCGTTTACTATATGCCATGAACCTTGTCAACTTCTAAAGTACAACTTAAGTTAATTTTAGGGGATTTAAATGTCAATTATTCCTCTAGACATCTTGTAGTGCAGACAAAACATAACCAATTTGAACAAAAAGTTAACTCAGTCTTATTTCTCATCTCAGCACTGACTGCTTAGATGCTGCTTGCTGGTGGGGGCTACTATTGAAAAGCTATCAGTCTAGGCTTTGAATCTTCTGTACGAAGAATGAGCCAGGGCCAGTACATCGAGATGAGCATGTGGGGTTGTGGTAAAGGAAACAGATTCTCATGCCCAGAAAAGCTCTGTTCTTATCAGAAATACAATAGAAAACTTTCTGTTAGTAAATGGTCACAAAAGTTTCAGTGCAAAGAATGGAATGTAGCCAGGCACTAGTGAGTGGCTCACTGCTGTAATTCTAGCCACTCAAGAGGCTGAGATCTGAAGATCAGAGTTAGAAGCAGAAAATACCTCCAATTAACCAGCAAAATGTCTGACTGGAGCAATAGTGCAATTGGTAGAGCACCAGCCATGAGCATCAAAAGCATAGCAAGAACACAAGGTCCTAAGCACAGCATTACATAAACAATAAAAGAATGTAATGAAGGGTTAAAGTTGAGACTAAAGTAACCTAGCAGAGAAATTTAATAAATCAGTTCACAACTGGTGCTTTAAACAGGGATGTTCATACAAGAGATCAAACTTTGGAAAATATAATGTTCAATTGCATATGTAGAAACAAAATGAATATTATGGGAAAAGGTGAATACTATATATTTAAATAAAAAGGGAAGGGGCTGGGGATATGGCCTAGTGGCGAGAGAGCTTGCCTCATATACATGAGGCCCTGGGTTCGATTCCCCAGCACCACATATACAGAAAACGGCCAGAAGTGGCGCTGTGGCTCAAGTGGCAGACTGCTAGCCTTGAGCAAAAGGAAGCCAGGGACAGTGCTCAGGCCCTGAGTCCAAGGCCCAGGACTGGCCAAAAAAAATAAATAAATAAAAATAAAAAATAAAAAGGGAAGGAAACATATAGGAACATAAGAAAGCGTGTATATCTAAAATATGTGTATCTAGGGTGAGACTTTATGGTAATGTTTATTTATAAATCATTGAAGTATTAACTTATGTGGACATATTTATTAGTTTATTGCACATAAAAATTTTCTTCCAGAAGTTCCAAAGATGTCACATACTAATTTTATGGTGTCTCATGTAATACATTAAATACTTTTTTCTGATCTCATTTCTAAATTATCTTTGAGTAACCAAGGCAAATTATCAACTGTCATGGGGCTATTTTACAACTACTTTTCATAATTTGCTTTTGTTTTTATTTTTATATAATGTATTTCTATGTAGAGAACTCTATATGTCTACTACCATTCTCCTGCTCTTGTTTAGCCCATACTACTAACAACCACTTCTTTGTTGTCACTCTCCCTTGTCTCCATATCCAGCACAGACTCTACTTGGGAGCAACTTTACACTGCCTTCCACACACAGCAGAATGAGCTGGTGGGAGCACCGTGGGTGCATTACAGTTAGACTTATGACTGAATGCTGCAAACTGAGAAGGAAGAGATATCCTGAGGATCAGTAAGCAGCCCAAATCAAACAATGCAGTGGATATGTGGAGAGCCCTGCCACAAGAGCCACACTGTGTCTACCACACAGCACTACTGTATATTTCAAAAAGCAAAAACCACTTCTTTAATAATGGGGCAATGTCATTCTTTCTGATAGAGGCACAGAATTCCATTGTGTATATGTACCACATTTTCTTGATCCACTTGTCTACTGAGAGGCATCTGGGTTGGTTCCATCTTTTAGCAATGACAAATTGTGCTGTGATGAACATTGTTGTGCTGGTAGCTTTAGTGTGATCTTGCTTATAATCTTGCCCTAAAGTGGGGCTGCTGGGTCATAGGGAAGACCTATATTTAGCCTTCTGAGGAACCTCCATACTGCTTTCCAGAGTGGTTGAACAAGTTTACATTCCCACCAACAATGTAGTAGGGTTCCCTTTTGGCCACATCCCCTCCAGCGTTTGTTATTGTTAGTTTTCCTGATAATGGGCATTCTTACTGGGTTGAGGTGGAATCTGTGTTGTTTTGATTTGTATTTCTTTTATAGCCAGTGATGTAGAGCACTTCTTCATGTGTCACTTGGCCATTCTCATTTCCTCTCCAGAGAAGTCTCTTTTTAGGTTTTAGCCCATTTGTTGAGGGGGCAGGAATTCTATGCCTCTATCAGAAAGAATGACATTGCCCACTCATAAAGAAATGGAAGTACTTGGAAAAATGTATACTAAGTGAAGTGAGCCAGACCCAAAGAAACATGGACTCTATGGTTTCCCTAATAGAGAATAATTAGTACATGTTTATGCTAGCCACAGCAGAGGAGCACAAGAACCCAATAGCTATGCCCTTATGAACACATAAGATGATGCTAGAACTGCATGTTATGGAAACAAGTGTTATACCATTGTTGTAATTATTTTCAACATGCCATATGAAGCCATATCCTTTTTTTTTCTCTTGTATTCCCTTCCTTTAGTTTTACCACCGCTATCACTGTATCTGATCTTAGTACCCTGGATACAGTATATACATGTATTAGAATTAAGGAAGGGAAAGGGAATACCAAAATAGAGAGGCAAAGGATATAAAGACAAACTATTCCAAAAGCAATACTTGCAAAAACATTTGGTGTAAACCAACTGTACAACTCATGGGGGGGTGGGTAAAGGAAAGGGGTAGAGGGAGGTGGGGGGAAAATGAAGGAGGAGGTAACAAGTTGAACAAGAAATGTACTCACTGCCTTACATGTGAAACTGTAACCCCTCTGCACTCCACTTTGATAATAAAGGGGGAAAATGGGGACGGGGCAGCAAAAAACTCATGTTTTGGTCACATAAATGGTATATGTTAAAGTAATTATATTCAAGACAGCATAAAAATGAACATTCTGTGTTCCCAACTAAAAAAGGTTGCAAATTGAACAAAAATAAATAAAATGAATACTAAGAGATTTCTGAATAATTGGGAAAGCAAATGATATGATTTTGCTTTCATTTTTCTTTGCTATTTTTTGATAGTGGGTGTATAGTTTTGGGAAAATTATTATCATTTAAGTTGCTATGTTTGATAGAAGAACAAATACATTAACAGCACAAAGAAGAGGTACAATTTTACATAGTGGGAAGATATGTACACACAACTCAAAATAGAAACAACCACATATTTGTGGCTCATGCCTGTAATTCTAGCTACTTAAGAGAAGATCTGAGGATTATAGTTCAAAGCCAACCCAGGTAGGAAAGTCCATGTGACTCTAATCTCCAATTAATCACCAAAAACCATAAGTGGAACTGTGGCTCAAGTGGTAGAGCACTAGCCTTGGGCAAAAAAGCTCATGGACAGCTCCCAGTACCTGAGTTTAAACCCTAGGACCAGCACCAAAAAAATAAATAAATAAATAAAAAGGGAAAGACAAAGACAGGGAGAGTGTTATAAGAAACCAATAAGAGAGAATTTCGAGTGTTTTTAAGATTTCAAAATGAGTCATAGTTTGGAAACAGTGTAATGCACAGCATTGGATAACTGTGTTGGTCTGATAATACACATGCAAATATACATACATATATTTATACATATATTTATATATAAATATATGTTTATTTATATGTATTTACATAGACACACACATATATTATATATACATATGTAATACATGAAACAGGATGTTGTTGAATTTTGTTCATGATAGCGAAGTTATTAAGTACACTATCATAACATGTAGAATGGGAAAGTATAAGGCTACTAAAATTATTAAACATTTTAAAGTACATAATCCTGAAAATATTTACAATATAAGCAAAAATTGAGAGTGTGTGGTTAGTAATATGACAACTGTATATTTAAGTAAGCAAAAACTTCTCCAGGAGTACCCACCCAAGTACCACCAGCAGTGAACCTGGAAAGTAAGATTCCACCTGTAGTTTTTAATTTCCTAAGGCCTTTATTATATGATCTGTAATAATGCTGCATCAATATTAATTCAAAAGCTGATTATTCAGAGTAAAAAGAAAAAATTCCAGGTATGATCTCAAATTCAATACAGGAATATCAGAATTGTTCAAATAGTGATCTCTGAATCATTCAAATATTTAAGAAGTCATAATAAGGTTTAAAAAAGAGAAACAATTGTTTCTTATTCTTGAGAACAATTCCTATTCCTGAGACAGTTGTTTTCTTATTTTAAAAAAATCACAAAAATAGCAGATAATGATTCTGGTAAGAGATTCATCACTAAGATCCAACTTCACATTCGTGAGTAGACTATTGCTGTCTTTACAATATCTATTTGTTATTTAAATGGTTAGTAACAGTAAAGACGTGAAAGGCAACAAGAGTAGAATATAGGAGAAAAGACATAGATAACAACAGAAAAAGAAGAGTAGGAGTAAGAAAGAAATAAAGAATATCATAAATAATGAGAGGACTAGCTATAGTAGCACACCAACAGAACACTTCCTGTATCTTTTCTTGCCTGCTCACTGCTTAAAAGCCTGAGTGATTTCTGCCTTCAGGACATCTCAGTACACAGAAGGCCCTGTGCCGTCTCACCTGGCCTGTGGTCCTCAAAAGGTTGATGATCTACACATAGTCCTTATTCTTTCATGATGGTGCAGATCACCCATGGTTGGTGTGTGTGTGTGCGTGTGTGTGTGTGTGTGTGTGTGTGTGTGTTTAGTCATTAAAACTACCCCCAGCCTTTCTTACTTAGCTAAATTAACAGTCAGTGCAAAAATTTCATCCTATGTGTCAACTCATCTAGATGTCTCTATTTCCAGTCTGGATTAGATATCTATCCTCTAACCCTCATATCATACTTACCAGTCTATGATACACTTACAAATATTAATCTGTTTCATAGTTCATAAGCCTTCAATAGCAGCAATTATAAATCCTGGCCTACAGAAATAGTGGTGCATTTAAGAGAGATTCAAATTATAATTATTACTCTAGACATGGACACATGCTTATGACTAATTGGAGAAAAGTAACTGAAAACAAATTTCCAAGGGCCTTGGAATTACTAAGGAAATATAAATATTTCCATATATTACCTGAAAATCAAGAAAAATATCTAGGCTATAAGGATCAATGAAAACTCTAAACTTACTCTAAGAAATATAGTAAAGGTAAATGTCCAATAGTGCTTTTGAAATTAAAAATACAAATAAAGATGAGAGTATTAATGTTGTGGAGTATGCACTGTATATTACCTATACAATAAATGTAACTGATGATTCTAGTAGGCTATTGACTTTAGTTGCCCCATCTCACCTTACCTGATAAAAAGGGAAAAATCACACCAGAAATCAAAACTGCTCTTTCACTGTTGTTGGGTCTTTCAAGAAATGTTTCTGTTTGATGCTGTGTGTTTCACACTTCTCACAATGGCTCCAGCTAACAATGGCACTGGGTAATCCATCACCTGTTGGCCAGTGTTCTGAATCCCAAGACCATTTATCTTGGGGATTCTGCTTTATTTGCTTGCTTATTTATTTATTTATTTATTTACCAGTCCTAGTGCTTGGACTCAGGGCCTGGGTGCTACCTCTTTGAATCCCTATGGCACTAAAGGGAAAAAGAAATATCACTTTTGCTAAAGTAGTAAACAGAAAGCAAATTATATTTGATAATGCATACCAGCAAACTGTAAGAGAATATGAAATCTAGACCTTGTTTAAATTTATAGATCAAATGTCATAAGATCAGGACCAATGGAAAGAGTCATCAACACACAGAAATTAAATGCGAAAAGATTTGGGATTTATTTCACATGTAGACATGTAGACATTCCATCAATGGCTGGACAGGTTCCACTTAACCTTGAATAGGCTTGACACTCACGTAAAAAGTCAACTATCTTTCATGTATGGCTTTATTTCTTCTGTTCTAGGGGTCTAAAAGCTATTCCAATACCAGTGCACACTATTTTACTGTTGCAAGTTTGGAAAATAGAGTGATTTCCCCAAATCTGTTCTTTGCTTGTTTTATTCAAAGTTAAACTTACTCATCTTTTTCTTTTTTGTTGGCTGAACTTGGGGCCTGGGTACTATTCCTGAGCTCGTTTGTGCTCAAGGCTACTGCTCGACCAGTAGAGCCACAGCACTACTTCTGGCTTTTTTGAGTACCTTACTGGAGATAGGAGACTCATCGGAACTTTCCTGCCCTGACAGCCTTCCAACTGTGATTTTCAGATCTCAGCCTTCTGAGTAGCTAGGATTACAGGAATGAGTCACTGGCCCCTGGCTAAACTTATTCATCTTTAACTTTTAAAATATAGATATTTAAGTGAAATTAAAACTGTTCTACCAGCTTTCCTCCAACTGTTATTTAATAAAAATATTTTAATATATTGTATATATATATTAAATATATATTGTAAAGGTGAACAGAGGAGTTAGTTACATAAGGTAATGAGTACATTTCTTTTTAAACACTTTTGCCCCTCCTTCCTTTTCTCCCGCTTATCCCTCCCTATTCCCCTCCCCACCAAGTTGTATAGTTCATTTCCAACATAGTGTCTAGCAAGCATCGTTGTTGAATTAGTTCCTCCTTTGTCCTGCTATTTCTGTGATTCCCTTTCCTTTCCATGGATCAGATAAACTTACGTATACATTTTTATTGATTCTTTTCATTAATAGACTATTTTAGAAATTTTATATTTATGAAGAAAAAGAACAGACAATGCACAAACATGCACACACATGCTGGACACAACTACTATTTTTAGCATGTCATGTAAGTACATTATATTTGGTACAAAGGTTGAATCAATATTGACATATTTTATTAATTAAATTCCATGGCTCATTCTGATTTCCCTGATTTGACTTGATGTTCTTAATTGCTATGTCCTTTGAAGTTACTCATTTCTGTCACAGTTTCTCAAGTTACCTGTGTTTGGTGACTTTGACTTAGAATAATACATGTCAGATATTTCAAAGGATTCTATCAGAATTTTTTTTTTTACTGTTTTTATCATGAATAGACCAGAGTTATAGATATGAGGGAAGAAAACCCTTGTGGAGTACTGGATTATAAGTATGAGTAATTCATCATTTATAAGGCATAATCCAGATTTTAAAAGCATAAAATAAATATCCATCAGTCTGTTTTGATATAAGAATATTAATGAATAAATAAGTGGAGGAGGCAAACCGCTTATCAGAAAAATTTACAAATAATCTATGTAATGTAGATACTCCTCCCTCAAAGAAGATAATAATTTCCTACTATTTTTAGCATTTCAACTTTAAGTGTCAATTAATACATAAGTTTTAATATTTTTTCATTCCGATTTGTATTAGTGTATATAATTATATACATTATTCTTACGTATTAGTGCATACTAATTTTACAGAGGCACTTCATTGTGTTATCTCCATCTTTATAGTTCCCTTTTTCTTCCCCTTTTACAATTTTAGTGGGTTTTATTATGCTATTTTCATACATGAATATAGTGTACTCTATTATATTCATATCTCATTACCCTCACCTTTTATTCCCTCTCCTCCTTCTGGCTCTTGAATCCAATGAGTCACCTTTTTATTTATTATATCATAATTTTTAGGTCTAGATTCTGAAAAATAAAACATGTGATCCTGATTTCAGGTACAGCCAAATTAATTCCCATACTACAAATATAATTTGATCATTTATTTTAAGGTTCAATTTTTTCTCTCCAAATATGACATATTTTCTGGCATCTTGTAGATGACTAAGAAATATTTATTTTGTAGCTAAGTAAGTTCATTTTCAAAGAAACCTGTAGTTATAAGACATCATTTTCTTCATTGAAAAATTTAAAAACTTTTAAACTTGTTTCATTATTTTTTTTGAGATAGCTCATTTTTAATCATATTTATATCATTAAGATAACAATAAAATGTGCTATACCCAAAAGTATTTTTTTCAAGAATCAATATATTTAAGTTTGAACAAATGGAAAGTAGCGGGTTGGGAATGTGGCTTAGCAGAAGAGTGCTTGCCTAGCATGCATGAAGCCCTGGGTTCGATTCCTCAACACCACATAAACAGAAAAAGCCAGAAGTGGCGCTGTGGCTCAAGTGGCAGAGTGCTAGCCTTGAGCAAAAAGAAGCCAGAGACAGTGCTCAGGCTATGAGTTCAAGCCCCAGAACTGGCAAAGAGAAAGAAAGAAAAAGAAAGGAAGAAAGGAAGGAAAGAAGGAAGGAAAGAAGGAAGGAAGGAAGAAAGGAAGGAAAGAAGGAAGGAAAGAAGGAAGGAAGGAAGGAAGGAAGGAAGGAAGGAAGGAAGGAAGGAAGGAAGGAAGGAAGGAAGAAAGAAGAAGGAAAGAAGAAAGAGAAAGTAGCCAGGCTCCATTATTAATTAAATATATCATCGTTACTGCATGGGCCCTTCAAGCATAAGCAGCAGCACAATTCTGATAAAGGTCCATTTCTCAGTTTGTAGGCCCTAAAAGGGCATTGCCAGCAACCAGTTTAACTTTTCTAGTACGACAGCAGCTGTGGTAATTTATAAGTGCACTCCTGTGGCTGCAACTCAATACAACCATTTTTTCATGTTGCATGGAAGATTTGTCTTCAGGCTGCAGTTCACCATGGACTGTCCTACTTGCCAAGTGTTTCATGAGCGCAGCCCGGAAGTTTACACTCTTCCTCTAGGTTTTGGATTCGGTAGTTTAATACACATTTGCTGAAGGTAATAAAATAATTCATTTTGATATCTTAGGCAATACCAAAAAAAGTCAATTCACAAATCAATTTATATTGAGGTTTCTGACTTTGTGCTTTCTGCATCAGGAACAACAGTATTTCAAGTTTTTCTGCATTGTTTTGTGGAACTGGGAAAGTGTTTTTGTACTAGGAAGCATCCCTGTCATGTATCCAGTGACATGTGGGCCTCATTTCCATTCCCTCTTGTGCTTTCTTTTAGGAAAAGACTTTCTACCATAGCAGTTATGGAGATATTTTTTCATTTGGGGAACAATACCATTCCATTCCAGGGTGTGCCGCTTTCCTGTACTAGTCGGATCTAAGATGATACTACTCAATGAAATGGCTACAGGCAGACTTGTGGTCCTATAGAAGCCTTTCCACTTGTGACCATATGAGTGCATGGACATGACTTTGCTTCTCTCTGGAGCTGGGATTACAGATCAGTCACAGAGTGGTCCACTTAGCTTTCTGGGTCCATTTACCTTTTGTAGTTCTAATAATAGATAGTCTTTACTGTGATTTTTTTTTTGGTTTATCAAATTGATCTATGTAGATTGTTTTTGTGTGTTCTAAATCTATTTTGTGTGTGTGTGTGTGTGTGTCTGTGTGTGTGTTCTAGATCTAATTTACTGTCCGTACAATGTTGCTCTTTAGTTTGGGAATATTCTTGATTAGGTAGGGAATTGTTGAATCTCGTGTTTTTACTCATTTCTCTTAACATTTGACACAGAAGAGCTTGTTACAACCATTTTTATAAGTTTATGACTTTTAATCATTTCTCTTTTCATTTATATCTTTATTTGTTTATATCTTCCAATACTTGATGGCTTTTTGTCCCCACAGGCTTGGATTCCTTTCTCATAATCTTTGGCACATTTAGTCTTTGACCTATTTTTTGTGTCTGTCATTAACATCAGATCACTCTCCTTCTCCTCTTATCTGTAAGATTTCTGATTAGAAATACTCTGATAATGTCATTTGAGCTCCCATTTATATGACAAGTTACTTTTTTTCTCAATGCTTTGGAAATTCTCTTTTGACAATTTAATTACAGAATATGTTTGGGATGTTTTGGGGTTTAGACTCCTTGGTTATTCTTAGATATCATAAACCTAGATGTCTGTATTTCTTCCCTAATTTGGAAAATCTTCAGTCATTGTTTCTTTAAATAATCTTTCCACCTTTTAAGGATTTTCTAAATATGCATGTTGTTTTCACTTTTTTAGAGTCCCATTCATTCCACTGGCTTTCTTTACACTTTTTTAAATTCTATATAACTTCAGATAATGTTTCATACTCACTTGTTTTCTATCAACTTTTTGATGCTGCCATTGAAGTTCACATTGAGGTTTACTAAGTGTGTTTAGTGTTTTCTTCATCTTTTGAATTGTTTTTTTAATGCTTTTGAATTTTTTTCCTTTTGTTTGTGCCAGTACTGGGACTTAAACTCAGGGCCTATTTTACTGGACACTGGACTAGCACTATACCCCATAAGCTACCGCAGGTTCTTTGTGGTGATTTATTAGAGATAAGAGTCTTTGGGTGTTCCTGGCTAGGCTGGCTTCAAACTGCAGTCTTCAGATCTCAGCTTCCTGAGTAGCCTGGATTACAGGGCTGAGCCTAGCATAGGACTTTGAATTTTTTAATTTCTCATTTTTAATTACCTTTCTCTTAATATTATTTCTCTCCTTTTTATTTTTATTTTTATTTTACTGTCAAATTGACATACAGAGAGGTTACAGTTTCATACATTAGACCTTGGGTACATTTCTTGTACTGTTTGTTACCTCCTCCCTCATTCCCCCCATCCTCCTCCCCCCTCCCCATTTCCCTTCCCGCCATGAGTTGTTCAGTTGGTTTACACCAAATGGTTTTGCAAGTATTGTTTTTGGAGTCGTTTGTCTTTTTATCCTTTGTTGCTTGATTTTGATATTCCCTTTCACTTTCCTAGTTCTAATATCAGTATATACAGTATCCAGGGTACTCAGATGAGATACAGTGATAGTGCAGGGACAAACACAGGAAGGGGATACAAGAGGATCATCAACAAAAGCTATGGTTTCACATGGCATGTTGAAAGTAATTACAACAGTGATATAACAGTCATTTCCATAACATGGAGTTCATTTCACTTAGTATCATCTTATGTGTTCATAAGGGTATAGCTATTGGGCTCTTGTGATCCTCTGCTGTGACTTGCCTAAACCTGTGCTAATTATTCCATATAAGGAAGACCATAGAGTCCATGTTTCTTTGGGTCTGGCTCACTTCAGTAAGTATAATTTTTTCCAAGTTCTTCCATTTCCTTACAAATGGGCAATGTCATTCTTTCTGATAGAGGAATAAAGTTCCTTTGTGTATTTGTACCACATTTTCCTGATCCATTTGTCTACTAAGGGACATCTGGGTTGGTTCCACATTTTAGCTATGACAAATTGTGCTGCGCTAAACATTGTTGTGCTGGTGGATTTAGTGTGTTCTTGTTTGTAATCTTTTCGGTAGAAAACCAAAAGTGGGGCTTCTGGGTCATAGGGGAGCCCTATGTTTAGCCTTCTGAGGCTAAAAAAGCCATACTGCTTTCCAGAGTGGCTGAACAAGTTTACATTCCCACCAACAATGAAGAAAGGTTCCCTTTTGGCCACATCCCCTCCAACATTTATTATTGTTAGTTTTCTTGATATAGGACATTCTTACTGGGATGAGATGAAATCTTAATGTTGTTTTGATTTGCATTTCTTTTATGGCCAGTGATGTAGAGCACTTTTTCATATGTCTCTTGGCCATTCTCATTTCCTCATCAGAGAGGTCTCTTTTTAAGGCTTTAGCCCATTGGTTCAGGGAGCTGTTGGTTCTTTGAGATTTTGTTTTAGAGGAATTTAATTTTTTAGTTCTGCATATATTATAGATATGAGGCCTTTGTCTGTTGTATGGCCGGTAAAGATCTTTTCCCAATCTGTGGGCTTTCTCTTTATCTTGTGAGCGATGTCTTTTGCCCTGCAGAAGTTCTGAAATTTGATGAAGTCCCATTTGTCCAACCTTTCTTTGATTTGTATCATTTCTGGTCCTTTGTTAAGGAAGTTTCATCCTGTGCCAAGGAGCCCAAGTGTTTCTCCTACTCCTTCCTTTAGTGTTTTCAGGGTGTCTGTTTTGATTTCAAGTTCTTTGATCCATTTGGAATTGATTTTGGTGCAGGGTGATATATAAGGACCTAGTTTTAATTTGTTGCAGGTGATGAACCAGTTTTTCCAGCACCATTTGTTAAAGAGGCTATCTTTCTTCCATCCTATTTTTTTTTTTAGCTCCTTTATCAAAGATTAAGTAGGCAGAGTTCTGCGGGTTCATTTCTGGGTCTTCAGTTCTGTTCCCTTGGTTTTCAGGCCTGTTCCTGTGCCAATACCAAAGCTATTACTATAGCTTTGTAATACAGCTTGAAGTTTGGTATAGTAATTCCTCCAGCACCGTTCTTTCTGCTTAGGATTGTTTTTGCTATTCTGGGTCTTTTATTGTTCCATATGAATTTCTGGATTGCTTCCTCTATTTCATTAAAAAATGGTGTTGGGGCATTAATGGGTATTGCATTGAATTTGTAGATAGCCTTTGGCAATATTGCCATTTTGACTATATTAATCCTTCCAATTCAGGAGCATGGGTGGTCTTCCCATTTCCTTAGTTCTGCCTTAATTTAGTTTCTGATGTTTTTAAATTTCTCATCATAAAGGTCTTTCCCTCCTTTTGTTAAGGTAATCCTTGGTATTTTGTTTGTTGAGGCTATTGCAAAGGGAGTTGCTTGGTCTTCGGGTCATTGGCATATAGAAAAGCCATTGATTTTTTAGGGTTTATTTTATATCCTGCTACTTTGCCAAAGTTTTGGATCAGCTCAAGTAGCTTGGGAATAGAGTCTACAGAGTTCTTTAGCTACAGGATCCTGTCATCTGCAAGGAGATAGAGTTTGACTTCATCTTTTCCAATTTGGATCCCCTTTATATCTTCTTCTTGCCTTATTGCTCTGGCTAGGAATTCTAGTACTACGTTGAAGGGGAGAGGAAAGAGTGGACAACCTTGTTGCTCCTGATTTTAGATGAAATGGCTTTAGCTTTTCCCCATTAAGAGTAATGTTCGCTGTGGGTTTGTCATAGACAGCCTTAATTATATTCAGGAATGTTCCCTGGAATCCTAGTTTCTCAAAAGCTTTTATCATAAATGGGTGCTGGATTTTAGTAAATCTTTTCCTGCATCTAGGAAAATAATCATGTGATTCTTGACTTTGCTGCAGTTGATGTGGTGGATTATATTGATTGACTTGCGTACATTGAACCAGCTCTCCATACCGGGGATGAATCCTGTTTGGTCATAGTGTATGATTATTTTTGATGACCTGTTGATGACCTGTTGAAGTCAATTGACCAGAATTTTGTTGAAAATTTTTGCATCAATGTTCATCAGAGAAATCAGTCTATAGTTCTCTTTCTTTGATGAGTTCCTGCCTGGTTTGGGGATGAGGGTTATACTAGCATCATAGAATGTGTTTGGTAGTGAACTTTTGCTTTCAATTTCACTGAAGAGTTTGAGAAATATTGGTGTGAGTTCAGTTTTGAAGGTCATGTAGAATTCTGCTGTGAATCCGTCTGGACCTGGGTCTTTCTTGGATGGGAGAGCTCTTATTGCTGTTTCTATTTCAATGCTGGATATGGGTCTGTTTAGAAGGTTTAAATCTTCATGGTTGAGTTTGGGGATATCAATTTTTGCTAGGAAGTCGTCCATTTCTTCCAGGTTCTCGAATTTGTTGGCAGAAAGGTTTGCAAAATATTCTCTTATGGTGTTCTGAATTTTGGTCATTTCTGTGGTGATGTTGCCTGTTTCATCTCTGATCTTGTTTATTTGGGTGCGCTGCCTTCGTTTTTTGGTCAGATTTGCTAGGGGCCTATCTTGTTCGTTTTTTCAAAAAACCAACTCTTTGTTTTGTTGATTCTTTCAATTTTTTGGACTCTAAGTCATTTAATTCTGATTTGATTTTAATTATTTGCTTCTATTGGCTTGAGGTTTGGCTTTTTGTTCTCTTTTAAGGAGCTTAATGTGCTTTGTTGTTTAGTTGCTGTTTCTCCAGTTTGTTGATGTAGGCACTCTGAGATATAAATTTTCCTCTAAGTTCTGCCTTTGCTGTGTCCCAAAGGAGCCAGTACTTTGTGTGCTCATCTTGGTTTAATTCTATGAACATTTGAATTTCTGTTCTAATTTCTTCAATGACCCACGGATGGTTCAGCAATGTGTTGTTTAGTCTCCATGAATTGTAGGATTTTCTGCGGTGGCTGTTTGAGTTGAGCTCTCATTTTATTTCACTGTGGTCTGAGAGAATGCAGGGAATGATTTCAATACTTCTGAATTTTTACAGATTTTCTTTGTGCCCTAAGATGTGATCTATTTTGGAGAGTGTTCAATGTGCTGCTGAGAAGAATGTGTATTCTGGTGTTGCTGGATGGAATATTCTGTAGATATTGGTTGTCTAGTTGGTATATGTAGTTGTTTAATTCTGAGGTTTCTTTGTTTAGTTTTTGGCGTGTTGATCTGTCCAGAGGTGACAGTGGAGTGTTAAAGTCTCCAACTATCAGTGTTTGGATCTATGAGTGTTTTTAGAGTCATCAGTGTTTGTTTGATGAAGTTGGGTGCTCCTGTATTTGGGGTGTAGATATTTAGGATGGTTATATCCTTCTGTAGGAAAGATCACTTTATTAGTATGTGCCTTCTTTGTTTCTTCTTACAATTTTTAATTTGAAGTCAATTTTATCTGATACTTGGATTGCAATGCCAACCTGTTTATGGGGGCCATTTGCTTGGTAGATTTTATTCCAGCCTTTCACTTTTAGGAGATGTTTACATTTGCTGGATAGATGTGTCCCTTGGAGGCAGCAGAAAGATGGATCTTGATTTTTATCCAACTTATGATCCTATGTTGTTTAATTGGAGAATTCAGTTCATTAATGTTGAGAGTTAGGATTGAAAGATGATCATTTGTTCCTTTCATTATAGCTATCTATTTAAAATTTGTGCCTTCCCCATTCTTGATCTAATATTCTGGTTTTCTATTTAGGGTTAATTTCTCTGTCTGTATTGTGATCTTGATTATTTCCCATGTGTAGTACATCTTTGAGGATTTTCTGTAGAGTAGGTTTGGTGGAGATATATTGTTTGTTTTTCCTTACTGTGGAAGACTTTTATTTGACCTTCAGCTATGAATGAGAGTTTATCTGTATTCTTGGTTGATAGTTGCCTATTTCATTGACTTCTTTCTCTCGGTTTTCCTTGATACCTATTAGCCTTAAATTGGGCTTCCTGATTGTATCTTGGAGCTCCTGGATTGATCTGTTTTCCTGATTGGATTGTGTTTTGTTTTGTGTTTCTTTTTTTTTTTTTTTTTTTGTTATTGTTCTTTCTCCATAGATTCTAGGGAATCTTCAGTTCCTGAGATTCGATCCTTTGCTTCCAGTCTGCTCTGTAGGCTAATTGATTTTGATTCTCCCTTCCTTCTGACTGGTCTTTCTTGATGGAGTTCAAGTCTTTGCTATAATTTTCTCTTAGGTCCTGTATGGACTTCTTTACTTCATTATTTATTTCTGAGTGCTCTCTCAAATCTTTTAGCTGGGTAGCTATCATTTCAATGGACCCTTGAAGTTCATTTATCTATTTGTGGAGGCCATGAAATCCTCTATTAATTTTTGGTTTACCTCCTCACGCTCTAGAATAGTTGTCTGAAGAGATTCAATCTTTTCATTTAACGTTTTTATCAGTAGAGTTTGTAGAGCATTTTGAGGGTTCTCGTCTAGGTCTTTGGTTGACTGCTCTACTTCCTGCTTGTTTTGAGTGGGAGGTGAGATTCCCTTGTTTTCCATCTTTCTTGTGCGTCTTCTGCCCATTTGGATTGGAGACGCCAACCTACAAGCACCTGTGAGCAACATTTCAGACCCAAAGCAGACCTTACCAAGCACTGTTGTATAAATATTAGAAGTTCACAATTATATATGGATACATTCCCTCTCTTTTTTGTATATAAAAGCAAATTTGGTGTCCTCAAAGAATACAATTTTAATAGAACAACCAACCCTGAGCCCTGTATTCAGTAGTTACTTATTTACCATTATAACCCTATGAGCAATTTTTGTTCTTATATTTAGTTCTTTTTGGACTGGTGGGATTTCTCTATGAACCCATTTAACTCACTTGAACAGGGATACCCTCTATCTGAAAACCAGGGGTGAATGGAGTTTGGAGGTCCTGGAAGTAAATTTAGGAGGGTAAGTTAGGGGTATTGGAGAATAGAGTAAAATGAATAGGGGATGATGATTTCGGTTTAGTTTCAGTGAAGTGGATAGGTGGAGAAGAGTAGAATTGGTAAAAAGAATGAGGTTAAAATGATAGACAATGGAGAGTCAACAGAAAAGAGAAAAGGTGTTTGTCAAAGGAAAGTAATTTTAAAGAAAGAAAATGTGAAAAGAGAAACAAGAAAAAATACAGGGAAAAAAACACAAAATAAAACAAAAATGTTACCAAAAAATCCCAATAATACAAACAAATAAAAAACAGAAAACAAAAAACAAACAACTCAAAAATGAAAAATAAAAAAAGTTTTTTAAAATGGAGTCTTCCTTGTTTGGCTGGGCTCTTTCCAGTCTCTGGTTTCCTTGCAATGGCCTACAGTCTATTTTCCTGCTGCTTGGCTGGTTTGATTTGCTTTCGGTTTGCAGGGGTTGGCTCTCCTCTGACCTTCTTCTCTTGTTAGTTAGTTCATGGGGCTCTTTGGTTTGCACAGCTTTCAGGTAGGACTTGGGTGTCCCCTGTAGTTGGGGGACACTGAACAGTTTAGGGAACTGTGGCTCTTCCCATCTGCTGTGGGGCTGCTGCCTTTAATGCCTGGCTTTGAATGGGCTGCAGACTGAACAGGGTGGGCGCCTCCAGCCTGTTTTACCTCGTTGAGAGTGGCTCATTTGAATCCTCTGTTCCCCTTGTGATTCCCATCACCACCCTGGATGGGGACACTGTTTCTGACCTCTGTTGTGAGGTGAAGAAACTCTGTACAAATGTGCATAGCTCCATTTCTTTCAGACCATTCATTTTTCTTATTCTATGAAAAGTCTTGCTTCCTTGTTCATTTTATGTTATTTTTCCCCTGGAATACCTAATTAATTTGGATTATTTTATTTACCACAAAGAAAAGCACAATCTCCTAAGAAATTCTGACCAAGACATTAAAACAAGTATTTTTAGAATTATGAAAGTCTTGTATGGAAAGTAATGTTTAAGCCTGAATTTCCTCTTATATCTTATTGAGAAGGAAGCTACACAATGTGAAGGGAACCCACAAATGAGATACCTGGGTTAAGACCTTTAACTTTCCTCCATGGTGTAAATGTCATAACCAGTCAAGCCTATCAATTGTTCCAGAAGCCTGATTAAAGTATTTTGATTTTGTTTCAAAGTTTTTCTACTACTCTAAAGTTCAGATCATCAATAACTTTCTCTGATTTTTTATTAATTTTTTTTCCTCCCTTTAACTTTTACATTTGGGGATAATAAATTCTCAATAATTGAAATTAATTTGCACTACAGTTAAGTGATCTTTAACATATATTACTCTTTTTTACTGTTTGATGTTTTAACTTGAACATATTGTTTCACAGCTCAAAATTATAGTGGTTAGTTTCATAGCAGCAATCATACAGACTTGATTATGCAAAAATTAATCTCCTTGTTTATTTTCTGGAGGATATGTACCACGTATTCAGTAAGTCTTAATGTTGCTAATGGTTACCGTGAGGTTTCCACCTAAGTCATTAAGCCATAAACACTTTCCATTTCCTTAGTAAATACTTAAGTACTCAAAAATATCTTAAATATATAATGTAAATTATTAAATTTGAATTGTAAATACTTAAATGTATAATAAATATACTAAACATGTGTATACATTAAATACTTAAATATTTTTAAGGAAATATTTTAAAATAATAAGCAGCCACAAACTCTACTCTATTCCCTTCATGTATCTATTTGTAGAGAAAAATGTCTCAACAGATGTAAGGGTTAAAGGGAGGGGCAACGAGTGCTTCAGGAAAAGAAAATAACCCTGTGATTATTCCACAGACAGCAGATGGTCTGTTATCACTTCCTTTACCCCTTGCAGTGAACACAGGTTTGGCAAAGCTGCCCTGGAGAAAGGAGGACTCCAGGCTGGTGGATGGAAGTGGAGGTCGTGTGGTGGCAACGCTGCTTGAGTGTTGATTACTGTTGGTCTATGGGGACAGCATTACAAAAAAGTGAACGCCACCTGCCCTGTAACTTTACAGTTCAGCTTGTATTCCTCTACGCAGTCTTCACCTACATGAACTCTCAGCTTGGCTGGGGGACTCTCCACTGTGGCCAAAGTGGCAAGAACAGAGCAGAAGCCAGAAGCCCAATTGCCCACACCGCTTTCATGCAAAAAGGACAGGGCTCCAAGTGGACCATGTGGAACCAACCAGAGCCAGATGAAGAAACAAAGTCAGCTCCATTCCAGGGGTCGCACATGCAGCCCATGAGGCATACCAGTGATCAGGACCAACAACTAAGCTGAGCCTCCACCAACGCAAAAAAAATAAGTGATAAATAACATGGTTGGCCATAACATTGAACTATGGAATAATTTTATTTTATCAATACATACATGAGTAAAAAACCTACTATACTACAGGGAACAGATGAAAGTGGCAAGGCTGTGGGATTTGGAGAGAGGGAAGGAGGAATGGGAAAGTTAAGTACAGCGAGGTGGGATTGACAGATGCTCATTCAGACAGGGTTTCCTTGTCACTGTCTAAAAAGAAAAAATAACAACAAAAATTACTCTTGATATAAATTGTCTCAACTTCTAGCCTCATCTCAAATGCTCATAAGGAAAAGGAGCTTCTAAAGCCATCCTCAAATCAGTAAGGAAATAAGGAGAAAGCAAGAAAGGGCAATGACAGATTGGTACGTGAAGGACAAGTCTTGAGGCTCTGTATCAGAGCTAGGGTCTGTGAGGTGAATTACTGAATGGGAGCTAAGAAATCACCTGGTTTGAATAATGAGAGCTAGATTTTTCTGAGTAATCTGTGCTATGTCCTTTCTGTTTGTAAAGTTATTTTGCATGACCCACTTTATGTACTGCATTCATAAATCCTCAGATTCTGACAGAATCCGGTTTGAAGTTCAGGTCTGAAGAAAGTTAGTGTGAGAATGCAGGACAGTGTTTTGAAAACAGAGACTTCCTGTTCTGGCTTTGGTCTCCTGAGAGTGTAGACAACATGCCCAGACCAGTGATCAGCCTAGGGAATACCAGGAGGTGGGGCCCTGGCCTGCACCATTACCCTCAGGACAGAAGCTTCTGCAGCAGCCAGGGCCCAAAGCATCTCCCAAGCCTGCTCAGCCTCCCTGCTTGTCCTTCCCAAGGGCAGTTCAACTATTCATTTCAATGGTGCTGCTTCCTGAGGCCACCTCACATCCCCACAGTACCTGAGCTCCCCTACCAGCCCACAGGGAAGTCCTCAGTAAAGATTTGGGCAGTGTTCTCAATCAAAAACTGCACCAGCACCACCTGCAACACAAAAGGGAACACAGTGCTCTCCTGTCATTTGGCAGTTATCAATCCTCTAAGGAATGTGAGTGTTAGAGCAAATTGGCAGAGCATTGAGGAATGTAGATAGAAGTGTGATATTTACATTAAAAATTACCTGTGAACCAGGTTTTTTTTCAAAGACACAACTGAGAAGCTGTGGAGGGTCTTTACAGGCCAGAAAACAAAGGAATTGACTAAGGTCCAGACAGTTACTTTGCTTAACTGCCAATTTCTTTTAGTAACCATAATTTCCTCCATATAATGTCATTGTTATATCAACAAACAGTGTTTTGGCATAATGGTATATACACCAATATTCAAGATAAAAGAAAATGATCGAATAGAAACAATGCTTGAAATTCACTGTGCGGAGCAGTGGTGAGGGCATGATCTGGAGAGGATCTCTCTCTTTCACTCTCTCTCTCTCTCTCTCTCTCTCTCTCTCTCTCTCTCTCTCTCTCTCTCTCTCTCTCT
This sequence comes from Perognathus longimembris pacificus, assembly GCF_023159225.1. Lineage (NCBI taxonomy): Eukaryota > Metazoa > Chordata > Mammalia > Rodentia > Heteromyidae > Perognathus > Perognathus longimembris. Next base: position 30,840,639 of record NC_063178.1, read on the forward strand.
CTCTCTCTTTCATGCAGCTGCAAACCCTGCTCTACACTTCTGGGCCCCAAACTGCTCAACACCTAGGGTCTCATCTGGCCTCCTTTGTCCGTGGAGATGGGTTAGAATATTTCCCTAATTTCTCCTTCCTGTAGTGAATGAGAAATATGCTATAGTTTAAGTTTAGACATCCCTCCAAGAGCCAATAGAGAAATCGTTGTCTTCAAGTGGATCCATTTGGGAGGTAAAATTCAAGATGTTTGGATTAGTGAGATGAAATAAAGTAGATAAGGAGGTGACCTCAAAATATATTGGGGAATTCCCTTCCTCTCCTCTCTCTGTCCATATGTATTTTATCAGTACACAATATTGCATGATACTGGTTTCTAATGGGAACCTAAAGGACATATAAAATGGCATCAATATTTCTTTGAATGTGCATGACTGCAGAGACTCCATGGTTCATGTTTTTAGCCCCTTCCTATGAGGAAGTATTTGCACATGGGCAGAGCACAGCGCAAGAGCTCATCCTCTGTGCAGAGGACCACACTGGCTTTAAATCTATCCCAAGATTACAGATCCACATTGGCTAGAAGAGAGCTGAACTTCTGTGGTTGATTTGAGAAGCTACATGTCATTTCTACCATTGTGATTCTGCTTTGCACTCTAGAGTTTGGTCAGCCTGGACTCCTGTATACTGATAGAAAGAGAAAGGGCTGCACTGCTGCTTTCTCCTTGCTGCACATCTTAATAAACCTCACTAGAAAAAGGGCAAGCCCTTCTTAATTCCTGTCCTTACATCCTGGGCTGTCCAGCATGTCCCAGCTTTCCAGATCCAACCACCACTTCCACTTCTCGGGGTGAAGCTAGCAGAGGCCATTACCTTTCTCATGAGTTCAATATCAAATCCTGCTCTGGCATCAGGGGGCGGGGCCATCAGGCTGGTGACTGTGCAGACAGCTAAGTTGTATGAGGTCATCAGGTTAACGGAGGAATTCTGATGGATTTGGCTCAACATTTCAAACAGATGTTTCAGCAGTAGTTGGTTGGCTCTGGGCAGCATCTTTAACAGACTGAGCAAAGAAGAACACCCTTTCATGCAAGTAACTTCTGGTGAGGGATTATAAATACACAATCTACATTTTTCTAGAACTCAACCCAGTGAAAATACAGAAACTATTGCATAAAATAGTTCCTGAGTTGAATACAGTCCACCTTAACTTGGGTAACATGGATGAAGATAAGTTAACAAGTGTCTTTAGAAAAAGTCCTGTACTGGTTTCCAATGTGCTCAACAAAAATCTTCCTGTAAAATTAAACCGGTAAAATATTTCTCAAATGACAACGTTCGTTGGTCACATCTTTCCAAGAATTAAGGTATTCAAAACTAGTTTTTACACAAATCATTTAATTAGGTATAGATTCTGATGTGCATGTAACTATTTGACAAAGCTGAGATCAGGCCCTTGCTACATAGGTTAATCAGTGTGATCTGCTCCCTACTACCAGTGTTTACTTCGCAAATATGGACATGGGAAAGATGCTACGAAAGGAATAGCATAGGAAAATTTCATTCACACCCAGAGTACTGCAGCCTTTCTCTGTGAAATAACCCATGCATGTGACCAAAAATAAGCTTTTACCCCACTTGTCATCATTCCAGTACCTAAAACTCTAATCTATGCTACTACTTTTCCTAAGAGTGTAAAGGATGGATTTTTCAGTCCTACCCAGAGAAGAATAGTTTCCGACATCCTACCTCTGGGCCATAATTATTTTCTCCTCTTCGTTGTCTTCATTCATGATCCTAAGCCATGTCTCATACATGGGACTGTAAAACACACCGCCTTCCACATTGTGAAGAAAACTCTTTAAGAGACACAAGCAGAATTATTCTGATGGAACAAACTTTGTCATACAATCACAACATATACATGGAAGAAATGGATGTAGCCCCCATTTGATACAATGAATGAATCTGAGACCTACACAGACCTGGGTTCAGAATTTTTTCACTTCCCACCTGACACAGGTGCCAGAAGTCTCCCTCCTGAACTGAAATCACACAGGCATTGTCTGGGCAGTGTGCTGAGACCGGATGGATCATGGAAAATGGGACCTGGTGAAGACAACTAAGAAACAAGGAATTTGGAAGCACGGATGCACTGCCTTTGCTTCTAAGCAAGCCAAAAGGATTCATTCTATATCTCAAGGATATAGAATTTAAGAGCAAGACGCATCTGTTCATGAAATAAATGTCTCTCAGAACGAAAAGGGGGACGCAACATTTAAGGAACCAGAATGGTAAAGAAGAGCCAGGGACTTAGAAGCTATAACAGCACCAAGAGTGACTGAGAACAGAAATGAACACCTATCTTTGCACATGTGCATGTCCGAGTCTGCCTTTATCATACACACACTCTTGATACCAAAGAGCTCAGGGTCTCCCTCCCTTTGCCAGCACCCACTCTGTTAGAGTGTGTCTCTGTCTTTCTGCTTGTCTGTCTCTTTTTCTCATCTCATTGTCTGCTTGCCTGCTTGCTAACTTACTCAACAAAGCTCTGCCAACTTTTCTAACCATGAAGACCTGTTCCAGACATTCTTATTGTGGGATGCAGGTCAAGGGCTCTAAGTGAAGAGTCCTCCTTTAAGGAACATCACAAGCCCTCACCTGAACCCAGTGACTGTGGGAGTGCAGGCCCATCTCCTCCTCTCTTGAAAATCCCTACCTGACAGGACAAAAACACTCCAAAGAAGAAAGATAGCTGTGCAGTGCTTATCAATCCTATTGCTGAGCAGAAGTAGTCCTACACATTTCACCTTTTTCTTGGCAGCTTGAATTGGATAATTCTTTTTTATTTCCTGAACAAAATATTCCTGTACATATCATAAGGGAATACTTGGTTTTCCAATTTGTGCTATTTCTGAGTCTTGGTTTACAATTCCCCAATACTCTTAAGAGATGTTGCCAATTTTGTTCCTTTGAATCTCGTGTTAGAGACCTGCACATGTAAACATGTAAACATGGAGCTGACATGAACTTATCTACCTCATATCAGTTACAAGTGGGCAGTATCCCACTCGTTACTTTTATCCCTACGAATACATTCATACTGTCCTAGCACAGCACTGGCAACCATTATCAGCATGGTGGTTATCTAGACATACACTGAAAGGACATAAACGAAGACCTAGAGCAAGGGAGATGATGAACTATTTTAAAGAAGTCATTCTTAGTCATTGTCACATGAGTTTCTGCTGTGATGCTCACAATGAGAAAAGGGAATTATATTGGTTATGTAGTGATTACTCCATACTACAGACATAAAGATGCTTGTGATCTGCCTGTATCATTTTACCCCTAATGTACATTAGGTAAAATCAGGTGAATTTTCAGGAAGCACAGCTTTTTTAGCTGCTTTATCCATGCTAATCATCAAATTTATGAAGAATGTGGAGAGAAATGACTTTTGTGTAACTACGATTGTGGGATATGAGGGAAGAAAGAAAAAGAATATTTAAGGCCCAGATTTGGAATATTGAGGAAGGAGCAGTGCTTGATTATCTGCACCACCTTTCCTGTAAGGTATTGGTGATTGGACAGGAATGAACTGAGCTGTAGGTAGCCTGGTGAATCACAATTAAATCCATTATGGCCTTCAACCTTGGCAATGAAGGTAACTTCAGTAGTTCCTGTCAGAAGTTTCACAAAACCTTTTGGATTTTGTGTTTTGACCCTTCACTAAAGAAGACAGTGCAATTTGCTTGTTTGGTAAATATTTAGCAGTGCTTCTCTGTGTTGGTTGGTAGTTGTGTACAGCCATGGCTATTTTCAGTGGTAAAGAAAAGGAGGTTGCTCATTAGTCATTATTTGATATGGGTTTTCAGGTTGGAAGAGGAGAAAAGGTGACAGGTGAAGACAAAGTAAACACAGAGCACATAGCTTTAGCCATTTTGCCTCTGTGATGGGTCCTTGCATTTCCCAGATTCCTGATCTGTGCTGCCCCTCATTGGGTGAGGTTGGTGCTGACAATGTGGTCATGTGGCTTCAGAGTGAGGCTGCCCCCCTGGAGCACGCTGGCCCTGTCCTACCTTTAACACCGAAGCCACCACATGCACAGACTCCTTGTGCAGGTCCACTGGGTATCCACCAATGAGTCTGTCTTTGAGGGCTCTGCAGGCTCTGACACTGCCTGACTTTCTGAAGATGCCCTCTGTGAGTCGGCCCTCCTGCATAATGAAGGCAATCATGTCCTGGGGGAAGGAGAGGAAAGAAAGCCTGGTTCCTCCCCGTGCCCTGACCCTGAGCACGACCTCAAACCGCTTGAAATCATCTACTTGCTAGGGTTTCTTTCTATCTCTTGTGTTAATCCTTTAACCCAACTTTTTGCTGAATATTTTGGGTTAGGAATCTGGTGGAATTTTCCTCCAAGGTGGCCTACATTTCAGTCCTCTGGATCCTAAAGTCCCAAGGAGCTTGGAATACAATAGTGCACTTTTACTAGGATATGTCCATTTTTAGAATGTCTATGATTTCTCGAAATGTGAGGATGCAACCTCCTAAATTTGCTTGTTAGAAGTAAGACCAGGGCATTCTCTGTCACATCCAAGGGAAAATTCCCAAGTTGTAGTAGCAATTGAGGAGACAATGGGCATTCACTCATTAAATTTTCCCACACACAATATAGTGAATTAATAAGAGGGGTGTGCGTGTGTGTGTGTGTGTGTGTGTGTGTGCACGGCACCAGTGAGCAGGCATTCAGTCAGGCTCCCATGCACCCACAGGCCCACCTAGTTCCTGGAGTTTGGAACTCGTGGCCTGAGTGCATACAATGAACGTTGAAGTTCAAGGCTACTACTGCTCTAAAATGAACAAAAGTCACACCTGTCACTGTGGGGTGGTAATTCCAGACAAGAGTCTCATGAGCATTCTCATCTGGACTGCCTATGGAGCAGAAGTCTTAGGTCTCAAACTCAGATCTTAGGGTTTGGAGGAGCTAGGATTACAGGTGTGAGTCACAGTTGCCTGGTTAGTACACCACTTAGAAACATTGCAAACAAGTCTCAATGCTTTTCCAGTGATAATCTGTCTCAATATTTAGAGACTGACCTTTGCCAGAGGTTGAAGCTCCTTTTTAAATAACTGAAATTAAAGTAAAATCATGTCTGATATATTTGAATTAGTAGACTGAGTAGGATCTGGTGAATGCCTTATTTGTGCACCTGTGACATTCGCAAGTTGGAAGAGTGAAGCTGGTAGGGAGCAGGAAGGTGGTGGTCTCACAGCTCCACTTGGACAGGGCTTGGATGGAGGCATGCTGCAGGGGATGCGGTCCTGGCTGCACCAGTCCCATGCTGAAGAGAACATTTTCTTCTCCTGCTTCACTAAGGGAGTTGTACACTGTGACTTGTTTATGCCTTGAAGTGATACTAACAAAGCTCCTGCACCCAAACTCAGACTGGTCTGATGCTTTCCTGAACTGGACCGGGGCCTCATGAGAACCCTCCACCCCTCCTTCCACACTCAGCAGTTTCCTCTCCTCAGGAGGCAGCAGAGAACAAACTGGGACCTACCAGAATAGGGGAGGGCACATTGCCATTCTTACAAGCAGCCTTCAAGGGAGCCCCAAAGAGCAGGCCTGACTGTGGAGGTGAAGATTTCACAGGTGGCTTCTCCTTGGCTGTGCTGGACCGCCGCCCAAAAAGCCAATTGAGGTAAGATCTTCCCCTGCCTTCCTTCTTCTGCTCTGAATCTAAAGAAGCAACAGTTTGATTTCCTAGTGACTGAACCTTGTGTGTCAGATGTTCCACATTGTGTAATTGCTCAATGCACTTTACTATTGATTGGGTCTCTCCCCAAATCAGTACACTGTTAGTTCCACCTAGGAGCCTGAGCAGACTCAGCTTATCTTTATGATTAATGTGGCCAGCTTCCTTGTACCATGGGGTGATTAATATCTACCAAGTTCCTGAGATGCAGTATGATTCTCAGGTGTAGCTTTCCCTTCTGAAGGAAAAACTAACATTCCAGTAGGATGTTACAATCATCCACGTGGAGGGTGATTCTATCCATATTTGACTTTCTGAATGTGTCACTCTGATCACTTTCTGCATCCGGGTATCTGCCCTCGCGTCACAACCTGCCTCGAAGATGGAGATGCGGGGTTGCCTTATACTGTCTCAGTTCGCATCTCCCAGCAGAGACAAGCAAAAAAATAAAATATGATTTGTGCTGTAAAAATATAAATAATATCCTTACGGGTGACTCTAGGCACATCCTGGCCCTCACTAAGTTATAAACTCAAATTTGAGACATCTCTCTAGATTCAATGCTCTCCAGAATCTTTTCAGGATGATGACATATATTTTCTTTACTTTTCTATGCCACATTCTAGGCAGCAATCTCAGGAGCCAGGTCCCCGTGCCTGAGCTTTCCTTTCAAGGCTAGCACTCTGCCTCTGAGCCACAGTTCTATTCCTAGCTTTTTTCATTGATATTTGGAGATAAGACTCTCATGACTGCCATCTGAGGCTGAGTTTAAACCAAGATCCTCAAATCGTGGCCTCCTGCGTAGCTGAGAAGACAGTGTGATCTCTAGGCCCTCTGCTTCTTTTTACTTCTTTAAGTTCTGTGTGTATATCAAATGCATGAAGAGGTCATGGAGGTCCTTAGTGGTGGAGAAGATAGAAAACTACGTTACCAGAGTGAGGTGTGAGCCCTGGAAGGCCCCGAGGGATGGGAAAGGACTCACTGTTAGCTTGCTGGCCACAGGCTGGCTGCCTTGGCTTCAGAATGAACCGCGTTCCCATGGGTGGATACGACTGCTCCATGAGATCCTCTTCCACAAAATGAGTGTCATGTTGTCGTGATCTTCGTGCCATGAATGCGGTTTCTCCAATTTGATTCATTTTAATCACATAGGGATTTTCATGCCCTAAGGTGAGAAGATCAGCAGGGTACTGCCATTTGAAGGTAAGCCCAGATTCAAAAAATGAATTTCTAATCAACTTCAGGAAAAGAAAATCCTTTTTGTAAATCAAGTAAACTCATTTTTAATTTGAATTTCTCATTTATTCTCTTTAAGTAGTTGCACAAAGGAGCTATAATTCAACAAGTCATTTTAGGAATACAAGGCATATTGATGAATGTCCCAATAAAAGGCTATATTTCAGTGAAAAATTATTGGCCCAACAACTACCTATTTTCTTCTCAAAAAACAATTACCAAATTAAGAGTTGATTCCCTGTACTACACATAGACCAAGTACCCGGGAATCATGTATTGGATGTATAACTGAAGAGTGCATGACATTCTTAATTTTAGGAATATTGGGCTTAAAGAAAATAATCAGCATTTGAGATTGAGACCAATTCTGAACCAATTCCCTCCCATTTACATTCTCCTTGACATTTACCAAGGAAGGCAAACGGGGCTTCTCCATTGCCGGAATCGTACCAAAGCTGGTAGTCACTCTCAGTGCCCTGGGGAGAGAAGGACTGAGTGTCACACAAGCCTCTCACAGTGGAGCATGAAGGACACATCTCCTCAGCACAGCTAAGCTTCTGACAAGGGACAAGCGTGGTGTCAGGACAGATGCCACACCATTCATGGGGTGGCCCAGGTTAGTGTTCTCAGTGGTGATGTCAGTAACCCCAATCCCTTCCCAGCTTCCAGTGGATTCCCTAGACGGCAGCCATGTGTCTCCTGATGGACCATAGTTGCTGGTCCCAAGATGAACACATCCCTCACTTTCTGAGGAACCCAGGGGACTGAGAATCGCATTCCTAGCCCTCACTGAGGGATGCGCTCTAATGCAGGACTCCTGTGCGGATCCAACATTCTCCACAAGTTTTCCAGGATATTGATATTTAACTTCTCCTGCCCCACTGCACAAAAACTTATTGACTACATTCTTAAGCATCCACCAAGACTAAGCCTGAGTGAAGTCACACACAGGTATTGTTAGCACTGCCAGTTTCAGGACTTCAGGAAAGGGCATATGGAAGACAACTGCTGGCTTTTTCATTCCATGAGCTTAATTCCTAGGAAACATGCCTGAAGCAGAACAAATTATCCCGACAATTGCCTGACCATGTCAGAACTCACATTTGCAAAAAAACAGAGGAAGAAGGTAGAGAATTATGTATGATACTATTGAGGAACTAAATGAGATATAAGGTTCACATTGAGTAATGGATGATAGAGAGCAGAAATGCCTTTCATTCCTGATTTCAAAGCCTGGTCCTTATGATTATTCACAGTTGTAGCCTCTAATTCTCCCTGTCTCTCTCTCTCTCTCTCTCTGGCTGCCTCTCTATTTCTTTCATACATACCCACACAAACACACTCATATACACATAGACAATATCATTTCAAATTCTGTTGTTTTTTTTAAAGACAAAACAAACTTAATAGGGACATTTTGTTAATCCCTTCCAGCACACAAACCTATGAAACCAAATAAGCATCACTGTCATAAAGGAGAACTCTTTTCCTATTTGGTGACTAGACATTTGAAACAACTGAAAAGGAATCGCACAGATGGTAAAAATCAGTGATAGTACTGAATCTCTGCCCCTTCAGCCACTGGGTCTCTTCCAAGAATTTCTTCCTGATGGACAGAAAATTAGTGCTACACTGTACAACTCAATGTAAAGATGCCTTCTTTACTTGCTACATGTAAGTTTACTTTCTGATAAAGTATTGTGAAATCCTACCACAACAGAAATTACAGAGTTATTAGGCTAAATTCTGGTTCCCTGAGTTCTATGGCCTGGAATGTAACATGTAGTTTTAGACTTCTGTCTTATAAATCATGTCACAATACCAAGCACTTTTCATACTCAGAAGGAAAGCTACATAAAAGTCATGCTGTCAAAGTGCTCCTTTCATTTCCCGTTGTTCTGAATATTGAATAAGATCCTGACCAGTGTAAATTTCTGTCTCTCTGGATGACAAATGCTCCAATCCTCCATCAAAATATATGCTGTCAACATGTATAGACTCCTTTAAATTCAAGATGAAAAACCATTACATGTAAAGCAAGACAAAGGGCATGTTGAAGAGGCTCATGCCAGGAAACCTTCAGTTACTCAGGAGGCTGAAATCCAGAGGACTGTTCTGCAATGTCGGTCCAGGCAGGAAAACCCAAGAGATGACATCGCCAGCCAGCCATGCACAGTGTGGAGCACTGGCCAGGGATGTAGTGGAACACCAACTGATCACCCACAGCCAGTGAGCATGGGGCCCAGAGCTCAAACCCAGCTACTAGCAACACAATCAATCAGTAAGGATCGGGAAGACGCTGGAGTGCACACACACACACGCACACATATGCACACACGAACACACATGCGCACACATATGCACACACACACACACACACACACACACACACGGGATCATCGCAGATGTACATCTGCCCTTTCTCCTCAGTAGGGCAGCCCATGTCCTCACCACACACACCCATGGATCAGGTTTGCAGGCATGTCCTCTGCCAGTCAAAATATGGAAGCAAGGATGCTCTTTTAATTCAGTTTCCAGTGATCATCAAAGTAAGTATGGAATAGAAAAAGCAAAAAAGAAGGTACAGAAAGTACTGACCAGTTGAAAAGACTAAGTGTTTCTAGTGTGTGCCAGTCGTGGGTTTTGAATGTAGGATAGGGAGCTGTCCTTGAACTTTTGTGCTTCAGGCCAGGTATCTACCACTTGAGCCCAAACTCTACTTTTGGCTTTCTGGTGGTGAAATAGAGATAAAAGTCTCATGGACGTTCCTGTCCCGGCTGGCTTTGAACCCTTGATCTCGGTTCTCTGACTCCTGAGTAGTTAGGATTATAGGTATGAGCCACAGCTGCCTATCATGAACCTTGCTTATTCAGATTCTTACACTACTTTCATCATAGATAAACTTTTTATATGCAGCAGAAATACATGATGTTAGCAGGCTTGAAGTTATATTCCAACTTCCTGTGCATTCCTGTTCAGTTGGCATGAGATAAAGACTAAAGTTTTAGGACCCCACCGACAGACTCAGCTAATGTCCAGCTGCCGTCAGCTTCTGAAGGTGGCAGTAGGGGAGGGGGACAAATACGACATCACTGTATGACTATCAGCAATGCTATGATGTCAGTACACAATAGGCACGTGAGTGGAAGTGCATCTCTAGTCATCTCCAACAGGAAATTGCTTTCTAAGTTACAAATGGCTTACAGGTGACTTACACTTATTCCTAGTCTTGATAGTGACTTGCTGATAATGTCCTTCACTGTATCTGAGTTTCTTGCTATCACTGTTATTGGCTAGAAAAGACACGTCAGAAAAAAATGGTATATATTCAGAATGCAAATAGTATCATTATATGGTCATTTCCAAATTACTTTCTTTATCTCCCAAGCAAAATTTGTTTTCTGGTATTTAAAGGCAACTCCTGTGAAGAGCACAAACCTTGAGTAGAACTGTGTCTTTGTTTCTTCTTATAACATGAAGCCAGGAGAATGCATTGCAGACACATGAAAAAAGGCCACAGAGGTCAAAGCTGAATAAACAGCAGGGAATATGGAGGACAAAAGGCACTGGAATACCGTGCAAATACTGAGAGGACAAAAAGTGTTTACAAAGCCGACAATGCAGTGAAAATGTCTTCCAAGAGGCAAGGTCAAATAAGGACCTTTCCAGGGAAGACCTGCCTGTGGTCCATGAGCATGATCATGGACACTTTCCATGGGCTGAGCACAAATCAGTAGGCAGACACTTGGCTCTTCAGGAATAATGCTGCACCTCTGCAGCCTTCATGTCAGGAAATGTGGACCTCACTGAAGGCCATTTAAAAATGCAGAGCTGACCGAACAGATGTGTCTCTCAGCCCCGTGGACACTGGAGGAAGTCAGGCAGAGAGAAGTCTGCACTTTCCACACCAGACCTGTCCACTCTCCTTTCCCTCCAGCCATGAAGCAGGCTGTGAAATGGCTCAGATCATTTTCAAGGCATTCACTAGCAGCCATAGGGAAAGAGCAATACTATTTTTTGTCACGTAGAGCCCCCTTGAAGACCAAAGTACCATTTTATGATGTGTTTTGTTCATCACTATGAAGGTCTTACTACTCTACTACAATGTCAGCATATATATGTGACCCATTGTGGCAAGTATCAGTTGATATTCTCAAAGGCATTACAAGCGATGGGGTGAACACATCCTGACTCATGGATTTCAGGTGAACTGAGTCCTGATGTGAACAAGAGTGGGACATGATAACTTAGCATAATTTCTAAAGCAATATTTGAACATGGAGCTTTCTGTTCGGGCTCAAGAACACTATGTGGGACAATTGAGAAAATTTAAATATGAGTAGTGGGAAAATATGAAACAGATTGGAGTGTAGGTGAGTCAGGCAATACTGGACTAGAGTGTTTGAGTCCCGGGTTCAATTCCTACCATCACGACCACACACACACACACACACACACACACACGCAATACATATATATAATGTTTATGTGTATATACAAATATACCTTAAATGTATCTTATGTGTGTATAAACATTTGTATATTTTATGTGTGCATGCATAGAAAAGTGTATGTATACACTTGTGTGTTATGTTTGAATAGTCTCCTATATTTGCATACAATTGCATAGCCTTCTGTACATTCTATTAATGTAATATGTATGAATATATGTACACATATAATTTACACATACATATGTACATACACACACTATAGTTAAGTTTAGTAGAAAGGTTAGTATACATATATACGAACTCCGTTATTTTTAAGAAGCACGTAAGTTTCAGCATGAAGGACTATGATATTTGGTAAAGACTTTCAAAAATATGTGTGCTATCATGTATGCTGACACTCTTCTACAACAAGTTATAGAGAAAAACAATTATATGAAAAATTTTAAGTAAGAAACTTGGGGGAGAAGATTCTGATTTTCTGTTTAATATTTCATACCTCTCTTTTGGTTTTTTATTCCAAAAAAGTATGAAATTAATGATAACCACTCCACATATAAATAATAATAAAGGAAAACATGGTTTAATTCCAGGAAGAATACCTCCCTGAGTGATAGAAATGACCTTCTGTATGACAAAATGGTGACAAATTTTATATATTTAATATTAAAATTTGCTTCTAAGTTTATCTATGTTAGCTAAAATAAGTGAATAAAGTTTCATATTGTCTAGTATATATCAATTTTATATATGAAAGACATACATGTACAAATGATAATACACTCTTTTAAATGGTCTTCCTTTCATTTTTGATGTAGTTGTTATTTGTGCGGCTTGAACTCATGCTCTAGACTCTGTCCTTGAGCTCTTTTTGCTCAAGGCTAGAGGTCTAGCACTTTGAGACATAGCTCCACTTCTGGATTTGGGGTCCTTCATTGTCTATAAGAGTCTCAAAGGGACTTTACTGCCCTGCCCTGTTGGTCTCCCTTTCTTAAGTTAAAAACAAAAGCAAACAGAATTCACTTAGTTAGGTTTTGTACCTCATGGAGCTTGAACCCACAATCAGGGTATGTATCTGAGCATTGCCATTCAAGTCTAACACTCTACCACGTGAGCCACAGCTCCAATTCCAGCTCTTTTTGCAGGTCATTTGGAGGTAAGAATTTCAAGTTCTTTCCTCCCAGGCTGGCTTTCAACTACAGTGCTCAGATCTCAACACTTGTGGAGCCATGATTCAAGGCATGAGCCAGCTGGGTACAACAGGTATTGCATTTCAACAAAGTTTATCTCAATTTACACTAAAGTGGTTTAAAAATATATAATACACCTAGAAGAGTCAGCATGAATGCTGATGGATTTTGGAATAAAGGGAGCTATTCAACAAACAGAAGGACACAGTATTGTTCCAAAATAGAAGGTAATTGTCAATAGCATATAGTAATTGCACTAAGACACATTGCTATCACATTTACCTTCATAAATAACACCTAAGTGGAATCAAGCTCATCCCTCAATTTCTTTCTTTCCAAATTTTCCTCCTGTCATTGTTATTAAAATGTTCCCTTCCATTTGATAATTTTTAAAGTATTCTCCCCCTTCCAGCCTAAGCAAGTAACTAGAAATGTCCTCTCTGCTGTAAAAATAACTTACGAGGGGACTGTTCTTGACCTCATTGGTGAAGATTTGGAGTGGAATGCTGTCATCTGGGTCTTCCTCTTTTGCGAGGCTGGTATACCTGAGCCATTCAATAAGAACCCAAAGTAGTACATAATTAGCTTGTAACTGAATTTTCACATCAGTCTTTATAGTTAATATGCTTTCAATCTATATTTTGTTGTTCACAAACACTCATGAATCAATGATGCATTTGAATAAATGCAATAACATTGTAGTAAAGTAGGATAGGATTGAGAAGTGAGCAAAGTGTCCTGTACAGTTGTTGCAGTTACACATGTCCCAACACATAATGACATTTGGGAAGGAATCAGAGCCTGTTTTTCAAGTGTGACTATCTAGAGGGGAGGGCCAACACTTTCCTAGACAACTAAAAGCAACAGGTGCTTGGAGCTAGCTCCATGCCGCATGGGAACACAGATCATGCCAAACCTGGGGCTTGCCCCAGAGTCTGTGCACGGTTTCTAAGCTTCTGTGCTCCAGGCTATGGCTCTACCACGGGACCTCAATTCCTTTTCTGGATCTTCTGGGGGTTAATTGGAGATCAGAGTCCTTTGGACTCTCCTGCTCAGACTGCCTTCACACTGAAACCCTCAGCCTCCTGAGGAGGACGGATTACAGGATGGAGCCTCTAGTGCCTGATGACCTAAATATATATTTTCAGAGAATGTTAATTTATCATTTTAAGTGAAGGAAAACGTAGAGATTATAAACTGTCATAAAATACAGAATGTATGTTATTTAGAATTGCAGCCAGGATAAATAACTACCATAAAAAACGGGTGAGGGCTGGGGATATAGCCTAGTGGCAAGAGTGCCTGCCTCGGATACACGAGGCCCTAGGTTCGATTCCCCAGCACCACATATACAGAAAACGGCCAGAAGCGGCGCTGTGGCTCAAGTGGCAGAGTGCTAGCTTTGAGCGGGAAGAAGCCAGGGACAGTGCTCAGGCCCTGAGTCCAAGGCCCAGGACTGGCAAAAAAAAACAAAACAAAAAACGGGTGAGCATATATTAAGGATATTGGCTTTCAACTCTCCATTCACAAACAAAGTGATATATTAAATATAAACACTTGCTTAATACCTTTGCAGAAAAGAGTACCATTTTTCCTTTTGTTGGGTAGAACTGCAAATTAAAATGATAGACAATATTTAGTGACATTTCATAGACATGATCTTAAGAAGTCATGAAAGGTGAAAACAGTCAATCCATTGGTATCCATGTGAACACAGACAGAATCGACCCCAGTATTAACTGGGGTGTTGATGGACTGTGGCCTGTATGGTGATCTTAGCATGATGTTCAGTAGACTACTGTAGAAGAGGAGTAGATTTGAATGGAATCACTGCTACCTGTGATGGGAGCCCCCTCACCATGGGCCAGTCTCACACTTACCCTACATTCAGTTCCCCATGATAATACCAACAAACCTGGATGTGCTCTTCATTTAAGGAAATATAGTCATTCAGGTTAACGCACACAGAAGAAACATGTTTAGATAGAATATTCTTTATCCCGAAATACATAGAAAAATTTGCAGTTAACAAACAGGAAACATGAGAAAAACTGCAATGTTTCACTTCCTTAAAGGTTTTTCTGAAGTCCACGATGTCTCATAGCCTAGAAAACTTACTTTACATTTGCATGAACAATGATCAAGATCACTGTAACTCATGGTAGTGCGAGCTGGAATAGCTAAGTGATGAATGCAGAATCACTCCTTTGCTATTTCACTGCAGGTTCAGGGGCCAGCCATCAGTCTTACCTGAAGGTGGCCTTGACATTCTCCATGGGCCAGCCCAAAAGGAGGGACTTTCTGGAAGGATCAGCACCCTTCTCATTGTCCCCACATTCAGCCATCCACAGGGCACGCAGTGGGATAACATTCTTAATCTTAAAGCATTTCTTATACCTAAAAAGAGCAACAAACACCATGTCTCCTACTTTACATCCACAATATGTTGTGTTCAGAAATACTCTCCCAAACTACTCCCTTGATTTTTTTGCTGTTGTTTTTTTGCGCCAGTCCTGGGGCTTGAACTCTGGGCCTAGGTGCTGTCCCTGAGCTTCTTTGGTCAAGGTATAACCACTAAAGCCAAAGACCCACTTCCAACATTTTCTATGTATGTGGTACTGAGGAATTGTACCCAGGGCTTCATTCATGGGAGGTGAGCACTCTTCCACTAAGCAACATTCTCAGCTCAAACTATTCTCTTTGTTTTTGTTTTTATTTTAAACATTTTGAACTGTGGAAAAGAGCACATCGATCTGTCACATTCTCAATCGCAGTGTTCTATCCATGTTGCAGTCAGGCCTTTCTATGTAGTGTAGCCTGACCCTAACTCTGGTTCATACATCCAAGTCTGCATTCTGTGGCTACAGGATGGACAGCATGCCTGGTGGTGTGCTTCATTCTTGACCATATTCTCAACAGTAACAGCATTTAGGACATTCAGGGACAAGTGGGAAACAGACAAGGAATTCAATCCTTTGCAAACACAATTGAAAAACAACCTGTGGTCTTAAAGCCAGGGCTACGTAAATGCTATTTGCTATTGAAATGTATTTGTGCTTAGCAGGAGAGCTTGTAGTGCACACCTACTTGTTATTTGTCACAAGCAGTAAATCAGTGAAAAGGAAGAGGTGCTGTTTCTTCCTCTTGCGTTCTTCCTGCATCTGCACTTGGCTGTGGATGAGCAGGGTTCTGCTGGAATCCCCTGGGCACAGGGGTCTTTCCCAATGATTGTCCATGTTAGGAAGATGGCTTTCCTGCTGCACAGAAAAAGCCACACACAGTCAATGTCCAAATACAGGAGAAAGATTTGTGCCAAACTTTAATGGTGCCCAATGCTACCAGTCATCAACCTTGCCTTTAAAAATAACATCCAACGGACATTGTGGTATGGGTGGAAAAGCAAGGGGAAAGCTAGGTCAGTTTGAAAATGGATGCAGGACAGATACACAAACAGAGCCCTGGACCTTTTCCTCTTTAGGAGACGGGCGAAAGGACGAGGCCAGAAGCTGAATCTACTGTTAGAGGAGGAGAGGGGCTGGTGAGGGAGGGTGAGCCAGGGGAAATGAAAGAGCAAGGAGAAGCAATGATTATGGAAACTGACCACCCTTCTGTTTAGTTTTTAGAAGTTATTGGTAAATTGGTAAACTTGAAGAAAATCTGTAATGGTATGAATATCTGTGAAAAAAATAATTCCAATTTGATATTCTTATAGCATTATAAGTGACATAAATGTCCATTCTACAAATGTCCTTCCCATCTTATTTACATCATCTTCAAAATTTGTAGAGAGAGAAGAGAAAAACAACAAGTACTACATAAAATACCAACAAAGTCCTGAAATATCAAGTTTTACAGTTATTTACTGTAATTTACAGTTTTTTTTACTGATTTGTAAGGTGCACTATTGTTCTACAGGTAAGAGTAATTCTATGGGATCTTTAAAAATCTTGTTGGCTCAGGTATTTCCAGAGAGAGCCCAAATTATCATCCATGAAGACAAGCTCATGTCTCTGAAGAAATCTTTCTTTAGCTCAACTGCACTACACAGTAAAAATCACTGAAGCTAATTTTTTTAATGCAAAGGTAACCTAACAAATTGTTTCTTTGCTTGTTTACTGGGGCTTGACTGCTTGGCATGGGAGTGTGTCGCTGAGCTTCTTTTTCTCAAAGCTAGCACTCTCATGTTTGAGCCACAGTACCACTTCTGGCTTTTTGTGAGTTGTTTATTGGAGATAAAAGTCTCATGGACTCATGATTCGCAGATCTAGTCTCTGATGTAGCTAAGATTAAAGGTGTGAGTCACTGGTGCCCGACTGACCTACTAAATTCTCTCTCTAAACACTGTCGCCATTGAAATGAATCACAAGTCTGTGATTTCCTACATAAGGACTCCTCTCCTAACTAAGGAAGGAACTTGATAATGCCTGCTTATTCTCTCTTTTTTTTTTTTTTTTCACCATGCCCGGGGCTTGGACTCAGGGCCTGAGCACTGTCCCTGGCTTCTTTTTTTGCTCATGGCTAGCACTCTGCCACTTGAGGCACAGTGCCACTTCTGGCCATTTTCTGTATGTGTGGTGCTGGGGAATTGAACCCAGGGCTTTATGTAAACGAGGCAAGCACTCTTGCCACTAGGCCATATCCCCAGCCTCTGCCTGCTTATTCGTAAAACCACTTACAGAGCCATCCTTTTGGAAATCATTGGCACAGGGCCGCAATGGAATATTCTTCTGAAGTTCTTTCTCTTTTTGAACGTTGATATAGCTGAAAAGTTCAACAAAAATGAAAAAGACCACAAATGAGGTAGCAGTCTGAAAATATAGAATATCATACAAAAAAAAATAAAGTCAGAACGCAAGAGATAGCCCAAGGGAATGACATTGGGAAGCATGCCCATTGTAAATAAAAATTGCTTTGAGCAACACACACACATACACCGCCAGCTGTGGAGCTTGATCCTTGCACCTGAACACTGAGCCTAAGCTCTTTAGCTCAGGGCTAACACATTCTTACTTGATCCAGATTCTGACTTTCAACTTATTGGGAGATTCTTGGAGATAAGATTCTTAGCAACCTTTCATGACTGGGCTTGTTTGGAACCACAAGCCTCAGGTCTCAAGCTCTTGAGGAGCCAAGATGACAATGACCATGAACCTACATATGTACTTAGAAAATATTCCCTTAGGTCTAACCAGCTGACATTAAGAACAACTTAGGGTTTACAACCAAAATGCCTCACAAAATAAACAATACATTTTATTTATGAAAGAAGTCATGATAAATAATTTCTATTAAAAATGGGGAGAATCGATTGCTTTGCAGAGACTTATTCACTCACTAGCAAATTAAAATATTAAGTATTAACAGTTGGGAATTACCTTTGAAGTAAAGAGCACCATCTGTCCTTTAGCTGTAAAGAACTGCAATTGAAAATGAGAAACAATATTATAGTACATTTCATATTCGTGCTATGATTTTAAGTTGGTCCTTAGAGATAAAACGATTGGTGGTCCATTAGTGTCAATGTGAATATGGGTGGAATTAGAGTCCGGTCATAACTGGGGTTTGAAGGACTCTGGCTCTGACCAGTGATCTTACTATGTTGTGATTTAGACTTTAGTGTGGAAGAGAAATTGGATTGACACGGAGAAACTTATTTTCTACTGTGTACTGCAAGCCATCTCACCATAGGAGAGCTCACATCTGCACTGCCTTCAGTGTCCACAGTGATCACACACCAGACAGAGCAGGTGTGTTCTCAAATACAAAAATAGCATTATATACATTAAATCATATGAAGAAACTTGGATGGAACATTTTCAATTCAGTAAGCAAGGATAAATATTGGCTATAAAAATGAAAACATGGGAAAATTGCTGTTTTGTTTCCTTATAGAAATTTCAGAACTATAATGTGTTGTGTTATTTCCTAGGAAACATTCTCTTCATTGTTATGATCAGTAATCAACACCACACCAAGTCTTTAATGATTAATGCGAAGACAGCTAAGTTACTCCCAATTTGTATCTCCTTTGTTATTTCACTGTATGATTAATTTCTTCAATGTTTACATATCATACATAATAGTATTTTCTGCCTTACAGGTTTTAGAAACCTGGGAATTTAAACATACATGAAAACTGCCATGATTATTTATAATATTTGAACATTTGCTATATTTGTGTTTATCATCACAAACTTGTAGTTATATTCTCCTTCTCTAAAAAGATTGGAAATCAAAGTATGTACATATTACTTCTTCCAACCTGGCCTATATTTGCTTTAGTCATGCATTAAGCTTTTACAACTATTACCTGGGTATTGTAAACCAGATCACTTGAAACATTAATATTTGAAATTTTGTTTGGAGGTATTGTGTGTGTGTGTGTGCGTGTGCGTGTGTGTGTGTGAAAACACCATGAGTGGAATCACTGGGCACTTAGCTATCCACTATTTATCACTGTACGAAACACAAGACTGTATTCTATGTCTGCTTGTTTTTTATTTCCATCAATAACACCTCTTCTTTCCAATGCTGTGCTGTCCTGAAAAGTATTTCACCAGGTGAGTGAAGCCCACCTTAGATTGCCCCTAACCTGCCTATATATACCCACACACAATGCCTATTTACTGAGGCCATGTGGCAGAAACGAAATAACATCCATCTGCCACAGAGCGAGGAGAGGCTGAACTGTGCAATAGCTTTAGAACTAATGGAGCTTAAAATGACCTAATAGCCACATTTTAATTTTCCCTTAAAGAGTAGTTTTGGGGGAATGTCTCCTCTTCTCTCTCTGAGTTTCATCAGCTTCCTTTCATTTGCATCCTGAGTACCCACCAAGAAATAAGAATGCTTGGGCTGGGAATATGGCCTAGTGGCAAGAGTGCTTGCCTCATATACATGAGGCCCTGGGTTCGATTCCTCAGCACCACATATACAGAAAATGGCCAGAAGTGGCGCTGTGGCTCAAGTGGCAGAGTGCTGGCCTTGAGCAAAAAAGAAGCCAGGGACAGTGCTCAGGCCCTGAGTTGATGGCCTAGGACTGGCAAAAAAAAAAAAGAAATAAGAACCCAGAACATTCCAAGAAATGCCACGGAGAAGACCTGCAGAGACGGGCACACACATGTCCACATTCCCAATCATTTTGATAATTTTTCCAAGATGAATTCATCAGAGAATTAACAAATAGACAATGTGACAATTATATGTCTTGTTTGTCTCAATCTTCTGACGATGTGTGCAGTCTCTGCAGAGGGGACAGGTGAACTGCATGCTCGACGTATGCACAGGTGGAAGGTGAGGGATGGTTTTGAGACCATGGATGATACACATTACACTACCTTGTGAATCCCTGTGTTTGAATTCTCCATCTTCATGCAGGCTTAGAGATGTGTGCTGGAAAATTCACCTGTACTTTATCAGTAAAACCCTTTTCAGAGCAATTCAAGCCCTTTGCTGTTTGCCGACTTAATTTATGGAATTAAAATTATCTCCACAGGGAATTATTGGGAGTGTGAAATAAAATTGTCAATCATACTTGCAGGGTTCACTAATACTCGCTGACTAATTTCAATTATTGTGATGCACTACATAGGTAACACCTTGGCCTCCCCAGTCTGAGCATCCACCCTCCCCCAAGAAGGTTCTCTAAACCTCCTGAAAACCACTGGTACAGCCAGTGCAATACTGACCCATTTGAAATGGTGGGGTGTGTGCATTGAGGGTCATTAAAAAGGTCAAATGTGAGGGAGGAGCCTAGAAAGCAATCATATCACAACATTTTTGTCTTGTAGTAAATTCTAAATGAAATTGCATCATCCTTTCCATCTTTTCTGGAAAATTTGCATGTGGCTTTGTCGATCCACAACTACCTGATATCTGTTAGTCTTACCAGAAAGTAACTTTGAATTTCTCCTGGGACCAGCTCAAGAAAAAGGACTTCCTGGAATGCTCATTGCCCTTTTCCATTTTCTCCCCATATTCGGCCATCGACAGGATATGCAGTGGGATCATATGCTTTATCTTAAAGCATTTCTTATATCTGCAAAGAGAATTAAACTCCATCACTCTTACTTTGTTATCCTTTTTGTCAGTCATAGGGTTTGAACTGAGGGCCTGGGTGCTTTCTCTGACCTTTGTTTCTCAAGGCTAGACCTCTATCACTTGGGCCAGAGCTCTACTGACAGCTTTTTGGAGGGGAATTAATGGTCAGTTTTATGGACTTCCTGCACAGCCTGGCTTTGACTCACATTCCTCAGGTCTCAGCCTCCTGAGTAGCTGGGATTACAGGTATGAGCCTGCTGACCTAAGATTCTTAGTTTGTTACTTACCAATTGGGAAGTTTGACTCAGGTTAACTGAACTCATTATTCTCTAATCACTCTAATATTTTGTCATATTTAGCTCAGATAAAGCCAATCATATCTTCATTCTTTTGCTTGTTTTATTTGCTTTTGGAGACAGGGCCTTTGTATGTAGCCTAGCCTAGTTTCTTCCTCTGAATCCTTCCTGCCTCAGACCCTCTGTGCTGGGACTACAGGGATGGGCCAGCAGACGGGATCTTCTTCACTCATGACTATGCTCTCCACAGGAGCCAACAAAGGAGCTGCATGTGTACTTGGAAATAAAGAGGGGTAACAAATGGAAGGGCATTTTGTGGTGGGCAGGAGAGCATGTGGTCCACACATACTTGGTATTAGTCACGAGCAGCACATCAGTGAACAGGAAGAGGTGCCGCTTCCTCCTCCTCCAGCCTGTTCTCATGTGCACCGGGCTGTGGATGAGCAGGGCTCTGCCGCTCACCTCCGGGCACACAGGTCTGTGCTGCTGAGCGTCCTCCTCAGGAAAATGGCTCTCCTGCTGTGCACAACACCACACACAGTCAGGCTCCACTATGGTGTAGAGCTTTGTGCCAAGTGTAATGGGGGCACAGTGCCACCCGTGGCCCTCCCAATCCCAGCCTGACTCTATCACTCACACCCAGGGTGCTTGGTTATTTGAGTTTTAACACAAACAGAAAAGCTGTATCACTTTTTAAGACATGAGGAGGTTAGATATAGGAACAGAGTCCTGGACCTTTTCTTCCCAAAGAGATGGGGGAAAGAACAAGGCCAGAAGCTAATGCACCTGTTAGAGGAAGGAGAAGGATCTGGTAAGGGAGGTGAAATGATAGAGCAAGGCTAAGCAGATGGCCACCGCAAAGTGACCAAATGCCATCTCTCAACTTGAGAAAAGCATTTTTGGGGCATAGCATTGTAATGCCTAGGCAGAAGATCGATAAAATCTAAATAATTTAGGTAGCAAGATGTCAGTGGGGCTAGGATAATGAGTCATTATTTAAAATGTACCTATGGCCTTGCCTACAGAATTGAGTTAGAATAAAACTGTTTTCCTTCTCCATGCCTAGGGAGTTAAAATTAGTCCCACTGGGCCACAGCCAACTATTAACAATGGTATTCCCTAGCAGCTATTCTAAGAAAATGCCAAGGACTAAGACTCTAGGAGACATATTTCTTTTTTTTTTTTTTTTTTTTTTTTTTTTTTTTTTTGCCAGTCCTGGGCCTTGGACTCAGGGCCTGAGCACTGTCCCTGGCTTCTTCCCGCTCAAGGCTAGCACTCTGCCACTTGAGCCACAGCGCCGCTTCTGGCCGTTTTCTGTATATGTGGTGCTGGGGAATCGAACCTAGGGCCTCGTGTATCCGAGGCAGGCACTCTTGCCGCTAGTCTATATCCCCAGCCCCTAGGAGACATATTTCTAACCCCCTTTTTTTGCAATAAACTTCCCATCTTCATCCAATCAGCAGGTGGTGGAGAAGGCCTCAAGGTCTAGCGGTAGCTAGATAAGGACTAGACAGCCCTGCAGGATAACACGTCTGTCATGAGGGCCCGGACTAAAGTAGCTGCCCCCATGAGCTAGGCAACCACCTTTTCCAGACCTGTTCCCCCCACCAGTTGCACCAACCAGCTTTTGAATTTCTTATTTTCCCATGGCACAAAGTAATTTGCTGTATGATACTATGATGCATGGGACGCCCCTGACAACCCTATAAAAACCCTGCTAGATAGAGGGGTGGGGCTCTCAATCCAGATCTGCTGCATCAGTGAAGGTGGTGAGTCCAGGCTCGAGCTTGCAATAAAGACTCTCGTGTACTTGCATCGGAATCGGTTCCTTGGTGGTCTTGGGGGACCCCTGAAATCTGGGCTTATCAGCATGAATATTCTTGAAGAAGCAATTCCAAGTTGCTTTCATTTTTACAAGAATTGTGACACAACTGTCCCTCCTTGAAATGTTATCCCCATCTTATTTATATCAATATTCTGTTTTGGAGAAGGGAACAGAAGAGAAAGAACACCGAGTAGGATGAGACACCCCTAGAGGAAGCACTTAGGTGTGCTGGCCACACTGTGGTCCTGTGGGCAGCGCTGTGGCTCTGTAGGGCATGGTGATGGCACGGGAGAGTGTGGACAGCTCTGCTTGCTGCTCAGGCACTGGCAGAGCCTCCTCCACACTCCCTGTGGAGCCTCACTCTGCTTCCTCTGACAATGTGAGGACAACTGTCCTCACCTCAGCCCTGCACAATGTGAAAAGGGTCGCTTTTCATGAACGGGGCTGAAGGGCAGAGGCAGTTCACAAGGGTCAGGAGAAAGGAGACAGAACCCTGGCCAGGGCCAGGGGAGGAGGCACCTCAAAGCAGGTGTTTTCCCAGACTACCTGGCGCAGGGCAGCCATGCATGGAGGGCGTGGTGGTAGCAGTGAACACTTGTATTTGTCCATTTCGAGGCTCTGGACAGCAGACATGGCTGCAGCTCCAACAGAGACCGCAGTCAACTGCCTGGAATCTGAGCGCTAGGAGTTCCTCTCTCTGTGACATCACGGTTCTAAGGCTCATGCCCCAACTGGCAGGATGGCACAGCCTCTGCCTTCCTGAGTGGCTCCTTTCTTTTAAAAATCTCTTTCAGATAACCGTAAGCATGCTTGCCATTGTAAAATATAATGCACATTAAATAATTTTTTGTTTCCCTTTATTTTGGCCCTGAATTGTAATACATTGTAGCAGAATGAGCATACTTTTTGAAATTACACTACTACAAAAGTGCCTCAGGATTGGAATTTAATAAAGAAAACAGGTTTAATTCACTACCATGAATTGTGGCTAACTGCCACAAACCAGGTCTTCCTGAAACTTGGCCTTTTGACAGTGCCACCTAGATTAGGTCCTATCTCAATGACCAGGAGCACTGTTGAGAGAGCCTAAGCTGAGATAGGACACTGGACTGGGTACAGTCCAACAGGAGTTGCTTCATAGTACAATCCTCTCAAGAAAACCAATCAGACCTCTAGATCTTTAGTCCTTCACAGAGCAGCTCCCAGGCCCTTTCCGGGTGTTTTCCAGGGGTCCCTCTTCCTGAAGACCCCAACATCCCTCAACACTGCTCTCTGTGTACAAGCTGTCCACAAGAGGCCCTCAGGTGCCCAGTCAAAGCCTGGCCAAAGCACCGAAATAATTCCTGAAGACACTAGAATCCAGTTATTCCACTTAGAGAAATATCTGTTATTTTACCTTCCACAGCCACCCCCAGGGCCTTGCCCCCACCCCAGGTTTGAACCCTCGCTAGTGCTCATCTGTTTACGTCTGTAATTTCATCTTCAGAAGAATGCTCTATGGCCTGGTCTACACTAGCGAATGCATTTTTACGTTTGCTTCTGTTTTCATAATTGCAAACCCATCCTTCCATCGCCAGCATTTATAAGTTCAGTTCTTGGTATCTTCTTTGTAATATCCTATGGTACAAATTTTCTTTCTCTCCCACTTCCTTCTTTTTTCCAGGCATTTGACTGGAACTCAGAGCCAGGCCATTTTCTCTGATCTTAATTTGCTCAAGGCTAGCATTCTCACCGCTTGAGCCACAGCTCCACCTCCCACTCTTTTTCTTTTCTTTTTGCTTTTGGCCATTTATTGGGGATCACAGTCTGTTCTACTTCCTTGCTCAGTTGCGCTTTAAACCATCCTCCTCAGCTCTCAGTCTCCAGAGTTGCTGGGATCATAGGAGATTCACTGACACTCAGCTATTTCTCTGTTTAATTCACTTTTACAAATAATTGACCACCCTTACAAGGCGCTCTCATCACATGCATTCCTTCTGTTATTCAGAACCCTCCTCACCCGCACTTCCAGTGAGTTCCTTTCGCTGTTTTCATGCACACAGGAATTTTCTTCAATGACCCAGGAGAGTCTCTTTGACCTTGTGCCCATGTAGGGCTTTCGTGTGGCTTCCACTTTGGGGTATTATGAATGAGCTGCTCTGCGGGTATGTACAGAGCAGGACTGAGAATCTGTTACCTGCAGTCCCCAGGCCTTGCAAACCTCTCAGAACCCTTGCACATACACACTTATATCAGGCTCACATGGAAGGACACCTGTCTCCTAGGGAGGCCACAGGTCCAGTCACCATGATTCAGAACAAACACAGGAAAACCTTGCTTGAATGGACAAATTCTAAGCAAGCACAAGAGAGGCACAATTCCCATGGTGGTAAGTAGAAGACAGTAATGCAAATCCATTAGCCCTTCTAGATTTCATGAAAGCCTCTCAAAACCAAGCTGAACTTGAGGAAGCATTCAGGCTGTCACCTCCATGGTATCCACCTGGTTTCACAGTTTTATTACCACATGCTTATTGTGCATACTAAGGAATTCACTGGGCTATTTCCTTACATGCATCAGCCTGCACTGACCAAATAACACCGACCTTTCTACATCTACCTTCCCAAATTCCAGGAGTACCTACATTATACTGACAAAATGTTAACAGAAGGAATGTCATAGAAAAGCCCATGTTTGTTTTCCAGAGAGAGGTGGAAATGGTGTCATCCAACTAAATCAAGTACATATATTAGGAAAGAGAGAACATGAGTCAGACACAAGGGTGGGATGCGTTGTAGATGTTCTTGAATGGGATCTAAAAATATCCAGAACTCTCCTGAGCCACGGTGGCTTAAGTGTATAACCATAGCTATTCAGAGTGTTGAGATCTGAGCATCATGGTAAGAGGCCAGCCTGGGTGAGGAATCTTGGCAGACTCATCTCCAATTAGCTACCAAAAATTCTGAATGTGGAGCTGTGGCTTATGTGGTAGTGTGCTATCCATGAGGAATAAATCTCAGAGACAGTTTCAGTCCCTGAGCTCAAGCCACTGCCCCCCCCCACTCTCTCTCTCTCTCTCACACACACACACAAACACACACACAGACAAATAAACTGAAGGTTTTCAAAGGATGACAAACTGGTAAAAAATAATTGTAGACCACCACGTGCACACACATATCCAGGATTCCAATGACGATATTCAAGGGATGAACAAACGGTGAAATAATTTTAGGCCAAATTTTTCAAATATATTTTCAGGATCATTACTGGACTTCTGCCAACAGTATTCCAATCACCTGCATTGTAGAATACACAGGGTTTCTTCCTGAAGGTTTTCTCTATGAATTACTTAAGTTGATGCAGGTTTGTCTGTCCAGAAAAAAACTAAGGCATTGCCAAATATGAATTAGGAAAACCTTAATAACAATGCACAAGACAATGCATGAATGGAATAGAAAACCATAGTGTTAATAGAGGAGAATATTGGTATTTGATTTTTTTTTTCTATCTGGTCTTAAGGCTTCAACTCTAGGCCTAGGCTCTGTCCCTGAGCGTTTTCTTTTTTTTTTTTTTTTTTTGTCAGGATGATGCACATAGGGGTTACAGTTACATGCTTAAGGTAGGGAATACACATAGATTTCTTGTCATATCTGTTATCCCCTTCCTTATTTTTCTCCCTCCTTCCCTCCCCCGTCTCTCACCCCAACCCCTTCTTTTCTTCAATATTATTTTTTCAAAAACAAACAAATCTTATCCTTAGTCTACATTGTTGCTCTAGTATACAATGCTTATATCCTCTAAGGTTAATAATTGTAAAGCAATTCCTTCCAGATCAGGTGATCTATATGTATATTTCTCTCTCTCTCTCTTTTTTTTTTTTTTTTTGCTTAGTGTAATCTGCTCCTTCTTTTTCTGATTTTCCCCCTTTCCTGTTGCTCTTGAGCTGCTTGGTTTGTTCTCTTCAGTGCCCTTTGCAGCTGTTGGGCCCTTTCTAATGTATCCCCACCCCCTTTTTTTCCATTCATTCTGTGCCCTCCTCCCAGCTTCTATCAGATGTGTACCAGTGTACATCTTGTGTGAGGCAAAGGGAATAGAGTCCTTTAGTTTCTCTAAGACTGATTATGAAGAAGTCTTTTGCTTCCTTATCTTAGGTGTTCTTACAGCCTGGATACTAAATTATGTTCATATGATTTTATGTACATGTGAATTAGTGTTTGTGTTTCACTTTTGGGTACCTTTCTCCCAAGGCTGATCCTTTATATTTTTAATCTCCCTGTGAAATGGTACCTTGGGTCCCGCTTTCTTTGTTGTGTCCCAAAGCCTTTATGCTCAAGTTTAGTGCTCTACTCCTTTGAGCCACAGTTCCATTTCTGGATTTCTGGTAGTTAATTGGAGATAAGTGTGTATGGATTTTCCTGCCTGGGTTTGCTTCCAACCACAGTGCTCAGATCTCAGCCTGTTGAGAAGCTAAGATTACAGATGTGAGCCACCAGCACCCAGTTGGTGTGTGAATCTAAGCTGATATCTTAGAGGAAACGTCAGCCATACACAGAATTCATTGCTGATTCATTTTTATTTTCCCCACAGGGTCTCTGATATAGGCTGAAGATATACCTGCCCAACTAAAGTGTTTGCTTTGTAATTTTTGAAAGTATATTTACATTTCCCTTATTATTTGCTTTTCTGGAGACAGGATTCCACAAACAGTCAGCAGGCCGCACTGTGATGTGCAAACCAAGGTAACTTGAATGGACTCAGCCGCTGTGCATTTCATGAGCTGCCTTATACAGGGGGGGAAATTTAAAACTTTTGCTTCTGAAACTTCGTTTGCTTTTTATAAACATGTTTGGCCAAACTGCATAAAATAAGTCCACAAAAAATGCAGACAAAGTGTAATATGTGAATCTATAAACAAAAGATGGTAGGTAATAATACACTCTTTTATATTTTTCAATAGTTCAGCTGTAATCAGACCCTGTACTTTTATTCAGTGGGACTCAGGACTTCACAGTTTACTGGGAGCGTGTGTGTTGAGTGCTCACACTGGTAACAACGTGGGGTTGAGGGGAGGGGACTCTCATCTGGACCTGGTCTGTGGGCACTGGAGCCTGTGAGAAGATCTGTTTCCTGTCTTATGTCCATGGTTGGGGTGTGCGGCTCTTCTGAGGATGAGTGTCATTCCAATCCCGTGTTCCTCCTGTGATGCCCATCACTACCCTGGGATGGGGACACCGTTTCTGACCTCTCTTGGGAGGTGAGGATACTCCATTTTTTCTCACCCTTCCTTTTTTTAATTTTAATTCTCTGTGGGATTCTTGCTTCCCTTTTTTAATCTATCTGGGATAATTCAACACATGCACATCATGCCTCATAGTTTTAGTTCATTCTGCGTGTTTTTCTCTGTGTGTGTGAGTGTGTGTGTGTGTGTGTGTGTGTGTGTGCATGTGTGAGCCAGGTCTGAAGCTCGAACTCATGGCCAGGGCAGTCTTCATGAGCATAACAGGACCCAAGAGTATCATTGGTTTCCTCCCAGGATGGCTTGGAACCCTGACCCTCAGATCTCAGCCTCTCAAGTAGCTGCGATTATAGGCACAAGCCTCCCGTGTCAGGCTTGTTTTCAGTATTTACCATTCATTTTCCCTCACTCTTTATGGCATAAGTGGATCCCATGTGCTTATGAGAATAAATATTTTTAAAGAATAAGCAACTACAAGTGCTTGCTCTAAGCCATGTCTGTGGTGATGTCGGTTCCTGGAGACATTGTCTCACCTCTTTTAAGGAGTAAGATGATGGAGGCACCGAGTAAGGGACAAATCTACCATAATTTCTCAGAGAGCATATTGTCTGCTCGTGCTTCCTTCAGCCCTTCTAACAAACACATTTTGGGGATCACTGGGCTAAAGAAGGGAGAGCTCACAGCTGATGAAGAGAAATACAAGACATGGGGTAGCAAAGGTACTTGACCTTGCATTTTCAGGACCTTTCACTTACAGGAATAATCCTGCATAATAACGAACGCCATGCTGTCTTATAGCTTGTCTTTCAATGCCCTCTGCAGTCTTTACCTACACATTGACTTCTAGCTTAGCTATGGGACCCTAGACTGTGGTCATAGTAATGAGAACAGAACTGAAGTGTATACCTTTTTCCCATCTGGTTCTAGAAAAGTGTTTGTCCTCCACATGAATGCTTAGGTCCTTGTCAAACATGTGGAAACCTCCCAGAGCCAGTGCAAAGTACAGATGCCTAAGTCAGCCCCATTCTAGGGACAGCAAACCTTGCTGCACATGTGCAGAACCAGAACAGCTGTCCAGCTGAGCCTCCCTCAATGGGCCAATATAGGGGAGGACTCAATAACACGGCTGGCCAGCACACAGAATCATGTATTCATTTTATTACATCAACAATTCCTGTAAGAGTATATATGTGAAGAAAACTTAGTGTCCTAAGGGGACTGGAAAGGATTTTAGATTTGGAAAGACAGGAGGAGGAAGGGGGAAGCCCAAAGATGGTGAGCTGGGCTTCAGCGGTGCTGACACAACCATCGATTCATTGTCACTACCTACAAAGAAACAAGAACAAAACAAGAAATCTCTGTATAAATAGTCTCCAAGACTTATGTTAAATCCTGACAAATAGGAATATTCTAGGTCTTCCTCCAAGCAATGAAGTAAACAGCACAAGAACATGAAGGGCAAAAATAGAAGCATGAGATATAAGCTCTCAAGTTCTAAGTCTAAGCTCAAATCTATGAGATGAATCATGAGGAGGAAGCTATAATTATCTAGGTTGAAAGAATGGTATCTGGATTTTCTGAGAAATTTCAATTTGTGAAGTTATATTTTCACAAGTTGCCTTACACAGTTGTCCTCAGGTTCTGACAAGATGTTCTCTAAATTTTGGACCTATACGAAGTAAGTGAGAGGTGCACTATAGTATTTGATAACAAAGAAATCTTGTCATGGATTTGGTCTCGTGAGAGTGTAGAAAACTCATGCAGAATTGTGATCAGCCTAGGGAATACCAGGAGGTGGGGCCCTGGCCTGCACCATTACCCTCAGGACAGAAGCTTCTGCAGCAGCCAGGACCCAAAGCATCTCCCAAGCCTGCTCAGCCTCACTGCTTGTCCTCCCCAAGGGCAGTTCAACTATTCATTTCAATGATGCTGCTTCCTGAGGCCACCTCACATCCCCACAGCACCTGAGCTCTCCTACCAGCCCACAGGGAAGTCCTCAGTAAAGATTTGGGCAGTGTTCTCAATCAAAAACTGCACCAGTGCCACCTGCAATGCAAAAGGGGACACAGAGCTCTCCTATCATTTGGCAGTTATCAATCCTCTAAGGAATATGAGTATGAAAGCAAATCGGCAGAGCATTGAGGAATGTGGAGAGAACCTTGCAATATACATTAAAAATAATCTATGAACCAATTTTTTTAAAGACACAACTGAGAAGCTATGGAGGGTGTTTTCAGGCCAGAAAACAAAGGAATGGTCCAGATAATTACTTTGCTTCGTGTCATGCTAATTAAATGCACTTTTACTATTTTCCCTTCCTTCCCTCTCTCCCTTCGTTCCCTCTCTTCCCTCCTTCCCACCCTCCCTCCCTATTCCTTCCTTCCTTCCTTCCTTCCTCCCTCCCTCCCTCCCTTCCTTGCTTCCTTCCTTCCTTCATCTTTCTCTCTTTCTTTTTTCTTTCCTTCCTATGGATTTAATCCAGAGCCTGAATCCAACCTGTTGGCCTTAATTTTGTTTTGAAATTGGGTCTCATTCATTTAGATGGGGCTGGCCTTGAAGTGATGAATCTCCCTCCCACTGGCTCATGGTTTAGCTGGGATTACAAGTATGTTCCACCACACCCAGCCCAATTGCCTGCATTTTGTCATGGTTGTGGTGTTATTTATTTTAAATTTCCAATTCATTTTACTGTATTCAATGATTTCAATTCCAGGAGAGTTAAGAAAATTATTGAAAATCCTTCAATGTTTCCCTGAGTAAGCTTTTAGAAAAACATTATAATTTGAATAATGAAAATTTTAACACAGATTAATTATGGTAGGGGAAAAAAACCTGGTATTTTGTGTGGCTAAGTTTCCATGAACATGTTATGGGCAAAACAGAAATACCAAATAAACCTAGGAATCTTTCCTAAACTTTTTGGAAAAAACAAGTTACTGCTGCAGTTAGCAGTCAGGAATGGATTCCTAAATAGGCCAGGACTTTAGAGGTCAGGTGATTGATAGAATGAGAAATAAAAAGGGAATAATTTGGGCTGGGGATATAGCGTAGTAGCAAGAGTGCCTGCCTCAGATACAGGAGGCCCTAGGTTCGATTCCCCAGCACCACATATACAGAAAACGGCCAGAAGCGGCGCTGTGGCTCAAGTGGCAGAGTGCTAGCCTTGAGCGGGAAGAAGCCAGGAACAGTGCTCAGGCCCTGAGTCCAAGGCCCAGGACTGGCCCAAAAAAAAAAAAAAAAGGGAATAATTTGAATTTTACCTAAAATAAAAAGTGGATTTGTGCAAACTGAAACAATATCCAACATTTCAAAGACAAATTACTTGGCCTGTGAATGATGACATGTTCCCTGTAGGGAATTACAGATTAACTTTACAGGGCCAGATAAGCAAAATGTATGCTCTTTTATGCTTCCTGCATCATTTGGCTCTTCTAGTCACTGAGACTAGTTTTCTGCTTCTTCTGGACTCTGATTATCTTAGGGTGTTTAATGGCATAATTGTCTGAATTAAAATTTTTAGAGAATTAATTAGCACAGATCTACTTGATGACAAGGAGCCCAACTGGATTCTACTTTCTCTGCAGTCATAGATTCCTGCTTCTTTCTTTTTTTTTTTTTTTTTTTGGCCAGTCCTGGGCCTTGGACTCAGGGCCTGAGCACTGTCCCTGGCTTCTTTTTGCTCAAGGCTAGCACTCTGCCACTTGAGCCACAGCGCCGCTTCTGGCCGTTTTCTGTATATGTGGTGCTGGGGAATCGAACCTAGGGCCTCGTGTATCCGAGGCAGGCACTCTTGCCACTAGGCTATATCCCCAGCCCCCTGCTTCTTTTCTTAATAACACCCCCCCCCAACCAATTCTTTGCTGTTGTTTTGTTTTGCCACTCCTGGGGCTTGAACTCAGGGCCTGGGCACTCTCCTTGAGAGTTTTGCTCAAGGCTAGTGCTCTACCACTTAAGCCACATCTCTATCTCTGGCTTTACTTATTACATTTTTTTAGTAGTATTTTGGAGATAGGTCTTATGGACTTCCCTGCCCGGGCTAGTTTTAAACTTCAAGCCTTAGAGTTCTGTCCCTTGGTTATGTGGGGTTGTAGGTGACAGCCACCAACCCCTGCTGACCATGCATCTTTTGGTCTCTATGACAAGAGGAATACCAAGCTAACCCCTAGACTCTATGAATGAATGTCTCTCCAGTCATTTGTTCAGTGGACTAGTTGCATTCTTGTTATGTTTTCAGTGTAATCTGGAAAGAAGAATAAAAAAGCTTTTTGAAAAATGATGATTGAGGAGACCCATTTATTTCTGTCCCATGTGAGTTACATTTTATGTCAGAGATTTAAATACATTTTACATGCTTTCTGGAAGCGAGTATTACCTCTCTCTTTCTAAACAGCTCTGTGTTTTTGGTCCATCTGAACAGTAGTTATGAATGCCTCACAGACTAGATGATGCCGTGGAACTGGCTGTGTTCTTGCTTTGAATGTGAGTGAAATCTGAATTCAGAACTCCCAATGTCCTGGCTTTCAAACAATACTCCCCGCCCATAATGTTATTTGGAAGGCTCACATGTACAGTGCTTGCAATTTCTACAACAAACTCCCTCACACAAGGTTTCTTGTGGTCACAGCCCAAGAAGAAACACCTGGAAAAGATGCAAGGTTCACAGCATGTGGCAAGGGTTTCAGATTTGGGGGCATTTGCTGCAGCCCCTGGCATTTCACATTTAGAAGACTTCAATTTAGACCTAAATGTGTCAGTTCTGATAAACAAATCATATTGAGATCCCAAAGCTAGGAAATCAGGCCAGCAACCAATTTTCCCTTGCTTATAATTTATCTAGTTTGAAATATGTACGTAAGTAGTGTAGGCTGCATAGTTTTTATAAAATTTTGCTTGTAGCACTAATGACATACATAGTGGTATTCTATCTGTAATCTCAGTTCTGTGATAAATCTGTATTTATATTTTCTTCTTATTGTCTTTCTCATCAAACTTATCCAGCAGCCTTGACCCCCCCTTCTCCGGTTTGCACTGTAAATTCATGGACTACATATGGTTTGCTCAGAAGTGAGAATGATTGTTCTGTCATACAGCACCTGGAAATTCAGAGTAGCTCTGTGAGTTTCAGTATACCACAATCTGAAATTGAAAATCATAAAAGAAAAGGCTAAGGTTGATATCACCTTTTACTTGGTGGAGTTAAGTGAGACTGGGCAGAAATGACTGCGAAAAGAATGTTCGAAGAGTGAACCTTTCTTTTTTCACTTCTCTCTCTCCTTTCTGTCTCTCTCAATTTCTCCCTTTTCTCCCTCTAGTACTTTTTTCTTTCTCCTCCCTCCTTCCTTCCCTCTCTCTCTCTCTTATCTCTCAATTTCTTGCCCCCCTTTTGGTCTCTGTCTTCTTACTTTCTCTCACTCTTACACACACACAATCCCTCTATTTGTTGTTTCTTTGCTGACTCCTTGTGCAGAAATGCTGGGATTTATTAAAAGGGATTCTTTTCTTCATTTATTTTTATAGTATACAAAATAACTTAGAATAGCAGATAACAGTTTAAACTGCACGTTCACGTATTGCTTATTTTTAGAAAGAACAGGATTTGTCGTAATTTATCATTAAGAAGTAGTAAACATTGTAAGACACGGTGTGTCCTGATTGAAATATTATTTAATGTATGTGTTCACTAAAGCATCACAGGATATCCCAATAAATATGATAATTTTAGGTTTTGAAGTATCAGATAAAAAGTCAAAATACTTTCCAAAGCTAAATAAATGAATTCTCTTACAGAACAGTTTATTTTTCTTATCAACTCTTCTCTTCTTTGCTATCCAATGTTTTCTTTTTTTCTGCATCCTAACTTGAAATCTTACAGCCACAGAATCCTATATTCCAGATGACAAGTCTTGAAATTTAAAGTTGTGATTTTGTTTTCCTGCCAAATTTGAATCTTAGCTCAAGGATAATACATTATGATGGTAAATTACAGGCATTTCCAGATCTCCTTAAAATACATTTGTGTGTTTTGGAAAGCAATCTAACACTTGCTATCTATAAAGAAATAATGGAGCTATAATTCACATTCATTCTGGGAGGTGCAGAGTGCTATCTTTTAAAACAAGAACACAGAAAGGAACTAAAATTTAGAGAGAGGCAGAGAATGCTTCTTTTAAAAAAATGAAGAGAAATACTTGCTGTGGAGGCACTGGTGTGTGTTAGTGCACAAAACCATGAGGGAAGAGGCAGACCAAATTACCCAGCCATAACTGTGCCAGGCCCTATGGGTGCAGAAGCTGGGATTTAATGAGACAGGCAAAACTCAAATATTGAGCATTTATTTAGATCCATGTTTTCAGGCTCATAAGACTTGTGTGCAGATCTGGAAATAAAATAGTAAAGCCGAGTATCGAGAGAAGTCCAGGGCTGCTTCAGGGTCAGGATCAGGCCTGCCTTCTCTACCTCAAGAAGAACCAGGGAAGATGCCTCCTGTCACTGATGAGGGGCAGGGCTCCCCTTCACTCAGTTACAGAGTTTCTGGCTTGTAGACATGTTAGGCAGTTAAAAATAACTGGTGTCAGACAATCCTGAAAAATACAGAGCAGCAGGTGTGTTCAACTTCAAAAAATTAAAAAACAACTTAAGTGCAGGTCTTAAAGTCCCATTGCACAGAATATTTGAGAAGCAAAGGATGGGAAGGACCTAGCTATTCAGAGGAAAGGAGAGAGCTGTCTGAACGCAGCACAGTGCACCACGAAGGGGACACTTGTCAAATGGGATCTGGGCAGAGGCAGCCGACACCTGAGGAATTGTGCAGCCTATGGTTTGCCAATAAAGCGGTATGTCTGTTTCTTTTCCACCTTTCATCCATCCCCTCTCCTTCCTTGCCCCCTCCTCTTTCCCTCTCTTTGTTCCTCCCTCCCTCCCTTCCTTTCTTTTCCTCTCTACTTCCCTCCTTCCATCCTTTCATCACAAGTAATCATAATCCTAGGAAGGGAAATAAACGTCTACTAAAGAGCATCTCCTTGTCTGCTTTCAAGAGTTATAACCTTCCTTTGGCAAAATTGCTTGCTAGCAGGGTTTTGTCTTCCTGTATGGAGTAATTTCATGCTTTGAAAGGAATAAGTCAACACATTGACCTCAACAGACACTGGTGTCTGAGTTCGAAGAGGAATTCATTTCTCCTTGGCACTATATGCTCTGAACAAGAAAAACATAAAATAAAATAAAAGCAGGGCACTTGTGGCTCACACCTGTAATTCCAGGTATTCAGAAGGCCGATCTGAGGATCTGACGATAGACCTGAGGATCCAGGTTTGAAACTAGCCCAGGCAGGAATGTCTGAGACTACTAACTAAAACTAACCAGCAAAAAGATGGAAGAGAGGCAGTGAGCCAGTGGCTCATGAGATGAAATCCTAGTTATTCAAGATGCTGAGATCTGAGGGTTGTGGTTCAAAGCCAGCTGGGCAGGCAAGTCCATGAGATTATTATGTCTAATTAAGCACCAGAAAAGCCAGAAGTGGAGCTGTGGCTCAAGTGATAAAGCACTAGCCTTGAACAAAAAAACTTAAGGACAGTGCCTAGTTCCTGAGTTCAAGCTCCAGGATTGGTATGTTCATGCATACACATATATATACTCTCTCTCTCTCCCTCTCTCTCTGTCTCCCTTCCTCTCCCTCTGTCTGTCTGTCTGTCTGTCTGTCTCTCTCTCTCTCTCTCACACACACACAAACACACACACAAAGACAGAGGTGGGAGTGTGGTTCAAGTGGTACAGTACCAAGTTTCCATGAAAAAGCCAAGCATAAGACCCAAGTGTTTCAATCCTCCATACTGCCACAAAAAAATATACAAATAAAAGCCCACTGTCTGCGGTGGTTTGAATCCTGAATATCTCCTATTGATCTCTGCCAAAGGTTTGGTTGCCAGTCTGTGGCACTACTGAAAGCTGATGATGCCATTATCGTGAGCCTAGTGGCAGGGAGTGAAGTTCTCAGGGGCCTTGAAGGTGATTTGGGACTCTGGTCCTTCTCTTTCTTCCCAGGACTCATGATGTGTTCTATCACATTCTTCCTCTTCCTCGTCCTGGTCCTCCTCCTCCTTCATCTTCATTGTCTTCTTCAGTTCTGGTCCTAGGGTTTAAACTCAAGGCCTGGGCACTATCCCTGAGCAGCCTCTGTTCAAGGATAGCAGTCTACCACTCAAGCCATGGTTGCACATTTTAAATTTTTTGTGTGGTAGAGTTCACTGGTGATAAGCATCTCATGGGCTTTCCTGCTGGGGCTGGCTTTGAACTGCAGTCTTTGGCCTTTGCAATTTACTCAACCTCCTGAGTAGTGAAGGTTACAGGCTGAGGCACCAGTGCCTGGCCCAGCATCACATTCGTGGAATAATATACTGTGCCATCATGAGCCAAAGCAACAGGGCCAAGCCACATAGATTGAAACTCTGAAACTATGGAATAAACGAAATAATTTTCTACTTCTGATTATCTTAGTTATTGTTAAACAGATAAAAGCTGATTCACTAAAAATCTTTATAGAGTATTGATTCATTTAGGTAATGGAGAAAATTATAGAAAAATATAATTTGGTGCATTTTCGTCTGAACCTGTTTTTTAAAAAAATAATATATATTAACATTCCCAATCTTGTGGGTTTTCTGGTTTTTTTGGAAGGAGTGACAAGGGTTTAGATTCAGAGTTTTCAATTGTCTAGACAGGTGCTCTACCACTTGAATCATGCCTCTGTGCATTTTGCTGCCATTGTTTTTGTTCTTTCATGAGATTGGGTTGGCTTTTGTCCATACCACCTTGGAGAGCTAGCCTCCTATTTATGCTTCACAAGATAGCTGGAATGATGGAAAAAGACACCACATTCAGCTCTTCCTTTTGAAATAAAGTCTTGAGAACTTTTCTAACCAGGTGTAGAAACACAAACTTCCAAATGTCAACCTCCCACCTATCGAGATAATAGGTGTGCAATATAACATTCAGTTATCGGCTGAGGTGTGGTCCTAGGAACTTTATGCTACTGGGATTGGTCTCCAAGCGCAACCCCCTTGATCACAGCCTCTCAGGAAGCTGAGAGTAAAGGTTGGGACACTGTACACAGTGGAATCTCTCGAAGTCTTGTAAGGAACAGTTCTGGAATAAAGTTGAAGGGAAGCATATATGTATGTAGAGATGTAGGTATATAGATGGCAGATGCAGAAATACATTCCATTAAATATATAATTAAGTCTTACCACCAGTACTTATGGCCTAACATATGAAACTGTTAAAAAAAATCATACAACCAGTGGGGGCTAATTTTGTGACACAGACTATGAATGATGGATCAGTGGCTCACACAATAATGCAAAATGCAATAATGAGAAAACCACGATAACTAGAGTGGATTCAGCTACTATAAATCGAATATACTGCCAGTCCAGATGTGAGAATGTAAAAGGTGTGTAGTCACTCTCAGAGCCCTGGGGAGAAAAGGACTGAGTGTCACACAAAGCCTCTCACAGTGGAGCATGAAGGACAAATCTCAGCACAGCTAAGCTTCTGACAAGGGACAAGCATGGTGTCAGGACACATGCCACACCATTCATGGGGTGGCCCAGGTTAGTGTTCTCAGTGGTGATGTCAGTAACCCCAGTCCCTTCCCAGCTTCCAGTGGATTCCCTAGACGGCAGCCATGTGTCTCCTGATGGACCATGGCTCCTGGACCCACGGTGAACACATCCCTCACTTTCTGAGGAACCCAGGGGACTGAGAATCACATTCCTAGCCCTCACTGAGGGATGCGCTCTAATGCAGGACTCCTGTGCAGATCCAACATTCTCCACAAGTTTTCCAGGATGTTGATATTTAACTTCTCCTGCCCCACTGCACAAAAACCTATTGATTAGATTATTAAGCATCCACCAAGACTAAGCCTGAGTGAAGTCACACACAGGTATTGTTAGCGCTGTCAGTTTCAGGACTTCAGGAAAGGGCATATGGAAGCCCCCTTCTGGCTTTCATTAGGTGAGCTTAATTCCAAGGAGAAAATGGATATAGTGTGTATAACCTAGGAAACATGCCTGAAGCAGAACAAATTATCCCGACAATTGCCTGACCATGTCAGAACTCACATTTGCAAAAAAACCAAACAGAGGAAGAAGGTAGAGAATTATGTATAATACTATTGAGGAACTAAATGAGATATAAGGTTCACATTGAGTAATGGATGATAGGGACCAGAAATGCCTTTCATTCCTGATTTCAAAGCCTGGTCCTTATGATTATTCACAGTTGTAGCCTCTAATTCTCCCTCTCTCTCTCTCTCTCTCTCTGGCTGCCTCTCTATTTCTTTCATACATACTCACACAAACACACTCATATACACACAGACAAAATCATTTCAAATTCCGTTGTTTTTTTAAAGACAAAACAAACTTAAACAGAGAGGGACATATACAGAGAGGGACATATACAGAAAATGGCCAGAAGTGGCGCTGTGGCTCTAGTGGCAGAGTGCTAGCCTTGAGCAAGAAGAAGCCAGGGACAGTGCTCAGGCCCGAAGCCCAAGGCCCAGGACTGAGCAAGTCCACATCCCTACCAGTAGTGTATTAGTGTCCCCTTTGAGCACATCCCCACCACCATCGGTTAATAGTAGTTTTCTTTTTTTTTTTTTTTGCCAGTCCTGGGCCTTGGACTCAGGGCTTGAGCACTGTCCCTGGCTTCTTCCCGCTCAAGGCTAGCACTCCGCCACTTGAGCCACAGCGCCGCTTCTGGCCATTTTCTGTATATGTGGTGCTGGGGAATCGAACCTAGGGCCTCGTGTATCCGAGGCAGGCACTCTTGCCACTAGGCTATACCCCCAGCCCAATAGTAGTTTTCTTGATAGTAGCCATTCTCACTGCGGTGAGATGGAATGGCAGTATTGTTGTGAGTTTTTTTAATGGCCAGACATGTTGAATATTTCTTCATGTGTCTACTGGTCATTCTTGCTCCTTCTGAGACATCTCTCTTTAGCTCACTAGCCATTATTACAACACTATTCACCACAGCACAGGTGTGGAATCAGCCCAGGTGCCCCTCAAGGGACGAAAGGATCGATAAAATGTGGTCTATATACACAATGGAAGTTTTCTCATACATTAGAAAGAATATCATTCCATTTGTAAAGAAATGGAAAGACCTGGAAAAAAATTATGTTAAATAAAGCCAGTCAGGCCCAGAGAGACAAAGGAAGCATATTTTCCCATGTGTGGAAGCTACATTTAGCTTGCAAACCCATAAATATGTTTTGTAGTATGAACATATATACAAATGTATTAACTAATACAGTGTAGATTCAAGGGAGATTCAAATAGAGAATTCAAATTCCTTAGAAAGGCAAAATTAAAGTTCAGCAACATAAATGCCAGGAAGTACTTGAATGGGGTGGATTGAGACCAAGGGGAAAGGGGCAGATCAATGAAGAAGAGAAGAGAGGGAGAATGCAGACAAGAATCCAAGGTACATCCTACAAACTCAAGAAGAGCGAGGGGGATAGGGGATGATGGCTGAGCATGTTGAACTGGTGACTCGGATCAAGATGGGTAGTACTGCTAATCTGCTTTGTCAAATGGCATCTCCTTTATACAACCATATAAATAATGAAAAATTAAACAAATGCTTCATATGTTTTTTAAGTTCTATGATAATTTTGAAATACTTCATGTTTTCAGAATGTATCTTAAAGACAATCATTCTTTTTGTTGGTTTGTTTTGTTTTGTTTCCAGTCCTGGGGCTTGAACTCAGGGCCTCGGCACTGTCCCTGGCTTCTTTTTGCTCAAGGCTAGCACTCTATCACTTGAGCCACAGCGCCACTTCTGGCTTTTGCTGTATATTTGGTGCTGAGGAATCAAACCCGGGACTTCATGTATGCGAGGCCATATTCCCAGACCCAAGACAATCATTCTTGTCAGTCCAGTTCAAGGACAATGAAAACTATTTGAGGGAGTTGGGAAAAATCAAATTACAAATACTTGGGCAATTAGTCTGGAAAAAGCTGAGACAGCACAGGAGAAAAGGAGACAGGGTAATTCTCTTCAGCAACATGCGCTTCTAAAGGAGAAAGTTTTAGACTTCGAAGAGGTATACTGCAGCATAAGCAGATACTGGAAATGATTATGAAAACATTAATAGAACAAAGAAAATGTTCCAATACATTGCTCTCAATTGTAGATTCCTATGTCATTTAGAACTCCATCACATTTTTCAATGGATCATATTTTGTTTAAATTCAGAACATGTATTTGGGAGTACACCGTATTACCTAGTATAAATCATTTCTTTATGAACTGTTCCGTCTCTGCAACTGTAATACTTTATGTTAATCGGCCACATCTTATATATAATACCACATATTGTAAAATTACACACTCTCTAAAGTTCTTTATTGTTGGATTCTCAACTCCACTATATTTGCTCAAATGTGATATTATTCTTTGGGAGGAAAAAGCCTAATTTCTCCCTAAACTCGGAGTATGAACTTTAATGGTATCTAGAATAACCTGGGCTCTGAGCTGCACATGGGCACAGGTGGGGGTGGGGGGCCAGGCGCGGGGCCTAGGCGCGGAGGTGGGGGGGCAGGCATGGGGCCCAGGGGCGCAGGGCACAGGCACAGGGCCCAGGGGCGCGGGGCCTGGGTGCACAGGGCACAGGCGCAGAGCACAGAGGCGCAGGGCCCAGGCAAGCGGCCGAGGCATCATGGGCCACGCTCTCTCCCCGTTAGTTCCCCAAGTGAAGCCGCGGCGCACGGTTGGAGCCCGGACCAAGGCCAGGGCCTGGGCCACAGGCTGACTCAGTGCGTGTCCGGCCCACCGGGTCGGCCCTGGGGCTGGGGCTCGCCGGGCTCTGCCTCCAGAGGGCTGGGATCGCAGTGGGGCAGGGGGCACCACCCTGGCCGGCGGGCGCATCTTCCAATGCACGGATGAAAGGCCCCTGTGTTTAAGCTGAGCTGGAATGTCCAGCTTTCCATCCCACCCCGGCCTCCCGCCCCCAATCCAGCGGAGGAGGTGGCGGGGATGAGGAGAGATTCCGCATGGGATTCTCAGTGGAATCAAGGACGGCTTTCAAGAAAG
Organism: Perognathus longimembris pacificus; assembly: GCF_023159225.1. Lineage (NCBI taxonomy): Eukaryota > Metazoa > Chordata > Mammalia > Rodentia > Heteromyidae > Perognathus > Perognathus longimembris. The sequence continues at coordinate 30,881,744 of NC_063178.1, forward strand.
GAAACACAGCCAAGGGGGAAAGGAATAACAAACTGTGCCGAGATTCAGTGCTCTTGGCTGGCTCTGGTGAGAGGCAGGGCAACCGTTGCCGAAGAGACAAGCGTTTCTGTGGAAACCGCAGAAGGGAAGATGCTTCCTTGGCACACAGACCCACAGTGACACCTGCCTGATGCCGCGGAGGAGCGCACGGAAAGGGGGCGCAGTACCCCACTTTCCACGAGTCCCTCGACCTCGCGGAATTACAGAAAACCATGGAGACAAGAAGTCACATCAATAAAATCCAAATGTTGCTTCTGATAGGCTCTACATTTTAACTTCCTAGGTTGGTGAATGTGAGGCTATCAGATTGTAAGAGCAGTTGTCTCAAAAGCATGAAGTCCCTGGGGAAAAATGAAACCTGGAATGCCTTGTAATGACAATGTCTCTGCAGAAGTAAAAGGCTCCATGCCTTGTAATGGCAATGTCTCTGCAGAAGTAAAAGGCCATTTTGTTTCCAGATGTTTACCAACCTCCAGAAAGCCTTTCCCTACTTAAGGCCTAGGCCACAGCTCTTACGGAGTGGAAGCCCACCCCATTCTCAGAGAGTGACCCCAACACCTCCGTAGCACAGGAGGCCACCCAGGGCAGCTCAGCAGAAGTGCAAGCTCTTCATGGAGAGGAAATAAAACCTGGCTCCTGTGTGTGCTCATAGGTCTGCATGTCCAAGTCCATTTCCCACCCAAATTCCACTGTTGCGAGGGTTTCCTATCTGTGGACTGCTTTCTTTATCCTTTCCCAATAATCCAGTGGACGCAGAACCCACATGCACACATGCACACGCACACACACACAGGTCCTATGCACACCCACACCTGTGCTGGAAGCCCACCCCTCTCTCTTTTCCCCACTCGTGACTACAGCTGCTTAGCACACATTTCCAGCTGGGTTTTGTGTGATCTCCTCAGGACTCATAGACCCTGAGTTGGCAAATACAAAATCCAACAAATGATGGGTAGGCCTTAAAAGCAGAGACTTGTTCTGAAAGGAGCAGGAAATGAATAAATAACAACTCAGTTACAATATTTTCATGCGTTTTAAAAGAATTTGATGGGTAGTACCACTAAACTACCCTTTAAAAATGTATAATAGGGCTGGAGATATAGCCTAGTGGCAAGAGTGCCTGCCTCGGATACACGAGGCCCTAGGTTTGATTCCCCAGCACCACATATACAGAAAACGGCCAGAAGCGGCGCTGTGGCTCAAGTGGCAGAGTGCTAGCCTTGAGCGGGAAGAAGCCAGGGACAGTGCTCAGGCCCTGAGTCCAAGGCCCAGAACTGGCCAAAAAAAAAAAAAAAAAATGTATAATAAACAAGAAAAACTAATTAAAATATTAATAAGGTAGGCATATATGGAGATTATTGCTATAACTATAAAAAGAAAACAAATGGTCAGGAGTTATTTTACTTTGATATAGCACGGTAGAACATATGAGTAACATTTCCCTAGAATCACATGTAAAATACCCCAAAACAATAACAAAAAGTGAAAACGATACTGAAGTTTTTTCCTTTTCTTTCCTTCCTTTTCCCTCCCTCCCTCCCTCCCTCTCTCCCTTCCTTCTTTCTTCATTTCTTCTTTTTTGATGGAGAATAGGGCTTGAGCTCAGGGCCTTGGGCTTTTCTCAAATCCACTGCTCTACCACTTGAACCATACCTCTACATCTGCATTTTTGCTGGTTAATTAAGAGATAAGAGTCTCTGGGACTTTTCTGCCCAGAATGGCTTTCATCCACAAACTAAAAGAGTTCAGGCTCTTGAGTAGCTATAGTTTTAAGTGTGAGCCACCAGTGCCCAGCACCAGTGGCAAAATTGGTATATATAGTTCTGTCATATAAATGTCTTTATATAACAGAAAGAAGTTCCAATGTGGTTGCCTGAAGAGAGTAATATAACACCTTTAATTTTCAGTTACTGGGTTGCGAGGGAGAACTGCTTTCGCCCTGAACAAGAGGTGCTGACACGCGACAATTGTGCTGATGCCCCATGGAGCGGCCGAGCGCCAGGACATGTGGCACCAGCTCTGTGGGAGCGCTGATTTGGAAAGTGCTACAGAACACAAGAGAAGTGTTGCTAAAGCTCTACCTGGAAAACCTGGGGCATGGGAAGAAACCTAACATTTCCTTCTGACAATTGCACTGAAATGTCACTTCTTAAAAGAGTTTTTTGGGATAAGTCCGAATATGGGATTCTTCAAAAAATGTATCAGATGATTTATACCTAACTGCAATAAGAAAAGAGGAATTGTAAAATTTACTGTTCCTTCTTACTGGTAAACTAAATGATGATAAAGGAGCAAAAACCACTGCAGACCTAGAGACTGTCTGAGATACTTACATCAGAAAGAAGGTAGTTAGGATGAGAAGGTGGGGTAGGATAGAAGAGAGGCTTAGGGCATTTTAATGTGAATCAGAAACGAGAGAATTAAAATATTTTAAATGCTCTTAGGAAGAAGAGCATTATTTAATAATGACTCGATGGACCATGGTGTTTTGCGTGTAGTGATATATGGCAGGTTAGATAAAACTGAAAGCATTAATCACCTGTCACCCCAGCTCACCTTGAAAGGAGCGAACAATGGGAGACCTCGCAATGGGAGCAGCGCATTCTCCATTCAGGTTCTCGGTCTCAACCCTGCCCGAGCCCTGTCATGAAGAATACTGTACTGCGTTGCAGAGATGACATAAGTGTACAATGATCTCTCCAAACTACATAACAAATGCTCATGTTTCAAATTTTAAAAACTATACAAATAGAAAATGAGGAAAGAATGTCACTGATCAAACTACAGGTTGCATTGAAATCACATGTACAACTACTTCAATGATAATAAAAAAGTAGAGGAAAAGAAATGAAATGGACATGAGTAGAAGTAGAAATAAACACTAAACTAGAAAATGATTGTTAAAAAAGTAGAATAGGATGGACTAGTGTCTAGTTGAACTTGGTCGATTTCCATAAGTGACTTCCCTAAGAACCTTCTGAAAAAGACTCCATGACTTTATCTATATGGTAGTGAAAGTTCAATTTATTTCATTTCGTCTGTTAACTGGCAGCTCCATCTGAATCATAGCTTTATCAGATCGTTTTAATGAACATTTCATCCTGGCTCCTGCTCAAGCATGCAGATGGTGGAAGGATCACAAGATGCTGATAGCATCTGTGGAGAAAATGGATTCGCCTTCCTGAGAAAGGGAAAAGCAAATCAGCTTCAGCTGCACGAGTAAGGATTTGTGTTGGACTTGGGAAAAAGAATCTATCAATCTATCTTTCAGTCAATCAATCAATCTATCTATCTATCTATCTACAAGCTTGCTCTGACCTATAACCTTTAAAGATACTAATAGTCTCTAAATTTGTTTAGATTTATATATAAATCTGTCTTCTGTAGTTGATTTCTTAGAAATCCCAGACATTTCTTTGAGTCTCCGTGTTTTGTTTGGTCTGGTTTATGTTGTTGTTTCTAAGGCAGAATCTTGGGAGGTTAACTGGGCTCGTCTACAATTCCTAAGCTTGGGCTACCTTTCTGTCTCAGCCTGTGGAGCAGCTAAGACCACCTTTGCATGCCACTACACCCACCATTTACCCTCTATTTATAACCATTCATATTCTGTCAGCTCCATGATTAAAACATGTTATCACTAGTTCCATCATCAGCTGGGCCAAGCCCCTGCATTCTCTGCACTGCTCTACCGCGTGCTCCACATCCCCTCGTGGTTCCTATGGTCTATGATGCTCTGCTTTTTAGAGAGTGCAGAGGAGGCTCCACCCTTCCTCCCCGAGAAACCTCCAGGACCTCTGCCTCCTCTCCAGACCCGCAGTCACTCTCTTCCACAGCCCACACCGGCTCCACCCTACATCACCTGTCCTTCAGCCTGGTGCTGTCCGCCGCTGGTCAGCTGCCGGCCCTTGACAAGTGCACCGGGTCCTTGCTCTCCTTCTGTCTGCAGCCACTGGGCCTCAAGCTCCCCTGGAAGTCTATGTGCATGGGGCTCTCACAGGAGACAGGCCTGTCCATCACCAGCATCCCCTTGCAGGAACCCCCGCCCCCACAGAAATGGGAGAGGCCTGCACACACACCCCACACACACACAGGGACAGGAGAGACCTGCACCCCCCACCCCCCCACAGGGACAGGAGAGGCCTGTACCCCCCATCCCCTCACACACAGGGACAGGAGAGGCCTGTACCCCCCATCCCCACCCCCTACAAGGACAGGAGAGGCCTGCACACACCCCCCACACACACAGGGACAGGAGAGGCCTGCACCCCCCATCCCCCCACAGGGACAGGAGAGGCCTGCACTCCCCCATCCCCTGTACCTGCCTTTGGGGTCTCCGCCCTTGGTTCTCTGTCCCCTACCATGGTGGGCTCTTTGATTTCTGAGCAACTGGCCCGTGGGCATGTTGAATGGTATTTGTGTGCCATGTTCCATTCATATAAAACGTAAGGTCCACAAGCATCATCTAATTTGCTCACTGAGAAATCACCAGAACTTAGAATCACACACGGACATTACTCTGAATAGTGAGTAAAATCTGAGTTTTATTAAAGTGAATGAAGCCCACAAATCACAGCTAATCTACTGTATTGACTCCAGCTAGCTCAACCTGGGATTTTTACAGAGGTGGCAGGAGCTCACTTGTATCCCTGAATTGTTTAATCATTCTGTTTATCATGTGTGTGGGGTGTGTATATGCGCGCGCACGTGTGTATGCGCATGTGTGCGCGCGCATCAGTTCCAGGGCTTGAATTCAGGGACTCCCACTTCTGCTCAGCTTTCTTGTTCACACCTGGGACTCTGCCACCCGGGTCACACTTTCAGTCCAGCTTTTGGCATCAAGAGTTGTGGCTCAAGTGGTAGAGTGCCAGCTTTGAGCAAAAAAAGGTAAGGAACAGCAGCTCGGGCCTGAGTTTCACCTCAAGTACAGGCAGACAACCAATCAAGCCGACAGACAACAGACAAACTTCACTTCAACTATTTTCCCTGGAGAGCTGGGATGCTCACAGTACAAACTCTTGCCCCGATATCTTTTTCTATCTGAAGAAAACCACCTGATTGCTCTGGTGATCTAGCACGGTGGAAGAATGCCTCACAGGCTTGCACTCAAGGTTAGCTATGCAAGCCGGTGTTAGGCACTGCAAATACACACCGTAGATGCTATCTTGTGTTTTGGGGGTGATCAGTGTCAACATGAGGTTTATTTTTAAATCAAGAAATTAAGTGGTAGATAGAAATGTGTGAACCACCAAACTATGCAATGGCAGAAAGAAAATTCAATCAGCCTGGAAAGAGAAGACATTTCATTCATATAATTACATCATCAGATCAAAAGCTAGCCCCTCAACTGAAGAACAAGATACTACATCAAAGACACTATTAATTTTGTGAGTTTAAGAAATAACATAAATTTGATGTTGGTGAAAAGGCATTGTGGAGAAAATGGAGATGTTGAAATTGTATTATATCATTATTCAAACTGAATTTGGATACGATTTCAGGAAATACCAAATATGAATGTTCAGTCTGAAAAGCTCAATATTTTATAGATCCAATGGCGTTTAGTGTCATAAAGAAAACTATCTTACCCAGAATTTTTCTAAGGCTCTGGTTTTATTGGTTTCCTTGAGAAGAAATAAAATGACACTTCTCGGAATCTCATGACCCTCAGGGTTGAAACGTAAAGCTACTTTTGAAATTCTTTAAAAGTGATCATTTTAACATTCTGCACTTGGAGATATTCTTGGGTTTAAAGCCAGTCCCTAATCATCTCATATGATTTGAGTTTGCAGGTAGGTAGGTGTATTGGGAGACGGTGCCCCCAGGAGTGGCTCCTCACTGAGTCCCCCCTCGTGTCCCCGAGGCCCCCCAGGAGTGGCTCCTCACTGAGTCCCCCCTCGTGTCTCCAAGGCCCCCCAGGAGTGGCTCCTCCCCGAGTCCCGCACTGGCCAGCGTTCATGCGCTCTGTCCGCAGGGTCAGTCTACAGAATGCGCTCATTAAGTCATGTCTATATTCACCACATTTCTGTATTTTATGTCATCTTTGTGTATGAACACAAAAAATGAACACTGTTCTATCTGCATGTACCGCTTCCATCTTCGGATATAGATCTCTTTCCCAGTCCCTCATCAAGCTCCTTCAGACCATTCTCTTGAGAAAAAGTGATGCAACTGTGGACACTGCACATGCGCGTGTGCACACACACACATAGGTAGATACCATAAGTCCATAGATACTTGAGCACATAAGAAATTTCATTTTTCAAAATGTCAATATACATGGGGATATGTTTCAGAGCCAAGAAGCTTGAACTTTTCATTTGAACTATTTTCAAACAAAATCTCTCTACGGCACGTTACTCATTTTCCTTCCATCTTAATCATATTATAGTGCCTTCATTTGATGGATTGAGCCACGATTCTAAACATAAACTATTGCCCCACTCCGACGATTAATGCTCTCAGAGGTAAAGCATGAGACAGCATTTATTACCACAACAGGGGCCCTATGGCTTGCATTATTTTGCAGCTTGTTTTATGTTTTTAGTTCCAGTATTTCAATTATTCTACTTTTTTTATATCTGTGCCCCTCCTTGCACTATCTCCACTTTCAGCTCACTCTGCCTAAACCAGAAGTTGATTAATAACAAGTAATAGAAATGTTGAGGTGACATTTAAAATAGGCTATGAGTATGACTCTGAGACTTGCTACACTGAATTATCTTTCTGGCACTTGCTTTTCCTTATTCAAGTCTCCCTCTCTTTTAGACCCTAGAGTACACAAAAAAAATGAGATTGCTATACATATAGGCTTTATGAAAAAGTAATTTGTATCCTCTTTGAAAGATATGAGTCTTAGCCGAATACATGGAAGAAAATGGCTGTAAGGAATAAGAGCTTCGAGGAGAAGGGAAGAATAGAGGAAGGTGACATTGACTAAGACACCTTGTACTGGTGAATCAACACATGGGACTGAAAGAGCCAAAGAAGAACTCGTCCCTGCCCAGATTCCATTCATCTGCAACATCCTGTGTGCTCGCGTGTGGTTGTCACATTTGTGCCTAGTGTAACTAGCTCTATATTGGATACCTAATATTTGCACATGCGGTGTAAGGCACCTTAGTGGCAACTCATGCACTTCTCAATTTGCAGCTGCGAAAACACAGAATTCTACACTTGTCCTCGCTGGAAAACCCTGGGAATACAGACAGAACTACAAAATTACATTTTGTATGTACTAAAATGAAATTGTATAAAATGAAGCAGACAGTAGTAAATGATTATTACCGATGCTAGTCAGGTTGATTAATAGTGCATATGCCTGGGAAACTCCTTAAAACTATGTCTACCTGCATTCAGCTCTCATCACCAAACTGCATTCCATGTTAATTATGGGCCCAGTATATGGGGAAATTAACAATAAATAAGAAATATTGGATCTGCCACTATAATGATGCTTAGGAACGTAGCTGACAAAACATGCAATTTTTTTAAATATGGATAATTATTAATGCTGAATGAGCAATCATAAGGCCAAACAATCCCACTATCCATATACAAAAATGAGGCCATGTAAAATGATACTGACTTTATTTTTTTGTCTTGAAAGATTAAGTTGCTTTCAAATATGCTTACTATATAACCAAAAGTTCAGTGATATTGGAGAAAGTAGGGAAGCCTAGATAATATAGCTGATTACAAAAATAATATATAAGATTTCAAACCTGAAAATCATAGTAAGTCAAAAGAAAGTTAATGGTTAATAAGTGCTTAGAGAAGATGATTAGCTTATGGACAATAGAACTGTATAGCATTTAGTATTAGTACTATGGATAATTTGATATAAAGTTACTAAAAAGGGCCCACTTTAAGCCCAAATTATGAGATTCTCTTTGATTGTTTTGTTAGATTTTCCAAACACATTCTGAACAAGTACCAGGTATCCATCTTATAATGCTTTCAATTAGCAATGCTTTAAAAAATTAAATGATAGCTCTACAAAATGAGGACAACATGGTAGCTGTTCTTTGCTTTTCTCCATGGGTTTTACTTGAAATCCACGGTGTCCCTGCCCACCCTGGTTCAGCCTGGCAACGCCCGGTCTGCTCCACAGCGAGGTCTGCCCGCCTGGTCATTCTGAGAAACCCCCGAGGAGCCTGCATTGTGCAGTCTCCCTGCCCCTTCTTTACATCACGAAACTTTCAGACAACCATTTTCCCCCAATTTTCTTTCCCTCCTTTTCCCAGCCATTTATGCAAAGGACCTGTGAGCTTCAATTTTCCATAATGTTGACATTTATCCTTTGACAAAGATTTATTCTTTGTAGTTAATTTTTAAAATCTTGCTTTAGGTAGTTCTACAAAGGGGGTTCGATTCAAAATGTGAGTTTACAAGTCCAGTGTCTCTCCTTGAGTCCGTTGGTCTCCCCATGGGTCCTTACCCAGCCCATCCCCTTGAGCTACCGGTATCCACTGATACACAGGTACACTGACTTCACCATTTCCCTTTCCTGACCCGTGACCCCACCCAGCTTCCTGGTATTCATTTGTTAAACTGCAAATGCAACTGTGCTCCAGGAATCATGGGATTCCTCCCGGAGTCATCCTGTACTTGAGCCAGTTAACTTATGTACATATGCAAGGGCCTCTATATGTTGTTACATAGGTTTATAATTTAGGTCTAACTTTCACATTGAAGTCAGGCTCAGAAAGACACTGTACCTGCTTCCTTTTGATTCTCATCATCCTCAGAAAAGGAATGCTCACTCCATTCCAAAACCAGTGCAGTTTCTGGAATTCATTTTGGAGGCAGGTGTGAGTCCCCACACTAGCATATCTGGGATCAGCTGGTGAGGCGGGGCATGAAAAGGGCATATGGGTATCAAAATGTCTGCACACCGCAGACACACAAGCTCGTGGGTGAACATCCCCACATTTCTTCACACCAGGAGGACTGTGAATAGTTAGCTCCTCCTCATTACAACCTGAGGCCACATGGGTGACAGGTGCTACAGCGGTTCTCGTGGGGATTCAGGACCTCCGAAGAAATGGAAGCACAAAGCAAACACCCAACCCATCCATCACAAGAGACAAGATGTCCCGTCCTACCACTGGAATCATGTGAGGGGACTGACTGAGCACGTGGGTCTCCCTGAGCACCCACTAAAACTCAAACATTTTGAAGAACAGTGAGAGAAAAAGCATGTATTCAAAGACATCATTATTTATAGCTCAGTTGTCTCTAGGAGAAGACAATTACTGTATGGCAAATGGAAGGAAACCTTTCTGGTTCACAGTAACATCAAGAGAGGAGTCTTAAAAAACACACACAACATAAACCAAACCTGTATCCTTACAGGTAATAATTAGGAAGACTTTTCTTCACTCTTGCCAATTTTTACAACTTTCGACAAACAGGTCACATGATATCTACAACTACTGTCACTCGAAGCACACCGGGCAGCAAACAGTCGTGTGTGTAAGTTTTGCTACTCGGTATTTCTGATGGCTAAAGGCATCCGAGGGAGAGCGGGCATGCATGCCATGCCTGTGTCCCTGCTGAGGCCCAGCCTCGTGACCCCCCTCCCCCAGAGCTTCAGGAAGAGTCACCCTGCTTGGGATGGACAGCACAAAGGAACTCCAGTGCTTATCAGCAACACACAGGAGACATCCGAGACTGTGCTATTCCCTGAGTCACTAGAGAGTGTCATTTCAAAATTCAGTTGGAAGTCCTGTGCTGGCGATCATGCCTACAGCCCTAGCTACTCAGGAGAATTGCAATTCCAAGCCTCCTCTCTCCAATGTACCACCAAAAGGCTGTAAGTGGAGCGGCAGCTCGAGTGGTAGGACGCCACCAGCCTTGACTAAGAGAGCTCAGGGACAGTGCCCAGAGCCAGAGTTCAAGTTCCAGCATAGGAAGGGAGAGAAGGAAGGAGAGAAGGAGGGAGGGAGGGAGCAAGCGAGGGAGGGAGGGAGGGAGGGAGGGAGGGAGGGAGGGAGGGAGGAAGGAAGGAAGGAAGGAAGGAAGGAAGGAAGGAAGGAAGGAAGGAAGGAAGGAAACACCCAAGTGGAATTGGATGACAAGGAGCACTTGGCAAAAGAGAACAAAGCACACCTTTCCCCACACACACACCTGCAGACACACAAAGAGGACGGAGGTGCACACACCTGCGAGTGGGAACATACGTGTGTGTGTGTGTGTGTGTGTGTGTGTGTGTGTGCGCGCGCGCACAGCGGGTGGCCTCTAGCTCAGCAACAAGTATCCACAGAGCCTTCAACCACGCCCGCTGGAGGATTCGAGCAACCGCTCACCGCCCAGCCCTTGTGACACAGTTGCTTGCGAGCCATTTTTTACTTTCAGGAAGAGTTTTGCAAAAACACCCTACTTCTTACCTACATTTCCTGTCATTAAGCATGAATTCTGGAAGTCCATCATCCCCATGCCAACAACGTGTATAAAATCTTCAATCACCTGCATCAACTCTATTGAGCCTGGATAAATCTAGAAAAACAAGCAGAGAACAGTTAGATGGGATGCAAAGTCTAGAAAGTAGAAAATAGAACTGGAAAGAGGAAAAACTACACAGAATGATGTCACAAATAAGCTTTGCTGCATCTGAGAAATGTCTGCAGCTGGCAACAGCTGCAGTGTTCGTTGATAGTTGACAACGACACTGGCTGTCACTCAAGCAGGAACCTGCGTGGCTACACTGCATTAATTAATATTCTATGAGCCCAAGGACACAGAAGATGTCTAGCAGATGGTCTACTACGACTTTATTTCTGGGGAACTCCTTCTCCCGCTTACATATAACATCATAAATACTGAAATCAGGCTATTTACCCCTCTATTTTAGCATCTGGGGGACAGAGGCCCAGTCCCAGCAGCTCACACCTGTCATCCTAGCTACTCGTGAGGCTGCGATCTAGAGATTACAGTTTGAAATCAGCCTGGCAAGACAAGCCATGAGCCTCTTATCTTTAATTACCAGCAAAAAGTCAAAAGTGAAGTTGTGGCTCAAGTGGTAGAGCACCAGCCTTGAGTAACAAAGACAAGTGAGAGGCCTTAGTTCAAGCTCCAGTGCCACCACAGAAAAAATCTGGTGGGGGGGGACAGGAAGAAGAAAACCATTGCTACTGCTATCATAAGACTATTTACAAATACTACAGACATTGCACAAGTATCTTGAATAAGAAACATTTATTTCTAGCGATTATGATAAAAAATGAATAGCATTGGCAATCTATTTAGGACTGTAATAATAGTTTCGATGTAGACAGTTCACATGCACACACAAAAGGCAAATCCACGATTGTTACACTCATTTAGGCAAGATGAGCAGAACCTGCAGGTTAGGAAGCCCAATGCCATGGCTGCGCCTTTGCTGAGGCCTGTGGCAGTGAGCATCTCTGCTCATCTGCTACTGGCTATCTAGCTGCGGGCTGAATCTCATCCTGCCTTCTGTCTGCCTGAGGACTTCAGGGAGACTCACAATGCTGCCCCGCCCAGAACCAGGGCTGCCTTGCCCTGCGTGGGGTGGGTGGTGGCAGCAGCAATGGACACCGCTTCAGTGGTGGATTGTGCCACGCACCACGTGCGGGGTTTACAAAGCAGGTCTGCATGAGCTAGGAAATCTTTGGAAGTTGGGCTAAGCTGCTGCGGGTTCTAGTGCCGAGAGAGCAAGTGGCCTGGAGAGTTGCGGCTGCTCTGTATTTATGTCAGAAAGGGCGGCGGAGGTGACCTTGGTTCCCGGGAAAGCATGGCAGCAGCTGAAGGACCGGGTGAGGAAGAGCCCAGCGCAGGGCCCGCTGCCGGGGCAGGCCAACTTCTAAAACCCAGACCCCGGGCAGCTGGGGAGAGACGGGGAGAACTATAGGAGGGGTGACTCAGGTCAAGATACATCGTCTGCACACAGGGCATGCTGAACTGCATCACTATTTACCTTTTAAATGTTAAATAAGAATAAAATAGCACCCCCTTTCTGAGTTTTGACAATATGGACTGTTGGATACTGGACTACTTAAACAACGTTATTGCTCTTTAAAACTTGGGGTGAAGACAGCTCTAGAGTAAAACAAATGATGCTCGGGAAGCTTGGGACATCAGTCATGGTTGTTTCCTATGCTTTGATTTCTAATCACGAATCCTGGAAGGTCGTCGTCCTCATTCCAACAGTGAGAATGACATTTCTTTGGGCCTAAAGTTCTTCAGTACTAATGTATGTGTCCTCTTTTCTGTATAAGAATGTGTGTAGTACAGGAATAAGTTAAAACTAAGAATCCTGTCCAGCGCCAGTGACTTGTACTTGTAACTCTACGCCGGAAGCTGATACCGGAAGCTGATACTTGGAGGACCATAGTTTGAAAATGGCCTTGGCAGAAAAATCCACCGGATTCCAACTGCAAAGCAGTCAGCAAAATGTCAGGACGGAGGTGTGGCTCATGTGGTGGAGTGCCAGCCGGCAGAGCGAGCTGAGCAACGCTGTGAAACGGTGAAAGCGGCTAGGGATGGGCTTGGCTGAGTGCAGTTGCCCCCAAGAATAATGAAATGCAAAGACCATGGGCTGAAATGGACTCGCAACTACAGCAACCTTGTTTGGTGTCTAGAAGGGAGCCAGAAAAGCATCTTTCTCAATTCAGGAGGATACGTTGCTTTATATGAACAGTTCTACCCTTCATAACCAAGGCAGACGTTCTGAACTGGCTCTCTTAATTGTTTAAAGATAGATAGTTTGCTTACAAAAATAATTTCAACCAGCCAGTTTCCCAAATCCAGAGGTAGCTCAATTTTATGTTATTTTTGTTGTTGTTGTTGTTGCTGAGCCGTCTCCTGAAAAATAAGACAAAGAGGATAAAGACTGTATGTGAAAATTCCTTCCTGCCTCTTTCTATTTTCTTGTTTTGTGCTGGTCCTGGGGCTGGAATTCAGGTGCTGGACACTGTTCCTGAGCTTTTCTGCACAAGGCTGCTCTACCACTCAAGCCGTACCTCCGCTTCTAGCTGTTTTATATAGTTACCTGGAGATGACTGCCTCACACACTTTCCTGCTCCCTCTGGCTTTGAACCACCATCCTTATATCTCAGCTTCCTGAGTAGCCACCAGCGCCTGGCTGCTTGTGATACATTTTAAGTATCCTCACCTTTCCTTGAAAAAGCGCTTAATAGGTCCCCCTTTTGTGCAATGAGCGTGGTAGCCCTTTTATGTGGGTACAATCAAGACATCTTTTAAATAGTAATTTTTAAATGAGTAGCAACATGAATAGAGCTAATTCCAGATCACAGCTCTGGTGGATTACGGCTTTGAGTCCCAGCACCATTCTGTCTCTGCTCCGAAGGCCCCATCTGGTGAGTGCGGCCTTGTTTGCAGCAGGAAGCCATACAGTTCTTCTAAATGCATGCGTGCTGGGTGGTCTCCGGCCTGCCCGGCTGGGCTCTGGAGGGACCCCACGGTTCCTCTCTCAGTGGTGAGGGCGCAGGGTGCACTCCAGCCCCTCCACATACAGCCCAGGCCCAGCCGGCCTTCAGCCAGCAGAAAAGCACAGAGCAGGAACTCAAATGAAGCCACGATTTTGCTTCCCTTGCACAGCCAGAAGAACACAGATTCGACCTGATGATGACAACTTGGTGTGTATGTGTGTGTATGTGTGCACACGCCAGTACTGGAGCTTGAAATCAGGGACTAGACTCTGTCCCTTAGTTTTTTCCCGCAGAGCTGGCGCTCTGCCATTTGAGCCATGCCTCCACTTCCCGGATTGTGCTGGGCAATGGGAGATAAGGGTTTTCTGGACTTGGCTTCCCAGGCAGCCATCCTGGGGCTCCGCCTCCTGAGTAGCCAGGGTCACAGGCGTGAGCCACGGGTATGCAGCTTCAACTGTAGTTCTGTAAGCATTGCTGGTGACCCTTCCTTTCTCATCTGTAGCCCACCTGTCTTGGAATCCAGGAACCCGACTCCCACCCACCATCAAGCAGTGCCACACCACGGGCCACGGGCCTGGCCCAGCCCACGGAAACCACGGCTACACCAGCGAAAACCTCTGCTGCGGTGGGAAGACAGAAACCAATCCACACTCAGAATGCACGTTTTTATGAAAAGTCATTTCTACAACTCTTGTCTATGAATAAAAAGGCACCTCTGTGGCTATGACCCAGATGTTACATGCCACTGGATTAGATACAAATGATTTTGTCAATAAATACACACACTTTTGTTTTGATGGATGCTATCAGATTTTCTAATTTTCCCATTGCCTACAGACAGGAAAGGAATGGGTAACTAAAGCACATAGTTATTATGTACATGTTCTTTAATGTTACAAATCGCTTAAATCTGCTCAGTGCTTCCACGTGCATAAATACCATTTGTCTAGCAGAGAGTGATGTTATAACAGCTCATTTGTCTTCTTTAAAGTTATTATTTTATCATCTAAGATGATTTTTGTGCCAGTACTGAATTCAGGCCTGGCACTATTTCCTTGTTTTTATGCTCAAAGCTGGTGCTCTACCACTTGAGCCATACCTTCCTTCACTTTCAGCTTTTTGCTGGTTGATTAGAGATTGAATTTTCATAAACTGGCTTCAAACTATGATCCTCAGATCTCACTTTCCTGATGAGCTAAGATTAAAGGTGTGAGCTCCCAACCCCCAGCATCTGAAGTGACTTTCCAATCCTTTTATCTATGGAGAGTAGCAGACCATTCATTTCTTTACGTATCTCTTGCATAGAATTTAACCATGTTTATTTTAAGTTTTCAAACACCCCAAACCTTACCTGCTGTGCATCTTCCCATTTTTCTTTGTTTTCTTCATCTAGAAGGTTGCTAACTATTTGAAAGAAGATCTGTAAATTAAATTAGACAAAGTAGTTTAGTATTGCAGGCAAGAATATACTTTCTGACAAGCCCCATTTGGAATGAGTATGTGGTCATTCTGTAAGTACTTTTCAATATTCCCTTTGCTGTTGGTCATTCTAGGATTCCTGCATTACTTTATAGCTTCATCCGCTCCAGAAGCAATTAGGAGAAAACTTTTGCTTACTGTTATTCATCCTATTGCAATCTCTATAGGTGATACATTTGCAATTGTATAGTGACTCCTTAAAAACGGGTTTTGTTCTGTCATGAAAGTTGCCTCTGATTGTCCTGTTGTTAGTTTCCTGTCCACTTACAGCCATGTTTGCTATGACGGACGTGAGCGTTTCAGAGACAGCCCTGGACGCTGGGTAAAGCGGAAGCGCCACAGGCGCCCTCAGATGCAGGGAACTCTGCTCTTTCTTGCTATTCTACTTCCAGTTTTACAGAATATATCGAAAATGTTCAATAAAAATGTGCTTTATGAAAGCTGGTTTTAACGATGTTACTGGAGAATGTGCTCTTTCCAGATGATGATTGAGAAGCTAAATAATATACTATCACAATGGAAAGAAAGGGGGGAGGAAGGAAGAAAGAAAAGTGTAAGCTTCTGGAAAAAAGTCCATGACCACAGGAGACATAAGAAATGCTTAATAAACTTTCTCTCTCCCCCCCCCATCTTTCTTCTTTACTGTTTCTCTTTTCCCACTCTCTCCTTGTTTCCCCCTTTCTTTTTCTCTATTTCTCTCACATACACACATACTCTCTTATACACACACACACACACACGGCATCCTGGGATTTTCACTCAGAGCCTCATGCTTGCGGTAGATGTTCTACTACTTGAGCCACAACTCAATTTCCAGCTTTTTGCTGGTTCACTGGAAGCAGGAGTCTGAAGGACTCTCCTGCCCAGGCTGGCTTGGAACCGCGATCCTCTGATCTCAGCCTCCTGAGGTGCTAGCATTACAGGCACGAGCCGCTAGTGTCCTGCTGGCCCCTCTGGGCCTCGGAGATGGGGTCTGCGCAGTGTGGTCTGCCCAGGGACTGCAGCCTTTCTACCTGGCGTGGAAGCAGTTCAGGAGCAAAGCCCCACTCGCTGGCCCGGCTGACAACAGCGCCCCATGCAGGGTGGAAACGGTCACTTCCAGTCTTATCTCTTCCTCTCCCTCTAGCTTTTCAAAACTAGGTTTTCATCTAATTCCAAATATATTCACCTGGGTGTTGTTTGACAAAAAGCAATGCTGCTTCATTTCCTCCACTCTTGTGATTTGGAAGCTACTCGCATCTATATTTAATTGTTGCCCTATTTGTGCTGGTGAGTTTAATAGTCTCTGGCAATCACATAGCAGAAACATGTTTGGAGTTATAACCTCTCTAAAAGTTGCAGAGTCTTTGAGGCAGCTCTTTTGAAAAAAAACAGAAAAGACTGCAAGTCCTGAAACACATTTCAACTTGTTTAACCTTTCTGCACTAACAGCCCTTTTTTTTCCACTTAAAATTTCTTGCTTGGAGTATTACCATCTTAAGGGCCTCGTCCACAGAGCTGTTACTCTACCTTCAGGTTCCCTGATTGCCCGCGGCTGGTGAGCTCCGCAGGGGAGGTGCTGGTAATGAGGCCAGCAGAGCAGGTCTCAGCTCAGGGCCTGATGGATAGCTGAGCAAAGTCCTCCAACCCTGCTGCCACCTTCATGCAAAATGCATGACGCCCTAACAAGAGATGGCAGAGGGAAGGAATGTGGGCCAGTGCCTCTCGACCTCTGGAGGCACAGTTCGGTCCCCAGGAAGGTGTGGTGACAAGGGGTCAGCCACCTGCATCGCACTTGAAGGCCGAGGCTAAGGCACACAATTTCCAGATGAAAACAATGCCTCTCAGTTCATGGTTCCAAATCACCAAAGGGCGGCCCTGAGAAGTTAACGGGACAGGGTAAAGGCATTAGCATGTGGAATGACAGGTTGAAATTGTTGGGGTCTGGACAACCCCTTTCTCCCCCCACGGGGAGAATGGTAACCACAAACTCTATGAAAGAGCACTCAGCCTGGCCCTCCGCCAGCGGAAGGCCAAAGGCATGCTCACATGGGCAAGCGCTAAGTTGAGGAAAGGTTGCTGAAGCCTCCCCTCCCCCCAGTCCCCTCACATGTTACCAAGGGCGGAGGCGAAAAGGAAGGCATCAGGGACACGCTGCGGTGGTGGGACTTGAATATGGAAAGGCACTTATATAGAAGTAATGGCGGGAAAGAAAGGGGGCTGGCCAAAGGGCCAGTCATAGGCTAGGGATCACGTTCATCAAGTGACATCACGAAACTTCCCTTTGTGGGCGGGACAACCCCATCATGGTAGCACGCACGTGTTCACCTCCCAAGGGGTGTAGGCCAGAAGGTGGGAGGGACTTCCATTGTCCCAAAGCTGGCGGAAGGGCAGCCTTCCCAAGGCCATAATAATCCCCAACAGAAATGCTGCCCTTACTTTCCATTACCTGAAGACTCAGCACCTGTTACATAAAACAAATAACGCTTTTTATTTTATTTTGTGGTAACAAACTCTAGTTTGATTCAAGAACCACTTGGCTTTTGTAGGTAAAATACGCCAGAGTAATTCAGAAGAAAAACATACCCAATGGAAGACGCTATCTTGATAATTCAGTTTCACAACAGAATGGGTGTGTGCATGTGTATGTGTTTGTTGTGGGGCTTGAACTCTGGGCCTGGGAGCTGTCCCTGAACTCTTCAGCTCAAGGCTAGCACTCTACCACTTGAGCAACAGTGCCACTTCCGGTTTCCTGGTGATAAATTAGAAGTAAGAGTCTCACGAGCTTTCCTGCCTACGCTGGCCGTGAACCGCAATCCGCAGATCTCAGGCTCCTGAGTAGCTAGCATTACAGGCATGAAGCACTGGCACCCAGAAATATAATTGTTTTATTAGGAAATAAAGGATAAATAAAAAGATATCTGCAGCTGGATTGCAAATGAAGTATCTTAATTTTTAAAGAAATCTAATCATTGGCATATTTACATCAGCTGTAGATAAACACTTGTAGATAGAATCTTGCTGAGGCTCATGTTGGTACCCCTGTACGCCAAGTACACATCAGACTCCGTGTTTCTCAATGCTAGTCATTCACCAACATTGCCACACAATGAGGTTTTTCTGCGTAAACATGTATACATACATATCTGTGTGTAATACATATATATATATGTAGATTATAGGTATATATGTGTGTATACGTATATAGATAGATAGATCTGGATATATGTGAGAAGTACTTCCTAAGTTATCTGGCACAAGGACAATCATGGCATTAGGTTTGTCCTGGCCTATAATTTTAGTAGTCGCCTACTGTCAGCATATTTAGAGTTCCTCATGAAGAGTTACAAACAGAAGCCCTAAAACTGTCTTCAGAGTACTCTTTTCTTCCCAAGAGATTGCACATATTTATGTGTCTTCCACTTGTATATCGGATGGTTTAGGAAATTATACTATTTTGCAAAACTAGAAAACAGAGGGACACAGCAGGAACTCGGACAGGGAGGAGCTGGGGAGATTCCTTAGCAGGCTTCTCCCATGTTGCCATGGTCAGCAAGCCATACTTATCATTAATATTGTCAAATAAATACATAGGGAATAAAGACTGCTTCTCAATAGTTTCACTCTTTGGTTTGTTTGTATGTTGTTTCATCATACTAAGTGAAGTGAGACAGACCCACAGAAGCATAGACTGTATGGTTTCCCTCACTGGGAATTATCAGTACATGTCCAAGATGATCCTAGCAGAAGATCATGATAGCTCAATAGCTATGTCCATATGAACACATAAGATGATGCTAAGCGAAATGAACTCCAAGTTATGGAAACAAGTGGTTTATCATTGCTGTTATTTTCAGCATATGGTGTGAAATTATGCCCTTTTTCTTTTGTATCTCTTTCCCACAGTTTTACCCCTGATGTCACCGTGACTGATTTGGTACCCTGGATATTGTATAGACATGTATTGGAACTAGGGAAGGGAAGGGGAATATCAAAATCGAGAGACAAAGGACAAAAAGATAAACAATGCAACAGCAATACTTACAAAACTGTATGCTGTAAGCCAATGGTACAACTCATGGTGGGAGGGAAATGGGGAGGAGGAGGTGGGGGAAAAGTGAGGGAGAAGGTAACAAGTTGGATGAGAAAGTACAGAAGTCCCTTATGTATGAAACTGTCACCCCTCGGTACATCATCTTCACAATAAAGAAATGAATTACAAAAACGTTATTTAACAACTTCCTGGTGCTCTGGAATCACTCCTCCCTGAAGGGAGGTGGGCAGGACCTCAATGGGGCCCAGGGCCCCCCTAAAGAGGGGACTGAGCCACAGGTGCCTGTGAGGGGCCTCTGATTTCCCTGCCTTTCTGCTTGAAGATTTCCAGGTCTGGGGGGCGAGGGGGGCGGAGGGAGGGCAGAAGTGTGATGGAATTTCACAGCTCAAGCTGAGGTATGCTGTGTGTGTGTGCAAAGCATTGTGGAATCACTGAAAGAGGATAAGAGGTCAGGATGCGCGGAGTGAGTGCATGCCCTGTGTTCTCATAGAGTGTGGATGGGGCAGTTGTCCACAAAGGAAGAGGATGGAGAGAGGGAGATCAAATAGGACCAATTAGAAATAAACAAGGACAATTCCTCAGGAGCCCTGACAGGTCCCTGAGATGGAAACACACCCACATTTGGCTGAGGCTTACCCTGGCACACAGCAGGACTTCCCCAGGGGTGGGGGTGGAGGGCCCAAGGCAAAGGTAGTCCTCAGGCCTCCAAACTCCCTTTCATATAAGGGGAGCCATTAGAAACAAGAACCCCATCAAGGCTTTCTATTAAGTTAAACATCTGCTTTACCTTCTCATTTTAAATGAAGTAGTCAAGCAAAAATGATATCATGCCTATATGTTTTATTATATGTATATATATATATATATATATATATCCATTTTCATGGGCCTTATTGCTGCTGTGCTCTCCTTTAGCTTTTCACTCAAGGCTGGTGTCTATCACTTGAGTCACGTCTTCATTCCCCGCTTTTTGGTTACAGGGACCTTCCTGTCTGGGCTGGTTTTGAACTAGCATCCTCAGATCTCTGTAATTCCAGTGGCCAGGCATAACACCCCACAGCTGCAGAGGTTGTGGGCGGGGCCCCAGAAGCTTCCCCCCCTCCCCCACCCGCAGCTCTCCAGCACCACCCTGTGACTCCTGTGACAAAGTCAGGAGAACAAGCTTCCTACACCAGGCCAGCCTTCCTTCTTAGCCAGGGAACTTGAACACTGTGCAGATAAACCTTGCATTTATCTCCTCGGTGACTTGGACGATAGTGTGAATATGTTTGCACAGGAAATTTGAGTCATCACGTAATATACCACCTCATTTCAAGAGCCAGCGCTCCGAGTTTTCATATAAAATGAAGATACCTGGAGTAAAAAGTAATGTCTAAGCTGCCCAATTCCACAACATCATGAGACTTGAAGGGCTATCAGAGAACCTTTTGTATTATTGCTTCTATCAGTGATGTCAAATATTGAAGATCTAATGTACTCTGCATAAATTAATTTGAGCAGCTCCACTGTCACGATGTTCACATGGCCTCTAGGCACTGCCTCCTCCCCGACAAGCTTCTGCTGGGATGAGGTGAGGAAGGCCGACTGTCTCAGCATTGCAGGGAAAGGATTACTGTGTCAACAGGACCTAGGTAGGGCGCCCCATCTTTGGGGCTTGCTGTGCCTAAACCAACAGTCTGAAATTCCGAGCATACAGGGGGGAGGCCGCACGGTCGGTCCCTGGCTGGCCGGGCCCCTGATGTCTCCCTCTTACGTGAACTTCATGTCCAGCTCCAGCTCCATGCAGACGATGATGCCAGCACCCTCATGCAAGTGTCTACACGGGCCCTTGGTTCCTATCCTGACGCAATGTACACACCCAATGCATAGAGGTCACTCCTGATGGGCAAGCTTCCTTAATTCCCAGCTCGGTCCCCCATCACCACCACCCCCCCCCCCCCGCCCGGTGACAACCAGTCCAGCCTGCTGCCCATACCCCCTGGCCTTGGCCCACTTCTGGATGGACGCTGAGACTGGAGCCCATTTGATGCCAGGATTAAGACCACAGAGGGAAGCCATGGGCTTCCGAGTGAGGGAGCCGGGCTTTGTGGGCTGCCCCCGAGTGGTCTCCAGCACCCTCTGTGCCTCCATAGCTGCAGATTCCGGTGGGGGGCACTAATTAGTTTTAAATACCCTCCCCGCAGCCACAAAGCACAGCCCTGGGACTTTCACTGGAGAAAGGAACTCCTGTAAGTTAAAGACACTTTGCTGGTCTTTAGTCTCAGCTGCTGGCTAACAGGAACCTGTAGAAATGTTTGAAGGTGTTCACACTCACTCTCACACATACACACACACACACTGCCATTTGAAGCTTGATCTTAGCACTGCATTTATTTCCTACCAGGTCCTCTCCCTTTCTGCCCTCCCCCCCCCCTTCGAATTCCCATCTTCCCCCCCCCCCCCCAGTTACAACCAGAGGGAAACAGCTCTGGCTGCTGGCTTCCCTCCCCCCTCCCCCTTCCAAACCCTTGGCTACTCTAAATGAAAAGGCTCCAACAAGGGGCAACCTGACATGGGCCACAAAGCCCACTTGTGTGTGTGGGGGGGGGGGGGGGGCTGGAGCTTGGCTGTCCTGGCCCACAGACTGGGCTCTTTGTGGCCAGCAGAAAACATTTCCTGCATAAGCAATCAACACACTTGGCCAGCAGGGCCAGGGCCCAAGCAAGAATGTGCAGGAGCTCTGTCCTCAGAGGGATGGAGGGAGTCCCTGACCTCTGCCTGGAAAGGCATTTCCTCCAAACAGGCCTGTGCTGCTGCGTGCTTGCAGGATGAGACACAACCCACAATCTCAGATCTCCTCTATCTCCTCTAGGCTCCCTGCTGCAGGTTGCTAGAAAACTGCAAATCACATTGGCACTTTCATGTTTACCCTGCACCTCCATGGCACTGGTTTTGGGGTACTTTCCTCCCTAGCTCACCTCTGGGATATTCCTTCCCTTCCCTTTCCCATGCATGTGAATAGGAAACAAAGAAGACAGTAGAGACAACCTCCCCAGCCCCCAAAATAACCAAATAATCACAAGAGGCAGCTCAGGTGGAGAAAGATCAAGATTTGACTTTTGCACCAACTCCCCTGCCTACTCCCAGGCCCAGGGTGGCTTCACAGTCCGCAGAGCTCAGAGCTGAGGGCCTGTCCCTCTGGAACCACAGAAAGAGCACCCAGAATTTACTGCCCACTGAAAAGGAGTTCTGCCGGTGTGGGGTTGTCTGGTCTCTGGCTTGCTATTGTAAGGTCCAAAGTCGAGGGGAGGGTATGAGAGATAGATGGCAGAGGGAGGAAGAGAGGGAGGGAGGGAGGAGGAAGGAATGGAGGGAGGGAGGGAGGGAGGGAGGGAGGGAAGGGGACCTAATGCTGAGTTTGTTTGAGAAGTAAGAAGTCTGAAAGCCCCTCCACCAGGAGGGACCCCAGTGCAGCCTCCTTGGGGATTTGGGCTCTGAGTAAAGGTACCAGCCTCCACCCCACCTTCTCCTGGCTCGGTGCCCCTCCTCCAGGACAAGTGGGCTTCATATCTGCTTGCATTCTACCCCCACCCCAATGACCCCCGCTGTGTCCAGGGCCTGGTCTAGAGCCTAGCTGTCCTTGGGAATCATGAGGAGCATGCCCCCTGGCAGCTGGCCAGGTCACACCCCCAGGACTCACCTTCCTTGGGAGGCCTGAGGGCATTGCAGATCAGGTTGCACATCTGGGTAGTCTGGAGCTCCTGTGTGAGGCAGGCCTCTGTCTGCTTGTTCAGGGGCAGCACCACATTGCTCAGCAGCAGCACCCAGGCCTGGTCTTCGCCCCCCAGCTCCCCCAGGTGCTGGGGGCAGGAGCACTTGGTGTACATGGCTCTGCAGGACTCCGCCCGGCTGTTCTCCCACCACAGGCAGCTCTCCAGACAGAGGCACAGGACCTGGCACCCAAACTGGCTGGGGCTCACCTTGTTCAACACCAGGAACGCTGAGCCTCCTCCTCTTTTTTCTGTAATCCTGGGAAATCGGTTGGGAAGACCTGGCAAATCTGGATAAAACTTTTATTGTATTGTACAAATGCATTCTTGGAATCACAGAGCTGCATGATAGAATGGTTCTTTCTGAGCAGATCCTTTATCTTCTCATGGGAGAAATGATCGAACTGTAAGCCAGCAGGGAGAAGTTGGAGCAGCTCAAGTCCTTCTTGGAAAATTTCAGGTAAATACTGTATTTGGTTGGATCTGGATTTTCCTGAGTCCAAGTGCAGTTGGTAAAGTTTTGGGGGAACATCTCGCTTACAGAATAGGTCCATAAATGACTCCTTTCACCAGAGTTGAACACCAGAAGTCTTGGGCAGCGTTAAATTGAAACATAACCAGGAGACAAATGGAAAATATATAAATCAGCAGCTCACTGACAGCCTTCATCCTATGACATCTGGCCTGGAAAAAGGGTGATAAAAGCAAAACACACTGAAAAAATGAAATCCTTGCACTATTACAGCCAGTTGTTTTCAAGACATCAGATTTTTTTAAAAGAAAAACAGGAAAAGAAGAGAAAAACCTTAAAAGAAGGACAGGTGAATTTTCTGCAGTGAGGCCAGGGACCCGCAGTGGCTGTGTGAACAGCACCCTCACGTGGCCATGGACGATAGCCACATTCTCGTTTAAAAATAACATTTAATTGATTATTAATAGGAATGCCCTCTCTCATTCCCTTTATCACCGCAGAACACGGAGCCAGGGTCGGGGGGACAGACAGGATTTGCAAAATTATCATGACCCAAGCGCTGATTGCTGAGTCTCTCTCTCTCTCTCTCTCTCTCTCTCTCTCTCTCTCTCTCTCTCTTTCCCATCAAGACACAGGACCCCTTCTTTCCCTGGTCTCCAGCCTGCAGCATGCATCCCCCCTCAGCCTCTAATCTGATCATCTGGGAATAACTGGCAGACCATCATTTCTCATCCTCTTGAATGTGGGGCATCAAGGCAAGGACTTACAGCCCTCTTCCCGTGTGGAAAGCGCCAGGAATCACTTCCACAGCAAAAGCTCCCCAGCGCCCTCCCCCTCGCTTGGAGAGAGGCTTGGCAAGGAGAAATTCCTTGGCAACTGTGTGGGCTCCTTGCCAAAACCACGGGGCGGGGGGGGGGGGGGGGGCGGGGGCAGGAGCAGAGACCCCGGGTGGCAGAGTCCCAGGCAGGCAGCCCCGAGGCCTGGCCAGACCCAGGCCACACCAGAGAAACCCCAGCCCTGCAGGCTTTGAAGTTTCCTGTTGCTGTTGGTTTAATTCACGGGTTTGCCTCTGGAATTATCTGCTGTATCTTGGGGTCCATGCAAGGTGGATGAAATGCACCAGCAGGCTCATTCCTAGTAGATTTCAATCTGTGAATTGCTCCCTTACACAGGGGCTGCCAGCCCTGGTTTCCTTCCTTTGTTAATTTATCTGGTATTGCATTAAAAAAGAAAAGTATTGGACTATATTTCCTCTTGGAAGCTGTGACCATATATATGATATAAATATAGATGACTGGAATTTTTTTTTAGTTTTAACCTTTTAGATGTTATTTCTTAGAGTAAATGGCACTGCTTGCTCTCGCTCTCTCTCTCACCTTTGAGCTGATAAAGTGGGTACCAAGTTAATTTTAGAAGTCTCTAAGCTGTGGTGTGTTCCACTGCTTTGGAGAAACAGACAGAAAGACACACGGATGGAGAGTCGACGTTTCCAAGTCCTCCCCCCTTTTCTCCAGAACCGAAGATGGAGATGGAGAGGAGCCCTCTCCCTTCCCATTGCATAACAAGCTGGCACCCCCACTGAAGGACGGCGGCCAGGGAAGGGGCGCCCACTGCGTTCCCCACACTCAAACTCGAGTAACTCGAGTTCGGCTTCTTCCCATGACCGAAATCAGCCCTCGACCTCCGCAGAGTGGCAGTTTAAAAATGTACCTCCACGTTGCTCATGGAGCACTAGAGCGAGGAGGTCTGCAGGAACCGCGTCCTAGGCTGCACATGCGCGGGCAGGCACACACACACCATGCACACTCACCATGTACACACCACACACACACCACGCACGCACAATACACACACCACGCACGCACAATACACACACCATGCGCACACACCATGCACACGCGCGCGCACACACCATGGACACACACACCATGCACACGCACACAGCTCGGTGGGCGATGCCGTTGTCGCCCGGAGGAAATCAAGTCCACGCGCATATTCGGGCTGGGGACCAGGCAAGTGCGGGGCATTCGGAGAATTGCTTCCTCCGTCCGCGGGGCCCGGCGCCGGCGTGCGCGGCGGGTCCAGCCGCGTTCCCGGGACGCGGAGCCGGCGAACGGCGGGGTCTCCGCGGGGCGCCCGGCCCGCGCGCGAAAGGGGCTCCGGGGCCGGAGGGAGGCCGACGCGGGGGCTGCTCCCACCCCGGCGCCCGGGCCAGCTCCGTCCGCGGCCCGCGACGCTCCTTCCCGCGACGGCGCCTGGCTTCTCCGGGAGAGGAAAATCGACCCCCCACCTCCCCACCCGAGCGATCCCAGGCCTCGAACCCAGGGCGGCCACGCCGGGTCGGAGCGCCCCGCGGCGCCCCGGGCTCCCCCGGCGGGCGGCCGACCCCGTCCGGGGAGCGCGCGCCAGGGCTGCGCCCCTCCGTCTCGGCGGCCCGGGGTCCCCGCGGGCGGCGGACACAGCCGCGCCCCCGCCACGGCCCCCGCGGAGCCCACACGGAGCCCACGCCGCCCTCGAGCCCGCGGACCCGCGACGTCGGCCCCGCCGAGCCCCCGAGGCCGCACTTCCCAACTCTGCCGGCGCGGCGAGCAGGGTTCGCGCGGGGCCCGGCCCGGCCTCCCATCCCCGCGGGCGGCCCCCGGCTCACCTCGTACTCCGAAAGTTCCAGGCTCCGCTCTAAGACGGCGGCGCCTCACCGCCTGGGACCCGGGCGCCCCGACCCATCTTCCCTGCCGGCTCCGAAAGCGGGGTGCGCACGCCCGGTGGGGGAGCGAGGCGGCAGCTCCGCGGGCGCGGGGACGCCGAGGGGCCGCCCCGAAAGCGCCGGCAGCCGGCCGAGGCGCGGGCGGAGCGGGGCGGCGGGCAGGTGCGAGGACGGCTCCTCCTCCGCCCGCTTCCTCCGCTTCCGCCTCCGCCTCCGCCTCCCTTGCTCCTCCCGCCCGCAGGTGCCGGCGGGCCGCGGCGACTTAGGAAAAGGAGAAAAAGATGCGACCGGCTGCGGGTGCCCAGAGCGGCGCGGTGCTGGCGAGGCTGCAGCGCCGAGCCCCGAGTCCAGGCTCCGCCAAGCGACCGCCCGCGAGGCCTCGCCCCTCCCCTTCCCGGAGAGCGCGCGCTCTGCGCCGGCCACGGCCGGCGGGGCGGGGGAGGCTGGAAGAGGGATGGAGAGCGCGGAGCGGGGGAACTGGGAGGCGGGGTCTCCTTGGAGCCGCCGCAGGACCGCGCACCCCGCGTTGCTGGGCTCTCCAGGTCCCGCGCTGCCGGGGCTCCGCGCCGCGTTCCCCCCCCGCCCGCCCAGGGGCACGGGAGAGCGGGGCTCGGTCCTCACCTCGGTTCCTGTCGCCAGTCCGAGAAGACCCTTCCCAGACCCCGCGCCCTGGCGGCGGCTGGGCCTTCTCCCTCGCCCTCTTTCACGTCTCCCCGCGTCCTCAGCGAGGCTGCGGTTCACCTGCGGGGTGCTCGGCCCCGCGCGCGCTGTGCCCGCACCCCCGTGCGCCCCGGCCCTTGGCCGAGGGCTCAACTTCGGGGTTAGCTGGGTCCGCGCGCACGTCTGACCCCCGGGTCCAGTGGGGGGGGGGGGGCGGGTTACGGGGAGCCGTGGGCCCGGGAAGCCGCCCCTCTGCTGTCCCCGCCCGGCGCTGTTCGGTTTCCCCGCCCCGCAGGGGCCACCCGCCCGTGGGTAGAGGCCGGCCGATCGCCGGGAGCCGTTGGCCCGCGGACACGCGGGCGGGTGGTGTGCGGAGCTAGTGTGAGGACGGCGCGGGGGCAGGGCGGGGGCGCCGTCCCGGGGCGGCCGCTCGGCGCGGGGAACGCGGAGGCCCCGTCCTGTGCGCGTGCCTCCCGTGCCGAGCTCCTGCCCCGGCCACCGCCACCGCTGCGCTGCCCAGGGCGGTGGGCAGGAGGAGGGATGGGCGGCGGACGCGGAGCGGCGCTGCGCCCTGAGTGGGGGGGGGGGAACGCGGGGGGAAGGCGGCCGCGGCTCCTCCCGCCCCCAGCCCCAGGAGCTGGGCGCCGCGCCGGGCTTCTCGAGTGGCTGGAAACCGTGAGCCCTCCAGGCTCCCCGAACCTCGGCCAGCCAGCAGCCCGCGCGGCGTGCGGTTCACGTCCTGGATGTGGTTGCTCGAGGGGATGGGTGGGGAGACGGTGGCCTGGGCGACCCAGAAAAGTCTGCAAGGCCCCCGGCTAGAGGTCGGCCGGAGCAGCGGGACGCGGAGGAGGAGCGCGGTTCCTGGACGCTGGCTCCCCAGCGGCCCAGCGCCCTGACTTTAAGGGGCACGGAAGGGCGCGGGTCAGGCGTCCCCCGCTTGCCTAGTGCCGGGTAGGGGAGCCGCTGGCGGCGGGCGTTTCTCTCAGCCCCACCCCCACCCCTGAACCGGGAGGGTAGGATCGCGCCGCAGGGGTCCCCAGCAGGAAGGCGCCCCTTTCCTCCTTCGGAGGCCGCGTCTGGAAAGTAACCTGGTCCTGGTGACACCCCACCCTGAGGGCAGCGGCCTGAAGGAGCGCTCGCCTAGACTGCTGGGGATCCAAAGGGGACTGGAGGAGGAGCCATGGCCGGCTGGCAGTAGGGTACTTGCCTTGCATGCATGAAGCCCAAGGTTTGAGTCCTCAGAACCATATAAACAGGAAAAGCTGGAAGTGGCACTGTGGCTCACGTGGTGGAGTGTTAGCCTTGAACAAAAAGAAGCTAGGGGGCTGGGGATATAGCCTAGTGGCAAGAGTGCCTGCCTCGGATACAAGAGGCCCTAGGTTCGATTCCCCAGCACCACATATACAAAAAACGGCCAGAAGCGGCGCTGTGGCTCAAGTGGTAGAGTGCTAGAGCGGGAAGAAGCCAGGGACAGTGCTCAGGCCCTGAGTCCAAGGCCCAGGACTGGCCAGAAGCTAGGGCCTGAGTTCAAGCCCAGGGACTGGCAAAAAAAAAAAAAATCTCATCCTCTTCAGCTTTAGTAATTCTTTTCTGAATACCTACTTTGTCCTTTAAAAGTAAATTATATAGCTCTCTTTAGATTCTGAATATTATATATCTTTCCATTCCCTTCCAACTACATTGCATATTAAATCTCAGTCTTACAATAAGTCCCCATATGTCTGTATTTTTCAAGTTTACTGATTGTCCATGTCACTGATAAAAATATTGCACAAAAAATATTGCGCAAGCATGAGAACTCATCACTTCTCAGCCTCTGAGCTTCAGTACTTCTCATTTCCTCTCATTTAAGTAATGCTCAAAAGTAGAGCTTTGTTGATCCTTAGCACATGCCACCATATCTGATAAACACACACTTAAAAGATAATTATAGGACTAACGAGTACTTAAAGTACTATTGTCACTACCCGAGCAAAATTGTCATCCATTCACTCATAAACTTCACCATGTAGTTTTTTGCAAAATCTGTCCTGTAAACTAAAGATGCAGTAGACAATAAAAAATATATTTTTATGTTCACATGGTATTTTACTTGAATTCATTCTAACCTCTTCCATACACCTTGTAAGTGAATTGTTTCATATCAATTTTTCAAAACTTGTTGGATGTTACAAATCTACTTTTCTACCAGAAAGCTAAAGCTTAATTCACATGTCTGGTGTCATAAGGAGCCATCAAACTGTGGTCCTCAACTGTACGTCTTAATTACCAATCTACTGTTTTAACATAGCCCTACAGGCTTACATTCTATATCCCATTGTGAGGACGGAAGAGGAAACTCAAACAAAAGCTTAATCAGAAGGTTTGACAGCCCTACTTCGGGCCAAGAATGGACTGTTTCCACTGTTTCTGGGTTGGCGTATACTGAGTCTAGTCTCTGACTCACCGTTCTCTTTTCAGATCCTTCTTTTTGACCTTACAGAAAAGAGAAAATGTTGAATTGTGCTTTCAAGGCAGACCTCTGCAGAATCAGAATGGAAATATTCTTGTGGACCTCATTGATGGCTTCTTGGTTTGTTTTTGTGATAAGTTAATGAAAAGTGGTCACCACGTTGAATGAAGATGCCCATAGAAGTACTTCTTAGGATCTGGGGAAAAGGTGTACTACACTGGGGTAGGAGGAGGCAAGAAAATAGGTACATTGTTTACTTTTTTTGAAATTCATAATGGACTGTAAAGAAGGGATGCAAATTAGAAAACATAAGGATACTTGGACAACTGATCTCTTAAATCTCACATTAGGGAACATCCTGAATAGGAGTGAGTGGCAGGAGGAACAAGGAGCAGAGGCCTCAATCCCTGACTGTCTTGGAGGGAGAAAACTTCCCTCTTCAGTGCAATTGCACCCTTAGCCCTTTCGCAATCCAGGGTGGCACAAACATAGCACAGGGAGAGGCCCTTTTTCCCTGACAAGGATGAATTTCAGGGAGAGCAAAACGTTGAATGGAAGGTACACAGCAACTCTGGATGCAGCCCCAAGCACAGGAACACTGCCAGCAACACTGCCTCCTCCACCTGTTGGTGGATGGAAGCACGATGTTCTCTAGACACCTGTAGTCAGTACCAGAACCTGTCCCTAGAGGCTGACAGGTGGATCAGGGACATTGAATTTATGCTGTTTGTTGATTTTATAAATGAATGGCTATTTCTTTCAGACATGAGAGAGTTTGAGGCTGAACCTGGAAGTCTGCATAGTCTAAAATATCCTCATCTCATTCAGCACATACAGTTAACCAGGGTTTCTGACTGTTTCTTTGAGTAAGATCATCATACTTCATTACTGCTTGAAAGCTCAGTCTAAAGTCCAACTACACACGGAGAGTGGAAAGTCCTTGCAGCTGAATATAATGTTTTTATCTGTCTCTTTCCCCAGACTATCTACTTAGGCTTTTTCTCCTAGCTATTCAGCTTCTCAGCAGCACATTGTAGGTGGAGAGACCTATTTCCGCCAATTCAGGAGGATGAACATCTTGAACACCTTCTGTCATATTCTGTAACTGTTCCAGAGGAGATCTTCCTGCTCAGACAATTTGGCAGTGTGGCCAGTAGGTGCAGCTTTCTGGAGACAGCCAGGATTGTCCTGACTTTTCAGCTGCCAGTGTCTAAAAAAATCACTTATGAGACAATCATGAATACTCATTTACACAAGCTAGGAACATTTAAATATTGTTTGAAAATTACATAAATGCTTATGTGGAAAGCAGACACCAACTAGGAAACCACAGAAAACAGACACTGATGCATTAAAAATTGTCTCATGCTGGGAATATGGCCTAGTGATAAGAGTGCTTGCCTTGCATACATGAAGCTCTGGGTTCTATTCCTCAGCACCACATAAATGGAAAAAGCTGGAAGTGCCCCTGTGGCTCAAGTGGTAGAGTGCTAGCCTTGAGCAAAAAGAAGCCAGGGACAGTGCCCTGGCTCTGAGCACTATGCCAAGACTGGCAAAAAAAATGGTTGCCTATGAGTGGTGGGAATATACTTTTTGTATATGCCAATCCTGGCACTTGAACTCAGGATCTAAGTGCAATCTCTGAGCTCTTTTTGTTAAAGGCTAGTACTCTAACACTTGAACAACATCTTCACTTTTACCTTTTCATGGTTAATTGGAGATAAAAGTCACATCAGCTTTCCTACCTGGGCTTACTTTGAATTGTGATCCTCAGCTCTCCAGGATTACAAGACATTAAGTAAAATATGAATGACTGCACCTAATTGCAAGTCATAGAAATAGAAACAAATCCTTTGGGGGACAGAGAGGTCCCCATGAGAATATTATCTTTAATTAACCACTCACAAATCAGAAGTGGCCCTGTGGCTCAAGTGGTAGATTGCTAGCCTTGAGCACACAGAGGCTCAGGGACAACACCCAGGGCCTGAGTTCAGATCCAAAAACCAACAACCACCCATTTTCTCTCCTCCCAAACCCTCGAGATTCTAAGCCACAGCGCTCTACCTTTCACTCCATGGCAGAGGACACATAGCTTTTGTCCTTGTGTGGCTGAATTAGTTCAGTTAACCAGTCATTTCAGTCACACCATCATTTGGTAAGTGACAGGATGTCCTTCCTTAGGGCTGAATATAAAAGTGTTCCATTGTACACATTCGTATCTGTACACACAAATGTATACATGACTACATATATGCACATTCACACATATATGTATCATATTTTAGTCCATTCACCCATCTTACATATACACATGTATATACACATGCACATCACACTTCCTTAATGTATGGACAGACAATTCACTAGATCCTATAATTTCCTTCTTTGAACAGTGTTATAATAAACATTTAGGTATGAAGTCTCTTTAAAGTACTAGTTCAGTTTCCAAGGAAATATAGGAATAATAGTTCTGTTTTCTTCACTTCTTTACCAACTCTTTGGGGTGGGAGGTTGTCCTTTTGCTAATTATCATTCAAACTGTGGTGAGGTGATATTGGTGTTGATGGATTTGCCTTTCTTCTAATATTAATGCTACTAAATTCTTTTTTTTTCTTTTCTTTTCTTTTTTTTTTTTTTTTGGCCAGTCCTGGGCCTTGGACTCAGGGCCTGAGCACTGTCCCTGGCTGCTTTTTGCTCAAGGTTAGCACTCTGCCACTTGAGCCACAGCGCCCCTTCTGGCCATTTTCTGTATATGTGGTGCTGGGGAATCGAACCCAGGGCCTCATGTATATGAGGCAGGCACTCTTGCCACTAGGCCATATCCCCAGCCCACTAAATTCTTTTTATATATTTATTTATGTATTTCTCCTCCTCCTCCTCCTCTCCTCCTCCTCCTCCTCCTCCTCCTCCTCCTCCTCCTCCTCCTCCTCCTCCTCCTCCTCCTCCTCCTCCTCCTCCTCCTCCTCCTTCTCCTCCTCCTCCTCCTCCTCCTTCTCCTCCTCCTCTTCCTCCTTCTCCTCCTCCACCTGGGGGCTGTCCCTGAGTTTTCTTGTTCAAGCCTGGAACTACCACTGAAGCCACAGCTAAGAGATGTGGGCCGTTTTCATGGTTAGTTGGAGATAAGAGGCTCATGGATTGTCATTGCATGAACTGAAATCCTCAGATCTCGGCCTGTTTAGTAACCATGTTTACAGGCATGAGCCATATGTATATCTTTTAAAATATCTATTCAAATTATTTGCTCATTTTTTTCACTTGAATATTTGGTGTTTTTATTTTTGATGATGCCAGTATTGGTTTGTTTGTTTGTTTTTGAGATTCTTACCTATTCAGGATATCAGTCTTTTGTCAGATTATTTTGCAAATATTTTCCCCATTCTTTTTTTTTTTTTTTTTGGCCAGTCCTGGGCCTTGGACTCAGGGCCTGAGCACTGTCCCTGGCTTCCTTTTGCTCAAGGCTAGCACTCTGCCACTTGAGCCACAACGCCACTTCTGGCCGTTTTCTGTATATGTGGTGCTGGGGAATCGAACCCAGGGCCTCATGTATATGAGGCAAGCTCTCTTGCCACTAGGCCATATCCCCAGCCCCTATTTTCCCCATTCTTGACACCAACTCTTCACTAGGTCTGTGGTTTCCTTTGCTTAAGTCACATAAACTGTTTTATTAGCATTACCAGGAAGTAGGTTATTAAAAATATGAAATCTTATACCAGTCCTCATTAATAGTGATTCAGAGTTTATATTTTGACAGCGTAGCTGAGTGACTTAAAAAGACTTTAATTTGGAAGACAATTTTAAGCATGCTGGAAATTCATTCACAAATGTGGTAGAACTTATATAACAATTGTTATAGCCAACATTCTGATTTGGTATCAAATATGTATGGTTTGGGCTGGGGATATGGTCTAGTAGCAAGAGTGCTTGCCTTGTATACATGAGGCCCTGGGTTCGATTCCCCAGCACCACATATACAGAAAACGGCCAGAAGTGGCGCTGTGGCTAGCCTTGAGCAAAAAGAAGCCAGGGACAGTGCTCAGGCCCCGAGTTCAAGGCCCAGGACTGGCCAAAAAAAAAATCAAATATATATGGTTCATAATACTTATATGCATTTGGTTAAGAAAGTATTGCAAATAATTTATAATATCAACACTAACCTTATATGAAAATAAGCGACAAGTGAACTATGTCAGACATAGGACATCGAGTGCTTCACGATATCCTTCTCTGTGCAGTATTTGGAAGGTGAGCCTCAGAGGCAATGACTAGATCGTGGTTCAAGAGGCTGGGGCCAGGCTTCAGCCCCTCTGGAACACGCTTCTCGCATGCTGCACGATTTCCATTAACAAACAGGAAACCTTTTAACGAGCTAGTGTGCAATGTGATGACTCCATTTGCCCACCACATACGATACCTCAGCAGGCTTCACCTGTTCTCTTCATACATAGATATGTGAGAGGCAAGGCCAAGAGAGAAAGCAGAGGAATAAATGACAAGACATTGTTTGTTATTGGTTTATATGTTGGGAGATTTTATTTCATCGTTTGTAGCATCTACCACAACCTCTGCCCTGGGTCCCTCCAGACAGAGTATCTCTGACAATTGTCCTTATCCCACTGTTACAGTTACTGTTGCTCCAGTATTTCACATGCAGGTCCAGGCTCATCCCCACCCCTCCCCAGGGTGTGACCCTGCTCATTCCCTTATTCCCCAAGGACTTCATCTATGCTTTCTCTGTTTGCATTTAAGAAAACACCTTAAATGTATTCTTTGGTATAATTCAAAAACTATATGAAAGGACCCAAGTTCAAGTTGGTATTGCAGACTAAGGGTGATATTCTTTCAAAAATGTTGAAAATAGCCATCTGAATTATTGGAGTTTGTAACTATTCTCATGCTACTTGACAATAGAAGAAATAATGAATGAGCACATGATTTCTTCAACATAAAGAGAAGCCTTTACTTCTGGACAAACTAATTTATCATTTTATTTATTGAGACAGAAAAGTACATTTTACAACCTATCTACAAAACTTCGTATTAGAGAAAGCTTTTCTTTTATCCTGGCAGCAAAAGAGAATAGTCTCTTAAAATTACTGGGGTGATTCAGTCACATAGGCTGAATAAAATTAATCTTTTTATATAAGGAAAGAGTTGACAATTTAAATAGATTTTTCCTTCGTGCCTAGGAGGCCTTCCTGTCCTAATATTTTGGAGGAAACTGCTACTGAGGTAAGTTAAGCTCCTGTAATTACATCACAGAACTGTAAGATAGCAAGGAGTTTTAAGAATTAGACTCGTGGGCTGGGGATATAGCCTAGTGGCAAGAGTGCCTGCCTCGGATACACGAGGCCCTAGGTTCGATTCCCCAGCACCACATATACAGAAAACGGCCAGAAGCGGCGCTGTGGCTCAAGTGGCAGAGTGCTAGCCTTGAGCGGGAAGAAGCCAGGGACAGTGCTCAGGCCCTGAGTCCAAGGCCCAGGACTGGCCAAAAAAAAAAAAAAAAAAAAAAGAATTAGACTCGTGCTTAAGTGTAACTGTAACAAGGTCTTTGAAAATGTCTCTCAAATATAGGCATGTGTCATTGCCATGAATTATATATGTACACTCTTTATATGACATTCATACACATAATTTACATTATGTTCATATATAATTTAATTTATATGATGTTCA
This sequence comes from Perognathus longimembris pacificus, assembly GCF_023159225.1. Taxonomy (NCBI): domain Eukaryota; kingdom Metazoa; phylum Chordata; class Mammalia; order Rodentia; family Heteromyidae; genus Perognathus; species Perognathus longimembris. The sequence goes on from NC_063178.1 coordinate 30,916,420, forward strand.
TATATGTACTTTTTACAATGCTCATACATATTTATTGAACATACAGGAAAACACTTACTTTACGCTTAAATTTTAAGAAATGTTAGGTCTGTGATAAAACTTGCCTTAGAATTTGGGAGTCCACAAGCTTATTATATTTATGTGTCTTTGTGCCAGTAGTGAGGCTTGAACTCAGGGCCTAGAAAACTTGCTGGACTTTTTCACTCAAGGCTAGTGCTCTGCCACTTGAGCCATAGCAACAACACATTTGGCTTTTTGCTGGTTCATTGGACTAAAGACTCTCATAGTTTTTCTGCCTGGGTTGTCTTCCAACCGTGTAAATGGTAGCATATTGTTAGCTATATTTTTCCCTAATCACTGACCAAGATTGTGTGAGAAAATGAGCATATTTGTTTTGGGTTTTTTTTATGTTTTATTTATTCTTTTGTTTGTGACTCATGGTCTTACACTCTGCCTTAAGTATTTCTTTCAAGGCTGGCACTCTACCACTTGAGCCACATGGCTATTTTAGGCTTTTTGGTGGTTAATTGAAGACTACTGCCAACAATGGCTCAGAACCATGACCCTCATCTGTCTTGAGCACATTAATATTTAATTACTGTTTAAGGACATTTACAGAAATACATTTAGAGGCTCTACCAACTGCCTGTAAGTTAAAATTTCAAGGCAATGTTTGTATTTGGAAATTTGTGTGATATCTGGAGTTTAAGTCCTGCAAGCTAGTCAGGTAAGGCTTTTAGGTGGTTGCTGGGCCTATTTCTGGTGAGCATTTAATAATGCATTCACCACTAAGAACATGCTAAAGAACTTGTAAGTTTACTGAAGGTGATTGCCAATTTGTTTTTCAGGACTCTGGGATTGCCAATTTGTTTTTCAGGACTCTGGAACATGAAATTCACAAAGGAAAAGGAGAGCCAGCAGGAGAGGATATTGGTGTGGAGGGAGGAGTACTTCAAAGTCTCTTGGGGAGCAACAGGGCAGAGTGGTGTGGGTGCTGGAGGATCATAAGCTGAAGTTGAAATGTTGGGTATAACATCTGCCTCTCAGGCCTAATTCCCCAGCACCACATATACAGAAAACGGCCAGAAGTGGCACTGTGGCTCAAGTGGCAGAGTGCTAGCCTTGAGCAAAAAGAAGCCAGGGACAGTGCTCAGGCTCTGAGTCCAAGCCCAAGGACTGGCAAAAAAAAAAAAAAAAACTGAAAGAAACATCTGCCTCTCTTGCAGCCAGTCCTCTGCCTTTTAACCTTTGCATTTTTTCTTCTTCACTAAAGTTCAAACAACAGCAGGAAATAAATAGTGATTTGAAGGGAAGAACAAAGCAGCAAGAAAGTTTGAAAGTCCAGTGGACACCAAGAAAAATCCGGGGGTGGAGGATCTGAGGAAGGAAATTAGCTCTTCCTGAGCAACAAGAGAAAAAGAACCTCCAGGGTTTTACAACATGGACTGGGATATGGGATTTCCTAGAGTCAAGTGATGCCAGGCCTTCTGCTCTTAGAATCAAAAGATCATTGTATCACATTGTATCAAGTGTAGAGAACATAGGGAAAGAACCACTTTAGTATTGAAGTAGTCTGTGCTGGGGGTGGGGGTAGGGGGTGGAAGATAGAGGTCTGTGGCTGCTTAGGCAAAAGTGTGAGATCTTACTTGAAAGACACACTCATGATGCAAAAGTGCTAAGGGCTGTTGTTCAAGTGGTAAACACTTGCCTAATAAGTACACAGTGATGAGTGTGATTGATTGAAAGGCAGCATCTTGCCTCTGTGACATCATATCCCAACCATGTCCCAGCAGGGCCTGAGACTTGCTGTCTCTGGAGCTGTAGGATCTTGAAATTGATGTCATAGTGATTGGAAATGGTTTACTCTGAGGATAAGATACACCTAAACTCTTTTGTCTGAATAAGGCTGTGAATCATCAGCCACGCTTCACATTTTTATGTCACTATTTAAAAACAAGACCAAAAAAATGAGGAATTAAAGATCAGAAAGAAAAATTAGGACCTCAGATGTGTGAAACGCCTTTCCTTCTTACACAGCTTTTCAAAACAGCTTTCTAACTGTGTTGCCCCTGTATTCAAGAACCATGTTAACATCCTGTTTATCAGCTTTTAGCCTGTGGCCACTCATAGCAAGCTGAGAAAGGCTTAACCTACTTTATTCTCCTGGCCTCCTTTAAGGTTTCCTAGAGCTCTGGGGTCAATACCATTTCCCTGGTATTCTAAATTAAATCACTTTCTCAGACCTTTGTGCTTGGCCTTGCCTCTGCTGGGGAAGTTTCTCTTCTTCAAGCCAAAGATCAAATTTCATCTCTGAGGGGCTTGCTGGCATTTCCCTAGCCCAGCACTTCCTCTCAGGACTCCCTCCTGCTGCCTTGCACTCTTTGCTTTTATGATATCTGTTAATCGCTCAGTACAGAGAGGGCATATTTATGTGTCTGTCTTTCCTACTGGAAAGTTGGGGACTGGATTGTCCTGCTGCATACTGCTCAGCAACAAGCATTCTTCTTGGTCATCCAGAGCAAATGACCCATCAGCCATCGGCAACTGAATGTTTGAGATCACTCTGTGCTTACTGACTCAAAATTAGAAAGGGAAGTGGTTTGTCTAGGATCGCACTGTTTGAGGGTAGGTGTGGACATTGCCACACTGGAGGCCAATTGTAGTTTTACTGGGGCTGGACATCTCCCATTCCTGAAACCTTCTAGAAGTGGTAGGTTCTACCACTTCCAAGTCTCCCCTTCTAGCCTCACCCAAGCTCCAAGCCACTATTTTCGGCTGGGTCATGGACATCATGGTCTGACTATATCTCAGTTACATTGACCCCAGCAAGCCTAGAAGAGATCTCACTATGTCAAACTCCCCTTTCTCCTTATTCTCTCTCTTCCTGTTTTTCTTGTCTTATTTAATAGCTGAAAGGATATGTCCCGGCCATCCCAGGGGACCAAGCAGAGATGATCACAGACAGGAGAAGAAGGTTCATAGTAGGTTTATTAGTGGGGCCATAGGTCCCATAGGAGAGGGAGCTACATGGCATCTGTACCTTATCTAGGTGGCAGCTTCTCTTTCTCTGGGGGTAAAGGGGAAGTAGTTTCTTTGTTCCCTTGTGATGAGCTCTATGTCAGGTTTTGGGTCTCTGCCAGAGGTGATCTCCCATTTGGGGGGAGGGCAATGGGGAACTTACTGGTCCTGGATTGTGTGTGTGTCCGGCATTGCTGTGGGCTTTTCCCAGCTGGGGTGAGGCAATCTTAAATTGTCATTTTAAACATAATGTACTGAGGGATTGCAGTTACATAAGTCAGATAATGGGTACATTTCTTTTTCAATGGTGCCAACTCTTCCCTCATTTCTCTCAGTTTTTCCCTGCTGAACCCCTCCCCAACAAGTTGTATATTTGAGTTTCAACCTAGTGTCTAGTATGAATCACTACTGCATTCTTTCATCATTTGTCCCACCATTTCTGTGCTCTCCCTTAACCTCAACAAAACAGATAAATTTACATACAAGAAAGAAATCACAACCAGTGACAAAAGAGAAACCAAAGAAACAAAATGAAAAAGCAAAATACAAAAATCTCTTGTTCCATTTCTTGAGAGTTTATTTCAATAAATGTGATAAATTCAATACATATGCATATAGCTATTGAGCCTTTATGATCCTCTCTTGAGAATATTCTCCTTTGGACTCACTATGTGAACCTGTAGACTCCTGTATAATTTGTCATAAGTGTAAGTTTTGTCTTTTACCAATCAATGCTGTTACTTGTATGCACGGGCATGCGTGCACAAATTTATACCCTACATGCTTGTTAACCAACTATTGTACCTTTAAATATTTCAAACTTAAGAAATTGTATGGATGGATCCTTGTATAGGAAAGGAACAGAATAACTTAATAGGGCTGGGCATTCATGGCACATGCATATTATTCTGTCAATTCAGGCAGCTGTCAGCCTTAGATCTCAGATTATAGCAAGGTCAACTCAGTAGAAAAATCTGGGCGACCATAACTCAATTAGCTACCAAATAGCACAAGGGGAGATTTGCCTCAAGTGGTAGAATCCTAAGCTTGAGCAAAATCTTCTTAAAGGCAAGGCCCAGACACTGAGTTCACACTTCCTCATGTATGTAAATATAACTCCTTTGCACATCACCTTGAAAACAAATTTACATTTAAAAAATTAGTTGGGCTTGCCACACAGGCCTTGGATTTAGCATCAGGCTGAATAAAATTCTCTCTTCTCCCCAAATACCATGTGGACTTATGCGTCATTGGTTCTTTACTTGAAAATCCCTTACCATCAGATCTCAGCCTCCTGAGGATCAGAGGCATGGGCCATCAGACACTGGCCCCTATAAATGTTTTTTTTGGTTGTGGGGCAGGAACTCTGCTCCTGGGGGCTGTCCCTGAGCCCTTCAGCTCTTGGCTAGAACTCTACCACTTGAGCAGAAATGCCACTTCCTGTTTTCTGGTGATTAATTGGACATCAGACTCTCACAGACTTTCCTGCCCAAGCTGGCTTTGAACTGTGATTCTCTGATCGTAGCCTCCTGAGTACCCATGATCATGTTTTTACACGAAGCAAGAAAGCCTGTCCAGTTGGCCACCAAGGGCTGGAAACTGTGGTTCAAGTTGTAGAGTGGTAGCTTTGAGAATTCAGGGACAGTATCATGCCCTGAGTTCAAGCTCCAGGACTAGAACACACACACACACACCAATCAAGCCAGGTGATGGTGGTTCTTACCTATAATCCTAGCTACTTGGAGGTGGGAAATCTGAGAGTGGTGTGAAATCAGTTCCAGCAGTAAAGTCTGCTGATTAACCAGCAGAAAGCCATAGTGAAGCTGAGATTTAAGCACACCATCCTTGAGAAGAAACAAAGAGAAGAAAGCCCACGAGGCCCTGAATGCAAGCTCCAGTACTAGCACAACACAAAGCCAAATAAAAACTTGAAGATTTAGGAAAGATTAACCAGGAGAATTATTCTGATTAAAATGTAATTTGTCATTAAGTGCCACGATGAATCCCTTGGTACAATTAATACACTCAAAGAATGACAGGAAAGCTAAACAGGCTCTATATGAAAAATATTAGCTGGAGGAGGTGGGCAAATGGAAACAGGGAATGAAGATGTAGATAGTCAGGAGGCAGGCAAGTACTAGAGAATGATAAGACGTATGAGTATGATAAGAACATATGGCTTACAGTCTGAAAATACCACAAGAAACTCTCCCTTGGATAACTAATGTAAATTAGTAAGAAATCATAAGCGCCAACATTTCATGCCTATATTCCTAATTGCTTAGGAGGTTGAGATCTTGAGGATCTTGATTTGTGGCAAGCCTTAGGCAGAATTGTTGGCAAGGATCCTTCTCCGATTAACAAAAAAAGAAATTAAAAAGTAGTTATCCTGTGTTTATCGATGTTTGTTGAGAATGATATCACTAAATATGAATTACATATTTTTGTCTGTCATGGAGCTTGGACTCTGAGGCTGGACAGTCCCTGACCACTTCATCATGAATCTAGTGATTTACAACTTGAGACATGGCATCACTTGTGCTTTTTCTGTTGGTGAATTGTAAATAAGGGTCTCAAATCATTTTCTGCCTGAGCTGGCTTTGAACTACCATGCTTAAATCTCAGCCCCCTGAATAACTTGGATTACAAGCCTCAGCCACCAGTGGCCAACTAATTTGGATTATTCTAAGCAGGTTTCTATGCTGTGACAAGGTATCAGAGTAATCATTTTATGTTTTTTTTTTTTTTTTTTTGGCCAGTCCTGGGCCTTGGACTCAGGGCCTGAGCACTGTCCCTGGCTTCTTCCCGCTCAAGGCTAGCACTCTGCCACTTGAGCCACAGCGCCACTTCTGGCCGTTTTCTGTATATGTGGTGCTGGGGAATCGAACCTAGGGCCTCGTGTATCCGAGGCAGGCACTCTTGCCACTAGGCTATATCCCCAGCCCCCATTTTATGTTTTAAGAGTTTATTTTTCTCCATGTCATGGAAGTTTCATTCAATGGTTAATTGACTGCTACTTAGGTAACTTTGGTGAGGCAAAGAAGTAGAATACAGAATGATCTGGAATATGGTTATTCTTGATAGCATGAATTGTCGCTCCAGTGCCCACCAGGGCTCCCTATTCCATTCACTTTTTACGTAGACTCTCTGCTATCATTATTTCCTGGTCTCTTACTGTGATCTCATAGTCCTTTCTCAGTTTATTCTCTAGTTTATTCTCTAGTGTCATTCAAAGTAACTCTTTTCTTTCAAGAAAATATAAGTGTTATTAAGGATGTACTTCAAGTAGCCCACAGCAACCAGCATAGTGTCAAGTGCTAATTAGACAATTTCTGTTTTTCATTCTGCCCCTCCCCCTTTACAATGTTTACTTCAGGCTAGCCATATAGCTCAGTGATTGAACAGTGCCCTCCCCCCTCAAACCCCACCGCCCCAGCAATACCCTCAGTTCTGTTCACAACATTTCAATCCATCCATCAACCAATACATAAGTTTAATTTTCCCCCTCGTTCAATTTACAATGTACACTGACAAGTAAAATTTGTTAATAATTTATCTTATTCACATGCTTAACGCTTCTGTTAAGTTGGATAGTGTCATAAGTGATCCCAGATTCCCTAAATAATTATTCAACTCAGAAAGTGCCCACATGTGACAGGATGAAGGACATTGCAGAACTACCTCCTGTCCACCCAGCCTGTTTACTTCCATCCCCCAAGCAACAGCCTGCATCAGAACACCCTAACAGCTGGGGGTGGGAGATCAGTGTTTGATGGCCCACACCTGTAAGCCCAGCCTACAGGAGGCAGAGGCAGCAGGTTCCAAAGCTCAAGGCCAGACCAGTCTTCCCAGTAAGACTCTGTATGTGATAACCAGCGAGCAAACAAATCAGTTCCCCAGCAAGCCTGCAGGCCCACAACCCCTAAATGAACCAAGAGAAAGGCAGGAAAGACTGGAAAAATGCATATGCTAGCACAAATATGAGGACATGTAATGTGTGTGTATAGATATATATGTATATTTATATATCTGCGAGTATGAGTGTATATATACATGTATACACTCTGACAGCACTGGAGTTGGGAAGTGAATACAAAAGTGTGCCTAGGCTTATCTTGAGAGGCAGAAATGAAGGGCCAGACAGGGAGGATCTGGTCACCGGGGTTGAGACAAAGGGAGGGTTGGTGGAGGGGGCCAGTTGCAACCTGGACCAGAGCCCCAAGTGAAGGTAAGGGTGACAGCTAACTGGACTCAGGAGGTAGGGACAAGAAGGGCAGAGCCAGCAAGGAGCCTTAGGAGTTGGGGGGAGGGGACCTGTAGAAGGCCAGCCTTGTCACAAGAACCCCTGCCAGGAGGCGAGGGCGGGGCAGGTGTGTGTGCTCTGGGGAGGGGCTTAGAGGCGGAGCTGTCAGAAGGGTGGGTCAGGCAGAGACCTGTATAAGGTAGGAAGCTGGCCAGCTTGGTCGCTTTGGAAGGCAATGCCAGCAGAGACGTGCCTCGCAGTGACCAACCGACCAGAGGACGAGTGCCCCGAGCAGGGCGAGTGACCCACGGCATCCAGGAAGACAGGGGAGTGGCCCGTGCCTCTCTGTGGACAGGGACGGCATTGGCATCGGGATAGGAGCGGCCGCGTGGGCGTGTGGGGCCATGCGGCGGCTCCAGGACCTCCTTTGCTCCAGCACAGACACTGACTTGCTCTGCCAGTCCTTGAGGCTGCTCTCGCGCTTGCCCATCAGGCCGGAAATCCTGGCGGCCACGGGTGTCAGGGGGACTCTGGAGGATTTGAGCAAGCACCAGCAGGTGGGCAGTGTGGCCAAGGAGCTGGCCGAGCGCTGGGAGACCTTGGCTGTGCCAAGCCGCGAGTCAGAGGCTTGGAGCCAGGTCCCAGAGCACGTTGTGTCTCCAGAGCCCATGGGGGGAAGATCTCGGGCAGGGGGAGAAGAAGGAGGAGCATGCTTCTTTGAAAAGAATGTATCAGGTTATATAGAAAACTGGGCTTGAAAGGAATTGCTAAGAACCACTGGCTATTAATATGTGATTGGGCAGGGGAGGGTACTGTGAAGGGCATTGGGAATTCCACTGGACCGAAGTCTAAATTCTTAGCTTCTCCGTGAGCTAGCCTCCAGGGTGGAATAATTAAGTCACTTGACCTTCCTTGTAGTTATTATGTTTGGCTTCAGGAGGCAGCATTCATGCACAAGTGGTCCTTTTTCATGTTCCAAAAGTCTTTTGTAGGACATAGATAATCTGTACTTTCCCAATTCCTCTGCATGAAAGGTACAGGAAACATAGATATACCCAGGGTTTATATACAAATAAGTAGTTGACAACTAGGATCCTAGTTTTGCTATTGTTTCAAATGACCTGGAGTTTAATCTTGTTGTTCCTTGGCTTAACAAGTGAGAGCATTTCCTTAAAACTCATCTATTAGATGTGAATAGTTGGTAGTGTTTTTCCCCCTTCACTTTTCTTAAAAAAAATTTTTTTTTTTGCCAGTCTTGCGGCTTAAATTCAGGGCCTAAACACTTCCCCTGGCTTATTCTTGCTCAAGGCTAGCACTCTACCACTTGAGCCACAGTGTCCCTTCTGGCTTTTTTTATATTTTGTGGTGCTGAGGCCTGTTGGCCAATGTCTGTCTCCACTGTCACCTGGTTTCCCTCTGCACTCTTATGATTTGGGGTAACTTGATCTCGGCTTGTTAGCTCAAGGCCATCACATTGCCACGGGAGCCAACCTCCACTTCTGGCTTCTTGGTGGTTAATTACATTTTGGCCCCAGCTGGCTTCAAATCACAATCTATGGATCTCAGCTCCCGAGTAGAAGAATTATAGTCATAAAGCGACACAGATGGGCATCTCTGTGTGTGTGTGTGTGTGTGTGTGTGTGTGTGTGTGTGTGTGTGTGTGGTGATGGAGGTGGCTCATGCCTGTAATTCTAGCCATACAGGAAACTGAGGTCTGGATGACCCAGAATTAAAGCCAGCCCAAGCAGAAAAGTCCCTGAAACTTTATCTCCAATTAACCACCAAGATGCCAGACTGAAGGAATGACTCAAGTGGGTACAGGCTAGCTAGGAGCAAGAAAACCTAGAGCCCCAAGTTCTGGTTGTAAGCCCCAGTACTGGCATGCACACACATGCACACACACATGCACACACACGCACACCCACACAGGACAACAAAATGTCCCTTCACAAAGATCCTGAAAAGCTCCCAACTGGCCTTTAGGTGTTGGGAGGCCAGCTAGCAGCTAAATTCTTCCTGACCTCTGGCTGTGTTTTCAAGGATGTACAAGGACATGGCTTAATGGAAAATCAAAAATGCTTTACTATGTCTGCCATGAGTCCATTCTTATGTTAACCAACCTCATCCTGTCTTAGCTACCATCAGATATTGCTCTGGAGTCCATTCTTATGTTAACCAACCTCATCCTGTCTTAGCTTATCGTCAGGTATTGCTAACTCCAAGCCTTTTTGTGTTCTGGAATTTTAAGCCTATGCTGTTCCCTGGTTTTCAAACTGCATGTAAGCTGGAAGTTAAGGATAAACATGGCTACAGTCTTGAGTTTCAACCTTACGGCCTGCCCATGACCCCCGTGAGCCCCCTCCAAGGCCCGCCCCACTGCCCACAGGGACCCAAGGGTGCTGGGGCCCGGCAGTCCCCCACACCCTGGGCGGGCACCTTCCAAACACAGGACAGGAGGGAGGGAGAGGGACACTCGACCACTGAGACACTTGACTCCCAGGGGTCAGGGTGCTTCTGAGACTCTGCGAATTTGGGGGTGGGGGGCAGTGGTGGTGGTTGTGCCTGGCCCCATGTCCTTCCAGGACTGTCCTTCTGTCCGTTGGAGACTGATAAACCTTGGGGTCTACCCTGCCAGAACTTGTCTTCCCTCTGCCCAACTCACCCCCAAAGCCCGTTCTGACCCTAATAGTATCATGGAGCACCAGGAATCCCTGCCTTGGCCTGGCTTTAATCCATTGCTTTTGAAGATTCGAAAGTAGACTCAGGCGGAGGGTAACATATTGTAGGGTTTCCTTGAAATCCATCTACAATCTGCCCCGTTTAGGATTTCATCCTTCTTTGCCCGTGCCAGATAAGTGTACCCAGGGGACATTGTCCCCTCCAGACTTGAATGAGAGACAAAGCACAGCCGCCAGCCAGCAGGAAGGAGGGAGGGCATGCGCCCTTGTCTTGTAGGGGTTCAACCTCATCATTCTACATAGCAAGGTTTTATTGTTTTGCATTCTATACACAGATACATTAATATATATGTATAGATAGGTAGGTGCATGCGTGGGTATGCATATGCAGTGTGTGTGTGTGTGTGTGTGTGTGCATGTGGTTTGTGTGTCACTGTATAGTTTCTAGAGGACAGAGGATGACAGGTCCAGACGCAATGATTGTTCAAGTTCTGGGCTCTTTTCTTCCAGGATTTCACATACAGCAATCTGCAACTTCCTTAGAAGTAGGCAGAAACTTTGGAGTCATTTGCACTATTTCTACATGTGAAGTGGGTTTTTATAAGATTGTCCTCACTCTTTTCATTTGCATAGCTAGCTAATTGAAAGAAGATTTGACTCTCCTTAAGACAGTGCTTGCCATTGAAAGTGAACTTATTCAACATGCTGCTGGAGGGAACATGGTCTGAGGAACTATGTGCCTGATTTTACAAGGGTAGGGACTGGGTCCTACAAGTGTGAAAGAAATAGCCAGAACGCTCTCCATTCCCATGCATTAGGGCTGAATTTCCTGTACCCAGAAAAGTACTCATCCAGGTAGATGAACAGGCAAGCTCTTGTTTTTGAGGTTTAGGGATAACAGGAATGATAGTTTCTGTCCTAGGCTCCTTCTTCTGTTTGTGACTGTGCTGTGGCCTCGGATAGCATGCCAATTAGATATGCTTGCTTCTATGGGACAGGCAGGGGACAGGGCAGAGGCCACAGCTATAAGGCTCCCTGGCGATTTTTGAATGCAGGGTAGTGGAGTTTCCCCTCTCAGTGCCTCCTTGGGGGGGGGGGCTGATTTTGGCAGATGGAGTGGTGAGGACATAGACCTCACTTACCATGCTGCTCTGCAGTAGAGCAGAGAGAAACATTTGTACAACTTCATCTTGCAAGATGGGTGTGCTCAGGTGATTAGAAAATGCTTTTAGGGCTGGGGATATGGCCTAGTGGCTAGACCGCTTGCCTCCTATACATGAGGCCCTGGGTTCGATTCCCCAGCACCACATATACAGAAAATGGCCAGAAGGGGCGCTGTGGCTCAAGTGGCAGAGTGCTAGCCTTGAGCAAAAAGAAGCCAGGGACAGTGCTCAGGCCCCGAGTCCAAGCCCCAGGACTAGCCAAAAAAAAAGAAAGAAAGAAAGAAAGAAAATGCTTTTAAAATATGAACATAGGCCCTGCAATTTCTTTTTAATGCTGGATATTGAATCCAGTGCCTTATTCAGGCTAAACAAGTGTTCTTCCATTTGAGCTAAGCCCTAACTCTTTTGTTTTTATTTTTATCAGTCATGGGCCTTGAACTCAGGGCCTGGGCACTGTCCCTGGGCTTCTTTTACTCAACACTAGTGCTTTACTCCTTTGAGTCACAGAGCCACTTCCAGTTTTTAGGTGGTTAACTGGAGATAACTGTCTCCTGGACTCATCCTTCTGAGTAGCTAGTTTACAGTTAGGAGCCACTAGCACTGGGATTATTTTAGTTTTTAAGATAGGGTTTCACCACTCCCACTGCCCAGGTTGGTCTTGAATTCACAAGATTCCTGCTCTGACTCCTGAGTATCTGGGATTAGAGGCATGTACCACCATGCCAACCTGCAATGTTTTAAAATCAATAATGTCTTTCCAAGTTGGTACAGAAAGGAAGAGCTCCTTTTTAGCCCCTTTGTGCATACTATTTATTATTGTGGACAAACTGGTTTATTTAACCATTCACCCACTTTGGACATTGGACCCTCTCCAGCTCTTTCCTCTGAATGCTTTATTGAAATTCTGTACTCACCTCTTGGTACACATGTGGACTTCTGTGAACTATTCCACTGGACAGTGGTCTAGCCGGAGCCAGGACATGCATTTTAATGTGCCAAATTGCACTGCCAAATTGCATTCTACCAAGAGTGAGAGCTGGCCTTCTTCATTTTCACACCTCTTCATCCACCAAAGGATCCAGATTTGCCTTCACTCACAGATGCCATTCAGAGCAGCTACAACCCTCAGTGGAGTGGGAGATAAACAAACCAAGTTATCAGTCTGTTAAAATTCATCCTTTCTCTCTCTCTCTCTCTCTCTCTCTCTGTGTGTGTGTGTGTGTGTGTGTGTGTGTGTGTATTGGTCTTTGGGCTTGAAATCAGGGCCTGAGCACTGTCTCTGAGCTTCTTTTGCTCAAGGCTAGCACTCTACCACTTTGAACCACAGCACTACTTCTGGCTTTTTCTGAGTAGTTTATTGGAGACAAGAGTCTCATGGACTTTGTTTCCCTGCTGGCTTTGAACAGCGATCCTCAGATATCAGGATAGCTAGTAGCTGAGTAGCTAGGATGACAGTCGTTAGCCACCAGTGCCCGGCTAATGGCTTTAATTTTTCAGATGGCCTCTCCCTGCTTCTTCCCCAAGATGAATTCTGGATAGGCAAAAGTGGGGAGAGAGGGTTAAGAGTAATTGATTCATGGAGGTGGTGAATACCAGGACCCAGGTACCATGGTTGCTCTGATGCAAAGACCACGACAACCTACTCAAGAGACTGAGAACAAGGAATGCAGTTCAAAGCCATCCCAAGTAGGACAGTCCAATTCAACGCCAAAAAAGTCAAAATGGATCTGTGGCTCAAGTTGTACAGTGTTGGCCTTCAGCAAAAATGCTATAGACAGCTCCCCAGACCTGAGCTGAAGTCCAAGAACTGTCACACACACGCAAAAATAGACATAACAAGAACAAGATATCAATTTCATAAACCCTGAAGGGTTATCAAAGCCAGCTACAGAATTTCTACTCAAGGGGCATTTGAGATGACAATCTAGATGACTTTTGAGAACAAGAAAATTACTGCTAAATTGTAAGATTTTGTTGAAGGGCAAAGCTTGGTGCAGTTGAAATTATGGAAAGGTAATGTTCTCAAGCCTTAGCTATGCCATTAGAGGAGGCCTCTAGACTTATCTACCTAGTTACACTAGAGTAGGCCTCAAGCCTTAGCTACGCTATTAGAGAAGACCTCAAGCCTTAGCTACGCTATTAGAGAAGACCTCAAGCCTTAGCTACTTAGCTAGCTATTAGAGTAGGCCTAAAGCCTTAGCTATGCCATTAGAGTAGCCCTCAAGCCTTATCTAATTAGCTGGTTATTAGAGTAAGCCTCAAGCCTTATCTACCCCATAAGAGTAGGCCCCAAGCCTTATCTACACCATTAGAGTAGGCCTCAAGCCTTAGCTATGCTATTAGAGCAGGCCTCATGCCTTATCTATGCCATTAGAACAGTCCTTCTGACTAGGAAGACAGAGAATGTGAGAAAGAGGAGTATTTCACACTAAGAAAAGCATATTGTATTCAGGGAAAACTAAGAAAGTAATAACTACAAAACCATATTAGTCTCCTGTCACAAAAGACAAAATGGAGCATCATGGCAGGGGCAACATGACAGAGTTGCTTAATCTCCTAGGTACAGAAAGAGGACAGAGAGGAAGTATGTACTGACTCCATGACTACTTCTATAGCACTTAAGAGCTATAGACATCCTTCAAAGACACACTTTCAATGACCTGATACTTGCACCTAGATCCCACTTCTTATAGTATCTACCTTCCCCCAAAATTATGCCACCACAGTGTCTCAGAGTTTCCTGCCTGGGCTGGCAATGAATCAAGATCTTCAGGTCTCAGCCTCCTAAGTATTTAGGATTATAGGCGTGAGCCAGTAGTGCCCAGATTATCATTATCTTCTCTCTCTCTTTTTTTTTTTTTTTTTTTGCCTCTCTTGAGGCTTGAACTGAGGGACTGAACACTGTCCCTGGCTTCTTTTTCCTCAAGGCTAGCACTCTACCAGTTAAGCCAAGTGCTAACTTCTGGCTTTTTCTGTATATGTGGTGCTGAGAATCAAACCCATGGCTTCATGCATGCAAGACAAGCACTCTATCACTAGGCCACATTCCCAGCGCCCATTGTCTTCTTATATTGATAAAGCGTTCCAAGAATAAACAAGGTTTGCTGAAAAAAAAATGAGTATAAAAGCCATTTTATAATGTTCCAACCCAGCAGGGTACCATCCTAGAACTTCCATTGAAAGCTTTGCAGTGGGAGCTGAGACAGTCTCACCTCAGGTCTGGGTTCCAGTCATTATGGGTTCTCCAGCCTCTCATCAGATAAAGAAGCCCAGTCCCAAGTGTGGGTGAGGAATGCACATGCGCATGCATGTGGGTGAGGAGATGCGCATGTGCAAACACACACACACAAACACACACCTACAGCCCCAGATGAGCTTGACATGTGCCACCACCGCAGCCGTCAAGATTACTAGTGGAGGCCCGGAGTCTGCCCTTAATCCTCTTCTGGCAGCTTCCTGAGGTTACTCGATTCCACAGGCAGCCATAGAACACAAGCTGTGTTCACTGCCATCCTCCCACAACTGGTGCTGCACCTGCTATTGAGACATGGAGCCTCTGGCCCCTTCGGCCTCACTGCCTGAACTTCCATGGTTGCAGTCTGTTTAGGCATGTGACTGCGCATGCAACTGCTTTGTCCTTGGCTAACTACCCAGCACCCAGAATCCAGAGCAGCCTTTAACTCCAAGCCACTAACAGCCTCAACCTCCAAACCTCCAAAGGAGCTAACTTCTTTCTATTCCACCTTCCTGCAGTGCTCTCCTGTCCTCAGGCCCTCTTCACAGGCCTCAGGTTTCTCCACAGGCCTCAAGTCTCTCTGCAGGCCTTAGGCCCCTCTTCAGACCCCAGGCCTCAGATCTCTCTACATGCTACACACCTGAAGTTCTCTGCTAAAGTCACTTCTTTGGATTAAGGCAATGTCTCCAGAAGGCCACTGTGAAATACATGTTGCAGGGACTTAGAGCTGCAGTGACTCCTTAGTACCTAGACTAAGATGCAGCTAGTCCTGAGCCCATACAGAGAGAATTATTTTAGGGGGTCAATTCTAATTTAGTGGCCTAATTTAGTGCGCCTAATTCCAATTTAAGTGGTCAATGGCAGTCAATTCTACTGCTTTTGTGTTAGCATAGCAGTAACTTAGGCAGCAGTCAGCTTGACTTCAGTGAGCCTCAAGTCCACAGGAGCAGATCTGATTACTTGTTTGTAGTCAGTGCTCAAGGAATGCACTGCTCCTCTAGCCACTTATGTTGTGGACTATAAGTGATGAACCCTGTAATTATAAAATATATGTTCTTCATTAAAATGTATATAACATACATTTATAAAGCTCTCAGTGTGATGAACCTGATATCTAAGATAAACTCAAGAAGGAATAACTGAAAAGATGAACCAGAAAATCACAGACACAAACAAGAATGCCTTGAGGTGAGCCTCTTGACCAGGGCACTCTTCTGCTGGCTCTTGACTAGGCCTCCCTGTTCCAGTACAGTCTTTAGGTTGGTGATGTGCAGCACTTGAAGAGGCTTCCTGTCCAGAGTCACATCTTCATCTCCGCCATCTTTCATGAGGTACTCATATCCTTGCCTTTTGATGGATATAATAGAAATAGGATCTTGAAAATTTTTCTTCCCTAGATGGCTTCCAAACTTGATCTTTCCTCTCTCAGTTTACTGAGTAGTTAGGAATTACTAGTGTTGGCCACGGGCCATTCATTAGTTTTTAATGAATGGTGCATCTCTACATCTAATTCATTGGTGAATGCCTTCACTTATAGCTGTCTATCAAACCTATGTAGAAAACTTTTAGTGACTCAGCTTTAAAATGGTGGTTATTTGATTACTACAGTTATTTGATTATTATAGTACTACTTCTGAAGTAGTAATGGAGATTCAAAACTTGAAAACACATTACTGGCTCTACTGAAGAAAAATTTTGATTTCCAGAATCCTTCCAACATTGGTGAGTGAAGAATAAAGTCAAGCTTGATCTATTAAAAATAACAGAACACATTCCATCTCCAGATCTAGTACTAGCTTTTTAGGCACTAATTACCAGGTTTGAAGTTCAAGGCCCAAATATCAGGTCTTGTTACTCAATCTAGTTTGCTAAATAAAAGAAAAGTAAGCATGAAAGTCAGAGAAAGGAAACAATGTGGCACAGGCATAGTATGGGAAGAGAAAAGGTATGATTTCCAAATGTGCAACTACTTTCCTTACACAAACATTTGCTTTATGTTTAAACAGAGGAGTAAGAATTGGGAGGGGGTGAAGTGGGTGAGAGAGACAGGCATATATGCTCATTAATCAGCTTCAATCAAGAGGTGTTCTAGTGGCCAGAGGTGTCAGTGACAGGTACACTCATTGATCCTAGTCTCATTATTGGTCAGGCATGGCCTTGTTACACTAGGACTCACTGCCATCTGATTGGGGTTAGAAGGTACTTTGTCTTTTCTTACAGAATGTTATTGATCATCAGTGTTGTTCTTTTTGCTTGCTAGAGTCAGAGTGAAGGAGACAGATGCAAAACAGAGCTGAGATACCAATATTTTCATTTGCTTTCAATTAATTCATGGACCCAACTCAGAAGGAGTGTTTCTGAATAAAAGCAGCTTTTCAGTACTTGTTGTAGACCTGCTCTTTATAATGCCAATTTGTGTTAAATAAAATAATATCTATTCACTTGTGTGATTCACTGAGAATTTAAATGTTTTTCTTGGTATATATTCATGGTAAAAGATTCATATTTATTTAAAACTATTAACCGCCTATGCCATTCCATTGGTGAAACCTATTGGATTGGTAACTATGAAGTTGAAAAATAGTTACTTTTACTTGTTTTCCTCTCTTGGAAAAGATGAGACTTCACAGTTCCATGGAATAGTCACTGTTTTGTTCTTAAGAGAGGTTTTGTTTTTAAGAGAGGTAGCCTATTATTTCCATCACTAAATGTTTGTTTGTCATTTATTTATTATAAGTATGTTTATTACAAGTATTTACATTTATTATAAGTATTTACATTAAGAACAGGCAGGTAATATCAAATCACATGAAAAAAACTTTGCCACATAAAATCACAGGTATGATTTCTGAAGGGGATATTATTTTCAATATGTTTTTCACTTGACAAATATTGCTTGCAGATGCTGGACTGGCTCATAAAGTGGAAGAACTAATTCATGTGAGAGTGAGAACCACTTAAATGTTCAATTTCACAATTACAAGGCAATTTTTGACACTGATTAAAAATACCATTAATACTCCAAGTAAAACTTTCAGTCTTGGTAAAGAAAAAACAATTTGGTAAGAAAAAATTAAATTATTCTTAACAAATTAAAACAAAACCAAACTATGCTTGATGTGTAATTGCCCAGCAAGGAGATCTTGGTCTATCTAAAGTTCTCTGAAATTCTTATTGGTGCTTTTAGGAATTCTTACCTTTTAATAGTAGAAATCTCTTCTTCCCACCCCCTCGAACATACACAAAATGCTGCATGGCCACAGCAAGGGCCACATGAAAGAGTGGGATTACTCTGCCTCAAGCAGCTGGTTTGGATAAATTACAATGCTGCCTTCTTGGCAGGGAGCCCAAATGAGCACTGTGTATTTCATTCTTTCATATAGTATGAAGTATATCTAAAAAATTTTAAATTACATGATCACTGGCCTCATTCAAGTAAGTTGGATGCTAATCTACTGTTCTCTCATTTGGGAAAAGAAATTATGTCTGTCACTGTCTTTGAGCAACAAGAATAGGAAGGCATGTCATATCCCAGGCTGAGCACTACCTTGATGGAACTAGCTCTTCAGGCTGCCTAAATTATGTGGAACACATCGTCTCCCTTTTCCTCTGGCACAATAGGAGAAGCTTAGAGGATGTAAATTTATATTCTTTCTACTACAACTAAGTACATAATCTCAATTTCAGTGTGATTGAGGGCACCTGGGAAAGATAGCAGTGTTCAAGGAATAGTTTGAGACTCCTGTCCTTTCTGCAGACCTTATGGGCTTATTATAGCATGTACAACAGAATCCACTTGTGACTTGAGTATGCCTTTGGGTATACAACTGGCATTTTTAAGATGCCACACAGAATGGAGACATAAATTTGGTATATGCCAGCAAATTCACAGTTGGTATTGTGAACAAATTGTCTGAAGAATGAGTCCAGATACAGGGGTAATACATTCATGGACAGAGGTCCCAAACACCCTAGGGTTGGATATTGGGCAGATGATGCAGAATCATCAAAATGGGCCAAGTAGGAGCAAATACCAAAAAAGGAGGCAGCAGGGAAAACAACATATGAAAATCAAGTAAAGACACCAGTTTGAAAATAAAATGGATCCAGAAACCCAGTTTAAAACATTAAGAATTTACACTTGCTGTGAGATACTCCTATAGTTTCCATTGTATTATGAGTGTGAAGAGGTTTTAAAACAATGACAAGAGCATACAAAAAAAAAAACCCACAGAAAACAAGACTAAAAATAATCTCATAAAGAAGGAAGGACTTTAATTTGGTAATGTAATTTTTTCTTTGTATTTTCATGTCATAATTTTGCACTTGGTCACCAGTTTATCTAATTCTCAATTCCTTTTAAGAATAATACAATGTTTATATTGATTGTGATACAAAAAAACACAAAATGGATTATTTCTCCCTGGCATTGCTGAGATTCAGATGTTTTATTAACTGCCACTCTTAATATTCCAAAATATTCCCCAAATGTATTAATTTAATCACAAATGACCAAAATATGTATGAATATCCTCTTCTGTCGGGGTTTTTAGCCACCCGTGCTCCCCTGACCCTAGGGAGAGACAGGGAAGGCACGCCCCAACCAGAGGAGCCAAGAAAGGAAAGGGTCGGCAGACCAGAGGACAATCAGAAGGCCTGTGAGTCAAGTCAGCGCAAGATCTTGTTTATGGAGGGGAACACATGTAACTAATATAAGGCACAGGAGCCAATCAGGTCAGAGATAGGCAGGAAGGGGAGGGGTGTAAGGGAAGGCACCAGCTGTCCATAAGGGCAGAAGAGCCAGGGCCTAGAGGCAGACAGATTAGCCACACGTGGCCCCAGGACTGGGAAACAGGTGGGGCCAGCTAGTTGACTTCCAGGTGTGCCCCACAATCTTCTACCCTCTATACTAAATAAATTCATATTTACCTAATGAAAGTTATTATTGAATTATTTTCATAAATTCTCAATGGCCCTAAAACCTTTGTGTATAGAAAATGTCAACAAATAAGGTCTACATATTTTAACCCAAAACCTCAAAGCATTCTCAGAACTATTATATTTGGAGGAGGTGTGAGCATTTCTTAAGGAATGTGTCGTGTCTGCCACTTGGAACGTGTTTCGTGCTGGCCAAGTAAAAAGGAGTCAGTCCGTGAAAAGAAAACTGGACCACAGTGAGGCAAGAAAGGTTTCTTTTCAACTGCCTTTAGGTATCCAAGAGGAGAAAGATGGCCCCAAAAGAATAGGGAGGCACCCCGACTCGCACCAACTGAATAGCGAGCTGGGAACTCCAACACCCAACACCCCATCAAGAACCCAGCAAAACCAGCAGCCAGAAGCAGTGGAGAAACGCAGGAAAACAAAAAGGAGCAAAAAAGATGAACCGAAAACCTACACGGAGCCGGAGATTCTCCGGGGCACCTCCCCCCACCAGCTGACCCTGGCCCAAACAGGGCCAGGCTGGGAAAGGGGAACCCGGCGATCGGCAGACAGGCTGCCAGGAGCACAGAATTCATATAGCGGGAGACCCCACGGACACAAGGCAGGGTGGAGACCAAGACACACACTGGCAGCGACGAGAAGTTCGGGTCCACACCGGGTTCGGACAAGGGAACTCAGCGCGGCAGAAAGAGGGAACGGGGGAAGCCACCACGACACTTCGCCAACCCCTGAAGGGCCAACGGCTGCGCGGGACACACACACAAAGCAGCAAAAGTGAGTCCCCCATAATCCCTTCCCCCAACGGGAGACCCAAGCCCGAAAAGAAGCTAGATCTCCCTCCCTCCCCCTCCCCAGTCCCGAGGGAACAAAGAATCCCCAAATCAGGCGGGAAGCTCCCATCAGGCCCTGGGAAGCCAGTTTAGCAGGGGAAGGGCGGAACAGCCCCAAGGCCCCACAGGTTCCTGAACTGGCAGAACCGGCCCCACCCCCTTCCCAACAGGGGCCCGGGGACAGCCGGCAGGGCTAGCCCCACCCGAGGCGCCTGGACCTCAAGGACTCTTACAACTAAAATCACAGGCGCTGGTGGGCAATACCAGCCCAGCAGGGTCACCTGAGCCTGATCACGTCCCCCCCCCTCGCAGCGGAGGCGAGCTCTGAGGGTGCCAAGCCACACCCGGACAGTCGATCCCACTGGGCCCCACACATACCGCCCCCCCAACGGACTCGCGGGAGGGCGCAAGCACAACCCAACAACCCAGGACTCACTCTGGGAGGCATATCCCGCTAAAGTGCATGTTGTAGTGGACAACAGCGCACAGGAGGGCGGGGCCCCCGGTGACAGCGCCCGCTCTGGTAGGCGTGTACCCTGCACTGGTGGGCGGGGCCACAGCGGCAGCACCTGCTGCCGTAGATATGCCTACACAGGAGGGAGGAAAGAGCTACAAATCAAACCTGAGAAGCCACCCAGATTTCCAGTTGCGCAAATCACAAAGAAACATAACTCAGTTCATCAAAGGACAAGCCAACTCGCCAGATCCAAAAAGCAGCACGACTGAAGAGGAGATGGAGACTAAAAAAGCAAATGAGGCCATGTTATCAGGAATGATCGAAAGCGTCAGAAACGAAATCAGAAAACAATTCCAGGAGTTTAGAGCGGAAATCTGGAAGGACACCCAGGAAGCCAAGAAAGAAATGGAAGCAAAAATGGATACAATGCAAGCCTCGTTTAAAGAAATGGAAGCAACAATGGATACAATGCAAGCCGCCTTTAAAGAAAATCTCCACATCCTGAGAATTGAAATGCATGAAAAAATAGATTTAAAATACAACTCTTTAAAGGAAGAAATTTCCACGATCAGAGCTGATATGACAACCATGAATAGCTCTCTGACATCCATAAACTCCGCAATTGAAACCATAACACAAAGAGTGGACCATATAGAATCCAGAATCTCTTGCCTGGACGATGAAGCAGCTGACAACAACCAGAAAATGACCACTCTCCAAGAAAAGGTGAAGCTTCAGGGAAGATTAATCCAGGAACTAATGGACAAATACAAGAGATATAATCTGCGCATAATTGGAATAGAAGAAGGAGCCGAATATCAGAACAGAGGGCTTAATCATGTTCTCAATAAAGTTATTGCAGAAAACTTCCCCAATCCAGGGGACCCCATCCAGGTAACCGAAGCCTATAGGACACCTGGCAGGCCAGACCCCAGGAAAACCACCCCAAGGCACATAATATTCAAGACTACAGACCTCAAGATTAAAGAGCAAATTCTGAATTCAGCCAAAGCGAAGAAGGAAACTTTTTTCAATGGGAAGAGGATTCGAATAACATCCGACTTATCCACACAAACTTACCAAGCTCGAAGTGAGTGGAAGAACACCATCCAAGTACTCCAGAATAACAATTTACAACCTCGGATCAAATATCCAGCGAAATTGGAGTTCACATTCGAAGGGAGAACCAGATCTTTCCACACCAAAGAGGAGCTAAAGGAGTATGTGAATAAAAAACCAGCCCTACAGCGAATATTAAGAGGGGAACCCCACCCAACAGAGATTGTAAAAGACACAAAGACATAATCAGAAAGAAACTTCAATAGCCAAAGTCCAGCAGAAACACCAGCTCACTAAAGACAAGAAGAAAAAAAAAAAAAAGAGGAAAAAACAGCCCAACAAGAAAATGGAAGGAGAAAAAACACCCTTATCCTTGATCTCTTTAAATATAAATGGCTTAAACTCCCCGATTAAGAGGAGCAGACTGGCAGAATGGATTCACAAACAAAAAGTTGACATCTGCTGTCTACAAGAGACCCACCTTACAGCAAGGGACAAAAACAGGCTTCGAATGAAAGGATGGAGCAAGATCTACCAAGCAAATGCACCCACCAAAACGGCAGGTGTAGCCATTCTGATCTCAGACAAGCTGGACTTCTCTTTAAAGTCCACTCAAAAAGACAAAGAAGGACACTACATATTAATACAAGGAAAAATCCAGAATCAAGACATCACAGTGATAAATGTATACTCACCGAACAAAAGAGGCCCGACATATGTCAAGCAAATTCTCACAGAATTACAGAGCAAGATAGACACAAACACAATCATAGTGGGGGACTTTAATACTCCTCTTTCTCCAAGAGACAGAGGATTAGTAATCAGAGGATTAGTAAGGGAGCTGAGGACCTAAATAACACCATTTCCCAAATGGATCTAACAGACCTATATAGAACCTTTCACCCTACAGAAACCCAATACACCTTCTTTTCAGCAGCCCATGGATCATATTCCAAAATAGACCACGTCATAGCCCACACAAAGAACCTCAGCAAATACAAAAGTATTGACGTCATCCCATGTATTATATCTGATCACAGTGGATTAAAGGTAACCCTCAACAATAAAGGAAACCACAGACACTATACACACTCTTGGAGGCTAAACCCCATGCTGCTATCCAACACTTGGGCCACAGACCAAATTAAAGATGAAATCAACGAATTCATAAGCCACAATGACAAAGAAAACACATCACAAAGAAACCTATGGGACACAGCTAAGGCAGTACTGAGGGGCAAGATCATTGCACTCAGCACCCACATTAAAAGAATGGAAGCAGCGCAGGTGAATACCCTCACGATGAAACTAAAACAATTGGAGAAACAAGAAATGACAGAATCTAAAACGAGTAGGAGGGGAGAGATCACAAAGATTAAAGAAGAGATAAATCTGATTGAAAGACCATTCAACAAATAAATAAGACTAAAAGCTGGTTCTTTGAGAAAATAAACAAAATTGACAGACCCCTTGCAAGACTCACAAAAAAAAGAAGAGAAGAGACTCATATACGTAAACTCAGGGACTCCACTGGAAAAATTACAACAAGTACACACGATATTCAAACAATCATAAGGAGCTATTTCCAAAACCTCTACTCAGCAAAAAACAATAATTTTACAGAAATGGATCAATTCTTACAGAAGTACAAACTGCCCAAACTGAACCAAGAAGAAATAAATCAACTAAATAAACCAATAACTTATGGTGAGATACAGGAGGTAATCAAGAACCTCCCTACTAAGAAAAGCCCAGGCCCAGATGGATTCACCAATGAATTCTACAAAACCTTTAGTGAGGAGCTAATACCAATACTCCTCAAACTCTTCCGTGAAATAGAAACAGAGGGAGAAATCCCAAACTCATTCTACGAAGCTAATATACTCATTCCCAAACCAGGCAAAGACCCAACAAAAAAAAGAGAACTACAGACCAATATCACTAATGAACACAGACGCAAAGCTCCTCAATAAAATATTAGCTAACAGGATCCAGAAACGGATCAAGAAAATCATACATCATGACCAAGTAGGCTTCATCCCTCAGTCACAAGGATGTTTCAACATCCGTAAATCAATCAACGTAATTCACCACATAAACAGATCTAAAATTAAGAATTACAGTGTTATCTCAGTCGATGCCCAAAAAGCCTTTGACAAAATACAACATCCATACCTATTAAAAGCTTTGGAGAGAACAGGAATAGATGGAACATTCCTCAAAACAATAAAAGCCATATACAATAGACCAACTGCTAATATCATATTAAATGGAGAGAAACTTAAATCATTCCCCCTAAACTCAGGAACAAGACAAGGATGCCCACTCTCCCCACTTCTGTTCAACATAGTGCTGGAATCCCTAGCCATAGCAATAAGGCAAGAGGAGGACATCAAAGGGATCCACATCGGCAAGGAAGAAATCAAGTTATCCCTATTCGCAGACGACATGATCTTATATCTGAAGGACCCAAAAAACTCAGTACCCAAACTCCTACACCTAATAAACCAATTTGGCAAAGTAGCAGGATACAAAATCAATCCACAAAAGTCAGCAGCTTTTCTGTACACCAGCAATAGACAAACAGAAAAGGAAATTATGGAAACAATTCCATTTACAGTAGCCAAAAAAAGAATAAAGTACCTAGGGATCAACTTAACCAAGGACGTGACGGACCTATTCAATGAAAACTACAAAAATCTAATAAGGGAAATCAAAGAAGACACAAGGAGATGGAAAGACCTCCCATGCTCATGGGTAGGCAGAATCAATATAGTGAAAATGGCCATATTGCCCAAATTGTTATACAAATTCAATGCAATACCTATCAAAATCCCAGCCACATTCTTCACTGAAATAGAGAAACCAATCCATAAACCTAGAATAGCCAAAGCAATTCTAGGCAAAAAAAATAGTGCAGGAGGTATCACCATACCAGACTTCAAGCTCTACTACAAGGCCATCATAACAAAAACAGCATGGTATTGGTATAAAAACAGATCGGAAGACCAGTGGATTATAATTGAAGACCCAGAAATAAAACCGCACTCTTACAGCCAACTGATATTCGACAAAGGAGCTAAAGACATACAATGGAATAAACATAGCCTCTTCAACTACTGGTGCTGGGAGAACTGGGCAGTCATATGCAGAAAACTCAAAGTAGACCCAAGCCTATCACCATGCACCAAGATCAACTCAAAATGGATCAAGGACCTCAATATCAGACCTGAATCCTTGAAACTACTGAAGGACAGAGTAGGAAAGACACTAGAACTTATAGGCACAGGAAGGAACTTCCTGAATAGAGTCCCAGGGGCACAACAAATAGGGGAAAGACTCAACAAATGGGACTACTACAAATTAAAAAGTTTCTGCACAGCTAAGGTCATAGCCACCAAAATAGAAAGACAGTCAACGATATGGGAAAGGATATTTACCAGCACAGCAACAGACAAAGGCCTGATATCTGTCATCTACAGAGAACTCAAAAAACTAAGCCCCTCCAAGCCCAATAAACCTATTAGGAAATGGGCAAAAGAGCTAAAGAGATACTTCACAAGAGAAGATACAAAAATGGCAAAGAAACACATGAGGAAATGCTCAACATCCCTGCTAGTAAAGGAAATGCAAATAAAAACAACCCTGAGATACCACCTCACCCCAGTTAGAATGGCCTATACTCTGAACTCAGGAAACAACAAATGCTGGAGGGGCTGTGGGGAAAGAGGAACCCTTCTCCATTGTTGGTGGGAGTGCAAATTAGTACAACCACTTTGGAGAACAGTATGGAGGTTTCTCAAAAAGCTCAATATAGACCTACCCTATGACCCAGCCATACCACTCCTAGGCATCTATCCTAAACAGCAAAACCCAAGATATCAAAAAGACATTTGTACTTCCATGTTTATCGCGGCACAATTCACAATAGCCAAAATATGGAAACAACCCAGATGCCCCTCCACAGACGAATGGATCCAAAAAATATTGTACTTATACACAATGGAATACTACATAGCGATTAGGAATGGTGAAATATTGTTATTCGCAGGGAAATGGTCAGAACTCGAACAAATAATGTTGAGTGAGACAAGCCTAGAACACAGAAAACAAAGGGGCATGATCTCCCTGATATATGACTGTTAACAAAGGGAGACGGAGAGACAGTAGAGACCAAGTCTGTGAACACTGTATATGTGCTTGATACATTGTATATTGCATATGGGTCTACCTGACCTAGACAAGGGATGGAAAAACAGGTTGTAAGATATCACAAGAAATGTACACACTGCCCTACTATGTAACTGCACCCTCTTTGCACAACACCTTGTAAAAAAATTTATGTTCAAATTAATAATAAAAAAAATATTAAAAAAAAAGCTTTCGGTAAAAATTCTGCATCATTCTCAAGTTTCGATAGAACTCAGAGTCTGATCTAGTTAGAGACCAACTACATTAAACTTAGTTATAATGTGGCATTTAGATTTGAACCTGAATAGCACATGGGGGTCCTCCACTGACCAGGTCGCCTTTTCATTACTTAACACCCCTATATTTCTACTCATGTCTAAATCCATATTTTCTCAAAATTATCAATTTCTGTGAATCTTCTAAAATTGTATGTAAAGTTTACTTGTATAATTTCTAGAGAGGGTTTGAAATGTTAATTACATGATCTATATTTTCCTAGGTTGAAATCTTGGGAAGTTTCCATGTTTAATTTTAACTTATACTAATTGTTATATTTTTTTGTGTACATTCAAAGGTTTTATTAATGATACCTTGAAAGAAGCATATTATAGTAAATGAAAATCTCAGGAATTGCACAGCAGTTTAAATAACAGCCATTACAGAGAACAGCAATAAGCTTTTGATGGTTTTTCTAATTCTTTGCATTACATTTTGCAAATACCACTGAAAAGTTTTAGCTGAGTGCTGAGTTAGGAATGTCATTTGAGTTCAAGATTTGGAGATCAGCCAAAGTAAAAAAATAGACTAAAAGGAAGTAATAAAGAAAAGAAAGAAGAAAGAAAGCTCAGCGCAAGTGGCTCACATCTTTAATTCTAGCTACTCAGGAGGCTGAGATCTGAGGATCATGGTTGGAAGCCAGCCCAGGCAGGAAAGTCCATGAGACTCTTATCTCCAATAAACTACTCAGAAAAAGCCAGAAGCTGCACTATGACTCAAATAGTAGAGTGCTAGGCTTGAGCACAAAGAGTCTCAGGGACACAGCCCAGGCCCTGAGTTCAAGGTCCAGAACTGGCAGAAAAAAAGAAAGGAAGGAAGGAAGGAAAGAAGGGAGGGAGGAAGAAGGGAGAGAAGGAGAGAAAGAGGAAAGGGAAGGGGAAAAAGAAAAAAGAAAGGAAAGAAGACAGTGTTGCATGCCCTCTACCTCACATCCTCAGCCTCTCTCTCAAAACCAGTTGATCTGGCCAGCTCTAATTGCAGCTGGCCTTCAGTCCTGACCTTTCCTACCACTTCACTTCCCAGAGCTGTGTTTTACCCCTAGCCCCCAGCTGTATCAGGGAATACTGCCTAACTATAACTGTTACAATCAGAAAACCCCACCCTGGCTTTATGTCAACTTTAGTGTTCATTTGCTTGTGCATGTGTATGCAGAGGAGTTCCTTTACTTCCTGCCCCTAGCCCTTGACTATATATTTGACCCTGAACAAAGGCTTGCACCATTTTTCCCTCTCCCATGGGAGAAGTGGCCTTGTCAGCCTCAACTGGCAAAGAACTGCTTTCTCTGTATATAACTGTGTCCGTGTGTTCTTCTGGGATGGGTGCTTTCAGATAGGAGCCTCACTCTATGTTTAATGGCATTCACACAATGTATTTCCTCATTACTGAATTTATGGAATGCATATAATGCAACTTAATATTTGTGTATATTCTCCTCTTTATAAATTACAATATTTGTAGGTTGGGCACCAGTGGCTCACACATGTAACACAGGAAGGCGATATCTGAGGATCATTGTTCAAAGCGAGCTTGGGCAAGAAAGTTTACGTGTCTATAATGAACCAGCAAAACTCCAGAAGTGAAGCTGTGGTTCAGGTGGTAGAGTGCTGGGTGCTGGTGTGTCAAGCCTGTAATCCTAGCTACTCAAGAGTCTGAGATCTGAGGATTGTGGTTTGAAGCCAGCCGGGGCAGGAAAGTCTGTGAAAGTCTTTTCTCCAATAAACTACCAAGAAAAAGCTGAAAGTGGCACTGTGGCTCAAGTGGTAGAGTTGCTAGGTTTGAATACAAAGAGGCTCAGGGACAGAGCCCAGGCTCAGAATTCAAGCGCTGTGACAGGAAAAAAAAAAGTAAAAGATAGTGCCTAGGCCATGATTTCAACCCGCAGTACACACACACACACACACACACACACACACACACGCACATGTGCGTGTTTTTGTACATTCTATTCAGTTGTTCCCTTCCTTTCCATTTCCTTCCCTTCCTTCCCTTGTACCCTTACAATACCATACATACTCTAGCATATAACCAGAAAGGAGTATACCTATTTGTAAAAGGAAAAACTCATAGGTAAAGAAGGATGTTTAAACTAAGGTTGACAGCAGTACATGAAGAATCATAAATGGAACTTTTGTTTTCAAATAATAAATTAGAAATATGCAAGCAAACTGGGTGCCAAGGAGAGCTGATATATATTTAGATATTACAATATCCAATCCAGTTCAGAATTGGCCAATTAGCTGTTGACATTCTCTTAATTTACTAGTTATTGTCTTTGTTCTACTTTGAACTGTATAAGCGCAACTGCAAGAGTGTTTTTGTGTATTCTGAGAGTGTATCTTCACAAAGTGCAGTTGTTAATTTTATTAACATTGGACAATGTTTGGGCAGTTACTTTTCCTTTAATAACCATAGTGAATACATTTACTGCTTACCAGGCTGAGAATCATACAAACCAAAAGGCTGTCCTATTGTACTTTCAAAAAAAAAAGTACACATTTTAATGTAAAGTTTTCTCCAGTCATGTCTTATGCTGCACGCACCAAGGAATCCCACAATTCAATGCAATTATGAACTATAAGATTGCTTCCTGGGGCTGGGGATATAGCCTAGTGGCAAGAGTGCCTGCCTCGGATACACGAGGCCCTAGGTTCGATTCCCCAGCACCACATATACAGAAAACGGCCAGAAGCGGCGCTGTGGCTCAAGTGGCGGAGTGCTAGCCTTGAGCGGGAAGAAGCCAGGGACAGTGCTCAGGCCCTGAGTCCAAGGCCCAGGACTGGCCAAAAAAAAAAAAAAAAAAAAAAAGATTGCTTCCAGTTTGGAGCAATCACACGCGCTTGTTCGTGAGTGCGCACGCACACACACACATAATGGCATTGCTATGCTAGTTTGTTGTATAGGATACAACTCAGGAACAATGAGATGGGAGAGACAGGGCAGCGGATAGAGTGAGAGGCTGTCCACTCTCCATGTCCTGGTAGTTGGTGGGGAAAGACTAAAGGTTTCAAGCCTTCAATCTTTAAAAAAAAATCACCTAGTTATCTAAGGTTCTTACTCTAAGCAATTATATTAGCATAAATTCCGGTGTTGTTGAAAGGGGCTCATTATAAATAACAAAAGACATACATATCACCCAGAAAATTCTGAGAACTTTAGGATCTCTGTTTCAGGAATCAAGGACAAAGATCAAATATATTTCTTCTTATACTACATATGTACCATTGAGCACTAATTTAACCCATGACTCCATAAAGTGGGTGCTGTTGGTATATACGTATGGTAGGCTAAGTGATTATCAGAAGCACTAGATGATTTGCTTATAAACATAAAATTCATGGGTAGTACAACATAGATTTTTAATTTAATCAATCTGTCTTTGGCAAAATCTGTAAAGTCACTATCATGATATCTATATCTATCAATGGCTGTCACTGGAAAATGTCTTCTTCCCTTGATGAGTCTGGCACTGCTCCCTCCTGTTCCTGCACAAGGTCTTCTTTTCCTCATCCTCTAACCCACAGAATGAACAGGATGAGTGTTGCTCTGGCTCATGCCTACAGGGTGGTCTAACATCTCCATTCAAAGTCACTTCCAGAAGACCTTTCTATGTTTGTTTTGTTACAAGTGGATATATTTGCAAGTATGATTCTCTACCTCTTTGTTCAGATGGGCCAAATGTGGTCTTTAAAAAGGTTTGGAGAAGTTCCCACCAGCCTTTTCAGTCATAGGCACAGATCCACAAACCAAAGGAATCTTTGAGAGATTCTGGTGGGCACATGTCACTCTACCGTTTCTTGGGTGACAACAGCCCAACTGTCTTGGCCACCAAATATTGCACCTGCTGTCATCTGGGGCTTCTAGTTGGACCCATGCATTTAGGGCTTGATGTTGCACTTGTGTTGCACCAGCCATCATCATCATCTGACTGTTCTTGCTGCACCTGTCATTTGGAGCCACTGCTGCCTTCTCCATCTCCTTCTTTGTCCCAGTCTTGGGGCTTGAACTCAGGGCTTTCCTGAGCTTCATTTTGATCAAGGCTAGCACTCTACCACTTTTGAGCCACAGTTCCACGTATGGCTTTTTCTGAATAGTTTATTAGGGTTAAGAGTCTCATGGACTTTTCTGCCCTAGGTGGCTTGGAATGTCGACCCTCAGATCTCAGCCTCTTAAGTAGCTAGGATTACAGGTGTGAGCCACTAGTGGCCAGCTCCACCCAGAGCTTCTGGTTGCACACATCAATATCCGGAGCTTAGCATTGCGTTGGAGTATGAGAAAAAGTCTTCTGTATCCAAATGCAGTACTTTGCTTCCTTTCTGTTAATCTTGGAAGAATTTTGATGGGTTTCTGCCTTACCCAGCTGGCTTGGGCTTTGTTAATTACATTTTAGATACATCCTTTTCCTGAGCACTTTAAGACATGCTGTTAGATGTGCCTTGTACATCCTGTTAGTTAGAGCACATCCTGAGCTCAGCCACAGTGAGCAGAAGAGTGGGGCCTGCTGGGTTAGGGGCAGAAGACTGCTTGCTCCCCAGCGTTTGGGCCTACGGTTTACCGTTCTGCAGAAGTAAACTTTGCTGAGTTTCTTTGGAGTTGGTGTCCTTATTCCCATGCGACACCCCAACATCCAGTTATTTCTAACCCAGTTATCTGGGATTTCTAGTTGCTTCTCTGCCATCCAGGGCTTCTCATTGCACTCTAGTCATCGGGGACTTTGTGTGCATTCGCCACCTTTGGCATCCCACTGGCACCATCCGGGGCTTCGGGGCGCATCTGCTGTCATCCTGGACTTCTTGTGGTACCCACATCCAGGCCTTCGCCTTGCATCTGCCATCATGGGTTGTCACGTGGCACCGGCCACCATCTGGGACTTCACTCACCATCCAGGAACGTTAGGGCCTGCACCTGCCCTTGGTCTTGCCTGAAGCCTTCCCCACTGGGCCAGGGAGTTCAGCCCACATCCACGTGTCAGTGAGCTCCGTGGCCAAGAATGCCGGTGAGTTTCCTAAGCCGCCAGCCTTCTCTGTCCTCCATCTCCTGAAGTCCTCTGCCATTCTTCTCGCCTTGCTGTGCCAGGCCTGCAGCAGCCCAAGGATGCCATGTTCTTGGCAGCACAGCCAGGCAGGGCCTTTCTGTGGGCTGACAAGGTGAAGGCCAGGTTGGAGAGACCATCGCGGCCATCAAGTCACTGCAGTGTGGTGAGGGGATTCAAGGAGTTCCCCTGGCACAGCCAGGGCTCCTGTGTCTGCTGCACGAAGGCTTTGGCTTGCCCCTGCGTCTCCAGGTCACCCTACTCAGGCCTGTCCACATGTTACCCTGCTGAAGGCCTGTCCGAGGGCCCCTGGGCCTGGATCCCTGGTTCACCCTGGGGCTTGTCATCAGTCGCCCTGCTGTGGCCAGTCTCTGGGTCCCTGGCTTAGGGTCCCAGGAACCCCTGGTCACCTCGGCAGGTCTTTTCCCTGTGTTCCTGTATTTATCCTGGTTTCCTGGCTTATCCAGAGACCAGAGCAGCCTGGTGCCAAGGGCTCCACTGGAGGGGATCTTCCTCAGCCCCTCTGTCCTGAACCATCTCACCCTGCTGTTGTTTCTTAGTACATAGACAAGCTTTTTGAGTGCTGATGTTTATCCTGCTATGTTGCCAAAAATGGTTATAAGATGCAGGGGCATTTTGGTGGACTATTTATAGCTTTATAGGCTTACCATATGATCTTCTAACCGAGATAGTTTGAGTTCTTCCTTTCCTATTTGAGTTTTTTTAATTTCTCTTGCTTTATTGCTTTGTTTAGGAATTCCAATACTGTATTGAATAAGAGTAGTTAGAGCAGTTTCATTTTCTCATCTGATTTCTAGGGGAAATTATTTAGGTGTTTCCCCATTTAGTATGATGTTGGCTGCAGCTATAACTGTGTTATATTTATCTTTCTGTTCAGGTAATTTCTTTCTTTTTATGATATTTCAGATGTGTTTTACACATGATAAGCCTTTCCATTCCCTGGATTTCTCAGTCTCCTCAGCTTTCCCTGAGGTTTCTAATGCTGTCATTTTACACAGTTGTACTTTATCACAAAATTATTTTTTATCTTTCTATTCCCTTATGAAAAATTATATTAAGTGAAGTAAGCCAGAGCCAAAGAAACACAGCCTGTATGCTTTCCATCATTTGTAATAATTAGAATGTGCCAATAAATATATAGGCAAACCCAATGGATAGTAAAAGGCAAATAATTAGACCTCGGCATCATTTAAACAACAGTTTAAATATTCAGACAGGGGAATATCCTTAGGATTGCAAGGGCTCAATAGCTATGTGCATATGATCATATCAAACTAAACTCCAAGAAATGGAAATTTCTTTTTTTATTATGTTGTTTGCTGTTCTTTTCTGTTTTCTTTTCTTCTATCCCCTTTTCTTTGGTTTATTCCCTTCTGTTGCTGTTTTTTTTTTATTATTTCTGTACTCTTTGCCTTTGTACATAAGTTTATCTGATTTGGCAAGGCGAAGAGGAAGGACAGAAATGGTGGGAAAAGGGGTTAAGCAATTCAGCAGTGAAACCCATAGATGCTATGTTGGAAATGAACTATACGACTGGGAGTGGGGGTGATAAACAAAACAAAACCAAAATTATTTACTATCTTGTTTTCTTTTACCTCCCTTTCTGCTTATCCTCTACATAATAAGAATTGTGTTCTAAGTGTATAGATATGTATATGCATATCTATATGGACAAAAACTTCTGTAATTTTTTTTTCAGATTGGCTTATCTGGCTCCAAATGATGTTCTCCAATTCCATCCATTTTTCCACCTAAATGGCACTTAATTTTTCTTTATGGATATGTAATATTCCATGGTAAATATGTATAATGAATATATGTATGAATTCAGAGGATTTAGTCACTTGGCTGTTGTGAATAGGGCTTACAGATGGTTTTCTTGATTTACACTCCTTCAGATATAGTGTGGTTTGGCAGAGTTAGAAGATAGTTCTATTTTTACTTTCTTGAGGGAACTCTATATTGATTTCCATAGTGGCTCCATTAGTTAATATTCCCACCATCAATGTACAAGAGTCTTTCCCCTGATGAATTCTCAACAGCATTTGTTGTTTGCTTTTTTGATGGTTGTCATTGTGACTGTAGTAGATAGAACCTTTGAAATTTCCTTTGGTAGAACTTTTGACTCATATTTCCTATGGCTAAGGATTTAGAATGCTTCTTAATTCGATTTCTTAATCTGAAAATGGTTCAGTTTTCTTACCCATTAATTACTTGAATTATTTATTCCTTTTCTGTTCAGTTTTTCAGAGCTTTTTATATGCTAGACATTTACTGATTCTTTTAACTGTTGAATATCTTGTGAATACTTTCATTAAGCGGATTGTTCTGGTTGTTTCTTTTGCTGTACATAAACTTTTTAATTTGATGTACTCCTACTTGTTATTGTTTTCTGAGTAATTGGAATTTGAATCAGAAAATACTTAATCTGTGCCTATATCTTCCCTGGAAATCTCTTGGTTCTCCTGTAGTAGATTTAGAGTTTTAGGTCATACGCTGAGATTTTTGGTCTATTTGGAGTTAATTTTTAGACAAAGTGAGATTAAGAGTTGACTTTCAGTGTCCTTCAAGTGGCTAACCAGTTTTTGTAGCACTATTTGTGTCTATTGCTTTTCTAGTGTATGTTTTCTACTTCCTTGTTGAAAATTAGTTGATTGTAGCTGTGTGGTTTTGTTCCGGGGTCTTTTTGTTAAGGATTATTAGTATTTGGGTCTGTTTTGTGCCAATACCAATCTGTTTTTGTATTATGTTTCTGGTTTTTATTTTATGTTTTGCCATTCGTGGGGCTTGAACTCAGGGCCTGAGCTCTGTCCCTGGCTTCTTTTTGCTCAAGGCTAGCACTCTACCACTTGAGCCAGAGTGCCACTGCTGGACTTTTCTATATATATGGTGCTGAGGAATTGAACCCAGGGCTTCATGTATATGAGGTGAGCATTTTACCACTAGGCCATATTCCCAACCCCGTGTACTATGTTTCTGTAGTATAATTTGAAGTGTTTTTCTGATGCCTCTATCATTCTTCTTAAAAATTTAGGATTACTTTTGCTATTTGAATGTCTCTAATGTTCCCTATGAATGTTTGGACGGTTTCTATTTCCATGATGAATTGGGCTTTTGACAAATATTGCATTGAATCTACAGCTTGCTTTTTGGCAGTATGGCCATTTTCATGACATTAGTTCTGCCAGTCTATGAGCAAGGGATGGTACTCATCTTTTGATGGCTCCTTCATTTCTTCTAAATTTTTAGCAAAGAAGTATCTTGAGAGATATATCTTGATCACCTATTGTTGCAGGTCAGATTAATCTTAGGTATCTGTGAAGAACGATGATGGCTCAAGGTGTTATTGGCGTATTTTGCTATAAACTCTTGAGTGTAAAATGTAAGATTGTTACAAGAGGGAGTTAAGGAGAGGAGTGCCCATCAAGGTCCTATAGAGAAGTTTAAGCTTCAGGGAACTGCTCTAGATGCTAACACTAGTGGCTGCTCAAGATGCCTGCAGCAGTGGGTTATACAGCTCCATTCCTTGTAGAGGGCACTCTAGTCACCCTCAGAGGTGAGTGGGGATAGCTCAATAGCCCTGCAGAAGTATTATTATTGGAAGCAGAGATACTGAAGGCTTGGGCACCACAGTAGTCATTGGCCCTATCCTTCCTTATGAGGCGTGACTTCCTGTGCCTAAAGACAAGATCAGAAAGTGGGTGATCCTGCAGCTAGCAAAGTACTCACCCTCAAGGCCCTGCCATCTGGATCTGTGTGCTGACGTCTGAGCAGGTTAAAGTTCTCACATCTAGGCCCTGTGAACTGAATCATGAGACACTACAGCCCCTCGCAATATATATCACAAAGCCTTTTCTTAAGTGTACAAAGCAACATGTACACTTGTAACTTTTAAAACTGAGCATCATATTTCCAGTGAACAAAGAAAAAAATTAAAAATAAATGAGGGGCTGGGATGTTTGCCTTGTATACATGAAGCCCTGGGTTCGATTCCTCAGCACCACATATATAGAAAACACCAGAAGTGGCGCTGTGGCTCAAGTGATAGGGTGCTAGCCTTGAGCAAAAACAAGCCAGGGAAAGTGCTTAGTCCCTGAGTTCAAGCCCCAGGACTGGCAGAAACAAAATAAAACAACCTCCCCCAACAAGATTACAATAAAAAATATCAATTCTGAATAAGATCCTACAGGGTCTGCTGATTCTCCTGTAGTAACAGGGCTCAAGCAATTAACAGGACCCTCTAGTAATCAACATCACAGTTACTCATGCCAAAGGAGAAACCATGTTGTCAAAATGCCCATAACCCACCCAAACATCTCAGACCCACCCTTTGTAGATCTTTTATAGTCCTGGTTTTATTTTTTCTTATTTATAATCCCTTTTAAGATTTTTTTTTTAAACAAGAGAAAGACAAATGCACGTTGGTAATGTTAACGGTCCATATACACACAGAGTCATAGTGTAACCTCTGAGTCCAGTATACAGAGAAAGGAGAAAAAAGCTCGACTCTGTGCACTTCTACACAAGGCCTGGTGCCCATAGCAGAGTAAAGAAACTAGAGGGTTTTTTGTTCCCACAGTGTACAGTGGACAGAAAGGGATAAGAATCAATTTAGAACAGAGAGGTGTGGAGTTTCTTTTCCCACTCTATTCTGACCAAGGTATTTCCTCTCAAATAAGTTGAAAATCATGGGTGTTGTGAAGAGACCTCAAGAACAGGGTGACAGCACAGAAGGGAAAAGGCTGCATGCAACCTGCTCCAGGATCTGGAGATTTTTTTTTTTTATTATTTTTTTTTATTAATTGGACATAAATTTTTTTACAAGGTGATGTGCAAAGAGGGTGAGGGTGCAGTTACATAGTAGGGCAGTGTGTACATTTCTTATGATATCTTACAACCTGTTTTTCTATCCCTTGTCTAGGTCAGGTTGACATATATGCAATATACAATGTATCAAGAACATATACAGTATTCACAGACTTGGTCTCTACTGTCTCTCCGTCTCCCTTTGTTAACAGTCATATATCAGGGAGATCATGCCCCTTTGTTTTCTGTGTTCTAGGCTTGTCTCACTCAACATTATTTGTTCGAGTTCCGACCATTTCCCTGCAAATAACAATATTTCACCATTCCTAATCGCTATGTAGTATTCCATTGTGTATAAGTACCATATTTTTTGGATCCATTCGTCTGTGGAGGGGCATCTGGGTTGTTTCCATATTTTAGCTATTGTGAATTGTGCCGCGATAAACATGGTAGTACAAATGCCTTTTTGATATCTTGGATTTTGCTGTTTAGGATAGATGCCTAGGAGTGGTATGGCTGGGTCATAGGGTAGGTCTATATTGAGCTTTTTGAGAAACCTCCATACTGTTCTCCAAAGTGGTTGTACTAATTTGCACTCCCACCAACAATGGAGAAGGGTTCCTCTTTCCCCACAGCCCCTCCAGCATTTGTTGTTTCCTGAGTTCAGAGTATAGGCCATTCTAACTGGGGTGAGGTGGTATCTCAGGGTTGTTTTTATTTGCATTTCCTTTACTAGCAGGGATGTTGAGCATTTCCTCATATGTTTCTTTGCCATTTTTATATCTTCTCTTGTGAAGTCTCTCTTTAGCTCTTTTGCCCATTTCCTAATAGGTTTATTGGGCTTGGAGGGGCTTAGTTTTTTGAGTTCTCTGTAGATGACCGATATCAGGCCTTTGTCTGTTGCTGTGCTGGTAAATATCCTTTCCCATATCGTTGGCTGTCTTTCTATTTTGGTGGCTATGTCCTTAGCTGTGCAGAAACTTTTTAATTTGTAGTAGTCCCATTTGTCGAGTCTTTCTCCTATTTGTTGTGCCCCTGGGACTCTATTCAGGAAGTTCCTTCCTGTGCCTATAAGTTCTAGTGTCTTTCCTACTCTGTCCTTCAGTAGTTTCAAGGATTCAGGTCTGATGTTGAGGTCCTTGATCCATTTTGAGTTGATCTTGGTGCATGGTGATAGGCTTGGGTCTACTTTGAGTTTTCTACATATGGCTGCCCAGTTCTCCCAGCACCAGTAGTTGAAGAGGCTATGTTTATTCCATTGTATATCTTTAGCTCCTTTGTCGAATATCAGTTGGCTGTAAGAGTGCGGTTTTATTTCTGGGTCTTCAGTTCTAATCCATTGGTCTTCCGATCTGTTTTTATACCAATACCATGCTGTTTTTGTTATGATGGCCTTGTAGTAGATCTTGAAGTCAGGTATTGTGATACCTCCTGCATTGCTTTTTTTGCCTAGAATTGCTTTGGCTATTCTAGGTTTTTTGCTGTTCCATATGAATTTATGGATTGCTTTCTCTATTTCAGTGAAGAATGTGGCTGGGATTTTGATAGGTATTGCATTGAATTTGTATAACAATTTGGGCAATATGGCCATTTTCACTATATTGATTCTGCCTACCCATGAGCATGGGAGGTCTTTCCATCTCCTTGTGTCTTCTTTGATTTCCCTTATTAGATTTTTGTAGTTTTCATTGAATAGGTCCGTCACGTCCTTGGTTAAGTTGATCCCTAGGTACTTTATTCTTTTTTTGGCTACTGTAAATGGAATTGTTTCCATAATTTCCTTTTCTGTTTGTCTATTGCTGGTGTACAGAAAAGCTGCTGACTTTTGTGGGTTGATTTTGTATCCTGCTACTTTGCCAAATTGGTTTATTAGGTGTAGGAGTTTGGGTACTGAGGTTTTTGGGTCCTTCAGATACAGGATCATGTCGTCTGCGAATAGGGATAACTTGATTTCTTCCTTGCCGATGTGGATCCCTTTGATGTCCTCCTCTTGCCTTATTGCTATGGCTAGGGATTCCAGCACTATGTTGAACAGAAGTGGGGAGAGTGGGCATCCTTGTCTTGTTCCTGATTTTAGGGGGAATGACTTAAGTTTCTCTCCATTTAATATGATATTAGCAGTTGGTCTGTTGTATATGGCTTTTATTGTTTTGAGGAATGTTCCATCTATTCCTGTTCTCTCCAAAGCTTTTAATAGGTATGGATGTTGTATTTTGTCAAAGGCTTTTTGGGCATCGACTGAGATAACAATGTGATTCTTGATTTTAGTTCTGTTTATGTGGTGAATTACGTTGATTGATTTACGGATGTTGAACCATCCTTGTGACTGAGGGATGAAGCCTACTTGGTCATGATGTATGATATTCTTGATCACTTTCTGGATCCTATTAGCTAATATTTTATTGAGGAGCTTTGCATCTGTGTTCATTAGTGATATTGGTCTGTAGTTCTCTTTTTTTGTTGGGTCTTTGCCTGGTTTGGGAATTAGTATGATATTAGCTTCATAAAATGAGTTTGGGATTTCTCCCTCCATTTCTATTTCACGGAAGAGTTTGAGGAGTATTGGAGTTAGCTCCTCACTAAAGGTTTTGTAGAATTCGTTGGTGAATCCATCTGGGCCTGGGCTTTTCTTAGTAGGGAGGTTCTTGATTACCTCCTGTATCTCACCGTAAGTTATTGGTTTATTTAGCTGATTTATTTCTTCTTGGTTCAGTTTGGGCAGTTTGTACTTCTCTAAGAATTGATCCATTTCTGTAGAATTATTGTTTTTTGCTGAGTAGAGGTTTTGGAAATAGCTCCTTATGATTGTTTGAATATCGTGTGTACTTGTCGTAATTTTTCCTGTGGAGTCCCTGATTTTACGAATATGAGTCTCTTCTCTTCTTTTTTTTGTAAGTCTTGCAAGGGGTCTGTCAATTTTGTTTATTTTCTCAAAGAACCAGCTTTTAGTCTTATTTATTTGTTGAATGGTCTTTCTATTTTCAATCAGATTTATCTCTTCTTTAATCTTTGTGATCTCTCCCCTCCTAGTCGTTTTAGATTCTGTCATTTCTTGTTTCTCCAGTTGTTTTAGTTTCATCGTGAGGGTATTCACCTGCTCTGCTTCCATTCTTTTAATGTGGGTGCTGAGTGCAATGATCTTGCCCCTCAGTACTGCCTTAGCTGTGTCCCATAGGTTTCTTTGTGATGTGTTTTCTTTGTCATTGTGGCTTATGAATTCGTTGATTTCATCTTTAATTTGATCTGTGGCCCAAGTGTTGGATAGCAGTGTGGGGTTTAGCCTCCAAGAGTGTGTATAGGCTCTGTGGTATCCTTTGTTGTTGAGGGTTACCTTTAATCCACTGTGATCAGATATAATACATGGGATGACGTCAATACTTTTGTATTTGCTGAGGTTCTTTGTGTGGGCTATGACGTGGTCTATTTTGGAATATGATCCATGGGCTGCTGAAAAGAAGGTGTATTGGGTCTCTGTGGGGTGAAAGGTTCTATATAGGTCTGTTAGATCCATTTGGGAAATGGTGCTATTTAGGTCCTCAGCTCCCTTACTAATCCTCTGGGTGTTGGATCTGTCTCTTGGAGAGAGAGGAGTATTAAAGTCACCCACTATGATTGTGTTTGCGTCTATCTTGCTCTGTAATTCTTTGAGAATTTGCTTGACATATGTCGGGCCTCTTTTGTTTGGTGAGTATACATTTATCACCGTGATTTCTTGATTCTGTATTTTTCCTTGTATTAATATGTAGTGTCCTTCTTTGTCTTTTTGAGTGGACTTTAAAGAGAAGTCAAGCTTGTCTGAGATCAGGATGGCTACACCTGCCGTTTTGGTGGATGCATTTGCTTGGTAGATCTTGCTCCATCCTTTCACTCGAAGCCTGTTTTTGTCCCTTGCTGTAAGGTGGGTCTCTTGTAGACAGCAGATGTCAACTTTTTGTTTGCGAATCCATTCTGCCAGTCTGCTCCTCTTTATTGGGGAGTTTAAACCATTTATATTTAAAGAGATCAAGGATAAGGGTGTTTTTTCTCCTTCCATTTTCTTGGTGGGCTGTTTTTTCTTCTTCTTTTTTTTTTTTTTTTGTTTTTTTCTTCTTGTCTTTAGTGAGCTTGTGTTTCTGCTGGACTTTGGCTATTGAAGTTTCTTTCTGGTTCTGTCTGTGTGTCTTTTACGTTCTCTGTTGGGTGGGGTTCCCCTCTTAATATTCGCTGTAGGGCTGGTTTTTTATTCACATACTCCTTTAGCTCCTCTTTGGTGTGGAAAGATCTGGTTCTCCCTTCGAATGTGAACTCCAATTTCGCTGGATATTTGATCCGAGGTTGTAAATTGTTATTCTGGAGTACTTGGATGGTGTTCTTCCACTCGCTTCGAGCTTGGTAAGTTTGTGTGGATAAGTCGGATGTTATTCGAATCCTCTTCCCATTGAAAAAAGTTTCCTTCTTCGCTTTGGCTGAATTCAAAATTTGCTCTTTAATCTTGAGGTCTGTAGTCTTGAATATTATGTGCCTTGGGGTGGCTTTCCTGGGGTCTGGCCTGCCAGGTGTCCTATAGGCTTCGGTTACCTGGATGGGGTCCCCTGTGAGATTGGGGAAGTTTTCTGCAATAACTTTATTGAGAACATGATTAAGCCCTCTGCTCTGGTATTCGGCTCCTTCTTCTATTCCAATTATGCGCAGATTATATCTCTTGTCTTTGTCCATTAGTTCCTGGATTAGTCTTCCCTGAAGCTTCACCTTTTCTTGGAGTGTGGT
Organism: Perognathus longimembris pacificus; assembly: GCF_023159225.1. Lineage (NCBI taxonomy): Eukaryota > Metazoa > Chordata > Mammalia > Rodentia > Heteromyidae > Perognathus > Perognathus longimembris. The sequence goes on from NC_063178.1 coordinate 30,957,113, forward strand.
CATTTTCTGGTTGTTGTCAGCTGCTTCATCGTCCAGGCGAGAGATTCTGGATTCTATATGGTCTACTCTTTGTGTCATGGTTTCAATTGCGGAGTTTATGGATGTCAGAGAGCTATTTATGGTTGTCATATCAGCTCTGATCGTGGAGATTTCTTCCTTTAAAGAGTTGTATTTTAAATCTATTTTTTCATGCATTTCAATTCTTAGGATGTGGAGATTTTCTTTAAAGGCAGCTTGCATTGTATCCATTTTTGCTTCCATTTCTTTAAAGCAGGTCTGCATTGTATCCAGTTTTGCTTCCATTTCTTTCTTGGCTTCCTGGGTGTCCTTCCAGATTTCCGCTCTAAATTCCTGGAATTGTTTTCTGATTTCATTTCTGACACTTTCAATCATTCCTGTTAACATGGCCTCATGTGCTTTTTTAGTCTCCATCTCCTCTTCAGTCGTGCTGCTTTTTGGAGCTGGCGAGTTGGCTTGCCCTTTGATGAACTGAGTTATGTTTCTTTGTGATTTGCGCATCTGGAGATCTGGATGGCTTCTCAGGTTTGGTTTGTAGCTCCTCCCTCCCTCCTGTGTAGACGTGTCTACGGCAGCAGGTGCTGTCGCTGTGTCCCCGCCCACCAGTGCAGGGTACGCCTACCAGAGCGGGCGCTGTCACCGGGGGCCCCGCCCTCCTGTGCTCTGTGCGTTCAGTGCAACAGGCACTTCGGCGGGATATGCCTCCCAGAGCAAGTCCTGGGTTGTTGGGTTGTGCTTGCGCCCTCCCACGAGTCCGTTGGGGGGGGGGTACGTGTGGGGCCCAGTGGGATCGACTGTCCGGGTGTGGCTTGGCCCCTTCAGACCTCACCTCCGCTGTGAGGAGGGGGGACGTGATCAGGCTCTAGTGACCCTGCTGGGCTGGTATTGCCCACCAGCGCCTGTGGTTTTAGTTGTAAGAGTCTGCGAGGTCCAGGCGCCTCAGGTGGGGTTTGCACAACCGGCTGTCTCCCGGCCCCTGTTGGGAAGGGGGCGGGGCCGGTTCTGCCAGTTCAGGAACCTGTGGGGTGTTGGTGCTGCTGAGCCCTTCCCCTGCTAAACTGACTTCCCAGCGCCTGATGGGAGCTTCCCCGCCTGATTTGTGGGATCTTTGTTCCCTCAGGGGTGGGGGAGGGGGGAGGGAGGGCACTCACTTTTGCTGCTTTGTGTGTGTGTCCCTCGCAGCCGTTGGCCCTCCAGGGGTTGGCTAAGTGTCGTGGTGGCTTCCCTGGTTCCCGATTTCTGCCGCGCTGGGTTCCCTTGTCCAAACCCGGTGTGGACCCGAACTTCTCGTCGCTGCCGGTGTGTCTTGGTCCGCACCCTGCCTTGTGTCCGTGGGGTCTCCCCCTATATGAATTCTGCGCTCCTGGCAGCCTGTCTGCCGATCCCCGGGTTCCCCTTTCCCAGCCTGACCCTGTTTGGGCCAGGGTTGGCTGGTGGGGTGAGGGTGCCCCGGTGAATCTCCGGCTCCGTGTAGGTTTTCGGTTCTTCTTTTTTGCTCCTTTTTGTTTTCCTGTGTTTCTCCACTGCTTCTGGCTGCTGGTTTTGCTGGGTTCTTGATGGGGTGTTGGGTGTTGGGGTTCCCAGCTCACTATGCCGTTGGAGCGAGTCGGGGTGCCTCTCTATTCTATCGGCGCCATCTTTCTTCCTCTGGAGATTTTTTTTTTTAAAGGAGGTTTGGAATCCATCAGTGTTTTCTCTTAGTCATCTTCTCCTTCATCCTCCTCTCTCTCATCACCTTCCTCTTCTATTTCATCCTCATTGTCTTCATTAGTATCTCCCATCCCTTCTCTCTCACCCTCCTCTTCCCCTCCCACCTCCACTTCTTCACCTCCTCTTCATTCTCATCCTCAGAAACCTGATAGTACCACAGTGGACTTGGCCAAACATCATCTTCGATGGCCTCTTCCAACTCGTGTGTGAGAAGGGTCAGTACACCAGGAGAAGCTCCCTGCTTTGTGCTGCTGCGTCTTCCTGCTGGCTTTATTCTGTTTGGCAGAGCAGTTTCTCAAATCCTCTCCACATTTCCATTTTCTTTCAGTGGAGTTGGAAGCTGTATTATAGTTGCTCTCACTCAGGATGAAAATCTTTGCAGAGAACTATATTTTCGAAGTAAGGATTTTCATTTCAAAATGTGTTCTGTAACCTGATTTTCTATCTTCCCATTGTCACTGGTCAGGTCATGCAGTGCCTCCTTGGCTCCTCCCGCAGCGCAGACACCGGTGGCTGGCAAATGTTCTCAGGTTGAGATTCCCCATCCCGTGGATTCCGACCTCTTCTGCACCAGTGGCTGGCGGAGCTGATTATATTCTCTTTCTGCTTTCCTCCTCCCTGGCTGCGCCTTCAGTCTATTTCATTTTGTATTTTGTCGACCCATTCAGCCGCTCCTTGCAGTTCTTCTGAGGTCCCACTGCTCAGCGGTGACCAAGATTCAGCTCCCTTTCCCTGACTCAGTTGGCCCGGGCGCGGGTGCAGTGGGAGGGCGGAGGCATGGAGGGGAGGGCATGGATGGGGCGTGGAGGGGAGCCGAGGGCACTTGGAGCAGAGGCGATGGGGGCGGCTTACCTTTCACCGTGCTAGCAGGGCAGTCCGACTGAGGTCCTTCCCGGGGCTTAGTGGCTCTCCCTCCCCCTTGCTCGCCTGCTCCCTCCACTTGCCAGGGCTGCTGACCTCGGGCAGAGCCACGGGTCGGTGCGCCATGCCAGCCTGAGCTGCAGTTCACTCTCCCGGAGTAGCCTCCCTGGCTCTTTGCTGGCTTCCTTCCCCTTCCCTCCTCCTCTTCCCCAGTTCCTCCCCTCTCCCTCTCCTTCTCCTTACTCTCCCATCCCCTTCTCCTGGAAGGCTTCTTATTCACAAGTGTGCTTATTAGTAATCATGTCACTCCATCTCTATCCTCTGTCTCTGTGTGCGTGCCTGCCTGTCTGTCTGTCTACTTTCTTTGTGTCTGCCTTTACTGGATATGGCTCTTGGTTTTGGGAAGTCCCTATGGACTTAGCAGAAACTTCCAGATGCAAGTTCTTCTTTATAGTTAATGCCCAGGGTCCAGAGTGCAGGGTTTATAGTTCTGGGGAGCCCACCAATCTCGCCTATGACCTCATTTTTGTTTTGGTTTTACAAGCTGCCTTGATTCCTTTTTCCTGGCTACTTTACTAGCCATTATCTTCACATTTATACTTCATAGTCAGTATCTGGTTATTTTGGAAGCTACCACATAATACTTCAAAAATTCCTTTTCTTTTTTTTTTAAGTTTGGTATTGTAATTCCTCCAGCACTGTTCTTTCTGTTTGGGATTGTTTTTGCTATTCTGGGTCTTTAATTGTTCCATGTGAATTTCTGGATTGCTTCCTCTATTTCATTAAAAATGGTGTTAGGATATTAATGGGTATTGCATTGAATTTTTAGATAGACTTTGACAATATTGCCATTTTGACTATATTATTCCTCCCATTCCAGAGCATGGGAGTTTTTTCCATTTACTTAGTTCTGCCTTAATTTTGTTTTTCATGTTTTTTAAGTTTTCATCATAGAGGTCTTTCACTTCTTGGGTTAAGGTTATTCCTAGGTATTTTATGTCTTTTTTAAAATTAAATTTTATTGATAAAGTGATGTACAGAGAGGGTATAGTTACATAATAAGGTAGTAAGTACATTTCTTGTCATATTTGTTACACACTCCTTCATTTTTCTTTCCCTTCCCCAGTTCAGATAAGCACATACGCAATATCCAGTGTACCAGAATCATATACAGTGACCACAGGGGGTACGTCAAAGGAAATTCACCTAGTACATTAAACATAATGACAACAGTAAAATCCTCCTGTTTCCATCTCTTGGAGTTCATTTTGCTTAGCCTCATCTTATATAATCATATGTATGTAGCTGTTGAGCTATTGTGCTCCTGGCAGGTCTATCCTAGACCTTTTTATGTTTATTTAGTAATTGTTTGGTTTTAGAGACATGATGTAAAGTCACTGACCAAAACATGTAGAAATACCACTTGAAAAGAAGTTTGTTATTTTACAGACATGATCTCTACTTATCAGGGAGACCATGCGCCTTTGTCCTCTGTGCTCTAGGCTTGTCTTGCTCAACATTATTCATTCAAGATCTGACCATTTCCCTGTGAATGCCATTATTTTTTATCATTTTTTTCATTAAGATAATTTTAAGTACATAATGCAACAGCAACACTTATAAGACAATATGCTGTGGAGAGGGAATGCAGGAGCGGGGGGAGGTGGGAGAAATACAAAGGAGTGGTAAAAGTTTGATAAGAAATGTACTCACTGCCTTATGTATAAATTGTAACCTCTCTGTACATTACTTTGACAATAAAAATAATACAAAATAGAACTGAGTACTTTGATGCTAAAAGGCGTGGTTTATTATAGTCCTTAGGTTTAGATTTAGGCTTTGAGTTTCTTAACTTTGTGTCTATTAATGCTGTATGAAAATGTAGAACTGATTCAAGGTTTTTTCTTTTTTAAAAATCGATCAAAACCTTGTTGTAGAGCAGAATGGTGAGGTCATTTAACCTGTGTTCTGATTAAGAGGCCGTTATTACCCAGGCACTGGTGGTCTCTGCTTTAATCATAGCTACTTGGGAGGCTGAAATCTCATGATTGTAGTTCGGTGCCAGCGTGGGTAGGAAAATCCATAAAACTCTTATCTCCAATTAATTATGAAAAAGTTGGAAGTGCAGCTGTGGCTTAAGTGGCAAAGCACTAAGTTTGAGCAAAAAAGCTGATAGTGCCCAGGCTCTGATTTCAAGCCTCATGAATGGTACATGGGTGTGTGGGCAGACACACACACACACACACACACACACACACACACACAAACAGAGCCATTATTGTTCTTTCAAGGTGTTTGACATATGCAGTGTAGTCCTGTCTTCTTGACTGGTAGATTTTGATATAAAATTTTATAGTATATTGAATAATCCTGACATTTATTTAAATGTGGCTAAAGCAGAAAAGCAAATGTTCAACATTATAATGGCTTATTAAGGGGTAGTTTATCAGAAGACAGTGATAGGCTCTGACAATAACACCAGATGGAGTCCCACGGAGCTTGAGTTCAGAAATGCCTGTGTGGATATATTGTTAATTAAGATTCAGTTGATCTGATTTCTTAAACATTCTCTGCTTCCTGCATTTCACTATTATCTCTTCCCAATTTTTGGCGTCTTTTTCATTTTCTATCTTGATGTGCTAATACTTACTTTTTCTCCAGTGAGAAGCTATTGGATTGTGTTTTAAACAAAAAAAATATGATTTTGTATAGGTTTTTCATTTCATATCCTAAAGTTTACAGTTCTCTGGAATTACAGAATAATAATAATTAAATATTCAAAATAATATTTTTGAATAATAAAAGCACTGTTCACACTTATAGATATTGAATTTCTAATACTGTTTCAGGTATATTTCCTAACAGAAGAAGGGTAGTTTTGAATACTCAACAGCATTGTCTTTGCACTGAGAACTTTTCCCCTGTATTATTAATTTCATCTAGTTTGGATTATATCAGGGACATTTTTTGGTTACAGAAAATGAACATGATTTATGAATTTGTGTTAATTAGAGACAAAGTAACAAATAGGAATAGTAGTGAAAGAAGGTAAAAGTAAGTGGATATTTTCAATTGTCAAAAAACTTTAAATCCGGGACTGGGAATATGGCCTAGTGGCAAGAGTGCTTGCCTCCTACACATGAAGCTCTAGGTTCGATTCCTCAGCACAATATATGTGGAAAACGGCCAGAAGGGGCGCTGTGGCTCAGGTAGCAGAGTGCTAGCCTTGAGCAGGAAGAAGTCAGGGATGGTGCTCAGGCCCTGAGTCCAAGGCCCAGGACTGGCCAAAAAAAACCAACTTTAAATCCCATTATATATAATATTTTCAGCAAATGTTGTTCTTTAACATGCTAGTTAACTCCATTGCTCTGTTGTAGTTCTGTAGTTATGGGGTAGGAGAATTTATAGAAACAATACTCTGAAATAAGTTTGCTAGCGCCCCCCCCCCCCCTATTTTTCTTATCCTGGGGTTTCAACTCAGGCCAGGCAGTAGCCCTTAGTTTCTTTTGCACAAGGCTTTCATTCTATCACTTGAGTCACAGCTTCACTTCCAGTATTTTTTGGCAGTTTATTGGACTTTCTTCCTTGGACTGTCTTCAAACCATGATCCTCAGATCTTCGACTTCTGAGTAGCTATTATTATAGGTGTGAACCACCACTGTCCTGTGCAAGATTGCTAAGTCCTTCTGAAACAATTTGTTTGTAAATCTTTTTTAAATAAGGAAACTTAAAAAAATAGTCACCATTATATGAAACCGTAATAATATAGGCAGGAAAAGTAGAGTTATTGGCTATCCCTACAGGTTATGGTAGTGGAGAGGCCAAGCCTGACTTGCTTGGGCTGCCTGTACTGACTCTCCCCAGTCCTGGATTCCCTGGCTTCATTTTATTTTATTATTTTTTTTTGGCCAGTCCTGGGCCTTGGACTCAGGGCCTGAGCACTGTCCCTGGCTTCTTTTTGCTCAAGGCTAGCACTCTGCCACTTGCGCCACTTCTGGCCATTTTCTGTATATGTGGTGCTGGGGAATCAAACCCAGGGCTTCAAGTATACGAGGCAAGCGCTCTTGCCACTAGGCCATATCCCCAGCCCCCTGGCTTCATTTTAGTACAACATATTTTAAATATTGAATTCTTATTGAGAAAATATAAATTTGTATTTAATGTATGCTGAGATTCTCTCCTAATTAGTGTAAGAATCCTCAATTTTAGACCTTCCTAGATAATAGAATACTATGAGCAGGGCATACTTTATAAGTAGATTGAGTGCATTCATTTATGATTACATTTGGTGGGAATAAAGGTCCCTAGTAAAAATCATCCCTGGGAAAAATATTTCCTTTACAAGTTTAGAGGTCACACTTGAAAGAGAATTTCAAAAGGATTTTTGGTCAAAGCTGCTAATATATGAGTAGGGAATTCAATCCAATTAAACATGAATGTGTTGCATGTCTATGGGATACAAAGCACTGAATTATCTCTCAAAAATACAAAAAAGGAATAAAACATATTTTTTACTTACAGAGTTTATGGTTTGATAGCAGAAACTAATTTAATAAAATGTGAGATAATATAGTTCATCTTTTTTGTCAGGGGAAATTTTATTCTTGTGTAGCTTTCCCAGGAGCACTCAGATGGTTATAATACAGACACAGAAAAAGTTAGTTTTAGCTTCTTTTTTATTTTATTCTACATGTGAAACAAATTGAAGTGACCTTTTCCCTCCTTTTTTTTTTCTTTTGTTGTGCTGGAGATTGAACAAAGGGCCTTCCCCCTAGTAAGCAATTGCTATGCCAGTGAACTACAATTTTTTTTTCCAGTCCTGGGGCTTGAACTCAGGGCCTGAGCACTGCCCATGGCTTCTTTTGGCTCAAGGCTAGCACTCTGCCACTTGAGCCACAGCACCACTTCTGGCCTTTTCTGTATATGTGGTGCTGAGGAATCGAACCCAGGGCTTCATGTATACAAGGCAAGCACTCTTGCCACTAGGCCATATTCCCAGCCCTCAAGTATAATTTTTTATGATAAAATTAAAAATTCTTGCAGAAGTAGAATTCTTTAGTGAGCCTCTCTATATCTCTCCTCAAACTATGGGGAAGATTCTGTTCTGTTCTCTTGCCTTTCACACTTGATGATATTGAAGCAAATCCTAGACATGTTACTTTACCTGGAAACCTTTGTTATGCAAACAAAAGGACAGGAGTCTTTACAAAAAAAAGTATAGTTATTACACTTTGCAACTAAAAGCAATTTCATAATGCCATTTAACATGCTGGCATTTTTCTTATAAATGACATAAATACACCCCAATAATTGCTTAATTGCCTTTTAAGTTTTAACCCTTTGCATCTCTTTTTCCTTCCTAATTTTTGTTTGTCCTTTAGAATTTTCCATGACCAGATTGTTCTCTGTGAGTGTTCTCTTATTGTTTCACGGTGTAGTTTAATAAGTGTCTCTGCCTTTTTTATTTTCTGAAAATTGATAATTAAGTGTTCAAGGTTTTATCCAATTTAGGTTAGACTAGTTTGGATTGGGATATAGTCCTCCATGCTCAATACAAAATAAGAAAGATACAGATTTATAATGTGTGCTTCTGTGTTTGACATTCTGATTCTCTGTCTCTGTCTCTCTGAAATGAGTAAAAAATGATGATCAATACTTACATACATTAGTTCATTAAGAAATGATCAATGCTGAGTGTCTAGAATGCTTTTATAAAGAGAAACATGTACTGTTTGCTTAAAAACACGATTGCAATTTGTGTAGCCAAAGGAGGGCTAATATTTAATTTTTATCTTTTATTTATAAATTTTTGGAATGATGTATTTATTGTTCTTCAAGAGGGAAAGTAAGGGTTGACCACATCTCCTTAGTTATTTTGGCTAATTTTATGCATCAACTTGAGTGGGCTAAGGATTTCCAGATAGCTGGAAAAGCTATTGTTGGGTGAGTATGAGGATGTTCCTAGGAGAGACAGTATTTTTGATAAGTAGATTGAGTAAATATCACCCTTATCAATGTTGATATCTACCTTGGACCATTCCTACCTTCACTAGCAATATTTTAGGAGCTTAATGTTAGGTGTTAGCATTTTTATTGTAATATATTTCAGTGCAGTTCTACTGTCTGCCAGAGATAAACTCAGTACATATATGCTCTCCTATAAATGACCAATTTAGCAAATGGCATTACTCTTTTTTTTTTAGTGCATTTGTAGTATCTTAAAGTAGTTGTATTAAGAAGTTGCCATTCAAAAAAGCAGTTAATGAACACAATGCATCTTGATCAATGTCACCCTTTCATCATTTTCCCCATTCCTCCTAATTTCACTCCTCTGAATTTTCTTAATTTTTTAAGATAAGCATTGAATTTTATGACTGCATTCTTTCCCTCTTCTCTTCATTTGTCTACTTCCCTCTCCTTCATCCCTTCCTCTTAGGAGAACTCATTTATTTTGTTAGACTAGGAGTCAAGTTTTCTTAGGAATTATGGTGTGAATTCTACCCTAAATCTACCAGATTTTTGCTGATACATTTGTACACATTTGCATACCACTCTAAGTGTTTGCTTATATATTTATAAATGAATTCTAGCTTCCACATATGAGAGAAAACATACAATTTTTGTCTCTCTGAGCCTGACTTACTTCATTTAGCATGATTATTTTCTAGGTCCTTCCATTTCTTTGCATATGACACAATGTCATTCTTTCCATAGGATGAGTTAAATTCTGTTATGTAATTTTCTTCATCCTATTAAAGGGCATCTGGGCACCATACTTTGGCTATGATGAATAATATTACAATGAACATGGTTGCACAGATCTCTTTACTGTATCCTAGTTTATAATCTTTAAGAGTAGAATTGCTAGATTATTGTGTAGTTCTTTGCTTAGGTTTTTTTGTTTGTTTGTTTGTGTTTGAGGATCTTCTATACTACTTTCCAGTGTGGTTGAATAAGTTTACATTCCTCCCAGCAGTGTACTAAGTTTCCTTTTACTCACATACATGCTAGCATCTATTATTGTTCATATTCTTCATGATGTCCATTCTAACAGAAGTGAGATTGATCTTCAGATTTCTTATGTAGCCCAGGCTGGTCCTCAAGTTTCATCTTCTTGTCTCTACCTCCAGAGTTAGTTGGGGTAACAGGTGTCTGGTACCATGCCCAAATTGCTTCCTATTTTAAAACTGTCAGGTTTATATGAATATGAATTTCCCCATAATCAGTAATAGCTATCACCTTTTTGTTGTTGTTGCTCTTGGTCATGGGGCTCGAACTCAGAGCCTGGGTGCTGTCCCTGATTTTTTTTGCTCAAGGCTAGCACTCCATCACTTTGAGCCACCACACCACTTTTGGTCTTCTGATTTTTAATTGGGGAAAAGAATCTAACCTGTGTGGGCTTTGAACTACAATCCTCAGATACCAGCCTTCTAAGTCGCTATGATTGTAGGCACAAGTCCCCAGTACCTGCCTGGTATCATCATTTTTTTTTTTTTTTTTTTTTGGCCAGTCCTGGGGCTTGGACTCAGGGCCTGAGCACTGTCCCTGGCTTCCTTTTGCTCAAGGCTAGCACTCTGCCACTTGAGCCACAGCGCCACTTCTGGCCATTTTCTGTATATGTGGTGCTGGGGAATCGAACCCAAGGCCTCATGTATACGAGGCAGGCACTGTTGCCATTAGGCCATATCTCCAGCCCCTGGTATCATCATTTTTAATGTATACTTCCCCAACATATGACAAAGTACTACCCAGCATCTCAGACCGTGTCCTTCTTGGGAAATTGTATCATTGTATACATACTTAAGATTAATATTCGAGTAAGGTAGTACATTTATCAGAACTGATCAGCATTGTTACAAAAAAGGAAAAATAAAGGGACACATGCAGAGAGAAGAAGATATTAGAAGAAGATATCAGAGTGGTTAAAGTAGAAGACAAAGAATTTAAAAATAATTTTTTTTTCCTTTGGCCAGTTCTGGGCCTTGGACTCAGGGCCTGAGCACTGTCCCTGGTTTCTTTTTGCTCAAGGCTAGCACTCTGCCACTTGAGCCACAGCGCCACTTCTGGCCATTTGCTATATATGTGGTGCTGAGGAATCAAACCCAGGGCATCATGTAGATGAGGCAAGCACTCTTGCCACTAGGCCATATTCCCAGCTCCCAGAATTTGAAAATTTAATGGCCATCACCAGAGCTAGGAAGAAGCAGGAGGAGCAAATCTCTTCTGGCACCTGGACTTCAGACTTGGAGTCTCCAAAGCTGTGAGACTTCATATTTTCTGCTGCAAGCTGCTCACTTTGTTATTCTTCATTCCAGTCACCCTCAGCACCCACTGTAACCATCTTTACCAGCGATGTAGTCTATGAACCAGTCTGTATAATTTAATAGTAGAGGATTTTTTAATAGATGATTCAATTTTGATTTTTTTTTTGGTTTTGTTATTGCCTTTTAAATTGGAAAATATTTTTTTTAGTTTGTAGTGAGCAGAAAGCAGAGTAACTGAAACTTTGGATTAAAACTTCAGAATACAGTGAAGCCTCAGAGGGGATGTGGTTTGCCAAAGATAGTATGTAAAATAAACAGCCAAAACTGAGATCTGTGGCTGCACCATTCTCTGTCTTTTTTCTTACGTACATTTCAATTGTTTGTAAAGTTGGGGACTTTCAATTGTTGCAAACTCCTTTTTTGGCCTAGATTATTTCTCTTTGCTGCTTTCTATCTTTGCAGTGACATTTTAGTGACTTGCAATGCAGTATGTTTAGTGGAGTATTGCGCAAAGCTCAAATCGTGCTGAGGAATCGAACCCAGGGCTTCATGCATGCTAGGTAAGCACTCCTTTGCTAAGCCATATTCCCAGCCCTCAGTGAACATACAGTAACAGTGAGAGGAGAGAAAGAAGATTTAAGTTCATATTTTTTTAGGCATAGGTTTCTGCGAAGTGAGCAAGTGTTCTCACAAGCCACAGCTTGAGCAGTTCTGCTGTTATTTATTGTCTTGTAAACTAGAAACAAATATAATAAAATATGTTAGTAATTATATTAATATCAAATAACTATAATATATAATAATTAAATTTGTTAGAGATCATATTTGTTTGATTATATTTGTTGAAGAATCCATTGTTGAAATTTAGCATTATTTAGCATATTGGGGAGGCAGTAGAGTAAAATAGGGCTGGCTAGAGCATCAACAAGCTGAAGGCAATACAAAGCTTGCTGCAGCAATATATACTGTGTACTAACATTGAAATGAGGCAGAGATTAGCATGGATCCTATATATGGATGATAAGAAGATTACTGAAGCATACCATATTTTAAAATACTGCAGGGGCTGGGAATATGGCCTACTGGCAAGAGTACTTGTCACGTATACACAAAGCCCTAGGTTCAATTCCTCAGCACCATATAGATAGAAAATTCCAGAAGTGGCCATGTGGCTCAAGTGGCAGTGCTAGCCTTGAGCAAAAAGAAGCCAGGGACAGTGTCCAGGCCCTGAATTCAAGCCCCAGGACTGGCAAAAATAAATAAATAAAATACTGCAAATGTATGGCTATATGACAAGAAAAGGAAAACCCAAATGTATAGAGCCAACCTCTAAATTTTTAGAAGTCTAGGACTACCTATAGACTATGAAGAAATGATAATATATACATTAGTGTCTCCCAAGATATTATTGTTTGTCTCCTCAGTCCATTTAGTATGCCAAGCAATTTTTTAGTTTTAGGAGATACTTTGAGATATTTAACAGATTCAAGCCCAAGTTTAATTGATGCAACACACCAGAAAGGTATAGAAAATACTAGAAATATGCACAGGATGAACAAGGTGGAGGAAAATAATCAATGGAAAGCTGTTTTCAAACCTATTCTTCTTTGTCTGAGTTCATAGCCTTCTTTTGGTTTTGGGTATAGCCATGTAAATGAGTTCTAGCCATGTAACATTGGCAGCCTCATGATATATGCCATTTTCAGGCCTAATCTGTAAAACTCCTAATTATTATTCCCCATATATTTTCTCTTCCTGTAGTAGTGACACTAGAAGCCAAGTATCAAAGGTAGCAGATCCCTGGAAGAATGTGTATTCCTGCATCAAGAGAAGAGCTACTTGACTACCATGAACACCCAACTTGGATTTTAGGAGAGAAAAAATAAACCTGTCAAATCACTGACTTATTTTTGTTCTGTAAATCACTTTATTATCATTATCTTTTATTAATTTTTGTTTATAAGTCAAAACAACAGTTTTCTAAAACAAAACTGAGTACATTTATATCATATTAACTGTTAGGAGAAGATCAAAAGAAAAAACTCCTCACACCCACTTCTCCACCTCACCCAAGCTGATGTCATAATTGAGAGTAGTATGGTGGTTACCAGAGGCTGGGGAGAATAGACAGAATGTGACCATATGGGAAGGTTCAGCAGTGGGTACCAGAGACTGGGGATAATAGGGAGAAAGAATGTGACCATAGGGAGAAGGTTCAGCAGTGGGTACCAACTTACAGTTAGACAGGACCAAGAAATTCTGGTTTTCCATTATACAGATGGATGATTTAAATGATGAATATTTATTGGTTATTCCACAAAATGAGGAGTAGTCTAAACGTTTTCAGCAGAATGAAATATTTATGTTTTTCTGCCGCAGAAGCCTATGTTTAACTAGTAGACAACAGCAGACTGGAAAGTAGGGTGCACAAAATTACAGACATCATAGAGCCAGAATACAACACAACTGATTGAACTGTAATATTGAGCAAAAGGATCAGAAAATTAGGTAGTCTCAGTTTATAGAGCCTGAAGTAAATCTGCTGAGGTATAAGGGTAAGGGAAAATGATACTATGTCTTAGGATAATGAAGATTTGTACTGTTTTTGTGTTGGTAGAGGTGACAATAGATGGGATGGATAAATTGTGGTTGAGGTGAGAGAGGACGGAGAGATTTTTTTCCAGGAGAGGGTAGGTGAACACCTGGGCTGAAGGATGGTGGGGAGGGGGAAGACAGAGGCTGGGAAAAATGAGCCACGTGAACATAGATAACTGTGAGGGAATTGAGGAAAGAGAGAAGGAACATCACTTTTAGGCCTCTATGTTACAGCAGTGAGCGATCCTTTGTCACATGAGTTTAAAGCACAAAAAGAAGAGAAGGAACCATAACGGTATATAATACATTGCAGAAAGATAAATATCAGAAATGTTAACATCAAAGTACAGCAGCATTTGGCATGTTCACAAATCCATTTTTTCTTCCTGGGTACACAGACTATATTTCTAAGCTTTTCTTGGAGCAAGATGAAAATATGATGGTTAACTTCTAGACAAAGACACTTAGGTGTAAATGGTATGTGCTATTTCCAGCTTTGCCCATAAAATACTATATTTTATTACCCAGCATCTGTTCTGTGAAAACCTCAGAAACTACATGTTCCAAATGGTAAACTGCAATATGAAAGAATACAGAACCTGTGAGTCACCATTTAGATGAGAGCTTTCCTGAATAGGTATGCAACCTGATAGAGCCATGAATTAAAGTATAAATTAAACTTTATTGTTCTAACCATGGAGATTATAGTGTCTGTTTACTCTACCAGAACAGCCAGTGACACAATTACTTTGTTATTCAGTAACTTTATGTCTAATGGAACATCTGTTTAGTGGATGGGTTCGCTGTAAAATTCATAATATGCTCTGGTGGAATAACCTGTGACAACATGGGTTATTGTTCTAATAGATTTTTGGAATCTTCTGTTTACTCTTCTATTTTGGGATCTTAATTGTTAAATTCTGGTGGTTGGTTTTTTAAATTGAAAACTTGATGGCATATTTTGTCTGCCTATTAATTTTCCATATCTTTTTCCCCCAAGTCCTGGGGCTTGAACTCAGGGCCTGAGCACTTTTCTGCATATTTGGTGCTAAGGAATCGAATCCAGGGCTTCATGCATGCTAGGCAAGCACTCTAACATTAAGCCACATTCCCAGCCCCTGTCTATTAATTTTTTGTTTGAAAAAAATTATTTGAAAGGTAAAAGAGGCTTAAAATAAGTACAACTTATTTCACAATATCTTGTCTGATATACTATATGTGTTGACAAATATAGTTTAGAACTTCTCTTATTTTTCTTTCACTTGACAGCCAGCAAGTTTGCCTGTGTTATTACATTTATGCCTTCATAAACTGGAAATGTGAGCAGGAATAGGGAAACATTATCACTTAGGAAATCATTCTGCAACAAGATGTTAAATTACCCTGTTTCATTGGAATTATGGTCTCTATATAGAACCTACTTTATACTTCAATGTTGAATGTACTTTTAAAATCTCATAATTATTTTCAGTGTAAAGTAAATAATAACAGGCAACATTTTGATTATAGAAACTAGGTAGAAGTGATCTCTATCAGTTAGATCGCTAACCTTAGTTAATGTCACTTTGTGTTTCCATTGAGTGAAATTTTGGGTGAGGTGGAAAGTGTCAGCTAAGATATAGCTTAAACAGTTCCTCATTATTAAACTTTATTACTATTGTGATTTTTTGTATGTTAGTGGATATTGAACCTGGCATCCTGTGCCCTATGTCATTGAGATACATCTCTAATCCTTTGTATGTATGTATATATTACATATATGAACATTTAAAACAGAAGAAACACAAAAGAGCATAAAAGTGAAGTTCATCTCAAAGTGATCAGTAAGGAAGAACTGTTAATGTTTGAAGCAGATTTTTATGCCTTCTGTATTTCCACATATGAAAATATTCACCATATATATGTACAAACATATATATATACATTATATATATATATACAAACACAGTTGTATGTAAATAGAATCAAAATCCAAATATTTTTGTAACTTACAGATTTACTAACAAGCCTGAAATGCAGTTGTTTCATGTCAATGAATAAGAATTACTTAAAAATGATGAAATAATCTTTTGTGGAAAATACTATAATTAGTGAAGTACACTGAGGTTTCTAGTTTCCACCATTGTGAGAAATATTGCAATTAACTGATGTGAATATGTTTGGGTTTTTGTGAGTAATGTAAATTACTATGAAGAATTTGCTTGGAGGGAGACAAACACACTTGGTAGTTCTAAATTCAATATTATTGGAAAGAGAGATGGCCAGTGCCTACCAAAGAGAGAAGAGAGTAT
Source organism: Perognathus longimembris pacificus (assembly GCF_023159225.1). Lineage (NCBI taxonomy): Eukaryota > Metazoa > Chordata > Mammalia > Rodentia > Heteromyidae > Perognathus > Perognathus longimembris. The sequence continues at coordinate 30,972,852 of NC_063178.1, forward strand.
AAAACCTGCCACCAAAAGAAATGAAATAAAGAAGCCCATGCTCCTTATTCATGAATACTAAGTGAAAGTTACTTGAAATAGGTGATTGTGTTGTGCTGTTTCTAAAATCTCTTCTGTAGGTGTTTATTTTTGTTTCTGTAAACTCTTGTCTTTCCCTGGTAGTGAAGATATCCCAATACACAGAAAATGAATCTAATATGTAAATTTAGAGGGGTTGGAAAGAGAAGAGATTTTTGTTGGAGTAGGATAACTGCATAACTTATTTGCATCCAACCCTCATCCTCTGATAGGATTTTGTGGGATCTGTCATTACACCTTCTGTTCAGTTAGGCCTTGTGAGGTTATGCATGCATTCCTCACATATTCTATCTAGTTGCTTACAGTCATTTTATTTCCATGCTCCTACTGAAGAAAGTAGTAGCCTTTACTGTATTATTGTCCTACTCTTCTTTCGTCTGCCTTGTGTTAGCTGAGAAGTACTCTGAAATCGCAAGTGGGAAGAAGTTGGAGAAGTCTCAGGGTTCAGAAAATGGATTCAAGAGTCTGTATTAGTAAGAGTAATGTTAAATATATTCTGATAGCATTATTGACAGCAAAAAAACCCCATAAATTCTCTGGAGAACTAAGGGATCATCACTTCAAAGTTTGTCTTTTGCTTTCTGAGGGCATGACATCTCTGCTCTAATGTGTGTTTTACATCCAAACTCTCTCTTTTGTGACTTCCAAAGTAGGACTCTAAAATGCCTCGGCTCAGAAGAGGGACACACTGTCTTTTGCCTATAGTTTGTTCTGCAACTATTCCTCTTGATCCTGTCCAGTTGGAATGTGGAAAGGTATGGACTTTAGGTGGGCAAGCAACTATTCCTCTTGATCTCCAATATCTGATTAATTTTGAAAGGGCAAGTTTAGAGTGACTCCATGTAGGATGTGACTTCATCTCCTCTTATTCCTCTCCATGGTTTCTCATTGTCAGGTTTGACCTCATTCTGAAGGTCTAGGTGCTCATTGCTTGGATATCTTGTCCCAGTGGGCATTCACAGGCTTTGAACTCAAGGCCTGGGCACTGTCCCTAAGCACTTCTGCTCGAGGCTAACACTCTACCACTTGAGCCACAGTGCCCCTTCTAGCATTACTATGATATGCTTTAGCCAGGCTTCCAGTATGGCTCTTTGCTGGTTTTTTGGGAGATGGAGTTTTAGAGGGATTTTTTTTCTGCTCAGGCTGGCTTTGAACTGAACTCAAAGGAGTCTTGGCCATAAAAGCCCTTTTTCATTTCCAATTAAAGCAACAAGGAGACCAATAGGAGTAGAAATCACCTGTAACTTATTGAGAATTGACCAACAGAGTTCTGCATGAAAAAACTCAGTAGATTTTATAGGAGTCTTCAAACAACAACTGATTAACACTTTATAGCTACTTGGGCTGTTTTCTGTGTTCCAAATCAACTCTCAGAATGCCTTTGAACTCAAACAACTTTTTCTTAATTCAAGAATTATAAGCACTAGCATTGTGCCAAGAATCCAAATTGGTACCTTTTTACTATTTACCAAAATGCATCTAACTGCAAAACAGCATCTTTACACATATACCCCTTGTTGTCTAACTTATGGGGATTAACATTACTGGCAGGTGGGAGAGAACACAAATGAATAATAGTCAAGATGGCAAAGGGTCATGACATCGTAAAAGTCTCAGCTTCAGTGGATCCAAAGCGGTTTGTATTTTCCATCCCAAATCAGCAGACTTAGTTAGCCATGTGTGATGGAGGCAGGCAGGAGAGATGGGGTGAGTCTGGGTAAGGTTGAAGTAGCATCTCTCAGAGTCTCTTGGATGGATTGTCACATCTCCTGCTGGGTTGCCTGCAAATTTCTGTGTGTGTGCATGTGTATTGTCATACACATATAGGTCTCATGCATTGACTATGTTAGGAAGTACAGACACAGATGGTGGTTGGACACCTAGCCATGTGATCTCTAAAATATCAAACATTCTATATTTATTCACTTGGAAATTATTGGCTGTCAAACTTCCTTTTTCTATTTGTTTAAAAAAAATAATCTCTGGGGCTGGGGATATAGCCTAGTGGCAAGAGTGCCTGCCTCGGATACACGAGGCCCTAGGTTCGATTCCCCAGCACCACATATACAGAAAACGGCCAGAAGCGGCGCTGTGGCTCAAGTGGCAGAGTGCTAGCCTTGAGCGGGAAGAAGCCAGGGACAGTGCTCAGGCCCTGAGTCCAAGGCCCAGGACTGGCCAAAAAAAAAAAAAAAAAAAAAAAAAAAAAAAAAAAAATCTCTGAGACAGAATTCTTCCCATGCCATGAAGCTATTCCATTTGTGTCTGTGTCTAAATGTCACCTAAGCTGTGGAAACATGCCTGTATTCTGTAACTTGCATTGTGTTCTGAAACCTTTCAATTCTCATGTCAGTATTTTATTTTTAAAATTATAGTATATTTCAAGCATTACTGATTCAATCTGTAATGGTAGAAGTGTAAGAGTTAAACTTTGTGGAATTCTTGTAAAATCAGCATCAGTCCAAATGCAGTTTTGAATCTTATATAAAGCTATAAGATCAGGGCCATTACTTGCGTCACATAAGGGATATAGAGCTGCTTCCCAAAACTTGTATGTAGCTCTTTCAGTGTCTTATGATAGAGTCTAGTTTGAGTTCCTGTACATATCCAATGATGGGCTAGTAGACAATCGAGTACATGATTCTCCTTGCTATTATTGTCATTTTTGTCAGTTTGTCTTTGAATAAATAAACATTGACTCAATAAGTTTATATTTCCCTATCAAATCTACAAGTCTGTTATGTAATTAAAAATATGGTTTGGCAACTCACTTCCTCTTACTATAGGCCAACTTTTTGTTTTGCACATTCAATAAAACAAGATAGTCAAGATTTGGAATGTTTTTATTCTGTTTCCTCTTCTCCTGATTCTCACCTTCATCTTCATTCTGCTATTTCCTTTTAATTAATGGTTCCCATTTTGAGTATTTCTTCTTCTTGTGACTCTTGGATCCTTGAATCTGAAGGATCTTCTGACTTACTTACACACTCCTCAGGTCAACTGGCATTTCCCTTTTAGAACACATCAAAACTAAGAATGGTTTGTGTATGTTTTTTCTTTTGTTTCATTTAGAGATTAGAATATTTGTACATTTAGGTTTAAAGAGTTCCCATATCATTCACTCAGCTTCAACTACTGATAGCATTTTACATAACCAAGTTGCAATATCACCAAGAAATTGACATTGTTCCAATGTGTTTACAGAGGTATGCCACTTAATAACACATATCTTTGCCTTGATTGGGGCAGAAATGTATTCGATGAATACAGAGACCCCTTACTGATGCTCTGAGTATTCAAAACCGCGTACCCCACCACTCCTAACATCCTGGCAATCATGACTCTGTTACCTGTTTCTGTAGTGTCATTATTTTGAGAATGATGTTTATTTTGAGAATGTTGTTCATTTTGAGAGTGTTGATTCAAAATTTCCATATATATGTATGTAAGTACACATATGACATATATGAGTATAAATGTATAAAATATACACACATACACATGTATATGTATATATTAATATATATACATGCATATATCTATGTACATGTACATATACACACACATACATATGTATATATACATATATATGTATAGTACTGGGATGATACCCAGAATGTGGTATATGCTAGTCAATGTCCCAACCAATATGGCTCCAACCCCAGCATGAACTCATTATTAAAACAATCCTCTTTTTTTCTCTGGCCAGAATTGTAATTTACTTACACGTGTGGTTATGGCTGGAAGGAATAGACATGGGAACTGTTAACTGCATTACTTTCATAGGGCCTGCCCAGCTTGAGTTAGTAAACACCTGAGCTTTGTTTTGTTTGCTGGCTGTTTGAGTAGTGCCCTGCATGTTGTCAGGCAAGTCTTGAACTCCTGGGCTGAAGGCCTCAGCCTTTTACATAGCTGTGTTTACAAGAGCACCATACCCTGCAAGGCCCAATTCAGTTTTCATGTTCTGGTTTTTACTCTGGTTTGTTCTGGACAAAAAAGAAATACTAGAAATCTTTTTAGTTTCTCAATTTAGGTATAAGATGTAAAAAATAGCTATTGTGTGGCAATATAATTTTATTCATTTTCCATAAGGCTTTGAAGCAAGGAATGGAAGAGTTTCCTTGCTACTAGCATATGAGATGAAATGTATCCTTTTGGACTTTAGTCCTGTGTGCATAATATATTCAGCCTCCACATATATGCACAAAATTAAGGAAGACATTTTTGAACTAGACGTGACATAGTGGAAGGCTCAGGGTTCTTCATGTCACAGCTGAGACAAAATGACCATTCCATTCTCTTCCACTGTGACACATTTAATCCCTTGGAGATGAAGCTCAGACTAGGTGAATTTTCTGTAATGGGCCAAAAGCACCCTCCAGACTTAGCAGGAAGCATCTGGTGTTTAAATGTTGCTGTACTCAGGCTTCTTGGGCTCCCTGTCTACCTGCTGGTTCTCCTCGGGACCCTTTTTCATCAACTTATCCTTAATTTCTGCACATGAATCAGTGAGTGGCTTCTTTTCTTTTCTTTTGTGGTGTTAATGCTGTTCATCATCTGGTTTTCACAATAATTTTTTAATATCATTTAAAAAAAACCATTTGCAGTCAACAAGTATAGAAATAACCTGTGTTATACATAACCTGTGATATAACATATCTCCAGCTCTTGGCAGAGGCCATGAATATAAAAACTGCTCAAAGTTTGTGAAATGAAAAATTGGTAAATAACACTCTATAGGTGTTAGCTGTTGTGCTATGCTTATTATTTTGACAATATCATACTTTGTATGAATACTCAGTGGAATATCTGAAGAACCTGTCACAATAGGAGAGTAGCAAAAGAATATCTAGGGCTAGAGATTCTGAATGCAGTCTGGTGGGCTAGGTAATCCCACTAAGAGTGATAGGTCCACATTGGAATCATGAGGGCTAAAGGAAGAGAAAGCAAGAAAGAAATGCCATTCCTTTTGTCTTCTCTACTAGTGACTTTTTAAAAACTTCCCCCAAATAATTGCCTATCCAAATCTATGATTGCCTTGAAGGAAACAATTGATTCACCTTTAAATTTAGTGTGATAATAAAATAGAGTGAAGTTTGATAGCATGCCTTCCCTCCCATTCCCACTCACAAGTTCATTTTCAACATCAAATGCGTTTTTATTTCAAGCCTGTTAGGGATTATTCCTAGAAATTGATCAATAACCTATAATTTGATGCATAGTGCCTTTTGATTTATTAGTTTTATTTGTGGATTAAAATTTTATGCTAAATAGGGGTTAAGGATGTCACCTTTTAGAAATTTATGTCCAACTATCATGACTAATATAGAGGTATTCTAAATTTATAGTAGAAAACTGAATCCAGGGAACGTTCAGTGTTAAAATAACATAGTAAAATGTATGTAAGCCAGGAAATCTGATTTTACTGTATCAAAACTTCTTCAAGGTGATAAAAAAGCAATAGAAACAGACCAGTTAGTATAAATATAGAGAATAATAAATTAAACCTAAATCAATTATGCTCATTAAGAATGGATTGAGAGCGTAAGAAAATTTCACTAAGTACAATATTGAGAAGAGTCAACAATCATTTTTTAATTTTAATTTTAATTTTTTTCCTTTATTGTCAAAGTGAATTACAGAGGGGTTACATTTTCAAATGTAAGGCAGTGAATACATTTCTTGTTCAACTTGTTACCTCCTCACTTAGCCCTCCCCCTTCCTCCTTCCCCTTTCCCTCTTCCCCCATGAGTTGGTTTATACAAAATGGCTTTGTAAATATTTCTTTGGGAATTGTTTGTCTGTTTATTGTTTGTCTCTCAAGTTTGGTATTCCCTTTCCCTTCCCTAGTTCTAATAAACATATATACAGTATCCAGGGTTCTAAGATCAGATACAATGATAGCAAGGGTGAAACCACAGGAAGGGAATACAAGTTAGGAAAAGAAAGGGTACAGTTTCACATGGCATGTAGAAAATAATTACAACAATGGTATCACACTTGAATAACAATCTTTTCAGTTTATCTATTTAAGACCAACATAAAAGGGACCCAGAATTGTACCCGGGCAACAGACTTTAAGTTTTGAGTAGAACAAGTTTTTACTATTTCCTTTACATGGTATATGCATTGGACTTGGTCTTACCATGTCTTCTTACATGATTTTCAGAATGAACTAATTCATGGTCAAGAAACAAGAACACAATTTGCTCATTTCCTGGTGGATTGTGAAGAAAACTGGTAACAAGATCAGATATAACTCCCAAGAGGAGATATTGGAGGAGAAAACGAAATCTATTAGGAATTTCATGAAGTGACATATATAATTATGTTTAATTGTGCTAAAAAGTCAAGCTGAAAACTTCAATATTACTTAGATTTTTGTATAAGTCAAGGTGAAATTTTATTTTTGTTTCTTCCTCCACAAGAATAGGCTCAGATATAAATATGACCACTTCTGAAAATAGAGAACTAAGATTTTCTTTGTAACGTCATGAATTTCCAGGTCAATTGCAAGGTATATTATAAATATACTGTTATGTATTAACAGCCACCTTAGGAAAGATAAGGCCCATTAAACCATGCAGACAAATTCAGCTGGTTCCCTTCATTGTCTCAAAGGAATAGGAATTCCTCACCATTTCAGGACTACTAAGAGAATGCATAGACAGAGAGGTTTCTTAAATTGCTAGCAGTGATAGAGCCAGAAAGAAGAGCCTTATACCTCTTTTTCCTTGTTTTTCTTTTCCACTCCCATTTCAGAATTGTTACTAAATGTACTTGATAATGTGATATTGGCATAATGGATGGCAGATAAGTAGAAGTTCATTTTTTTCTCGTGTTTAATATTTTTGTCATCTGAGAGTGTAACTAAGCTAGACGTCCCTGGTGGTGCACTTGCAGTGCTGGTAACGGCTGCTGGCTGCTGCATGCTGGGGCGACTCACAGCTAGGCCTACACTCATCTAATAGCTTGCTCATTCACTTGTACATGCCCAGGGCTGGAAAGTTTAGAAACCAGGGCTGACTTGCACTGACTCTATTACAGGGCCTCACTAGCATCAGAGGTTGGGAATCACTAATGCTTTTTCATTGGTTGTTTGTTTAATACTGTGCCTTGGGTGTTGTCTAAGTGCAATGTAGTTTTAAGAACATTTCCAGGACTCCTTAGAGTTCACTTGTGCTCCATGTGGCCAGTCCACATTGCTAACCTTGGCCCCAGGCAGCCACCAACTTGGTTCAGTGTATACATCTGCCCTTCCTGGACATCTCACCAAAAGGGACTTTTAGTGAATAAGTGCATTTACATGAGGCTTCTTTCATTTCTTGCCAGACTTTGTGAGTTCCTTTACCAAGTGTATCAGTGGCTTGCCTTTTCATTGCTGGAGCACCTGCCAATGATGAGAAACTACATGCTTCACATTCTGCTTAAAACTCCTTGCCCTTGACCTGCTGTTTCATTCTCCTACTAAGATTTGCCTACTCTCCTGCCTCATGGCTCCCCCATTCTCATGTGCATAAGTGAAACTGACCATACCACAGAAGTCAGGCAGGTGAAGTAAACCAGAAAATGGTTTCCTTGCTAGTGGCAAGGAGAAATGAGTTCTTTGGATTCACTGTAGTCCTGTGTGCATGACACATGTCACCACACAAATCATCAGAGATGAAATTCAGTTTAGGTGGTTTTTCTGTAATGGGACAAAGGGATCTTCTGGTGCTTAAGTGTGTTTAACCCCTAGGAAAATTGTGTTCAGGCTTCTTGGCCTCCCTGTCAGCCTGCTTGGTCTCTTGGGGAAACTTTTCCATCAATTTGACCCAGGTTCACACTCATCACAAAATGTATTCCCTGGGTAAGAAAGTTGAGAGATCATCATTGCTAAGTGCACTAACTCTAAGGGGCCTCTCCATCCTCCAAATTGGGGAACAACAATCTTGTTTTCTTACATTTTTTCAGTAGAGTCCTCCATGTTTCCCAGGGTGATCTTGAGCTACTGACCTTAAGTGATTCCTCCTACTTCAATATTTTCAGTATCTTGGACTACAGGTATACCCTACTATACCAGGCCTAATGCAATTTTATTATTTTGAACTCACAGATTTCTTGTGACCAATAGCCAGTCCTTATTTCTACTGTTGTCCATATGCCATACTATTTGTTCTTTCTGTTTTGTTTGTTTTTTTTTTTTTTTGGCCAGTCCTGGGCCTTGGACTCAGGGCCTGAGCACTGTCCCTGGCTTCTTCCCGCTCAAGGCTAGCACTCTGCCACTTGAGCCACAGCGCCGCTTCTGGCCGTTTTCTGCATATGTGGTGCTGGGGAATCGAACCTAGGGCCTCGTGTATCCGAGGCAGGCACTCTTGCCACTAGGCTATATCCCCAGCCTGTTTTTTTTTTCACAAAAAGGATATCAGGGTGCATATGGACATTTATACCTGTCTTTTTCATTTCGTGCCCTGTTTTCAGACTTGGTGTAGTCTTGTGAGCATGATGCCTACTGCCTTCAGCTTCTCAAGGTCCCAGAGGATGTCACATGTGCACACTTGGGGTTCTAGATATCCCTGCTGGCACATGATGGAGGCTGTATGTGACCATTCCCCATCTTCTTGTGTTACCTAATCTCTGAGAGATAAAGTTCAGTGTAGGTGGCTTTTCTGTAATGGTCCAATAGCATCCTTCAGAAGATGCAGGACAGAAGATGCAGGAACATGCTGTTACTTAACTTATTCTACCAACAGCAGGTTAGTGTCCATAGGATTCTTGGGTCATGGAATCCTGTTTGCCTGTGTGGTTGCTAGGGAATATTTTTAATCAACATGTCCTTAAAGAGTAAGTGAGTAACTTTTTTTTCCTTCCAGTGGCATTAATATTTTTATCACATGAGTCATATGACAATTGTCTAGCATTTCATTTACATACAAAGACAGTTTACAAAAATCAAAATAACTTCTGTTCATCTCATCATCCTATCTCTATAGCCGCAGACAAGAGGCTATGTTTGAGTATATCTCTCAACATATATACTAGATAGATTAAATGCCCAAGAATGGTCACTGGATTATAGGGTAGTATTTGTTTGGTTTTTGAGAATCTCCAAACAGTTTTTCTACACTGATTGGAGTAGTGTACATACCCACTAATAGTCTGTTAGAGTTACTATTCTACTACATTCCCATGGGTACCTCCTTAGGTTTGTGTTCTTGATGATGGCCATTCTTACTGAAGTGACATAGACTCTTAATATTGTTTTTCATTTTCTTTATGATCAGTGATTTTTCAGCATGTTTTTCTTCGTGCTTTTACTCACCATTTTTACTAGTTCTTCAGAGAAGTCTCCATTTAGCTGTTCTGGCTATTTACCAGCTCAGGGTTTGATTCATTGACAGTTTATTGTACTCAGGATATTAGACCAGTCCTTCAATGTATATCTAGAAAGAATCTTGTCCCATTCAGTAGGCTGTGATTGTAGTCTATTAACTATGTCCTTTTCTAGGCAGAAAATTTAACCTTGATGTAATCTTATTTGTCAATACTCCCTCTGATTTGCTGAGCCTCTGGACTCTAATCAGGTAGTTCCCAACTATGTCAATAAGTTCTAACTTTTCTTGTACTGTTTCCTGTAGTAATTTTCAAGTTTCATGTCTTATATTGAAGTTTTTGAACCATTTTGAATTGATATTCACACAAGGTGACATCTAGGAATCCATTTAAATTTTCTGCACATGAATGTCCAGTTATCCACCACCAGTTAGTGAAGAGGCCTTCTTTGTCCAACCTCTATTTTTCACTCCCTTATCAAGTACTATTTGGATGTAGATATATAAATTTACTTTTCTGCCATTACCAAGCTGTTATTACTATGTTTGACATGTGGAATCCTGATATTTCCAACCAACACTACATATTTCCCCTTGGAATTCATTTGTAATTTGAGGCATTTTGTGAGTTCATGTAAATTTTGAATTATTTTCTCTATCTTAGTGAAAAATGACACTGGTATTTTGATGTGTGTTGCAATTAGTTTGTAGATTGTCTTTTGTAGTATTGCTGTTTTATGATATTAAACTGTTCAATGTCATGATATGAACATGAGTGGTCTTTCTACTTCCTAATCTTGCCTTCAATTTCTTTCTAAAGGTTTTGTAAAAGTTTTGTAGTTCCTTTACTTCCTTTGTTGGGTTGAATTCTAGGTACACTGATATTTTTTTTTCAACTATGACAAACAGGCCTTTTCCTGACTTTATTCTCTCTGTTCTTATGATGTCAGCCGCAGGTTTTTCATAAATAGCCTTTTGTACGTTTACCATGTATGTTCTTTTTCTCCTTAAATTCTCTAGATTGTTTATCACAAAAGGATGTTGGACTATCTAAGGCTTTTTTTCTGCACCTGCTGAGATGAGCATGTGACTCTTGTCTTTGGGTGTGTTAATGGTGCTGTATTGCACTCATGACTGACACATGTTGAATCCCCGTGATTAAATGAACTTGATTGAGATATCATATTTTTTGTTGTTGTTGAATTCAGGTGACAAGTATATTAAGGAGTTCTCCATCTATGCTCATGAAAGTAAAAATTCTCTAGGTTTTTGTTATCATTTTTTATTGTGTCTCTGTTACTGGGCTGAATATAATGCCAGTTCAGTAAAATGAATTTTATAGTAATACCTCACTTTTTGTTCCATGGATGACTTTCAGAAGTATTGGTTTTAGTTTTTTTTTATATACATAATTTTATTACAAATTTTTTTTAAAAAAACAAAATTCAACATCCTAAAAAACCCAAAATTTATCACTCATTCCTATGAAGTTTGCTGTGCTACAAGAAATTAAAGAAACCATTAAATATTTAGGAACATTCAACATCAAAAGCTTTAAAATCTAACTGGTATGTAGTAGCCCCTCAAAAAGCTACAATCTGCATAAAAAAAGTATTTCTCTACAAAGAATCATCAACTATACAAAAATCTGTACAGTTTTTATACTGAAGCTAATGTTGAGCTGCACTTGAATTCACATTCTTAGCAAAACAATTGCCTGAGTGCACACACACGTTCCACACACAGTTGCCATTTATTCTTCATCTTCATTCTCTTCCTCCTCATCTTCCTCTTCTTCCTCTTCCTCCTCCTCTTCCTCATCTTCTGGCTCATTCTTCTTTGAGCCAGTTAGCCTATCAGGGCCCTTCTTTCCTGCTTCACTTTTGTCCTTGGCACAATATGCAGCACTATCCTTCTCATATTTCTCCTTCAGTTTAGCTGCTTTCTGCTCATAGGGCTGCTTATCTTTGGCCGACTGTTCAGACCACATCTCGCCCAATTTCTTTGCAGTATCCCCAGTGGAGAGGCCCGGGTGCTCACCCTTGATCTTTGGGCGATGTTCAGAGCAAAACAGGAAGAAGGCAGATGGTGGTCTTTTCGGAGCATTGGGATCTTTTTTCTTGCCCTTATCACCTTTGGGAAGAACATGATTTTTCATCTCCCGGTCGTAGTGAGCTTTATCACTTTTTGCCAAGTCTTCAAACTTGGAATTTTCCTTGGCAGACATGGTCTTCCATCTCTCCGAACACTTCTTAGAGAACTCGGCGAAGTTCACCAAAGAGTCCGGGTGCTTTTTCTTGTGCTCTTCCCGGCAGGTCTTGCCCCGCGGCATGCTCGGGTCACCTTTACCCATGGAGGCAGAGCAGCATTGACCCGTGGAGGACAGAGGGGGTCCGGCTGGGCCGAGCTTCTCCTCAGACTCCTGGTTTTAGTTTTTATAGAATTTATTTGTTAAACAGTTAGGACTTAGAATTTTTGTTGTTATTTTAATTCCATTACTTGTTATATATTTATTTGCCTTAACTCTTTATATCCACTTAATTGACTCAGTTTTGTTTCATAAATATTACGTAAGAATGATTCCATTTCTACCAGATTTTTGAGTTTGTTAGTGTAATGACTTTCAAAGTTTTTTTTTATAATTCAGAATTATCCCCATATTATCACTGATTTTATTCATTTGAATCATTTCTTTTCTCTTTTTTGTTTGATTTCCTAAGGACTCATCTTTTTTCATTTCAAAGAACACTTTTTTGGTTGTTTCTTTGAATAGTTCTTTTAGTCTCTAATTCATTTACTTCTGACTTAATCTTTAATATTATTCCATCTACATATTTCCCAAAATATTTTTGTCATATTTAAGAAGTTTCACGATGATTGCCATTCAACAAAGCAGTTTATAAATGCAATGCAGCTCGATCAATGTCACCCTTTTCATCATTAAGTCCTATGGAAAAAAAAATCCCCACATGCAGAAATTGAGTCTGGAAAACCAAATTTTAGAATTAAGTTTGAGTCTTTTGCAGTTTCTTGAGAAATACAGCTGTGTAACTTATGTATTTGGAAAACAAATGGAATGTAAATTTTTCCCTTCCAGTGAAGGGAATCAGAGAAAATATCCTGAAAATGTTTTCTCACTCATTCTCAGTGTTGTCAGGATTTAGATAGTATAGGAGTTACACATAGCTTTTCAAAACCAGGATTATAATGTAATGTAAAGTCCAGGTATATCCCACTTTCCACACTACTTTCTCTGCCTCCTGGTTCAGCTGTTTGTTGACCTCAGGTCATACTTGCTGCCATCCATTTTTGTTGCAGTAAGTGTTTCTGGTTATATTTTGGTTTGGGTATTGCAATGTTATCTTTTCCATCTGTGGTAGAGGGTTGAAGGGTTGTTTTTCCAGCTCATGATATAGTTTAATGCTGCATTGTAGGAATCTATACCCACTCCCTTATGTAATAGATCTGTTGTGTATATATATATATATATTTTTTTATTAATACTTGGATTCAGTTAGCAAGTTTTTTTTATTAAGGAGTTCACAAATGAAATAATCATTGGCCTCAGTGAAATAGCCCTTTACAGTAGTACAACCAGAATAGCAGCAGCAGTGTCAATCCCTGAACTGAACTTAGTAAGATTAGCACCTGCAGTCTTCTGGTGCAACTGTAGCATTTATGTTTGTCTGAATAGTAGTACTTAAGCTGTGATAAAAGTGTGATTGAGCTTGTCTGCCTTGGAGTGTCATAAGCATACTTATTTATGCCACCGTAACTATTACATATTGCATAGATCAAGTGTCTTTAACATACAGGTCCAACTAGTCTGATATCATTTATTATAAAATTACTCAGTATTTACTTTGCCAGAATCAACTGATAGAATTCTCCAAGGAAAACATATGGGTATGTTTGTTTTTTGGAGAACTTTCATTCAGAATTCAATTTCTTTGGGACTAATTAGTTTATTTATTCTTTAATAGGTATTGGGTAATTTAAATCTTTCAAGATATTGTTATTGTATACCCTCTGTTGAACATATAGCTACCATTTTTGTCTTATGTAACCCACTTATGACAGCTATACAATTTTACTCCTCTCTAAAGAGTTAATATTTCTCTTGATTACAATAGTTTAGATATTTTAGTGAGTAGAAGTGGTTTATGATATTTACTTAGGGGCTTAAAATTTATTATTTTTCTCTGAGAATATAGAATATAAATAAAACATGTAAAATATAAATAAAATGTATATATTACATATTTAATATTGTATATGTAATATGTAATTATAAATCAAGTATACAATAATTATATCATATAACATATAAAATAGTATATAAATAGAACTTATTTTCCAACATCACTCCTCAGCATCCTTTACAAATTGATGAATTTGATTTTAATTTACCTCTGAATATGTCTCTTAAATTCACTGTATTCATGATGAATATTTTCCCTGGATATATAGTTTTAGTTGGAAGTTCTTTTATTTCAGTTTTCTAAAATTTCCCATTGTACTTCTTGGTAATGTCAGATGAGAATTATTAGTTTTTGAATCACTATTCCCCTATATGTGATAGGTTACTGTATGCATGTTTATAAGGCTAGAGATTATTTGGGTCAGTATAGTAAATATTTCTATAATATTTTGAAATAAAAGGTTATCAGAAGTCTGTTGATGATTTGTTTTAAATTTAAAAATGGTGTGTGATTAAATTTATTTGAGTTTATTTTGTTGGTCTTCATCAATTTATAATATGTAAGTTAATAATGTACCTTCCATAAAATTCAGGGAAACTATTATTTCTTTAAGTTTGTTTTCTGTACTAATCTCTTCATTCTTTTTCTTTTAGAACTCTAATACTTGTAAATTAGAGTTTTTATTTTGCCTTATGAATCTAGAGGTTCTATTCACATTTCTTCCTACTCATTTTCCAATTTCTTGGTCAGATAGGATAGTTTGAACTAATCTGCATCAGTGTTTTCATACTCCTGATTATTATCTTCCCTGTGCCACAGACACAAATTCAATATTCTTTGCTACCTATATTTTTAATTCTCAGATGTTCAATTCTTTTGTTTTACATAGCTTCTAATTTTTTTAATAAGCATAGTGATCTTTATGTGTTCAAGAGTTTTTTTTCCTTCCTTGAAAGGCATGGTAATAATAACTGCTCCTTTAAAGATTTTGTAAATAATCAAAACAACATAATTATCCCTATGCCTGTCTGTACCAGGATTGAAAGTTGGTGAGGTTTTCCTGGTTATTTTGTTTAATGTTTTGTATATTTTGAATATGTTTTACATTTTTTGGTCTTATTAAAATCCCCTGAAAAAAAAACCAATGAACTGTTCAGTTTAGATCACAAGGGTAATCTTCCTTCTGTGGTGGTGGTTCTGATATTTAGTCTTCAAGTCTTAACTGTGCTATGTAGATGTATATAGGCTTTGTATTCTGTTTGTGCTTCACCAAGAAGACAGTCTAGATCTAGGCTGTTTCCTACACTCATTTATTGTGGCTTTGCTATTCTACTTTGAGTTTATTTCATGTGTTATCAGCTCATGATAAGCCCAGGATTTTATGCACAGAATAAGGAGCTATTCTTTCTAGATCCCTTGTCTTTCTCTATGACTTCTGCACAGTTGAATACTTCCAGACCTTTGTACAGCATACTTGGCTAGAATGCAGGGGTTTTATCGTCACTACAAATTTTACATTTGTCTTGATTGAGTCTGTCACAAAGGAAAACTTGAAGAAAAGAAAAGCTATGGAAACTCCCTCTATACTATCACAGTATAGAAGTCGTGCTTCTAAGTTCTGTCTAAGAGAGAGTTATATAGGCTTGCACACTGTGCCTTCACAGAAGCAAAGCAACGTGGGGGAATCAGATTTTTCTCATAAAAAGAAACTTAAATATGCGGGATAGTTACATGATTCAGGAAAAACAACCCCCAAATACCCATACCACATTTATTCTTCAAGATTTGATCTCCCTATTCAACACAGATATTAATATATTTAAATATTTAGCAAAGTGATTTATGAGTTTTTCCCCTAGAGATTTTGGCTTGTACTTCCTAGGGAAAAAATGAGAATTCATCCCATTGCTCCAAAGTAAAAGCATTCATTTATTTTTCAAAGCATTTGAAAATTTTTAAAAACTGAAATGCCTCCTTTTAAAATAAAGTGCCACCTTTGGTTTTTAGTTCTAGTTGTTATGGTCTTCAGGTATATTGTGAATTAAGTAAAATTTCAGTCTGACTGAATAATTTTTCACTTGGAAATCATTTATATAAGAAAATACATTTTGATTCTAAATTGTTATTTAAAATTATTTTATTTGAAGCACCGCGTACCCTGTTTGATATTCCACATAATAATTATGCTTGTGCTTGAAATGAAACTAGCTTTTACACCAAGGATTTTTTTCCTTTTTGTTTTCTGTGTGTAAAATATTGATTTAGTTTTTTAACTTTCTTAGTTTATAGCTCATTCAAAGTCTGTATAATACTGTATGTCTTTTATGTGCTGTTGTATTCTGGGTCTTGTGCTATCACAATGTGTACATGTGCTTCATTCTTATAATTAGAGAGGTTCTGTTAGCTGATAGCATTTTGATTTCTTTTTAAATATTCATCATATTTTAAGTAAATTTAAGTAGTTGTGCAAAGGTATTTCAATGCAACATTTCAGTTATTGTTTATAGTACATATTGATCAAAGCTATCTTTTGATCATTCCTCCCCAACCCATTGTCCAAAATGTACCCATTACCTCAGGTTATCTGGTTCATTTTTCAGAGATGCACATTAAATATTATGATGTATTTGTTTCCTCTTCCCCTTTGTCTGTTTATGTACAATGTCTCCCCTTAGTCTTATGTTTCTGTGGGAAAATGCAGCTCACCTTCCTGTTAATTGATTTTGTTCAAAGGACTTAATACAATTTGAACCCTTAGCAGCTTATGCTTACTTTAGAATATGTGTTTGGGGTGTGTCTATACTTATGGCCTTGTATATTTTTTGCGTATGATTATATTTTAGATATAACATTGACATATGAAATAAAAATTGCCCTTCAATTTTCAAGAAAATGGTTTCAAATTTGTCACAGATACTCTATGTTCAGGTATATGCTTAGGTCCATCAGAGGTTTCATCATAAAATGCTACTGGGTTTTATGAAAGGCTTTTTTCTGCACCTATTCAAATATTGTGTGGTACTTATTTTTTATACTAGTACTGTACTGTATTGATTTACATATATTGAATAAGGCTACCTATTAACAGTACAACCAACTTAATTATAGTAAATGTGTTTTTTGTTTCTTGTTGAATTTTGTTTGAAAATAATTATTGAGGAACTTTATGTCTATATTAATCAAAAGTTGGTTTATAGTTGTCCTTTTTTGGTTAGGTCTCTATGCAGTTTTAAGATAAGTGTAATGCTGGCTTTATAGAATGAGTCTTCTAGTGCCTCCATATTTCATGGATTTCTTTTGCATATTAGTGCTTTATTTATTAAAGGTCTTACAGAGTTCAGCTATGATTCTCTCAGAGCATGGACTTTTCTTTGTGGTGAGACTACTGTACTTTTTCAATCTCATTGCTTTCTATTGGTCTGTTTAAGGTGATTTTTATCTTCTTGCCTCAGCTTTGCTAGCTTATATGCCTCGTGAAATCTATCCATTTCTTCTATATTTTCCCATTTATTTTAATATATGTGTTATAAATGCTAGTCCTTAGAGCTTTTAAAGCAACTAGGATAGCTAGTATAGAGATATTTTAAATTCATTCTAAAAAAAACTGAGTTCATAGAATATTCAATGTTGTAACAACATAGCAAAATATTTTTAACCAAGAAAATCTGATTTTACTTTATGATATCCTACTTAAGATTATAAAGTGGCAACAGAAAATACACAAATTATTGTTACATATATGTCTAGGATAGCTATACACTCTAGCTATTGAATGACAGTGGAAGAAAGCATCTCAGGGTATCATATGGAAATACTCAGGGTTGTTATGTGACTTCTGGGACACAAGAGGTTATCTGTGAACATTCCTTTTCTGTGTAATACCCACATGCTATTAGAGGTAAGGTTCTGTGTAGTTGTCTTTTCTGTAAAGGGTCAAGAGCATCCTTCATGTAAACAGGAATGTGTTAGTTCTTCTCTCTTCCTGGTCACTTACGAGGTTGCTGATCACAGTCTTCTTAACCTCCATGTCAGCCTGTTTAGTTTCCTGTGAACAGTTTTCCAGCAATTTGTCCTTAAACTGTGGAATGGAATGGGTGAGTAGCTTCTTTTCCAACTTGAGTTAACACTGGTCATCACCTGACTAATGCAAGATTGTTCTAGAGTTTCTGTTTGATAGAAGAGTTTACAGTCCACAAGAATAGGAATAACTTGTTTTCCTCATCATTGTATTTTTAGTAATTTCAAAAGGCCATGCACATAACATAGCACAAATTGAATTTGCTAAATTAATAATGAATGAATAAATAGCACTCTGAGTGGTATCCATAATCTTATACTCTTAATACTCAGTGGAACAATTGAAGAACCTTTCAGGGAGAGAATAGCAAAAAAAAGTTTCCAGGGCTAGTATTCTCAGTGTAGCTTGTGGTTGAGGTGATCACACAAAGTAAAGTCACATGCCCTTAGTTGATTCAGGAGGGCTAGATGAAGGGATAGCATGACAATTTCATTCCTTCGACTTATGTATCATTTTCTAAGAACTTAAAAGGAGTAGTAATCACTTATCCTTTACTATGATTTAAAGGTGAGAATTGA
The DNA here is from genome assembly GCF_023159225.1 of Perognathus longimembris pacificus. Taxonomy (NCBI): domain Eukaryota; kingdom Metazoa; phylum Chordata; class Mammalia; order Rodentia; family Heteromyidae; genus Perognathus; species Perognathus longimembris. The sequence continues at coordinate 30,991,036 of NC_063178.1, forward strand.
TTCATTTCTAAATCTAATAGATTAATAATTCATAGGAAAACACCAGAGGGAATTTCAGTTTTTAGTATTTTTCTTCAATTATTTAATACTTCATTTTACTGGCTCTTTTTTTTACAGATAGTATGGTTTCTAATAAAATTTGTTTTTAAGCTTATTGTCTTTATGTCTTAAAAGGCGAGAAACTTCTTAACATATCTTTATATCTCTATCTCTCAATCACTATATCTATCTATATAGATAATTGGAACTCCAAGAGAGATTTCATTTTTCCCTTAACGAATTGTGGTGCTTAGTTAAAATCATATTAAAAAAAAAAAAACTTCCAATGCACTGTTGTCTGTTTAGCAGTATTACATCCATGAGGATTTTGTATACTCTTAGACAGTTATGGGATAATTAGAATCAAACTAGCCTCTGATGTGTAGTTTCATTTTTGGATGAAATTTCATATTAGACAGATATTAAGAATCTTAGTGATAGAGATATTTTAAATTTATTTTAAAAGAATAAGTCCGGAGAATAGGCCATATTGTAATACAACAGTAAAATGCTTTAAACCATGGAAATCTGACTTTACTCCATCAAAACCTATTTAAGAGTACACAAAGGCAATAGAAACAAACACTCAAGTGACTGTACATAAAGAGATTTAGAAATAAAATCTGAGATAATAGGATTTGAAGCCATACAAATTGGGCTGGGAATGTGGCCTAGTGGCAAAGTGCTCACCTCGTATATATGAAGCCCTGGGTTCAATTCCTCAGCAGATATATAGAAAAAGCCAGAAGTGGTGCTGTGGCTCAAATGGTAGAGTGCTAGCCTTGAGCAAAAAGAAGCCAGGGACAGTGCTCAGGCCCTGAATTCAAGCCCCAGGACTGGCTAAAAACATAACAAAAGAAAAAAAACATACAAATTCACAAAATGTAGTAGAATTAAAATTTTTTAGAATTATTTCAATTGTATTTATTTAAGACTAATAGTCAAAGAGTGGGTATTATCTTGCAATACTGGTTTGGTTTTTTTCTCCCAATGGGAAAACAACAGATATTTATCTTTGAGTAGAACTAAAAATTTTCTATTTCCCTTGTGGTATGTACATTGGACCTAGCTGCTTACCCTGTCTACTTACAAGAATTTTATAATGTGCTTACATGATCTAAAACAAAAGCAAGGTCATCTCATTTCCAAATGTACTCATGTGAAAACTGGCAAGTAAATTTGGTACAGTTACAACCAAAGTGAGGCATAGTGACAAGCATCTTGGTTTTATTAGGAATTTAAAGATTTCTTTCTTTCCATTTCTTTTCTTTATTAACTCTTTATTCTCCATTGTGGCTATCTATCTAGGTAAACATTTTAACATACCTCAGCGGCTTTGTACTTTAAATTAAAAAATCGGATTTTTAAATTTCTTTGCCTTTAGGATGTATTCATTTGTAACCATATAAAAGAATTTAAAAAAAAGGGAACACAAGTTTTTCTTTTTCAATGTCTGATCTTGTGAGATGCATTGTAAGATATATAAGTATACTCTGACATAAGAACAGCTAACTTAGGAAACATTTGACCCATTGTCCCATGCAGACAAATTCAGCTGTTCCTCTTATTCTTCTGTAGTAAAGTTATTTTTCAGTATGCAACAGGACTGTTGCATACTGTTGACTATATTGTCACTTAATTTACAAGTATAGGTAAGTGCAAAAATATCTCATCAAACAAGATGCAAAGGGTTTCTTTGTACCCCTAAGCTGATTCGTGCTACATTTTCTACTAAAGCTCTCACCGAGCTCTGTTAAGGTAGGTCATGGGGTAGAGCATTTGCCTAACAAGTGTGAGGTCCTGAGTCTATCAGCAGTATCATTAAAAGTACATAAATACAGCTCTCCCAACCTTGGATCTTTCTATCACTTTAGTTTTTCCTTTCTCAAGGTATCAAATACATGGAATAGTGAAGTATGAAATCTTTTGAGAATAGCTTATTCTATCTACAATAATGCATTTAAGATTTATGTGTGTGTGTGATCGCTGAATTGCATTTCATAGTAGTTCTTCTACAGTTTTGTTTTCTACTCGTGTGGAAAGCCATTTGAATAGTTTTCTGTTTGCAGTGAGTATAAAAAATGTGGTTAGAAACTTTTGTGTTGAATTATATGTGTATATTTGCATTTGTATGTGAATGCATATGTATACAAATATGCATTTGTATGTGTGTATTGTAATTTATTGCAAAATATTTGAGTAGGGGCTGGGGATATAGCCTAGTGGCAAGAGTGCCTGCCTCGGATACACGAGGCCCTAGGTTCGATTCCCCAGCACCACATATACAGAAAACGGCCAGAAGCGGCGCTGTGGCTCAAGTGGCAGAGTGCTAGCCTTGAGCGGGAAGAAGCCAGGGACAGTGCTCAGGCCCTGAGTCCAAGGCCCAGGACTGGCAAAAAAAAAACAAAACAAAACAAAATATTTGAGTAGATTTTTGCTTATAGTGACTACAAAATGCTAATAGAAATATGTTTTAAACTGTACACATGTATATATATATATATATATATATATGCATTTTTGTGTGTGTGTATCTGGATATGTGCATGACTATAAGTTGTCAGATTTCTTGTGAATAAGTGTGGAATTGTGGATGTTGACTTACCATGTGAAGGGTATGTTTAACTTTGTGAGAAATGACCATATTGTTTTACAAAGTGGCTGAAGTATTTTCCTTCCTGCTGCCATTTTGTCAGACTACATTTTGTAGAGAATAGTTATGCCATTGGAATGTCTCCTCTGCATATACCAACTTTACCAATACACTTGTGTATATATATATATATATATATATATGACTGTGCATTTGTTTACATATATATTTGTGTTAGGTTTAACTTTCACAGATGAGAAAACATGTTAACTTCTTACCTAATTTTCCCCCCAGATCTATCCATTTTTCTACAAATAACATAATATTCTTCCTGGTGGATGAATAGAATTCCATTTTTATGTGTACACCATGTTTTCTTGATCTATTCATCGTTGAAGGGCATCTAAGGTTATTTCCATAGCTTGGTTATGGTGAGTAGTGTAGCCAGAAACATGATTGTGCAAGGGCTTTCTTGTGTTCTGACTTGTTATCCTTTGATTAAATGCCCAACAATGGTTTCTAGATTATTGAGTAGCTCTTTGTTTAATTTTTAAGAACCTTCTAAGTGTTTTTCTGCACTGATTGGACCTGTTTAGACCCTCACCAACGGTGTATTAGGGTTCCTATTTCACCACATTCACACCAGCATCTCATTTGGTTTGCATTCTTGATGATGGCCATTGGTACTGAAGTGACAATATTATTTTGAATTTTCTTTATGGCCAGAGATTTGCAGCATTTCTTCATGTGTCTACTGGCTATTTTTACTTCAGAGAAGTGTCTAGTCAGGTTTTTTATTTCACTGAGAGTTTAGTTTCTTGATCTCTTTGTGTAGTCAAGGTATATCTGGCAAAAATCTTCCATTCTGTAGATTTTCTTTGTAGCTTATTAACTATGTCCCTTTATTTGCAGAAAATTTAACTTTGATGTAATTTCATTTGTCAATACTGACAATACTAACTCAATCTGATTTGCTGAGCTCTGGACCTCTGATAAGATACTGACCATGCTGTTAATTTCTAACTTTTCTCCTACTCTGTTCTGTAGTAGTTTTAAAGCTTCATGTCTTATGTTGATGTTTTTTGAACCATTTTGAACTGATATTCACAGGGAATGTATAAGGACCATTTAAAATTTTTGCACATGAATTTCCAGTTTTCTAACATTACTGGTTGAAGAGGCTGTTTTTGTCTAACATATAGTTTGGGCTCTGTTGTCAAATATGATGGAACATACAGTAGGTGAAATAAGGTTCTTTTGGAAAAAAAATCAGACCAAAAGTGCCTTCTGCTAGTGTAAACTTAATGAAAGTAGTCATAGTGAACATATAATCATGAGAGGCCAGGACATGATCAGTTAGTTTATATTCCATTTTGCTCATGAATAAACTATCATGTTTTGTCTAATGCCCATAGTTCTAGGTAAGAATATGTTTCTAAGTCTCCAGATTTTGCTTAAAAATGGCCCATATGAACTATTGAAGGCAACCTTTGTAATAAGGGCCCAAAGAATTCAGTCTTCTTCCCAAGAAACTATTATTTTGAGGGTAGATAGAGGGTAATGGTTGATCTTCTGATAAGGCCTGTTCATGGTGTACCAAACCAAATAATTAGAAATTGCCTAGGTTTGGTTTTATAATTTTTATGGGAACAGTGGAACAATAAGCTTGCCAGTCACAGATTCACTTTTATGTACATTCCATCTAGCAATGTTCCAAATTTGAGGGTAAGATCATATTATCTATATATCTATTTGAATGGAAGTGAGATAAGTGTATTCTCATGAAGAGGATGCAATGTGAAGGCTATTTTGGAATAATCCAAGGATGGAAATTATTGGCTAAATTGAAGAAACAAAGGGATGATGAGGAAGGAGAAAAACAATTGTGTTTTAGTGTCAACCAGTCAATTTCAATTTCATTAAACATGGAGACCAGATGGTAGGGCCTATGATGCTCCTATCTAGTTATTGTCATTGCAAATGAGTTTTCACTATCCAGACATGAAAATACACTAAATATAGGGAGGTCTACCATCTGAGACCAATGCCCTTCCTATTCCAGATATAAGTAATAAAACTGATGCATGGAAAGTTTCTGCATGGATTTGTTAGCTCTAATGGCTAAGCAAAAAAACTGGTTTTTAGATCAAGTTGTATTGTATTTCCTCCAATTTTATCACACAAGTTATTAACTCATTCCTAATTCTCAAGGTAGAAAAAGTTTTTCTGGGAGACTTTGTTTGTTAAATTAATAGGAAGTTCTGTGACAAGATCCTCATGCCATAGTGGTTATTCTTCACAGCATTCAGTTTTCCTGGTCAGCCCACTTATTTTTATGTTTTTAATTTTTTTCTTTATTGTCAAAGTGAAGAACAGAGGCATTATAGTTCCATCTGTAAGGCAGTGAGTACATTTCATGTTCAACTTGTTACCTCTTCCCTTAGCCCTCCCCACCTCCCTTTCCTCTTTCCCAGTCCTGGCCATAAGTTGTAGCATTGGTTAAAACCAAATGGTTTTGTAAATATTGCTTTTGGAATCGTTTGTCTTTTTATCCTCTGTCTCTCAGTTTTGATATTCCTTTTCCCTTCCCTAGTTCTAATATATGTATATACATATCCAGGGTAAGCAGATGAGATACAATGATAGCAGGGGTACAACCACTGGAAGAAAGAAACAAAAAAAAAATAACCCCCTGAAACAGTACGGTTCACATGGCATGTTGAAAGTAATTACAACAATGATATAGCACTTGTTTTCATAACGTGGTGTTCATTTCACTTAGCATCAACTTATGTGTTCATTAGCGCATAGCTACTGGGCTATTATGATCTTCTGCTATGACTAGCCTAAACATGTACTAATTATTCCCTATGAGAGAAACCATAGAGTCCATGTTTCTTTGGGCCTGGCCCACTTTAATTAGTATAATTTTTTCCTAGTCCTTCCATTTCCTTATGAATGGGGCAATGCCATTCTTTCTGACAGAGGCATAAAATTTCATTGGGTATATGTACCACATTTTTGTGATTCACTCATCTACTGAAGGGCATTTGGGTTGGTTCCATTTTTTAGCAATGACAATTTGTTCTGCAATGAACATTGTCCACATATTATTTTTTAAAGTCCTCAGGTTTTTTTACCTGAGTGTTTCCTGGAGTGTTTCCTCCAAAGACTTTTGTTTGTGCTTCATGGGAACAAAAATTGTCTTAAATCATAATAGCCAAAATAGCATTTTCTTATTTTTCAAAATATATATTTATTTCATAAAATGGTGGACCCTTGTTGATTAAATGGTTCTACTTGTGGTAGTCTTCAAGTATGTTGTGAATTAAATGAAAAAATTCATTTTGAGTTTAACATCATTTATATAAAATATATTTTTATTTTATTTTAAATAGTCATTATATAAAATTACACTTGGTTTTTGTTTTGTTTTTTTGGCCAGTGCTGGGGCTTGGAATCAGGGCCTGAGCACTGTCCCTGGCCGGGCTGGCTTCGAACTGCAATCCGAGGAGTTCTAGCCATAAAAGCCCTTTTTGTTTCCAATTAAAGCAAAAGGAGAACAATAGGAATAGAGCTTTACCTGTAACTTGTTGAGAATTGACCAACAAACACTTGCCAGAGTTTACACTTAGAGAACAGCAGACTGAATGAGATCCATGTGCCATCAAATCATATCATTTAACTTTACTGGAAGGTGGAAGAGAACACAAATAAATAACAATCAAGAGGGCAAAGGGTCAGGATAATGTGAAAGTCTCAGATTTAGCAGTGGCTGTGTCTTCCATCCTGGATCAGCAGGCTTCATTATTTATGTGTAATGGAGGCAGGCAGGAGAGATGGGTTGTATCTGAGTAAAGCTGTAGTGGCATCTCAGAGTCCCCTGGGTAGATTATCACACCTCCTGCTGGGTTGCCTGCAAAATTCTACACAGACTGGTTATTTGAAATCTCCCAGTATTCCCTGGTTGCTTACTCTGTGTACTCTGGCTTTTGTGGGCTGATGCCCTACTGGTTTAAGCAGGGTTACAACTTTAAACAGATTTTAAAAGGCTTTGGCCTTTAACCATCTTCTTATTCACCAAATCCACACAGACCAAAGGCCAACCAAGTCTGCCCTCTGTAGCAGTCACGACAGTTTATGAGACATGGAGGGGGAAGACCAATGCTACCCCAAGGCAACCTTGTGGCCACCAAACATAACTCTGATGCATTTAATCTGGAGTAACTGTTATGACAGGACTGTTATGAACTCAACTCTAATATTTTTTTTTTGCCAGTCCTGGGCCTTACTTAGACTCAGGGCTTGAGCACTGTCCCTGGCTTCTTTTTGCTCAAGGCTAGCACTCTACCTCTTGAGCCACAGTGCCACTTCTGGCCATTTTCTATATATGTGGTGCTGAGGAATTGAACCCGGGGCTTCATGTATACTAGGCAAGCACTCTTGCCAATAGGCCATATTCCCAGCCCCCACAACTCTAATCTTGGGAGGGGGTTGGGCAGAGCTAGAGCAGGAGCACTCAGGGCCTGTCAAAATCCTCACAAGACTTCTAGATTCCCTGAGTAGTTTTCCATGGAAGAGAGAAAGAGAATAAGGAATCAGTGAAACCAGGCAGTTTGGGAGCAGACTGTGGAGGCGGCTTCATGAACCACCACAGTCCACACAGCTAGCACACATGTTGACCTGAGTCCTATAAAGCAAAATATTAATCCTGAAGAGTTTATGAGCGCACAGGAGAGAAAAATTGGGAAGCAAAATCTTAGTCTATACCAAACAATTGTCAGGATCAGATGTACATTTGACTTTTAGCATAGATAGACATAAAAAAATAACACACAGATTTTATATCATTGTATACCACATGCTGGATTTTTGAATCTTTTGGAGTTTTTGTTAGACACATTTGCTTGCACCCAAACATGATCAGTTTGAGTTTAAAACCTGGGTTTTTTGTTGTTTTTGTTTTTTTGGCTTGGAGTCTGGTGATAAGTCAGGATTGCCTCCAGGCTGTTTAGTGTGACTCCACCTACAGGCTGCAAGGATCCATTTAACATGAAACTTAAGCAAGTTAAAATAGTTAAAAAGGCAAGTGATTTTTAAATCATGATGCTAGTTTTTACATGTTTTACTTACAAACAGACAGACAGACATAGACAGTTGTGCACAAGCTTTGAGCACACTTAGAAAAAACCTTTCTCTCTTTTTTCTTCTTTGAATTGGCCATGTAAGTTTACTGGCATTCCAGTGGCAAAAATGATATTATTTTGCCCATGTTCTAGAACCACGTGGTCAGTTAGAAAACAAAACTTTTCCTAGAAAACAAAAATTTTCACAGATTATCTGGCAAGGAAATGAAGAAGCCACATTTTGAAAAACCAGTTCAGCTCCAATGGGGAGCTAAAGTGGGATAATATGACCAGAGAAGGTCCCGGAGATGGGAGACAAGGCGCGAACAGAACAGACACATGGCACGGCTTGATGGCTGAGGAGCTGGTCAGAGTGGTAGCAGGCTTACAGCAAGACACCTTCAAGTCCTTGCCCAGCCTTGAGGAATTTGGCACTCCCATCACCTGGGGCAAGGGAGGGAGGCGCTTGTTAAAGCCCATTCTATTGTTAACCGAACTTCCAAACTTAGCAAACATCATCAGGAACCAAAAGCCTTTTTTTTGCCTCTTTCAAAGCAGATTAGCCAACAACAGATGTTAAGTAAATAAGCTCTTTTCCTCCTGGGCAGCCAGGGGGCTGTCTCCTCCCCATCCAAGACATTTTTCAGCAATGCTTTCCAGGCCTCAGAAGCGGGAGGAGTGAGAGACCTGTCCCCAGGGCGGGTCTGCAAAAGATGGTAGGAAGCCTCCAGTGGAGCCGCTGCCCCACACCGGGATCATCCTCCGAGTGTCCTGGGGTCGAGACTCTTGGCCTGGGATGCGGGGATGAGACCAAGGCAGGTGTAAGAGCCCATGGGAATGAAGCTTTGAGCCCCTCTTCTCCTGGGTAATGGGAGGGCTGCCCCTCCCCCCAAGCAGCCAGGCTGAAAAGGCCAGCAGCTGCCAGCCAGATCCCAGCGTGTTTCAACCCTTCCCAGACCCTCCTGGTCTGGGAGTCGGAGACCACCAAATCTACATTTTGTAGCATGAAGCTCAGCGCTTTGACCACTTGGTCGTCATGCTGAGATTGTGCCTGCCTCATCTTTTCGGGGTACCCTCACCTCAGAATTCGATTGGCCTGGCCCACTGACAGTTTCACCTCGTCGTGCTTCGAGCCCCGCATTTGGGCACCAAAAATGTTGGGGGTTTTTAGCCTCCCATGCTCTCCTGTCCTGCAGGAGAGATGGGAAAGCATGCCCCACGTGTACGGGGCCAAGAAGAGGAAAGGGCTGACGAACTGCCACCCCAGCCCCCCTTTTGTCGGAGGACCCACAGACGGTCTGGGAGCAAAGTCAGAGCTAAGAATCGTTTAATGGCAGCAATGAGCTGTTCTTTTACATGGTTCGGAGGGCAGCAGAAGGGGAGGGATACATGCACCTATGTAGGGGCTGTGAATGGACGTCTACACTGCTCATCAGGGTAGAGCTCCAAGGGACCTCCCTAAGGGATGGCCCACATCTACATCACGGCCCTCAGGACTGCCTCTGGGTTCATCACCCACAGCCATCTTGGCGCACACAGGGTCTGAGGCAGGAGGCACGCAGCCCCAGGGCTGGAGAAGAGGCGGGCCTATTAGAACTGCCTCCTAAAGCTGCAAGCCAGTGCCCCACAATTTACACAGGAGTCAGAGAATTGTAAACCTGAGTGCAATGACAGTCGAAAACATGTCTTCCTTTGTGACCATCGCAAATGCATGGCTTCTCTTTCCCTGGATTTCCATGTCACCCAGAAGTGCAGATTTATCACTCACCACACAATTTCAACTTCATAGATTTTCATTCCTATTGTGAATATCTATGTGGGCTGCCACATTCCATGTCTTGCTCCTTTTCCTCTTCTCCATGAGCAGAAGAAAAACTGAGATTTTCCTTGTGTATTTCATCTTATCAGAAGTAAGATGGCTTTTCTCCCATTTTCCACTCGATGGAAACCTAGGGAGGCATCTGAAATCTGAAAAAAAAAATAGTTTTTGATTTTCCACAAACAAATGCAATCAAGTACCCTCTCATAGCTGGATTGGCTCTCACAGTTTTATTAATATTTCAGGAATTTTGTGAGCTCAGTTAAGAAACCCTTATAGATTGAAGAGATCTATGGCAATTGTGGGTAGTTACACTATAAAAATTTAAATTTAAAGTGGTTTCCAGGCACTGGTGGCTCGTACCTATAAGCCCAGCTACTCAGGAGGCTGAGGTCTGAGAACTGAGGTTCAAAGGCAACCCAGGCAGATGAATTCCCACGACTCTCTCCAATGAACCAAAGAAGGAAGGAAGGAAGGGAAGAAGGAAGGAAAGAAGGAAGGAAGGAAGGAAGGAAGGAAGGAGAGAGAGAAAAGAAAAAGAAGAAAAGCCAGAATTGAAGGTGTGGTATAAGTAGCAGTAGCAGATTTAAGCAAAAAGCCAAGCTAGAGCACATGGCCCTGATTTCAAGCCCAAATACTGACACATACACAGATAATAAATTTTAAGTGGAGTGTGACAAGTCTGTTGAACAGGTGATACTCATATCCCAGTACATTCCTTGGAGTTCCCTTAGCATGTGGCAACACACCTGTATACTTTTCTGACCACTTCTAATTCCCCATTTTTCATACTAAGTCATCATAATATGTGTTTCTAACATACTTAAGTCTTTTGCCCTGTACCTGTTTGAAAGGCCCTTCTCTCACATCTTTCCACTGCGCCTGCTTTCCTCCTACTCAAGTCAAGTGAAGCACCACAGCCTCTCATCTTCATGCACACTGACTACATGTGCTCTGGTCTCATTCTAACAGGCCATCTTGTTGCTGTTCATAGCATGCCAACATCTGTGCTTTGTGTTATCACTCTTCTTTTCCCACAAGACATAAAATCTATGAGTGCATCACCCTTTCTATCCTGATATTGCTGTGTTTCTCATCTTGAGAACCTTGACTAATACAGTCAATTGAAAATATTCAATAAGGATAGTTCATTCCTTAACTAGACGTTGTCATCAGTGAAAAATAAACAGAGGTCAACAGCTAACTTGGATAGACATTAACTTTTTCTGATGCTTTAAATAGCTCATTTAAATTTTTTGAATAAAAATACATTATTGAACAGTTTTGTAGAAGGGAGTTTGGTTGTTTAACTCAGCTCCTGCTGTAGGCAGGAGAGACCTAGGTTCACCAAGGAAAACCTTGTTCTGTCCCAGGGTGAGCTGCAGAGAGCTACTGCCCAGTGACCATTCCTTAGTATTTCTTGCTGACTACAGGAATGAGCCCAGTGTCCCCTAAAGACAGTGACCTTGAGAAAATTCAGAGAAATTCTAGGCTTAGAGATGCATATTGCAGAAAATGGTAGTCATCAGGATGCTTAGAAATGACAGAACCTGATAGTGGTATACAGTCATAATGCCCAACCATCATCAGAGCCTTCCAGATTTTTTTTCTCCCAGATCCCGTGAGATAATGGATCTTACCTCATGTTCTTCAACACATTGTAGACAATCTCTCTTTGTCTTTTTGAAAATATTCTTTACTATTCCAGCATCCTGCAATAGGGGGTTTTCCCCTCTATAACATTATTTTACTTCTTAAGAGTTTTACTTCAGCAGTAATAATATGGCGAATAGAAAACACACATAATAAGTTATCTTCAACTTATAATGCACTGATTCTTTTTGTGAAGGTAGTCTTGTAATTAAGAATTCTAAGCGGGCTGGGGATATAGCCTAGTGGCAAGAGTGCCTGCCTCGGATACACGAGGCCCTAGGTTCGATTCCCCAGCACCACATATATAGAAAACGGCCAGAAGCGGCGCTGTGGCTCAAGTGGCAGAGTGCTAGCCTTGAGCGGGAAGAAGCCAGGGACAGTGCTCAGGCCCTGAGTCCAAGGCCCAGGACTGGCAAAAAAAAAAAAAAAAAAAAAAAAAAAAAAAAAAAACTTCTAAGCAAAGAATCTCAGTTTTGCAAATGTACAAGGAAGCTACAAGACTGCCACCATGCTATTCACTTAGCTATACATTTCTGAAGTAGACGTCTCTTGTCTAGAGGGCAATATGTGCTCTCTGAATGGAGTAGTATATGCATAACAAAGATGGGTAGATACTGATAATTACTTCAGGATGTATAGATATCTAGGAACAAAACTTTAGGTAACCTTTGCAAGTGTGTCTTGGGTTAAAGTAAGTAACCATGGAAAATATATTTATTTCTTTTCTCCTAATCATATATACCTTTTCTTTCTCATATCACCTAGATGATCTTTTTTATTTAATATTAAAACATTAAGCACAATTCCTAGTGCATGTTAAGTTTTCAACTCTCAGTTATCTATTTGTTTTCTTATCATGCTCTTCATTAAAACCATAACTCTGTGAACTCTGAAATTTTACTTATATGTTCTTGTTTGGATCTTGTAATTTCCTACTGATTCACCTTTACCAGTAGAGTTCAAATTCCATGAGAACAGAAACCATATTTTTATCTTAGTATTTCTATAACACCTGGCATATCATCTTGCACAGATAGATTTGTAAGTGGATATTCCACTGGATCCTATGACTTTGAATTTACATAACTTTCAGAAAGTAAGTAATTTTATCTAAATTAAAAAATTTAAAAATATGTAATACTCAATAGCAGCAATATTTAGTTGAGATGCACTCATCACCACTTCTACAAATTCTTTCCTTCCTTAAAAAAAGAAAAACTATACTATTCTGTTGCCTCTGTTTAAACTAACTGGGATTTGGTATGTTGTTGGTAACAGGTACATGGTATGCAATGATCAAATCTAGTGTCCATTTGTCCATGTTTCTTTCTTTCCCTCCATCTAGTTAACACTACTCTACATCCAAGACAGCTTTTTCTGTTGCCAACTTCCACACAAGAGAGAGCAAATATACTTGTGTAGCTTTGGTTCACACAATGAAGCATCCAACAGAATGAAGAGATAGCAGCCTGCAGAATGAGAGCAAATCTTCTGATAGAAAAATTTAAGTGCAACAATTCAAAATGGGCAAAGGCGCTGAATAGACACTTCTTAAGTATAAATGGCCAACCAACATACAAAAAACATGTGTTATCATTAGCCATCAGGGAAATAAAAATCCCAGGTATCATGGATGATACCACCAAACACTAGCTCTAATCCAACTCTGGACTTAGTTCAGTAGCACAGCATGCCTCCTGAAAGTTGAAATTTCATGTTTTACTCAGAAATAACTTCAAAATTCCCAGACTTAAAATGTCCATTTTAATAGGCCACAAGCCCCAGAATTCATGCAGGAATAATTTAATGGTAGATTATTTCCAATGTGGAGTCAAGTCTTCAGCCCTGAAACAGGAGTGGATTGTCCATACATGCAATGGTGCAAGACCATGTGGGAGAAGAGTTTGAAGTCTGAGATCTAGGATTGGCTACAACACTTGTATTTGTTAGGTAAGAGACCAAGGACAGATAATTTGATTTGTTCGGACTTATTTTACCATCTCTATCCATTAAAAATGGTATATACTTTTTCTCAACTCTCTAATGACTTTCTAAAAAGTAAAATAGTGATAAGAATACTCATGACACGTTATATCTGGTTATGCATTTATATGCATTTATAAACCCTTTGTGTCTATCATATAAAAATCCTCATTAAATGGCACTATTATAAGGCAAGTGATTATAAGAAATAACTTAGGAAAAATGTGTGGGTGGTATGGGCCTTAATACTGTAATGTTGTTTGAATCTGGATGATACTGATGTTTTCTGGGAGGGAAAAAAAGAGAAGAGAAAAACCACTGGAGCAAAAGGACAACCTGGAAACTACTTAGAGTTTATCATAGTCATTGAGGTGAGGAAGGGTCTATAGACAAGAAAGGACTGGAACTAACGTGAGTCTGAGGATTAATAATAGGATCCTATTGGTATTTTAAAAAACTAATGACCAACAAAGGTATTAGTCACCTCTATGCTTTTTTTTTTTTGTAATGCAGACAAAAAAGTTTTAAGTGTCTCAGCTACCTCTAAATAGTCTTCTGCATATGACTAGTATCTCATTTTTTTCTGGTTTCTACCTATATTTGGAAAGCAAAGTTTTCCTCTAAGGATGATGATAAATAAAACTCATTCCGTTAAATTATTCTCAGAAATCACCTTTATTCTTGGGCGGGGGAGAGAGAGAAGGGTGGGGGAGAGAATGTGTTTCTTTCTTTAAGTGAACAAAACGACTGTGACTGGATATATTTAATAGTTAACACTGCAGACTTATTCATCATGTTGTTTGTACAAGCGTTAAATGAGTGAAAGGTTTCCTTTCCATGTGTATTATGCTTATATTTTCACATAGTTACATTTGTATGTATTTAAAGTTTTATGTACATATTAATTCTACTTCATATATTTTAACTTGGGATAATAGACCATACCCATAAGTCTGAATTCTGAATTTGAAGACACAAACACATATGAGCCTAATGTGAATTTTTAAAAATTAGCTCATATTGATACTGAAATTATGTTGAGATAAACTATTGATCTATTACTGATGAGAATATAAATGGAATTACCTCTCTGAGCATTTGTTTTATAAACTGTATCAAACATGTAATGGTGTTGTTTGATACTGATCTATTAATTTAGTCTAGAAAGTGATATTAAGACCCTGAGAGATGGATATTTAGTTGAGTACCATAAGGACAGTAATTAGTCATAACAATGATGATAGTAGCAGATAATCATCAATATTGTTCTCAAGTAAAATGTCACTCTATCTTTGTAGGAAGTTTAAATGGTAAATGGTAAATATTTAGTCCAACATATCTCAGATATGTAAAATTACTGAAACTAAAAAATATGAGAAGAAATCTCCTAGAATGTGCTAATATTTTCCTTGTCATCTCCATGTCCTGGGCTATAAGGCTGCTTCTCTTCACCAAAATAGAGAATCTTTGAGGAAAAGAATTATCAATAACCTTCCTAGGCAGGCACTAGTGGCTCAGGTCTGTAATCTTAGCTATATAGGAGGCTGAGATCTGAAGACCACGGTCTGAAGCCTGGCTGAGCAGAAAAGTCCATGGGATTCTTATTTCCAATTAAACATGGATAACAGGAGTGGAGTTGTGGCTCAAGTAGTAGAGAACTAGCCTCCAGTTAAAAATAATAATCTTTCAATTGCTGAAAACATAGAGACCTTGAATTTGATTAGATTCTTTTGATATCAATGAAGTAGATGAAGAGATAGGGAAGGAGAAGGAAAAATTTAGGTTTCTGTTTAGGAAAATTCTTTCAGTTTTTCTGATTATGTTTTTCTTAAGGTTAAATTACATTGTAAAGGAAGAGGTCCTCAAATTAGTTCTAGCATTTTAACAAGTTGTATGGCTATATCTTGAAGCATATAATATTTCAAGTCTCTCAGTGGAGAAAATACATTTTTAAATTTTGTTGAGATGAGGGAGGATATCACAAACTTTTTATCTGGGCAGACCTTGAACCATGCTCTTCCTGATCTTTGTCTCTTAGGTAGCTGGGGATTACAGCTGTGACACCCTACAACATTTCCAAAGTAGTTTAAATATATCTTCCTTATGATTTTAAATAGCAAACAATGAGTTTGTAGTGTTTTGATGATGGTAAAAATTAATACAAATAATTATAAAGAGAATCTGTATGTGATTATTTAATGCTTATTTTGTGATAAATATTAAATATATTCTGTTCAAATTACATTCTATTTATTCAGAAAAAATTTCCAGAATCATAGCATGGGAACACATGCTAGTAATCCTGGCTACATTGGAAGCAGAAACAACATAAGGACCAAACAAAGCACAAAACAAGTGTAATGAAGCGGGAGGTGGTGGGGGGGGGCTTATGTGGTAGAGCTCTTGACTAACATGCACAAGGCCATGGTGCAAATTACATGTCACACAACAAAAAGGAAGTGACTCAGAGACCCCTTGTTGGCTTGGAGACCTGGTCGCCATGCATTTCTGGTTCTGGTACCATACAGGGCAAATGGTATTGATAGGGAATTCTGTGTTTCTCCAACCACTTTTGTTCAGTCTTTAGTTTCCAGATATTTCACAGTGTACATTAAAGCATCTAAAAAGCTGTAACAAATAGAATCATATTCATATTAGTTCTCTGCACACTTTCTTTTACTAACCACCTTGTTCTTGTAGTACTTCCTCCCATTCACTGGATTAATAACAAATAAACACCAAATACAATGTATACTATGCTCAGTGAAACTCTTCCAGCTGCACTATGAAAGCTACCTTCACAGTGATGGTGTGTAGAGAGCTGCGAGCAGCTGCGCCCTGAAATGGCGCCGGCTTCTGCCCTCCGCCCTCCCGACGGCGAGTGCTCTCTGTGATAAACAATGCCTAATATGGTTAAAGCTTGGACTCTGGCTTGCTTCCGCGTACCTGGACCTATCGGTAATCCCCACGTAGCTTACCGGGATTGGCTACCCAGTTTGCACTTAAGGCCAAGCGGGAAGCCCCCGGGGGAGAGAGAAGATTTTACAAGGTCCTGAATAAACTGCTGAGAGAAGAATCCGGTGTTGTGTCTTCCTTGCTGGCCGAGGTGGACGCGACAAGTGGTGGCCCGTACGGGGAACACCGTTTCTATAAGGATTCAGAACTCTCCGCAGCCAGGGTGGTGCACCGGTAAGTCCCCGGAAAAGAAGGGGATCCGCGATAAAAGGCGGGAAGGGAATATAGGCTCCTTGCTGTAGACAAAGAAGGAGCAAGAGGTCCCCGGGTGGCAAGGGAAAGAGGTTAAGAGGAACGGGCTAAAGCGAAAGCAAAACCTTATAATTATGGGCGCCTCATCGTCGCACCCAATTTTTTTGGCTCTTAACGAGCTGTTGCTCTCGAAGAAGTTAAGGATAAAGAAGAGTACTTTGGAGAAATTTTTGGATGAATGTGACACAGTCGCCCCCTGGTTTGCAGTTTCGGGGAGCCTCACCATGGCATCCTGGGAGAAACTAGGGAGAGATCTGGACTTTGCCCATGAACAGGGAACCCTAAAGAGCGGGGTTAGGCCCATATGGGCGCTTATCAGAGGCTGTCTTGGGGACCAACGCTACAGTGAGGCGGTGGAGAATGGACAGGCTGCTTTAGAGAAACTACAGGAAGAAAGATCAGAGAAAGCGGCGAGCGAAGGTGGAGGGACAATAGGGGGACTGTACCCAGATCTTGCAGAATTAGATTCCTCTGAGGTTACAGATTCTGAAGAAATGGAAGCCATTTTAGAACGATTAGAGGAGATGAGGGTGAAAAGGAGAAAGAGACGAATAGAGAGGGAAAAACGGCAGCAGGATAAAGGCCCGCCCTATGGGCGCTCCCCAACTCCCTCCGCTCCTCCGCTATACTTGGGAGGATCCGGAAGTGGCGGCTCTGGCAGCACTTTCAACCCGGAACTATGGAGAACCGTTAGAACAGAGTTAGACCTGGCATGCCCAATATTTCAGGATCCGCAGGGACAGAGATATCATGAGCCTTTGGACTTCAAAGTCATCAAATCTCTGGCAGAGTCTGTGCGCGCTTATGGAATAACCGCTGCTTTCACGGTCACTCAAGTGGAAGCTTTGCGCAGACACTGCATGACCCCTAGTGACTGGAGCGGGCTCGTGCGAGCCTGCCTTAGCCCTGGTCAGTACCTAGACTGGAGAGCCTTTTTGCTTGAATTTGCCAATGAGCAGGCAGCGGCTAACCAAGCGGCAGGAAACGCGGCTTGGGACAGAGATATGCTTCTTGGGCAGGGGAGATTTGTTAACCAACAGACAGGGTACCCCGTTGAAGTGTATGAACAGATCAATAACATGGGGATAAAAGCATGGAAGGCCTTACCAAATAAAGGAGAAGTGAGCGGGAACCTTACGAAAATCCTGCAAGGCTCCACAGAGCCTTTTTCAGATTTCGTAGCCCGTATGGTAGAAGCCGCAGGAAGGATTTTTGGGGACCCAGATACTGCCATGCCACTGATCAAGCAGCTAGTCTATGAACAGTGTACAAAAGAGTGTAAAGCAGCCATAACCCCTTACAAAAACAAAGGGCTAGAAGCCTGGATGAAAGTGTGCAGGGAACTGGGTGGGCCATTGACTAATGCTGGGCTTGCCGCGGCGGTGATTCAATTATCACAGAAAAGGGGAGGCAACTCCGGGGTGTGTTTTAAATGCGGTAAAGCGGGACACATAAAACGCAATTGCCCGGAAAAAGGGGGCCTAATAGGGGCTGAAAGGGGCCCTCCAAGTAGACAGCCTGGGCTTTGCCCGAGATGCAAAAAGGGGAAACACTGGGCAAATGAGTGCCGGTCGGTAAAAGACATTAATGGACAGCCTTTAAGGCAAGCACAGGAAAATTACCATTCAAAAAACGGCCAGCGGGGCCCCCGCCCTCAGGGCCCTCAAATATATGGGGCAGTCGAGAGTCAGGACAAGAGCTCTTACCCGGAGCGGTGGCCAACACTCAGGCACCCCAAGGACCAAGGAGAGCCACTGCGGGTTCCGCAGGACTGGACCTCTGTGCGGCCACCCGACTCGTACTAACTCCCCAAATGGGGGTACAACTGATTGATACTGACTTTCAGGGACCTCTTGAGCCAGGTACAGTGGGCTTACTAATAGGAAGATCATCCTCCATATTGCGGGGCCTTAGGGTACATCCCGGAGTTATCGACCCTGATTATACCGGTGTGGTTAAGATAATGGCTGAATCCCCAAGAGGAATAGTGGCCATTTCCCCAGGAGATCGCATTGCTCAGTTGTTGCTTTTGCCTAGTCTGCATGAGAATTTCCCAGCACAGCCCCGATCGCGAGATCAGAAGGGTTTCGGATCCACGGGAGTGGACCTGGCCTATTTGTCTCTCGACCTAAATCAAAGACCTGTCCTTGAACTTGAGGTTGACAATAAAAGGATCCTAGGACTTCTGGACACAGGGGCAGACAAAAGTATAATTGCTAAAAAGGACTGGCCAACAGGATGGCCTGTACAAGCTTCTTCACAGACATTACAGGGTTTGGGTTATGCAAGGACCCCTGACATGAGTACAAGACAATTACGGTGGAAAGATAAAAATGGATACTCAGGCACCTTTCAACCTTATGTGCTAGAGCTCCCAGTCTCACTATGGGGGAGGGACCTTATGAAAGAAATGGGATTTACATTAAGCAATGATTATTCTCCCCCTTCTAGGAATATGATGATGCAAATGGGGTATTGCCCTGGTCTTGGCCTAGGAGGATATTTACAAGGAACTAGGGAACCTATAAAAGTGCACCAGAAAAGAGACAGACAGGGCCTGGGTTTTTCCTAGGGGCCACTGAGGAAGGGATCCCCATATCCTGGATAACGGAGGACCCAGTATGGGTGCCTCAGTGGCCACTTTCCTCCGAAAAATTGACTGCTGCCAAGGCTTTAGTTCAGGAACAACTTTCATTGGGACACATCAGACCATCGGTGTCCCCCTGGAATACCCCCATCTTCGTTATAAAAAAGAAATCGGGAAAATGGCGGTTGCTGCATGACTTACGCGCCATTAATAATCAAATGCAAGTCATGGGCCCGGTGCAAAGGGGCTTGCCTTTGCTGTCTTCATTGCCAGCCTCTTGGTCTATTATTGTTATTGACATAAAAGATTGCTTCTTTTCTATCCCATTGTATTCCCAAGATAGTGTTCGGTTTGCATTTACTGTTCCCTCTTACAACCATGAGGAGCCGGATAAGAGATATGAATGGGTGGTCCTGCCTCAAGGAATGGCTAACAGTCCCACTATGTGCCAATTGTACGTGGATATGGCCATCAGTCCGCTCAGACAAAAATATCCTCAGCTGAGATGTGTACATTACATGGACGACGTTTTGTTAGCAGCAAAGGATGAACGCTTGTTACATTCAGCATATGGGGATTTAGTCAATTTACTACAAAAAAGGGGCTTATTTATAGCCCCTGAAAAGGTACAACAGGAGCAGGTAGTTAATTATTTGGGTGCCAAAATAACAGATACAAGTGTGTTGCCGCAAAAATTAGAAATACGAAAAGATGGCTTGAAAACTTTAAATGATTTTCAAAAGTTATTGGGTGATATTAATTGTATACGCACTTATTTGCAATTGCCCAATTGTGAGCTAAAACCCCTCTATGCTATTTTACAAGGAGACACTGCTTTAGATTCTCCTCGACAGTTGACTGAGGAAGCTAGAGAGGCCTTGGAAAAGGTTGAAGAGAGACTTCAACATGCATGTTTAAAAAGGGTTCAGGAAGGCAAAAATATTCTCCTGTGCATCCTTCCGACTGTAACACAACCCACCGGGCTACTATGGCAGGAAGGACCACTATTGTGGATTCACCCAAAAATGTCCCCAGGGAAATCCATAGAACATTATCCTACTTCAGTGGCTTCTATTGCTTTATCTGGCATCCAACAATGCATACAGTTTTTTGGAACTATTCCATCTTCCATCATAACCCCCTATACTAGTCACCAGGTTAAGACCTTATGTGCTACCATTGATGAATGGGCCATTTTACTGTGCAGCTTTCCAGGAGATATGGACAATCACTTTCCAAAACACCCGTTATTAG
The DNA here is from genome assembly GCF_023159225.1 of Perognathus longimembris pacificus. Classification (NCBI taxonomy): domain Eukaryota; kingdom Metazoa; phylum Chordata; class Mammalia; order Rodentia; family Heteromyidae; genus Perognathus; species Perognathus longimembris. Next base: position 31,011,357 of record NC_063178.1, read on the forward strand.
GCTTTTTTAAGGAACACCCCGTTGTATTTCCAAAAGTAACTTTGTCTCACCCATTGAAGGGAGCCCCTAATGTATTTACGGACGGCTCTAAAACGGGATGTGGTGTATATATGATTGAAGGCCAGCAACCTGTACAGCATCAATTTTATCCCGATACCCCTCAAATGGTGGAGTTACAAATTGTTATAAAAGTTTTTGAAGCATGTCAATTTCCATTTAATTTAATATCTGATTCTGCTTATGTTGTAAATGCACTTAAGGACTTGGAAGTTGCGGGACCTATCAAAATGTCCAGTCCGGTGGGCCCACTTTTTCAACAACTGCAGCAGCTAATATGGCACAGGAGGTCTGGCTTTTACCCCTTACATATTCGGGCCCATACAGGCCTGCCAGGACCCCTTAGTGCGGGAAACAATATAGTAGATCAGTGGACCCGGCAAGACTGGGTGTTTCTTGCCTCTGCCCTAAACAGAGCCAGGACCTTTCACCAAAACTTTCATGTTAATGCAAAAACCCTTCAACAAAAATTCCAGCTCTCTCGAGCAGATGCACGTCAAGTAGTCTTAGACTGCCCCCAGTGCATCATTCATCAACATCCACCCAGCATCGGAGTCAATCCCCGCGGTCTACTGCCACTAAAGATCTGGCAAATGGATGTGACCCACATTCCTGAATTTGGACATCAGAAATATGTCCACGTGTCTGTAGACACTTGTTCAGGCGTCATACATGCCACGCCTTTAACTGGGGAAAAGGCTCGTAATGTTATCACCCATTGCCTGGAGGCATGGGCAGCTTGGGGCAAGCCTCAACAACTCAAAACTGATAATGGACCTGCTTATACAGGACGGCAGTTTCCCTCCTTTTGCAGCTCCATGGAGGTACAACTTGTGCATGGCCTGCCCTACAATCCCCAAGGCCAAGGCATTGTGGAGCGTGCGCATCGCACTATTAAAACATGCTTACAAAAACAGAAAGGGGGAATTGGCCATGGCCGTACACCAAAAGAAAGACTTTCCCTAGCTTTATTTACTATAAATTTTTTAAATTTGGATGCCAATGGTAGGTCCGCAGCAGACAGGCATTATGAATCCCATAGCCCAACAAAAGGATTAGTCAAGTGGAAGGATGTTTTGACAGGGCTCTGGCGTGGGCCCGATCCCGTGCTGACATGGGCACGAGGCTCTGTTTGTGTTTTTCCGCAGGACCAGCAGGATCCGGTGTGGGTACCTGAATGTCTCGTGAGAAAAGCCCAAGATGAGAGGACACGGGATACAGCAGATGTCAGCCCTCCTCCTAGTGCTTGCCCTAGTACAACAAGGAAAAACAGTACTGAGATGGGGGATTCTGTCGGTATTCCCAAAACCAATGCCAGTTCGGCATGATGCTCAAATGTTCCCTCGCCTATTTAGTAGCAACAGGACACTTGATGCCCTCTACCTTCCCATGGATGTGTCAGAGGCCTCGTTGGGGGCCCTTATAGGCCTTCTGGCCATGGTCATCCTGGTGTGCCTGTGGTGCATTTGCCGAATTAGGAGCTTCCAGCGTCGCAATACAGCCATGCTTGTCCAAGCCTTTACTGCCATGGAGGCCTGACAGTCCCCCCATGTGTGGCTTGCCACACTTAAGAAATAGCGCAGGATGCGAGGCTAGCGCACTGCACTTGGGAGACGCATCCCGGCGCGAGCCCCAAGAAGAGCATGTTAGATTGCATGTGGGTTGATGCCCTAGGCCCCACCTCTGTAAAAAAGGCATCGGACGGGTCTGGTAGTCCTTGGGAAGGCGCCACCTAAGTGAAGGCCAGTACAATGTCCCTCAAATAACATTCACAGAGATCTGACCTCTACTCTTGCCTGCCGCTCAGAAAATAAAAAGGGGGGAACTGTAGAGAGCTGCGAGCAGCTGCGCCCTGAAATGGCGCCGGCTTCTGCCCTCCGCCCTCCCGACGGCGAGTGCTCTCTGTGATAAACAATGCCTAATATGGTTAAAGCTTGGACTCTGGCTTGCTTCCGCGTACCTGGACCTATCGGTAATCCCCACGTAGCTTACCGGGATTGGCTACCCAGTTTGCACTTAAGGCCAAGCGGGAAGCCCCCGGGGGAGAGAGAAGGTTTTACAAGGTCCTGAATAAACTGCTGAGAGAAGAATCCGGTGTTGTGTCTTCCTTGCTGGCCGAGGTGGACGCGACAATGGTGTATAAATTCTTTGCTTTGATGTGGTGTAAATAGCCTTTATTTCAGAACAATAAAATAAAGAGGAAAAAAAGTATCTCAGGTTAGAGAAATTAAGTATCATGTTTTCAAGATCTTTATATTAATTTTCACTTGATGGTTATATAATAATATCAACACATACCTCTCCCACTGAAAACCGCACACATTCATTTGAATTCACACACATGTGAATCAGCTTCTCTCTCTTCATTACTCCTGCCTCACCTACCACATAACCGAAGATAAGAGAGAGTGGTATTCTGCTAGTAAGCGGAATTGTAGTCTGTGTATATGCTGACAGGAAGTGAGATCCTGTCTTCTTCTTATCCTGCATTAACTAGTAATAAGCTAAATTGCTGTGATATTAACTACTCAAGTCTGAGGTCTAAAGACCACAGTTCATGAATCCTCTATAGTCATGGAAGGAAAATCCATGAGACATTTATCTCCAATTAGCCACCAAAAAGTCAAAAATGAAACTGTAGGTTAGATGGTACAGTACCAGCCTTCGGTGGAATAGCTAGTGCATAGCACCCAGGCCTGAGTTCAACCTTTAGTGTTGGTCTACACACACACACACACACACACACACACACACACACACACACACAGAGAGAGAGAGAGAGAAAAAAAGAGAGAGAGAGAGAGAGAAGTAAGCTATGTTTCCATCTCACATGGAAAGAGAAAAGATTTTTTAAGCATAGACAAAAGAAAGAAATTGGGAGTCATGTTGATCCACCTGAGATAAATGATTGTAGCACATATAGTAAGTGGACTCCCAAGATAACACACCAGCCTATATCTAACCCAGAATTATACACCTCCAAATTTTATTTTTAAAAAAATAAAGGAGAACATATGCTTGCCATCAATGTTTCTGAACTGGCTGAGTTTCAAAAACCCATGAATCTTATTTAGCCACGATCTCACTGTGGCAAATGTTGACATGAACTCATACTGAGAGCTCTCACTACTCCATACTTTCTTCTGCACCCAGCCCAATCTTTTCTTGAGCACCAATGACTTCTTTTTTTTTTTTTTTTTGCCAGTCCTGGGCCTTGGACTCAGGGCCTGAGCACTGTCCCTGGCTTCTTCCCGCTCAAGGCTAGCACTCTGCCACTTGAGCCACAGCGCCGTTTCTGGCCGTTTTCTGCATATGTGGTGCTGGGGAATCGAACCTAGGGCCTCGTGTATCCGAGGCAGGCACTCTTGCCACTAGGCTATATCCCCAGCCCCAATGACTTCTTAAATTGAATAAAGTAATATAATGTGATAGAATGACTGCTACATGACTCATTTGTATGTTGTACATATTCACTTAGCATAATGATTCTAAAGTTGAACTTTCTCATTGATAGTTCACTTCTGCCTACTTCTGAAACCATAATTCCTATAAATTACTGAGAAGCCGAAAGAATTAGAGCTCATTGTCTTCATACATTCTTTATCATTTTCTCCACCTTTCTTTTCTATAATTTTGGGCCAAATTTTGAGATAGAAGTAAAGTAGTAAAATAAGTGTGGTAGTCAGGATTATTTCCTGAAAATTTGCCTTTCAGGAAAACAAACAAAACCAATAAAACAAAGACAAAAAAAAAAAAAAAGAAAGCTAATCCAGCAATGATCATTGACAATCCTCTATATATGGTTTGGGTATACGTGGTCCGTCATCTCCTTCTATGAGTCCAGCCTTCACAGAGCACAGTTAGCACCAAAATCAAAGCAGAATAATGAAGCAACAACTGTACGAACCAGGATATAATCACACACAAAATATATCTGGGCAATTCAAGAATGAAGTCAACAGGACAATTTTCTTGTAATTTTTATAAAAGACAAATTTCTTAAGCAAATAAAATTCATAGAGAAAGAAAAGATAAAATACGTCTAAGAATTAAAAGATGAGGTGAATAATTCAGAACTTGGAAGTCTGAGAATGGGGGAACTCAAGGTGATTTCCACTAAATAAAATATGTCATTTTTGCCTACAACATTTTGAATGGCCTTGCTGTTTTGCTAAAAAAGAATCTAACATTGTAAACATTGCACTTATTGAATTTTATACCCTCTCAATAAAAATAAAATTGGTTTGTATTATAGAGGCATTCCTGCATTCATATACATTTCTAAAGAGAAATGGAACTGGGCTGTGGTAATTTTCTTTTGTTATATTGTGTTACTTTGCTTATTATAAACTTTCAAAAATCTTTATGTGTTGTATCTTTAGAATTCCATCCACAAAGGAGAATGTTTACTTTGAAAAGAAATTCCATTAACCATAACCTGTTTTCATTCTACCTTTCCAAACTCATCTGCTTCTATTTTACGTTTCTCATACTGCATTTTAGAGATATTAAAGTGTCATCTGGGTTGGGAACTTATCTCCGCTTTTCTGTAATGCTAAACTCAGTCCCCATAATACCATGGCTAACATATGGGGAGAATAAGTATTTTGCTGTAGATCTCATGACCATTTTAATTTTTAACTGTTATCTTTTTAAATCTTTCCTTCTGTAGAAGGTTGAATGCAGATATCTTCCTCTCTTTGAAGGGAACCTGTAATTTGAGATAAATTGCTTTCTTTCCCTCTCACTGTCTCTCTCTCTTGTGCTCTCTCCCTCCCTCCCTCCCTCGCTCTCTCTCTCTCTCTTTCTTGACCCACAGTTACATCTTGGTTATAGCAAGTATTTAATTTCCATTTGTATTGAAGGAGCCTTTGATGAGGGATGAGGAACTACTTTGGAATTTTTCATTAGGTTGTACGTCTTAGAAGTCAAATCAAGCTTAGTTAATATTTTATTCTCCAATGTTAGGTCTTATAACCAGTTCTCTCTACTGTATTTCATTATCTACTTATCAGAGTGATAACCTGTGTTCTCTTTTATCTGAAAGCACATTACCTTCATTTTTGTCCCATCAATACATTGAAAAATTTTGTACATTTGCCATGCATTTGATCTGTCTATGTTGGACAGGCGAGAAAAAAATCGATTTCCCTAAAGCATAAAAGGAATACATATACTTCTATTTGCAAACTCTTCCATGTTTGTGGACAAATGAGCATAAGATATTGAAAGCTCACTAAAGTAGACATCATACCAGCTAGGTTCAGGCAAGGGTGCCCCCCTGTGAGAAGTTATAAAGTGGCTTAATTAACAGTACAAATTTGAGGGAAAACTACCTATGTCTGAATCCAATGTTTGTTGTGTGCTAGGCATAGTGGTTTGTACAATAGGAACTAGCTAACTTGGAATGATATTTCTAGCAATATACTTTGTCCAATAAAGTTTTGCTATGAGAGAAATGTGTACAGGTCTTTAAATGTGGATTGCATCAGGTCATCATCAAAATATACACATCTGGGACCTACAGTCGTCTTTGACCACTAAAGACCTCAAAAGGCCAAAGCTACAAAAAACGATGTACTTCAGTAATAAACGTTGCTGAATAACCTTTCATTACAACCATGTTTTTATAGGTCTGTGGCCTCTCATTTTCTGGCCCTGCAGTTATTAATCCCTGTCCCCATTATTTTTCATATTGTATAACCTATGCTGCTAAGGCTAGTTCATTGTTCAATGTTAACTTGAAGTTATTGAATTAATTATAATTATATGAATGCAGTTTATTTAATGGTGCACCAACTATAAAAGTTTGTTTCCTAAAAATAAGCAGGTTTATTTTCTTATAGAACTACAAGCCTGGGGCAGGAAATCTTGTCTTTTTTTTTTTCCTGTGCAATTTTCTTCCTCTGGACCATCTTATCATTATAGTATTATGGAATGGTAGCTCACCCAGCTGTTTCTCATTTATATTTCAAACAGCAAGCTAACAAGGAGGGAAGGTAGAAAAACCTTTCAAAACTCCATAGGAAATCAAGTTTCTGCTTTCATCTCATTAGCTTTAACTATGACCTGTACCACCATTCATTGAAAAACAAAACAAACAGTGAAGCAAGAATTTACCTAGATATATTGCCATCTTGAAAAAAAAATAAATTTTGTTAATGAGGCAGAAGAAAACAGAAACTAGTAGGGAAATTACAAAGTAACCTACTATTAGGGAAAGAAGATTTGTGCCAAATGAAGCACAAAGATGTTTTTACCTTAAGCCCTTTGGGAGAAATTGCAATTTTCTATTTTGAGGATCTGAGGAAATATTTTATAGATATTGTGTTGGAGAAAACTTGACCCAGAGAGATGCAAGTTAGCAATGGTTTGTTGCAGTTGAGTGGAGCTCAAAGAACCAGAACAGAGGCTGTGCTAACCTGAGGAGATAAGACCATAACCATTGCCCAATAACTACTTAACCTTCAATGGAGCCGTTAAAATACTTGGCAGCATTATCTTGCTGTTGTTTTAACTAATAAGGAGAAGCAAATGTCTAGAACTGCTGACATCTGGATGTAGTATTTGCAACATTCAATTTAAGACTGGAATTATGTGCTGATCTTTAACTGTCTAGATTTAGTGCCACTTTTCCATGTGAGGTAGGATTTTGGGTTTGTTTTTTAAGATTTGAATGAGACAAATATTAAGTTCTTCCTCTCTGGTCAAAATGTATCCTTCTGTATTTTCCTTACTGATGCTGAAAAAATGCAGCACCTGCATCAGGTCCTTTGTCTCTCTTGTGTTGAAGAGTGACTCCATAGACACTGAGCGAGAAATAAAAATGTGTGTTGGGGGAAGATAGCCAGAGCTCCTGCTAGGCAGGAGGGGCTCCTAGGGAGGGCAGCACCCTGGGTGCTTTGTGCAGAGGTGAATAAGGCATCTCTAGAGAACTATATAATTCCCTAAATCATTGCACGGCCTGTCATCCACATCAGACCGCACATCTAATCAGAACTCTGAACAGCCTGCCAGAGCTATACATGCAACTTTCAGACCCTCTGACTGCATTCTGGAGCTCTGGGGTCCAGTGAGTCCTTTGTTCACATGCAGTGGGCCACGTGTGATGCCCAGGAGCCCGGCCCACATGCATGGCTGGTCATGGCCATGGTGATGTGATATTTAGGGGCCTACACAAGGGCCTTCTCAAGGCCACAGTGAGGCATGCAGAACCTCTATACTATGGGGGCTTTACCACAAATGCCTTGACAATCTTTTGTGTGCTAGGAGTCTGCAGCCCTCATTTCTCTTTGATTCATTTGCCAATGAAAATAGCAAAAAGAGACTGGAAGGAGAAGGGAGTTGGTGAATTTCTTGTGTTATTTTTATTCCCCTTCTCCCATCACCTCAGTTGTCATTGCCACTCTGGCAGAGGAAGCAGATCCAGTAATCATGTTTTGTGCCCTTTGGGAGAGAGATGATGTTCTTCACTAGAACACCTCAGAGTCAAGCAGCAGCAAGGCAGCATGCCTCCTCAAAAGATTCCCCTTCTACTCCTCTAAGTCTCAATGACCTCCTCCTGTTGCTCACTCTGCCCAAAGCTAGGTAGCAGCTTCCTGTAAGTAGGATTTCATTGTAGCCTCAATGCTTTTTTCTCTGTCTTTCAGTCATTCAACACTTCCTAAAGCTAGGTGCTGGAGGCTTCCAGGATTGGGTACCTGAGCATCACCATTTACAACCAGAGCAGGTAGGAAACACTGTGAGACTCTTACCTGTAATTTATGAGCAAAAATCCAGAAGTGGAGATGAAGCTCAAGTGCTAGAGTGCCAGCCTTAAGTGAAAACGCCAAAAGTGAATTGTGAAGTCCCGAGTTCAAACCCCAGCACAGGCAGAAAAATAAAACAAACCATACTCAAACTATTCTCTACATTGCTATGAGTTTTGTTGACATTAAACGTGAAATGTTCTTTGTTTTCCTAACTGGATTCTAACTAAAACAAAAAGCAGACTAGAATGTGTGTTGTCCTTAATAAACAGATTGGGGGAAAAAGAAGGAAATGGGCCAAAGGGGAAAATAAAGCCCTTACATGTTTTCCAACACTCCAGTAAGGCTGAGGCCATGCTGACCAAGACACTGGGGTTCCAGAGTACATTTTTTGTATATTCAGGAAATACCATGTCATTTTCCAGAAGTCTAGGCCCGAGTAACAAGTACAGCATTCCCTATGAATGTGCCTGTTACTTCAGACTGTTTGAAAACAATGGTCTTCAGGTCCAAGCTCTTCATGAGAGAGCTGGGTACACAGGGGTTCTTGGTTAATCAGGCACAAAGAATGCCTTAAAGTCTTTTTTTTATTTAAATTCAGAATTTAATTCTAAAATCAAACTACTACATTATGATTTTATTGCACCACTAGACTTCAAGCTTTACTGAGTCAGAGGAACACTCAATCTTCAAATAAGTGTCATATAAAATAGGGGTCACTAAGCCCATAGCTAAGATTATTCCAGAAATTGTCACAAAAAACAAGTGAAAGATTTCTATTTTATTACTGTAAGTTACTATAACACTTTCCCATTTAAGGCAATTTACTTGCCACATGTGTAGAAAGAGGCATTTTTAAAAACCTTTATATTATAATTAAATATATTCAGTAACACTAAAGATAACAACTATTTGGTTCGCAATAGATTGAAAAAATTCATGTTTTACAGGAAAATTTTCTTGAGGAGTTTTCTTGAACTAACCAGTATGAAATTGAGTTAGAGGAGGACTGGGAATGTGGCTTAATAGTAGAGTGATTGCCAAGCATGCATGGAGCCTTGGGTTTGATTCCTTAGCACCACATAAACAGAAAAATCCAGAAATGGCACTGTGGCTCAAGAGGTAGAGTGCTAGCCTTAAACAAAAAGAAGTCAGGGACAGTGCTCAGGCCCTAATTCCAAGCGCCAGTACTGGCAGAAAAAGAAAGAAGAAAGAAAGAAATTGAGTTAAAGGAGATGCAGTAATCTAACAAATTTTTTTTAGAAATACTTTTTATAGAGTAGACATACAAAGAATTTCTAATTATAGAGAGACCATAAACATTGACCTCTTCTTGCTTTGAAGGGGGTTTAAAATGACTGTCTATTCCTCTCTGTCCATTTATTATTTATTTACCTATGCATCTGTCTAACCAATCTATCTAACTAACATCCATCACCCTACTTATTTACCTGTGTATCAATCATGAGAGATAGCAAGAAAAAGAAGATAAGAAACAAAGATGAACAAGGGATAGCCTAATATTTTGGAATACACTACACAGGAAGTTTGATGACAGTAGGATGAAGTTGGAGCCTAAAAATTGTGCCTCATGAAATTTGCAGACAGATAAAAACATGATAAAGTGCAAGCATGAGATTCTAGATAAAAAAACATGGGCCCTTGACATTATGCTAAACACTGCAGAATGTAATGCTCTTATCACCAGTAGTGATAGGTTTTTCTCATACCTGCTAGGCAAAACTGTGTAGCTGCAACAATGGATTCATATGAAAATCTGCCTTCTGTAATCTGTGCTCATAGTTTATGTAGCTAAGCAGAAAATCCTCAGGCAATACTAGAGCTTAATTATTCCAAAGTGAACAGTTACATATGGAAAACATCTTCACATGTAGTGTTTGGGGGATTACTTATAAATTATTAATTTCCTGTCCAGGACAATCTTAAGTTCATCAATGAAAATCTAACTTAATTAGGCATTTTGAGAGAGATGAAGAACATGCCAGAAAATTATAAATATAATTCCTAAAAAAATCAGTAAAAGAATTATAAGACAAAGGAAGTCACCTTGATCAACCCAAAAATAGACTAGATGTACCCAGAAAGTTTAATGAATTATTAATGTGAAATCTAGAAAGAAAGACTAAATGACAGAGGCAACCTATACTGAAAGTTTTTAAAAATATCCACCTTTATCTAGGAATCCATATTCAAAAAAATGATGAGCCTAGTATAGGTGCAGAATGAAGCCATATTTATATAACACCACAGAAAACTTAGTCTTCATGAATCTTTTCTATCTTTTTTTTTTTTTTTTGCTTTTTTTGTTTTTACCATTCCTGGGGCTTGGGATTCAGGGCCGGGGCACTGTTCCTGAGCTTCTTTTGCTAAAGGCTAGCACTCTACCATTTGGGCCACAGTGACACTTCCAGCCTTTCAGTATATGTGGTGCTGAGGAATCAAACCCAGAGCTTCGTGCATGCTAGGCAGGCACTCTACTGCTAAGCCACATTCCCTGCCCTTCATGAATCTTTTCTCAGCAATATTTCAGCAAAACTAGTAAGTTAACAACACACACACACACACACACACACAGAGAAATGGAGGTGTTGGAGACATTAATCCATCACAGAACAAATGCAGAGAAGTCTCATTGGATATGAGGAACCAGATGGTTAGCAAGTTCTGGGAAAAAGCTTTCAGGAGAAAACTGAGTAGGTTGCATGGTTTCCATCATTTGTAAGAATTAGAATATCACATAGGACCATAAATAATGAAGTATATCAACATGAACTTCAAAATATGGAAGGAAGAGGTGCTTTTTATGTCCTGTATATAGTTTTTTTAATTTCTTTCATTTTTGTTTTATCTCTCTTAATTTTCTGTACCTTGTGTCTTGTATATAAGATTATTAGACCAGGGGAAGGGAAAGGGAATCATAGGAACAGCAGGTCAAAGAACTAATATAACAATGATACTCACTTAACATTAGGTTGGATATCAATCTTACAACTTGGGGGGAGGAGTAGAGTGGGGTAAGCAAGAGAAAATAAAGGATGAGGTAACATTGTTTACAAACAAATGTAACCATTACCTTACTTATGTAACCCCCCTGCTCATCACATTATCAATAAAGATTAAATTAATTTATAAAAAGTAGTTACAAAGTAATTGGAATGCAAAACCAAACTCATGGGAATAAGACAGGATAGATAGATGTGGAGGTGGAAAACCTGTATTATTTTTAACAAGTATTGAAAGAGCAAGAATCAATTGGAAACTCACAGGTAACTTTAAAACGTTGTTATGTTTTCCTTTTATTATATAATCTTTCAGATGCTGAGTTACAAGGACTGGCTGACCTAACTGTAGGTAGGTAAATACACCTTCTCCTTTAAAATAGTAAAAACAATAATAATAATAAGTATGAACTCTCCATAAATGGAGGAGGGCAGCAAAATGGAACGCACATATTGGGTTTCCCTAAGCCTAACCTATTATTCCTGGCTTGTTTTTAAGGAAGGTCCAGACACATCTCCACAGTTCAGAAGAATAAACAGTTCAGAATAATGAACAGCATCCATCTTACCCACCCATTGTCTAAAGGTTAGGGATTGCTAGATGATGTGACTAGATGGAATTTCTAGCTCAGAAATTCTAAAAACAGTAGGTAACCGATGCCATTTTGAGTCTTTAGCTCTCATTTGCTTCATGGGGAGCTGAAGATGTTTATCTCTCTTTTTCTATTTCTATCTTATTAATCTTGCTAAAATATTCACCCTGTAAGATGCTCATTTGCCTTTCAGAAGTACTGAGGTATAAGACTAATTATTGTGAGACACCTGAAATATTTTCCATAACTGATCTCAAGAACTTGTGGTTTTGCATGGAAATAGGGAAACTGAGGGGAACTTCCATCCATCCTCCAGTGATAGATTTATCCAGTGCACAGGAGATCTCACCTAGACACTTAATGAGACTGATCCTCAGTTTACCCTTTCTTTGCTAATGTTTGCTTAATTTTAATTTAGCCAAGAGAATGCTTTCATTAGATGGATGCTTTGCATTCCAGTTGATTGTCTTTTTCAGCATCTCCAGCAGAACTAGCTATCTACCTGGATAAACTCTCTCTGATTCATAGGGAGTTTTGTTTTGTTTCTGCTTTCCTATGGCATCTGAGGACATGTCACACACTGGGTGAAGGGCAAAGTTTTCATCCAGACCAGCTATCATAACCCTGGGCAGTGTGAGAACTAATTTTATTTTATGTTTTCACTTCACTAGAGCAGGGACCCCAGATACAGGGTTGGACATTATGCATGGCATCTGTTTGAGGGGCTTTTTAGATTAGATTAACATTAGATTCCTTGGATGCACCAAGGCGTATTGTTTGCTTCAACATAAATGTGTAGCAACCAATCCCAATCCCTATATCCTTCAAGGGCCTTAATAACACAATATCTTATTCATTAAAACTGTGTCATTCATTTATTTTTATTGTGTTGGCCATGAAGCTTGAATATAGGACCTGAGTGTTGGTCCTGAGCTCTTCTTGCTCAAGGCTAGCACTCTATCACTTTGAGCCACAGCACCAGTTCTTCTTTCCTGGTGGTTAATTGGAGATAAGAGTCTCCTGGACTTTCTTGCCTGGGGTAGCTTTGAACTGCAACCCTCAGATCTCATCCTCCCAAGTAGCTCTGGAGTAGTAGCATGAGTCACCAGTGCCTGGCTTCATTAATTTTTCTGAAGCATAAATTACAGATTTATTTTTAAGATTATAATATGCTTCTGGAACTAGATAAGTATCATAAATGAAGGCAAGAGGCTAGGTATTTGACTTAAGAAAGGGTAACCTGATCAAAATAGGAAGTGTATGCATATTTGTCATAAATATATTCAAATTATTCACACTTTTGGCTCCGTGCAGGAATGAACACTAACACAAAACTAATAATTGCAGATAACGTTACCACACATAGCTCAAGTTCATTTCCTGTTTTAGTTTTTAGGAGAATAGTAAGCTGAATTGGAAGTGAGAGAAAAGCCATGACAGGAAAGCCAAGGGTGTGTCTATCCAGAGGTGCCCAAAGAAAACACTACTGGCCTCTGCCGGGAGGGCGGTGATTATGATGTAGGCTCCTCTCATATTTCCATATCTCTTCTCCTGGGCTGAGAGCTCAGTGGCTTGTGCATGCACTTCCCCAATTCTTTTCATTGACTGATAGGGAAACTAGGGAATTGTGGGAAGACAAAGTGCTTCAGTGAGTGCTGACAACATTGTGGGAGGGGAAAGCATTGGAGCAGAAGCTTACGGCAAAGGAAACAAGAAGCACCATGACAAGGCACATGTTATTTGTCACATGTTATGTCACTCCTTTTCATCAGAGCACAACTTCTTGGCTTCTGGTAAACAATTCTTTTAGCATAATTGTATCCTTCTCCTTTAAGGCTAACAGACTTGAAATGGTTACTTAACATGATTTTTTTTTTATTAATAATGCAACTGCATTTAGAGTGTCTCCAAACTTCCTACAAAACTCCATTCCAACAGGACTCCATTGCCAGTGTTGCAGATACAGGCATCTGAAGCATTTCAGATCCTGGCCTGAAATGCTTACAGTCCTGCCCTGAAATTTCTCTTCCAATCAGTAGTGAGCCACCTAAAAAGCATTTCATGGAGGCTTTGCTCTGCTACTGAGTCCAACAAACCTTCACATGTTAGAACCATCACAGAAGACTAACCTAGCATCTGCTATGAAGACATTTATGATATTAATTAGGACTGGCTTTCTGTACATCCCAGCATTGACAGTAGATCATAAAATACCACTGTAGAGTTATTTCAATCATTTAATAAATTAAAAGTGCTAATGGATAATGATAGAGAGGATGACACGTTCTTTAATAAAATGAAGCTATCTCTTTTTAAAAAAAAATTTATCATGTCTGTTTCAATGTAAGAAACTGAATGTTCCAGGCTGTGCAACAAGGCCCATACCTGTCATTCTAGATACCTGGAATGCTGCATTCTAAATGTATATGGCAAACCTTGGCAAAAAGTTAGCAACATCTCAACAACTTAGCTGGTTACGGTGGCACCTATGATGCCAACCATGAAGGAGTCATAGTTAAGAATACATAGGCTATTCTATCCAAAAATAATTAAAACAAAACAAAAATTTTAGGAACACAGTTAAAGTAGTAGAAGCTTAAGCTTCCATGAAAAAGAAAGACAGACAGAGAGAGAGAGAGAGAGAGAGAGAGAGAGAGAGAGAGAGAGAGAGAGAGAGAGAATGTCTGAGAATGTTTTAAGGCAAAATAGATCTTTTAGGTTCAGTTTTACTGACAGTAATTTTCTTTCCCCTTAATCTATGGAAACTGGAATGGAGTTATGAGAATATGACTGAAGTTTCAAGTGAGACATGAGCTCTATTTCATAGGTGCCCAGGCCCTTTACCCTAAAGGTATGTCAAATAGTGTTCTGCGTATCACACACTCCTTTTCTCCTTCACAGGACATTGTATTTGCTATTGATGTTGTCTTTCCTGCTGTCTTTGTTTCATTTCTTTCCAGGTCCAGGTTTCCCTCACAATCAATTGTGTTTCCTCCCCTTCCTCATGTCTTCATTTGCTCCCTTCTTCTAGAAAAGCAAAAACAACAAAACCCCCAAACTTGTGAAACATTGTAGAAGGTTTTACAAGTGTAAGAGTTCTCATGCAGGTTTGGAAGAGTGGAACTGACTTTCAGTGCTTAGTTTTGTCTCTCACTAACTCTTGGATACTGGGAAGGAGACTAAAGTTTGATTTAACATCCATGTAATGAGGGAGTTATGGTAAGTGATCCCTGAGGATCTGCCTTTCACAGATATTTTGGATTCTGGATGACTAGTCTGATTTTGTAATTTTCCCTGTGGCAATGATCTTAAGCCTAAATTCAATAATTTATTTAAACAAATATTTGATCATTAAAGCGTGATCCTATCACACTTTGGAGAAGAAAATAAAGGGCTGGATAAAATGACTCAAATTTCGAATCTTAGCTATATAGAAGGCAGAGATTGGAAGGATTATAGTTTGAGGTCAAACTGTAGAAAGACTGGTGAGATCACATTTCAGTCAATAAGACAAACAGAGCTACATAAAAGGTCATAGGTATAGGTAAGGTTGTGGTCTGAAACTGGACTCGGACAACAAAACACAGCCTAGCTGAAAAAAGCAAACAAACATCTAAATCATGATGTCTTTTGGAGTGGCTCATGTGACAGAACATCTTCCTGGCAAATGTGAGGCCTTGATTTCAATCCAAAGCACTATCTGAATAAATAAACACATGGTGTTTGCTGGTTACATGCCTGTAGTCCTAGCTACTCAGTATGCTGATGGTTGGGACTATTGGTCCAAAACCAACCTGGCAAGAAAGCTGTGAGATTTGTATCTCAAATTAACCTGTAAAAATATCTGAAAATTGGGCTGTGGCACAAGTGATAGAGTTCTAACTTTGAGCATAAAAGATCAGAGACAGTGACCAGTAATGGCCAAAAAGAAAAGACACAAACAATTAGGGAGGATAATTTCCAAGATGTATTTGACTCTAAGCAGACATTGAAACTGCTCTGCTTATTGTGTTAATGCCAGAGATAACAAAGACTCTGCTTTGTTGTAATGTACTATACCTTTCCTGTTACTTGCTGAAATTCAGTTGTCCAGAGATTTAGCATTAGGGACTTTTGCTCTTTAGATATCCTCCAATTCCTCTTAAAAATGCTTTTTTTCCTTCTGTGCTCACCCTTCTCTCTTCCACAGACATGGACTGAAGTCTTGTGACTGGTTAAGAAGGGGCTTCAAGATGTAAGTATTCATCATAGTAGGCCCATGCTATCATATCCTGAGTATTGATTGTAACTTTTAGGGATGATAATCAAGGTTAGAGGAGTCTGTCACTTGGAGAATGCCATGGGCATCCACATAGCTGATGGTTACTCTAGATGGTTTATGAGCCTTTCTTCTTATGCAGTAGGGAACCTGTACTATTAAATCACAGGTTATTTATTTCAAAGCTTAATAGAATTTACTACTTCAGTTCTTCTCTATTCTCATTAGGAAAGAAGACAATCATTTTCAATTTATGTAGGCTACATGCTAATAGATATTCTTGGAAACATTGTGGTAATGTTAGCATTCATCAGACTTGGATTTCTTTTTGACATTATCATGTATTTATTGTTATTGTAAATGTGATGTCAGACTGTAATTTCTTCCTATGTGTTCTAAAATAAGAACTTCTCAAAGTTTCATGATGTCATTGTAACAAACATACTGCATTCTACCTTCCCACAGAATAAATGTTCACCATTTCAAACAAGGCTACTGTGTTAACTTATTAGAAGTTTCTTTTGTGTTCAGAAGATTTATATAAAAGGTGTTTCATTATTACATTAATGGAGAACAAGAAGTAAATGAACTTCATATCTTTAGAATGAAACACAGAAGAATTGATTTACATTAACAGACAATTAATTAGAACCAGAGGTTTGATATTTTAAGGCAGTTCTTTCCTTCGTATAGCTAAACTAAAAATATTTACAAATTATAACCTTAATATAAATGGATAGTTTATAATATGTTGGAATTGAAATTTTTGTACCTACAGATGTGTTCAACAACATGAACTCAAACATTTAACAATATACAACAACTATTTATTTTATATCAAGTGTATGCTAAATTCTTTGCTAGGAAGTGATGGTTAAAAGTAATGAGGACATAGCCCATCCCTCCATAGGATTTACAGCTGAGTAGAGAAAGATTACGGTGGATACTGTATAGAAATGTAGTTATGTCTCTCATAATGTTATTTTGATCAGTGGAAGGCTACAAATATAAAGCAGTAGTTTGGTAAGATTACATGAATTATTGATGCTTATCTGTCTTAGTTTTGGCAAGTAAAACTTTTGATAATTGCACAATTGTACAATGAATTGCTTAGAACCTATCCCCATTGTTAAATGATGCACAGATGTCTATGATTTAAAAATGAGGATGTGGATAAATTTGCCTGAGGGAAATTACCTTATTCTCAGATAATGAACTTCGTGTGTGTGCATGTGCATGCATGTGTGTGTATATGTACTCACGTTCATGTGCACAGTGGTCTTGAGCTTAAACTCAGGGCCTGATTTTTGATCAAGGTAGCATATTACCACTTGAGTCACAACTCCATCTCAAGATTTTTTAAAAATGTTTTTGGTACTTATTAGAGATAAGGGACACCTGACTTTCCTGTCTGGGCTGGCTTTCAACCCAGGACCTCAGCTCCCAGCCTCCTGTGTGCCATTGGTACTGGGAAACTTCAGTGTTATATGCAAAACTTCCCATTGAGAGTGTATTCAGAATCCCAGAGAAATAGCTTTGGAATTTTGGCCAGAATCTTTGCATGAAACATATATATATATATATATATATATATATATATATATATTTTTTTTTCCCTGAGCTGTATGACCAGCTATATAAAAAGGCAGGTTTTACCTAAGCACACAGCTGTTGATCTACAGAAAAGATGACTGGTTAGATTAGCATCTGCTTCTTCTGTTTTAGGCAAGGAGAATTTGTACCAGTGTGTTTGACTGGAAAAACAAAATTTTGTGCTTTGGCAGATAAAATCATCAGTTTAATGCCTTGCATGAAAATACTGATCTGGAAGTAATTTAGGGAGTTGATTTACAACTGTCTTTGAAAAGACTACCACATGTTCATGGGACTTCTCAAACATGTGAATAAGGAGCTGTCCAGCCACTTGAAATTTCTTTAATCTTACAGTTTAATCAAAGATTCCCTTGTAAAACTTCACCCTTGGGAGTTCGGGAACTCTCCTTGGAGGGCCTGAGGTCAGAAATCAATGTGCAGTTTTAATGTGATCACCACGTCTACCTCATACTTGTAAGGCAGGTTTCAGTTTATGTGCCAGGTTGAACTTAATTGTTTCAAAGCTTCAGAATTTCCAGAAAGTGAAAATCAGAAGCGGTGCAAAAATACTATCAAGAGACATAGCATGTTCTGGCATGTCTAGTGAAATGAAAAGCAATTTTCTCCAGTGATCCTGGGATATCCATCAATCAAGAGTTTCTGGGATATTAGTTCTTTGGGTTTTGTGACTAAGACTTAATAGAGCAGGGGAGGAGAGGACAAGTCCCATGGTGCACACTCAGACACACGGACAGACATGCATCTGGTTTACACAGGCAGAGAAGAAAAACTTTCAATTAGTCTAGTGTTTTCAAATCTAAAATCGGAGTTAGAGGCTCATGGTTTTTATTATGTTTTCTTACTATCCTTGTGTTTCATATATAATATTTTCTAAGAAAATGATTCTCTTACATTTCTAAACTAAAAACTCCTCCTACAGAACTTCCATTAATTAAAATAGAAAATAATCCTAAACAACATTATTTAAATATCAAATGAAAATGAAGTTGTTTAAGGAAATTTGTAGCTCTTAAGTGATCTAAAATCACTTTAGAGTTTATACAGTTGAGTTTATACAGTTGAATAATCTATTGATTATTACTACTCATTAACTCTATCAATACCTTTGGTCTGTGGGTAATGATAAGTTGCCAAGGCTTTCTTTGAAGAACTTGAAAGGTTCCTTTAATAAAATAACTAATTTTCTACTACAGCCTAAAGCTATTTGATGAATAACTAAAATGAGAGTAAAGGCTTGCCATATCTGTCTTCATGTCATTTTTGTCCCCTTTGCTACCTCAATCCTTGAGATAGACCCTACGCATATCATCTCAAAGACATTTGGTCACTTGAGCAATGTTCTCTCAAAGACAATAATACAGAATTAACTTGGTCAATAGGCCTCTGGAATAAATATGTGTCTTATACAGTGAAAGATGCTTGTGTGCCAACAGAAAACATCTTTTGAAAGCATGCACATAACGAATTGGCAGTTGCCAAACTTAGCCCAACTCACACAAAACACCAAGTGCTTGTTATTCCCATTACTGAACAAGAAGCCTACTATCCTCTAAACAATTCTAACTCCTTTTCTGTGAAGAAGGCTGAACCTTAATAAGGGATCATTGCCTGTCCTGTTTATAATGTGTAGTATGGTATTATTTTTACTTTTTCTAAGCCACAAGGTTCTGCCATCTAGAAAAATTAATTTGCAATAGGTAACCTTGATTGTCAACTTAACTGAGTAGAGACATGTCTTAAGAAATTAGTAGAATAGACCTAAGGGTGTTCCCAGAAAGGATTAGATCTGGAGGACACTAAAGCAAGTCAACAGCTTTATGCATTGGTATATGCAAATTCGAATACATTATTAGGAGGTGGTGGGGATTTGTTATGGGAAGTAGTTCCCACAGGTTACAGAAGTGAATGCCTTGCTCTCAGCCCTTCTTGTCCACTGGCTGCTTCCTGTTTACCATTAGTTGAACAGCTATACTCTCATATGCTTTTGCTCCCATGATATACTTCTTCACTATAGGCTTAGAATTAATTGAACAAGGAATATAAACTGGAATCTCTGAAAACATGAGCCCCGAAATATTTTTCCAAGTCCAAGTTGTTTAGGACAAAAAGAAAAACGAAAACACATTTCCCTGCCCAGTATCAGAGACACAGTTAAGATAAAAGATACTTACATTTTTTCCTTTTTTTAAAAACAATTCTTTACTTTTTCATTTAATTATCTTTAAGCATTTGTTCAAAGGAGTTGCCATTTAATAAATCGGCTCATGGATAAAACATATATTGATCAATGACTCACTCATCCCACCCCTACGCAGCCCTGTCTTAGTCTTTCTGCTTTTTTAGGATATACAATGAACTCTACTGCGTTCTTCCCCACTTCTCTCATTCATGTACCTTTTTCCCCTTGACCACACTCAATATCTTACAAGTACTGCTTTTTAGAGTTTTATTTTGCAAGACTTTGATTTTGAGTTTCTAAGGAATTAATTACTTGAGTTCTTATTTGAGTGGAAAAAAGTATAGATTTTGAGGAAAAGATTAGTTATTATATCAAGGAGCAAGAAAAAAAATGATGCTTAAAGACAAAGGACAATACAAGCCAACATTAGATAATAAAGTATAATTATCTGGAAAATAATTTAAGGCAGTCATAATAAAATGTTTATATTGAAGCAAATGACAAAGTAGAAAGCCCTAGGAAAGAAATAAAATTTTAGCAAGGCACTAGAAAATAGAGACTAGAATAATAGACATGCTGGAACCAAAAATAAATAAATAAAAATTTAGTGGATATGCTTAACAGCAAAATGGAAGAGGTGAGAGAAAGAATAAATTAACTGAAAGAAAGTATGCCCTGAACAGCAGAGGAAATACAGCAGAAAGTCAAGATCCCAAAGATGGCATCAGATAAAAAAAACACATATTGGACTAAAATACCTAATGAGTAAAGACATTCCAAATTCTGCAATATGTATAAATGCATGGATTCAAGAAGTTGAATAAAACACAAGACTGCAAATCTGCAGCCAGTTAAGGAAATCAATATGACAATTCTTTAAAAACATAAAACTACCCTTTGATCTAGTGATAATATTCTTGGGCAATGGAAACATCTGAGTTTCCACAACTGATGAATATATCAAAATCATGTAAATATATGTACACACACATGCATACACATAGAGACATATGTATACTCATATATATGTACATATATATGGATTTGTGTATCTATGTTATATATAGATATATAATACATAATATATAGAGATGTATCTATGTATAATATATAGGTACTATATAATATGTATAACATCTATAATCTATACAGTATATAATATATAGATCATATTGTCTATATTATATATTATTACATAAATGCATATATAAGCATGAATTTCCTTCATCAGGAAGAATATTATAATAATTGCAGAAAAATGGATGATTATGGAACTAAATCATATTGAGTGAAGGCAAGTCAGGTGAGAGAAACAAAGGATGTATGTTTTCTCTCATATGTAAATCTTAGGCCAAAAATGTAAACATGTGAAAAAAAACATGCATACAGGATCATCTTCTAACACAACAAAACTAAACTTTTAAAACTTAATGTAAAGAAGAAACCTCAGAACCAACCAGAAAAATTTCCATTAGTTTTATGTGGGTCATGATACAAACAACAGTGAATATGGCACCACAATTTGGAAGCCAGGAAGAAGTTGCAGAATATATTTTGAGTGTAATATTGAAAGTTGAACAACTTGTTGTTCAGAAAAGAAATATCTTTCAAGAGTTAAGGAGAAATAAAAAACATTTTCACATGAAGAAAAGTGGAGAGATTTGCCATTGGAAGTTTTACCACAAGAAATCTAATAGAAATTATAAAACCATAGGCTGGTTAAAAGAAGTAGACACCTTTGACACCTTTGAATAAACCTTTGAATGTGCTTAGCAGCACATATTTGTGATCAAAGATGAAGTTATATGTAACAAAAGTTTACTAAAAAATAATAACACATGTACACACATTTGTGGCAGACAGAGAAAGCAATGATAGTAGGAAATTTTATAACACTAAATGCACACGTTAAGAATAATGAAAATCTAAAATCAATCATTTCTTTTCCTCTGTAGTATGGTAGAAAATGAAGAACAAAATACTTGAGGCGGGGCTGGGGATATGGCCTAGTGGCAAGAGCGCTTGCCTCATATACATGAGGCCCTGGGTTCGATTCCCCAGCACCACATACACAGAAAACGGCCAGAAGAGGCGCTGTGGCTCAAGTGGCAGAGTGCTAGCCTTGAGCAAAAAGAAGCCAGGGACAGTGCTCAGGCCCTGAGTCCAAGCACCAGGACTGGCCAAAAAAAAAAAAAAAAAAATACTTGAGGCATGCATAAGCATAAGGAATGAAAATATACAACTAAAGGGAATGAATGAAATTGAAAACAGAAAATGAATATATAAAAGAAGTTTTAAAAAGTGATTTGAACAATACTGGTTGATACTGTTTTAAGAAAGGAAGGAGGCATGAAGAAAATGAATTTGATTGAGGTATGTTGTATAATGTGTATGTAAATACCACAAAGAAAGCCCTTGTACAACTGGGCTAATGAGAATATTTAAAAACCACAAACCATAATCTCCTTCAATTAAAAAAAAAAAAAAAAAGATGTTGGTCCTTGAAGACATCAATAAAATTGAGAAACTTTTAACAAGACTGACTCAAGGAAAAGAGGGCTGGATCAAATAAGCAAGTCAGAAAGGTACATTGGCCAGAAAGGTCACCAAATAGACAAAAAGGGTTACTGAAAAATGACATACATAAATGTGACATTTCCCCAAAGCTGAAAACTACCTTAACCCAAGCAGTACAAAATAAACTCTCAAAATAAACACTACAAACCTGTTTTTCTTCTCTTTCACACGTACTCTCTGTTTCTCTCTCTCTCTCTCTGTGTCTGTGTCTCTGTGTCTGTCTCTCTGTCTCTCTCTGTCTCTGTCTCTCTGTCTCTGTCTGTCTGTATCTCTGTCTCTGTCTCTGTCTCTGTCTCTGTCTCTCTGTCTCTGTCTCTGTCTCTCTGTCTCTGTCTCTGTCTCTGTCTCTCTCTCTCTCTCTCTCTCTCTCTCTCTCTCTCTCTCTCTCTCTTTTTCAGTGGCACTGGAAATTGAATTCAGGGCTTCTACCTTATGTGTCCATAAGATCTCTTTTATGTAACAGGAAAAGTAACATTTTCCAATTCATTGTATGAAACTTAGTGTCATAACAAAACCAGATAACAACACAAAGTAGGAACACTAAAAGACAATATTAAACACTTCTCTGAACAGAAAAGTCTATTTTTCAAAAATGTCGGCCCGTCCTGTGGCCTGCACTGAGGGTCTCACAACCCCCTTGGCTTTCATGTTCAAGAGTAGTAGTACTCTACCCCTTGAGCAACAGCTCCACTTCTTGCTTTGGGCTTAATTAACTTCAAACTAACCACAACATCTCATATAGAGATTAAATCAAAATGAGTTATATGTTATGGGGTTCGGGGATGGGATTCCACATCCCTCCAGAGTCCACCACACAGAGGCCGTCTCATGAAAGATCTTTATTGGGGGAAGGATAAGCTGATGGGCCAGGGACGCAGCACAGACTCAGGAGCCATAACTGCGACCCTGATCGGTTTTCAGGCTGGGCTTATAAAGGAGAAAACCACAACGCAGGTGGTCAAGCAGACTACACAATCTGAGTACAGGAAGCGGTGACTATCCAAACAGTCTGGGTAGTTTCGACATTTCTTGGAATCTGAAGTGCTTACGAAAACTGGCTGTTTTCCAACATTGATGCAATCACTGGAGATACTATTTGAGAAACAAGCTAGTCTGTTGTTTTCAATTCTCAAGGGCTGGTAAGTTCTCAGTAAATTTAAGATGGAGTAAGACTTACTCTCCTCTACGCTCACCCCTAACATTATAGACTTCAGTGTAAGTAATTTTAGGGCTTTGGGTAGGCTAAGCGATATAACATTTGACATCTACTCCTTGTACAGAGTAGAAGAATATAGTTTGAAGTTATTCAGCATGTTAGTATGGAAAGCACACAAAGAATTTTCAGGTCCCAGTAAGTATAAACAGAAATTGTTCAAAAGACAACTTGTGAAATTTCACCATATGATATCCAGAGGATACACTATGTCGAGTAAGCTCATAAAATTGTGTTCAGCATCACTAGTCATTAGAGAAACGCAAATTAAAGTCACAGTGGGATATTGCTATACACCCATCAGAATGGCTAGAATAAAACAGAATGATCTACTCTATAGTGATAATTTACTTTCCTCTCAGCTTTTGGATGTACTTTCTATGGGTTTCTCTTTGATGGCATGATTTCTTTCATCTATTCTCTAAATGGTGAGAATTCAACTGTCATTAGTGCATACCCAGCAGTAGGAAAGCAGTAGCCTGGCAGTGAGCTGTGGTTCAGTCTCCAGTCTTGGGACATGGGGACACGATGGCTCTGCTCTATAGAGGATCAAGCATCTTTGTTGACAAACACATGGACAGTCTGTTTTCTCAGCTAACCAGCCTTAGTCCTCTGTAAATTTGTAAAGACAGGTGAATCAGGAAAAATGAAGACACACAGAGATGAAGTTTTACAAATGTGAGGAGAATGATTTTCCCTTTGTAATAGGATTTTATTGATGTTGGAAATGCCTGGAGTTATTGAAATGTTGCACAGGAATAAGAAAACAAACTTGAAAGGTGCTCAGCAAGGTATGATTATTACTTCTGTAGAACAGTGTGCTACGGAGAGAGGAAGCCAAACAAGCAAGCCTGCTGAGAGGACAATCTACCCAGGTTATATCCCTAATGTGTTACTCCCTCCCCCCTCCCCATTTTTTTTCTCATTAGCCAGGACTAGGTTCACAATATTTTGCAAGTAGTTAATTTGAAAGGATTAAATTTATTTTAGAAATCAATTTAAACCCAGACACCTGGCCAAAACTTGTTAGAAAAACAATTTATTTTTACTTACTGGCATTTTATCCTTTGAGCCATGGCTCCAACCTCTAGATTGATTCTTATAACAGGATGTGGGTAACCTAAAATAGCTTCTTTATAAGTTGGTGACTATCCTTAAAAGGACAGTGCTTATATCAGGTTTCTTTACAGAAAATATTCTAACTTCTACACTGGCTAGAAAGAGAATAAATTTCATGAAAATGTTCTTCCTAGCCAGAGATCTGCCCATTTGACTCTTATTGTTATTTATTTTTTATTTTAGATAGTAGGACAAAGGAGTTTTGATTAAAAAATTATAGTATGAGCACAATACATTTTGATTGACTCATCATTTTCAGCGTCTACCCCAATCTTTTCTCTCAATTATAGAGTTGTATGTTATATATGAATTGGATATAATGACTATTTGTCCTACTCTTTCCATCCATTTCTAACTTTTATAAAGAAGTTATGAATGGATTGTGGTGACCTTGGATGGAAAGGAGCACTAGAAGATGGAGTGGAGACATGTGAGAGGATGGTGATGGTAACTACATGCTCTGAGCTTAACAAACGTTGCTGTAGGCTAGAAGCTATATCGGCAGCCAGCAGACACTGGGAAAATTAAAACAGCAGTAGCAATTCCACTTCTTTTCTCCAGTATTAATCATCAACCCTACTAGCCTATATTGCAGACAGGGAGGCTCAGCATTCTCATCAGCATGCTCTGTGTCCTATGGAGATCTGGAACCAGGAGAAAGGGCAAGCCAATATTAGATAGTCAGGATTTGTACATAAGGTGGCCCTTTGCCATCTGGGTGGAGGAATTGGTTTTGAATGCAACAGTTTGATTTCTAGCATCTTGTTTCCCCTACCTGTCCCGATTTAACCTGTACTTCTTGAGGATTCATGGTTGCCTTCTGTTCGCAGCTCTTCTTCCCCATCTCTGGTTGAACTTTTCCCTGACAACCAAGGATGAAAGTAGTGTATGTGTATGTATATTGTGTGTTTGCAATGCATATATCTACTCACAAGAGTCTGCTAGTCAGCTGGCTTCATTCACATTAACAACATAAAATGTGGTGAGCTTACTTTGACCCATATGTTTTGGATGGACCTGAGTCCTGTTTTACATTGCATATAGGGTTTCAAAAGTCAAATACTAGCACACTTTTGAGTTTTTTGTTGCTTTAATTCACTTGGTGCTTACAACAGGATGATGTAAACAGGATAAGCATTTGATCCATGTTCCTGGATGATGCTGAATTGGCATTAACTGGCAGCCTTTTACTCAATACTCAGGGCTCTCTTCATTGCTCTTGGCTGTTAGCTGTAGCCTGTTTAGGTTGCTCCTCCTCCTTGCCAAGCCTCAAGGACAGTCCTCTTAGGCTTAGAATATATGTAGTGTTGACTCTGGTGTGCATCTGTAGATGCTACAGTGAACCAATAACAACTCATTAAACTAACTTATTCTAAAACGTATTATTGTTCCTGGCAGGGTACCATGTTTTGTTGTTATTTTCTTTTTTAGTCTTTTTTTTATAAGGAAAATTGTGCATCATAAAAACGGACTTGTTAATAACAAATCAGATAAAACTAAAGTGAGAACTTACTTAATGCTAAAACTCTATTGAGATAGTCCTGCATGTTTTGGAAATGTGATACTTTATTGGCACTCTTGAAAAGCTGCCCTCAATATGACTATGAGCTCTGTGACTCCTGATTGACTAGAGCCAGATGAATGTCCCTTTGGGTTGGGACATAGCCATCCAAAAGAAGGGGTAAGCAGTTTCACCTTGCTTTTACCCAGGCTTCACCACTTTCTTACTGTATAACTTCGTTGATGGTGATTCACTTTGCTTGAGTTTCTGTGTCTGTAATGTAGGGTTTTGTATAATAGCTTATAAGATTTAAGAGAACTTAGGAAATACTGTTTTTAGAAGAATACCAACATGCTCAATTAGCATTACCTATATAGTATTATTTGTTTTTTAATGACTGACTGAAAAATATTTTTTGTGCCATTACTGGCCTTGAATTCAGCCTTGCACGCTTGCTGGCTTTTTTTTTCTCTCTCAAAGCTGGTGCTTGACCATTTGAATCACACCTCTGCTTTCAACTTTTTTTTCCTGTTTGGAAATAAGAGTCTCTTGAATTTGTTTGCCTATACTGGCTCTGAAGCATTATTCTTATGCCTCAGCCCACTATGTAGTTAGGGATTATAAGCAAGAGTTATCAGCTTGGAAAATAAATTTTTGAGTTAAAAACTTTGTAAACTTCTGAGAGTATTCAAATTAGGAGGAATAATTTTCAAGCTTTTGTTGAAATAATTAAAAATATTAAGAAATGTAACAGATACCAAGTTAATGAACAATACTTTAGAATCCAGATTTGCAATCACAGTTTTGTACAGAGAACAGTAGGTATGAGCTCAACCAAGATTACCTTGTTCCATTCTGTCTGTATGTTCTTAGCTACTTACACAAAGTCTTTGAGCTTTAGAAAACCGAATAATACCTCCTCCTCTCTGTTAACAGTAATGCCTCAAGAATCAATTCAAGAAATGGCTGTGTGAGTGTCATATCACTAAGAGTGTCATTTATTGTGATTCTTGTTTAGATAAAGCTGAAGAGAAAGACAGTCATCTAGTGATAGATCTATTTTGAATGCAAAAAGGGGCAAAATTTTTGCTGTGTAATGTATACTGTGGAGATTCTATTTTCTATACTGTCTGAGAACTCAGATTTCCCTAATGGCTCACCGAAGTAGACTCATTTCCTGAGTTAAAGGAGGACTTTTGTATTAAGACCAATGTGTTTACTGGTTTTAATATACAAGATAGAGAGTATAATCATTCCGAATGCTATTTCTGCTTTTGATTCTTTCTTTGGATGTGAGAACAAGTGACAGAAAAAAATCTAGCAGTCTGTGGTTATGGTAACCCTTGTTCTCTCAGTTCCTTTTTTCTTTCATCCTTTCTCACTTTCCTCCCTTCCACTTGTTTTTCCTTGGTGACTCCCTCCCTTCTGCCCTTCTGTCTTCCCTCCTTTTATTTTCATTTTCCTCCTTCCCTCCCTCCCTCCCTCCCTCCCTTCCTTTCTTACCTCCTTGTAAGGTTTTTTAATAGGTACTGTGAAATGGATTGGCAATGCTTATTCAATTTTGAGACTTTCCAGATAGTTAATGTTTTTAATATTGCCATTGAATAAACAGTTCTTTATTAATTGCCTGATGAACAGTTGCTCTGCTTAGCACTGAAGGAGGTAAAATGAAAGTATTGAATATCTTCTTGTCTTCCAGAACCAGGTACAACTAACAATAGAGAATATTCTCATAGTATTTATGGAATGTTTTTATAGATAGCAGATCATTTTAAATATTCATTATTTCATGACATCATTTATTATTTAATGTTCACTAATTAGCATCACAGCATTACCTTAATAATGATATTTTTTCGATGAGTTAGTGAATTGACTCTGGGAAGAAAGATCTTTAATAACTAATGACACCATTAATGGCTCAGGTGAAAGTTGGAGCACAGACTATGAGGAAGCCTTGAGAGGAGGGGGCCTGGCTTGTTGATGGGGAGGCTCTAGTATGAAACCAATTCAAGACAATTTGTACTGAAATGAATAGGGCCAGGTTACACTGGAGAAAAAAAGGAAAAAATCTTGTTCACAACTTAGGAAGAGAGAGAGAAAGAGACCATTTATAACATGTGAAGTAGAGAAGGCAAACTGGTGCCTTTGGAGTGAAGACAACAACAGGAAAGAGATACAACATAAAGCTGGTGAAATAGCCAAGAAGTTCATGAAGAGCATTGCCTGTTGTATAAAATACTGTAGATTTTACCTTAAGGTCATTTAGCATCCATGGAAAGCTTTTGAATGTAGAAATGACATGATTTTGAAAAATCCTTTTGGCTGTAGAATGCTGTATAGTCTAATGCCAGGTATGATTATCAACTTAGCAGGGTCTTGTTTGGGGTAACATATGACCCTTATGCTCAGGATATAGAGTGAAGTAACAAGAAGAATTGTTAAAGTCTCCAATTTATACTAGAAAACCAAGGTATAAATAGAAGAAATAGCTTGTTTAGAGTCATAAAAAGAAGTCACATCAATACAATGCTGCTGCCAAGGAATAGAGTGCAATGGGAAAAACAAAACAATCTATAGCACTTGCATCTCTTGCTAGGTGACAGCTCCTAAATCAGTCGGATTTGTGAAGCAGGGTCTTCATGTAGCCTTTGCATTGCTCAACTTTAGTCCACATGGAGGGTGTACTGGATGTTTTAGGTGAACCTCTTAACATGGCTCTAGAAAACTAGTGAAAATTGACTTCCAGGGGCAAAATCATAAAGCTTTGAGAATATGATATAAGAGATGAGGATACGCAAATATTTGTAAGCCAGATTCAAAAGTGTCATAACTGAGCAAACTGTCCTGAGTCACTTGAAGTTAGAAGTTAGAAGGCAAGTATGAACATGAGACATGCTCATTAAGTATTTCTCTTGATCTCCTGGCTCTGGTTAATTTTCAAAGGGCAGGCACAAAGTGGCTCCATTTAGGATGTGACATCATCTCTTATTCCTCTCCATGGTCCTTCATTGGCAGGACTGGCTTTGTCCTAGTGGTCTAGGTGCTAATGGCTGGGATGGTTTGACCAGTTGACATTTTTGTTCATTGGGTTGGGTGCTGTCCCTGAGCTCTTTCACTCAAGGGTAGTGCTCTACCATTTGAGCCATGGCTCCATTTCTGGAATTTGAGTGGTTAGTTGGAGATGAGAGTCTCAGAGATACCTTTCTTCCAAGGCTGGCTTCGAACTGTGATCCTCAGATCAAATGAGCTTTTCGCCTTTTACTTCCAATTAAAGAAAGAAGATCAAATCAAAATGTAGTTAACAAGGGCACACCTGGAACTTGTCAACAATAAATACTGCAAGAGTAATCTTTCCCTCTGAGGGTCTGACTGGATACTGCAGAGGATAAAATCTGTAATCACAAAACTATTACTGAGTTTTAAACAGCAACTGATTAAATGATTTTGATAATTTTTAATTAAATATAACACTTTAGGATACTAATTAAGATTGAAAACCATTGTCAGCTCTGTATGCAAGGTGGATTATATTCTTGGCAAACACATTAGATAGTGAAAAATAGCATTTGTGTTAAAAAGTGTTCATTTGAAAGACCTTGACATAAACAAATACTTAAGTGAAATTGACAGTCTGAATTTTCCTTTTTCCCCACTTCATATCAAACACTTAGGACAATTCTTATTTCCAAAATTCTTTTTATTCAGAGGAAGCCATTTTTAATTCCCTCCTCAAAGCCACTCTATTAACTTCCTTTTTTGCTTTATACACCCTTTGCTCTAATTTGCTTTCAAAATAACCCTTAGAAAACCTCTTTAACCAAAAAGTTGGATAAGAAATGTACACACTGCCTTACATGTGAAACTGTAACCCCTCTTTACATCACTTTGACACTGAAGAAATGAATTTTTGAAAAGAAAACCTCTTTAATACAATGTAACAATCTTTTGAAACATTTGGAAACACACAAATCTGATAACCTTTTTTGAGTTTAAGTTTAAACCTGCCCAGGTTTTCTTTTGGCCTGTGGAGCCAGTTAAGTAGTTACAATTGAAGCTAAAAAGCAAATAATTTTAGGAAATATCAGTACCAAAAATATCAAAATGTAAGACAGAAGCACGTTGATTTTGTAGGGAAGACTTTTTTATATTATGATCATAGATTTTATGCATTAAAATGAGTTTGTTTTGAACATGTTCACACTCACACTTACACACTTATGCACGAGCTTTAAGGCTTAAGGTTTTAAAACATGAAATCAGCTATAAATGTTTTGGAATTCCAGTAGCAGTATTCATTTTTGACCGTTTTTATGATAGAACCACGTGTTCAATGCTAGGGGGAAAAAAGGCAACACCAAAGAAAATGCAAGGCAAAACTCAAAACACAAATTTTTTGACAGAATTTCTTACAGATAACCAAGATCTAGGTAGCCAAGAACAGATTATGTTTAGACACCTTTGCTAGCAAAGCACATTAAATGGGTGGACCTCAGTTTCCTGGGCCTGGGAAGAGAGGTGGAAACTTCGTTAGCAAGGCACATCAGAATATGAATTGATCATTGCATGCCTTTGAAATGGGTAGAGAAGTAGTAAGCTTGGTGGAGAGTTGGGTGAGGCTAGACCCTTATTCTACAACATAGCCAAGATGGCGAATTTCTGAACAAGTCATGAAGGTAAGAAAACTTGGCAGAGCTTTAATGAGTAACAAGCAAACCGACAAACAAGCAGAGATAAAGGGGCACATTATAACAATGTGTGGGTACTATCCAGGAACAAACAAAGAGAGAAAAAGAGAGAGAGAGAGAGGGAATTGTAAGACAAGCAAAGTCACCTTTTTAGAAGAGATGGCTGGGAGGCTGAGGTGAAGGTTGAGAGAGGGAGTTTGCTTAGAGAGACAGAAGACAGGCAACAAAAACCTGAACATATGGAAACACTGACCATTTACCATTGCCTCCTTGGAAGAAATTGTCTAAATCTCACAATATTGTGGGGTCAAAGGTACTATATTTAGGTCAGTGATTATAATTATCCAATTGGTTAAAAAAGTGTCAAAACTACAAAGAAAAAGTAGTCCAACTAGATTATGTTGAAATTAAGACTTGATGTTTAACAGGAGATATGATTAATTAATGAAAATATAAACAATAGAGTATAGTGCAAAAAGATATATACAACCAGAAGGTAAATCAGTAATGAGCTCTCTGACTCAGGATATGTGGGAAGAGCTTGCAAGTCAATAAGGAAAAAAATACAAAACACAAAACAGGAAGATTGATGCCATGCTCACTGATTTCGTTTTCTACAATGCCTGGCTATACAAATATCTGTTTGAATACTGATGGACATTTAGATACTTTGCATCATTTGGCTATTAATATACCTATTAGTATTCTACTCTATATTTCTGGATGAATAGATAGATATTATCTTGAGTAGAACTTCAAAAAGAGAAGGTTACCAGACATATATTAAATTTTCACTTCATATTAAAACTGAAATGACCCACAACATCATTTATTAGTGAAGATTTAGTACAAAGTGTCATGATCCCATGAGAATTTAAATAAAATTCTGGTTTGAGAGAGTAACCTTATATTATTTCCTGAAGTTGAGTGTCCACCTCGTTTTGGATGGCACAAAGCAAAACTGGAGTAATAGAAATATCTTGTCTTTATATAGTTGATGTTTAAAAAGATATTCATTCTATCTTAGTTTCTGATATATTCATATTTTATGTACTTTATTAATATAAATATTAACTAATAATTTTAGTAATATAATCTATTATATTTAAGTATATAATAAGAACGCTTCACAGTGTGTCTTGTATTTGAGTTTATAGATTATATTTAACTTCTAATTTATGAACAGATGAGCTGGCTAGCTGGATCAGAAATTTCACAACTCTACCATTTGCTGGTGCCTTATGCTTGTAATCCTCGATACTTAGGAAGCTCAGATCTAAGCATCACAGTTTGAAGCCAGCTGAGCAGGAAAGTCCTTGAGACTCTTATCTCCAATTAACCGTCAAAAAGCTGGAAACAGAGCTGTGGCCCAAATGATGGAGTACAAACCCTGAGCATAAAATGTAAGACATAGTTCCCAGGCCCTGAGTTCAATTCCCAGTACCAGCATGAAAGAAAGAAAGGGAGGGAGGAAGGAAGGAAAGAAGGAAGGAAGGAAGGAAGGAAGGAGAGAGAAAGAAAGACATTTTGTGAGCAAAGGGTCAAAGGAAAAAAGAGAAAGAAGAACTCTCGCAGGTGAAGCTTATTATATACCAAGCTTTCCATTTGTAATAATAAATGAAAGAAAATATACTAGCAATATTTTCTAGGACTTAATAGAAATTATGTATTTCCTTTCCTATTCTTCCTGGCTAACCTCAGAAGATGTCATTTAATTATGTGTATAATATATTAGTTCAATAAGAAACTAAAATGATGGTTATTGCTTTTTGTTTGAGGTCAAATTTTCTTAGAACTGAGTTCTATAAATTGACAGTGTTGATAGGGAATTTGATAGTGGACAACTGACATTTAGGGGTCTAAATGATATCTGTATATTTTCCTAATGCTAAAACTCCAGGATTACTTATTAGAATAGAAATAGTAGGAAGTGAGATAGAGATATCTCTATCTACCTACCTATCTATCATGTACTAGATACATATTTTAGTCAGTTTTCAGGATTAACTCCTCAAAACAAAAATCGACCGTTACATCGAATTTATCTCACAAGACATATACAACAGCGTAATTGTGCAGAAAAACAAAGTTCCTAATTAAAACTTAGGTAATTTGCTTTACACAAAATGAATTCTACTTTTTTCAAGGGATTCACCCATTAGTGGAACAGCACCACTTCTGACTTCATCCAAGTATTCCAAGGAATACTTGGAATCCTCCAGCTGACCCGTCTGAGGATATGAGTTCGGCTTGCAGACAATATTTGGAATGCCTGATGGGGAGAGGCTTCCTGGGACTGAAAAGCTTTAGTGAGTGTTGACTTAATTTCCTTAATTCCCAACTCCTGTGGGCAGGAATGCGCGCACGTGTCCTGGGGCACACATCTCCAGCGGACTCAATCCCCTGTGATAGTGGGAGATGGTGGCTCCAGGAAGCAGGCCTTCAGAACCTGACTGAATTATTTCCTTTATGGAGGTTTCCCCAGAAGAGCAAGCCGTCTCTGGCTTATTTTCTACTCAGATACTTTTTCCAGACAGCTGAAATCTTCACTTTTGTTTCATATGAGGCTCTTTAATGGGGTGATACTCAGTATCCCTGAACTGGGAGCACCCCACTCTATCTCTGGGCAAATATAGGATAGAGACCTGGTGGATTCTATTGCTTTCCAACAAACCAGAAGTGGGGGAACATCTGAACACAAAGTGCAAATCCCAAGAACCTCTCAGCTTTCATCCACTCACTTGACTTACACAGGAGCTGGGGAGCAAAAGATGACATCTGCCCCTTCACTTCCACAGGGCCATGATTCTGAGATTCCAGAGAGTTCTCTGAAGTTTTGCCAGATTCTGTTGTAGGAAAAGCAATCATCTTGCTCCTTATGTCAACTTTTGTGGAAGGTGGTTTTATTACTGGCTTTGTCACATGACTAATGGGAGATTGAGGTTCTGATGAGGGAGAAGAATCCCGAATGTGCTAGAAGCCAAAGGAGGCTCAAGTTCTTCTTGAGTCAAATCTTGAATTTGAACTTCGACGAGTTTCTGCTGTCCATTGTTACAGTGGATATAGATCAAACAATGCCATGGGAACACAGACTGTTTTCTGGATAAGGAAGAATTAGGATTCACAAGAATTGTAGTTTATTCTCGGATGCAATAAATCCATGTTGTGTGTGACTGTCAGGCAATGAGCTGGCCTGGAGGGTTCAAATTTCAGCAACCTGGCAGAATTAATCACAATCTGGAAATTTTCACTTGCTGCCATATTACAGGAAGAAGCTTCCAGAATCAAGTGTTTGGATGGATTGGTCCACGCTTCTTCCGAGGCTGCTGTGTCTGGAGGTGAATGGGCAGCCTGGATACCTGCAACTGCTAGATATCCCAGAGAGATTGCGCTGAGTTTGCCAGAGGGCCCTCATTCATTGTGGAGTCCAAGCTCGCTTTGAGAGAAAGCTCAACAAGTTCTCGATTAGGAACATGATCTCTGAATTCTCCAGTTACTAGAAGGGTGATTTTGCCCATTGGTTATTTGTGATGAGCTTCAATATCATCTCTTCTATATTAATTTTAGTAATGCTGTTTCACAATAAAGTGTTCATTAAAAAGTTATAATGTCTTACATTATTACATAGTAAACTAGAGGTTGGAAATCATGTCTTTTGTTTAGGTTTCCAAAACTCTGCCCATGACAGAGTCTTGATAATTGTACATGCAATCGAGTATAGTCCAGATGAATAGTGAATTCTACTAGTTTATTTCAGGAAAAAACAATTATTTTATTAAATGTGATTCTGATTATAGATTTACTATGAAGGACTTTGTACTTCAGTTATATGGTTGAGACAAAACAGAAAAACAAGGAATAGATAATGTGATTGGGCTTAGGTCAAATAAATTTAAATAAGCAAACATTTGGGAAATCCATATATTTTAATTGGTTGTTAGGCACTGAAATCAAAACATTTTAATTGTTAACCACTGATAGATTTAATTAATGCATGCAATCATAACGAAAATAAGGGCAACTATGCAATTGATGACAGGATTGATGTATTGTTATGAATGATTTTTGTTTGCTTGGAATGTTTTACCTCGGAGCTGACTACCAATTCAGTCATATGCAATACAATGTTTTTAACTTTCTTCCCATTTGTTTTAATATTAATTAGGTTGAAAACCAAGCTCATATTATTTAAGATTAATTTTAAAATGTTACAAATAGTATTTGTTAAGAAGCCTTTTCATATCACCTTTTATATACAACATACAGTGTTAGATGATAGTGCTTTAATCTAAGTCCATCTGGTAAATCCAAAATATCCCCCTGGGCATTATTGAAAAATAAGAAAAGAAAAACAATCAGTCAAAACTCTTATTGGGATAATTAAAATTTATGAGCTTTCTTCCTTTCTCAGGCACTTGTAACACATCAATATTTCTGAAAAATATTCCTAAGAGCCAATCACATTCCAAATATTAAAACCTAGAGGTTGTGCATGCATTCCTACAGCTGCATTATAATGAAGGTGCACAGTCTCATTAAGTGCAATTATTGAAGACATTTCATATACATGAAATCAAACTGTTGGGAAAAAAATGACAAAGGTGGAATATTTAACCTACCAAAAAGAAGGTCTGATTTCAACATATTTTCAAATTTTGTCCTGTTCATACATAACTACTATTTACTTCCCACATATTTAACATATTAAGCAACGCTGGGTAATTCTTTAAAAAAGAAAGAAAGCTTTAGTAGAAGAGCTTTGTCTGGCAGTACCTACCTACACACTGGGATACTCTTAGGCTCTCCATATACTACTAATAAAGTGCATATCATTATTATTATTATCATTAATATGTGAATATGTATTATTGTATTATTCTTGATTTGTTATGTACAAAGAGATTTCATGATATTACCATATGTGTATACATATCATATTTGACTAGATATGTCTCATATTACCTTTTTTCCCCCAGTCCTAGGGCTTGAACTCAGGGCCTGGCCACTGTCCATGAGCCTTTTCACTCAAGGCTAGAAATCTACTACTTTGACCTATAGCTCTACTGCTGGTTTTCTGGTGGTTAATTGGAGATAACGGTCTCATGGACAGTCCTGCTCAGTCTGGCTTTACCATGATCCTCAGATCTCAGCCTCCTGATTAAGCTATGACTACAGGGCATGAGCCTCTGGAACCTAGCTTATATTATTCTTTACTTATTCCTATATGCCAGGATTTTAGAATTTTAGTGGGTTTCACTGTGACATATTTTATTCTTATTTTTTAACTTGATGAAATTATAAGTACTTCCCCAATTTGTTTTTTTTAAGCATTAATAAATGTCTATACCTAAATCAGTTAGGCTAAACTGATCTGCTTTTAATGCAGTTCTTATTGCTATTGTAAAGGTGATGTACAGAGGAATTACAGATATGTAAGTCAGATAAAGAATGCACTTCGTTTCTAACAGTGTCACTCTCTTTGTTATCTCTCAGTTTTTTGTTGTATAGTTCATTTTCAACAGTGTGTAATGAGTACCACTGCTGCATTTGTTCAGCCTTTGTCCCTTCATTTCTGTGCTTTTCTCGCCTACACCAAGAGAAAAAACAAGACAAAAGGAAAAGCAAACAAAACAGCTTGATAATCACAAAGGAATATACTGAAGCAAATTATATGTTTCCTCTTCCCCCCCCCCCTTTTGTTATTTGTAAGGAGTTCTACAAAACAAAGTGGTTTCAACTCAACAGGTTTATAAGCACAATGCATCTTGATCAGTTTTGGCCTTTTCATCACTTTCCTTATCTGTTCAGCCAGATCCATCTCCTCATGTTACTTAGTTCCATTTTCATACAGGAATACTGAACATTGAATTATGACTATGTTTTCCCACCCACGTTAGGCTCCAATTTGAAGTAGCCTTAATCTTATAATTCACAACTCATATTTGGAAGTCATTTTTTTATATCCTATAACATTTTGAATAGTGCCTTGCACAGAGCTGTATATAACCAAAATATTTTTATAAATGTTTATTAATTGTCCAAAGACGTTTCTGTGTGATGTTACCATCCATGTACATATTTGATTCAATTTCTCTGTTATTCTTTATCCCCGTCTTTCAGGATTTTACAATTTTAGTGGTTTTCATTCTGTCATTTTTGCAAAAATGTCACACTTCTGAATGTGTCAGCACATGATACCTTTAACCAATATTCATGATGGATTATTATTGCTATCACCCAGGTGGGCGTACTACCAATCAGGCTTTCCCTATTTTTTTTCCTAAGAAGCTTGAATTTTCCCTGTTGTTTCTTTGAAACATCTGTGATTCATGTGAAGTAATTCAAACCACAATTTAAAAAGTACCAGAAAAGACTGCTTGGATGGAGGGGCTTGTTTTTGTTTTCTTTATGGCTTACACAAAGGGTAGAATTTGATTCCTATGAGGTATATGAGCTAAGTGTCACAGGATTCAAAGTCTGCCTGTCTTCAGGGTCTAAAATTTCAGATTCTGAAAACCATTTAAAACTTTCTGACTAGGCACAATGTCTCAAGCCTGTAATTTTGGCTTTTTGAGAAGAAGGTTGAAAGAAATGTGGCTCAAAGCTACCCTGGAATTTTCCATGAGACTTTACCTTCACCAATAGCTGGCAGTAGACACACATCCTTGTTGTCTAGTTGGGCCTGGTTTGGGCCCAGTGGCATGTGGCTGGAAGTACAAGTAGGACTAACATAGCCCAGTTCAGTGGAGTCATGAAATAGGAATCTAACTTCAAAATAGACAACACAAAAAGGGTTGGTTAGGCACCCATGGCCATGCCTATAATCCTGTCTTCTCTGGAGGCTGAGATCTGAGGATTGAGGTTTGAAGCCAGACAGAGAAGTAAAGTCCATGAGCCTCTTATTTCCAATTAACCAGTAAAAAAAAAGCCAAGAAGTGAAGGTGTGGCTCAAGTTGTAGAACACAAACATTGAAGGAAAAATGCTGAGGGAGAGTGCTTAGGACCCAAGTTCAAACCTCAGTATTGGCATATAAAACACATAATAAAAGTGGTTGGAGGTGTTGCTCAAATGGTAGCGTATTTTGCCTAGGAATCATGAGGCCCAAAATTCATTCTCCTTCAACTCAAGTGTGTGAATGTGCATGTGTCTGTGTGAGAGAAGAAATCTTTGCTAAGAATGTACTTATTTTCAAGGTTATTGTAGCATATGTTGGTTACAGTCACAGTACTTTCATGGTTATAAATTCAGGCCTCTTTGTGTTCAAGGCTAGCACTCTACGACTTAAACCACAGCATCACATGGGCTTTTTCTGAGTGCTTTATTGGAGATAAGAGTCTCATGGACTTTCTTGCCCAAGCTGGTTTTGAACCACAATCCTCAAATCTCAGCCTCCTGAGTAGCTAGGATTACAGCTATGAGCCATCAGCACTTGGATGTTATTTGGCTTTTGAATACTGAAATTGTATACCTAAGTCTCCTTTCTGTGCAAGGAAAACACAGTTCCATTAGTAAGCATAACAGTGTGGTGAAAGGCAGCTGACTTATTCCATTTTGGGGTTACTTTGACAGAATATTACATGTTGAGTAGTCATAAAGAAGAAGAATCTATTTTGTCATGGTTTTGGCAGAGGAAAGGTCCCAGGTCAAGGCTGTCTGCTTCCCTGTGATAGAAAGAAAGTGAGAGAGCAAAGAAGGTAAAAGGGTCTGAACTTTCTACTTGACAAATTATCCACTACCCCCATAACTGCATTCACTTATTCACAAGGGCCAAGTCTCTACAGCCTCATCAATCTGAAGGAAAATGTCTCTTAATACTGTTACTGTAATAATGTAACTAAAACATGAGGTTTGGAGGCCACACATAGTCAACTTATAAAACAGATTTGTCTCCATTTTAAATTCACAGTTTCATAGGAGTCACCTTGGAGGGATCCTGCAGATTCCACGTGCTAAACTGCTACATTTCTTGTTGTGTTGGTAGTAAAGGCCTGGAAATGTGGACCAGGGCTTGTGGTATCCTTGCAACACTATGTTGTGTCCACAAAGACACTCCTTCCTCACAAGTAGCAGACAGGATTGATGAGGTTATTAGATTTTAGAATCTGGGTTCTTGGTTCAGTGGCTCTCATGAAGTTATTTAGCATCTACATTGAATTCCAGCAAGTAAGTGCCCACCAGGCTGTCCTGTAATAAATCCCAAGCCTTCTATACTTACCATACTTCTATACCCAATAAACTCAGTGTGAAGCCACTGCTATACATAAGTGCTGGTTTGTCCTTCGCTAACTTTGGCAGGAAAGATGAACTTCTTTTGGCTACATCAACCTGTATTCTGCAGAGATCAATGCCAGCCAACTATTCTAGCTGTCAGCTACTCTTGTGCTTGTTCTGCATTCATTAGTCAGCAATATAATATTCGAACTCTGGACTTTGACTACCCCCAATTCCTGTGTACTAACATTAGTAATGAAGTGATTTTTTTTAAAGCTCATAGTGGCACAAAAACACATTCATGTGTATTTCCTCACCAATCTGTGATAAACTATTACCCTGAATCATCACATACACAGTTTATGAAATACAATGAGTAACTGCATATCAACTTCAGCAGTATAAAATAAACTTGAATGAACTGAGAATCATTAGGATACAATCCTGTTTCCAAATAAGGTTTTTTAGGGAGAAGAACCCTGGGTAAGATTGATCATATCCTAGGCATTATGCTAAAAACTTTCATTTGCTCATTTCAACTAATTCTTACCAATGAGGAAAGTGCTGTATTTATTTCTAATTTATGAATGAACAGTCTGTGCCTTGCAGAAGTATAGTATTTTTCTCAAAGTCACACAGTAAGTAGCAATAGTTGCTAGGATTTTGGTCTTGGCATCTTTGACTGTAAAATCATCATGACTGTGATTGTGAGCTGTTGCTGTTAGTTTTCTATTTCTTTAGATTTACTCACATTCCATGATCTGGAATCAGTTTAAATCTAGCATTTGATTTCTATCCACTAAATTTCATTTTTGAGAGTTCATTTCAAACAATTGTAACTTGAAGACCATTGGAAAATGATGTAAGATCAAAGGAAATTTAATCCACTGGAGAGAAGGAAGATTCGTAGTGCTCTCATTTACACTCTCCTGAATATACATCCATAATTTCTTACTAGATTTCAAAGAAGTGTAATGTTAGGAATCTTCATCTTTACCTTCTTCTTCCTGAAATGGTATGCAAATACTATGCAAATAGATGCAGATTTATACCAAACTATTTTTCATTTCTAATATGGCAGCAAAAAAGGAAAGATGTAATATTATGCCAAGACATTTTCAAACCACATAAGAAAGCCTTGCATGAAGCCACATTGGCAGAGGATGTTGACATGAAGTTGTTTTTCTCCAACAAGAATGATCTTTAAGCCAATGAAGTCAAGCAAAGCTCAGGTAAAAGAAATCCTTCACTAAAAATTTCTAGTTGTTTTTATGTTTATTCACATACACCAGATATGACATTAAAAATTAATTGATGATGTGCTAATATTGCTTCATGAACACTTTTTACCAATTATGTTTAGGAAAAGGGAAGCTGGGCTTAACAAAACTTCCTTGCCCCTGAAAAGCTCATTTACAGTGTCATAGAGAAGCAGTTATTTTCAAAAGTAAAGAGATAATTAAAAGAACATTTCTAGTTAATTTTTTTAAACTCTGTAATAGTTAACTAAGTCTTCATGATATATGATCATATAAGGTGCTAAGTGAAATGAACTCCAAGAAATGGAAACAAGCATTTTTTTCATTTTGTTGTTATTTTCAGTGTACTATGTGAAATTATTTCTTTTCTTTCATTTTCTTTCCTATGGATTACCCCTGTTGTCATCGGATTTGAATTTGGTACTCTGGGTATTGTATATATGTTTATCTGAATTAGGGAAGGGAAGGTAAACATCAAAATGGTGAGACAAAGGACAAAGGGTAAACCAATTGCAACAGCAATACTCACAAGACAATATGCTGGGAATTAATTGTACAACCTGGGGGCATAGCAAAAGAAGGAAGGTGGGAGAAAAAAGAGGGAAGGGCAACAAGTTTGACAAGAAATGTACTCACTACCTTACATATGTAATTGTAACCCCTCTGTACATTATCTTGATAATAAAATTAAATTTAAAAAAGAAATATTCATGATGAACCAATTATATCATTCTCATGAGAAAGCATCTGTACCTGCTCAAAAGAATGTGAATCACTCAGCGCATAGAGAGTCACGTAATTAGTAGATCTCTCAGCTTTTGACTTGATAAATAGAAATGATGTTATATTGGCATATGTAGAAAGGGGATAGTTCAGATCAAAGTAAACTTGACTCCACATATTTCTGCAAGGCAAAGACTTATCACATCAAAGCATATCATTTTAAATGTCTGCCCTTGGTATAATTCAATCAATATTGGTTAATTAAGGATGATATTATTGATTCTAATTAACCAAAATGCTTACCTCATTAGTTTTCAGTTCATGTGTGTTCACAGAGACAGAGTGATTTAGTGATTGTAATCCTATCTCACTCCGTGGGTTAGGGAATGTCTATTTAAAAAATGGTGACTCTTACAGTCTGGCTCTGAATTGCCTCTGTGTTGTGATGAATGAACTATTCTACATGTATAAACACAAATTAAAGATAATACATTATATAAACATTCATCCTAAATGCGTAAACATGAGATTTTTGGAAAATTGAATTATTAAATGTTGGAATCATTCTATTACTAAAAAAAATCAATGCTATCAATGCTATACTCTCATATAGATATGAATAGATATTTTGAGGTCTAACCTTTATTATGTAAAGGGTCTTAGAATTACTTTGGGTCCAATTTGTCTATTTCAGAGTACATTGAGGAATATATTTAGATTATAAAACATGAAATCGGGGTTTTTTTAACTGACAATTAAGTTCTAATAACAAAAGCAACACAGTATTTTTATTGCTTATTTACAGGTAATATATAGAAGAGCTTCCTAAAATATTGACAATTCAGAAATGAAGGTGAGAATTAACATAGTTTAGTTAAGTATCTAGAGTGTGTATTGTGTGTAGTGGGGGTACAGATGATTGAACCTAGGGCCTCATGCTTGGTAGGAAAGTATTGCATCGTTTGAGCACACCCCAGCTGAGACAGTGCCTTCTATTTTTCTCTGAGAATGAACATTTACTCTCAATTGTTACTTAAAACTTTGTGGACATGATCTCATTTAATCTTTACTAGATTCAGTAGAGGCTAGGAATGTGGCTTAGCAGTAGAGTGCTTGACTAGCATGCATGAAGCCCTAGGTTTGATTCCTCAGCACCATATATACAGAAAAAGCCAAATGTGGTGCTTTGGTTCAAGTGGTAGAGTGCTAGCCTTGAGCAAAAAGAAGCCAGGGACAGCTCTCAGTCCTTGCATTTAAGCCCCAGGACTGGCAAAAAAAGGTACAATTAGCCTCATTGTACAAATATGAAATCTAAGCTTGAGGTTTGGAATTAAGTAAGTTGCTCTGGAAAATATTGCTGTGATATTGCAATTGAAACTACACCTCACTAACTCTAATCACCCCTTATCAATCAATTTTCTTGTAGGATACTCTCTTTAAAAGATAGCACAATAGCAATCCTGTATTTTTGCAAGTGACTAAAAAGGAGAAAAGTAAACAGAAGGAGAAGCGTCTATGAGCATGAAAGTTATTTTAACAACAGTTCTGAAACTGCACTGAAATGCCTGTTATTACCACTGAAAACTATTCTTTGTTAAGGACAAATAAGCCAGGAGCTTTTTGAGTTTGAATTTCCTTATTTTACAGGGACATAGGGAAACAGATACCATCTCTATCACCAGTCTAAGGAAGAACAACAGAGTGAGCAAAGGGATCTATTTACATTAGTACGATTCATACCTTCACAATTCAACTTAAAGCTATTTGATTTATAAAAATTTCCTATGTGAATGAATATATATATATATATATATATATATATATATATAAATCAGAGCTAATTTTTCCATTACAGAAAACTCTAGAAAATAAACATAGAGGAAAATGTGCATACAACAATTGAAAAAACAAACATCCAAACAGGCACAATGAAGTAAGAAAGAATTGTTAGGTGCTGGAGGCCGAGATCTGAGGATTGTGGTTGGAAGTCTGAGCAGTCACGAAAGTTCATGAAGCTCTTAGCTCTGAGTAACCAGAAAAACACAGATGTGTTGGTAGGGCTCAAGGGTGAGAGCATCAGCCTTAAGTGAAGAAGATGTGACAGTGAGAGGCCCAGTTTTTAAATTAATATAGAGTGCAGTGAAGTAATACATCCTTTATATCCCAGTTTTCTAAATTTTTATGGTGAGACATATGAAATATTTTCTTAGTTATCTTGAAATATATACTCTGTAAATATTGACTACAGTAGGCCTGCTGTTAAATAAATCTCAATTTAAGACTTTGAAATATTCTCAATTTTGTTCAGAAGTCCCTATTCTCAGTGTCCCTTTACTAGCTCCCCTCCTCTTAGAAACCACATTTTATTCTCTAGTTGAATGAGGCTAGCTTTTCCACAATTATGAGCTCTTGCGGAAATTCTGTTTCTGTTCAGGGTTTATGCCACTTACAGCAAGGTCCTCTAAGTTTATCTATATTGTAATACATTATGGATTTCCTCTTTTAAGAATATTGTTCCACTGAAGTTTTGCATGACTTACTATTTCTCAGTGCATGGATCGACAGATAGTTGCTTGCTTCCATTCCTTGGTTATTGTGAAACATGCTTCAGAGAATGAGTGAGTGCAGACACAATGTTGATGTGTCTATTTTCTTCCTTTGGAAATACACAGAAATGAAATTACTGGGGCAGATTGTAGTTGCTGTTATAGTTTTTTGGAGGAGCCTTGGGGACCTCTCCTGTCATGCCAATAAGCTACTCAGAAAACACCAGATGTATCATAAGCCTTAAGCAAAAGCAGCTCAGGGACAGTGCCCAGGCCCTGAGTTCAAGCCCAAGGATTGGCGCATGCGTACACACACGCACACACACACACACAAAGTGAAACAAAGTAGTGGAAATATTTCTGCTGGCTTTGAAGGGACAGCTTCTTCAAAGGCTGAGAGAATTTCTCTACTGACAATAAGAAAGCAGAGTCCGTTATAAGGCTGTAAGAAAGGTTGTGTGAAAAAGAACATGAATAAACCTTCTTAATGAAATTTCCCATAGCAAAGTCTCAAAATAAGGATATCCCTTAATTTTGGCCTCATGAAAATCTGCAGGGGAAACAGGTAACAGAGATTAGGTTCTTTACTCATAGAGACTG
Organism: Perognathus longimembris pacificus; assembly: GCF_023159225.1. Classification (NCBI taxonomy): domain Eukaryota; kingdom Metazoa; phylum Chordata; class Mammalia; order Rodentia; family Heteromyidae; genus Perognathus; species Perognathus longimembris. Next base: position 31,055,264 of record NC_063178.1, read on the forward strand.
AAATAAGAAACTCATGTTGTTTCATGCTATCTTGTGCAACAACAGAACACCAAAGAATCAGATTTTTACATTTTCACTCACTAAGTTGCCTCTAACTCTCGACTTCAGTGCGTGAGTTAGCTTTGACAGTATTCTTAGATGGCTAGTTCCTTTCATATGTCAAATTAGTCAGCAATCAGTGGATTGTTTGTCTTTAAAGTCAGAGTTTATTTGCAAAAGGAAAAGTGAGCTCACTGGGGCTTAAGGATAGGAGAGTAGGGAGGAACAAACACATTCTTTTATATTTAAACAAGTGCTCTTTTTTCTTTTAAAAAGTAACCATAATAGGCAGTAAGTATTTACAGGGTAAATTAATAAACTCATTGCTGTTTTGTTTTTTTGCCGGGCTTGCTCTACTTCCCCTCCGCTTGGGGGTCCTGGGCTTGTCCCCCCTTTCCTGTGTGGTCCTTTATCACTCTCATGTGGGAGTGATGGCCACAGGTAGCCTCGGTTAGCATGTGGTTGCAGGGTGCCCCAAACCCACCAAGGAAGACATGGATGCGTGGGTCCCTGGAAAAGCTTCAGGGGCGTTCTGGTTTATTCAAAGGAGCAGCCAATAATTTATACCCCCAAAGGTGGGCACAGGAGAGGGGCCACTGGTTGGCCACAAGGACTGTCCCTCAGGTGATGTCACGGGACTTCCTCAATGGGCGGAGACCACAGCCCCCCAAGGACTGGGTCCTGGGTACCCCCCATTAGACATGTGCTCGCCCCCAGGGGCGGGGGCTTCTCTTCCTGTTAAAGTAGGAAGGAGAGGGGATGGGCTAAAGCCAGCTGTGCCCTCTTAAAGGCGCAGCTGTCCCCAACATGCTGTTTGTTTTGATTTTTGAATATGTTTAAACAACTGTCTCAAATTTTTCAGGTCTGGCTCCTGTACTTCAATGGGATTACATGGAAGTCTTTCACCTGGCCTCTTGTCAAGGGCTGTTACAATGAGCTTCCTGCAATACAAATGTGTGTGTATGTGTGTGTTGCATGCTGTGGCTGAACACCCTTGTGGTCCTCATAGTCAAATAATTTACTATACATCAAAAGCTTTGGAGAAGGTGGCTCTGGACCATCTTTCTAAATTTACCTACTTCTAAGTGATTTAACTTGTTTAGTTCCCCTAACCTAGTTTTGATTCCAAGTCATTACAGTCCCACATTCTGCAATGCTGATTGACATATTTGTCCTCATGCTTTAACATGTCAGTCTAATATCACCACTCTTAAGAATGCCTTCCTGCCTAGATTCAGCTTTATGTTTTCCCCTCTCACTGATGAGAATGTAGGGTGTTTCTAAATCAGTGGTTATGCCCAAGTACTTTCAAAAGAAAATAAACCTTGCCTGGCAGAGAACATTCATAAAAGGACATTCAGCCAAGCTGGGTTTGTTCAGGCCTCCTGGCCAATCAGGCCAAACCCTAGAGACCTAGGTTCTATCCCTACTCACAAAATCTCAGGTGCCTACACAACAACTGCTTCCTCATTTTCTTCCTCTCCTTTTGGACAGGTTCCTACAGCTCATCCAGAAGAACGTGTAGGCAGAGGAGCAGGTCTGAGGAGGGCATATGGAGTGTGGCATAGCGTAATAGTTCTTTGACACTGTCTCTCTTCTTGCGAGCATGGAAATCAGCAGGGTAGAAGTCCATCCATATGGTGAAGATGGAACAAAGGGTGCTATGAGCAGATTGATGACAAGAAGAGTGAGAGACCACCCTCCTCATCCTGAATCCCCCATCAAAGTTCCTTTCTGGCAGGACTTCTATATGCAGACTTGCATGTTGGGAAGAGAAAAGAGACTCCTGAGAGCAGGTTGATTATCACAACCTACTTCTAGAAGCTTCTGGAAGACAATTCTCCAAAACTCTCACTGTGATAGGCAATGAGTATATTGTTTCCCTACAAGATCCGACTTTCTGTACACAGCCTTCACTGTCATTGGTGAGTCCACCAGCCCTCCCACAGCTGTGTCTTCTGCTATCCACTGAAGTCTAGGGTCTCAACCTCATGGTGGAAATCACAAGTCATGTGCAAAGAAGAAAGTTGTCCTTTTATTTAGAAGCCTCCCATTTCCCATTTCTAGGGGAGTACTTCTTTTTGTGCCAAAGCCCACTTCTTCACTTGTTCATCTTCCTCATAGTTACGATGGAGAAAACATGTCAGGGCACAGAAGAGACCCTCAGCCACAGTATCCACCAGTGAGAATAAGGGAAGGCAGGCAGGTGTGGTTACTCAGGACTCAGCCTAGCGGTGGCACCACAGGGAATCCTGAAGGCCACATGAGGTGGGAATGGGTTTCCTAAGCCCCAGAAATGGCACCCACAACTCCCCACTTCACAAGAAGAGGAGCAGGTTTACCACAGAGTCCTAGTGGCCCCCCTGTGACAGGACCTGAGTGCGGCCTGAGCTCCCTTTCAGCCATGCCTCTCCTCAGCACCACAATGGCTGTCCACAGGTTCTGGATTTCCAGTCTGAGCATGCTTGCCAGCAGTCCTCCACTGAGCATGTCTCTCTGCTTCCCAAGGGGCCCCAGGCCTCAAGCTCTAACTCGAATGCACTAGGGTGAGAGACACTGAAATACAAAACCCAGCTTCCTGAATATCTAGTATTACAGACCTGAGCCTCAGGTGGCCAGTTTATAATCCCTGTTTATATACCTACTGTGATGATTTCATTATGTTCACTGCATAGATAGATACACAACAACACATGTATTTATTCACCTATTCATAATAATGTCATATATAGACACACAATGTGTATTCTTATAGCACATTACAGTAATAAAGTTTGCAAATTTCTCTCACATTGGTGAGTTATAAAGCCTCAAGAATTAACATTTTTCACATAAGCTAATAGAAATGAAATATTAGAGAAATGAAGAATGGCAGGGCTAGTGGGAAGAAGAAAAGTTGGTTCACACCCAGGAAACCTGCACAACCAAAACCTCTATAACCCATGTACTTTTTTCAGGAAAACTTTAGACACTTAAACAATATAATAGAACCAATATTTTCAGGCAATACCCCAAACAGCAAATAATTAAACATTTAGAATTTAAAAGTTCTAGTTACAACTTTATCTACACTTTCTGGCAAACATACAGGTAATCCTCAGCAATTTCCATTGTTAGTTTAAAAAAAAATTTTTTTTTAAAAATTCCTGAGTATATGTTTCATTCCCACTAACAATAGGGTATACCAGAATTGGTTCAGACTGGGCCCCTGTGGCTCATGCCTGTAGCCTTGTCTACTCAGGAGTCTGACATTATCTGATGACAGAAATAAGACTGAGGGGAAGCTCAAATGTTCTCAGTATGTTAAAGGCCCTTGGTCCAATCCCCAGCAGTGCACAAAGGAAAGGAAAATGGAAGAAACACATGTACAATAATTAAGAGATGTATGTGCAGTGAACATATGCAAATCTGTCTGTAAGTCTATAAACATACACATTCCCAAAACTAGAGTATTATTTTGAACGTGTGCATTTTAATCCCCCTTTTTATCCTCTCCCTACCCTGCACTTATCATCACCTCTGATTTTTCCTCAAATACTTCACTACTACCATTATTTTGCTTCTGTCCAACTGCTTTTCTTGTGGAACCCTTGATAACAATGTATAATATTCCAAAAGCTTCCAGATATGACATTATGTTAATGTTTTATTAATGATAGAGAGGAAAATATCTTGAAAAATATAATGTAAAGCTTGTAAGCTGAAGACTCATACCTTTAATCCAAGTTGTGAGTAGTCTAGAATTCAAGTAGAGCCAGGACAGAAAAGCCTGTACCAATCTTATCTGCAATTAATCATTTAACAACAATAACAACAAAACCCAAGAAATGGAGCTGTGACTTAACTATAGAGTGTCAATCTTCTACCAAAATCTACTACAAAGCTAGGAAGAATTTTAGAAGGAAAAACTGTGTGTAGACTTTTGTAGTTCTGGACTTGGGAGCATTTGGGAGCACCTGAGCCCTGAGTTCAAACCCTAGTACCTGAACAACAACAATGAAAACAGCAACTTCTAGTAATAAGAGACCTCACAATCAATAACCCAAGTTGGGATGTGTATTCATTCCAGATAATGTCAGCCCACATTCCAGGGGAAACATAACTGAACATTTTCAGAATGAATGAGGAAAGAAACACAGAACCGAAGCTAATGGTATATATATATATATATATATATATATATATATATATATAATGATATATATATAGCTAATGATATATATATATATATCTGGAATTGAATTTTAAGTACAACTTTAACACTTCTAGTAAGAAAAAAAGTTATTTTTAGGCTAAACAGGAGCTTTTTTTTCTGGCCAAGGACTTGAACTCAGTGCCTGGGTGCTGGCCATGAGCTTTGTTGCTCAAGCCCCATAATGCTTAAACCACAGCTCCACTTCCAGCTTTGGTTGTTAACTGGAGACTAGAGTCTCACAAACATTCCTGCCCAAGCTGGCTTGGGACTGTAATGTTAAGAGCTCAGCCTGAGTGTTTAGGATTACTTGGGTTGACCACTAGCACCTGGCTGGGATCATACTTCGAATATCTGCTGCCTTCTCTCTTGTTTTCTTATGCAGGTACTGGGTCATGAACTTCATGTTCTCACTTCAATTGTTGCTAATCCTGGCTGGTGCTCTGCCACTTGAGCCAGGCCCCAGTTCCTGCTTTTTGATGGTTCATTAGTGATATTATGAGTTTCTAGTATGAGGGCAGTGAACCACTAAAACCCAGCATTTCACCTGTTCAAATAAATTCATGGCCAGGAGCTAGTGTATGAGGGGAAACAATTTTTCCATTCAATTTGCTATTCAGATATAATGTATAGGTCAAGTGTTTGGGTTAAACTAATATGTAGTTTCTCATTTGTAAAATATCTATTTTTTTCCTTGGTTTAAAACTGCCGGTGACAAAATTTCATGTATTACATAAACTCATCTTTCGTGCAAGTAGTGGAAATTGAACTCAGGTCCGAGTTCCTGCTTACTTTTTATACAACTCCTGGACATGTAACTTGAGCCACACCTTTAGTTGCTGACTTAGACTTGTTCCCTGGGTAAGAGTCTTTCAGATTTCTCTACAGGTGATGCCTTGAACTCCCATCTTTAGAATAGGCCACTCTTGAAGCTAGCATGACTGGGATGGACTATAATACCTGGCATGACTTTATCTATGTCCACATCCTTATGTTGATGATGGCTTTTCCTTTTCAGTGTACATATTTTCTATCTGCTAGCTCAAATATATTCTCCCCAAAGAAGTCTCTTAATGTTATTTGAGGATAAATGTTCTTACATATTTGCACAAAGCACGATGGATGTATATACACACTTGAACTCACTGTTGGAAGGTAGTCCCACAAACCATTACAATTACTCTGGCATTTGTTGTAATTGACAGAACACCTTTCTAGAACATCTGATTTGCTATGTGCTAGAGCTTTTGTAGCCACACTCTCACCCCATTAAGACATTGCCTAGGCTCCTTGCCATTCCCCAGTGCATTTAACATTTCCCTGTATATCCACTGGGTTCTATTGCCCACCTCCAGGTTACTCTGTGATTTCCCTACTCAGGCAGGACACACATGCATCTGGAGCATAAAATGCAGGGTGAAAAAAAACCTAAAATATTTAGGATTCATGAACTGTACAATATAATATAAACATTAACATTTTATTAACTTAGAAGAATAAATACAATGAACATTTTAAAACAATCAGGGCAAAAAGGAAAACAGAGATTTTCCCAGGGATAGGGGAGGGAATCTCTAAGTCAACATGGGCCTCCAAGTTTCCTTCAGGAAGAAACTCCTGTTCAGAGTGCTCCCAGGGATCTACCTCTTCCTTAAAGTCAGCATTTCCTTCCTGACGAAAAGGGGCAGATTCAACTTTGTCAATAGGAGATTGCTTCTCCTGCTGCAGGACAGATTTGTCCAGATAATCTGTGAAGACAGATTTACTTTCCTCAGTGGAATCTAATATTTTGACCTCCCTTATGGGTTCTCCTGAGCCCAAAGTGGGCACATTTTCCAGTAGCCCCACAGGTGCTAGTTGATCCAGCAGACCAAGAGGAGTGCTGACTTCCATACATGGGAGCTGCTCTACACTGACTGTGGAAGTCACAGGAGGATATTCTAGATCATTTTCTTCTTCCTGCTGGGTACCTGCAGGTTCACCTGTGTCACAAGGGGTGACACTGGGTGGTACTGGGAGGTCCACATGGCTCAAAACCTGCATATGCTTCCTGGAGTCCAGGGCTGGCTCCAGATCTCCATCCATCACCATCCCTGACATCACCGGTGTGTTCTTTATTGGGAGGTCAGGAGGACCTGCTCTTCTGTGGCCAAAACCTGAAAATAAAAGTAGGTACACCATTATTGAAGTGGACACTGGAAGTGAAGGTGGTACTAAACTTCCATGAGGATCCAATGGAGTAAGCCGTAGAATTTGAGTTTGCACTGAACACTGATGAGAAGGTAGGGTGCTTTTAATTAGTGGCTATGCCCAAATACTTTCAAAGTGATAATAGACCTTGTGTGGCAGAGAATATTCATAAAGGACATTTGGCCAAGCTGGGTTTGCTCAGCCTCTGGCCATCAGGCCCATCCCCAGAGACCCAGGTACTATCCCTACTCACAAGCTATCAGGCCCCTACACAAGGACTGCTTCCTCTTTTTCTTCCTTTCCTTCCTCACGGTTTCCTGCAGCTCATCCAAAAGAACTTGTAGGCGGAGGAGCAGGTCTGAGGAGGGCATATGGTGTGTGGCATAGTGCAATAGTTCTTTGACGCTGTCTCTGTTCTTGCGAGCATGGAAATCAGCAGGATACAAGTCCAACCACAAGGTGAAAATGGAGCAAAGGGTGCTGTGGGTAGATTGGTGACAAGGAGACTGAGAGCCTACCCTTCCCACCCTGTAGGACTCTCATATGCAGACTTGCTATGCGGGAACAGAGAGGCGACTACTGGGAACAGGGTGATCTTCACAACCCACTTCTAGAAGTTTCTGGAAGACAATTCTCTAAAACTTTCACTGAGATAGGCAATGAGTACATTGTTTCCCCACAGGATCTGACTTTCTGCACACAGCCCTCACTGTCATCCACGAGAGTCCACCAGCCCTCCCACAGTTGTTTCCCCTGCCACCACTGACACCCAGATTTCAACCCCATGGTGAAAATGAGCAGTTGTGTACAAATTAGAAAGTGGCACTTGTATTTAGAAGCCTCACTGTTCCTGTTTTCCAAGGGATAACTTTTTTTAAAGTTTTAAATTTTTTTTCTTATTTATTGTCAAAGAGATACCTTTTTTGTTCCAAAGTCCACTTACTTCTTTACTTGTTCATCTTCTTCATAGTTTTGATGGAAGGATCTGTACCTATGGGAGGAGAGAAGGATGTCAGCTCTATGGATCTCCCGTTCCAACTGGGGCTGAGAAACTGCTAAATGGGAATGGAAAAGTGACAATTGAGACTTGTCTGTATAGATGAGCCAACATTCTGCTAAAAGGCTTATAGGTGTCTGTCCAAAGTAGCTGTCCCAATGGTTCATGCCTGTAATCTGAGATAATCAGGACACAGATCTGAGGATCACAGTCTGTTCTGTCAGTCTACTCACAAAATGTTTAAGAACACTTTTGTCCAATGAACCACAAAACCAACATCAGACCTGTGACATAAACTGTGGAGTGCTAGCCCTGAGCACCAAAGGAACAGAACTCAGGCCCTTAGTTCAAATAGCAGCACTGGAACACACAAAAAAACCTAAATGCTTCAGTGGTTATAAATAAGCCAACATATTCCCTCCTTGACGGCTCAGAATTGATTCACACTCAGTTCAATACCACCCCCCCCCCCAAGCCGGCTTTCCTTTCTAACCCAGTTCACAGGCCTCCAAGATAGCTACTGAAACCTTATTTCCTAATGGGAAGTGTCATATTTTTGGCCTCAACTACATGTGGGTGGAAGTTGGGTGCCACTGGCACAGCCTATAATCCTAGCCTCTCAATAAGCAGACTGCTGAGGCTCCAGTAGCATCTGAGGAAATGAAATGTTCTGGATGGGGCAGGCCTCACAAACTAGCTAGTATGTTCACTACTTTGTTTCATGACAAGCTCCCATTAGAAGACCCCAGTGGAATAAAGAGGCTCAGAGTGGTACCAATATTGCAAGACTCAGCTAGGTAGGGGTGAGCAAACCTGGGTTTGAATGAGAAATACTCACTTTTTAAATAAAATGTCCAGCACTTTATCCATTGTCCCCCACTGTCTGTAGTTATGGAGCACGTTTCTTACAAAGAAGAGATCGCCTTTCTGATGGGCAGGGACCACGTTCAACACCAGCATCTCTAGCAGGCCTGCTTCAGGGCTCCATATATTGTAGGGCATATTCAGGCTCTGGGCTGAATCATTTTTACACTAAGTTGATAAAAAGAATAGATCTTTCAAATGTGGAAATCAGAACACACTTAAAATTGAGTCATTGTGATAAGAGTGGATTGAAAACTATACACAAATATTTCCTCAGTATAGGGAGTGGAAAGCATACAAGAAGTTTCTAAATTGCACCAGGAATTGGGTCAAATAGATGTCCTATAGTGAGTATACCTTGCCCCAATCGCCTTGGACATGTCTTGCTTTGTTCTTGCAAACAGGCCTGAGATGCTGCACTTGTGGCTTGGCGCTGATCCATTTTCTGCATCTTTTTGTGAAGCACCCAAAGCTGTCTAGCCTGACATTTGAGTCTCTTGGCCTTCGAAAGCAGCACGAGAACATCTTTCTTGATCCTGTGTCACAGGCCAAGTAAGCTGACTTGAGTGGAGTCAGTTACAGTTGCCTGGCTGTCAGGGTTCCATGTTCTATTCCATTGTGAAGCAGGCAGGGTCATCTCTCAGGACTCAATGTCAGGCTGCTTCCTCACACATGACAAACTGTAGGCTGAAATCTCTCTTCCCACATCTTTAAGTGCACATGTAGACACAATCACCAGCACACCTTATTTTTCCAGTCCCTACATCCTCTGCTAGGCCTTGGTACTGACATTGTCTCAGCTTCCAGGAGCCATTCCTCTGTCAGATCCATGCCTAAAGTTCACAATTTTCTTTCTCATTGGTGATTTACAAAGCCTTAATAATTAAAATTTCCAAATAAAGTGATAGGAATCAAATACTAGAGAACGATAGAATTGGAGGTCTGCTGGGAAGAAGGAAAGTTGGTTAACATCAAGAAAACCTGTACCACCCAAACATCTATCATCCATATCTTGTTTTCAGTAATCCTTTAGACACTTAAACAGTATAATATTGTCAACATTTTCAGTCACTACCCAAAACAAAATTAAACACTTAGAATTTAAATATTCTAGTTAAAACTTTATTTATAGCTTGGGCAAGACATGCAGCTGTTCATCAATAATCTCCATTGTTAGTTTTTCATGTTTTATAAATTCCTGAATATATATATATCTTCTCTACCAGAATTGCTTTAGATTGGGCCCCTGTGGCTCATGCCTGTAGTTGCAGCTACTTATAAGTCTGACTTTCTCTAATGACAGAAATAGGCCTAAGGGGAAGCTCAGATGTGCTCAGTGTGTAAAAGGTCCTTGGTTCAATCCTTAGCAGTACACAAAGGGAAAATATAGCAGAAACACATGTAGATATATACATGGGTAGAAGTATGTATGTGTGCACATATGCATGTCTGTCTGAACATCTGTAGACATACACTTCCCAACAAAGAGTATTATTATATTTCATGTGGGCATTTTAATCCTCTTTTCTATCATCTCCATGCACTGCACCTGTCATCACTTCTGATTTCTATCAGTTACTTCACTACTCCCATCCTTTTTATTCTGTCCAACTGTTTAATTTTCCCAAATGGATGATATATGTTGGTGTTTGAGAAATGCTAAAGAGAAGGAAAACACTTTGAAAAAATATCATGTAAATTGTATATTCTGTAGGCTCATACCTTTAATCCAAGTTATGTGTGGGCGAGAAGTCAAAGACAGCCAGGACAGAAAAGCCTGTAGCAACCACTTAATGAAAAAGCAAAGAAACAAGAAATGGCACCGTGTCTAAATTGTAGAGTATCAATCTTCTACAAAAACCTACCGTAAAGATAAGAAGAATTTTAGAAGGAAAAACAATATGCTGAGCTCTGTAATTCTTGACTTGGGAGTATTTTGGGAACAACTGAGCCCTGAGTTCAAACCCCATTGCTAGAACAACAGTGAAAACAGCAGTATTCTAGTAACAAAATAGACCTCACAATCAATAACCCAAGTTGGGATGTGTATTCATTCCAGACAATGTCAACCCACATTCCAGGGGAAACATAACTGAACATTTTCAGACAGAATGAGGAAAGGAAAACAGAACTGGAGATAAGGAAATATACAAAAAATAGGGCAAGGATTAACATCTGAAATTAAATATTAAGTAAGATTATAACATTTTGAGCAAGAAAAAATTATTTTTATACTTAACAGGGCTTTTGTTTTTCTTCTGGCCTAGGACTTGAACTCAGGGCCTTGGTGCTGCCCATGAGCTTAGTTGCTGAAGACTAGTTCTCTAGTGCTTAATCCACAGCTCCACCTCTAGCTTTATAGTTGTAAACTGGAGATTGGAGTTCCACAAACTTTCCTGCCCAAGCTGGCTTTAAAGTGTAATCTTAAGAGCTCATCTTGTGTATCTAGGATTATGGGGGTGGACCACCAGCACCTGGCTGGAATAATACTTTGAAAGGTATTGTTTTAGAAGAGGTATAAGACTACCCTGGGCAGGTATGCTGAAGCCAACAGGCTAGAGGTTAGTGTGTGTAATATGTTTACTACTCGTATAGGCATAGGGGAAAGTATCTTTGGATTGTTTTGATCCTGGAAATAAAACCTGTGGAAACAATGCTGATGAGGCATTTTGTGTTGTAAACGTGAGAATCGCTGAAAAGAGAATAATTTTCTGTTCTGAACTTGGAACTCAGAGGCTTAAGTTGACTAGGCAGGTATTCTTAAGTACTTGAGCTCTGCCAAGGGCTCCTTGATTGTTTTTAGTTAATTTTCAGATCAGATGTTGACTTTTTGTCCTGGGCTGGCATTTAACTTTAAGTTCATCACCACTGCCTTTCCAATAGGTGTGACTGATTGTAAGTACGTAGCTCTACCATGAGTTTAACAAAACAACAAATATATAAATACATCATTTTTTGCAATGTAAGGAGAAATGTAGAAGTCCGATGAAAACTGCTTGTGGAAAGGTAGGTATTGATGATGCAGACCTTACAAGTTATAGAAACTTGAATGCCTAGATTGAGACCCTATATACAATTGTGCAGCCCTTTCATAGCTCCTATAGTTCTGGGTACCACTTCCAACATGAAAATAAGAAATATCACCCCAGAATCTTAAATTGTCTCAATCTGACAAAATCCTGTTCTATTCACATTTAAGTCGAGCTTCAAAACTTTGCTAGGAGTCAGTTATGTGATTTTTGTAGAAAGCCAGATTGGTCAGATTTTCCAGAGATCCTTGCTAGGTGCCGGAGGCCCACATTTGTAATTCTAGCTAGTCAGAAAGCTGAATTCTGAGTATCATGGTTCAAAGCCAGCTCTGGAAAGAAACACTGTTAGACTCTTATCTCCAATTAACCTCCAGAGTAGAAATGGACCTGTGATTCAAAAGAGCATTATAGCTTTAGCAAAATGTGTGCAGAGGACATTTCCAGGCCCAGAGTTCAAGCCCCAGGATGAAATAATTGAAAAAGAGGGATCCCTGATAACTTGGTTTAGAAAGCATGTCTGGATATGTGTGTGAGACATTGTTCCTTAACTTCCACAGTTCTACACATGATGCCACATCATCCTGATCGACATTTGGCTAAGAACCTATTTTGTGCTTAATAATTAATTCCACATGCTGAGGTAGAAGTGAACAGCTTTCACAGCCACGCACCAAGGCTTATTCTACATTTAGGTCAAATAGGCTGGCCATCTACATTGTTGGCTATGTAGTCTCTTCAGAAGTATCACTGTATATGTTTTGAATAATGTACATGCATGGCACTCACAACTAAACCAATTGCATAATGATGTTATAAGACCCCTGAATTCAGTAAGAAAAATTCTGTACCAGTGTAGGAAATATATTCTACTTGGATTTCATTTCCAGGCCTCTTTTTGTGCAGAAAGTTTTGTAGAAAAATAAAAGGTAGAATGGAACAAACTCCAAACATAAAATGAGTAAGAGGAATATCATTTAAGTAAAAAGAAATACACTCTATGTTTATACTTATTGGAAAATTCCTTAAGCCACTGGACACTACTTATAAACTATATAACTTCTCAGTATGGTGGTACTGGGGCTTCAACTATGCTTATCCTTGAGTTTTTGTGCTCAAGGCTAGTCCTCAACCAATTGAGCCAAAACCAATCTGTCCTCAATGGATATACCTATAATTAACATCTCAGGCTGCTGCATAAATAGGAGTTTCACAAAGTTAAAGTTTCAACAGTTGCTCTCTTTGGTATCTAGATTGAGTTAAATATGGAGGGAGGGAGGAAAGGAGACAGGAAGAGAGGGGAGAGAGAGAGAGAGAGAGAGAGAGAGAGAGAGAGGCCATGTCCTGATCCCCATAGAGACTCAGCATAGCAGCTGTTGTCTGAATATCTATAGCCTTCTCTCTTGTCTTCTTATGCAGGTACTGGGTCATGAACTTCATGTTCTCACTTCAATTGTTTCAAATCTTGGCTGTTGCTTTGCCACTTGAGCCAGGCCCCAGTTCCTGCTTTTTGATGGTTTAAAGATATTTTGAGTTTCTAATATGAGAGCTGGGAACCACTACAATCCAGCCTTTGACCTATTTGAATAAATTAATGGCCAGGAGCTAATGTGTGAGGGGAAACTCACTATTTGCAATTTGGTATCCAGATCTAATGTATAAGTCGTGTGTTTTATTTAAACTAATATGTAGTTTTCCCCTCTCCTATATATCTATTTTTCCTTGGTATAAAACTTCCAGTGCCAAAATTTCATGTCTTAAATGTACTTAACTTTTTTTGCAAATAGTGGAATTTGAACTCAGGTCCTTGAGTTCTTGCTTATTTTTTATGCAACTCTTGGACATGTAAATTGAGTCACACCTCTAGTTCCTTCCTCACGCTGGTTCCCTGGGTAAGAGTCTTTCAGATTTCTCTACAGGTGCTGCTGTGAACTTCCATTTTTAGATTAGGCCACACTTGAAGCTAGAATTACTGGGATGGACCATGATAATTGGCATACCTATGGCCATCTATTCTTATGTTGATGATGGCATTCCTATGTATTTGGTCAAGTAGTTTCTCCCCAAAGTAATCTCTTAATGTTATTTGAGGTTAAATTTTCTTACATATTTGCACAAGGCATGATGGATGCATATGTGTCCTTCAACTTACTGTTAGAAGTCCCACACAGCACTACAATTATTCTGGCATTTGTTGTAAATGACAGAACACCATTGTAGAACATCTGATGTCCTATGTCCTAGAAATTTTGTAGCCACTGTAACACCCAAAGGAGGTATGGCCTGGAATCCTTGCCACTCCCTGTGCATTTAATATTTCTCTGTATGTCCAGTAGGTTTTCTTGTACAGCTCTAGGTCATTCTGTGTTTTCTCCCATTCAGGCAGGACTCATGTTTCTGGGGCCTCACATTGCAGGATAAAAAAACACAATATTTCAATTCATAAATTGTACAGTACAATGTAAACGATGACATTTTAATAACTTAGAAGAATAAATACAATGAACATTTTAAAACAAACAGGTCATGGCTGTACACTGTACAGTGCTACCACTGTATTACATCCAAGTACCCTGGATACTGTTCATACGGGTAATAGTACTGGGAAAGAGAGAGGGAATACCAAAATAGAGAGACAAAGAGCAAAAGACAAACCATTCAAAAAGCAACACTTAGAAACCATTTAGTGTAACCAACTGCACAACTCTTGGGAGGAGAGGGGAAGGGGGAGTCGGGAGGGGGGAAATGAGGGAGGAGGTAAAAAGTAGTACAAAAAATGTACTAAAGGGGAAAAAAAAAGCTCAAAGACAGAGCCCAGGCCAAGAGTTCAAGACCCAGGAAAAGCAAACAACAACAAAAAAAAAAAAAAAAAAAAAGAAAGAAAAAGAAAAGGTAAATGGCTAAATATCTTAATGTGGTAGAGGAGAGAAAGTAAAAAGCACATGAGTTCTTGTGAGTGAGCCTTCTCACTCCCAATACCTGGGTTTTCTTCAAGCCTAGTAAAGTTTTCCTCCTAATTTACATTATTGACACAATTAAACTGTGAAACTTCTTAAGACTGGCAATATATTTATACTCTTTTGCCGATTTATTTACCAAATTTGGGCAACAATCTGGAAGATTTGGTACACAGTTGCCTTAATTCTTCTCTTGAAAAACAATTCTAGCTAGCACATTTCTGAGAACATCCAACATTTTGAGTTTCTAGAAAGAGGCATGTGGGGGTGATGGTAAATGCTGAAATAAATTTTATTCCCTATTTAGGGGGAAAAAAAGCAAACAGGGCACAATGAAAAACAGAGATTTTCCCAGGGATGGGGGAGGGAATCTCTAAGTCATCATGGGCCTCCAAGTTGTCTTCAGGAAGAAAGTCTAGATCAGAGTGCTCATAGGGATCTTACCTCATCCTTAAAGGCAGAATTTCCTTCCTGTTGTGAAGGAGGAGCAGACTCTACTTTCTTAATTGGAGATTGATTCTCCTGCAGCAGGACAGATTTTTCCAGATAATCTGTGAGGGCAGATTCACTTTCCTCAGCAGAATCTAACATTTTGACCTCCCTTATGGGTTCTCATGAACATAGACTTGGGAAAGTTTCCACTAGCCCTATGGATGCTACTTGTTCCAGCACACCAAGAGGAGTGCTGATTAGACTACATGAGAGCTGATCTATATTGACTGTGGAAGTCTGGATCACTTTCTTCTTCCTCCTGGGTACTTCAATTGTTTCACATGAGGGGTTCAGATCCACTGGGAAGTCCACATGGTTCAAAACCTGTATATGCTTACTGGCTGGCTCCAGATCTCCATCCATCACCATCCTTGACATCATCGATGTGTTCATTATCTGGAGGACAGGAGAACCTGCTCTCCCACAGCAAAATCCTGAGAATGGAAATAGATAGAAGATTTATAACAGTGGACACTGGAAGTGAAGGTGGGACTAAACTTCCATAAGGATCCAGTGGAAGAACCTGTAGAATTTGAGTTTTGACTGAACACTGATGAGAAGGTAAGATGTTTCTAATCAGTGGCTATGGCCAAGTACTTTCAAATAGAGAACAGATCTTGCCTGGCAGAGAATATCCATAAAAGCACATCTGGCCAAGCTGAGATTTGCTAAAGCCTCCTTTCCAACAAACCCAAATATAGAGGCCCAGGTTTCATAGCTACTCACAGGCTCTCAGGTACCTACACAAGGACTACTTCCTCTTTTTCTTCCTCTCCTTCCTCACAGGTTCCTGCAGCTCATCCAGAAGAATGTGTAGGCAGAGGAGCAGGTCTGCAGAGGACGTGCTGAGCATGACATAGTACATGAGTTCATCCAAGGTGTCTCGGTTCTTGGGCTCATAGAAATCAGAAGGGTAGAAGTCCATCCACATAGTAAAGATGGAACAAAGGGTGCTGTGGGCAGATTGGTAACAAGGAGAGTGAGAGCCCACCCTCCCCATCCTCAATCTCCCACCATAGTCCCTTTCTGGCAGGACTCTTATATGCAGACTTGCATGGTGGGAAGAGAGAAGTGACTATGGGGAACAGGTTGATTTTCACAACCCACTTCTAGAAGTTTCTGGAAGACAATTCTCCAAAACTCTCACTGTGATAGGCAATGAGTACATTGTTTCCCCACAGGATCTGACTTTCTGCACACAGCCCTCACTGTCATCCATGAGAGTCCACCAGCCTTCCCACAGGTGTGTCCTCTGCCACCACTCAAGTCCTGGGTCTCAACCCATGGTGGAAATCAGCAGTTCTGTGCAAATTAGAAAGTGGTATTCTTTTTAGAAGCCTCACTGCTCTGACTTTCTGCACACAGCCCTCACTGTCATCCATGAGAGTCCACCAGCCTTCCCACAGGTGTGTCCTCTGCCACCACTGAAGTCCTGGGTCTCAACCCATGGTGGAAATCAGCAGTTCTGTGCAAATTAGAAAGTGGTATTCTTTTTAGAAGCCTCACTGCTCCTGTTTTCCAGGGGATAACTTTTTTTGTGCCAAAGTCCACTTACTTCTTTACTTGTTCATCTTCCTCATAGTTCCGGGGGAGGGATCTATACCTAAGGGAGGAGAGGAGGAAGTCAGCTCTATGGGTTTCCCTTTCCAACTGGGGCTGAGTAATTACTAGACGGGAATGGAAAACTGAAAAACAACTGAGACTTGTCTATACAGATGAGTGAACATTCTGCTTAGAGGCTTATATGTTTCTGTCCGCAATAAGTGTGCCCATAACTCCTGACTAGAATCCTAGCTAATCAGGAGACTGAGATCTGAGGAACACAGGGTGATCTCTCAGTCAACTCAGAAAATGTCTAAGGGCACTGTGGTCCAATGAACCACAAAAGCCAAAATCAGACCTGTGATATAAGTTGTAGAGTGCTCGCCATGAGCACCAAAGGAACAGAACTCAGGCCCTTAGTTCAAATAGCAGCACTGGAACACACAAAAAACCTAAATGCTTCACTGGTTATAAATAAGCCAACATATTCCCTCCTTGATGGCTCAGAATTGATTCACCCTCAGTTCAATACCACCCAAGCCCCAGGCTTTCCTGTCTACCCCAATTCACAGGCTTCTAAGATAGCTACTGAAACCTTATTTCCTAATGGGAAATATCGTATTTTCGGCCTTACCTAGGTGTGGGTAGATGTTGGGTACCATTGGCACAGTCTATAATCCTAGCCTCTCAGTAAGCAGACTACTGAGGCTCCAGTAGCTTCTGAGGAAATGAAATGTCCTGGATGGGACACATAGAGATTCTGGGTGCCAGTGGCTCACCCCTGGAATCCTACCTACTCAGGAGGTTGACATCCAAGTATCATAGTTTGAAGCTAACCAGGCCAGGGAAATCTGTCAGACTCTTATCCCTAATGCACCATGAAAGATGATAAGTGGAACTGTGGTAAGCAAGTGGTAAATTGCTATGCTTGAGTACAAGGCTAAAGGATAGATCCCAGGCCATGAGGTAAAATCCCTTGAAATATCAAAAATATAGAGAGGTTGTAAATGAATGTGTTTGTAACTTTTAAATTCCTATTACAGGGCAGTTAATTGAACAAAACAGTAGTTCTGAAGTCTTTCCTTCCCAACAGCAAATTATTTATTCCCATACAAGTAGTCCTTCACCCTTTCCCATGCAGCTTCCCCAAAGCTCAGCAGCCAGTACAAGAGAGTTCTGCTACTCTGAGCTGAAGTCAGGAATTGCATCATCACTGCCTACACCTGCCAGCTCTGCTCCAAGATACAGGAGCTCTGCACTGTGTGCAGAGGCCTAAAGGGGCAAAAACTGCTAAGGTAGACACCAATGGCTCAATTCTCTGTGATTCTTCTGACACAAATGGTATCAGGAGACAAATATTCAAAATATAAATAATAGGGTAATTTAAGGACAGTCAATGACTAAGGCAGTAAGATCTTAGAAAGACATTGTTATTGCAATAATTTTACTTTCTCAGAGACAAATGTTAAAGTAAATTTTGATAGACAAGTTAATAAATAAAATGTGGCTTACATGCACTATGATGTATTATCAAATGAGAAACAAAAATGAAATAATCACATTTTCAGTAAAATGAATGAGGCTAGAGAAGGTCCTGTTCAACAAAATAAGGGGAACCCACAAACAATAATAACATCTTATTTCATATTCAGAATCTGGAATTTTTTGGGGCTGGGGATATGGCCTAGGGGCAAGAGTGCTTGCCTTGTATACATGAGGCCCTGGGTTCGATTCCCCAGCACCACATATACAGAAAACGGCCAGAAGTGGTGCTGTGGCTCAAGTGGCAGAGTGCTAGCCTTGAGCAAAAAGAAGCCAGGGACAGTGCTCAGGCCCTGAGTTCAAGGCCCAGGACTGGCCAAAAAAACAAAAGAATCTGGAAATTTTTGGTAGGACCCAAATATGGATGGGAGCCTCAGGTATAGGGGGAAACCAGGGACTGAGAAGGAATTGAAATGTATGCATGTATGGACAATGAAAATGAAATCCAATATTCAAAGTGGCCAGGAGATGGTTCTGGAAAATTCCACATGGTAGAGTGCCAGCCTAGCAAAAAAAAATCCACATATGCTTGAGATTCTGAGTTCAAGTCCTAGTACCAGAAATTAATATTGCAAAAAAGGGATATTGTCCCGAAAGAAATGTACTCTTACCTGACTTAAGTAAATGAAACACCTATGTATATAATTCCTTTATAATGACAATAAAAACTGTAGTAAACAGCCAAATATTGCATTAAAGAATAAAATATTTCTTAAAAAGCTGCTTATTTGCTTACCCAACAAATAGCTGAGGTGTAAGGATGGTGTTCCATACCCAACCCAAGCAAATAAACCCCAAAGTCTCCTATCTTTAGTTAATCCACAAGAAGACAAAAGAAGAGGTTGGGTTCATGAATGAATGACCTCAAGACCTAGTACTCACCAAAAAAAAAAATTTCTTTAAAGACTCCTACACACATATCTCAGTCCTCTAAACCTAACTACTCAGGAGGCTGAGAACTGGAGTTCAGTGGCTCAAAGCCAGGCAGTGCAGAAAAGTGTACTTCATCCCTCATTAACCAGCTAAACTTCCAGACTGGAGGAATGTCAAGCTGTGAATAAATTGAGGTAGATAGCTAGATTAGAAGGCCCAGAGATTAAACCATGTTAGTAGTACAGAAAAAAAAAAGAATATACAAAGAAATAAACATAATCTGAGTAGGGCCTAGTGTTTCATGCTGGTCACTTTAGCCACTGGAAAGGAGGATAATCAGGAAAATCAGTCTTCTGAGGTTAGAATTCTGAGATGAATCCAATGGGAAGCTTGCAAGAGCCCAAACTTCTGCAATTGAAATAACAATAGCAACAAAAACTAAGCGTGGTGGTGTTTGCCTATCATCCTAACTATAGGAAGAAATGGAAAGTGAGGATCAGGGCATAGCATGGGCATCCCTACATGATCTTTTACAAGAAATAAAGATCCAGGTCATGGTAAATCATGTCTGTAATCCTGACTACTCAGGAGGTGAGGCCTTGAGGATCACAATTAAACCTAGGCAGAAAAGAGGGATCCTACAATTCATAGGCAAAATTCTGGATGGGAGGTGTGGCTCAAAAGGCAGAACATAAAAACAAGGTCTCTACCTAGATAGAATTCACCAGCAGAATTGTGGACTGGACTGGAGGTGCGGCTCAAATGGCAGAACATAGTACAAAGTACCCGCAAAAAATTAAATTGATAGAAAGAGAATAGCTAAGTAAAGGACACATACATAAAAAGGTAAGTAGGTAGGAAGGTAGATAGGATAGGTACCTAAACAGACAGACAGAGTGAGTGAGTGAGTGGGTGGGGGAGGGAGGGAGGGAGGAAAGAAGGGAGGGAGCAAATAAGACTAGGGTTGTGGTTCAAGCATTCTTGTCCTGTAAATGTGAGGCCTTAGATTCAAATACCAGTAAGGCATTAAAAGATAAATAAATAAGCAACATTTCATGAATGGTGTTTAAAACACCTATGTTGTGTAAGATTTCTCTTCTTCAAATGATCCTGAACAAGAACTCAGCTCATCCCACAGAACATCAAAGATAAGAGAATTTTCTGAGAATTGGCTAAAATAGTGATATAAAGCATTTAATCCTTAGGGAAATGCAAATCCAAACCACTAGATAACACATTTTGAATACTACAGGCTGTCTAGGCAGACAAATCCCATATTCTTAAGACAGGCTGCGGCCAAGATCAAGCTGTAGTACACATATTAAAACAAATGAAAAAATGGGCTGTTTAAAATTAATTTATTTCAATTCTATTTACCTGACAGGTTAAAAATTCCAAATATGTGTGGAAGCCTGGTACAATGGGCTGCTCGAGCATGTAATTGTGGCTACATAGCACCTGAGATCTCAGGATCATTGTTCAAAAACAGTTTGCATAAGAAGTCTGTGAGAATTGTAGCTCCAATTAATCTATCACAAAAGACAGAAATGCAGCTGAGCCTCAAGTGGTAGAGGGCTAACTTTCAGCAAAAAAACTCAGGGATGGTATAGGCTCTGAGTTCAAGCACCAGATGTTGCATCCCCAAAAGTGGTGGAATATATATATATATTTGTCTTAGTGCCCCTCCTGGGGCTTGAAACTAGGGCCTAAGGACTGTCCCTGACCTTCAATTACTCAAGGTTAACCCTCTAGGATTTGAGCCACACCTATACTTCCAGCCTTTAAGTTAGTTTACTAGAGAAATGAGTCTCATGGATTTTCCTCCTACAGGGTTGGAACTGTGAACCTCATTATCTCAGCCAACTGAGTAGCTAGGATTATAGGTATGAGCCACCAGCACCTGGCTTAGCATCTTTTTTCAAGTTCCAAGGATTATGCCATTTAGGAAAACCTGGAAATGATCAGTAAGAATAGAATTAAGTACTGATTTCTCCATGCCTTTGTCCAACTTTGCTAAAGACAAACCATTTTGATCTCATCTAAGCTTTTCACTTCATAACTTTAAAGAAACCTATGTATTGATATTGTGTATAGTGGGTAACATTTACTATGCGGAAGGCATCGTTTCACAAAATTTTAAATATTTTTCAGCAGCAAAAAGCAAGATGTAGAAGTGACGCTCAAGTGACAAGAATGTCAGGCTTAGGATGTAAAGCTAAAGTGGGAGCACAAGCCCTATGTTAAACACAAGACTGGACCCAAAGGAATTTCTCATGTTCATATTTACCTAAGGTGAACGTTCATCCTAAGGTGAACATTTTGTTTCTTTCCAATACTTACCAGAACTTTATACTGAGAAAAGATTGGAAAAAAGGGATATCCACATGTATAAGATTGGAACTTAGTAGCTTTCTTTCAGACCCTAACCCCTCCCAAAAGCAACTCAAATTGATCAAAAACATCAGGGCTAGAGGTGTTAGTTACGGGACAGAGAACTTGGTCTTATGATTTAATTAGGTCCTTCAGAATTACTTCTGTGGGAGTAGGGATTGAACTGAAGGCCACAAACTCTCTAGGCGGTGCTCTAACATTAGAACTGTGCCCATCTCACATTGGAAGTTGTTTTTCTCAGGTATCTGCCATAATGAAAAACTGACAAAGAACACAATCAACATGAAGAAATCCCTGGTATTTGACACACTGTCGAATAACAATGGGAAAATAAAGCTAAGAAAACAATTCCACTTAAAGTACTATCAATACAGCCAGGTGCCAGCTCCTTAAGCTTGTATTAGTACCTACTGAAGGGTATGAGATATAAAGATTGAAGTTCAAAACTCAGCTCTAGCCTTAAGCAAAAAGTCTCAGAGATGGGCTGGGAAAATGGCCTAGTGGCAAGAGAGCTTGCCTCGTATAAATGAAGCCCTGGGTTTGATTCTCCAGCACCACATATCTAGAAAACTGCCAGAAGAGGCGCTGTGGCTCAAGTGGCAGAGTGCTAGCCTTGAGCAAAAAGGAAGCCAGGGACAATGCTCAGGCCCTGAGTCCAAGCCCCAGGACTGGCCAAAAAAAAAAAAAAAAAAAAAGTCTCAGAGACACTACCCTGACCAAAACACACGTATATACACACACAGTTATACTGCTGAGTTGTCACGTCTCATTTCTGTAATCCTAGCTAATAAAGAGCCTGAGATCTGATTGCTGTGGATCAAAGCCAGTCCAGGTAGGATAGTTGGTACAACCATTATGTCCAATGAAAGCCAAGAAGTGGAGCTGAGGCTGAAGTGGTTGCTCTAGCCTGAAACACTAAACCTCATGGACAGCATCCAGGATCTAAACTCACCCCCTAGGACTGGCACAAAACCTTTTTTATGTATACATCAATAATACAATTCCTTAGAATAAATGTAACAAAATAGGTAAAAAGAAAGTACTTTGAGCCAGGCACTGGTGGCTCAGGCCTATAATCATACCTACTAAGAAGACTGAGATCCAGTGTTTAGGTTATAAATTTGTTCAGGCATGCAAGTCCTTGAGATTTTCATCTCTAACTAAGAATAAAAAAGTTGTAAGTGGAGCTGTGCCTCAAGTGGTAGAGGAATCAAAATGAAATTCAGGTCAGCACCGGGTCCCTGAGATCAAGCCCCAGGACTAGCACAAAACATCAATAAAAACTACATGTCCTTTGGAAATGAGAAAAGGCCTTCAAACAAGTGTAACCACTTTAGAGGGAAAATTTCCCTTTCTGTGCAGCAAGGCAGTGCATTGTTTTTAAAGCAGTCTTTTTAAATGACCTGTGCATGCAAAGTTGTCCCTCTTAGATTTCTGACCTGGTGCATGCTATTCGGGATATTAATTCTGAATGTGTCAGGGAACAGGATAAACCCTCAGCCACACATCCACTGTGAGAACAGGGGAAGGCAGGCAGGTGTGGTGGCTCAGGCTGGCCCAGGGGCGACACCTCATGGTGTCCTGCAGGCCACATTGTGGCAGCCCCGTCCTCGGGCTTCGGGCAGCCCTGCAGGCCTCACAGCAAACATGGAGCAGGGAGGCTGCATGGGTAGAACTAGACATCCTGAGTCCCAGAAATGACGCCACAACTCCCCATTTCACACGTGGAGGCACAGGTTTACCACAGAGCCTTCCCTTCCCCCACGGCTGCCCTTCCTCATGGTCTCCCCGGGACAGGACCTGAGTGTGGCCTGAGCTTCCCTCCAGCCGTGTCTTTCCTCAGCACTGAAATGGCGGTCTCACACGGTCGGATTTCCAGTCTGAGCATGCGGCCAGCCGTCTTGCCACTGTGGATGCGTCTCTAGGAGTAAGAGATCCCGAAACTCAGAACCTAGATTCCTAAATAACAAAGATTACAGACATGAGCTGCAGGTGACATAACCCCCTTTCCAAACAGCATTTGGTGAATTACATTATTTTGACTTGAGAGAGATAGATACATACATATATATATATATAATATATGGGAATCAATGGTATTTCACTACATTCCCCAATAAGTGAATAATTTCACTATATTCCTCAATAAGTGTTCAATATTAATGTTTTGTAAAACAATACATTTGAGACCCAAAGTGTTATAGGCCACTCATACTTTAAAATATTCAATTACATATTTTAAATAGTGCACTATAATATATAATATTTATATATAACTGATTTAATTTATTTAATTACTGAGTTGATTTAATTACTAGGCTATAGTTATCAAAATCAAAATCTATATCTCTATTGTCAGGAAACAAATTAAAGTAGCCATGCTTGCAAAACTCTTTCACACTGATGAGTTATAAAGCCTAAATAATTAAAATTCACATCGAAGATGATAGTGGGAAAAAGACAAATTAGTCCACACCAAGAAAACCTCCACACCTCAAATCTCTGCAACCCATGTACTTATTAACAAAATATAGGAAATGTCTCCAGCAGATACATGAAAATATTATCACAGTTGTATCTCAGTAAGGTGGTCAAGCAGTGTGTTGAGCAAACAGGGCTCAAAGTAAATCATCTATGAAATCGATGACCCAAACCTATGCAATTCTGAAAAGAGGATTCAAGATTGTAAAGTTCTCCTATACCAGGAAAATAAGAATTTGCATGGAAAGAAATGAAAAGCAGATACATCAACATATATCTTTTTATATTCTTTGATCTTTAAGACAGATTTGCCTCTTTGTTACAGAAACACATAATAAACATATACAATAAATGAGTTCTTATTTGGAAATTTTCATAGGGTACAATGTGGGCAGAAACAGTAGCATAGTAATGTGTAACTGAGCAAATAACACTTAATTTTATAAGGAAAATGTTACAAAAATGACACAGATCATTTTTTTCTGAATGATATAAAAACAACTTCAATATCTTTTTTCTAGGAATCCTTTAGAAACTTAAACAATACATGGAAATCAACAAATAGGGTCACTATTGAATACAGAAAACAATCACCAATTCAAATTTAGTTTTTCCTCTCATAACTCTTACCCACGTCTTCTGTCAGACATGCTGATTTTCATCAACAATTCCCCTTGTTAGTTAATGAGTCTTTTTCACCACCAATAGGCTATCAAAAAAAACCCAAAAGGTTTCAACTCTGTGCCTGTGGCTCAGGCCTATATTCTTTGCTACTCAGGAGGCTGATATGTGAGAGATGCAGTTCAAACCAGGCAGGGCAGGAAAGTGTGTGGGACTCTTAGCTCCAATTAACTACCAAAGAAGGCCAGAAGTTCAGCTGTTATTCAAATGGTAGAGTGCTAGCCTTCAGCAAAAGATCCCAGGGACATTTAGCTGGCTACTGGTGTCTCAAGCCTGTAATCCTAGCAATTCAGGAGGCTGACATCTGAGGACAATGGTTTGAAGCTAATGTGGGCAGGAAATTCTATCAGATTCATATCTCAAAATAATGACCAGAAGACCAGAAGTGGAGCTGTGGCCCAAAGTGGTAGAGTGCTAACCTTGAGCAAAATAGCTCAGTAACAGTGCTCAGCCCCTGAGTTCAGGCTCCACAGCCCCCTGCCACACATGCACACACTCACGCACACATACACACGCATACCCTCCATATCTGGTCCCTTCCTAAATGCTCTTTCCTCTTTACTGAACTGGTGGTTCCCAGAGTTTCTGGATTTCCCACCGGAGCATGTCCACCAGCCGTCCTCCCTCTGCACATGTGCCTCTGCCACACTGCAGGGCCCAGGCCTTTTCTCAGGAGTTCATGCCCTGGTAGTGAGAGCAGCTCAAATTCAAAGATTCACAGAACTTGAGCCTTGAGAGAGGGAGAATCAGAACTATTTCTAACCTGGAATGAAGAGACACATTGATCTATTTGTGTAGAACAATGCCAGAATGATCAGAATAAAATATTTGAACTAAGTGAAGTGAGCCAGACCCAAAGAAATATGGACTCTATGGTCTCCCTCATAGGGAATAATTAGCATAGGTTTAGGCAAGTCACAGCAGAGGATCACAAGAGCCTAATAGCTATGCCCTTATGAATGCATAAGATAATGCTAAGTGAAATGAACTCCATGGCTTCTTCAGTCCTCCTGCCCAGAACAACTCCCCTGAATGCACTCACTCTGACCCCCCTCTTTTACAAGCCCTACCTGGGAATGGCTGAAGCTAGAACAAAAGGTAATTGGCTCTGCACAGCCATAGAGAACTCCAGGGCTGCCTGCGTCCATAATTCATGATGCAAGGCAGCCAGCAGCAGCGCACTCCTCTCACTATCATGACAAAGTGGAGAAAGGGCACCCCTTTAAATCTGTGAGTCTCTTCCTTCCAACCGTAATCAATGGGGAGCCTTACTCCTCCACCAATGCCACTGTTTACACACAGAAGGCTACAAAGCTCCTGGAATTCTCCTGGTATCCGTATGAGGGGGGACACTAACTAACCTCGATAAAACACGGCAGCAGGTGACAGAGATTAGCCCTGTTGAGATACATCTTACCCAGTCACTTCTGGTGTTTTAAAATGTATGCCCATTATCTCTCTCCTTAGTGGTTAATAATTCTCCTGAACAAGACACTCCAACCAGAGGCCCCATTTCTGCATGCCGGACAGGGAAGCGGAAGACCATGAAAGGTCCCAACGCTGCCAATATCATGGAGCCGGGGAGAGACAGGGGTCTCTACCTCATTAGTGTCTGGTACTGCTTCCTCGGTCTCCAAGGACCTGACCAGGGCCTTTATCACTTATTAAAATGACCTCAAGTAGCCCCTCAACTCCATTCCAATCCATCTTTCACATTGCTGCCCTAAGATAGCCAATAAAATAGCCCCCCCCCCCCATTTAACTCTGATATTTCCTTCTCATCCTTGGAAAAAAAAAAAAAAAGCATCAGGTTCTACCTTAGCTGATGTAGAGCCGTCAAGAATTCTCGTTGGTTAAGAGAAAAGCATTTAGTATTTAGTCAGGCTAGATCCTCATTGCACACGAGATGCACTGGTTTCTGAAGAGCTGAGCTCCCAGTCATTTAGGCCATTCCCAAGCCCTGCCAAACACCCATTCCAGGGGCCCTGTTGCCTTCCGGAAAGTCCCCAAGCTTTCCTCTGGACTGCTCCCATCCGTTCGCCCCTCCCGCCCCCTCCCCCCACCTGGTTCCAGTTGGACAGCCTCCTCAGCCCGGTCCACCAAGCCCAACACCCCGTGCTTCCTTGTACCTGTTATGCTATGCTTAATTCAAATCACCACCCACTTCTGACAGGCATCAGCTCTGATTTTCCTGAGGAGCAGGAT
Organism: Perognathus longimembris pacificus; assembly: GCF_023159225.1. NCBI lineage: Eukaryota > Metazoa > Chordata > Mammalia > Rodentia > Heteromyidae > Perognathus > Perognathus longimembris. Next base: position 31,081,736 of record NC_063178.1, read on the forward strand.
GAGGTGGCAGCGGAAGACCGTTGGTTCCTGAGGACAGTCTGGGCTCTGACTCAACGGCGTGCCCACATTAACTGGCTCTCAGCCTCAGTGTTCCTCATCTATGAACCGGGATTGTGATCATCTGAACTGCTATTTGGGAAACACAATGCTGGTGTCTTGATGTTCATTATTTGATTTGATCCTTATCACCTCTAAGGAGAGAGAAACAGAAGGGGTAGGATGCTTAGGGACAGCTAGGATTATGTATCTGCATTTACAGATGAAGAAACTGAGGCTCGGGGAAGATGACTGGCTGTCCATGCATGCTCCCTAACCCATGGCCTTTGACTTCATCCAAAGACAAAGGGCTCAGGCTGTCAGTCTCTGGTGCAGGTTTTCCACAGAGCAAGAAGAGTAAATGACAATTCTCATCTCTGGCTGCAGCTAGCCGGATACATGTTTCCACCTTTACAGAAATGAGCTACATGCGAGGAGGGAGGGGGTGGGAAGTGGAAGGGGAAACTTTAAATCATCTCTCATTGGAGGAACACACACCTGGACTGAAAGCATTATAAAACGATCTGAAAGCTGCTCGCTTCTGTAGTCTGCGGAGACCAGGGAGCCTGTGCAGGTACATGGACTTGAACAAAGACACTGAGACACCACCGGAGCCTCAAAAGCAAATATCCATCTACTGCCAAAGAATGGACACTCTTTCCTCACAAACAACAATGGACCCCATTCTAATTCCCGATTCTGCCTCCTCATTTCCAGTGGGTTATGAGCTCGGCAGAGATCCCCCCGGGGATAAACGTGTCTTGAATCACAAATGGCACCATCTATCAGAGGGTTTATGGACCGTGGAAGAAAAGGGGGGCAGCCCGGCCTGAGTGCCCCCCCCCCCCATTGCTCCTTGCAGGCTGAAGACCAGTAGACCAGTCACCTGGCTTTTTGTGGCCAAGCGAGAAGATTCTCAGCAGCCCTGGTGCGCATCAAGCCACAACCGGCCGCCCTGCTGTGTGCATGAGCGACGGATGCTGGAGCACGTGACAGACACGAGGCTCCCACACACCAGTGGGGTTCAAGAAGCAGGTCCTGGGGAGACTGATGGGCTGCAGGTAAGCCGCCTGGCTGCTGTAACGCCAGGCCCCTTGGCCCCAGACCACATTCCTGCAATATCCTGCCAGAGAAGCCAACGGACTTGAGCTTCCCCTGCACCAAGGAAGGAAATGGAAACAATGTCGGAACCAGGGAGAAGCGGAGAGCACGCACGTTGTGTCTTTCTGCAGAGAAGGAAGATGCATGCATCACTGCACAGGCTTTGTAACAACAATACATTCAAAGGAACACCTGCTCTGGCCAGGAGAGGCAGCAAGACATCTCAGGAGGATGAAGGAGAACAAGCAGGCAGAGCTGCTACTGAAAAGCCACCTGGGGCCAGCGTTGGGGAAGGGAACAGGTGCTTGCTACAGGACTCTGCATCTCATCACCGTCGTCATTGCTGTTGCTGTTGTTGCTGATGCTGTTGTTTCTGGGCATAAAAAGACAGGCTCTTGAGATGCGTGAGCTGTTTTTGGCATCACAAAGTTCTTTCGGAAAATTCACATATCTATTCTTAGTGTTTCCCATGCAACTCATGAGCCAACAACCCTCCTGAGTCAAAGGAACCCCGGCACACCGTGAGTTAGGAGAATCCCCGTGAATACAGTTTTAAATTCCATGCTCAGGAATCTGCCCTTCTGACACACAGTCCCGACTGACCAGGCGCCTCACCCTGCAAGCATCTCCAGCTCTTCACAAGCTGACTGGTGACTTCATTCACTTCCAACTGAATATGCCAGTAAATATCTTTAACCATAAAAGGAACTATACTATTTTTTCAGATTAAACTCATTCTTGATTACAAACCAAGAAAAACAGTATGGATAATCTCTTAGATGTGCAACTCCCACTTGGTATGACAAGCAAACACCCGGAGCCTGAGTCCTGGGCTTAGGTTGAAAAACACAATCGTGCAGAGCTGCAGAAGTTAATCATGAGAAAAAAAAAAAAAAAGCATCAGCACACACGATTCCCACGTAGACAGTATTTGGGTGGAAAGGCAGGAACAATGTTTGGAGTCAGCAAGACGAGGTCTAATTATTTGCACTGATTTCTTACATTGACACTGCATAGTATTAGCTACTATCACAGCCTTATTTTGATCAAGGATCTATTTATCTGCAAACATGTAGGATGCATAATTATCGCTGTCTAAACACTGCATCGCATGATAAGGAATGAATTAAGCTAGAAAATGCATAATCACATCAAAGACAATGATATGCCAATATGCATCACAAAAAGCAGCTGAAAACATTACCTTTGTTTTAAATAATAAAATGAAGTATTCATCTGTCTCCAAGCTGCTTTTCTGTCCCATCATTCTGATTCAGAGGGTTGTCTTTTGCTTTATTGCACCTGGAGGGTGCAGAGCACAGAGACTACTAATCTTGACAGAAGAAGAAAAAACCCGAGTATTTCTAAGTCCTCCAGGAAGTAGACAATTTTAGTAACTGAAAACCTATCAAACAATCTAGATCAAAGGTTTATCCATACTGGCATGACTGGTATGGCTAACCACTGTTAGAATGTTATGAGCTATGCATTACATATGTAATACGTATGTATTTTATATAAAGGAGATAGATTTACAACTATTCCCAGGGGCTGGGAATATGGCTTAGTGGCAAGAGTGCTTGCCTCGTATACATGAGGCCCTGGGTTCGATTCCTCAGTACCACATATACAGAAAATGGCCAGAAGTGGCGCTGTGGCTCAAGTGGCAGAGTCAGAGTGCTAGCCTTGAGCAAAAAGAAGCCAGGGACAGTGCTCAGGCCCTGAGTTCACGGCCTAGGACTGGCCAAAAAAAAAATAAATAAATAAAAATAAATAAATAAAAAAAATACAATTATTCCCACAGAAGGATACACTTTTATGTATGCATACACTTTTTTTTCTCTTGTGGTGGTACTGGGCTTTAAACTCTGGACCTGCGCGTGTTTGATAGGCAACACTCAGCGTCTGCAAATTATATTTTTAAGTAACCAAATTCCAGATGCAGAACTGTGAACATAGCATGATCTCTTTCACATTAAAATATGTGCAACCGTGAGACCAATGAAGGATATTCTTAGGAGAGGATCTCAAAGGTTCAATAGCTATATGCAGCTTTCTGTAACTTTTGTCTTGTGTGAAAGCTTATTTGTTTGGGGGAGGGTAAACAGAGCACAGAAATGGTGGGACAAAGGGTAAACAAATGCAGCAGCGATACTAGACACGCGTTGAAAATGAACTACACAACTTGCGGGGGGTGGTGATCAGGAGGGAAAAACTAGGAAAAAACAAAGGAAGAGGTGGCACTGTTTAAAAACGTACTCATGACATGAGCTATGTAACTGTAAGCCCTCTGTACATCAGTCACCTTCACAATAATAATTAACAAACAATAATAAAATACGCACAAATACACGTTCCTGTTACCGCTCTCTATCTAGAAAAATAAGAGTTATGGATTGGTTTCAGCTCAAGAAGAATCACAAAGGGCGCTGTCACACTAGTGAATGAAATTTCAAACTCCAAAACGTTAAGCTCTTTAAGCAATCAAACAGGCACACAAGCTAGAAAAATGCCTTGAACGCAGAGGCGAAGGATTCTCTCTCATTTATAAAGAGTTATTAAAAACTGACGAAACTTAGCTTTTACAAATTGCAAACCACCAAGTTGATGCCACAAGCCATCAGAGAACTCAGAGAAGTGCCACAACTAGGCACACACACACACACACACACACACACACACAGAACATTCTCCATCACTGATGAGGACTTCCACTCCATGAATGGAGCAATGGCTCTAGCGCATCTGTAAGGAGAAGGTCCAGTGAGCCCCGTTCAGCATCTGGAGTGGGTGGCTTGTGTCACGAGACACCCTTCAAGTGCCGCCTCGTGGGCGGCATGGGGACTTAATGGCATACCTTGCTTACGACTCAACAACTCACTTTGGAGGGGACGAGCTAATTAAGAGAGAGCTTTTATGAAGAAATTACAGTCATCACAGAATTGCAACAAAAACAAAAAAAAACAACTGGAATATCCAGATAGTTAAGTCAAGCTAATATAAGGTTAAACAAAAGATAAAAACCACTGAGATGTACTATTAGGCAAGCATTTATACTTACTGTGTAGGCACCCATGCCCTCAAACTATATTTAAAATAGCCTAGATTTTTCTTTTAAAAAATCAATAGTTAAATTATTAATACAATGAGTATATATTTTAAAAACTGAAGCTGAAGCTGAGGGAGGAGGGACTTGAAAGAAAGAGCAAAAGATGTTTAATGGTTACATTACAATTAGCTACGATTAATTTTTCCCTCTACCCCTCAAACATTTATATGTTTTGCTAAAGGGGGGAGGGGAATGTACCTTTAAAAGTGCAGAAGGTGTTCACACCGTACCTTATCTATGCTATGAAACAAAGAAGAGTTTTCCCACAAGTATATCAAATTTCCTTTTACAAGTTCCAGATTTTGGGGCCTGCTGAAGAAATGGTCATAAAAGAGCAGCTAAGCTGAGTCGCTTTGTCTGTGTCGAGCATCACTGTAAAAGTATTTTGCCTGTACCAACCCAATTTCCAAACCCACACCACAGGAAACGTTAGGACTCCCCAACACCCACAGACAAATGTCCACTGCCGGAATTTCCCACAGCCCACCTCCTGGCCCCACAGGACGAATCACCACATGACAATGCTTCACACTTCAAAATGCAGGGCCAGGCAGAGCCAACCAGGAGGTTGAGCCATGAGGATCGCAGTTCAAAGCCAACAGGGGTGGGAACAGCCATGAGACTCTTATCTCTGGATAAAGCAAAAGCCAGAAGGGAAGCTGTGGCTCAAGTGGTAAATACTAGCTTTAAGCAAAAAAAAAAAACAAAAAAAAAACCACAACAAAGTGACAGCACCCAGGCCCTGAGTTCAAGCCCCAATACCGGATGCCTGCACCAGAGTGTGTGCGCACGCACGTGCAAACAAAAACCCCTTTTAAGTCAGAATACACAAAGAACAGACAGTATCCAATGTTAATTTACAGTCATTCTGTATTTCTTAACATTTCAGTTTAAATGCAATTGAGTGTATTTCAGAAGCTGAGGCAAGGAAAGACAAACTTTAATGCTCAAACGATGAAAGATCCCAGAAACCAGCACCTTAGAGTAGTAAGTTGTGTCCAAACAAATAAAATTCAGAAAATAAAGTGTACGAGTAGTGTAACATGAGTAAAAATGGGATTTTCAGTTAGTCTTCCAACATCATGAAAGAAAGATGAAAGGTAGCAGAATAAACCACCCGCAGGAAAATGCTAATTGTGTTAGATCCAAATCCACCTGGTAAGATCTAGGGCAAGAAAAACCCCATGCAGGTCCTAAAGCTTATGGAGCCATCTGGCTATTTCAATAAGCATCATTTGTCAGGCACCGGTGCTTCATGCCAGTAATCCCAGCTACTCAGGAGGCCGAGATCTGAAGATCACGGCTCAAAGCCAGCCTGGGCAGAAAAGTTCATGAGACTTAGCTCCAATGAACCACCAGAAATTGAACGTGGCTCCATGACTCAAAGCGTTACAGTGCAAAGGGTTCCAGGACAGCACCCAGGCTGAGCTCAAGCCCCATGATCGACAGAAAAAAAAAAAAAAAGAAAATAGAATAATCATCATTCCACTTTACTCTCAGTGCCCATACATGGAGGAGGTGGCCACTGGCACACTTAAGTGCAAAGCTACAGAGCAGCTGTCCCTCCTGCCTCCCCACCATCACTTGATTTTGACCCTGGAAACACCTTCTTCCAGCTGCATCTCTTCCAAATGCTCTGGGAAGCCTTCCCCACCAGCAAAGGCCCTACGGGGTCAGTGCCCCCAAGACTCCAGCTTAGGACAAGCAGGGGCACAGCCAAAGGACAGCAGTTCGTGAACGATGTAAATAGAGAGTCTCTCCTTATTTGGGGAACATCCATCCCGAGGCCCACTCAGTGTCCCCCATTCTAAGGCTGGCTCCTGTGCGTGGTTACCTGGAAATGCCCTCTGGCATTCAGCTTCGGGAAGGCCTTTCCCATCCTCTCCAAGCCCTCTGGCCACACATGCCTCACCTGGGGCCCCCAGCCGGCCCTGACCTTCATGGAGCTCTACTGCCCTGCTGGCCTCGTCTCCAACAGTGAGACAGGGAAGGGAACAGGACTGAAGAGTGTTGGCACGCGTCACAAAGCTGCGTCCAATCTAACTTGAGATGAGGGACTTAGAAGTGTCCAGGAAAAAGAAAAAGCCAAGAAAAAAAATCCCAGCGTGCTCTCACTTACCTTCCAAAGCTCAGCTTCACCTGAAAATGAAAACGAAGGCAGTCACACCTATTTCACACCTATTCATTCCACAGAGTTGCTGCAGGGACCCAGTGAGCTCACCCACATGAAGCAGTTCACACTCCCCCAGCCAGGGTGAAAACCTAACACTATCAAGCAGCCTCATGGTGTCCACAACCTACAGAAACCCTTAGAAAGACTGGCAGGGTGGCAACTGCAACCAACAACTTCTATGGAATGAAAACTAAGAATCTGATTGAAGCAATAGTAAAGTCGGCAAGTCCAACAATAGCACCAAGAGATACGTTTTCCTGATTTACATTTTCCTTTTCTATTACCTTTTTTAAAAATGCCCTCTTTTCCTAAAGGGAAGGAAGGGAGAAAAGGAGAGAGGGAGAAGAAGGAGGAAGGAAGGAGAAAGGAAAGAAAGAGAAAGGGAGGGAGAGAGAAAAAGAAGGAAAGATGAGGCCAAGTATCTTGGTACACACTTGTAATCCCAGTTACACAGAAGGTAGAGGTAGGAGAATTGGGGTCCCAGGTCTATCGGGGCTAAAGTATGAGACTTCATCTAAAAAAAGCAAACCAACAGTGAAAGGACTGGGGATGTAATTCAAGCGGGAGAGTGCTTGCCTAGTATGCTCAGGTCTCTGAGTTCAACTCTCAGTACTGGAAAGAGAGAAGGGGTCAAGAAAGTGAGAAGGGGAACGAAGACTATTGCTAGCACCTCCAACCCTACAACTCCTCTAGTATGGAACCAATAGAAGGTTAATGGCATACTCTTCATTCTGGGAGTAGGGAGGATCTAAGAAATGTAACTCCTTGCATCCAATGCCTAATATATGAAACTGTAACCTCTCTGTACATCAGTTTGATAATAAAAATTTGAAATAAAAATAAAATGATAAGATCTAACTAGCCAATCTACGTCTTCTAAGTCAAAACCTAACAATAAGTTCCGGGACATGGGTACGTACAAGAGGGGAGGGTGGAGCCAAGAGGAGAGGGGTAGAAGAAAGAAGGGCGAAGGCAAGAGGATGCAGGCAAGAATTTCGTGTATACACCACAGCATTGAGAAATATAAGGAATGGAGTGGGCTTAAGGGGGGGTGAAGATATTGAAGTGGTGACCCAGATCAAGATGCATTGTACAAATAAACTACTTCGTTAAACAGCAAAAAAAAAATGTTCAGTACATAGCCTAAAGAAAAGCAAGAGAAGACGTAGATTGGGAAGGGTCAGTAAGAATGTTAAAGGGGGTGACACTGATTAAGACTGCCTGGGGGATGGCAGCTCTTTTGTGCAACTACTTAAAGATAATAAAAATACTTAAAAAAAAAGAAATTTAACTCCTTAATTCTCTCAACATTTAATAGTCTAATAACAAGAAAGCATCTCTCAACAAAGAAACCTATAAGTACCAGACATATATTTATACTATGACGACATCCAATTTGATCTGTGATGCCTATACAGTCAGTGTTTACATAGCTTTTGGTATTTGGAAATGACGGATGACTTCAACACTTCCAAAATGGGAGCAAAGCCGTAAATGTCTAAGCAAGGTCAAGATTCTGAAACAAGAGGTTTTTAATTCCTTCAAGAAGGATGATTCAGGGCTGGGAATATGGCCTAGTGCTTGCCTCGTATACATGAAGCCCTGGGTTCGATTCCAGAAGGGGCACTGTGGCTCAAGTGGCAGAGTGCTAGCCTTGAGCAAAAAGAAGCCAGAGACAGTGCTCAGGCCCTGAGTTCAAGCCTCAAGACTGGCAAAAAAAAAAAAAAAAAGGATGATTCATGAACTGGGATCCTATCTAAAGTTGTAGCTACTCAGGGAGGCTAAGACACAAAAGATGGAGTTTTGAAGCCAGCCTGGGTAGAAAAGTCTAAGAGACCCTGTCTCCAAAAAAACATCAAAGTGCTGACTGAAGGAGTGGTTCAAGTAGAGAACCAGCCATGAGCAAGAAGGTCCAAGTGAGAGCAGAAGGCCCTGAATGTTAACTATAGTACCACCACCACCACAAAAAAAAAAAAAAAAAAAAAAAAGGAAGCAGCCAGTCACTCACGTCTATAAGCCTAACTGATCAGGAGGCTGCGATCTGAAGACTGAGGTTCAAGGCCAGCCTGGGTAGGAAAGTCCATAAGACTCTTTTCTCCGGTTAACCAGCAAAAAATCCAGAAGTGGAGGTATGGCTCAAGTGGTAGAGTGCCAGCCGTGAATGAAAAAACTAACAGGCAGCCCTACGTTAAAAACAAACAAAACCAAAAAAACCCCAGGGAGAGTGAGTACCCAGTCTGGGTCCCAGCCCCAGTACAAAACCAGAGCAAGATGCCTCCACGGGACGCATTCAGCAGACCCCCCCCCAAAAGCAGAATGGCATTCACCAAACTGCCCCCTCTCCTGCCACATGCCCTCCATGCTTCTCCCAAGTGCCCTTCTGCACAGACCTGTGAACAGGAAGCAAAGAGCCAGAACCACCCGAATCCCCGGAGTGTGGATCAAGAGGAAGGACGCTTTCCCAGGGGCACCAGGACGCAGCCTCCAGGCTCACAAGGTTCAATCCATCACCCACAGACGCGGGGTACTCCCCCTGACCCCCCTACCCATCCGGTCTCCCCCAAACCCCCACCCCATCGCCCGCACCTTATGTGTTCTTTGCATTCTGCAAAGGCACCGCGAAGGCAAGGGAAACGCGGCCGATGCTTTCTGCTAATTCACTCTTTAAGAAGCCACGCCCCAGGATTTTCAGCTGGGAGGTGACACAGAGGAAGGAAAAAAGAGAAAACGTTTTCAAGCACTTTGTGCCAAAAATACAAATAACTCCAAAACAATGTGTTTGTTTTTTTCATCTCCACAAACAAGTCAGCCCTGCTGGCAGTAAAGTCTGGGAATTGTTAGCCACGTTGAGTGAGCGTGGAACTGTGACTATGTCTGCAGCCAGCAAACCTTTCTCCATGAAATCTGTTGGCGTGACACTTTGTGGTGTTCCACGAGTGCATCCCAGGATCTAGCTTCTGGAAAGCTCCACCACCACTGGTACAATCCAGCAGTAACATTTTCCTTCTTGACCACACCTTTGTGCTCCAACTCATCCATCCTCTCCCTTTCAGACAGGTCGGTGTGACAGGACTTGGCCAGAAAGAAGGAAGCATTCAACAGTTGGCTTTGGGAGGAAGAGTGATCAATTCCTTAGGGAGTAAACATTATGTTGGGGGACAGAAGTTTCAGCAACCAGCTCCTGCACTCAATTCCCCTTGATGTCCTATGAAGCCTGCCCATTGTCTACCCTCTCATGTCAGGAGATAAAGATAACAAAAAAAAAAATCACATGGAAAGAAAATCACAGCCCATGTCACTAAAGGAGAGCAGCTTGCAGTGGTAGTCCAACCTACACAGGAACAGGAAGCACAAAACCCTGAAGCCAAACGGAGCTGAGGATGGGGCTCATGTCGTAGGGTTTTCGTCTACCAAGTGTGAGGCCCTGACTCCACTTGCTGGGAATTAAGAACCCTGGAATTCCTAGAGGTCTTTCAAAATACCCCTTGGGCACTGAGCCCCTGCTCTCCAGTGTCAGGGGCCCGCCCAGAGTGCTCTGCCAACCCACAGAGCATCAGAATGCAGAGCAGAGTGGATGGCTGGCAGGTAAACCACTTGGCCTTACACACATGTAAGGCTGTGTAGACTCTCTGGCTGTCTGAGGTGCCTGTCAATCACAGGGGGGCCCGAGGTGCAGTGCCTTCATTAGGGCTAGAGCAGCCCCCAAGCAGCAGGCCAAAGGAAAGTCAAGTCATACCACCTGGAAACCAGTTTTGCAATCACAAAGCTGAGCCAAGGAGACCTGGGACCTGGTATGGCTTGCTCCAGGCAGACCCTACCTAGTGTATTTCCAGAGACTGCACACACAAAACAGCTCTCCACCCGGGGCACAGAACACCAGACTGTAGGAAACGAAGAAGGCAAAGGCAAGGCTACCACTTGCCTAGCAGATTGCAAAAAGCAAAAGTCAAAGCATGCTTAATACATGGATGGTAAGACCCAGGAAGCTAAGAAAAGATCTAGAAAGCAGTCTGAAATCTCCACTTTCCTAACAGCCTTTCTAAAAGTAAAAGGCCAAAGCTCCTCACTTCTTCCCAGATACAGTGGCAGACATTTATTTCCCAAACGCTTCTCTTACCCGTGCACCAAACAACCAAGCCAAGTGCACCCTTTACATGTTTTCTGTGTAAAGATGAAGTAAATGAGTAAGAATTAAAATAGGCAAGAGTTCCCACTTGGAAGTGAGGGGAACAGACAAACTATGACCAAAAAGAAAAAAAGTGTTAACAAATTAAAAAAAAAAAAACTTTCTTAGGAAACTCTAAATCATGCAGGGATGAACTTGAGTCTATATTCCAGAACAGTCAGGGTCAAAAGAGAAGTCACCTAGTGACTTAAGATAATATGGATATTCACAGGGCCTTCCCAGTCTTTAAATTCTATTCCATTCAGGATTTGTTTCTTCCACTGCATGACGAAGCTTTTTACTTTTATATAAAACAAACTCCAAAGGAGTTCAAAGTGGTCTGTTTATAGAAATTAAAGCCAACGGGCATCAATGTTAATAAAGCTAAACTAAAAAGATATTGAATAACCTTTGGGAAATTAAAAGCAATGACTGATTCAATCCAAACAAGTAGGTCATGTTCAACTTCCAGTAATTCTAAAACATGGCTATAATAAGGCAAGGATTACGCTCTGCTCCAACGATCAGAATGAAGGTCTCATTGAAGGACAAGACCAGCAACTCCCACACAAAGGGCAAGCAGTGAAAGACAGTGAGAGGAGCAGACAGACAACATCTGCTCACAGAGCTACCAGAACCTGGGACGCAGTGTGAGAGTAACGACATGGAAGAGATATTCCTCACGAAGGCCAGTCATGCAGAAGGCATCTCAGGACTCCCAGACACTGCAAAGCCTCAGGCATGTTTGTCCATATGCTTAGAGGACGTGGTCAATCTATTCAGAGAAAGACTGTGACCTACTAGCAAAATACCTCGACTGTTCTCAGACAGTTCCACACCAGGTGCAAGACTCCAAGGGGGCAAAAGGCACTTGGGGGAAGATACGGAAGGGCATGTCTAATATGGAGTGAAGGAGAGAAATAACCTTACAACTCATGCGGTCAGCTGATTTGAGCTGCTTTCTCATTATGCTTCCAAATGCTTTGCAAGTTGGACTCACCAAGGCAGGCTCCTCCAACTTAAAAACGCACAGCCGTCCTGTGGTTACTAAAATGGAATCTTCAAGCAATAGCCACCAAGTCTTCCTCCAACCTCAGGAACTGGACGTGACAGTTTTTGGTTTAGATGTCATATTGGGAAGATAGAGTAGGAACACAAAATGATATTGCACAGGAAGAATGTGCTACTGGGGTAAGAACACCCCACCAAGGAAAAAGCAGAAAGAAAGCAGGAAGGGCTGGGCACCACTGACTCATGCCTATAACCCTAATTACGCAGGAGTCTGAGATCTGGAGGACGGATGGTCCACGCCAGCATGGACAGAAAAGCTAGGGAGACTCTATTTCCATAATAACCAGCAGAAAGCAGAGTTGGAGGTATGGCTCAAATGGTAGGGCACTTGTAATCTCAGTGCTACTTTAAAACAAACAAACAAACAAAAATGCCGGGAGACTGAGATCTGAGGATCACAGTTCAAAGCCAGCCCGGGCAACAAAGTCTGTGAGTGTCTTATCTCCAATTAACTACTCAAAAAAGCCAGGAGTGGCACTGTGGCTCAAGTGGCAGAATGCTGCCTGCAGCAAAAGAAGCTCAAGGATAACACCCAGAGGTCAAGCCCCAGGATTGGACAAAAAAAAAAAGAAGACAAGAAGGAAAGAACATCCTGGACTATCCAGCAGAACTCAGTACAAAAAGCAAGTAGCCACTTTCATAGTAACATACAATGTTCTAAGCGTTCTTCAAGATTTCCTTTCCGTTTCCTAATCGCCTGTCAATCAACCCAACTGTCTTAATTAAGTAAAATAAACAGGTCTTCTCTTAGCCAATATTTGCTAATGGCTTCTGGATAAGGATTTCCCAGTAAATTATATTTCCAAAATTATAATAGAAGAAAGCCAGCATTACACACCCCTCATGCACCACATAAATACAGATCAGAGCCAAAACAGGGTTTCCTCATCACAAAAGTTTCAAAAATACTAATTCACTTCAGGTTTAAGTCAGATAGTGATTGTGATGTACTCTTTCATGTTTCAAGGCTGACAAAACTGCAAGTCCATTTTTTTTCAACATTCCACGTAAAACTGTGACAGCTTACATACAGAATATGACATTTTAAGTGGGAAAAACTGAGTAACTAGCTTTCTCAAAGGCAAAACTACTTCATAAAATTACCAAAGGTAAACCGGGCACTGGTGCCTTACGCCTGTAATCCTAGCTACTCAGGAGGCTGAGATCCGAGGATTATGGTTGTAAACCAGCCCAGGCAGGAAAGTCCATGAGACTCTCATCTTCAATTATCCACCAGAAAACTGGAAGTGTCCCTGTGGCTCAGGTTACGTTAGAGTGCTAGCCTTGAGCTGAAGAACTCAGGGACAGCGCCCAGGCCCAGAGTTCAAGCCCCACAACCAACAACAACAACAACAAAAGATACCAAAGGTATCCATGGATTTAAAGGTTTCTGTTGAATTCAAGTATGTTTTTAATTATCTAGGGATTTGGTAAGTGCACTGTAATGGATGGCTAAGGAATTGAATATTCAGTGATCATTGTTTTTATATGATCTTCAAGCTTTAATCATTTTAGCTCTTACCAAATCTCTCAGAACTCTAATAGTTATAGTTACAAGCAAATGAGGATATCATACACTAGATTCTCCCTTGTCTTCATAATGTTTGGAAGCATGAACAATTCTGAGTCCTTTGTGAGTCCGGGGGGGGGGGGAAACACCACAATCTTAAACAAATAAAAACGGTAATATATTCACAGCCTGTCTTATTTTTTAACTGACGATTCATTTCTGTTCCACATAGAAGTTTTCACACTTGTTCCCCATCTTTTTTTGTTTCTCACAATGCTCATTTAAAAAGCAAATAGGAGCGGGGTGCTTGCTGGTGATTCACATCTGTGATCTCAGCTACTCAGGAAGCTGAGATCTGAAGATCACTGCTGAAAGCCAGTCTACAAAGGACACTCTATGAGATTCTTACTTTAAATTAACCACCAAAAGGCCAGAAGTGAAGCTGGGTGCCAAGTAGTAGAACACCAGCTTTGAGTGAAAAGTGAAGGGACAAAGTCCAGGGCCTGAGTTCAAGGCCCAGTCAATGGCACCGAAATTAATTAATAATAAAAGGCAAATAGGCAAGACAATAACTAGAGGAGAGGATTGTTTCTATATCTCATATCAAGTTTATTTGTGGAATTGATGGCTGTTAAAAAATAAAAATGAGGTTAGGAAAAAAAAATTCCAGCCTCATTATTTACTTCTCAAAGTTTTTGTAGTTCCTATACACAAATCTTCACTTGTTCAACAACCTATGCACTTTCCTTTGTTAATAACAATACTTTATTATTGCACCCTCTCTCGATTAACAGCTGGTTTTAGGCAACTCCCTCAAGAAACTGCCCTTTATGAAAACACTTTATACATGCAAGCACTTTACCTAACTTAGTAACACAAAAAAGCATTTTACTTTCTTCCATGAAGAAAATACAATGGCCAATATAAGATAAACTAGAGCTTACTAAGTGACAGACAGTGACGAGATACCAGGCGATCACACAGAAAGGATGGCTCAGTTGACTGGTAACTGAATATGGTGTCTTCTTTTCAAGCTGAAGATCTAGGGCAGTGGAAAGAGGCTACCTTCGGAAATATCGATAGCTGGACCTTTCTGACACTACAAGGAGATGCATTCTTGTTGGCACTCCGACCAACACAAAGATCAGAATGGCATTCTTCAGTCTTCCATTTCATCACCCTTACTACTCTGGGGATGGGAGACTGACGTGAAACTATTGCTGTAGGGTTTGTACATAGGACTTTTATAATAACTGTAATATTACTACAATATTACAACTGTCTGTGGAAACAGACAGTTCCCAGATGTTTGAGACCTCTGTTTGAGACTCATGAACCAACCCCCTCAAAACCCCAGAAAAAAACAAACTATGGAGACATTAAAAAGATCAGCAGTTGCTAGGGCTGGGGAAAGAGGAATAAATTGGTGGAGTACGGAGAATTAGGATGATAAAGTAGTGTCATATCACATATGACACTAGTACAATCTATGTTTATAAAAACATAGTTATAGGATCCTGTTTGGGGCAAGAGACACACAAATGCAATTTCAGCATCATTACAGTATTTCATACTCTCATTATAAAACATGATATATACAATAAATATATGCCAAACTGAATACTAAAGTGTGTGGTGTACTGATTAGACCAATTGGATCAGATTACCAAAAACCAATTAAGGATAAGCAGAAAGTATTACTTGAAGTTCATAAAGACACTAGGCAATGATATAGTAGGTTCTTGAACAAAATGAGATATGAGACACTGGTTTTGGAACATTAAAAAAAAATGTTATTCTCTTCCATCCAGATGCCTCAATGTGTGTATACACACCTGATCTTAATATGAAGAATCCATATTAAGTTCATTAGGTGTTTTGTATTTTTTCAATAGATTTTTGCAAACTCTAAGCACTTGTGTATGAAGCTCTAACACTATGGGGATTGGCACAAGATTTTTTTTCAATGAATTAAAATGAGGAATAGAACCACAAAAACTTAAATGAAAATGAAGTTTCAAATCATCAAGTAAGTTCAACTGTATTTACGTATAAGTTGTACAAACCATGAATGTGAACTTGTCTGTGCTTTCCAAAACTAAAAGTTTCTATGCCCATTACAGGTATTAGCAATAGATTCCACTTGTTTCCTTCATCAAGAATCCTTCAGTCCTATCGGTCCTGCTGCTTCCTGACCTGCCTTCTGTAGTAACAACCCCTTTTATTTTCCACTGGACCTTCATCTAGCATACTCTGCTCTGTTATCACTAAGTTCCTGCCTTGCTTTTCTTTACCTTCCATCTCTGCTCCAAAGACAACATGGATTTTCAGATAATTGAACAAAAACAATTTTTCCAAAATAACAAAGAGAAAGTTGAAATAAGACCAAGTTAATCAGCATCCTCTGTGGAAATACTGGGCAAAAATAAACAAGTGATCTTTCCTCATTAGGCAGCAGAAAAAAAAAAAACCAAACTATAGTGTATATCCATGCTGCAATAATTAAAAACTGTGATACACTTACACTTAAGGCAGAAAGTATAAAAACTAAATGGAATTAATTCAATTATCTGAATATTATCAAGTACTCTGTTTCCCCTTGCAAATATGCTTGCTACTAATTTGATTTATCACAGTGAGTTATAGTATGCATTTTTTTTGGGGGGGGGGCAGTCCTGGGCCTTGGACTCAGGGCCTGAGCACTGTCCCTGGTTTCTTTTTGCTCAAGGCTAGCACTCTGCCACTTGAGCCACAGTGCCAGTTCTGGCCATTTTCTATATATGTGGTGCTGGGGAATCAAACCCAGGGCTTCATGTATACGAGGTAAGCACTCTTGTCACTAGGCCATATTCAGGGGATTTGATTTTATGGACTTAAAATAAAAGTTAATATGTAGACACATACACACACACACACACAGAGAGAGAGAGAGAGAGAGAGAGAGAGAGAGAGAGAGAGAGAGAGAGAGAGAGAGAGGCGCCTTTATTGCAACAAATACTTCAAAACCAGAAAATAGAACACAGAGAACTTCCTCCTTCCTTCCCTTCCATTATAATTCCTATGATCACATCAGATATAACCCAGACACAGAAAGTATACAACCACACTACTGGGATCTCATCAGATCTCAGGGCTAACCCATATCAAGTTCTCTAAATATTCATGATCAGAAAGGTAACATGCTCTCTGTCATGTTTCAACAACAACAAAAAAAAACTGGAGCTAGGTTCTTTTTATTTTGAACAAACAACAGTATTTTTTCCTAATTGTAAAATTAATGTGTGTTAGAGAAAACTACAAACAGAAAAGAAAAATAATTTCCCAATCTTAAACTGTTACCAGTATGATAAAAATATTTTTATTGGTATCTTTTTTAATTCGGAGAGCTGTGAACATTTTGTTTTGAGATGTATGTACATCATCTGAAATAAAACTGCCAGTGGCCACAATTGTCACTAAAGTGTGAGTCACTTGTGTGGTGCTATAAGACACAAAAGCTAGTCTTTCACGTGAAAGATGTACTGGTACAAACCTAGAACTCCTGCTACAGAGGAAGCAGAAGATGGGAAAATTTAAAGTCAGCTCAGGGAAAAATGTGAACAAGTTCCTCCTACTTGAACCAAGAAGCCAGGAATGGTGGGTTATACCTGTAATCTCAGCTAAATGGGAGATGAAGGTAGGAGAATCCTAGTCTCACGTGACCATGGGTAAATTAAGACCCTACCTGAAAATAAGCTATACAGAGGGTGGGTGGTATGGTCCCAAAAGGTAAAGTGTCTGCCCTAGCAAGTGTAAAGCACTGAATTCAAACCAGTACTGAGGGGTAAAGAAAAAAAGTAGTCAAAGGATCTGAAATTAATTTGGGCCTAAAACAACTGCAAATAGTAACCCCAAAACTTTAAGTTCTGCATTCTAGTTTTTGTGGGAATGCTTACTTATGAAAACATTCATAATTTACCATAGTTAAATCACTCATTGAGATGTGAACACACAGAAGGTAAAGACTATATAGAACTGTAGGCAATCCACCACTTGCTGAGATTCCTCCAACCCAGAAGGCATTTGCTGAGAAATTAAAAGTATTTGGTTAAGTACACTGACAGAGTAATTTGAATACATACTTAGATAAAATGAATGAGAACACTGAAGAATCCTTTGGAGCTTAGTGATTCTGGAATCATTTGTATGCTTTCAGAAACAAAATCAAGTAGTTTCTGTCTCCTATAGTCAGATTTCAACAGAATTTAACTTCTAATGAAAACTAAAACAAAGTTACTAAGCCAGAAAAGGTTTTACGAAAAGGAATCCTGGAGGTGGGAATGTGGCCTAATGGTAGAGTGCTTGCCTAGCATGCATGAAGCCCTGGGTTCGATTCTCAGCACCACATATACAGAAAATGCTGGAAGTAGCGATGTGGCTCAAGTGGTAGAGTGCTAGCCTTGAGCAAAAAGAAGCCAGGGACAGTGCTCAGGCTTGGCAATCAATCAATCAATCAATCAATGGAATCCTGAAGACTGAGCTAGGAGCTGGAGACATGGATCAAGAGACAGAGAACCTGCCTGGCAAGTATGAGGTCCTCAAATTCACACCTAAGAAAAAGGACAAGAGTTGATAGTCATCATTAAGCACATCCTGAAAGCTCTGCTCAGAGTCTATATAGCATATAATTTTTAGTTTTAGTGACTATATCTCAAAAGAAGGAAAAAAAGATTAGGTCTAAATTTGAGGCTAAAATAAATACTGCATGGAATTTTTTAAAGTTATTTTATCTCAAGAAAGTGTCCTTACTTTTGCTGCTTCTGCTGTGTGTGTGTGTGTGTGTGTGTGTGTGTGCACACGCCATTCCTGGGGCTTGAACTCAGGGCCTGAGTGCTGTCCTGGAGCTTTATTTTGCTCAACACTATCATTCTACCATTTGAGCCACCAGAATTCCACTTACTTCCAGCTTTTTAATTGATTAGTTAATTGAGGTAAGAGTCTCACGGACTTTCCTGCCTGGGCTGGCATTGAATCAAAATCTTCAGATCTCAGCCTCCTGAGTAACTAGGATTACAGGAGTGAGGTAGAGAATTTTGCAATAGGAATGGGAAGCTTACTTTCAAACAGTTTTCACACTCCTCTACAATACATAAGAAACACCAGCACTTTACAATGTGAGCATATATATAGTATTTGCTCAATAAATATAGGGGGAGTGTTAGAAAGGCAGAAAGAAGTTCATCAATTTAGACAGTAGCACTCATGACTGGTATCTACTTTAGTTTGGTACTCCGAATCTGAGGTATGAAAATGCACAGTGTAAAGGGTAGCCAATTTTGCTACCTGCAATCTTCCTTTTCATAGCTCTTACAAATAAAAAACAGGCAAATCTTCAGAATAAATTATCTAGCTCCCCTCTGTCAATATGTAAATGCTAATGTGATAAGAGAAAATGGGTGACACAACAGCTTTAGAAACCTTTCAAAACTAAAAAGGTCAATAAAATTGCCAGAAAGTCCTCTAGAATAGTTTTGCTGGTGCTGGGGATTAGACCCAGGCTTTGCAAGTCCTCTACCACTGAGCTACATCTCAGCCCTAGACTATTGTTTGCATCCAACTAAATCTGCTGTTTCAACAAGAATGTTTTACAAAAACATTTCTCTCTCTCTCACACACAGACGCGCGCGCACACACACACACACACACACACCCCTTATGAAACACAGCATATAAATACAATAAATACTCCAAACTCCAGATATTTAGAAACCATTCACTGTATATGGGCAGCCTAAAGAGTTTATTTACATTTGTGGCTTAAATCTACAAAGGAAAAATGGAAGCAGAGGAAATTAAAGACAGCTTAAATGGTTACCTGCTATCAACTGTGGAAAAACTTTCACAAAGCAAAAATAAAGTGATATCTCAAACGTTGGGAAGTGAGGTGGGTGGTGAAATCTTTAATTGTATGAAAACTTCCTGAATGACACAGGATTAAGAGTTACCATAACAACCAGATCATTTTGGTCCACACCTCTCCAGAAATTCCAATCTTTTTGAACAAAGCAATGCTAAGGCACTAACACTACCTTGTAGTCTCATATGTGTCAAATCAAACATTAAAACACAACTGTATTTAGAAGGGAAAACATTCCTGTGTTACAAATGTGCTTATTATGTGGTTTTTCTTCTTTATAATTGAAATTTAAGATTTGTTAAAATTGCCAAAATCCTGTACCATTAGGTTTTAGTTTGCCTTAAAACTGCGAAATTCTTGATCTCATGTTAGGACAGACAAGACTTTTATAATGAGGAAACAAAATGTCTGCAGAAAAGAAGTTAATTTTGTATTAATTTGGACTTGTACTAAAAAATGCTCTTGAGCACATTCTTTTCCAAGTCTTTTAAGGAATGATAATATGCGCCTTTCCCATTACACAGTTCAAATCAAATTATATACCTAACAATCACAACTGTTAAGTATTCATTTACATACTTTTCTTCAGTGTTCAGAACACCTTTACTATTGACCACATTGGAAGACTTAAATAAGTAACACTAGGTAAAAAAAGCCATTTCTCTATACCTCAATTGTTTTTATAGTACCTTTATCAAATAACCAGTGTCTAAATAACGACTTTCTTCAAAATGTTTAAACAACAAAACAAAGCAAAAACCATTATGTCATGTCAATGATTCCCTTAAAACAAATCTGTGAGGACAGATAGGAACGTTTATGCTTATTTTACTTTTGCTTTGCAAAATTACTTTCACTTTAAAGACTTAAAAGTCCTAGGTAAAGACAACTTGAAGTCTAAACTAGGTTTAAAGTTCACTTGGATTCCAAAGAGACTTCAGTTCACACGTCCTAGTGTTAATAATTCTTAAATAAGAATGGCAGTTTCCAAACAGTGTGCACCAAAGGGTGATAAACTCAAAATCCTCAAAGACAGTTTAAATATTTGAGGGAAACAAAGTAACTTCAGCTATCTGGAATACTGGTTTAACCACTAGCTCAAGCTAACTTGGTTAAAAAAAATTGGATGATGTTATATTCCTTCCCAGGACACTCTTATCTTTACAAAACTAGATCACCCTATCTTTATAAAACTCAGTCTCTATAGTTAAAATAATAATAAAACATTTATAACATGTAACTTGTTACACAACCAAATAGCTGCATCATTCTTTCAATATTTTTATATAAGGGACGCGTTAGCCAATTGATACATGGAATTTAAGACTACAGTTAAGCAAAGCAATTAATAATTATATTTAATTAGCATATAAATATTTGGCAACTTCCACTCAAATAACAATGCAGACATTTTAATGGCATTAGCATATACTAACAAAAAAAAGGAATTGGGTGATTAGGAAACCATTCAATCTGGTATGCTTTATCGTGAATAAGGAAATAATTCAATACAGCTTTGGCCAATACATAAACAAAATGGTTTTGCTTTGTTTTGTACTGGGGTTTGAACTCAGGACCTATTCACTCTTGCTTGGAGCTTTCCTGCTAAGGGCTGGCACTCTACTAACTTGGGCTATACCTCCCACTTCTGTTTGCTGATTGGAGATGATAAGCTCTCAAATTTGTCTACCCAAGCTGGCTTTGAATGGTAGATCCTCTGATCTCAGCATCCAGAGCTAGATTATAGGCATGAGACACCAGCAATCAACTGACAAAATAGGGTTGCACTTTAAAATATATGAGAAAAAGTAAGGCCTGAAGTACAGCTCAAGGCAGAGTTCCTCTCTAGAAACTACTAGGTACTTAGTTCAAACCCCCAAAAAGAAAAAAAAATACACATCTAATATTGAGTCAGAAATTGCACTTATTATTGCTTAACCAAGACTAAGCTTAAAAAATAGTAAACATTTTCAACCCAGGTGCTTTGTAGAAATGACAGTAATATAGAGATGGCTATGAACATATTACTGCAGAGATAGTTACTAAACTGAGTTGGCAACTTTAAGGCCAGATAGACTAAAATTTTCACAAACTTCAATGATCCCTTCAAATGAAATTCTAGAAACGTTTTTTTAACATACATACTTTATAGGAACCAAATTCTTTTGGAGTTATATTCACATAGTGTAAGCTCACTAGACAGTTTTCCTAAGGAACGATTTCCCACAAATCAGTGACAACATTTGGTAAAATTAATTCTTTGAACTATGGTAACTAGAAGTTCCAAAAGTAGCACAATAGACCACATGAGGGAAGAAGAAAGATTCCTTAAGGGATTCCCCTTTCAGGGGTTATAAAATCTAAGTCCCACAAGTTAAATAACTCACTTGTACTCTCAGTTGAGGCGAAGAGAAAGTTGAAAGAAGAAAATGCATATCATAAAAAGGAATAAACCCTTTGGTAACTATTGCAACTAAACTAGTTAACATTCCTATATGGTTAACATTCCTAATGTAACAACCTTATATAATCTATAAAGTAATAAATAAAATTACTACAGACTGGTAGGTAAAAAAAATGGCCAATAAATTAATTTGCTACATTTTGTATTTCTTTTTTTTCTATACCCAGAAAAACAGAAAATTTGATAGGTCAAAAATGAAGGAGGAGGGGCTGGGGATATGGCCTAGTGGCAAGAGTGCCTGCCTCATATACATGAGGCCCTGGGTTCAATTCCCCAGCACCACATATACAGAAAATGGCCAGAAGTGGCACTGTGGCTCAAGTGGTAGAGTGCTAGCCTTGAGCAAAAAGAAGCCAGGGACAGTGCTCAGGCCCTGAGTCCAAGCCCCAGGACTGGCCAAAAATTTAAAAATTAAAAAAAAATGGGAGGAGAAAGATGGCGCCGAAACAATAGGGAGGCACCCCGACTCGCACCAACTGAATAGCGAGCTGGGAACTCCAACACCCAACACTCCACCAAGAACCCAGCAAAACCAGCATCCAGAAGCAGTGGAGAAACGCAGGAAAACAAAAAGGAGCAAAAAAGAAGAACCGAAAACCTACACGGAGCCGGAGATTAATCGGGGCACCCTCCCCCCACCAGCCGGCCCTGGCCCAAACAGGGTCAGGCTGGGAAAGGGAAACCCGGCGATCGGCAGACAGGTTGCCAGGAGCGCAGAATCCATATAGCGGGAGACCCCACGGACACAAAGCAGGGTGCGGACCAAGACACACCCGGCAGCGACGAGAAGTTCGGGTCCACACCGGATTCGGACAAGGGAACCCAGCGCGGCAGAAAGAGGGAACGGGGGAGCCACCACGACACTTCGCCAACCCCTGAAGGGCCAACGGCGGTGCGGGACACACACACAAAGCAGCAAAAGTGAGTCCCCCATAATCCCTTCCCCCAACGGGAGACCCAAGCCCGACAAAGAAGCTATAGCTCCCTCCCTCCCCCTCCCCACTCCCGTGGGAACAAAGGTCCCCCAAATCAGGCGGGAAGCTCCCATCAGGCGCTGGGAAGCCAGTCTAGCAGGGGAAGGGCGGAACAGCCCCAAGCCCCCAAAGGTTCCTGAACTGGCAGAACCGGCCCCGTCCCCTTCCCAACAGGGGCCGGGGACGGCCGGCAGGGCAAGCCCCACCCGAGGCGCCTAGACCTTGCGGACTCTTACAACTAAAATCACAGGCGCTGGTGGGCAATACCAGCCCAGCAGGGTCACCTGAGCCTGATCTCGTTCCCCCTCCTCGAAGCGGAGGCGAGGTCTGAGAGTGCCAAGCCACACCCGGACAGTCGATCCCACTGGGCCCCACACATACTGCCTCCCCCCCCCCAACGGACTCGCGGGAGGGCGCAAGCACAACCCAACAACCCAGGGCTCGCTCTGGGAGGCAGACCCCACTTAAGTGCCTGTTGTAGGGGACTCACAGTGCACAGGAGGGCGGGGCCCCGGCGAAAGCGCCCGCTCTGATAGGCGTGCCCTGCACTGGTGGGCGGGGCCACAGCGACAGCACCTGCTGACGCAGACACGCCTACACAGAAGGGAGGGAAGATCTACACAGACTTCCAGATGCGCAAATCACAAAGAAACATAACTCAGTTCATCAAAGGACAAGCCAACTCGCCAGCTCCAAAAAGCAGCACGACTGGAGAGGAGATGGAGAATAAAAAAGCAAATGAGGACATGTTAACAGGAATGATCGAAACTGTCAGAAATGAAATCAGAAAACAATTCCAGGAGTTTAGAGCGGAAATCTGGAAGGACACCCAGGAAGCCAAGAAAGAAATGGAAGCAAAACTGGATACAATGCAAGCCTCGTTTAAAGAAATGGAAGCAAAAATGGATACAATGCAAGCCGCCTTTAAAGAAAATCTCCACATCCTGAGAATTGAAATGCATGAAAAAATAGATTTAAAATACAACTCTTTAAAGGAAGAAATTTCCACGATCAGAGCTGATATGACAACCATGAATAGCTCTCTGACATCCATAAACTCCGCAATTGAAACCATAACACAAAGAGTGGACCATATGGAATCCAGAATCTCTCGCCTGGACGATGAAGCAGCTGACAACAACCAGAAAATGACCACACTCCAAGAAAAGGTGAAGCTTCAGGGAAGATTACTCCAGGAACTAATGGACAAAGACAAGAGATATAATCTGCGCATAATTGGAATAGAAGAAGGAGCCGAATATCAGAGCAGAGGGCTTAATCATGTTCTCAATAAAGTTATTGCAGAAAACTTCCCCAATCTCACAGGGGACCCCATCCAGGTAACCGAAGCCTATAGGACACCTGGCAGGCCAGACCCCAGGAAAGCCACCCCAAGGCACATAATATTCAAGACTACAGACCTCAAGATTAAAGAGCAAATTCTGAATTCAGCCAAAGCGAAGAAGGAAACTTTTTTCAATGGGAAGAGGATTCGAATAACATCCGACTTATCCACACAAACTTACCAAGCTCGAAGTGAGTGGAAGAACACCATCCAAGTACTTCAGAATAACAATTTACAACCTCGGATCAAATATCCAGCGAAACTGGAGTTCACATTCGAAGGGAGAACCAGATCTTTCCACACCAAAGAGGAGCTAAAGGAGTATGTGAATAAAAAACCAGCCCTACAGCGAATATTAAGAGGGGAAGCCCACCCAACAGAGATCGTAAAAGACACACAGACAGATTCAGAAAGAAACTTCAATAGCCAAAGTCCAGCAGAAACACAAGCTCACTAAAGACAAGAAGAAAAAAAAAAACAACAGGAAAAAACAGCCCAACAAGAAAATGGAAGGAGAAAAAACACCCTTATCCTTGATCTCTTTAAATATAAATGGCTTAAACTCCCCGATCAAGAGGAGCAGACTGGCAGAATGGATCCGCAAGCAAAAAGTTGACATCTGTTGTCTACAAGAGACCCACCTTACAGCAAGGGACAAAAACAGGCTTCGAATGAAAGGATGGAGCAAGATCTACCAAGCAAATGCACCCACCAAAACGGCAGGTGTAGCCATCCTGATCTCAGACAAGCTGGATTTCTCTTTAAAGTCCACTCAAAAAGACAAAGAAGGACACTACATATTGATACAAGGAAAAATCCAGAATCAAGACATCACGGTGATAAATGTATACTCACCGAACAAAAGAGGCCCGACATATGTCAAGCAAATTCTCACAGAATTACAGAGCAAGATAGATGCAAACACAATCATAGTGGGTGACTTTAATACTCCTCTCTCTCCAAGAGACAGATCCAACACCCAGAGGATTAGTAAGGGAGCTGAGGACCTAAATAACACCATTGCCCAAATGGATCTAACAGACCTATATAGAACCTTCCACCCTACAGAGACCCAATACACCTTCTTTTCAGCAGCCCATGGATCATATTCCAAAATAGACCACGTCATAGCCCACACAAAGAACCTCAGCAAATACAAAAGAATTGACATCATCCCATGTATTATATCTGATCACAGTGGATTAAAGGTAACCCTCAACAACAAAGGATACCACAGAGCCTATACACACTCTTGGAGGCTAAACCCCACGCTGCTATCCAACACTTGGGCCACAGATCAAATTAAAGATGAAATCAACGAATTCATAAGCCACAATGACAAAGAAAACACATCACAAAGAAACCTATGGGACACAGCTAAGGCAGTACTGAGGGGCAAGATCATTGCACTCAGTACCCACATTAAAAGAATGGAAGCAGAGCAGGTGAATACCCTCACGATGAAACTAAAACAACTGGAGAAACAAGAAATGACAGAATCTAAAACGACTAGGAGGGGAGAGATTACAAAGATTAAAGAAGAGATAAATCTGATTGAAAATAGAAAGACCATTCAACAAATAAATAAGACTAAAAGCTGGTTCTTTGAGAAAATAAACAAAATTGACAGACCCCTTGCAAGACTCACAAAAAAAAGAAGAGAAGAGACTCATATTCGTAAAATCAGGGACTCCACAGGAAAAATTACAACAAATACACACGATATTCAAACAATCATAAGGAGCTATTTCCAAAACCTCTACTCAACAAAAAACAATAATTTTACAGAAATGGATCAATTCTTAGAGAAGTACAAACTGCCCAAACTGAACCAAGAAGAAATAAATCAACTAAATAAACCAATAACTTACGGTGAGATACAGGAGGTAATCAAGAACCTCCCTACTAAGAAAAGCCCAGGCCCAGATGGATTCACCAATGAATTCTACAAAACCTTTAGTGAGGAGCTAATTCCAATACTCCTCAAACTCTTCCGCGAAATAGAAACGGAGGGAAAAATCCCGAACTCATTCTACGAAGCTAATATCATACTCATCCCCAAACCAGGCAAAGATCCAACAAAAAAAGAGAACTACAGACCAATATCACTAATGAACACAGATGCAAAGCTCCTCAATAAAATATTAGCTAACAGGATCCAGAAAGTGATCAAGAATATCATACATCATGACCAAGTAGGCTTCATCCCTCAGTCACAAGGATGGTTCAACATCCGTAAATCAATCAATGTAATTCACCACATAAACAGAACTAAAATAAAGAATCACATTGTTATCTCAGTCGATGCCCAAAAAGCCTTTGACAAAATACAACATCCATACCTATTAAAAGCTTTGGAGAGAACAGGAATAGATGGAACATTCCTCAAAACAATAAAAGCCATATACAACAGACCAACTGCTAATATCATATTAAATGGAGAGAAACTTAAATCATTCCCCCTAAACACAGGAACAAGACAAGGATGCCCACTCTCCCCACTTCTGTTCAACATAGTGCTGGAATCCCTAGCCATAGCAATAAGGCAAGAGGAGGACATCAAAGGGATCCACATCGGCAAGGAAGAAATCAAGTTATCCCTATTCGCAGACGACATGATCTTATATCTCAAGGACCCAAAAAACTCAGTACCCAAACTCCTACATCTAATAAACCAATTTGGCAAAGTAGCAGGATACAAAATCAATCCACAAAAGTCAGCAGCTTTTCTGTACACCAGCAATAGACAAACAGAAAAGGAAATTATGGAAACGATTCCATTTACAGTAGCCAAAAAAAGAATAAACTACCTAGGGATCAACTTAACCAAGGACGTGACGGACCTATTCAATGAAAACTACAAAAATCTAATAAGGGAAATCAAAGAAGACACAAGGAGATGGAAAGACCTCCCATGCTCATGGGTAGGCAGAATCAATATAGTGAAAATGGCCATACTGCCCAAATTGTTATACAAATTCAATGCAATACCTATCAAAATCCCAGCCACATTCTTCACTGAAATAGAGAAACCAATCCATAAATTCATATGGAACAGCAAAAAACCTAGAATAGCCAAAGCAATTCTAGGCAAAAAACATAGTGCAGGAGGTATCACCATACCAGACTTCAAGCTCTACTACAAGGCCATCATAACAAAAACAGCATGGTATTGGTATAAAAACAGATCGGAAGACCAGTGGATTAGAATTGAAGACCCAGAAATAAAACCGCACTCTTACAGCCAACTGATATTCGACAAAGGAGCTAAAGACATACAATGGAATAAACATAGCCTCTTCAACTACTGGTGCTGGGAGAACTGGGCAGCCATATGCAGAAAACTCAAAGTAGACCCAAGCCTATCACCATGCACCAAGATCAACTCAAAATGGATCAAGGACCTCAACATCAGACCTGAATCCTTGAAACTACTGAAGGACAGAGTAGGAAAGACACTAGAACTTATAGGCACAGGAAGGAACTTCCTGAATAGAGTCCCAGGCGCACAACAAATAGGGGAAAGACTCAACAAATGGGACTACTACAAATTGAAGAGTTTCTGCACAGCTAAGGTCATAGCCACCAAAATAGAAAGACAGCCAACGATATGGGAAAGGATATTTACCAGCACAGCAACAGACAAAGGCCTGATATCTGTCATCTACAGAGAACTCAAAAAACTAAGCCCCTCCAAGCCCAATAAACCTATTAGGAAATGGGCAAAGGAGCTAAGGAGAGACTTCACAAGAGAAGATATAAAAATGGCAAAGAAACACATGAGGAAATGCTCAACATCCCTGCTAGTAAAGGAAATGCAAATAAAAACAACCCTGAGATACCACCTCACCCCAGTTAGAATGGCCTATACTCTGAACTCAGGAAACAACAAATGCTGGAGGGGCTGTGGGGAAAGAGGAACCCTTCTCCATTGTTGGTGGGAGTGCAAATTAGTACAGCCACTTTGGAGAACAGTATGGAGGTTTCTCAAAAAGCTCAATATAGACCTACCCTATGACCCAGCCATACCACTCCTAGGCATCTATCCTAAACAGCAAAACCCAAGATATCAAAAGGACATTTGTACTTCCATGTTTATCGCAGCACAATTCACAATAGCCAAAATTTGGAAACAACCCAGATGCCCCTCCACAGATGAATGGATCCAAAAAATATGGTACTTATACACAATGGAATACTACATAGCGATTAGGAATGGTGAAATATTGTTATTCGCAGGGAAATGGTCAGAACTAGAACAAATAATGTTGAGTGAGACAAGCCTAGAACACAGAAAACAAAGGGGCATGATCTCCCTGATATATGACTGTTAACAAAGGGAGATGGAGAGACAGTAGAGACCAAGTCTGTGAACACTGTATATGTGCTTGATACATTGTATACTGCATATGGGTCTACCTGACCTAGACAAGGGATGGGAAAACAGGTTGTAAGATATCACAAGAAATGTACACAATGCCCTACTATATAAATGCACCCTCTTTGCACAGCACCTTGTAAAAAAAAAAATTTATGTTCAATTGATAATAAAAAAAAATTTAAAAAAAAAAAAAAAAAAAATGGAGGTAACAAGTTTGATAAGAAATGTATTCACTGCCTTACGTATGAAACTATAACCCCTCTGTAGTTCACTTTGACAATAAATAAAACAATCTGAAAAAAAATTTGATAGGTCACATTCATCCTGCTCATTATATCCTAGCTGACAACCTAATTACATTGCTGGTGGTATCAATGAAGAGTCACTGCCAAAAGAATGCTCCAATTTCTTTTTTTAATGGCCACAAATTTCTCATCTATTTTTCAATTAAGCAAAATCTAAAGCTATTGAGCAACCCAATCCCCCAAAATAAAAGCAAACCTCTTGGCTATATATTACAATTCTATATGGGTTTGTATCTTTACATAACAAGTAACTAAATTCTCGTAAGTTTTCAAAAATCCTCCCACACTTGCCTTTATCATAAACAGTAATGCTGAGAATCTGAAGGGAAACCCTGATAATTCATGCTTTGTAAATGTGCTTTTAATTTCTCTGATGAATAATGGCTATAATAATGTCACTAGGAAAACAGAAGAAGGCTGAGTGAGCATCTGAGGGTAAAGAAGAATGTTTTCACAGGTGCAGTTGGTAAATACCACTAGCTACAGCTGAACATTCTTCCTTAACTAGAAGCCAATCACAATTTAACTTTAAAGAATCTTGCTACATACAGCAACAAGAGGACATACTTGTCCCAAGTTAATATAGTGTTCCGTAGAGGTTAATAAACATTATAAACATCTATTCATTTCTATGCTGTTTCCAATAGACTCTATACATACCAAGAGTACTGAAGAGGTGAGACTTCACTGAGCTACTCTAATCTAGTCAACAGGTTCATAAGTTATTCCTCTACCTCTTATAATACAAAACATTGACATTAAGCTGCTTGCATTCACATTGGTTATACAATCATCCAATTTGTGAGTCACAGATAAGCACTCTAAAAAGCATAACAGCCAGTGAGATCCAATACAAAACTTTAGTGTCAAAGAAGTCCTTCATTGTAGTACAGGCAAGTAGGGTGAATTAGACAAAGATAATAAGATATAATTCCCCATTAATAAATGCTATTGTTAAACATCTGTAATCTAGCTGGGTATTAAGATATATACCATTGATAAGAAAAAATAATACTTGAGAAATGCATTACCAAAATCACATAAATAAGAACACTTCAAATAAAGTAAATGTTATGCTTCTAAAATGCAAAATGTTTTCCTTCACACTTTAAGACTGAATACTGAATTCACAATTTACTGTGAACATCAACAGAGAAGGAGCACAAACAGGCACGATGTCAGTGGCTCACAACTGTAATTCAAGTTACTCAGGAGACTGAGACCTAAGGATGGCTGTTCAAAGCCAGCCTGGGCAGGAAAGTGTGAAACTCTAATCTCTAGTTAACCACTAAAAAATCTGCAAGTAGAACTATGCCTCAAGTGGTAAGGCACTGGCACTAGCCCTGAGCAAAAAAAGCTCAGGGACAGTGCCTAGGCTCTGAGTTCAAGCCCCTGACTGGTACACACAAACACACAAAAAAGGTACAAACTCTCCAAAATAAGTGAAAAAATGTTTATAGTCCCAAAGAAAAGTGAGTTATCACAAAAAAGAAATTAATGAAAGAAATA
Source organism: Perognathus longimembris pacificus (assembly GCF_023159225.1). NCBI lineage: Eukaryota > Metazoa > Chordata > Mammalia > Rodentia > Heteromyidae > Perognathus > Perognathus longimembris. Next base: position 31,111,775 of record NC_063178.1, read on the forward strand.
TTGGCAAGTAATGTGCACTTGAAGCATTTCCTCTGTATGTCTGAATCCCAGGTCCCAGATCAGCCTCGGTACCTCAGCTCAGTCCCTCCAAATAGAGCTGCCTCATCAAGTGCTGCAGAGTTCTGGATCAGGCTAGGGATTAGCTATTCTCATATTCAAGCTGGGCCAGCAGAAATCTTGAGTGACAATGGGAAAAATCAAAGAAGAAAGGAGTAATCCCCATGTTTAAATTCACTGATACTTTCCATAGTAAAAAATTTAAATGGTAATGAGTGTTTTATACGTATGCTATAAAGGGAAAGAAAAAGAGGCAACCCAATATCCACCTACTGATGAAAGGATAAACTGTTACGTAGATTGAGTAGAATAAGCAGAAGATTGTCACACAAGCTACAATATGGATAAACCTCAGGTGACACTATGCTAAATTAAATAAGCCAGTAACAAAAGAACAAATATTGTGTGATTCCACTTCTATGACATACCTAGAAAAATCAGATTCATAGTAAGTAGAATGGCGGTTGCTAGAAAGTAGAACAGAGGTGTAGGGGAAGATAGTTATTTAATTGGATGAAATGAAAAAGTATGGAGACTTTAAAAGGAAAGCAATCAAGCTACAAAACTGCAAATACACTGAAACATTTTCTAGCGCATTAATAGCAGTTAAATATTTCATTTATTAAGTAGCACAAAAATATTCTCTGGCTAACTTGCAATACAGACTACAACCTTATAGATGTGAGGATTTGAGCTCATTAAGGAAAGACTTTCAATCACTTTAAAGCTTTTATGTGGAAAGTTTTAAAGATTTGTGATTCTGAAGAAAATGTGTCATTTTGAAAAGATCTTTGGAAAGAGTTTAATCATAAAATAAGATAAAAACATCACACCCTGGGCTCGGGGTATGGCCTAGTGGCAAGAGTGCCTGCCTCATATACATGAGGCCCTGGGTTCGATTCCCCAGCACCACATATACAGAAAATGGCCAGAAGGGGCGCTGTGGCTCAAGTGGCAGAGTGCTAGCCTTGAGCAAAAAGGAGCCAGGGACAGCGCTCAGGCCCCGAGTCCAAGCCCCAGGACTGGCCAAAAAAAAATCACGCCCTGGCTGCCTTTGAACTGAGATCCTCAGATCTCAGCCTCCTGGGTAGCTAGGATTACAAGTGTGAGACATCAGTGTCTGGCTGGATTCTTTTGAACTTTTTTATACCTGGACCAACCTTAAACTGTGATCCCATAATCTCTGCCTCTCAAGAAGTTAAGATTGGGGGATTCTGGAAGACGGCGGAGGAGCGGCTGTGCCCTGCAGAGCTCCCTCTGATATCGTAGTATTCTCACCTCATAGAAACTGTTTCTCCGAGAAAGACAGCCAAAGTAACTTCTAACAGTACAGGGATTCTCTACAGGAAGGAAAAATCGACTTTGCTGGTCTGAAAACACAGTTTTGAGCTCCAGGCGGCGTCCCGCCGCGGCGCCAACGCCGGCTCCGGCACAGTGCCGGGCACAGCCCCCAGCACTCCACGCAGCTAAAGCGAGAAATACTCCAGACGGCAGCCGAGCACGGAGGACCTGACATCGCAGAGACCGCGTGAGTACCCCGCAAAAAAAAAAAAAAAAATTATTTTCGCTTGTGCCCACAGTCCAGCTTCTGGAAGGCATCCCTGTCCCCACCGCCAGAGCAAAGCGCCATCTTTGCCACTGGCATAGGGTCAGACCAGACTGAAACTGAAGCGGGCCTGGGGAAAGCGAGGTCAAAAAAGCCATCTTTGAAAAGGGCAGGAGGGGCGGAATCAGTGAGAACCAGCTCCGCCCAGAAGAACGCCCCCTGCCCTGGTGGGAGGCGAGTCCGGGGCCTAGCCAGAGAAGCCCCGCCCTGCCCGCCGGAACTTCTAAACTTAAAGCAAAAGCTGCGAGCAGCTACCAGGGGCACGGAAACAACAGAAGGAGGAACAAACAGTTCCGGGGACAGCTAAACGGTCCCGTCACAGAGGAAACTAATTCCCAGCCCAAAACGGAGCTGCATTCCATAGCTACCTATGCCAAGGAGGCCGCCTCCCTCAGGCAAGCAACTCTTAGTGGAGCAAAACAGGCTAGAGGCGCCATGCTCTGCTGAGTTCACAGTCTAGTCAAGACCAGGCATCAAAGGCAGCGGCCCAACAGCAGACAGAGGAGCCACAGTTCCTGTGACTGCCCACGTCCCCATCGACAGAGGACGCCCAAGGCCTGCCTGCAAGCTGTGCGAACCTCAGAGACCCACGATTGCACCAACAGGGGAGAAAGTCAGAACAGAACCACCCCTTGCCAACTGAAATCAAGTCAAATCAGCCAATCAGGAAAATAGACTGCAGTCCATTGCAGGGAAACGAGAGACTGGTTTCTTTTTCTTTTCAAACATATTTTTTTTAAACTTTTCTTTTAAATTTTCTTTTTAATTTTTTCACACCTGAAACATCATTGGCTGTTTTTTCTTTTGTTTTTGTTTTTTTTTTTTGGTTTGTTTGTTTGTTTTCCATTTTTACTGGTTTGTTGTATCAAGTTTTTTTGTGTGTTTGTTTATTTGCTAGGTTTGTTCCTTTTCGGTTATTTTCCTTTTTATTTACTTATACTTCCTTGTTAAATAATTTCTCTCTGTTTTGTGTATCTGTCTTCCAGTATTTTTACTTCATTTCTCTCATTGCGTCCTCTTCCTATAAAATTACTTTCCTATAAATAACACCTACACCCTTTTCTGATAACTCTCCAGCGTCTGTCATTTTATGAATGTTCTTTCTACTGATTCTACTCTTCTCCACATTTCCACGTCACTGAAACTAAACCAAAATCACCACCACCACCCCCCCAATACAGTTTACTCTATTCTCTTTACTACCTCCAACTTACCCTCCGGACTTACTGCCTGGACCTCCAGGTTCCATTGACTTCTGGTTATTGGATAGAGGATATCACAGCTTAATACGAGTGAATCAAAGGGGTTCACAGAGAAAGCCAGTCCTAAAAGAACTTAATATAAAAACAAGAATTGCGTATAAGGTTGTAACAGTAAATAAGTAACTACTGAATACAGGGCCCAGGATCAGATGTTATATTGAAATTGTATTCTTTAGAACACCAAATCTAACTTTAGAGACAGGTATACAAGTTATCTGTTTATAATTGTGAAATTGTAAGATTTACACAACAGTGCTTGGTAAGGGCTGCTTTGGGTCTTAAACAGTGCTCACAGGTGCTGGTAGGTTGGCATTCCCAATTCAAATGGGCAGAAGAAACACAAGAAAGATGGCAAATAATGAAGTCTTATCCCCCACCCAAAACAAGCAGGAAGCAGAGCAGTCAATCAAAAACATAGAAGAAAACCCCCAAAATGCTCTACAAAGTTTACTGATAAACATGATAAATGAAAAGTTTGAATCTCTTCAGTCAATTATGTTAGAGCGTGAGGAGGCAAAGCAAAAATTAATGGAGAATTTCATGGCATCCACAAATAGAAAGATAAGTGAGCTTCAAGAGTCAAGTGAAAAGATAGCTACCCAACTTAAAGATTTGAGAGACAACACTCAAAACCAAAGTAATGAAGTTAATGAAGTAAAGAAGTCCATACAGGACCTAAGAAATGACATGGAAAACATCAGGAAAGACCAGTCAGAAGGAAAAGAGATTCGAAATCAAGTAGTTAGCCTACAGTCCCGACTAACTGAAGCAGAGGATCGAATCTCAGGAGCTGAAGATTCCTTAGATTCTATGGAGAAAGATCAAAAATCAATACAAATCCAGTCCAAGCAACAAAACAGATCGCTACAGGAGATTCAAGACACAATCAGGAAGCCCAATTTAAGGATAATAGGTATTGAGGAAAACTTGGAGAAAGAGGTTAATGGGATAGGCAACCTATTTAACAGAATATTAGCTGAGAACTTCCCAAATATCCAGAAGGAAAGGCCTATACAGATACAAGAAGCATTTAGAACCCCAAATCGACCAGACCAGAATAGGACTTCCCATCGACACATTGTGATCAAAACAGCTTCTGCAGAGTGCAAGGAAAAAATACTCAAAGCTGTTAGGGCAAAGAAAACAATCACATATAAGGGAAAAGCAATCAGAATTACCCCAGACTTCTCAGCAGAGACCATGAAAGCAAGGAGAGCCTGGAATGAAGTATACCAAACTCTAAATAAAAATAACTACCAACCAAGAATTCTGTACCCCGCCAAACTCTCCTTCATAGCCGAAGGTCAAATAAAAGTCTTCCACAATAAGGAAAAACTGAAACAATATATCTCCACCAAACCAGCTTTACACAAAATCCTTAAAGATGTACTATACAGGGAAAATAATCAGGATCCCAACACAGACAGAGAAATGAACCCTAATTAGTAAACACTAGATCAAGAAATGGGAAGACACAGCTTCAAACAAGACAGTGATAATGAAAGGAACAAACGATCACCTCTCAATCCTAACTGTCAACATTAATGGACTTAATTCTCCAATCAAACGACATAGGCTCATAAGTTGGATCAAAAATCAAGATCCATCTTTCTGCTGCCTCCAAGAGACACATCTATCCAGCAAAAGTAAACATCTTCTAAAAGTGAAAGGCTGGAAACAAATCTATCAAGCAAATGGCCCCCATAAGCAGGCTGGAGTTGCAATCCTAGTATCAGACAAAATTGACTTCAAATTAAAAAAGGTAAGAAGAGACAAAGAAGGTTACTACATACTAGTAAAAGGATCTCTCCAACAGGAAGAAATAACCATCCTAAATATCTACACGCCAAATGCAGGAGCACCCAACTTCATCAAACAAACACTACTGGCTCTAAAAACATTCATAGACCCAAACACAATGATAGTGGGGGACTTTAACACTCCACTATCACCTCTGGACAGATCAACACGCCAAAAACTGAACAAAGAAACCACAGAACTAAACAATTGCATAGACCAACTAGACTTAATCGACATCTACAGAATATTCCACCCAGCAAGGACAGAATACACATTCTTTTCGGCAGCACACGGAACATTCTCCAAAATAGATCACATCTTAGGGCACAAAGAAAATCTGTACAAATTCAGAAGTATCAAAATCATTCCCTGCATTCTTTCAGACCACAATGGAATAAAATTAGAGCTCAACTCATTCAGCCACCACAGAAAACCCCACAATTCATGGAGACTAAAGAACACACTGCTGAACCATCAGTGGATCATTGAAGAAATTAAAACAGAAATTCAAATGTTTATGGACTTCAACCAAGTTGAGGGCACAAAGTACCAGCTCCTTTGGGACACAGCAAAGGCAGTACTTAGAGGAAAATTTATATCTCTGAGTACATACATCAACAAACTGGAGAAACAGCAACTCAGTAATTTAAGGAAGCACCTTAATTTTCTGGAGAGAGAACAGCAAGCCAAACCCCAAGTCAATAGACGGAAGCAAATAATTAAAATCAAATCAGAATTAAATCAATTAGAGACGAAAAAAACCATCGAAAGAATCAACAAAACAAAGAGTTGGTTCTTTGAAAAAATCAACAAGATAGACAGACCCCTGGCAAACCTGACCAAAGAACGAAGGCAGCACACTCAAATAAACAAGATAAGAGATGAAACAGGTAGCATCACCACAGAAATAACCGAAATTCAGAAAATAATAAGGGACTATTTTGCAAACCTTTATGCCAACAAATTCGAGAACTTGGAAGAAATGGATGATTTCCTAGAAAAAATTGATACCCCCAAACTCAACTATGAAGACTTAAACCTTCTAAACAGACCCATATCCAGTATTGAAATAGAAACAGCAATAAATGATCTCCCATCCAAGAAAAGCCCAGGTCCAGATGGATTCACAGCAGAATTCTACAAGGCCTTCAAAACAGAACTCACTCCAATATTTCTCAAACTCTTCAATGAAATTGAAAGAGAACGTTCACTGCCAGACTCATTTTATGAAGCCAGTATAACCCTCATCCCAAAACCAGGCAGGGACTCATCACGGAAAGAGGACTACAGACCAATCTCCCTGATGAACATAGATGCAAAAATTCTCAACAAAATTCTGGCCAATCGACTTCAACAAGTCATCAAAAAAATCATACACCACGATCAAACTGGATTCATCCCAGGGATGCAAAGCTGGTTTAATATACGCAAGTCAATTAATGTAATCCACCACATCAACCGGAGCAAGGTAAAGAACCACATGGTTTTATCGCTGGATGCGGAAAAAGCGTTCGATAAAATCCAGCACCCATTTATGCTAAAAGCCCTGGAAAAACTGGGATTCCAGGGAACATTCCTGAATATAATCAAGGCAGTTTATGACAAACCAACAGCAAGCATAACTCTAAATGGTGAAAAACTAAAGCCATTCCCTTTAAAATCAGGAACAAGGCAGGGATGTCCACTCTCTCCCCTGCTCTTCAACATAGTACTAGAATTCCTAGCCAGAGCAATTAGGCAAGAAGAGAATATAAAGGGGATCCAAATAGGAAAAGATGAAGTTAAACTTTCTCTCTTCGCAGATGACATGATCCTATACCTAAAGAATCCCATAGACTCTACCCCCAAGCTACTAGAGCTGATACAAAACTTTGGCAAAGTCGCAGGATATAAAATAAACCTTCAAAAATCAACGGCCTTTCTCTATGCTAACAACCCGAAGACCGAGGCTGAAATCAGGAAAGCAACTCCTTTTGCAATAGCCCCCAAAAACATAAAATACCTAGGAATAACCTTAACCAAAGAAGTGAAAGACCTCTTTGAAGAGAACTTTAAAAGCTTGAAAAATGAAATTAAGTCAGAACTAAGAAAATGGAAAAACCTCCCATGCTCCTGGATTGGGAGGATTAATATAATCAAAATGGCAATATTGCCAAAGGCTATCTACAAATTCAATGCAATACCCATTAATATCCCAACACCATTCTTTAATGAAATAGAGGAAGCAATCCAGAAATTCATATGGAACAATAAAAGACCTAGAATAGCAAAAACACTCCTAAGCAGAAAGAACAGTGCTGGAGGAATTACAATACCCAACTTCAAGCTGTATTATAAAGCTATAGTAATAAAAACAGCTTGGTATTGGCACCGGAACAGGCCTGAAGACCAATGGAACAGAATTGAAGACCCAGAATTAAACCCACAGAACTATGCCTACTTAATCTTTGATAAAGGAGCTAAAACAATAGTATGGAAGAAAGATAGCCTCTTTAACAAGTGGTGCTGGCAAAACTGGCTCAACACATGCAACAAACTAAAACTAGATCCTTATATATCACCCTGCACCAAAATCAATTCCAAATGGATTAAAGACCTTGAAATCAAAACAGGCACCCTGAAGACACTAAAGGAAGGAGTAGGAGAAACACTTGGGCTCCTTGGCACAGGACAGAACTTCCTTAACAAAGACCCTGAAAGGCTACAAATCAAAGAAAGGTTGGACAAATGGGATTGCATCAAACTCCAGAGCTTCTGCACGGCAAAGGACATAGCTCTCAAGATAAACAGAAAGCCCACAGACTGGGAGAAAATCTTTACCGGACATTCAACAGACAAAGGCCTCATCTCTAAAATATATGCAGAACTAAAAAAATTACCTTCTTCCAAAACAAAACTGCAAAGAACCAACAGCCCCATCATCAAGTGGGCTAAAGACTTACAAAGAAACTTCTCTGATGAGGAAATGAGAATGGCCAATAGACATATGAAAAAATGCTCTACATCACTGGCCATAAAGGAAATGCAAATCAAAACAACATTGAGATTCCATCTCACCCCAGCAAGAATGTCATATATCAAGAAAACTAATAATAACAATTGTTGGAGGGGATGTGGCCAAAAGGGAACCCTACTTCATTGTTGGTGGGAATGTAAACTGGTTCAGCCACTCTGGCAAGCAGTATGGAGATTCCTCAGAAGGCTCAATATAGAACTCCCCTATGACCCAGCAGCCCCACTGTTGGGTATCTATCCAAAAGACCACAAACAAAATCACAGTAATGCCACCAGCACAACAATGTTCATCGCAGCACAATTTGTCATAGCGAGAAGCTGGAACCAACCCAGATGCCCCTCCATAGATGAATGGATCAGGAAAATGTGGTACATTTACACAATGGAATTTTATGCCTCTATCAGAAAGAATGACATTGTTCCATTTGTAAGGAAATGGAAGGACTTGGAAAAAGTTATACTAAGTGAAGTGAGCCAGACCCAAAGAAACATGGACTCTATGGCCTCCCTTATTGGGAATAATTAGTACAGGTTTAGGCAAGCCATAGCAGAGCATCACAAGGCCCAATAGCTATACCCTTAGGAACACATAAGATGATGCTAAGTGAAATGAACTCCATGATATGGAAACAAGTGATATATCACAGTTATAACTACTTTCAATGTCCTATGTGAATGTGTAGTTTCTATTATTGATGATGTTTTGTATCACCTTCCTATGGTTGTACCTACACTACCTCTGTAATCTTATCTGAGTATATTGGAAACCGTGTTTACTGGTATTGGAAGTAGGAAATTCAAAGGGAATACCAAATTCGAGAGACACGGGGTAAAAAAAAGAGAAATAACTACAAAAGCAATACTTGCAAAACTGTTTGGTGTAAGTGAACTGAACAACTGGGCGGGGGGGAGGGAAGGGGGGGAGGGAGGGGGACATGAGGGACAAGGCAACAAACAGTACAAGAAATGTATCCAACGCCCAACGTATGATACTGTAACCTCTCTGTACGTCAGTTTGAAAATAAAAATTTGAGAAAAAAAAAAAAATAAAATAAAATAAAAAAAAAAAAAAAAAAATCACGCCCTAATATTTTCCAACCTCTACATTAACTTCTTCCTGAAATGTATTTACAAAGAATGCATATTCTGAAACAAATCTTTTCATCAATGGCCCTGTAAAAAACTTTCGCAGGGATACTGTGCATTCCTAGGAGGATTTAAATTAAGTTTGTGAGTGACTGAAACCTGGCTTCTAAAAACTGGATTTAGGATTTGACAAAGAATTTCATTTCTGAACAATTTAAACTGTTCTATCATGACTTCTCTGATTTATATTCTCCACCGTTAGTAAAGGAATAAGAGAATATAAAACCCAAATTAAAATTACCTAGAGGTAGTCTCATACAGTTACTGTGTTAGCTTTGTCAACCACAATACAGCATTTCAAATCACATCTCTACTTTTAGTAAAAAGAGAGATCAAGACAAAGACACTAAATATTAAATATTCCAACCACAGGGAATCCTATTTCAATGCATTTATAAATCTCTTAACTGATCTATTTCAGAGGAAAGGGAGTTTTCTAATAGCAAGCAGGATAGTTTTGTTTTAAGTGATACAATTCCAATCACCTTATATATTTTTCACTTGAATATTTTTAATGTTTACTTTAAAAAAAATCACTCTCTGGGTCTACTTTTCTGATCCAAATTAAAATTCTTGTCTTTTTTAAAAGGTTACTTTTACAAATTACTCTAACTATAAGCTACAGATACTCATTCAATTCTGCAACTTGTACCTTATGCTTGAAAACAAATGGAAAATGTGTACTGTGGTAAATACAACCAACAACAACAACAAAAGTCAGAAAGCAACACTGGATGTATTATCTGGATGATATGAAATCTCCCTAATAATTGCCAAATTGTCAGATCAGCTTAATTTATGTGGTGAAACATGTTAAAACAGCTGCTTCAAACTTGAGTGAACAAGATGAAAAGATTAACAAAAGTGACTTGACAGACCTTAAAGTGTAAGGGAAAACCAAGACTCTTGTGAATAGTACAACGGGTCTATGACTCAGGGAAACAGCATCCATATTGGCATAGTAAACAGTAATTAGGATAATGGATGAAAACCTACCCACAATGTTGGCAGCCACCATTCAATTAACATAAATGTCTGGTTAAATATGACAGCATTTAAAATGCATCTTAAGTACAAATACTAAACCAAACAATTAGCAAAGAAAAGAAGAGAGCCTTGGTCAATCCAGTGGCCATAATGTGAACAAAAATAACCAAAAGGCAGAACCATGGGCTCAATGTATTTTTTTTAAAGGAATGTGCTTCTAAGGAAGAAGAGAGATTGTTAGAAAGGGTGGTAATTATTGGGATATATGGTAAGCATGTATGGAAATATAATAATGAACCCCACATAACTAATGCAAGCTAAGGATCATTTTTAAGGGAATGTGTTTATATAACAAAGCTTTGCATCAACTCTAACACAATGGCTCAAAAGATAGGGCTTTTGTCCCCTATGCAAAAGCAGTGTTTTACTTCTTCCCAAGAACCAACTGAACAAAGCTCTCCCTTAACACAGAAAGCTGCTCAAAAAGCCTGATCCTGCTACTGTTTGAACAACCCTCAGAAGGGAGAGTTGCCACTTGGGAACTGGTAGAATTTAAATTCCCTTTATTCTGCTCAGGAATTTTTTTTTCTCAGCTTGCTAAAATGTGTGGTGAAGCTAGAACTTAGGAAAAGTTAAAGAGACAGAAGTGCAAATTTGTTTTCATCAAAGTCACAAATTTATTGTATTAGTTTTCTAAGAATACCTGGAAGCTTGTTAAAAATGTGTATCTATCTGGTGCTGGTAGCTCATACCTGCAATCCAAGCTACTCAGGAGGCTGAAATCTGAGATCACAGACAACAAAAACCACCAGACTCTTATCTCTACCAAAAAGAACAAACAAACCCAAAGAAGTGGAGCTTGGCTTGAGTGGCAGAACACTAGCCACAGTGTCCAGGCCCTGAGTACACACACACATACACACACATACACACCTAAACACCTTTAAACCAACTGCTTCTTTAAACAAAATCTGCATTTTAGTAGGAGCCTGAGATACTGGTCCTCCAGTAGTCACTTCTGCCAGACATCAACTAGACATCCCCTATTAGCCCTAGGCCTCATTAGTTAACACCTCAAGCCAAACAATTAAGCTTTAGGATAGAGGTGAGATCTGCCCCAAATCTGAATATGAGGTGACACTTTCAATTTCAAAACTAAAATGAACTACAGCACAGGTCCTTACTTCTGACCCGACTTGGCATCCCCAAGCCAGCTTAACAAAAATAGTGGTGCCCAAGACCTATATACCAAAGGATTAAATTACCAGGCATCATCCCCAAGTTAAATTAACTTGTACCTATGAAAGTTAATCAATTAACTTAAACATGGCTTCTAAAACTAGGAAGCATACATCACCAGATTCAGTTATAGTCTGTAGTGAGGCTTGACATACTGCATTTCTAACAATGTCAGGGAGAGGAACTGTTCAACCTCTGCTTTTTAGTCTACAAACTCAAGAATAGATGGTAAAAAAAGATTTCTTGCTCTCAACTGTGTCAGAGTCAAGTGTGCACATATGGTCTCCAATTCAGTACAGTAACGATGAACCTACAGAGAATCATCCAGGAGGGCCAGGGTAGCTAGCTGAGTTTATGGACCAAGAACTCCAAAGAAAATAGAAGAGCCCAGAGGTTTCTCCTTAGACTTAAGTACTAAGCAGCATGTGCACAAGGAGTAAACATTCAAGTCAAAGCAGAGAAGTACACCCATAAGGATTAGAGGAAACACAACCTCAAGAAAGTTGAATTATAAGTCTTGTGAATTTCAATGTAGCTGTGTTGAGAAACTACAGATGTGGAGAGAGGAGAAGACATATATATATATGTATATATATGTATATATGTACATATGTGTGGAATATATCATTATATAGCATAGATATGATATATATAGAATATAATGATATATATCATTAGAGAGAGAAGTAAACCATTGGGGTTGTTAGATTATTCCTTCTATATATATAATGATATGTGTCATGATATATGTATATATATCATGATATATATATATATAATTAGAGAGAAAGAAGTAAACTTTTGGGGTTGTTGGATTGCTCCTTCAGTATTTTGCCTGTCTGTTTCAAACAAATGCCAATTATTATTCAATAAAAAAATTTAAGAAACCTATCAGTAACATACAGTTATGCAGGTGGTTAAGACTGCTAAGAAATCCTATATAGATTTGAAAGAGGGACTAGAATTGGACAATAACTCAACCAACATTTAAGGCTATTGTAAAGAAAAGAGATTGGCAAAGAATGTCAAAAAAAACTCTGAAGAAAAAAGCTGATGAGGGTAGTATCATTAAAGCAAAGTTAGGAGAATTTGTCCCAGGTAGAGAAAATGAAAAGGAAATCTACAATGTCAAATATAACAAAGTTTAAATCCAAAAGACAACGGAGAAAGATTATGATGTAGGCATCATTATGTAAGAGAAAAAACACCAAGGCAAACAATTCTGATCATTTGTCCAATGAGATATGGCACTTCTGCATAGAATGATGACGAAATCCAGATGAATTCTTTTGTTTAAATGAACAAAATTCAGTCCAGGCAGGTCAGGACTGTCCAGCCTGAGGGCCATGTAAGGTCTACCAAATCATTTGGTACATGGCAGGAGAGATATGTAATGCTTCTCATCAACTGCTTGTAGCCTACATATATTAATAATTTTTTATGGCTCATAGTGATGTCATAACTATCTAAATGGCCCTTGCACCATCAATGGTAGAACATGTTAATCTTGGGCTCTACCACTGGATTATGTGATTAGCTTTCCTAGATAGTTTTTATTTCAAATTTGACACTTAAAAAAACATGAATCCTGGATTTTTTTAATGTGGCATTGGAAGCCTCCTATTATGTTATTTTTAGTATAAGCAATAATTGTCCTTAATTGGGTATTTAAAAGTAATTAAATCAGAATTATGCTGAGTTATTAATTCACATTCTTATTATAACAAGGAAAGCTTCAACTTAAAGACCTATCTTCTCAAGTTTAATATGAAACTAAATACTTGAAATTCTTTCAGTCTTTTAAATGAACAATAGTTATTTATGTCCCAAATCTCAAATAAGCAGAAGAGCAAGATTTTTTTTTATTTATGTTAAAATAAACTTACGGTCACATCATCAGTAAACCTGAGAACTTAAATGAATAAATTAATTTTCTGAAAATCTTCAAAACAAATACACATCTATTTTATATAACACTAACATTTTAAGAGTATGGTCATCCTTGAAGGTAAGTATGAAACAAACAAGACAAAAGGAAAAGACTATCCAATGCCTAATGTATGAAACTGTAACCTCTCTGTAATTCAGTTTGATAATAAAAAATATATATATATGGAAAAGACAACGAAAATAGCAACAAAGAAAAATAAAACCTCTTGTTTCCAATTCCTGGAGCTCATATCGATAAACATTATATGATCAGATGCACACAGCTACTGTGCCTTTGTATTTCCTTATCTGTCTCTGGGAGAGTAAGGAGAGGCACAGAAATGGAGGGATAAAGGATGAATAAATGCAGCAAAGATACTAGACACTATGTTGGAAATGAATTATACATGGGTGGGGAGGAGAGGGAAAAACGTGAGAGAGCGAGGGAAGGGGTGACATTGTTCAAAGAGAAATGTACTCTTTATCTGATTTATGTAACTACAGCCCCTCTGTACAATACCTTTACAACAATAAACAATTTTAAAAGATAAATATGAAAAAGCCATGTTTAATTGTTTATATTAAGTGTTTATATCTAATTTATATCTCAAAATGAAGACAAGGTTTGGCTCTTGGCATTCAGTTGTCTTTTTTGATTCTGAGACTTTCACTTCAAGTTTTAAAAAATCTCTGTAAAGTAATACAGCAGGGGCATATTTGACTAGTTAAAATAAGTAAATCTAAAATCCCAAAGTAAGAATACTCTTTTATAAACAGACTGGCCTTATTTGATAATGATAGTAAAAACACTGCTCTGACCTCTACCTCATGTCTTCAGCCTAATCTCCGTTTGTACAGAAGACACACAAGAGAAAAGCTAATAATCCACATATTGTCCAAACCAACCAACCCCTAAAGACTAAACCATTCAACTACTTTTTACAATGAACCCATTTTAGAACTATGCACATTTTATCTGTAATCATTCAGAATATTTATTGCACTCTTATGCAACTGAAGAGGAAAACAATTTAGTCACTTGACCACTTCTATTTGTTATAAATTCTCTTAATGATAAAAACATTAATCAAGTTTTTAAAAGTTATTTTGTGATACTGAGAAAAGATTTTGTCTATGGCCCATTCTGTTTACATTTTTTCTTCTCTGATATTTAACTAAAGAAAATATTTGGGTTTTAAAAGACTATATATTCCTCCAAAGTACTTTCACAAATTGTCCAAAAGAAAAGAAATTAAAAGAGGCAGAGGAAAGACATGAAAAAAAGAAGATTCACCCTTTGTAATCAGCTATCTTATTAAATAAGGCTACAAAAGAAATAATAAGCAGAAAATGCTAAAACTTTCTCATAATATTTAACGCTAGGCCCTATGACAGTACTTTGGGAAACATACTAGCCACTAAAAGGCATTAAATGAACATATCACAGGCAAAAGGGATGCTGTAAATGTTAGTACTAGGAAGTCTGAAATCATCTACAGAGAGCTGTCAGAAGATTGAAAAATTTACTGCAGTCAAGAATAACCCAGAAAATAAAATGAAGAATACAGGAAACAGCACAGATAAAATTCTCTTTCCCAGGAGTAAACCTGAAGGCAGTAGCAGTAATTTGGTCTTCTTCCAGTCAACCAAAATCTTCTTGCAGTCAACCAAAAATATTATCAAACAGAGAAATAAAGAAATTATTAAGTTACACACAACAATTCAAGATGACAGAAATGGAAGCAAGGAGTACCTATGTTGAAGATGCATCCAGATTGGGGGGGGGGCGGTGGGGGGGGGAGGTGGCTCAGGGGGAGTTATGAAAGAAAGCAGAGCTTAAAAATCACTTTAGCTGGGCACTGGTGCCTCACACCTGTAATCCTAGCTACTCAGGAGGCTGGGATCTGAGGACTGAGGTTCAAAGCCGGTCCAGGCAAGAAAGTCCATGAGATTCTTATCTCCAGTTAACCACCAGAAAACCAGAAGTGGTGCCATGGCTCAAAGTGGTAGAGTGCTAGCCTTGAGCAAAGAGCTCAGGTATAGCACCCAGGCAGCAAGTTAAAACCCTATGACAAACTGAAAACAAAAAAACAAAAAAAAAATTTACTTCCCAGAGATAAGATTTATATACAACCCACAGTGATCACCACCAGCAGCACCTCCTTGTCACAAGACAATATACCTCCCTTTGTTAAATTCTTTCCCAACAGCCTACACTAGAAAAACAAAAAACACAAAAAAAACGCTAGCATTCATCAATACAGGCTAGTTTGTTAAAACACTAGGTTGGGGTGAAGCCAGAGAATTGGCCTTTCTAACTAGCTCCTAGGTGATGACATGGTTAGACCCCTGAAGCACATTTAAAGCATTGGTCTATACTTAGGCTTCTTGTAACATTCTACCAATTCATGGTAATTGCCTAGTCAGAAGTACCAAATCTTGGATCTCAGTTTTTCTAACTCATTTTAATAGAACAGACTTAGACATGTTGTTTACCTTTTTCACTTATTTTACTGATGTTCTTTCCATTAAATTAAAGTTTACTATAGTCTCATTTGTGTTAGTTTTAACTTATTTACCTAATGAGTATCTTTGTGTGCTAAATAAATAATATGGTGGCCAGGAGTGTTAGAGTATAAATTCATGGGTCTTCATCTATGAAAGGTACCACATGAGGCTTAGGAGCATGTCCAGTAAATATAGCTTCTATTATTGCTGTCATTACCATTCTTAATATTATCACATATGGGACACACAGCTAAAGAAGCTACAGGTGGCACTGTGATCTGCAGCTTTCCCCAGGCAAAAATGTAAGACCCTACATGGAAATTAAATAAAACACAAAAATGGACTGGGGACATTGTTGGAGAATTGAAGCCTCCAACCAGTGGAAAAACTTAGCCCCCGAAGGGTTACTCCGATGCCTCATTAACACACTAATAGGCCCTTGGGAACACATTCCCAGTAAGGAGTTCCTTTGTGTTTGCGGGCCAAAGGAAGCCACCTTTTGTTGTGAGAATCTCCCTTCCCCACTGCTTAGCAAGTAGATTCTCACTGTAGATAGGGAAGTCTCCTCACAAGTCTCTTCACAAGTCTTTGGAGAAGTCAAGATCAAAGTTGTCCAGCCTTGAGGAGAGAGTAGCTAGGAGATAATTATAGTTCTACCTCGATTGGATATATAGTTCCTTGTTTTGATATCAACAATCTTTGTAGTCACTACCTCCTGTAATAGGAAAAACATTTGTATCAAGTTCCTGCCCTCACAGTAATAACTTCCTCCACTTTTGTATTTGAGACAAATGTCATGCTGTATTGATCTTTTACCCTGTAGTTGTAAAATTGATTTCTAACCCTATATAAACCCTGGCCCTCTTGGAATAATGTATGCATTGGTTCACTCGCCTTGCATCCCCCGTGTCCTGACTAAGGCTGCAGTTACCCAGGCCCAACAGGACATGGCTCAAATAATAGAGCAGCAGTCCAGTAAGCACAAGTCCCTGAATAAAATCTCTATACCACCAAAAAAGGAGAGAGCTAAAGACAGTTAGAATTCAGAGACCCTAAAATATTAGGTATTTTCGTATACAGGAAGAGTTGTATGTGACAACGATTGGGGTATAATCGATAGGAAGATAGATAACCTACAAATAATAGTGGTTAGGGAGGTAATTTAGTGAGAAAAAAAAAAGCTGGGGCAACATTACATTCTCCTAGGGATGTTCAGAACTCATAACATAGTTCCTGGGGTATGCTAGCCATGCTTGATCTGACAAGACTTCTTTCTGAGAAGTTGCATTTCTTAGTTCTTATTTTAAGGTTAGGTTAAATATACCCTTCTTGGAAATATACTATAACATCTTGGTTTGCAGATTACTGGACACATTACCAGAACACTGAAATTACTAGAGTACTAGAGTGATAGAACAGGAGACTTCAAAAAACCAAGGTGTCTGGGGCTGGGGATATAGCCTAGTGGCAAGAGTGCCTGCCTCGGATACACGAGGCCCTAGGTTCGATTCCCCAGCACCACATATACAGAAAACGGCCAGAAGCGGCGCTGTGGCTCAAGTGGCAGAGTGCTAGCCTTGAGCGGGAAGAAGCCAGGGACAGTGCTCAGGCCCTGAGTCCAAGGCCCAGGACTGGCAAAAAAAAACAAAAACCAAGGTGTGATAGTATAACTTGAGCTCCTTAGGATATAAACCTTTTACAGTCCAGAAGTGACTTGTGGACATTTTTCAGAAGTAATGATTTGTATGAGCCTGTAAGTGGCATACCAGAAAGTTTTTTTTCTAGTTAGTAAAAATAAGGCTGATATGATCAAATTATAAAATGTACATGCATTTTATTTAAGCTTTCAAGATCTATTTACACAAATTAGTATTGACTGATGAAAAAACAACTATGACTTACCTCCTGAGAAAAGGGCTCATTAACAAATGGTTGTCTTTTTTAATTAAAAAAGATCACTTTCATAACTAACATTTATAGAAGATTCTCTTATCACTGTTACCTTTAAAATATCCATGCAAGTTTCTTGTCAAACTACTTAAAGATAGTATATTTTTCATAACTTAGGAAGTTTTTTCATCCACTGATAAATGGCTTAACGTGAAATGCTGGATGTTTCTATTATGATTTCCAACCCACTCTGTTCCCTCTACCTAAATCCAAGAGAAATAAAACTCTAATGAGCTGGAGATGTAACCCAGTTGTACAGGGTGTGCTTAGTATGAGGAATGTTACGTATAAGAAGTATAAAAAAACAAAACGTTAAGACACAGATGTCACTTTCAGCATTCAAATAGCTGCATTCAAAAAAAGCAGAAAGAACTAAGTAAAATGACTTTTAAAAAGTTACTATATGTCAAAAATATCAATGTAATTTAAATAAAATATTAATAGAAGGGGTTTAAAACCTTAAAATTATTTTAAAAATTTAATACTACCACTTTTTCACAGGAAGTATTTGAATTCTAGTGTGTAATTTGTCCTGCAGGTACATCGCAAGACGTCTAATTTCAGGGACTCAAAAGCCACACTTTCCTATTAACTAAAACAAAGGCCACAAATTCCTACACTAATGCTCACCTAATCTGCTACAGGGATTAAAAGAGAAGGCCTTTATTCACCTTCCCCCTTACTATATAATCCCAGTAAAACTGTGAAATTAATGCAGAAAGTTACAATTCCAAATAAATGTGTAAAAATCATAGACCTCTGCAATGGCAAAATGGCAGTAATTCACTGGCATATCATCATCCCTAGATACCAGAAAAGATCATCTGGTGAAAGTGAAAAAGGAGATCCTGTGTCTGACATACACCTATAATTACACACAGGAATACCTGCATCAGTCAGATTCATGGGGAAACAGACCCTTTTGCCAGGAACATCTTCATTGGGTCATAAATCCATTGGCAACACCATTCATTCATCCTCAACCACACTATCTCCACTGCATCTGGCTAGCCTCACAAGGGCACAATGTATGGCAATCCCTTCCATCAGCCCGCCATGTAGCCATATGTAGTTTAAAATGTTAGCTGGATTTCCTTATTTAGGTATTTCTCAAATCCTTCCGTGTATTTATGTTAATTCCGAACTTTCAAAAAGTATGATATACAGAATTTTCTAAGTTTAACCAATAGCTAAATTCGTTTCCTACAGGTCAGAATCTCAAAACTTTCCTCTTATCTTCCCCCAACTCCAAACCTCATCTAAATCCACTCATACCCAGATATTTCATATCTAAACTGCCCCCCCCCCGGGTGATCTGTCTATTCTCACATGGTTTTAAGTAACAAATTATTAGTTCTCAAAGAGTGGTACCCATTATAACAGCAACATCACTTAAGCACATTTCAGAAATACAAATTCTCAAACTCCTACCCAGGCTTACCAAATCAGAAACCACTTTCATTTGAGTGGGACCCAGTACTGAATATTACAACAACTCTCCTCCAAGAGATACTGATGTGCACTGGTATTTGAGAACCACTGCCATAGTGACTATGGTTATCTCTAAAACACACCATACCCTAAGTGAGGATTTAACTAAAGCTAACGAAATAAATATAAAAGTGAGGAGGCTGGTTAGTCATATTCAGGAAGTAAAAGAGAAATTTTAAAAATCTTTTAAACAATAATCAATATACTGCCATTGAAAATGGTAAGATTGTCAAACTAAAATATCATTTCAAAAAGCCCTATTTAACTTGGAATTCACAAAACACATTGCCAGAATTAACAGAAAAATCTTAATGTAAGTATACTACTTCGTGCTTAGATTCAGGACAGAAACACAACTTGCTTACAGGACGGGGGAAAAATTTTACATGTGACAAACGAGTTCTTACAGCGAACTATTTGTTCTCCTGGAAAGAGGCTATTATACATTCTAACAACAAAAAGCAAGGACCAGAGAACCTTGCTCAGAATCCTAAAAGTTAAGTCTAAGATCTTTCAGTCCTTAGTCTGTGACTACATCTACTATATGAACTTATTATCTTGCAATTATTAATTTCTTGCCTCAACTAACATTCTAGTTCTAGACCCTTCACTAATGCAGTACAATTCAAACTTGAACTAGAAATGAGTTCAGCTTGCTTCCCCCTATCCCTTTCTTTGCATATGTATCATACACATCTTCAAACTTCAAGCCACAAAATGGCACTCATTCTCCATTAAGGCCTATTCCTAGAAGACAAAGAAGATACAGATCTAGTTCTAAAATTTATGAGACTTAAGTCCACAGGAGAGATAGAGAAAGAATCTCAGAAGGTGATGTTACCTCATGGGGAAAAAACCTATTAAACACAAAGCAAGTGACTAGGATTCCACACCACATCAAAGAAACAAGCTTCACTCACACACTACTTCTACTGCCCACTCACTGTTGATTATATAACACCTGACATTGATGGATTGTGGAATAATAATAAGGTAAATCTCAGAAATGTCAGTTATGTGCTGTGTAAAGTTAGGCAGGCAGACAAGTTTCTCATTAGTAAAATGAAAATTTGCTTGTCTACTTTTAAAGTTAGGATTAAATAAAAGCAGATAAGAGCTCTCAAATGAGAGGAATCTATATTTATTTGTAATGACAGCAAGAAGATACAATTTAATTAATGTGGGTTAACAACTGGAAGAGTGTAAGTTAAAGGATGTAATAAGGAAACTGAACCAAATGAAATAAACTATGGCTCAAGTGGTAGAATGTACAAATATGTCAATGTTTCGTCATGAAGTTTAAAATAAAAGTCTTAAATGTGATCATCAATTTATGTTAAGGTCAGAGTAGACATTTTTTAAACTCCTATGTGAATATTTTAAAATGAAAAAGAAACAGAAAACTGATAATTTTATAAGTGTATTGGTATAGCCAATATGTATACTATTCATGAAAATTCAAAGTGTTATAATTTTATAGTAAACATTCAGCTATATCATTATTATTTACAAAAGACCACCATTCTTTGATTTCTAATTTTAAAATGGATGTTCAATAAATTTTTTATCAAAAATCAAAAACTTTTGTTTTATGATTCAATTGTAAGGAGGCTTGCTATATATTGCAATAGGTATGATACAGGTAAAGCATTTAATTTTTTCTCTAATCTGATATGTTTACATAGAATGATAGTATTGCTCATAAGATTCTCAAAAAAAATCTAATTTTTCTTCAAAAATAGTGTATAAATGCAAAAATTATTTTTCTTTTACTTTGTGTATGTGTGTGTGTGTGATTGTGTACCAATAGTAGGGCTTGAACACAGAGCCTAGAACTAACTGTTCTTCTTTAGCTGTTTCATTAAGTTGGTGCTCTACTCCACAGCTCCACTTCTGGCTTTTTGGTGCCTAAGTGGAAGTGAGTCTCAGACTTTCCTATCCCAGCTGGTTGAACCATGATCCTCAGATCTCTCTGCCTTCTGAGTAGGCTGGGATTACACTGATGCCCCACAAGTTTTTATTTTGCTCTCCTCTACAAATATATAGCTAAAATAGGTCTTTAAACAATAACCATGATATTAAGTTCTTACCTCTAAAACAATTTTCATCAGGCCCAAAACCAACAGAGTAAGTCTGAGAGAGATTTATTATGGTGACAGATTATTCCACTTCAGTCAGCTTCCTTCCATCCTTCAACTCAAATCCTTCTTCCTGCCAACCCACATTAAATAACTATTTAAACTGCCAAATATTTTAAGATCTATAGATAGTTGGCTCAATAAACTCATCTCAACATATTTCTGTCGTGTCATGAAAATTCCCTTTGTCAATTAAAGTACAGGAAAACGGACTTTACATTTCCTCTCAAGTACACACAAGTAAGAAATTAAGATGACCTTCCCCTTTCATTTGTGTTTAAGGGCAAAAAGTAAAAATTTATCATGCCTAATTAATCTATTGCTTATGCTCCTCTGACATACATCTCCTCTCTCTTGACTTCATTTCATTCCAAGTTCCATTCTCTGGGTTTTATCATTTGTGACAGCTTACAACTCCTCATCTTGCTTCAAGATTGATCAAAATTTGGAAATAATTCTGGGAGCAAATTAGAGAGTTTAGTTAAAAAAAAATCTTTGGCAAAAATGTACAAGCACTAACAGCCTGTATTTTTTTTCTTCCTATGAAGTTAACAGTAACAGCTCACAATAAAAGAGCACTTTAAGCCATTCATAAACATTATTTTCTTAATCTTTACAACATTTCTATAAATGAAGCAAACAGGTGACAGCATCTAATAACCTGAAAGATTCTGTCCATTTTAGTCTCCTGAAGCAAGTTTCTTATGTTATTTGATATGGTACTAAAATAGGCAACCTGTAAGACACAAACTACACGTTAATAATTTAAGAGGGCAACTCAAATGTATGAGCGCGGGCCTTCCTTTAACTTCTATCACTCTCTAAGTGGAAGTGGTTTCAATTAGTACACATGGGGTTCAGTCCTCTTACCTTTTTCAAGTGGTAAAACAAATGTAATAAAGGTTCTATCTCTTCAGCATTTAGCCTACCTTATTTGTACAAAATTGTGTCTCCAGGTAATTAAAATGCTGATGAAAGGAAATATCTAAATTACAAAGGAAAAAAATAGAATCAGGATATCCCATTCTGCAACAACTAGTAAAAATGTACTTAGGCTAACATCTACCAAAACACAAACCAGGCACTCTTGCGGATCCCTAAGATCCTTTCACAAAGTCTACTTGTCAAAATTACTTTCACAATAATACTAAGCTGTTACCCGACCTTTCCACCCTATCTCATTTTTTTCATTGGTGTACATGAAGTCTCCAAGGGCTACATGATATGTGAATTCACAACAAACAGAATGGTGAAGCAGATAGGAGAATCCAGCTGTCTTCTGTTCAGCAGGACGATCAAAGGAGCTACAAAAATATAAAACATCAATCTTTTAAAAACTGTTATTCATATAAATATGCAATGGGCTTCTTTGTTGGTGTTATGATAATTATGTGTGCTTGCACTGGTGCTTGATCAGAACCCAAATGCTGACCCTTAGAGCATTTTCTCTCCAAAGTTGGTGATCTACCAATTGAACGACTATTCCACTTCTGGCTTTCTGCTTGGCTAATTGGAGATAAGAGTCTCATGGACTTTTCTTCCCAGGCTGGCTTTGAATTGTGATCCTTAGATCTCACTCTGTCTTCTGAGTAGATAAGACTATAGGTATGAGCCACCAGTGCCCAACTTGCAATAGGTTTCTTATTATTTTTAAAGAAATAAGGCATTTCCAATCCATTTTAAGTATCTAGTAAGGCAAACACTAGTAAACACAGTAATATTTAAACATAAGCTAAAATTTCCCCTTTAGAGTACTAATTATCAAGTATTTAAAGGTATCTGGAGACTAAAAAGTTTGGTGACAACTGATCTGACAATTGATTAGTTACTGTAACACTGTAGAAAGAACATTGACCAGATTTTAAATTCCCTCTGATGAAAGAGTATCTATGGTGTTTTCTTGCATTAAAAAAAAAAAGAAAATCTGATCAAACCTCGAGTTTAAATCTACCAATTTATAGGATATAAAAGGTTCCAAAGATTACATTAAATACCACCATAGGGATGCAACCAGCAAAATCCAGATTGTATGAAACACTAAGGCCAATGCCAGCTTTACTCAACAAATGAAGTGCAAGAGAGAGAAAGAGAGCAAGAGAGAACATAAAAACAGAAAGAAAGGTAAGAGACACAGCTACCAATTGCAGCATAGAGACTTTGGACAAAATATAAAAGATACATGAGATAATAAAAAATTGAACAGTGGATACTTAATATAAATCTCTTAAAACTAATGCGAATTTGAAAAGCTACATAAAATACAACTGGCCATAAATCAATATTTATTGCAGTTGATAATTATTGAAAGTGGTGCTACAATCATCCAAAAGATTCTTTACACTACCTTATTTTCCTCTACTTGTTTCCTTTTCTACAACAAAATTGTAGATGTTTTTAATGTTTCAAGCTGTAAGAAAACTTATTTCCTTCGGTAACATGAATCATTTACTCATAAGCCTGATGCCATCAAAACCTATGTTTTCATTAGGTTGCCTGGTGAGCTGATGTCACTGTCACTTCAGACTATTCTACAAATTAAATGTTGGATAACTATGCTACAAGTTAAATTTTCACTGTTGTAAAGTATAACTTCTCTTTTCCCTAGTTTGTCATCTTAAATAGCCCATTTATATGGGCTATTGAATGAACCTCATCTCCAGAAGAATTGTATGGGTAGGCTTCAACTATACAATAAGGGTTTAAGCCAATATATTAGAAACACTGGCCTTATGTTCTGTCCATGTAAGGTAAAAGCAGCTTCTCTGAATTAAAATATTTGCCATCTAGAAATGAAGGCAGGCAAAAACAAAGGACATAATCTCTTCTAGTTAGTTCTTCTGAAATAATATTGAATCAACAAAAAATAAACAAGTAAACATTTCTAAGCATCTTTGGAAAGTTAAAGACTCTGGAAAGTCTTAAGCCCTCTACCTAAAACATTCTCCCCTTAGCTCCTTCCCCTGCTTTTTACATGGATGGCTCCTTTCTAAAATTCAGATCTCAATTCAAAAGCTCTGTTCCTGAGAGGTTATCCCTGACTGCACTCAGCCACCACCCTATACTCCCCACTCTCCAGCCTATCCCTCCATTTACACCTTCCCATGCCTGCAAGGACCACATACAAACCTCTCAACCTGAATGTTTTAACATGCATGCATCTACAAGAAGACTTTAATTTTTCTAGAAAATTTCACACATATATAGCAATAGAGAAAACAATAAAGTGTGTCCTCATTGGTGTATCACCAATTTCAACCATTTCCAGTTTCACTGACATTTCTATTTACTGCTTCATCCTATATTACCAGGAAGCAAAATTCTAAGCATATGTTATCTCTAAATATATTCATGTGTAATCTCTAAAAGGATCCCTTTAAAACACACTCTACATAATGACCACAACTAAAATAATGAACAATTATTTCTCAATATTATCAAATAGGCAGTTAGAAGTCAACTTCCTCAGTTACCACAATTATTAAGTGAGCCAACTTAATCACATTTGTTTTATACAAAGCTAGAAGGAAACTGAAAGGAGAAAGGATCTGCTCCTTTAATTCTGCTTCCAGGGACTTACTTCTTTTCTCCCTATTCCTGTCCCTTTCACCTAAGCCTCACTTTTTCACTCTGACAGTACTCATTCAAGGAGCAGCAGCTGAGCCAACCTCTCCCCCATCCCACCTCCACCCCCTACCCCCTACCTCCTGCATGTGCATCCAGAGTTGGAGGGCCCTCTTCACAGATCTGAGTCTGAGCCCCTTTCAAACTCAGTAACCCAGAACCAGACAAACAATGTCTCCTTCTCAGATGTTTGAGTCTCAGCCCCACAAGCTCAACAAGGCTTCTAGATTTTTTTCCATCACTTCTTTCTCAATAACCCTTTACAACATTTACATTTTGATTTTCTTAATTTTTGAAAAGAAAAAAAAATGTTTCCTCTAATTGCTACTTCCATGATATCTTAAGTATTCCTACCTACCTTCCCTGTTCCCTAGTTAACAATACTATTACATTATCTCTGTTAAAATTTGGTGTGGTTTCATCTCACAAATAGAGACTAAGTGCTGATTGAGAATGCAATTTCCTAACTCCTGACACAGATAAAAGTCAGTATGAAGCTAATGAGAAAGCCATTATCATTCACACAAACTTGAATAACCAAATTAAGTTATAAATTACTTGAACTTTGAGTTTGTCCAAATCCTAAAAGTAAAAGCACCTCAAAAGGGCCAGTACAATGTCTAACATATAACACGCACTAACAAGATAACACACTGGAAAATCCAAATTATAGCATATTCTGTAGTCATTAAAAATAACAAGATAGCCACATATTTATAGATACACAAAGATGTTTTCATAGAATACTAATAACAAAACATTATCTTATTTACAGAATGACTAATTCTCTACATATCTAAATATTCACTTTATATGTGTACCAAAAAAATAATTACAGAAATTAGATCTCAAAGCTACAAATTACAGTCATCATTAGATTATGAGACTCATATTTATATAACAAACTAAGACAGAAGGCCTGGGAATATGGCCTAGTGGCAAGAGTGCTTGCCACGTTTACATGAAGCCCTGGGTTCGATTCCCCAGCACCACATATATAGAAAATGGCCAGAAGTGGCGCTGTGGCTCAAGTGGCAGAGTGCTAGCCTTGAGCAAAAAGAAGCCAGGACAGTGCTCAGGCCCTGAGTCCAAGGCCCAGGACTGGCCAAATAAATAAATAAATAAAAGAGAGAGAAGTAACATCTCTGCTTTCAAAATAAGCTTAAAGGCTTTAAAAATGTATATATAGTTTAGTCCAAACATATAAAAATGGAAGAAAATGTGTCAGATTTAAATGGTAATCTACATTTCAACTTGCACAATCCTGATTATGTTGTCTTATTTCAAATTTTCTACCTATCATCAAAACTAAATATACATTCTTAAAATGTGACTTAGAAAAGAATATAAGTTCCCCAAATATATAAAAGGATAAAGAAAGGGAGGAAAGGAATATCTATAGAAACTAAACAAATAATACTTAGGAAAAAATTCCAAGACAATGAGCTCATCCTTTAAAGACATTCAAAACTATGGGAAGAACCTAAAAGTTCAATAAATGCCTGCTTCGATATTAGTGCAGGACAAATTCCAAACTAATAAACATCTAAACTTAACTAATCAACTCACAGCAGACTAGCAACTTACCATCACTAGAGCCCCTCATCTTCACTCCATTCTGTTCATCTCCAATGATATTCATATATTTTTAAATAACACATTTGTTTCTACAGCCAAAAGAATCACTTAGTATCACTTTGCCAGATCCTATCCCCTAGTTTCTACCTAGTTCATGAACTATTTTCCTACATGTCTATTATTTTTACATCACTTTATGTTGTTCAATACTTTTGAATAGATATATCTCTTCCTGAACAATGATTTCATATTAGGAAGGCAAACTTTTTCCTTTCCAGAAGCTCTGAAAGTTATTGTATTAACAGGTGTGTACAGAGGGGAAGGAAATGTCTAGTCAATAATGCTAACAAATAACAGCACAAAACAGTCTGAATCCTTGACATGTCATTCGGATGCCCATAAATGGTTCAAGTCATTCCTTGTTAATTTTTCTTCATTCACATTCACTACCAATTCTCTGCACATTAAGGTTTCCTTTGTTAGTACGCATCATACTTATTTTCAACAGTGATAACCAATATGTGAGCAAAGGTATCCAAACAGATCTGAAGTCAAAGCCAAGTTTTGCCAGCACAGCCTTTAGGCAAGTGATAACTTCTGTGAGGCTCAACTTCATCTTGTAAAATGAAAAAAAAAAATGACATGAACACACACACACACACACACAGCCCCCAGTGCCGTGTATACAGTAAACATTTACTACTATAATTTTTCAGCTGAGCCTCTGCACATGCTATTTGCTCTACCAAAATAGAACGTTACTGGTCCCTTCACCTGGTAAAATCCTTCTGAGCAAGAAAAAGTGAGGGCTAATTTTGTATAAAGTGATTCCTGCTTCCCGGGAACTGCTAGTTCAGTATTTGTTCTTTTCTCCATCACTATTCTTATTACACTGAATTATAACTGTTTTGGTTGTTTGTTCGTTTTTTCCTCCTTGAGAGAATACTAGAAGTTCCTTGGTGAATACATTTATATTCACTGGATCTGAAGCATACCACAGACAAATGCTTCTGAATACACCAACTAAAAAAAGAGTCAATTAAAAAATGTTAGAGCCGGGCCCCAGTGTAATATTCTTACATGGTAAGATGAACTAATAAGCAGAGCTGAATATCTGAGAAAGGAAAAAAAGTGACAAGGTTCTGATGTCAGTAAGTAGGAAGTATTGTGACAGTGGGAGCAGTGGATGATCTTCTAGAGGTAAGTTCTGCTATAAATAAGAAAGATGAGGTTAAAATATCTAAGTTTTGAAGTAAAAGCATTCTGTGAAGACTACTTAATGCTGCTGTTTAAAAACAAAAATCATGACCAGAAGGTGGGTCTCACTTTTAATCCTAGCTGAAACCTGAAGATCTTGATTTGAAGCCAATCTGGGTAGAAAAATCTGCAAGACTGGTATCTCCAATTAACCAGAAAAAGGGCCAAACTGGAGGTATAGCTCAAGGGGTAAAGGGTACCAGCCATGAGCAAAAGGTCTCTGTGAGAGCACAAGGCCCTGAATTCAAGCACAGGCACACACACACAAAAAAAAAGCAAAGAAACAAATAAATAAGCTATTTCTTTTAAAAAGTCATGGTCCTTTTTAAAAAAAAATCTTAATTTTTAAAAATATTATCTATAATTAGTAGGTCAAAAGGAATTCAATTCAACATTTCAGTTTAAAGACATGTTCTTGCTATGAGGCCAGGTTGGACTTTACTTGTAATACTTCAGCCTCCCAACTTTCAGATTACTGGTTTGCAACAACACCCAATTTTCTGACTAGATCACTTCTAAAGACTTTTTCAGCTCAAAGCATCCAGTTTTGTGACTTTTAATTCTAATGAAAATACCACTCGCTTCAATTTCTTCCTTTCCTCCACTGCCATAAGCAAACACTATTAGTATAATTTTGTGTACTGAAAATAAAACAGATGACACTAGTACAAGTGGTCTATCACCCAATCCCAGCCACATCTTCTAAGACACTGCTTTAACATTAGTAAACCTTTAAACAGTCTAAAACTCCATATTTAAAACTATAAATCAATTCCCAAATGGTAAGATGACAGAACTCTGTAATCTCTATGAAAGATATGTAAAAATGGAAATAAACTATTCTAATAAACATCCTTTATACCAAAGTCACAAACAGTAACAAGTGTCCACATTTTGAGAAACTTAAATCAAGAAGATTCCATTATTATTTCTTTCCTCTATGAAATCTGAGTGATAACAAATTAATTTAAATTCTTCTCTTCTAATGGCTTGTATACCATTACTTTACGAAACAGAGAGCTTAAAACTTAGATACCACAAGTTCTGAAGACATAATGAAAAAATTAAGATGAAATTACAAAAGCACTTTGTCTAATTTTATGTACTACAAAAAATAATAAAACTGTATTTTTTTCTGTGCTAAAGATTGAATTCTGTTCTCCCTAAATAGGAAAATGCTATCCCATTATCTATCCCATATCTCCAATTCCAAACTTTATACTTCAGATGGGTAAATTTTATGGTATGTGAATAATATCACAATTTCTAACAGGAAAAAAATGCACTAACAATATTTCAGTGATAATAATTACAAATAATTTTAAACTCAAACACTGTATCAGTATTACTATTCAAAAGCATAATTACTTTCTGGCTTATATCATAGCTGCAAAACAGCAACATCAAAACAATAAACATGAACAAGCCGCTTGATAATAATTTTAAGTCAGCATTTTAAAGCTAATTTTTAACATTTAGTTCTCAATTTTTTCCACTCAAGTTCCACTTTATCTTTTATAAAGTCTAATTTCAAATTTATAGTAATTATATCAGCATCTTAAATTGTGCCACACTTTGTATTTTTTTTTTCTTTTTTACCAGTCCTGGGGCTTGGACTTGGGACCTGAGCACCGTCCCTGGCTTCTTTTTGCTCAAGACTAGCACTCTACTTCTTGGGCCACAGAGCCACTTCTGGCTTTTTCTGTATATGGGTGCTGAGGATTCAAACCCAGGGCTCCATGAATGCTAGGCAAGCACTCTACCACTAAACCACATTCCCAGCCCCATTAAACTAGGTAAGTAGATCTGTAAATAATACAGTCAAGTATAACAAGGCAGTTAGTAAGGACCAGACTGTAAATGAAAACCTCCTGTACTTATCACTACAGATGACTTCAGGCAAGTTAGTAACCTGCAGTCTCTGCCCCATTTCCCCATAGGGCTACAGTGACAATTAAATGTACCAGTATGTGGGAAGTGCTTGTAACAGTGCCTGACAACATACTTTCAAGTCATCTGAGTAATAATCATTATTTGTATGAGAAACAGCATCCCAGTTCAAACAAAACATTACAAATCCTGATAATGCTAAAATTTCAATTTGCTTTACCAATGAACATTTAAAACAGTCGAACTCTTACTAAGTAACCATGGTGCTTATCCTATATTGACCACATTCAAAACCCAAGTTTTCTCCAACTCTGAGTCATCTTTAATTTCTCTCCTGACTCATCACACAGCAAGGTGGACAGTCTGGAACATAATGGGATTACCAAAAAGCATTTCTTAAATTATGTGCATTTACAGCTTACCAAGTAGAACATGTTCTATGCAATACTCAATAAATACACTGAATAATCATGCCCTACATTGTGTTTCTGTGAAAGGGCGTTCTGCACAGTAAATGCTCTTTTATCCTCTCTTTTGCTATTCAAGTTTAAATTATGGAGTAGACAGCCCATCTTGACAGAAAAATGTATCATTTAAATAATATAAAAATTCACATTTTTAAACTGATAGCCAAAAATAATTTTATACAAGAAAACTATAGATTACAGGGTAGAAGATCAGAAAGCAATCTCTTAGCCTACACATTTGACCTGAATTTCTATTCAACTCCACACTCACTGTTTCCTTCACTTAGATGTTTACATTATTTAAGATAATTCTCATAAGAAGTGAAGAGGAAAAAAAATCTAAGAAAATATACTAAACAATGGAAGGCAAGTTAATTCTCTAAAAAGCCCCACAGATGTATACTTATACAAAAGACAAGAATATTTAAAATACTGTCCTATCATTTTCTTCCTATGCAATCTTTGTAAGGTGACAAATAATTGCACATGTCTGGATTTTGAGGCATTTACTCTATATACCTTCATTTCTTCCTCTGGAAACAGAGTTAAAAGAATAATCATCCAAGTGCTTGTGGCTCATACCTATAATCCAAGCCATTTAGGAGGCTGGAGGATTGCAGTTCTAAGTCAGCTCATGCAGGAAAGTCTATAAGAGTCTTATCTACTAAATTACCCAAACGACTTAAGTCTTATCCACTAAATTACCCAAAAACCCAAAAGTGGAGCTGTGATTCAAGTGATAGAGCACTAGCGACAGCACCTAGGCCCTTAGTTCAAGGCTCATGACTTACACACACAAAAATAACCACTATATGAGACTGATATGATGAGACTGGTATTCTGAATACTACAGCACCACTCTACAAATGTAAGTTTTCAATGCAGGTTTACTTTTCAGACTTAAACCAAAACTTTAGTGTAACCATTACCTATGGAAAGCTTCTATACTCTCTGGAACTACCTCTATTACCTCATTCATGTAAATCTACACCATGGCAGTAACTTCACAGACACTGTAAGAATGCATTCACAATTGTCTGGGAAGTTGTCTTCAACATCTCTGTGAATTAGGTATCCTGTTCACAGACTAAGCTAAACTATATCCCCTGTGTTTGCTATATTTCCTCATTTTACTTGAGAGTATTTTGTGGGCAGTGCTTGTTTTCTACTTATTTCTGTATCCTCAGATTACAGCCAAATAGTTCTTAACCCGGATTCACATTAGAATTACATGGGGAACTTACAAAAACATTAATGCCTGGGATCCATCCCAGACTCATTAAATCATAAGGGAGTGGGAGTGGAGGGCAGAGAGGGCAGGGAATCAGTATGGGGAGCATTGATTTTAAGATCAGCACATGGTTTCATTGTGGTGACAAAGTTAGCCACTGCACTGTGACATTTAAAGTACTGTATTTGTATGTAGATTTATGTGTAAATACATAGGTACATACATACATGACTCAAGCCAAGACTCTCATCCTCAGTAGTCTGTCCTAGCATAAGTTTTCCCTATGCACACACAGTAGTCTAATAATCAATTATATGCTTCATTACCATGCTTTTAAAACTGTTACACAGCACTTTATCCTTCTTTCCAGATTATAGCTCATTGAGAATACGCACTGACTTATTTTTCTTGTTTTCTACAGTTTGTATAGTACAGTGCCTAAAATACAGGTCAGTATACATTTGTCTGATCTAACAAACATACACAAAACTTAGTAGTAGGAAGTATGTTGTCACACACAAATTATCTACTTCAGATTAAGAGGTAAAATATAATAAAAACAGACAAAGCAAAAATTGAGGAAAAAGCTTTTTTTAACTTATTAAATGAGAACAAGTAAAGTTTTCTCATTGAAGGGCATCTGGGTGTTTAAGCTTACACAATCATCACAGACAAAACCCACCCTACTACCTACCTCTCCATCAGTCAGTTTCAGCTTTTAACCTGCTTTCTTTAGTAAAACTATCTGCTACTTGATTTGGTATCTTTAGCTTCCATTAACAATATTACCTTTACAATGATACTATAAAACACTCTGTCACTAATAAATAGGAGTTAGTGAAAGCCACAATGAATGTGTCATGCATATGTTTAATATGTACTTCCTGAAAGAACAGTACTTAACTACCAAAATAGGTCCTCTGCATACTAACAATATGGTAGTATAATATAAACTTGATTGAAAATATTGTATGGAAGTCAGAAGAGTCTTATTCAACATCAGATGAAATACATCTACTTTTAGCTACTGACAGACTGTTGGGTTTCATCCTTTTACATATTTTTAATATCTGGAAGGTTTATAAAATATAGTGACTTTTTAAAACCAGAATGCAAAACTATATTTATTACACAACAAACCCATTCTCACTGTTGAAAACTAGAAGAAATAATGTGTAATTCTAAAAGAACAACCATCTATAGATATAGGAAAGGACTAGCTTCTATGTTTTGCAGTAAAAGCCTGAAAAACCTGGAAAGAAGGCATTCAAGAAGTATGACTGCTAATAAGATACTGTGGTAAAATATTACTTTGCTTTGTTTGTTCCTACTGCCTGAAACAGAGAGCCATAGTTTCCACTGAGAGAAAGCAGTCCTCAATTCCCTAGTCAACAAGAAAGGTTCAAATTTCACAGACAAGAAAAAAAATGGTACCCTGGGTTGTTTGTTTTTAAGGAAGATTAAATTTAGGAGTTGCCAACACCCAAATGAAAAACATTCCAGAGCATTAGACTCAACTGTAGTGGGGAGTCATCTACATTCTCAGCACTAGTTTCCCTCAGAGAAAGGAGTAAACAAAGGATGATTCTTCAGATCTTCCAAAATATACCCTACTGATTTCCCTTAGTGAACATCACCCTTGGTTTTTTTTAAGTACTTAAAAATATAATTTTAGCACAGGCAGCCAGACAGAAAGTGAAGCTTAACATCTGCCAAGATATTTCCCAAAATAAGACCCCTGTCAGATGAACAATGAGAAAAGATTAAAAATGACAAATTCTTTTATTTGGCCCATAAGCTACTTTTAAAGTTGAGGAATGTAGCTTTTCCAAGTCTTGTCTTCAATTTCCCTTTAATCTTCATATTTTTATGTTTAAAAAGTGGAAATTTGATTACCACTCTTATAAATTCCTTTGAAAGCAATTTCATGAATAGCAGATATTTTGTACAAGTAGCAAACCACAGAGGGCAGTTCTTCTGGCTGATAAAAATCTTTAAAAACATTCACATGAAAGTTCACTCTACAGAGACATGGGTATGGAAATCATACTAGTACTTAAAAGTAAGATGTATTATTGCAAATACTTTCACTTAAATCACAAAGTTAATTTTTAATAAATCACAAAGTTATGTTTTCCTCAAAACATACTTGAGTCCAGTATGGCCTTGAACTCATGACCCTTCTGTCTCAGCCTGTCAAAGGACTGGGATAACAGGCCTATGACATCACACCAGGTCCCTCCAAAGCTAGGGAATCAAACTTAGGACTTTGTGCATGCTTGGCAAGCACTCCACCACTGGAGTTACTAAAAAATTTTAATAATCATTTAGTGGGTAACAAAGTTGAGTAAATTAGCCAGGAAAAAAAGAGGGGGAAATGTGAAATAAAAATTTTAAAAAACTACTCAGGAAAAGTTGTGGCTACTTAAATGAAACAAGGTAGTTAAACCACTTTCCAAACACAGGAACTATGAAGTTACCTAAACTTGTCTGGGATTGTTCTGTTTTGATTCAAGTTGATTATGTAAATTACACACTACATACCCCATTTTGTGTGTGTGTGTGTGTGTGTGTGTGTGTGTGTGTCTAACGGGATGCTGGCAGCTGCCTGAAGGAATGTTTTTAGACTCATCAAAAATTCCAATAATATACAAAAAGCACACCTATCACAAATGTTTCCCCGATACTTAAATACAAGATGACATCTGTAAGTGTATGAATTGTTTCAGCATCCCTACTGCCCTAAATATCACTCAAGGGGGGAAAAAAGTCTGTTGGAGAGCACTATTTATCAAGAGTTGATTTATATAGGATCTGGTGCAGATGGGATATACTCATCTCGGGTTCCTTACGGATAAGGCTGCCTTGATATTCCTAAGACCATATTTTCTTTACAGGTGCTTGTAAACACTGGTGAGAGGGAAGAGATAAACAATCTGGTAACTTGACATGGACACGTGGGAAACTCCATTATCACAGCCATGAACCAATTTTCCGAACTGATCGAACATAAACAGATATATCTAGAGGCAAGTACTGGAATCACAAGGTGTCTTTTCCAGCATTCTAAAGCAGTCTTTTCTCCCATTCTAGAGCTGAGAGAACTTAGGAAAACTGGAAAGAAACAAACAAAAATAAAAAGCACGTGTTGTCCTTGGGGTTTGGGGAACTTCCCAGGAAGCATTAGCCCGAAGCAAAACTCCAACAACTCCTTGCCTGCCTGACTTGACTCGGAGCAAGGAGAGGCAGAAAGAGCAAGCAAAAGAGAGGGAACTAGCACGGTTGTTGGAAGACACAACAGGCAGCCGCCCTGGCCAAGCACCCGCCGAGCCCCAGCCCAGGTCCTGGCCCCGCCCCGCTCACCTCCGCAGCTGGGATGTTGACCACGCCGGTGGAGCGCCGCTTCCCCGGCAGCTTCCTCTTCTCGATCTGCCCCTTGCTTTTCCTGACACTGGGGCCCGAGCTCCTACCCTTCTCCGGGGCGCCGTCCGGGTCTTCCTCTTCGCCCCGGGATGTCATGATCCCCGTGGAGGCTGCTGCAGCGGCAAGGGGATTTGTCCTCGGGTCTCGGCGGGCCCGGACGACCGGCCCGGGCCAAGGCGGCGGAGGAGGCGACCTCGCAGTTCACGCCCCCGGGGCCGGGGAGAACAGGTGCGACTGAACCACCTGGGAGATTGTTGTTGAGTTCGTCGTTGGCCGCCCCATCGCCGAGGTACCCTGCGCCCCGATGGAGGACTTCCCGACAGGGTCGCTGCTGCCCCCGGTCGGGGTGGCTGAGCACGAGGGGTTCTGCTTGGCGCACATCTTCTCGCAGCTTCGCCTTCCATTCCTCCAGGAAGTCTGTGGTGCTGCCGCCCGTCTGGTAGCCACCGATGGCCATATTCGCAGAGGGACCAGCCGGGTCCTCACCTCGGGCCGCCCACCGGGCTGCGACCGCGGCTCCGCCGCCGCCTCCTACTGGCAGCCGAGGAGATGCGAAGGGAGCGACTCCCGGGGTGCCGGGTGGCCCCAGATTCCTCCGGAAGCTGGCGGGTGTGGGGGTTGGGGAGGGAAACACAAAAGGGGGCGGGAGGAGAAGCGTCAGATCCCCGCGGGTCTGCCTGGGCCGCGCCCCCCGAGCTCCCCCTCCGCGCGCGCCCAAGGGTCCCACCGCCGGCCCGCAGCCGCCGCGTCGCCCACCCGGCAGTCTAACCGCGCTCTTACACCAAGGGCCCCAACGGTCGCCGCCCCTCCAGGGGAGGGGAGAGGCGCAGACCCTACCTCCGGGGCCCGCCCCGCCCCACCAGGGTCCGCACCGCGGCGGCCGGGGAGGGGAATCCCGGCTAGACCCGCCACCTGTCGACGCGTCCCGCTCCGAGGTCCCGGTCCCGTGGCGAAGCACGGAGCTTCGCCACCCACCTTTCACGGAGGCGGCTGGGACGAGCGGCTGCCCGGCTGAGAGGACCCGGACCCGGGGCGCGGGTCGAGCGCAGCTCCCTTACCTCTCAGAAGTTCGCGTGGAACCGGGCGCGGGACTGGGAGGGAACGCCCAGGTGAACCGATGGGTCTACGGGCGCGTGCAGCAGGAGGGGAATTGTGAGGAGAGAGGGAGCTGGAACGAGGGTCGGCTGCGACGAAGCTCGGCGGAAACACCCAAAGCGGCACCCGAGCTAGGGGCTGTGGGAGGGCAGGGCATGGTCGCCGACGCCCCGCCCCGGGCCCCGCCCACCTCGCGCTCAGGTGCGCGGCGCGGCGTCCGGCCCGCCCCTCCCTGTGGCCCTTCCTCCGGTGGCCCGCGGTCCGACTGCGCATTCCTGGGCCAGCAGCCTCCTGGCGTCTGGTGGTATGGCGCCTAGGATTCCACGCCTCTGTCTCTTGGTGCTCTTCTTCTCCCCCTCGTTGGTCTCCCACCGCTCTTCCTTTTAAGTAAAAGATCGCGTGATTCCTGGGAAAGTTTAGACTGTGGAAGGAAAGTGCGATCAGTTTGGGATGATGATTCAGGACCTGGCTCGTCGGGATGGGAAAATACACGATGATTCAGGACCTGGCTAGTCGGGATGGGAAAATACACGGGCGGTCGTTTTCCTTGTCTCTGCCCCACTCCTCCCTTCTCAGACCTGCTAGACTTGGTAGACAGTATTGCAGAATTGATCCAGAACCAGGCACCCTCCTGATCAATAGAGTGCCCTGGGTGGTATTGATCAGGATACGTTGTACTTATAAACTGAATGTTGATTGGTAACCCTTTTGCACAACTACTTAAAGTATCCATATGAGAGCGGGGAGGGGGCAGAGGCAGGCTGAGAGACAGAAGAAAACTAGTGTCCCTGAGAAAGGAGTTAGCTAAAAGGCTAAAACTGTCAGTGAATTATCAAAAATTTACTTTTACCTTAGGCTTTCAGGCTTCTCAAAACTCCTGGCAATGTATTGTATTGCCTATCCTGGTCTCACTTGATGTATAACTCTCTTAACCTTATGTCTACATCACCTCTTTACCAAT
Organism: Perognathus longimembris pacificus; assembly: GCF_023159225.1. Classification (NCBI taxonomy): domain Eukaryota; kingdom Metazoa; phylum Chordata; class Mammalia; order Rodentia; family Heteromyidae; genus Perognathus; species Perognathus longimembris. The sequence goes on from NC_063178.1 coordinate 31,148,426, forward strand.
AGTGGATTTAGCAGCAAAACTCCTTGCCAAAGAACTAAAGCCGCAGGGATCTTGATTTGAGATGAGCTGGGACAGGGCAGTGTGTGTGTGTGTGTGTGTGTGTGTGTGTGTGTGTGTGTGTGTGTAATGTTCATAATCTGTGTTTCTCCATCCTCCTTGAGCCACAGGGTAAAGCTTTGATGAAAGTCACCTAAGGCCTCTGGATTGGGGTTGGTGGGCCCCACTGATAGGCACCAGAGGAAACAAACTTTATGATACCCAAGTAATGCCAGAGTTCCATTTTTGTTCAAACAAACAAACAGAGCCCGGAGTCACTGGCTTACCTAACACAAATCCTTCCTCCTACTTATTCCTGTTTTGCTCAGGTGGCACATGGTAGGTGGGCGTTATTATGTGTCTGCCACAGGAATGGGAGCAGGAGAAAATAATTCACATGCTCTATCTCCCAGAGAGAAGCTCCCACAATTCTGACCTTTTGGTCAAGCTGTTGCAATGAATATTTTGGTAAACCAGAAAATGGAAAATTCCTTGGAAATGTAAATGCCTTCCTTCGGGGTAGGTTTGAAACAGCGACTGGCCATTTGCCTAGCTGGTAGGAATGTGAGGGCATCACCTGAAGTTGCTATTACAGATTTTTTAAAAAATTTTTTAAGGTTTGGGGATGAGAATTAAATGTTAAATATATGCGACTCATGTACTTTTCTAACTGAGAGAATTTTGTCTTTGGAGGGCATGTTGGAAAGAAAATATAGGCAATTTGGATTCAAATGTATGCTAAGTAGCTGAGCTATCTTGAGCATATGTTTAAATTCTCTGAAACTCAGCAGTTTTCCTTACTGTAAAATCAGCAGTTATGGCATATTTTTAAAAATTATTTTTGCTGGTCTTGGGGCTTGAACTCATCAATCCTTTCAATCAGCTAGGAAACAGTCTTGGTTCTCTTAAGAAGTGTCTTGAGAGACCGGGTGTACTAGAAGAGGAACGAAACATACAATATGAACTTGAAAACAATAGACTGAATGAACTAGAATAGCACTTATGCTATATAAATTTATCACTGCATCTTTGACACCAGTTCTCTTAGTATTAATAGACTGTGAGTCAAAAGTGTTGGCTACTTCTGGCTTGCGTGGCTTTGGGCAAGTTGCTTAACTTTTCTACCTCTGTTTACTTACATATAAAATTGGAATAATAATACTTCCTGCATGTGAGAGTGCTGTGAAAGTGCCTAAGGATCTGAGATAAAAGATAATAAGTGAGGACCAGAGTAGTTATTATTAGTCTATAAAGTGCCCAAGGAACTATGGATGAAAGAGATTATTGAGGTACAAAGCACTGTGTTTTGTTATCGTTATCACTTATTATACCTTTGCCTTTACCGTTCTCAATATTCCCAAAGATGTATTTCACACGCAGACCACATCCAACATTGGGCCAAGATATTTAGCTGAATCAGTGATGAACTGCAAGATGTTTATCATCAGTCTTTATATATAGAGTTCTGATCAAATAATCCTCAAAAACATAGAACTTAATTTCTCAATCTCAGTACTGTTTACATTTGGGGCTGGATATATCTGTGGTTAAGGATTTGCCCAGTTCACTGTCATTGACTTCTACCTTATAGATGCTAGTAACACCCCCTTGCATTCCCCGTGAAACAGTTGAGAACATTTGAGAGCCTACCATAAATATTTTGTGATCTACTTGCCTTAGTAACGAAGGAAACTATGAAAATGCTGGCAAAATGAAAACACTGATTTTAATATGTCAGAGTGAAATTGATTATAAATGTTATGGCTTGCTTAATGTTTTTCAGAAAGAAAACTAGCAATGACATGAAACACTCAGTTTGTGTGTGTTGAAACAATAGTACATTGGGAAATAGCCATTTTGACTTCAATGCAAATATTTTGCAGCATATGCAGTTCAACCATGAATCAAAATAACACTCACATATAGTATAAAAAGTTAAACACTTTAGTCCTATGAGGCATACAACTAAAGACAGCAATCCTTCCTTCCCTGCTACCCAAACCCCACTTGGAACTCATTAAACTGATTATATCATTCTTTAGGGATTTTTGTAATGTGCTTATTTGCTATTGCGCTTTTTCTCCCCTCATTTTCAGACATTTCACTGTAAGAGAAATCAGCTACCTTTTACTAACTATGCATTGTCATTCTTGTGTTTTTTATACTCAGGTTTGAACTCAAGGTTTTAATGTGCTCAGCATGCTTGCTCAGCTAGCACCCTACCTACCATTTGAGCCACACCCTGCCTCATACTAGTTATTTGGAAGATGGAGACTCATGAACTTTTCTGCCCAAGCTGGCTCCCAAGCATCCTCTTCAGATCTCAGCTTCCCGAGTTACTAGAGTTACAGATGTGAGCCACTGGCACTTGGCTATATATCAGGATTTTTATTGAATGTGGCTATATTTTATGCCCAGCAAAGCCATGTAGTATATTCTGCATTTCTTTCATGTTTTCTTAAAACTGATTTTCCTTGTTACAAAACTATTTGCATTTCCTGAGGTTGAAACTTCTTCTTAAAAAAAAAAAATCACTAGCATAGTTTTCTATATACTCCCCACAAACTAGAGCTGTATGTGTGTCTCAAGAGGTAGAGTGCAACGGCCCTAAATTTAAATCTTAGTACTACCAAAATTATTGTAAAAAAAACAATACTACAAAAAGATAAACCCAAATTTTTCTTTTCTCATTGCAGCTTATACTCACACTGAGAAACTTAACAGTTCTGTTCTTATTGGAAACATCACTTCTGGAGCCCTCAATCCTATGCTGTAGTCTGGATTGATTTTTTTTTTTTTTTTTTTTTTTTTTTTTTTTTGGCCAGTCCTGGGCCTTGGACTCAGGGCCTGAGCACTGTCCCTGGCTTCTTCCCGCTCTGCCACTTGAGCCACAGCGCCGCTTCTGGCCGTTTTCTGTATATGTGGTGCTGGGGAATCGAACCTAGGGCCTCGTGTATCCGAGGCAGGCACTCTTGCCACTAGGCTATATCCCCAGCCCGCGGGTTGATTTTAATACTATTATTTTGTTGTGATTCTGAGAATATGCTTTCCTGACATTTTACAATCGTGTGTGTGTGTGTGTTTGCGGACCTCTTATTATTTCTTCGGTATGTGTGTATGTGTGTTTTCTCCAGAACTCGAGCTTGAACTCAGGGCCTGGGCTCTGGCCCTGAGTTTTTGTTCAGAGTTTGTAGAGTCTAGCACTCTACAACATGAGCCACAGCTCCCACTTTTACTGTTGGTGGTTAATTGGAGATAAAGAGTCTCAAGAACTTTCATGCTCAAGCTTTGAACTGTCATCCTCAGATGAGAGCTTCCTGAATAGCAAAGACTGTAGACTTGAACCACTAGCCCCCCAGCTTTCTTCTGTAGTTTCCTCTCCTTTAGCCCTCATTTTAGAGAAGTACATCCACATTATATTCTGGAAATGGTACAAATAACACATTCTTGGAGATCTTGCATGTTGTAAAATATTTTTATCTTCATATTTCTTGGGGCATAGAACTCTAGATTTTTTTTTCAGTTTATTTTTTTTATTATTTTATTATTATTATTATTATTTTTTGGCCAGCCCTGGGGCTAGGACTCAGGGACTGAGCACTGTCCCTGGCTTCTTTTTGCACAAGGCTAGCACTCTGCCACTTGAGCCACAGCGCCACTTCTGGCCATTTTCTGTATATGTGGTGCTGGGGAATTGAACCCAGGGCCTCATGAATAGGAGGCAGGCACTCTAGCCACTAGGCCATATCCCCAGCCCAGAACTCTAGATTGAAAACAATTTTTCTTAATACTTTTGAAGGCATCAGTATGTTGTCTTCTTGTTTTCAGAGGTGCTGTTAGACTGATTGCATTATATGTTTTTTTTTTTTTCTGTATTCTCTCTGGAAGCTTTTGAGTCTTCTTAACAACACATTCTGAAGATGTGCTTTGATTCAGTCTTTTTAATAATTACCATGTTAGATTTTCAGTGAATCCTTTTTTTTTTCCTATCTTTTTTTTTTTTTTTTTTTGCCAGTCTTGATGCTTGAACTCAGGACCTAGGCACTGTCCCTGAGCTTCTTTTACTCAAAGCTAGCACTCTACCACTTGAGGCACAGTGCCACTTCCAGCCTTTTCTGTTTATGTGGTACTGAGGAATCAAACCCAGGGCTTCATCCATGCTAGGCAAGCACTCTACCACTAAACCACATTCCCAGCCCAGTGAATTCTTTTAATCTGTGATCTTTCATTTAACTGGGAAATTTCCTCATCCTATTTCTTTGACAGTTCTTTTCTTTGTTAATTCCTTCGTCCTCTTTTTCTGGAACTCCTACAAAGTAGACTATTGAGGATTTTCTAATAAATTTTTAATCTTTTCTCTATTTTCCATCTCTCTGGAACGTCACTCTGCTTTCAGATACATTGTCTCTACTTTCTATGCCAAACTCTACTGAATTGTTCTCTCTGCCACACTTTTTTCTGAGAAGATTTTCTTTTCTGTAGACGTTCCTTTTCCATACTGTCTTGTTCTTTTGTTACATATCCGGCATCTTTTCCCTCCCTCTTATTTTTCTTCTGCTGACATTGCACTGCATTTCTTTTCTATATTTCCCTTCTTTCCTTTGTTTCAGTCTTCATCTGTTATGTCAGAGCCTTCTTGCTCATCAGTCTTTTGCCTATTCACATTTAGGATTAAAGAACTGATAGCTGATCAGAGGGTCTTCACTGAAAAGGTAGAGCCTAACTCTTAGAGAACACTGGTATTTCACCAGGCGTTTTGTGAAGGTATTGTGACTCATACATCGGCACCTGCAGAGCTTGTCTTTGGGACTGGATCAGTTTCCCTGAGACAACTTGTTTCTACCTATTAACAACTCTTTCAAGTGCCAACTAGGGAAAAAGGACTGGGGAGTCTCAATACTCAATGTACATTTCCAATCCATCCCTATGCTTTATAAAGCTGGTGTGTCCAAGTTCACTACATTTGATTCAACATCTTACAATATGAACTTTCCATCCTCCTCTGGGATCAACAGAGACTGCTTGCTTGCAACTGAGCCCTGAGTCCTTGCCACATATGGCCTTTGAGAATTGGTTTTCTTTTGACAATTTTCAACCAAGCTTTATGGTTTTTACTCCAATTTTTGATGCTTTTTCAGAGGTATATATTTCTGCTTCCAGACTCTGAACCCCTCTTCAAGAAGTGGGGGGAAACATTTTTATTCATTGTTTTCTTTTTGTCAGTCCTAGGGCTTGAACTCTGGGCCTGGGTACTTTCCCTGAGCTCCTTTTGCTCAAGAATACTGCTCTACCACTTGAGCCACAGTGCCACTTCTGGCTTTTTCAGTGTTTAATTGGAGTCTTTCAGATTTTCCTGCCCAAGCTGGCTTCAAACCCTGATCCTCAGATCTCAACCTCCTGTGTAGCTAGGATTATAGGCACCAGTCAAAGGCACCCAGCGAAAAAACACTGTTTTTTTTTAATTGACTTTTTTTCCTGCAAGCCTTTAGAACTCACTTTTCTGCTCTGCTAAAGTCTATATCTGCTTTTCATTTTTTATCATCCAAAATTTTGCTCTTATGTCCTATTTCATTTGCTGTTACTGGTTTATCATTTTACTTTTGTTTCAGTCAAGTTATGAGGGGGGCATAGACAAATGCGTTGTTTCATAGGAAATATGTTGTTTCATAGGGAATGTGTTGTTTCATCTGTTGTTTCATAGGAAGCCCCATTTTTCTTCTTTGCATATTTCCTGGATAGTCCATCAGTCCAAGTCAGACCTCTATATCTTATTTCCCTTTTAAATAAATTACATCCTAACCTGAGACTAATTGCCATGGTAAGATGTGTTATCTTCTTTTTGAAGATGTGGCCACTTAAAAACAGAATGTTCCTGTGGTTTTCTCTTGTTGTTTATCTCTGTTTCATATAGATGCAACTCTCATGCTGCCTTTTATAAAAAGGATAGTAAATTATGTTTTATTTAACTAGTAATTTTTTTTTTCCTTTTTCAGTTGTGTGCAGGTAATCTTAGGCTAGATTTTGGCCTAATGTTGGAAGACCTGGGTCTTATAGTATCTGAAGTTTATACAATTTGATGGATGTTCTTTAAGAAAGAGAATAGGAACAAATATGGTGGCTCATACCTGTAATCCCAGCACTCTGGAAGTAGAGACAAGAGGATTGTGTTTGAGGCCATACTGAAAGTGAGAAGAGGAACAGGGGAGAAGGAGAAGGAGAAGTAGAAAGCAGGAGACGGAGAGGAGAAAAGGAAAAGAAATATTTACAATAACAAGATACTTTAAAATTATAAGCTTAAACAAAGTGACCAATACCCTAAGTAAAAAAGCTAGAAATTCATAAATTCATTTACTTACTATGTATTAAATTTCTGTAGTGCTACTTTACATGCATTTTGTTGTTTGATCTATGCATTCTTGATCTATGCAGAAAACATGTGACTTTACATGAAGATGTATCCACTAATAGCACAAACATATTCAGGTTTGCATAAATAGAACCCTGATAATCTCCATTCTACACTATTACCATCAAAAAGAAAACAATGTATTGGACATTCATAATTTTATATGTTATATTATATAATATATTCCTAATTTCTTAAGAAAAACTTCTATTTTGACTAGACATCAATAACAACACAAATTTCTTCTTACTTTACATATCTGATCATGGAAAGACTATCCCCCAGACTGAGGAAGGCACCCCTGTCAGCAATGTCCTTGTTTCCAGCCATTCTTATACACCAAGGAGCACCTGGATCCCTATCTTCCTATTATCTCCCACTTAGGGCCATTTCTCGCTGAGGACATTAAAAAAAAACAATGTACCTGATCACCTAGACGCTCTGGCACTTGACCTTCTTACTCCAATAATAGTTTTTTCTTCACCATTTTTCAGTCATATATTCCTATAGTCTTGCCATTATTATACCTGTAAATGCATCTCCAAAATTTTAGTTCTACACTCTTTGCATGTGTGTGTGTCGGGTGGGGAGGAGGGAGGAAGGGACTGGGGCCTAAACTCAAGGCAGTGTGCTCTCCTTTGGCTTTTTTCACTCAAGGCTGGTGCTCCACTACTTGAGCCGCACTTCTACTTCTGTTTTTTTGAACTGTGTTTCTCAGATCTTGTCTCCTGAGTACCTAAGATTACAGGTGTGAGCCCCCAGTACCCAGCTTGAAATTTTACTTTTCAACCAATACATTCTACCTCTTCGGCATACTTATTCTTGCATCCCATTCCAAACATTTTTAACTTGTTGATCCACTGATTTTCTCATAACCTAGCATTATTTTCATGTCTCTCACTTGGCTTCAGTTCTGAAGTTTATCACCAGACTTCTTTCTGTGTGCACCTGCTCAGTTAAATGAGATTAAAACCAGCAACGATATGATTGAAGGCATAACCATGGTAGTCCATTCTGTCTGGTGGTTCCATAATCCTAGTATGACTGCTCTCCTATGCTCAAAAAGGACTAGGTCATGTTGGTGTTTTCAACTCCATCACCTCCTTATTCCAACCTTATTCTCAATTGTTGAATTTGCCTTCATACTTCACTTAAACTTGGACTTCCTGTGTTTTACTAAAAAGCTCTCAGCCTGCCAGGCGCCCGTGGCTACAAAGGAGCTGAGATCTGAGGATCATGGTTTAAAGCCAGCTCAGTCAGAAAAGTCCCAGTGATACTCTTATTTCCAATTACTACTCAAAAAACAGAAGTGGCTCAGAGTGGTAAAGTGCTAGCCTTGAGCAAAAGAGTTTAGGAACAGTGCCCAGGCCCTGAGTTCAAGCCCCTTGACAAATGGAAAAAAAATGTGGTCAGCCTCACTCAAAGACCATCAGACCCCCTTTCAAGGGTTTTGCTTCTACAGTTATATACATCACCTCTAATCCTTGGATCCACTACCTGGAGGTTGAATTTTCAACACTGAGCCTTTGGGAAGGCGGTTTGTATCTAAACCATAACATTTATCATATAAAGCCAATTTCCCCTTCTCTATTAAATCATTCCCTTCAACATAAAAATAAGCTAGAGTGATTATCTCTGTATTCATTTTCTTTTTGAAAATAAATTATTGTCTATTGTAAAGGTGATGAATGGGGAAATAATTACATAAGGAAGATAATGAATACATTTCTTTTTGAATGCTGTTACCTTTCCCTCATTTTCTCCTACTCCCCACTTCACTCCATTCTCCCCCAAGTTGTAAAGTTCATTTCCAACGTAGTGTCTAGTGAGTATCATTGTTGGATTAATTCATCCTTTGTCTTGTTGTTTCGGTGATTTCCTTTCCTCTCCACATATAAGATAAACTAGTATACAAAAGAAACACTGCAAAAAAACTTAAAAAAAAAAGAAAGAACTGCAAACAGTACATAATAAAAACCTCTTGTTTGCAATTCTTGGGGTTTATTCTGATATGTTTCATTATATATGGTTATATGCACCTAGTAATTGGGCTATTGTGATCCTCTGCTATGAATATCATAGACATATTCTAGTTAAATGCTAACAAATTTGAGAATCTGGAAGAAATGGAAGACTTTCTAGCAAATGTTGATATACTCAAACTAAACCAAGAAGATTTAGACTAACTAAATAGACCCATATCAAGTTCAAATAGAAGCAGCAAGAAGAGACCTTCTATCTAAGAAAAGCCCAGGACCACATGGATTCACAGCCAAATTCTATAAGGCCTTCAAAGGAGAACTCACTCCAATACTCCTCAAACTCTTCAATGAAATTGAAAGTTCACTACCAAACTCCTGTGAAGCCAGCATAGCCCTCATCCCAGGGATTCGCCAAAGAAAGAAAAGTATAGACCCATTTATTTGATGAAGATTGATGCAAAACTTCTCAGATTCTAGCCAACTAACTTCAACAACTCACTAAAACCACTATGACCAAATAGGATTCATTCCAAGGATGCAAAACTGGCTCAACACAGGCAAGTTAATTAATGTAAATCAATGCATCACTAGGCAAGGACAAGAACCACATGGTCATCTCCATAGATGCAGAAAAAGCATTTGCTAAGATCCAACACCACTTTATGATGAAATCTTCTAGTTTCCTTTTAAATGTGTGACAATTTTTCTATATTTAGCACATGATGACTTTATCATTTTATAGTTTTTTGTGGTTTTTTTTTTTAAGTCCCCATGAGACTTTTTTCCTTTTCTCTGCCAGTCCTGGGCCTTGGACTCAGGGCCCAGAGCACTGTCCTTGGCTTCTTTTTGCTCAAGGCTAGCACTCTACCACTTGAGCCACAGCGCCACTTCTGGCCATTTTCTATATACATGGTGCTGCAGAATTGAACCCAGGGCTTCATGTATACGAGGCAAGCACTTTTGCCACTAGGCCATATTCCCAGCCGCCATTTTATAGTTTTATATAAGTCTCCCACACTAGACTCACTGAGCTAAAATGCAAAGGCCAGAAAAAGCTTCATTTTGAATCTTTTTTTTTTTCTTTTTTACTTTTCCATATCTAGGGTCTAACCCCATTCCCTGGATTGTGATCCTCTTCATTCATCTTCAAAGTAGACAAAGGTGCATCTCTCTGTTCCTTTCCTCCATAGTCATTTCCCAGTATGTTTTTCTCTATTGTCTCCCTGCTTTACATTTGAGGATCCTTGGGCCCACTTGGATAATCCAAATTAATCTCCTTATTTTAAGACCAGTCAATTATTAATCTTAATCTCCACTTGCCATGTTCACAAGTTCTATAGAAGTTAGAACCTGAAGACTTTGGGCGGTCACCATCTGTCTGCAATACTCTCATAAAGAAATAAACTTCCCTTGGTTCTAATCTAGTCAGAATTCTATTTCGCTGTTGAAGTTCTTGGATGAATTATGCTTTAGTAAGTATTTCTACTTTCCATTCTTCCCATTCTTCCCCTCAAGATTTCCAAATGTTCTTTGGTCCTCACCATTCTACTTATGTTGATAAATGCAGTGCTTATATCTTCTTTTTTAATCCTACTTAGGTACTTCACATTATTTGGAACAAATAATGAAGTCTTAAATCTTTATATTTTGGTTCTTCTACTTCCTAGTAATCAACAGGAACATTTTCTTTTTGCCTGCCATCCTTGTTGGATACTCCTTCTTAGCCTTCTTTACCCATTTCTCTTCTATGAATTAATCTCTAAAGACTAAGGTCATCTTATGACATAGTTGTCCCTCTTTTTTCTCAGGCGGCACTCTCCTTAGATGATTCCATGGAATTCCATGGTTTTAGAAACCACTGCCAAATGTGTGTCTCAAAGTGACCTTTTCCTCTGTACATTCCAGACTTTCATATCCCATTTTGCCACTTGATAACTCCATGTTGCTATCTCTAAATGAATATAGCCAAACAAAGCTCTCTCATCTACTTCTCCATCTGCTCCACCTGATTCTTCTCTCATCTCTACCCCTTTTGATAACATTGTCTCAAGTAAAACTTTGAAAGTTTCTTTAATTCATCTTTTTTCCCTTACCCCATAAATCTATTGCATCATCCTATGACCAGCCATTGAAATCCTCACAAACAACCAGAATGATCTTCTCAAACTCTAAGCAGACCTATTACTGCCTTATAACTTTTTTCCCTGTATTTAGCCTCTGATGGAGTCCATGATAGCCACTGTGATTCAAGAAGGCCCAGTTGTACCTCATATTCATAGAGCTTTTTAGCATCTATATGGTACTTTCTTTGTAGGTATGCAAATGCAAAAGTAATGGGGTCATGGCAACCAGGCAGAAGTTTGCTGCTGAGTTGGAACCCCTTCAAGGCACAACTGATGGAGTGATGCCTTGTGGAGCTGTAGGGGTGGAGCCACAATGGCATATTCTGCAGATCAGAATATCTTAGAAAGCTTCCAACATCAGTGTGCAGCAACCATGTGGGTATCAAGTAGGAACATCATAGTGACAAAGCTGCTTAGTGCTTTGGGGTCCCATTATCAGACCCTGAGTGCAAACCCTAGTACTGGCATGCATGCATGAAGACAAACACACACACACACACACACACACACACACACACACACACAGACTGCAACTCTAAAAATATTGGATTTGTCTCACCTTATGTGTATGTGTGTGTAATATTTTATTTAAATATAATTTATATATAAATCTCTATAGATAGATAGGTAGATAGATAGATTTTGTTGTTGTTGATTGTAGGGTTTAAACTCAGGACCTGGGAACTGTCTTTAAGTCTTTTGCTCAAGGCTAGAGCTCTACCACATTGAGTCTCAGTTCCACTCTGATTTCCTGGTTGCTAATTGGAGATAAGAATCTCACGGACTTTCCTGCCCAGGCTGGCACTGAACCATGATCCTCAAATCTCAGCCTCCTGAGTAGCCTCCTGAGTAGGGTTACAGGTGTGAGCCACTAGCGCCTCACTCTCCCTATATTTTTTGACGAGCAAACCCTGCCACCCCCCTACACATAGTTGTAGAGAACTCCAGAAAGCTATGTTCCTTGGAAATACTTGAAATGGGTTTGTACCTTGGAGCAACAAGAAGCAAACTGAAGCCAGGAAAATTTCAAAAGGCACCATCTCCTTTAGAATCATTCATCTTTCTTCTAATTGCATTAATCTTTCATTTAATATCTGGAAATAGATCGCTAAATTGGCTCCTAAAGCTCTTTACTTGCACCAACAGATGATAGCATAAAACTGCTGATGCCTTTCCTTTTAGTCAGCTTTTCACAATCATTCTTCATTTCCATATTCAGAAGTATTCCAGTTTTCCTAAACCCCATTTGAACTTTGACAAACCATGGTCATTTTGTCACTGGTGGAAAGGCATCTTTGTGATGGAAAGCTTTTTGTAGATGTTGTCTACCCAGATGGAGCACTGCACAGCTCACAAACTCACCTGGTTTGGCTGCTTTGCTGAGGATGCTCCACACTGCTGTGACTCATGGCTGGCTCCATCAACAGAAATTCAGCTGTGCCAGCAGTTCTGAAAGGAGTCTTGTCTGCTGCTGCAAAAGTCATCAACTTTATCAGGGCTCAGTTATGACCTCAGCTTAAAAAAAAAAAAAAAAAAGCCTTTTTTTTTTCTCTATCACAGAGTTCACCAAATTTCCAAGGAATAAGTTTTAAAGTTTGTCAGTGAACTTTATGGGTTAGAGGCAACTGCTGGAAATAATTAGGGAGCTCATTTATGGTTTGGATCACAAGAATAGGGTGACTCTTTTGATCCAAGATACTACAAAGATGATTGTGGATGCTGGTGAAAGACACCCCACTATCAGTGGTGTCAGTGCTCCTGCCTGTAATCTAACAACTCAGGAAGCTGAGATCTGAGGATCATAGCTTGAAGCCAGCCTAAGCAGAAAAGTCTGTGAGACTTTTCTCTCCAATTAACCAGCAGAAAACCAGAAGTGGAGCTGTGGTTCAAGTGGTGGGAATGCCTGTCTTGAGCATTAAGAGACAACACTCAGGCTCCAGTTTAAGCCCAGTATCTGGGAAGAGAGAGAGAGAGAGAGAGAAAGAGAGAGAGAAAGAGAGAGAGGAAGGAAGGAAGGAAGGAAGGAAAGAAGGAAGGAAGGAAGGAAGGAAAGAAGGAAGGAAGCTAGAAGAAAAGGAGAAAAGGAAAGAGAGAGGGAAAGAAAAAGAAAAAGAAGGAAAGAAAAGAAGGAAGGGAGAGAGGAGAGAGAGAGAGAGAGAGAGAGAGAGAGAAAAGAAAGAAGAAAAAGAGAAGGGAAGGAACCACACCAACTTGTAGAGCTTGGCCATCATTTCAAACAGTGGAGGTGAAATATAAAATTACTTATATAAAGAACTTTCTATGGCCTGAAAGTCCTATAAGCAGAAGCCTTCACTATCTAAAAATCACTGGATTCTTTTCAATGTTACTTCTGCTTGCGCGAATTTAAAATCAAATGTGAATTTGCCATCCTTTTTGTCTTACAAAAAGCCTTCAAAGCTATATATCTTACCAAAAATGATTTCATAGATGTACAATAGTGATGGTAAGAATGCTGACATGTGTATCGGTATTTTTCTGTTTTTTGTAAGTCAAAAATATGAACTCATCTGGATAACACAGATAACAATCTTTTCAAATCAAAAGCAGTCTTTCACTGCTATTGAGCAAAATAAAAAGCTGGCTTTTATTTCATTGACATATTTAAATATAATATAGGTTCCTAATAGATACAATTCAGCTTCATTAATAAAGCAAGGAATTATTGTTTATTACCATGCTGTCTACTTCATTTACTGTACCCTAATTGAATGCATTATGTTCTAGGAAATGAGCATCAATATTACTTTCCTTCCATAGAGGCGGAAAATAGACAAAGAGAGATTAAATACCACCTGTCTGCTGTTGCCCAGCTAGTACATGATAATGCCAAATATTTCAGCATATATTTACCTGATTGACAGCCTATACACCAAAGAAATTAATTTTCAATTCAAGAAACTCAGTAGAATGCTAACATTTCAACTCCTGTACATTTTTTGATGAAGATCTGTTTGAATTTCATCAAAATTTTATAGTATCATAATCAAATACTAAGAATCACAGACAAATCAGGTAATTTTGACTTCCTAAGGAATCTTTCTCTGTCTGCACCACAGTGCCTGGAATATATCAGGAGCTTTATGGGTAAGTAAGTACCTTTCAACTGACAATGGTCAGGATGGCTGCTCTACATTTAGAGGAAAGCAGCTCATTGTCTCCCACGGCTTTGGTTGAAATGCCAGGACAATGGGTTAGGAAATGATTCCTTGATTACATGTACCATCATGATCCTCAGCCTTGTGCAGCCTTGTCAATATCGAAAGTGTCTTTGGGACACATCTCATTAATATAGCCCATTTTCATGATGTAGAAGACCTGAATATGTCACTGATTTATATGAAAAAATATAAGATCAGAAAAATAGCACCATTGAAGTCATTATGATGAGCATGTAATTTCCAAGATGGCAGACCTAAGCAGGAATGAGAAGTTTACCTAGTATATATGGAAATAGAACAGGGGTGGGAAGAATGAAATGAACATAATGCTTATAGGCCTCAGCTAGGTAAGCCTAAGACACACCTTTCTACAAATAATAAGAATCCTGCCAAAGAACAGGATGGAACAGAATGGCTGTCCCAGAACCTTTGCAATACAACTTTGTTTGCTAAAGAAGCTGAGTAATCCTACTACTGATGGGTGTGTTCACTCCTTATTCATGTTTGTGATTTCAGTCTGGTTATGATCATGTATGTTGGTTAGATCTCATTCAAGTGACTTTACATATCTATTAGAAATCAATTTATTTAAACTTTGAAAAAGTTTGATTCTCCCAGGACAATTTTATTGATGAGCATGCTACTATAATTTTCAGTAGCCTAATGACTAGATTTTCTTTTCTTTTTTCTTTTTATAAAAATTTAATGCCAGTCCTTGGGGTTGAACTCAGAACCTGAGTGCTCTCCCTGAGTTTTTCTGCTAAAAGCTCTACTTCTGGCTTTTCGGTGGCTAAACTGGAGATGAGAGTGAATATGGATGTTGGGTCTAACTGGTGCCATCTTAACATCTTGGTGGATGAGTGGGATTTTACAAAAGACTCTTAGAGGTGAAATTCATTCCCCCACTCCCACCCCACCCCCACCCCAGGTGATAGTCATGTGCCTAAATGCCCAGAAGCAGATGGGGCAGGGACTTGGACAACAGGTTCCTGGACCTGCCAGAAATATACTATGAACTCAAAAGACCCTTTGAACTCTCAAGCTCTCTATGTCCCTGCTCCCTGACAATGACCCTATTTAGGCCCCATCACCTCAGCTACCATTGGGCCATGCCTCCTGTCTACCAACTCTCCTCACATCACCCTGGCATCCCTCTTCAACTCCATCGATCCTGTTTATTGAGGCTGTTTTTCTGTTCTTTCTGTACTACCCATGTGGCTTAGTTTCCTAACAGTGTTAAGTGCATTTGAAGCTGCAAGTTTTGGGGGGGACATAAGTCCACTGGCAGTTGCCAGCTTTCTAATAAAGACTTCAGATTCAACCTCTCAAAATGTGGCTTCTCTGTATCTTGCCATCCAATTCCTGTATAACAAGAGTCTCACAGACTTTCCCTTTCCTAGTTGGCTTTGAACCACAATCCTCAGATGTGAGTCTCCCAAGTAGCTAGGATTACAGGTGTGAAACACTGGTGCCTGGCCTGACTAATTTTTTCGAAGACCACTCTAGACCTTTTCTCACATCAAAGAAAATTCTCCTACTTTTATTTTATTTTTTTCATACTGAGAATTTTTAAAAATGTATCTTGTTTTATATGCCAAGAATTGGTGTTCAAGCTTTAAGTTTAGTTGAAGATCCACACTTGTAACTTTTTTTCAAGTGAATCACTGTCTTTTTGTTGTTGTTTTAATTTACTTTATTGTTATTATAGAGGTGATATACAGAGGGGTTACATTTACACAAGTCAGGTAATAAGTACATTTACTTTTGTACAGTATCATCTGTTCCCTTATTCTCCTAATTTTAAAGTACATATAGTATATATTTATTATATATAACATTAGAAAAAAAACTTAGTCCTTCACCGAAGGAACATTTGGAGGATGTACGTACTGTGTATCGGGCTTGTTCTATTCAAGAGTGAAAAGAAAATATTAAACAAGTTTTGTTATAGATCTGGTTGGCTTTTATTTGCAATTCATGATTAAGAGTAATTTCCATTTTAAACTTCACAGAATGGAATTCCCCCTGAGCCACAGCAGAACCATGGGTAATATGAGGATAAGAAAATAGAACAACAGAGAAGAGGAAAAAAAAAAAAACCCTGTATTGGTTAGCATTGGGTTACTTTTTTGTAAAGATTAAAGCAGAGGGAACTTCCTTATATTGACTTGGCTACACTAGAATCTTCTATCTCCAGGAAAAACTGGTCTGTAGAGAGATCCTTAAAGCTTCAGTTTGGTGATGTGACATTTACTGCGAGTGACAACATTTTGATTTGATCTGATTTTTAATGTGAAAGAGAAGTCTAAAGGAGTAATGTTCTGTAATTTTTGTTCAACACAAGTTACTGCCTAGTAAAGAGATCACAGAGATGAGCGATAGCTCCAACTGCAAGGAGCTTGCAGGTGTGTAAACAAATATACAAACAAAACTACATAAAGGGGGCTGGGGATATAGCCTAGTGGCAAGAGTGCCTGCCTCGGATACACGAGGCCCTAGGTTTGATTCCCCAGCACCACATATACAGAAAACGGCCAGAAGCGGCGCTGTGGCTCAGTGGCAGAGTGCTATCCTTGAGCGGGAAGAAGCCAGGGACAGTGCTCAGGCCCTGAGTCCAAGGCCCAGGACTGGCAAAAAAAAAACAAAAACAAAAACAAAAAACTACATAAAGAATAAATAATGATATAACAAAAGATGGGATTTGGCTCTAAACAGAAATATGAACAAATTACTGTGGGAGGCACAGAATGAGGGAAAAAGACGGTTTCACCAAGAAGGAAGAGATTGTTCAAGTAGATGAGATAGGAAAGTGAATTCCACTTACTTCACTTGTGTGCAAAGGCTCAGAAATTTGGAGACTGCAAAGAATGGGGAAGACAGTGCCCCTGGGAGGAGAAGAAAAGAATGGGAGAGTGGGGAAGAACAAGCTCAGGGATGAGGCAATTTAAACTCTCAGAGACAACGCCTCCTCTTCTTCTATTAATTCTGTCTCTTTTCTATTAATTCTCTATTCACTCCTTGAATCAGTGATTCAATTATTAGTTTTAAAAGCATAAAGCACATATTTAACACAATATACAAGCATGATTACGGCAAAGGGAGAAAAATCCCAGTGCTGATGGCTAGCTATCATGCTCTGCTTATTTGGTCCTTGAGAAAACCCCTGGATGAACTTGCTGTATATCCTCCCAGAAAGTCGCTGAACAAGTAAGCATGCACTTACACAGGTTCACACATATACACATGCATACATGTGTAGAGATAAGTATTACGCATGTAAAACTTCATACACAGTTTTTACATGGAGAACACAGTAGGTCTTGATTTATTCACTCTATATTTGGGATCTCTCTCTGTTTTAATTCATTCCTTTACTCATTTATTTGGTAACTTTTTATTCATTGCCTTCCCTGTGCCACTGCAGTACACCAAACATACAACATATCTGCCTTCGTATAGCTTACATTTTACCAGAGAGAGTGCAGGTAAGTCACACCAAAACCAAGTTAGAAGTCAAATGGAAAAAGTGGATCAGAAGTTGAGGAGCAGCTATAGGAATCTAAGGGTTGGAGAGAGAAGGAGAAATAAAGACAGCCAGACAGAGACAGAGACAGAAATATGGAGACTTGCTCACTTATTGGTCCCGTAACACTCTATCAGGTGAGTATGTCACTATTTGTTTAGTCAGGCCCTTTTGGATGTGCACATGGATTGTTTCTGATATTTTACTGTACACAATTCCTGGGCATAGTTATTTGACACTTTTAAGAGTAAATGCCTATGTTAAATGGAATTGCCATTTCAGGGGAGTTTTAACTTTAACAGTATTGTCAATAACTCTCTAAAGAAGTAATTTTACTTCTATCCACAATGCATGATGGTGTCAGATCCCCACCAACACTGTGTGTGCTCAAGATGTATGCAGGTGAGTAATACATGAAATCTCACTGGATTATGGAACCTGCATTTCTTTTTGTCATGGAAACTGTCTTTTCAGCATTTAAAGGCCATTTTTATTTTTTCTCTTTTCAAGAAAAATGTCTCTGTTCTTGTCCTTTGCTGTGCATGGAGCTTGAACTCAGGGCTGAGAGACTGACCTTGATTGAACCTCTGTGTGCTTAAGGCTAGCACATTCACTTGAGCCATAGTGCCACTTCTGGTTTTCTAGTAGTTAATTGGAGATAAGAGTCTTACAGGGACTTTTCTTCCCAGGCTGGCTTTGAACTCTAATCCTCAGATCTCAGCTTCCTGAGTAGGATTACAGGTATGAGCCAATGGTGCCCGGCAGCATTCCAGACTTTTCAATCTGTGTGTGTGTGTGTGTGTGTGTGTGTGTGTGTGTGTGTGTGTGTGGTTGCAATCATAATTTGTATACAGATTTGCTTTTTGCAGTTAATAGTATGTCAAAACATTTAAACATACTAAGTGATAGATTATACTCCTTTATTTAACAGGTTTTCTAGTGTGAATATTAAAGTAACTTCCTTTTTTTGCTATAATATTCATTTGTGAGGAATGACCTTGCTTTTGCTCTTTTTCAAAGGAATTTACTATAGGGAAAATTAAGTTTCAAGAAGAAAAATAAGGGCTGGGGATATAGCCTAGTGGCAAGAGTGCCTGCCTCGGATACACGAGGCCCTAGGTTCGATTCCCCAGCACCACATATACAGAAAACGGCCAGAAGCGGCGCTGTGGCTCAAGTGGCAGAGTGCTAGCCTTGAGCGGGAAGAAGTCAGGGACAGTGCTCAGGCCCTGAGTCCAAGGCCCACGACTGGCCAAAAAAAAAAAAAAAAAAAAGAAGAAGAAAAATAAGCTTTCATAAGAATATTCAAATAAACTTCTCTCAGGTCCTTTTGTGTCCTGCACCATTCATCAATTCTGATTTTCATCAGATTCTGTCTGATGTGTGGCTTGTGTAAGTTACAGCATACTGGTAAAAGCTTCCTTTGAACCAAAGTAATATTACAAGGGAAACAAGAAAGAAAGATATACAATGAAAACAAATGAAGATAATCTAAATATTTTTAAATGCTGGGGCTGAGAATGTGGCTTGTTTAGCATACATGAAGCCCTGGGTTTGATTCCTCAGTACTACATACACAGAAAAAGCTGGAAGTGGCTCTGTGGCTCAAGTGGTAGAGTGCTACTCTTGAGCAAAAAGAAGCTCAGGGATAGTGCCCAGGCCCTGACTTCAAGCCCCAGGACTGGCAAAAAAATGCTTATAATTCATGTGTTGGTGGGTCATGTTTGTAATTCTCGCTAATTGGGAAGCTAAAGATCGGAGGATTGAACTACAACTATACAGGAAGATGTGCACCTCTCATTTCAATCTACGTAGATGCTGACATTGGGAGCATCTCAGTGCTAAGCCAACCCAGAGATAAGCTGTTCAGAGACTTTGTCTCCAGAAGGGATGCTAGACACAGTAGTGTGCCTATGATACTAGAGATTACAGAAACCTTAGAAGGAGGTGGATGGCAGCTCAGGTGCATCCTTTGCAGAAAATGAGATTGTATCCTAAAACTATCCAGCAAAAAACAATGCTGTAATTATGGGTTGGTGATGGTATGGCAGCCTTGCAAGCATAAGGACCTGAGTTAAACCCCCTAGTACTGCCAAAATCAAAGCATCATAATAAATAAAAGCATATACAGAATTTTATGAATGCATTTACTCCCCTAAAAGCTTAAATTAGGTTCCATTTGCACTTTTATTAGTTTGCCTTTTATCTCCAATTGTTATATTTGTGTGTTATATTTGTGTGTGTGTGTGCACGTGCACACACACACGTGCATGTGTGGGCCTGTGCTGAGTGGTTTGAACTCAGGGCTTGCTTATTGTCCCTTAGCGTTTTTGCTCAAGACCGGCTCTCTGCCATTTTATTCACAGCTCCACTTCTGGCTTTTTGCTGCTTAATTGGAGGTAAAAGTCCTTTGTAAACCAGACTGGCATAAAATCACATTTCTCAGATCACTGTCTCCTCAGTAGATAGAATTACTGGTATGAGCCACCAGTGACCAGCTTATCTGGTCATTTGATATTCCATTATTCCACCTGCCAGGCTGTGCTTTCAAGAACTTTGATGGGCTGATGAATTTGTCCCTCATCATTTCTGCTTTGCTTCTGTGCCTCTCTCAGTGGAGACTTAAAGCACAGTCTTTTGGGGTGAAAAGGATAATGGGTCATGAATATCACTAGTCAGAGCCAGGATTTCTGATAGAGTGTCACTGTTGCTAATTTTTGTTGTTTCACTGAGCATGTAAATTAAAAGGGGTACAAAGATGTCTGAAACTATTCTTTCCATGTTTTTCACAACATAAGGCTCCTATATTTCAAAGTTAGGATCACTTGCTTTTGTTCTATCACCATCTTCTCTGAATTTTCAAACTATTGTGTGTGTGTGTGTGTGTGTGTGTGTGTGTGTGAGAGAGAGAGAGAGAGAGAGAGAGACAGAGAGAGAGATGCAAGGATTTAAACTGTATCTCTCACATGCTAGGCAGATGGTGTCCTGCTGAGCCTTTCCTCCAACCCTTGTCTCCATCCTGTCTGGATAATCAGTAAAATCTCCTAGAGTTCTAGGCATTTACCTTTTCTCATCATATGGGTAAGAATAAGAGGTCCGGCCACTGGTCCATATGAACATCTTAGAGGAAGATAATCTATGGGCTCCTTTCCTAGCTGTGGAAGTCCTGGAGGAATGGCAGAATGACTTAGAAGATGAAACAAAGTTAAATCTGCTTCAAGTTTTGGAACTCTGTATTATCAACAACCAGCAGCTCTCAGAGTATTGACTCTCTTCAGGTTTTGATATCATGAGAGCCCTAGCTCTACATCCTGGCAGCACAATAAAAACCACGAATCATCTAAAAACCACTGGTTTTCTTCCCCAGAAACTTCTTTTTATTAATTAAATTTTATTGACAAGATGTTGTGCAAAGGGGGTACAGTTACATAATAAGGTGTTGAGTACATTTATTGTGATATCTGTTACACCCTCATTTTTCTTTCCCTTCCCTAGTTCAGGTAGGCATATACACAGTATCCTGTGTACCAAAATCATATACACTAACTACGTAGGGTATGCCAAAGGAAATTCAACTAGAATATTAAATGTAATACCAACAATAGAATCCTCCTGTCCTTGGAGTTGTTTTGCTTGTCCTCATCTTTTATAATCATGTGTACATAGGTGTTGATCTATTGTGATCCACTGATATGTCTATTCTAGACCTTTTTATGTTTGTTTAGTAGTAGTTTGGTTTTAGATACATACTTTAAAGTCACTGACCCAAACGTGGAAATAACATTTGAAAAGGAGTTTGTTATTTTGCAGACCTGGTCTCTACTGCCCCGCCCCCAATAGTCATATATCAAGGAGACCATGCCCCTTTGGTCTCTGTGCTCTAGGCTTGTCTCGCTCAACAATATTTGTTCAAGCTCTGACCATTTCCCTGCAAATACCAGTATTTTCTCATTTCTAATCGCTATGTAGCATTCCATTGTGTACAGGTACCACATTTTTGGATCCATTTATCTGTAGAGGGGCATCTGGATTGTTTCCATATTTAGGCTATTGTGAATTTTGCAGTGATAAACATGGATGTGCAGATGTCTTTTTGATATCCTGAGACCTGTTGTTCAGGATAGATGCCTAGGAGTGGTATGGCTGTGTCATAGGGTATGTCTATGTTGAGCTTTTAGAGCAACCTCCATACTGTTCTCCAAAGTGGTGGTACCAATTTGCACTCCCACCAACAGTGGAGAAGGGTTCCTCTTTCTCTGCATCCCCTCCAGCATTTGTTGTTGCCTGAGTTCAGCGCATAAGCCATTCTAAATGCAGTGAGGTGCTATTTCAGGGTTGTTTTTATTTGCATTTACTTTATTGCCATGGATGCTGAACATTTCCTCATATGTTTCTTTGCCATTTTTATTTCTTCTCCTGTGAAGTCTCTTTGTAGCTCCTTTGCCCACTTAATAATTGGTTTTCTAGGTTTGGAAGGGGTTAGTTTTTTTTGTTTTGTTTTTGTTTGTTTGTTTTTTTTTTTTAGTTCTCTGTAGATGACAGACATTAGGCCTTTGTCTGTTGCTGTGCTGGTGAAAATCCTTTCCTATATGGTTGGCTGTCTTCCTAGTTTAGTGGCTATGTCTTATGTCTTTAGCTGTGCGGAAACTTATTTTGTAGTAGTCCCATTTGTCGAGCCTCTCCCCTATCTGTTGTGCCCCTGGGACTCTGATCAGAAAGTTTCTACCTGTGCCTATAAGTTCTAGTGTCTCTCCTACTCTGTCCTTCAGAAGTTTCAAGAGTTCAGGTGTGATGTTGAGGTCCTTAATCCATTTTGAGTTCATCTTGGTGCATGGTGATAGGCTAGGGTCCACTTTGAGTTTTCTACATGTGGCCACCCAGTTTTCCCAATACCAGTAGTTGAAGAGGCTATGTTTTTTCCATTGTATGTCTTTAGCTCCTTTGTCAAATATCATCTGACTGTAAGAATGCAGCTTCCATTGGCCTTCAGGTCTGTTTGTATGCCAGTACCAGGCTGTTTTTGATATGATGGCTCTGCAATAGAGCTTGAAGTCTGGTATTGTGATTGCTCCTGTGCTGCTGCTTTTGACTAGGATTGCTTTGGCTATTCTACGTCTTTTGCTGTTCCATATGAATTTATGGATTTTCTCTATTTCAGTGAAGAATGTAGAGGGACCTTGATTGGGGATTGCATTGAATTTGTATAACATTTTGGGCAATATGGTCATTTTCACTATATTGATTCTGCCTACCCATGAGCATGGGAGGTCTTTCCATCTCCTGGTGTCCTCTTTGATTTCCCTTTTTAGATTTTTATAGTTCTCATTAAATAGGTCATTAACATCTTTAAAGTTAATCTGTAGGTAATTTATTCTCTTTTTAGCTTTTGCAAATGGTATTATTTCCATAATTTCCTTTTCTGCTTGTACATTGCTGGTGTACAGAAAAGCTGCTGACTTTTGTGGGTTGATTTTGTATCCTGTTACTGTGCCAAAATGGTTTATTAGTTCTAGGAGTTTGGGGACTGAGGTTTTTGGGTCCTTCAGATATAAGATCATGTCATCTGCTAATAGGGATAGTTTGATTTCTTCTTTACCAATGTGGATCCCTTTGATGGCCTCTTCTTGCCTTATTGCTATGGCTAGGGATTCCAGCACTATGTTGAATAGAAGCGGGAGAGTGGGCAACCTTATCTTGTTCCTGAGTTTAGGGGAAATAGTATTAGTTTCTCCCCATTTAATATGATATTAGCAGTTTGTCTGTTGTATATGGCTTTTATTGTTTTAAAGAATGTTCCCTCTATTCCTGTACTCTCCAGAGCTTTTAACATGTATGGGTGTTATATTTTGTCAAAGGCTTTTTGGGCACCGGCTGAGATGATGATGTGGTTCTTGGTCTTAGTTCTGTTGATGTGGTGAATTACATTTATTGATTTGTGGATGTTGAACCAGCCTTGCGTCTGTGGGCTGAAGCCTACTTGGTCATGATGTATAATTTTCTTGATCAGTTTCTGGATCCTGTTAGTTAATATTTTATTGAGGAGCTTTGCATCTGCGTTCATTAGTGATATTGGTCTGTAATTCTCCTTTTGTTGGGTCTTTGCCTGGTTTGGAGATGAGTATGATATTAGCTTCACAGAATGAGTTTGGGATTTCTCCCTCTGTTTCTATTTTGTGAAAGAGTTTAAGGAGTATTGGTATTAGCTCCTCACTGAAGGTTTTATAGAACTCATTGGTGAATCCATCCAAGCCTGGGCTTTTGTTTGTTGGAAGGCTCTTGATTACATCCTGTATCTTGCTATAGGTTATTGGTTTATTAAGTGGATTTATTTCTTCTTGATTCAGTTTGGACATTTTATACTTCTCTAACAATTGATCCATTGCTGTAAAATTTTCATTCTTTAGTGACTAAAGGAAATAGTTCCTTATAATTGTTTTGATTTGTTATAATTGTTTGAATATACTGTGTATTTGTTGTAATCTTTCCAGTGGAGTCCCTGATCTTATGCATATGAGTCTCTTCTTTTTTTTATTTTTATTTTTGTAAGCCTTGCAAGGATTCTGTCAATTTTATTCATTTTCTCAAAGAACTAGCTTTTACTTTTATTTATTTGTTGAATGGTCTTTCTATTCTCAATCAGATTTATCTCTTCTTTAATCTTTGTGATCTATCTCCTCCTAGTTGTTTTAGATTCAATTTTTTCTTGTTTCTCCAGTCATTTTAACTGCATCATGGGGTTATTCACCTGTTCTGATTCTATTCTTTTACTGTATGCGCTGAGAGCAATGATCTTGCCCCTCAGCACTGCCTTTGCTGTATCCCATAGGTTTCTTTTTATGTATTTTCACTGTCATTGTAGCTTATGAACTCATTAATTTCATCCTTAATTTGCTCTGTGACCCAAATGTTAGATAACAGTGAGGAGTTTAGTCTCCAAGAATTTGTGTAGTTTCTGTAGTATCCTTTGTTATTGAGGGATACCTTGATTGCACACTGTGATCAGATAGAATACATGGGAAAATGTCAGTATTCTCATATTTTTTGAGATTCTTTGTGTGGACTATGGTATAATCTATTTTGGAGTATGTTCCATGGACTGCTGAGAAGAATGTGTATTTAGTCTCTGTAGGGTGAAAAACAGTACAGATTCGTCCGATCCATGTTTGATATAGTGTTACTTAGGTCTTTGGCTCCCTTGCTGATCCTCTGTGTGTTGGATCTGTCTCTTGGAGAGAGTGGAGTATTAAAATCTCCCACTATGACTGTATTTGGGTCTATCTTATTCTGTAATTCTGAAAGAATTTGTTTGACATATTTCAGGCCTCTTTTGCTTGGTGAGTATAAATTTATCACGGTGATATCTTGTTCCTGGATTTTATCCTGTATTAATTTGTAGTGTCCTTCTTTATCTTTTTGAAATAATTTTAATGAGAAGTCTAGCTTGTCTGAAATCAGGATGGCTACCCCTGCCTGTTTGGTAGGTGCGGTTGCTTGGAAGATCTTGCTCCATCCTTTCATTTGGAGCCTGTTTCTGTCTTTGCTGTAAGATGGTGTCTTGAAGACAACAGATGGCTCTGTTTTGTCTGCGAATCTACTCTGCCAATCTTTTCCTTTTTATCAGTGAGATCAGCCCGTTTACATTTATAGAGATCATGGATAGGTGTGTTGTTTTTTTTCCCCTTCCATTTTCCTGTTAGGCTGTGTTTTGCTTCTTTCCTTTCCTTCCTTTCTTGTGTTTCTTGAGCTGCTTTTCCTATTGGGCTCTGGCTATTGTAATTTCTATCTGTTTCTGTTTGGAGGTCCTGTACATTTTCTGTTGGGTGGGTTTCTCCTCTTAGAATTCTCTGTAAGGCTGTTTTCTTGTTCACTTATTCCTTTAGTTTCTCTTTGCTATGGAAAGATTTGGTTTTTCCCTCGAAAGTAAATTCTAATTTTGCTGGGTATTTATGTCTGGGTTAGCAGTTGTTGGCCTGCAGGACTTGGATATTGTTCTTCTAGGCTCTTCATGCATTGTAAGTTTGTGTGGAGAGGTCTACCCATGATTCTGATCTTTTTTCCATTGTAGTATTCCTCTTCCTTTGTTTTGATTGCATTCAGAATATACTCCTTGTTGAAATTTGAGGCCTTCACTCTGAGGTATCTGGGGGTTTTTCTTCTAGGGTCCTGTCTGCTAGGTGTTCTATATGCTTCTGTTTTGGGATGAGGTTTTCCCTTTTGTGACTGGGGAAATTCTCTGCAATAATTCTGTTGAATGTGTGTTGTATACCCCTGCTGATACTCCTCTCCTTCCTCTACTCTGATTATACACAGATTATATCTCTTCTCCCTGTCCTCTATCTCCTGGGTTAGTCTGCCCTCGAGTTTGACAGTTTCTTGAAGTGCAATAATCTTCTGGTCCTTATCAGCTGAATCATCATCCAAAAGAGGCACATGAGATTCAAGATGATCAATTGCTAATCATCTTGATGTGGCTTTGATTGTGGTTTGCATTGAGGCAAGTGAGCTGTTTATGGTTGCCCAATCAGCTCTCAGTGTGGTAATTTCTTCTTTTAATGAGTTGTATTTTGAATCCATTTTTTCATGCATTTTGTTTCTCGGGATGTTAAGGTCTTTACATGAGGAGTAGACTGTATCAATTTTTGCTTTCATTTATTTCTTGACTTCCTGAAGATCCTTCAAAACTTCCATTCTAAATTCCTGGAATTGTTTTTGAATTTGTTCTTGAGGATTCAATCATTTCTGCTGTTAGCCTCAGGTGATATTTTATTCTCCATCTCCTCTTCAGTCTTACTGTTTTGGAGCTGGCGAGTTGGCTTGACCTTTCATAAAATTTGTAATATTTATTTGTGATTTACGCATCTGTCATGAAGGAGTTAGGGATTCTTGATTTCCATTTGCACTTACTTTCAGGGGCCTTTAGGTGGTGGCCTTGGCTTGGCTTTGTGCTGGTTTCTGCTGGTCCTCCAGTGGGGACTTGTTTGTATCCTGAGTTCTGCTGTTGAACCTTGCTGCCCTATGGGTGAATGTGACCATCTCAGTTGTTGCCAACACAGTTACCCTCGCCACAGTTAGGGGTGGGTAGGTTCTGTGGCTTTCTCTGTGGATCCGTGCTAAGCTGCCATGCTGTCCTGACCCTTGTGAGCCACTGTTGGGTGTTCGCGTGTCACTGATTTGGCGTGACATGGAGACTTTTCTCTTTTTTGTTTCTTTCCCTGCTAGTTGCTGTGGATCAGGAGTGCTGGCCTCTCAGAGTAAGTGTTGCTGCTGCTGGGTG
The DNA here is from genome assembly GCF_023159225.1 of Perognathus longimembris pacificus. Taxonomy (NCBI): domain Eukaryota; kingdom Metazoa; phylum Chordata; class Mammalia; order Rodentia; family Heteromyidae; genus Perognathus; species Perognathus longimembris. The sequence continues at coordinate 31,174,949 of NC_063178.1, forward strand.
GCATGCCCACCTGTGTGGAGTGTGCCTATCAGAGTGTTGCCACTGATGGGCAGCTTGTCCACCTGTGCACTCCTGCGGGAGGGTTGGTGCAGGGCCCTACTGCTGGAGGGCTAGGATGGTGACCCACACTGGCCTTCTGGGGGTGCATGTGTGTAAGCTCTCCTGCTTCTTTTGGGGGTGCGCTGTCCCAGATGGTTGGAGGGTACTTGTGCTCTCTCTCGATTCTGCTGTGGGGCGGTATGCATGGCCCCAAGCAGGTTCAAGTGTCTGGGTGGGGGTTGGTGCCCACGGTCTATCTTTGCCTCTGACCTGAGGGGCGTGTGTTCGGGCCCAGGTGACCCTGTAGGGCTGGTATTGCACACGAGCATGAGTGCATCTGTTGTTCAAAGAGTCTGTGCAAACTGGAAAGCCTCAAGAAGAGGTCAAATGACCACCAGTCCCTGGGTCCCTGCTTGGGGGGGACTGGTGTATACAGATTCAGGTGCCCCAGCTGGGGCTTTAGGGGACGCTGGCCTATTGTGTCTCCCCAGCAACTTTGTTGGGAGTTGCTCTGCCCACTGGTACCTCCTGGGTTCTTCCAGGAGATGTAGAGACCTAGTACCACCAGATATGGGGCTCTTGTGTGCCCTCAGGGCCAGAAGGGGAGAAAGGGAGCTCTAGATTCTTTGTCCCCTAGCAATGAGGTCCATGTCAAGTTTTGGGTCTCTGCCAGAGCTCATCTCCCATTGGGTTGGGGGTGGGGGGATGGGGAAGTTACTGGTCCTGGAGTGTGTGTATGTCCTGCAAGGCTGTGGGATTTTCCAGGGTGGGGTATGGCAAAGCTGTGCCCTGGCTCTCCCCATCCGCAATGCCCACCTTCCTCACTGTTGTCTGGCCCTGTTCCATTCAGTCCCACACCACCTTCTGGCTTAGCCCGGTCTGTGCATGGTCTGGGTCCCATAGATCTCCGGCTGTCTGGTCTCTGCACTTGTGGCTGGACTTTTCTGCTGTTGCTTCTGTGCTTGCTGAAGATCTGCAGTCCCATCGCCAGTGCAGGGGCCACTTTCCAGGCCTGGCCTTCTTTGGGCCGGGATGGAGGGGGTGTACCCCAGAGATTTTCCAGCTTTGTGCAGATTGTAGGCTTTTCTTTGTTTTTTCTTTTCTTGTTTCCTGTGTTTCTCAGTTTGTTTCTGAGTTTGCTGGAATCTTGATGGGGCATTGGGCGTTGGAGTTCCCAGCTCACTATTTGGTTGGAGTGATTTGGGGTGCCTCCCTATTGTGTCGGTGCCATCTTCTCTCTCTCCCCCAGAAACTTTCATTCTTTTTCTTTTTTTTTATTTTTATTTATTTTTATTTTTATTTTTTTATTAATTGGACATAAATTTTTTACAAGGTGTTGTGCAAAGAGGGTGCAGTTACATAGTAGGGCAGTGTGTACATTTCTTATGATATCTTACAACCTGTTTTTCTATCCCTTGTCTAGGTCAGGTTGACATATATGCAATATACAATGTATCAAGAACATATACAGTATTCACAGACTTGGTCTCTACTGTCTCTCCATCTCCCTTTGTTAACAGTCATATATCAGGGAGATCATGCCCCTTTGTTTTCTGTGTTCTAGGCTTGTCTCACTCAACATTATTTGTTCGAGTTCCGACCATTTCCCTGCAAATAACAATATTTCACCATTCCTAATCGCTATGTAGTATTCCATTGTGTATAAGTACCATATTTTTTGGATCCATTCATCTGTGGAGGGGCATCTGGGTTGTTTCCAAATTTTGGCTATTGTGAATTGTGCTGCGATAAACATGGAAGTACAAATGTCCTTTTGATATCTTGGGGTTTGCTGTTTAGGATAGATGCCTAGGAGTGGTATGGCTGGGTCATAGGGTAGGTCTATATTGAGCTTTTTGAGAAACCTCCATACTGTTCTCCAAAGTGGTTGTACTAATTTGCACTCCCACCAACAATGGAGAAGGGTTCCTCTTTCCCCACAGCCCCTCCAGCATTTGTTGTTTCCTGAGTTCAGAGTATAGGCCATTCTAACTGGGGTGAGGTGGTATCTCAGGGTTGTTTTTATTTGCATTTCCTTTACTAGCAGGGATGTTGAGCATTTCCTCATATGTTTCTTTGCCATTTTTATATCTTCTCTTGTGAAGTCTCTCTTTAGCTCTTTTGCCCATTTCCTAATAGGTTTATTGGGCTTGGAGGGGCTTAGTTTTTTGAGTTCTCTGTAGATGACCGATATCAGGCCTTTGTCTGTTGCTGTGCTGGTAAATATCCTTTCCCATATCGTTGGCTGTCTTTCTATTTTGGTGGCTATGTCCTTAGCTGTGCAGAAACTTTTTAATTTGTAGTAGTCCCATTTGTCGAGTCTTTCTCCTATTTGTTGTGCCCCTGGGACTCTATTCAGGAAGTTCCTTCCTGTGCCTATAAGTTCTAGTGTCTTTCCTACTCTGTCCTTCAGTAGTTTCAAGGATTCAGGTCTGATGTTGAGGTCCTTGATCCATTTTGAGTTGATCTTGGTGCATGGTGATAGGCTTGGGTCTACTTTGAGTTTTCTGCATATGGCTGCCCAGTTCTCCCAGCACCAGTAGTTGAAGAGGCTATGTTTATTCCATTGTATATCTTTAGCTCCTTTGTCGAATATCAGTTGGCTGTAAGAGTGCGGTTTTATTTCTGGGTCTTCAGTTCTAATCCATTGGTCTTCCGATCTGTTTTTATACCAATACCATGCTGTTTTTGTTATGATGGCCTTGTAGTAGATCTTGAAGTCAGGTATTGTGATTCCTCCTGCATTGCTTTTTTTGCCTAGAATTGCTTTGGCTATTCTAGGTTTTTTGCTGTTCCATATGAATTTATGGATTGGTTTCTCTATTTCAGTGAAGAATGTGGCTGGGATTTTGATAGGTATTGCATTGAATTTGTATAACAATTTGGGCAATATGGCCATTTTCACTATATTGATTCTGCCTACCCATGAGCATTGGAGGTCTTTCCATCTCCTTGTGTCTTCTTTGATTTCCCTTATTAGATTTTTGTAGTTTTCATTGAATAGGTCCGTCACGTCCTTGGTTAAGTTGATCCCTAGGTACTTTATTCTTTTTTTGGCTACTGTAAATGGAATTGTTTCCATAATTTCCTTTTCTGTTTGTCTATTGCTGGTGTACAGAAAAGCTGCTGACTTTTGTGGGTTGATTTTGTATCCTGCTACTTTGCCAAATTGGTTTATTAGGTGTAGGAGTTTGGGTACTGAGGTTTTTGGGTCCTTCAGATACAAGATCATGTCGTCTGCGAATAGGGATAACTTGATTTCTTCCTTGCCGATGTGGATCCCTTTGATGTCCTCCTCTTGCCTTATTGCTATGGCTAGGGATTCCAGCACTATGTTGAACAGAAGTGGGGAGAGTGGGCAACCTTGTCTTGTTCCTGATTTTAGGGGGAATGACTTAAGTTTCTCTCCATTTAATATGATATTAGCAGTTGGTCTGTTGTATATGGCTTTTATTGTTTTGAGGAATGTTCCATCTATTCCTGTTCTCTCCAAAGCTTTTAATAGGTATGGATGTTGTATTTTGTCAAAGGCTTTTTGGGCATCGACTGAGATAACAATGTGATTCTTGATTTTAGTTCTGTTTATGTGGTGAATTACGTTGATTGATTTACGGATGTTGAACCATCCTTGTGACTGAGGGATGAAGCCTACTTGGTCATGATGTATGATATTCTTGATCACTTTCTGGATCCTATTAGCTAATATTTTATTGAGGAGCTTTGCATCTGTGTTCATTAGTGATATTGGTCTGTAGTTCTCTTTTTTTGTTGGGTCTTTGCCTGGTTTGGGAATTAGTATGATATTAGCTTCGTAGAATGAGTTTGGGATTTCTCCCTCCATTTCTATTTCGCGGAAGAGTTTGAGGAGTATTGGAATTAGCTCCTCACTAAAGGTTTTGTAGAATTCGTTGGTGAATCCATCTGGGCCTGGGCTTTTCTTAGTAGGGAGGTTCTTGATTACCTCCTGTATCTCACCGTAAGTTATTGGTTTATTTAGCTGATTTATTTCTTCTTGGTTCAGTTTGGGCAGTTTGTACTTCTCTAAGAATTGATCCATTTCTGTAGAATTATTGTTTTTTGCTGAGTAGAGGTTTTGGAAATAGCTCCTTATGATTGTTTGAATATCGTGTGTACTTGTTGTAATTTTTCCTGTGGAGTCCCTGATTTTACGAATATGAGTCTCTTCTCTTCTTTTTTTTGTAAGTCTTGCAAGGGGTCTGTCAATTTTGTTTATTTTCTCAAAGAACCAGCTTTTAGTCTTATTTATTTGTTGAATGGTCTTTCTATTTTCAATCAGATTTATCTCTTCTTTAATCTTTGTGATCTCTCCCCTCCTAGTCGTTTTAGATTCTGTCATTTCTTGTTTCTCCAGTTGTTTTAGTTTCATCGTGAGGGTATTCACCTGCTCTGCTTCCATTCTTTTAATGTGGGTGCTGAGTGCAATGATCTTGCCCCTCAGTACTGCCTTAGCTGTGTCCCATAGGTTTCTTTGTGATGTGTTTTCTTTGTCATTGTGGCTTATGAATTCGTTGATTTCATCTTTAATTTGATCTGTAGCCCAAGTGTTGGATAGCAGCATGGGGTTTAGCCTCCACGAGTGTGTATAGGCTCTGTGGTATCCTTTGTTGTTGAGGGTTACCTTTAATCCACTGTGATCAGATATAATACATGGGATGACGTCAATACTTTTGTATTTGCTGAGGTTCTTTGTGTGGGCTATGACGTGGTCTATTTTGGAATATGATCCATGGGCTGCTGAAAAGAAGGTGTATTGGGTCTCTGTGGGGTGAAAGGTTCTATATAGGTCTGTTAGATCCATTTGGGAAATGGTGTTATTTAGGTCCTCAGCTCCCTTACTAATCCTCTGGGTGTTGGATCTGTCTCTTGGAGAGAGAGGAGTATTAAAGTCACCCACTATGATTGTGTTTGCGTCTATCTTGCTCTGTAATTCTTTGAGAATTTGCTTGACATATGTCGGGCCTCTTTTGTTTGGTGAGTATACATTTATCACCGTGATTTCTTGATTCTGTATTTTTCCTTGTATTAATATGTAGTGTCCTTCTTTGTCTTTTTGAGTGGACTTTAAAGAGAAGTCAAGCTTGTCTGAGATCAGGATGGCTACACCTGCCGTTTTGGTGGATGCATTTGCTTGGTAGATCTTGCTCCATCCTTTCACTCGAAGCCTGTTTTTGTCCCTTGCTGTAAGGTGGGTCTCTTGTAGACAGCAGATGTCAACTTTTTGTTTGCGAATCCATTCTGCCAGTCTGCTCCTCTTTATCGGGGAGTTTAAACCATTTATATTTAAAGAGATCAAGGATAAGGGTGTTTTTTCTCCTTCCATTTTCTTGGTGGGCTGTTTTTTCTTCTTTTTTTTTTTTTTTTCTTCTTGTCTTTAGTGAGCTTGTGTTTCTGCTGGACTTTGGCTATTGAAGTTTCTTTCTGATTCTGTCTGTGTGTCTTTTACGCTCTCTGTTGGGTGGGGTTCCCCTCTTAATATTCGCTGTAGGGTTGGTTTTTTATTCACATACTCCTTTAGCTCCTCTTTGGTGTGGAAAGATCTGGTTCTCCCTTCGAATGTGAACTCCAATTTCGCTGGATATTTGATCCGAGGTTGTAAATTGTTATTCTGGAGTACTTGGATGGTGTTCTTCCACTCGCTTCGAGCTTGGTAAGTTTGTGTGGATAAGTCGGATGTTATTCGAATCCTCTTCCCATTGAAAAAAGTTTCCTTCTTCGCTTTGGCTGAATTCAGAATTTGCTCTTTAATCTTGAGGTCTGTAGTCTTGAATATTATGTGCCTTGGGGTGGCTTTCCTGGGGTCTGGCCTGCCAGGTGTCCTATAGGCTTCGGTTACCTGGATGGGGTCCCCTGTGAGATTGGGGAAGTTTTCTGCAATAACTTTATTGAGAACATGATTAAGCCCTCTGCTCTGGTATTCGGCTCCTTCTTCTATTCCAATTATGCGCAGATTATATCTCTTGTCTTTGTCCATTAGTTCCTGGATTAGTCTTCCCTGAAGCTTCACCTTTTCTTGGAGTGTGGTCATTTTCTGGTTGTTGTCAGCTGCTTCATCGTCCAGGCGAGAGATTCTGGATTCTATATGGTCTACTCTTTGTGTCATGGTTTCAATTGCGGAGTTTATGGATGTCAGAGAGCTATTTATGGTTGTCATATCAGCTCTGATCGTGGAGATTTCTTCCTTTAAAGAGTTGTATTTTAAATCTATTTTTTCATGCATTTCAATTCTTAGGATGTGGAGATTTTCTTTAAAGGCAGCTTGCATTGTATCCATTTTTGCTTCCATTTCTTTAAAGCAGGTCTGCATTGTATCCAGTTTTGCTTCCATTTCTTTCTTGGCTTCCTGGGTGTCCTTCCAGATTTCCGCTCTAAATTCCTGGAATTGTTTTCTGATTTCATTTCTGACGCTTTCGATCATTCCTGTTAACATGGCCTCATTTGCTTTTTTAGTCTCCATCTCCTCTTCAGTCGTGCTGCTTTTTGGAGCTGGCGAGTTGGCTTGCCCTTTGATGAACTGAGTTATGTTTCTTTGTGATTTGCGCATCTGGAGATCTGGATGGCTTCTCAGGTTTGGTTTGTAGCTCCTCCCTCCCTCCTGTGTAGACGTGTCTACGGCAGCAGGTGCTGTCGCTGTGTCCCCGCCCACCAGTGCAGGGTACGCCTACCAGAGCGGGCGCTGTCGCCGGGGGCCCCGCCCTCCTGTGCGCTGTGCGTTCAGTGCAACAGGCACTTCGGCGGGATATGCCTCCCAGAGCAAGTCCTGGGTTGTTGGGTTGTGCTTGCGCCCTCCCACGAGTCCGTTGGGGGGGGGTACGTGTGGGGCCCAGTGGGATCGACTGTCCGGGTGTGGCTTGGCCCCTTCAGACCTCACCTCCGCTGTGAGGAGGGGGGACGTGATCAGGCTCTAGTGACCCTGCTGGGCTGGTATTGCCCACCAGCGCCTGTGGTTTTAGTTGTAAGAGTCTGCGAGGTCCAGGCGCCTCAGGTGGGGTTTGCACAACCGGCTGTCTCCCGGCCCCTGTTGGGAAGGGGGCGGGGCCGGTTCTGCCAGTTCAGGAACCTGTGGGGTGTTGGTGCTGCTGAGCCCTTCCCCTGCTAAACTGACTTCCCAGCGCCTGATGGGAGCTTCCCTGCCTGATTTGTGGGTTCTTTGTTCCCACAGGGGTGGGGGAGGGGGGAGGGAGGGCACTCACTTTTGCTGCTTCGTGTGTGTGTCCCTCGCAGCTGTTGGCCCTCCAGGGGTTGGCTAAGTGTCGTGGTGGCTTCCCTGGTTCCCGATTTCTGCCGCGCTGGGTTCCCTTGTCCAAACCCGGTGTGGACCCGAACTTCTCGTCGCTGCCGGTGTGTCTTGGTCCGCACCCTGCCTTGTGTCCGTGGGGTCTCCCCCTATATGAATTCTGCGCTCCTGGCAGCCTGTCTGCCGATCGCCGGGTTCCCCTTTCCCAGCCTGACCCTGTTTGGGCCAGGGTCGGCTGGAGGGGGGAGGGTGCCCCGGTGAATCTCCGGCTCCGTGTAGGTTTTCGGTTCTTCTTTTTTGCTCCTTTTTGTTTTCCTGCTTTTCTCCACTGCTTCTGGCTGCTGGTTTTGCTGGGTTCTTGATGGGGTGTTGGGTGTTGGGGTTCCCAGCTCACTATGCCGTTGGAGCGAGTCTGGGTGCCTCCCTATTCCATCGGCGCCATCTTTCTTCTCCTCTTTTTCTTTTTTTTTGTGTGTGGGTCATGCGGCTTGAACTCTGGGTTTGGGTGCTGACCCTGAGCTCCTCAGCTCAAGGCTAGTGCTCTACCACTTGAGCATCACTTCGGGTTTTCTGGTGCTTAAGTGGAGATGAGTCTCACAGACTTTCCTATCCAGGCTGTCTTTGAATGTGATCCTCAGATCTCAGCCTCCTGAGTAGCTAGGATTACTGGTGTGAGCCACCAGTGCCCAACTTCCATTCCTTTTTAGTTTTATTTTGTTGAAGCTTTTTCATTGTTCCTGATGAAGTGCTAGGCTTACTGCCTCATGGAATCCTGGTTTTCTAATTGATGTTAAGATATTTTCCTCAAATTGATTCCTTCATAATACTGGTAAGGTTTCATAGTCCATAATATGCTATGCTTCCTAAAATTGTGGTTTAGATTCAGATTCTAAATTTTTTATCCTTTCCTCTTTATTTTCCTTGTTTCTGACACACACATATGCACACATACATACACACACACATTTGCAGTGAAACATGGTCTTTTAAATATACTCTGTTGTTACCAGTTTTGTGAGTACAGCTCATGGCCTGAGAAAATCAGGGCAGTAGCCACATAACAGCACCAGTATTCAAAAAGCAGAATTTTGGGACCCAGAGGCAAAATATTATGGGAACTAGGTTATGACTAGGCTTCGGAAATCCTTTCATCTCCAGGCACAATTCTCTACATGATAGTTTCTGAAAAGAAACATGCGATGTTATAAAAAAAAAGTCTAAAGTCAAAATGTTATTTAATACATTGGAACAAAGGATGGAATAAAAGGTGTCTGCATAGCCAGTAGCAGCTTTTTTCTTGGTTAAAAAATACTCATGATAAAGCATGTAGCTAATATACATTACATTACATACTAGATACGTGGTTCTTTGCATTTATTATCCACATAGAACAAAAGGCTTATCACCAGCACAACAATGTTCATCGCAGCACAATTTGTTATAGCTAGAATCCGGAACCAACCCAGATGCCCCTCAGTAGACGAATGGATCAGGAAAATGTGGTCCATATACACAATGGAATTTTATGCCTCTATCAGAAAGAATGACATTGCCCCATTTTTAAGGAAATGAAAGGACTTGGAAAAAATTATACTAAGTGAAGTGAGCCAGACCCAAAAAAGCATGGACTCTATGGTCTCCCTTTTTTTTTTTTTTTAAATTTTTATTATAAAACTGATGTACAGAGAGGTTACAGTTTCATACGTTAGGCATTGGATACATTTCTTGTACTGTTTGTTACCTTGTCCCTCATACCCCCCTCCCCCTCCCCCTGTCCCCCCCTGAGGTGTTCAGTTCACTTACACCAAACAGTTTTGCAAGTATTGCTTTTGTTGTTGTTTCTCGTATTTTACCCTTTGTCTCTCAATTTTGGTATTCCCTTTGAATTTCCTAATTCTAATACCAGTACACACTGTTTCCCATACACTCAGATAAGATTACAGAGATAGTGTAGATACAATCACAAGAAGGTGATACACGAACATCATCAATAGTAGAAACTACAGATACACATGGGATATTGAAAGTAGTTACAACTCTGATATAACAATCATTTTCATAAAATGGAGTTCATTTCACTTAGCATCATCTTATGTGGTCATAAGGGTATAGCTATTGGGCTCTTGTGATCCTCTGTTGTGACTTGCCTAAGCCTGTGCTAATTATTCCCAATAAGGGTCTATGGTCTCCGTTAAAGGGAATAATTAGCACAGGTTTAGGCAAGTCACAGTAGAGGATCACAAGAGCCCAATAGCTATAACCTTATGAACACATAAGATGATGCTAAGTGAAATGAAGTCCATGTTATGGAAATTATTGTTATATCATTGTTTTAACTACTTTCAATGTGCTATGTGTAACTGTAGCTTCTATTATTGATGATCTTATTGTATCCCCTTCCTGTGGTTGTACCTACACTATCTCTGTGTCTTATCTGAGTATATTGGAAACTGTGTATACTGGTATTAAGAAATTGAAAGGGAATACCCAAATCGAGAGACACAGGGTAAAAAAAGACAAACAACTTCAAAAGCAATACTTGCAAAACTTTTTGGTGTAAATGAACAGAACAGTTCATGGGGCGGGGGGAGAAAAAGGGGAGGGGGAGAATGAGAGACGAGGTAACAAACAGTACAAGAAATGTATCCAATGCCTAACGTATGAAACTGTAACCTCTCTGTACATCAGTTTGATAATAAAATAATAATTTAAAAAAGTATAAAAGGCTTATGCTTAGGTCTATGTTACACTTATACAATGAAAATGCTGCAATACGAGAGTAATGTTATTTCCAAATTATAAGTGCCTTCAGGAAATCCAGATATTTGGTTATATATTGAAACAGAGGAGTCATGGAGTACATCTTATCTACTTGCCCCACTTCCTATCTCTAAAAAGGCCTCTGAAGATCAGTGGGGATCTTTGACCTATCTGATTCTCATTCAGCAGATCTGAGGTTGGGCCCCAGATTCAGAATTTCTAACAAGCTCTTGGGTGATACCAGCATTGCTGGTCTGTAGATAACACTGAGCAATACGCACTCAGAGCATATATGGTTGTGGCACTGTTTTGTCACTACCCATGTAACATTGAGAAAGTCAGAACCTCCTAGAGTCTTAGTTATTTTTCATAGATGCCATAGAGAGTTTGAAACAGGTAAGTTTTAAGGTCTTTTGTAGCTCCAATACTTTGTAGATTTGGTAGACTGAAGTATGAATCTAAGCATATTAATTGTCACTATAAGTTGATTTACAGGAACAAGCCTGGGAATAGAACTCCTATATTCCTTGTATGAGCATTAGAGAGCCAAGAAAACAGAGTATAGTAACCTGTAAGTATGCAAGAAAGCAATGTCTTCCCCTTGCCCTTCTAGGATAATGGAGGAAAGAGAGATTAACACCTGTTTGCATACCTTAGATAGTAGTAAAACGATTTAGAAATTGAGTCTGCCTAGTCTTTAGAGAATTGGGAATATTCAAATGTTGTTACTGCCAGGCACTGGTGCCTCAGGCCTGTAATCCTATCTACTCAGTATTCTGAGTTCTGAGAACTGGGTTCAAAGCTAGCCCAAACAGCAAAGTCTGTGAGACCCTTATGCTCAATTAACCACATGAAAACAGGAAGTGGAGCTGTATGTAGCTCAAAGTAGTGGAGCACTAGCCTTAAGCAAAAGAGCTGCATGAATGCCTAGCTCTGGAGTTCAGGTCCCATAACTGACACACACACACACAAAAGGTGTTGCTTATGAGGGTACCTGTGGCTCATGCCTGTAATCCTGCTGCTCAAGACACTGAGATAGTAGGATCACAGTTCAAAGCCAGTCTCAGCAGGAAAATCTATGTGACTCATCTCCAATTAACCACCAAGAAGCTGAAAGTGGAGCTGTGACTCAATGGAACTGTAACTCAAGGCACCAACTTGGAATAAAAAAAGCTAAAGGATTATGCCCAGGCCCTAATTTCAAGCCCTAGTACTGGCGTGCACACACACACACACACATACACACACACCACACCCACACACACACAAATGACTCATTTTGAACATATTTAAATATCAGAAGAAAGATTAAAGCTGCTAATAAAGCCAGTTATCAAGAAATAATCATTTTCATCTAACTTAATTGAATTACTTCATAAGTTTGTGGGTTGAAACAAGCCTTGGAGTTATTTTTAACATACACTGTGGTAGAATACTGCAACTATTAAGTTATCCTTACAAAGGGCTGGGGTTGTGTGATGGACCAAAGAAAGCAGCACAATTTGAGTTTAGGTAAAGCAATAAATTACTAAGTACTGGGGACTTAATAGTTACTGGCCTGCCCTTAATAGACACCAGAGAATTTATAACTGCTTTGAAATGATTCAGAGGCGAGAGTGACAGTGATTATGCCAGCATTGTTCCTTGGTTCTGTTGTTTTAAAATGATATAAAGAGGGGGAGATGAGAGATACATTTATTCTAATTAACTGTCTAATGCTTGTTGGAAAGAGCTTAATGACTTTGGAGGTTATTCAGTGAGTGAATTTGGAATTTCTCCACCTCTTTTCTTACATAAAGACAAACAGATAAAGCCTTCAAAGTTCATTGTTAATTAAAACGAAAGGGGATAGCCACTTAAGGATAACAATTGCAAAGTTCTGTGAAAGTTTAAAAACAATCCCAGGCTTCAAAGAAAACACCCAGAATTCAAGACACACTAATGCAAGCTGGTTTGTAGGTTTGTTTCTAGCTCAAATGCAGTCTTTTGAACTCCTTAATTAGCTAGCTCTCCTCACATGGAGTAGACAAGAAGTATTTCATGTGAGTTGTGAGTAGAAAAGTGATACAAAGATTTATGAAGATTTTAAAATACAAATTGTAGCACAAAACATCAATGTGTGCAGGGCTGCACAGAAAATGGAAACTTGGATTGAATTCTGCCATTAGTTTAGGAATGGGACAGAGCTGGCAGAATCATTACCTTCTGATTGTACTGAAGTATGGAGTGAGAAAACTGAACCCCTGAGCAATATAATCTCAGCCTTGAATGAAAGCAGGGAGTTAGTGAAGATGAGAATGTGTTTGAGGATCTCAAGCACACTCCTCACCAGATTCTGCCTCCTTGGCTCAGCTCTCATCATTCTGTCGACCTTCCTTCCCTGCTTAGTGAAGAAGTTCACCTGTTCAAAAGCCATCTCAGCTGTTCCCCCTTTGTGCAGCCTCCCCTCACAGTTTATTCATTTGTGTTTCCAGTTCTTGTTGCTTACTTCTGCACCAAGGAACCATTAATTCTGTTTACACACAATTCTGCTTTGACCTCTATGAAGGCTATGAAAATCTCCAGAGCAGGTGTGTGTTTCATACACTGATGGCACAATGCAACACACCTAGTAACAAACTGGTTGTGTTCATTGCCTTGACAACCTATGTATCCATCAGAACATGGGACCAATGAATGAGTATGAGCTTGGTCACAGGTTTTGTGGGTCATCACAGCTGGGGAGAGCTGCATCTTCCCATATATCCCTTAGCTTGGGATATCTTTCTTCCCTCATTCACTCATTCTTTTTCCTTTTCCCGATTGTCCAGTTCCTTCTGTCCCTCTCATTAACTGGACAGGAAGTTTGTTTTGTTTTTAAGTAGTTGTACAGGGGGCTTTCATGTCAACTTGTCAGTTTATGATAAATGCATCTATCTTTCTATATCTCATTCAACAAAGCTTTCAGAAAGGGCAGTGACAGCATGGCTTAATGTAAAGATGAGCAAGGCCAGCAGATGGGGCCATTTGTTTACTCCTGGCATCACCACCTGCTAATTGTGTGACTTCAGACAAGCCAAGTCAATGTGTCTGAGTTTTAGTACCAGAAGTGGTACTGTGGCTCAAGTGGTAGAGTGCTAGCCTTGAGGAAAGAGGAGTTCAGGGACAGTGCCCAGGCCTAGAATTGAAGCCCCAAGAGGGGGAAAATTTCAATTAAGTTTCTTTGTATTTGTACATTGAAACTATTTGATACTTTATCCTATAGGGCTAATGGCAGTCAGAGGAGATGATAGGATCAGAAGCATGCCTTCTCACAACATTCTGAACCCCATTTCTAGCAAGAGGAATGCAAAAGTAGGGCCTCTGAATGCTGACTAAATGATAAAATAATCCAGGGCAACTTTTTAAAAATATGGTGCTGGATCTTAGTGCAGACTAATGAGAATTTCTAGAGCTGGCTCCCTGGGCCAGTATTTTCTTTAAAAAAAAATAATTCCAGGTAATTGTCATTTGCAGTCAAGGTAAGAAACACCTACAAATTAAATTTCTGACTTCATTAAAGTGAGACCCTTTATATGTGACTTCTTCCCTGCTTTTAGAAGCTTTAGCAAACCTACACAGTGCTTCTCTTTTCCTCTCAGTGCTGGTAGTGACAGCTCCAAGGGCCAGTGAGATATGGAAAAAGGACAGAGCAAAGCAGATGCGCATTTCCAGTGGCAGTGGCCTTGAGCTAAACACATGAGATGCTGTTAGTGCACTCTACATTATTGAAGGAGCCAGCAGGAACCAATGAATCTGACACATAATTACATGACTAATCTTGCATAAAATTGTAACTCTAATGACATCACAGTGGCAACTCAAAAGGTCACTGAAGCCCAGAAACTTAGGATAGCTTCTAATATGTGATGCTTTATCTTTGCAGCCAGCAAATTATATGTTCTCTATAAGGGTTGAATTGTTTTGACTTTGGGGCTTTTGAAGAAGAAATCAATGTATGGTGATAATTGTAGATCTCATGATTTAGTTTCTAGACCTGATCTTCTCAGGAATGCAGGTGACTTCTCCATGACATTCTCAAATGGTTACTGATCTCTCTACAACTTCTGTGACCTCGCAACTTGCAGAATCATCTATCACTTCTTAAAAGGTTCCACAACCTTGACTTAGAGACCTAGACTACAGTGGATTTCTGCCTGTAGCATTTCTTTCCAGGGTTCTTGCTTAAAAAAAAGCTTTTTAAATATTGATATCATTTGAACCCATTTGCCTCTTCCACTATATTCCTTCTTCTTGCCTTTGAATAGTCTCTCTAATAATTACATTTGTGAATTAATATATACTAATAAAAGGATTTCGTGTCAATGATTCTACTGATGCATAAGATATCTTTAAACAATTCACCCGTCCATTACTTGAATAACACCTTGATAATGCCTTATCACAGGAATGAAGCACATTTTTCTCTCCCATGTAATATGTATAAGGCTGAATTACTACCTCATTTGCTACTTACATAAAAACTTAGAGAAGAAATGCATGGCTCAATGCTGTTGCCTCTTAAAAGAATTTAGTAAAAGACATGGGACTTCTAGATTTTACTGCAACTGTTGGTTAATAGCTAAGGTGACTGTGTATGATATCCTCTGTCACTTGTGATCTATCTCCTATGTTATATAGACAGTTTTTGCTCATATTATCAGTGTTTTTCACTTCTATTTCAAGAGGACAGCAGCTCCCATTAATGTACTTGTCATTTACCCTGCTGGTGACTTGGCTCATTGAGCTCAGCAGTGGGCTTTTACTTACAGGTCTTGGGATTCTAATCTTCATCTGCCATTGAGTAATTCTGTAACTGCAAGCAAAACACTTGCCCTTTACTCTGCACTCCAGTCTTACCAAGTGTTATAGACAGCTGAGTTAAACTCTATTTACTCAATTAATTCATCATTAATTTTTTTTCATTTAACAAACATTTATTAAGAGGTAGCTATGTGATCAGCATTGAGTCTAATGCTGGAACTCATGGGATGAAAGGAGACATGTGGGTTAGACAGGTGTGGATGGGTATCATTAATAAGAGATTGTTATGTATGTATCATAGTGAAGTGGGTTTTATAGCACAGCTATGGTCATAACATTTATCTTATTTAGGTGAAAGAGATTTGACATTAGTTCCAGGTTGAAATCCTGGCTCCATTATGTAGTGATATTATCTAAATAGACTACTAAATTCCCTTAAGAATCATTTTATAAGAAGAATTGAATAATAAAGCTATCATACAGGATTTTCATGTGTATGATTAGAATTATACAAAGGGTTTTTTTTTTTTCCATTTGGAGGAAAAGGCAGATTACATTTTCCCACATTGACTATACTGGTAAATTGAGCTATTCTGTTTGATTCATTATAAAACTTCTTTGCAGAGATAGAAAGCACATTTCTACATGGTCTTAATTGGTCCACTATGATATAATAATTTCTTAATGGGCTTTCCAAGTGGATAATCATAACTGATGTTCAGTTTCATTCTTTTCATGATACATATTTAAAGCTAATTCATTTGTTAAACATTTCACTGTTGAACATCACACATACACAGCTGGTATAGGAAAGTATGCTTATAACTCCCATGTACCTCCTAGATTGATAAAAATGGTAGATATAGACCCAAATTATCCAATCCTTTCCAGTACCTGTGTTTAACTCTTGCTATTAGTTTAGTTGAGAACCAAGGGGACTAAAGTACAGAAAATCAGAAAGCTTTCCATTTCCTTATAAATGGTATGATATCATTCTTTCTGATGGAAGCATAGAATACCATTGTGTATTTAGGATAAGTGTCCAGGAGTGGAATTGCTGATCATAGGAAAGCTCTGAGGTTAGTCTTGAGGATGCTCCATACTGCTTTGCCAAGCGGTTGAACAAGTGTATATTCCCACCAATAGGCTAGTAGAGTTCCCTTTTGGCCACATCCCTGCCAACATTTATTATTGTTAATTTTCTTGATAATGTCCATTCTAACTGGGGTAATGTGGAGTCTCAGTGTTGTTTTGATTTGCATTTTAAAAGATACATCTCTTCATGTATCTATTGGCCATTCTTATTATTTCTTCAAAGAAGTCTCTCTTTAAGTCTTTAGCTGATTTTATTGGGTGGTTTTTTCATTGAGGGATTGTTTTTAGGGGATTTAATTTTTTGAATTCTCAGTATACTTTAGATCTGAGGCCCTTGTCTGAGGTATAGCTAGTGGAGATCTTCTCCCTTTCTGTTGACTTTCTACTTAGCTTGCTAGCTATGTCTCTTGCCATGCAGAAACTCTTCAGTTTGAAGACAGACCAAAAGAAACCTAGGTTGCATGGTTTCCCTTATTTGTAGTAATTAGAATGTGTCTATATATCTACAAGTAAACACAATGGGTGGTAAAAGACAAAAAGATAGCACTTGGACATGATAAAGTAAACAGGACTCTAAATGTTCACACAGTGAGATCAAAGGAGGCTATCCACATGAGAGGATCACAAAGGCTCAATAACTATGTGCAAATGATTACATAAACTGATATTTGTTGAAATAAACTCCAAGAAATGAAAACAAGAGGTTTTTGATTATTTTGCCTTTTGTTTTTGTTTTCCATTTTTTGTTGTTATTTCTGTACTTTTTGTCTTATATGTGAGTTTATCTGTTTGGAGGAGGGCAAAGTGCAACACAGAAATGGTGGGATAAAGAGTAGACAAATGCAGCAGTGATACTCACTAGACACTATGTTGAAAAATGAATTATACAACTTGTGGGGAGGATTGGGAGGGAAAACCTGAGAGAAAATGAGGGAAGAGGTGACAATGTTCAAAAAGAAATGTACTCATTAGATGACATATGAAACTGAAAATCCTCTGCATATTACATTTACAATAAAACAAATATATGTGAAGAAAAATATAATATATATAAATAAGTAAAAAGTAGAAGACAACCAGAAGTAACAATAATTGAAAATAAAATGTAAGATACTTCACTGTACCTATGTAAATAATACATACATTTAATACTGATTGTATATCTTGAGTGTTTTCTAGTTACCAGGAAAGGAAATTGGTTTTTAGAAAAGTAAGTAAAGTTTCTAGGACACATAGCTAAGTGAGCAGTGAAGTGAGAACTTCAATCCAAGAAGACTAAATAGAAAAACCAATGTTCTCTCATCTTGTATTTTCTCTGGACAAAAATTAAAAAAAATCTATATCCAAAAACATGTTTGCTATATGATAGTGACAACATTTCTGCTTCTTTATTTAGTCCTTTAGTATTGCATTTTAAAACCATTTAGAGAAGGAGAAAGAAGGAAATGAAGGATGGTTAGATCAACATGGCAAGCAAGAAAATAAAATAATGCAATAAGTAAATGGTGAGTTTGGTCCACTAAGACTGTGCTCCTACTGTCTGTGTGTACTTACTTAGGTAAGTAGAATTGATCTGAGCAGTGTTGGGGTCACAGCCCCCAGCGCTCTCCAGGCCCCTGGGAGCGACGAGGGGCCGGGTGGAAGCGCGCCCTGACCGGGGCAGGCCAAGAACCTGCCTACAGCCAGCCCCCAACCCCTCACCGGAGGACAATCAAATGGAGTCCGGGAGAGATGTCAGCACACTTTGCTTTATTGAAAGAGCTCTGCTCTTAAAATAGGTCAGAGAGCAGCAAGAAAGGGAGGGGTTATGTGCACCTATCTAGGGCGGCCTGAGCTGTCCATCAAGGGTGGAGGGCCCAGAGACAAATCCTAAGAGGCGGCCTAATTCTACGTCACAGCCCACAGGCCCGCCTCCGGATTCATCACCAGGCACCATCTTAGCCACACATGGTCCCAAGGCTGGGAGGCGGGGCCAGCTAGAACCATCTTTCCAGGTTCTGGCATAATAGCCACACATGGCTCCAGGGCCAGAAGACAGGAGGGGCCAACTAATTGACTCTTAATGATGCAAGGCATACGGGCTTTATCTCAAAGCTTCACCGTGTATGCTCAAAAGGTGATCCTACTTCTTTGTTTCTGGTCTCTTTAGCTTATTAAAAGTGATAGTAAGGAACAAAAAAAATCTCTCTAACTCCTTTTTGCTATATTCCTTTCAAAATATGTCAGTGAATAGAAACAAAACAAACACTGCAAGCAAATTGCAGTGGATGATTGTATTTTTCAAGAATGTTCTAAAAAGAAACATTGATTTAATAGTGAAGAATAGCTGCCACCTAAAAAGCTTTGGCTAAAATTGTCCATGCTGAATCATGAGAAAAGAAATTATTCTGCATGATGGGATCCACCCCTAGTTCTAGCATTGGTTGAATAAAGGAAGCTGACAAGTGAAACTAAGATGGAGTCTTGGTATTTATGCTTTATGGAATTTACCAAAAACTATCAATTACTGAAAATACTTATTTGCTATTAAGTGAAGCCTTTTGTCACTGGAGACTCAAATGATTCTTAGAAATCTCTCCTGTATCTGTTGCTCACATCACTTTGGAATATGCTACGTGAAGACATTCAACTATTCATAAAACACCTCTAGAGTTGGTGACCTTTTTGTATACAACACCTACATTATTAGGTTGCCAATCTGATGGAAAATGTTTGCATAAGATGAGGTAGGATCTGTCTCCACAGAATCCTACCCTTTCTGAGGATCCTACATTCTGGATTGTTTTCTTCATGCTTTAGAGTAGCTGCAGTATTTTGGCCACATTCTTCCCAATGAATTGCATATTACCTGCTGATTTTCCTTAACATGATCTCATTTCTTCTTTTTGTCCCATGATCTTCTGTGACCATGCTTCATTGCTTAATATCTCTCCCAAAGTGGGATTGGCATTATACCATTTGCTACTTAATGACATTATATATTCATTAATTAATTTATTTGAATAATAATAAGCAAATAAATCCCTTGTGATTGCATATTAATCTCGTTCTACTGATAAAGAAGTCTAAACACAGGAAGGAAAAAGGTCTTCTCAAACTTGATAACTTGAAGAACCAGCATACACACCCAGTACTATATATTGAGTCTATACTCTTAAATGCTATACAAGCTTATTTTTCTGAATACAGTATAATACTTTTAGTTTCGTGATTTATGCAAAGGGAGAAAAACAATTACCTTCTATTTAGGTATTGAGAGATCATATTAACATTCCTAGCTAGTTTGGTGAACTAGATACATTTAAGGAGTTGAAAATCAGATCCTGAAATTCCACACTTGTTTAGAAAGGCCCTCAATTTTGTCTCTCTGTCTCTGTGTGCCAGTCTGTCTCTATATCTATTGAGATGAAGTGTTTTATTGCTGGCTAGAGTGATCTCAAAATCCTGGGCTCAATTTTTCTTCCTGTTTCAGACTTCCAAGTAGCTGCAACTACAGGCTTGTGCCATATGTTTTTATTTGTACCTGACACATTTTTAATTTTTAAGTCCATCACATATTTTTAGAGAAGTCACTGCAGGATCATATTAACATATTTGAAATGTACCTCTGAAGACAGTGTTGTGGCTACATTATGTAAGTATGAATCTATGAACAGAGAATTGGGTGGTGATAGTAATTACCCACTCCAGTTCTGAAGGGAATAGATGAAACGAGAACAAAGAGATTTAGGCAGTGTTTGGACGGTGTAAGGTCAAGACTTGGTAACTAATTGAATTACATAAAACAAACAATACCTGGAGGAATTAAATGGGTCTCTAATTTTACTTTTCAGCTCCTTGGGAACAGTGCAGATGGTGGCATCATTAGCCAAAACAAGGACTATAGTAAAATTAAAAATACTTGGGAACAAGATTTGTTGCAAGGAGTTATGAGAAAAGCCTGGGAATAGGAGAAAGAAAATGAGTAAAATATTCAGAGGACTATGTTGTAGGCAGGGCCTCAGAAAAAAGATCCCAGCTGGATCTTTCTCAAAAAAAATTTCAAAGAAATTTTGGAGGAGGGAAGAGATACTTTCAATGAAACTCAAGGGGAGGGGAATATCATTCAATGCTCTGATTATACAAACCAAAGGAAGAGCTACTGGCTTGAGCCACTGTAATCATCTCCTAGATGTACACAACATGCTATAATTTGGACTTTGTTTTTGCTAATCCTGGAAGAAAAAGTCCCTGAGTCATCTTTAATGTCCTTTGTGTCAAAACTCTATTGAAATGATTCTAATTTTTATTTCCTTGCCAGCTGCAAATGAATTTGCATTTACTTAGGGAATAACATATTTCACAAGAACCATGTTCATCATATCAAAATGTTCTCCTTATTTCCTAGAAGGGTGTCATTTAATACAAAATGGACATATTTTGCTTCATATGTCTGGTGATGGTAGGTGATTATCTGTCAAGAAAAAACTATTTTCACTTTAAGAATCTCTTTTAGTATACAAATAATAACTAGATTCAGGTGATTCATATTTGCAATACTGACACTCAGGCTGCAACAGTAGGTTTGAGAGTTCAAAGGCCTGCTTGGGGTATGTAATGAGACCCTGTCTCAAAAAAATCAAATTAAAACAGACAAATAATAGTTGAAGTCCCTTTTATGTAGAATATCATTTCATCACACCTTGTTTTAAAGTTATTCTTCTATTACCCTTTAAACAATTTCTGTGGGCCCTTCATTTACTAGTATATTCATTTGCATAGCATGTTATAATCTGCTTAGTAGGTATCAGATATGTGAATGATTAACTCTGCAGATGGTATCAGGAATGTGAGAAGCTTGCAGGTACAACAATATTCTTATTGAATTGACAATGGCTAAATTGGTAAACTTTTGACAATCACAGTGCTCTGCTTATTATTATGTGATTGTAAAATCAAAATGCTATATATTATGTCTCTGAACCTCAGAACATAGGTATACATTTCTGGAATCAGGTTGTAAGCACCACATGGCACAAAGAGCAGTAAGTCTGGTTGTAATGACAGTTCTCTACTTGTGTTTTTGTGAAAAAAAGTACTGAAAAGACTGATAATCTCTTGAGATGGAAGTCTTCTTGACTTTACAGAATATGTTACATTCAACACTGGGGTCAGATGGACAAGAAAAAAGATGAAATACTGGATAGGAAGAACAGAATATGTTTACTTCCAGAATTGTGCTGTTCTTCAATAGCATTTAAACTGTTGGCACAGTATTAAGCTATTTTCTCTATTATCTGCTCATTTTGGATCTGTCTTCAATGACAATGGGGATGAGAAAGATGTTTCTATTCCAATTTTGAATAGAGAAAAGGGAATTTCCTGTACTTACTGAAACATTAAAACCTCTCCTGGGTTCAAATGTGTAACTCTGAACTGATATGTCCATCATTTTCCTGGAATGAAAATGAGATCAGAGAGGACCAATCTTCATAGTGGACCAGAGCTCATTTCTTAGGCCATCTGATTCCCTGAACTCAAACATACCTATCTATTTCATTTTTTAATAGATTCCTCTTGACTATGAGGTAGAAAAAAGATAACATGCAGGAGCAGAGAGACCTGGCATATGGATAGACAGTGCCCTATCAGTGTTTCTTATTGTGCACTTACCAGTTTCTTTCACCCTGTATCTTTCTAAGTTTCATTCAGAAGAAGAAATAAAAGGTAGGACCATAATTACTCTGGTCTGAATGTCCCTCTAAACTAAGGTAACAGACTAATAGTGTTAAGAAGTGGAGCTTTTAGGGCAAGATTAGTTCCTCAGGGTGAAGTTCTCAAAAACAAACCTAAAGCCTTCCTAGAAGAGGGTTCACACAGCTTTTCACCTGTTTTTTCTGCCTGCCATCACCCAATGTTGCCCCCTGACAAGGTACTATTCATATAACAAGTTCTTAGACTTCTCAACCTCCAGAACTGTGAGGGGAAATGAACTTCCGTTCTTTTTAAAGAACAGAATTACCCAGTATATGAGTAGCCCAAAAGGATTAAGACTAACTAAAACAAAAAGCACTGTACTAAACTGTCGGCAAATCTGCAATCTTGCTGCTTGCTTTGAGTTCCAAAGAAAGCACAAAGATAGTACAAATGAAACAAATTAACTGAACCAGGATAAGAAGAGATGTGGTATCCTAAGAGTAATTGAAAACAGATGAAAAGTAATGATTACTATCTGTTAAAGCAAGATGCCTATTCACTCCTATATACTCTAGTTCTTTAAAACTTGGCCAAATAATTTATTTTCAAAAAGTATTTATTGAGCACCAATTATAAGCAAAGCACTGGTTGTTGTATAAAGAAATTCAACGTAGAAAAAATGATCCTCAAAAAGTTAGTAAGCTAACTGACATAAAATGTAGGTATAGTTGACATTTGACGTACATAAATAGGCCATTTACATGGCTTGGCCTCATATATTTTAAGTGAGGATAAGGAGATGAATTTAACATCATTGTAGATATCTTGCCAGTTAGTAGTAAATGTCTTGGAGAATATTCAAGGTAAAATGTTGCTGTGAGAGGAGGCAATTCATAGTTTTTATGTTTGTGGCCTCACTAAGATAATATTTTGTTGAGAACGTAAAGGTTGAGAATAACTGTAACCCCTCTGTACATAACCTTTACAATAAAATTTAAATTAAAAAGGAAGAGAGATGCAAAAAAACGACTAAGAATTTAGTCATGAGGAAATAGGTTAAAGATTTAGCCAGGATGGAGGAAGTAAATGTTTTCACTTTCAAGAGGATGGCAAATCAAACTGCAGAGCTTCTGCATGGCAAAGGACATTTAATGCAAGGTAAATATTAGAATGCCTACACTTTGGGAGAAGATCTTAACTAGCTATACAACAGACAAGGGCCTTATATCTAAAATATACTTAGCACTAAAAAAGTTAAGTTCCCTTGAAACAAATATTCAAAGAAACTGTCCCATTCAAAAAACCAAGTGGGCTAAAGACTTAAAGACAAACTTCTCTGAAGAGGAAATGAGAATGGACAAAGAGACACATAAAGAAGTGCTCATCTCCAGCCATAAAAAGAAAAGCAAATCAAAACGACATTGAGATTCCACCTTAACCCAGTAATAATGACCATTATCAAGAAAACTAATAACAACAGTTGCTGGATGGGATGTGGCCAAAAGAGAACAAACACTACTACATTATTAGTGGGAGTGTAAGCTTGTTCAACCACTCTGGAAAGCAGTGTGGAGTTTCCTCAAAAGGCTAAATATGGAGCTCCCCTATGACCTAGAAATCCCACTTCTGGGTATTTAGCTAGAGGATCACAAAGCCATACTAAAGCTACCAGCACAACCATGTTCATAGCAGTATTATTTACCATAGCTAAAATATGGAACCAACCCTGATACCCCTTAGTAGTAGAGTAGATAAAGAAATTTTGATATGTGTATATGCACAATGGAATTATATACTTCTATCAGAAAGAATGATATTGCCCAATTCCTAAGAAAATGGAAAGACTTAGAAAAAAATCATACTAAGTGAAGTGAGCTATACCCAAAGAAACATAAACTCTATGGTCTCCTTTATTGGTAATAATTATATATATCTAGGATAGTCCTAGCAGATGATCACAATAGCTCAATACCTACATACACATAACAAAAGGTGACAAAGAGAAGTGATCTCCATAATATGGAAACAAGTGGTTTATTATTGAAGTTGTTTTTAATGTACTGTGTGAAATTATTTCTTCTTTTCTTCTGTTCATTTTTCCTATGGTTTTGCCCCTATTGTCACTGTATTTGATTCTGGTGTCCCGGGTATTTTATATATGTTTGTCTGAATTAGGGAAGGGAGAAGGAACATTAAAATGGTGAGGCAAAGGGTAAAAGGTGAACCAATGCAATAGCAATATTTAAAAGACAGTATGATGTAATCTAACTGTACAACTCAGGGGTGGGGCAAATTGGGGAGGTGAGAGGGTAGGAGACAACTGATGGAGGGGGTAACAAGTTGGTCAAGAAATGTATACTCACTACCTAATTTATGTAACTGTAACTCCTCTGCATTTCACCTTGACAATAAAAAGTTTTTAAAGGATGGCAAGTCTAAAGACTGTGAAATGGAAAAAAATGTACGTATGCATTTATGTTTATCTATACATATATTTATATACATATTTTTATGTATACATATACATACATATATGCATACATATATAATTGAGGAGAAAGTAAAGAAGCTAATGTGAAGCAACATGTGAGTTAGGATGTAAGTTAGAGAAGTACAGGAAGTTAGCTCACAACAGAGGTCAAGGGTCAAGACTTGAGCTTTGCTCAAAGTGAAATGGGCAGCCATTACAGAGATTTGAGCCTCAAAGGGACATAAGCCAGGTAGATTTTTGTGACACACGTTGGATGTTGTTTCAAGAATGATGACAAGGGCAAAATTAGAAGGAGAAAGCCTTGTTTTGAGAGTGCAGACATGGTCAGGCAAGAGGTGGAAAGTAGCAATGGAAATGTGTATTTGATTCTGAAATTAGGGGTAACAATGTTTGCTTAGAGATAACCACAGGATATAAGAAAAACAGGAGTAATGGGTGCTTCTATGAATAACACTGATTTTGCTATTGCCAGGCAAATACAGATATCACAATTTAAGGAGATTTTATTCTCTTCAAAATTAAAACTTTTATTGTATACCTACAGGTATCACTATTTCTTTTTCTAAGGCATAATCTTGATACCAACAAAGTATAAAGGTTGTAACATGGGTTTGGTTCTGACTGCATAGCAATGGGTGTGTGGAGTGTCTCTCCTTGCAGTCTTAAGCTTCCTCTCTTAGATGAAGCCAATTAAAGTACTTACAGCATGGCATTATTATATGAGATAAGGGTCTTATGTTAATTTAGTGAAAGCACACCAGGCATGACACTATAAAAGTGCTTGGTAGTCTTTCACTGCAGTTTCAGACATTAGGTTTGTAAAGGTTTTGGGTTGTTTTAGGTTTTTTTGTTTGTTTTTGCCTGAAAGCCATTTTATAGTGCTTTGTTTTGTTTTTGTACCTGTCCTGGGGCTTGAACACAGGGTCACAGTACTGTTCCTGAGCTGTTTTACTTAAGGTTAGTACTCTACCACTTGAACCATAGCTCCACTTTCTGCTTTAATAGTTAAATAGTGTCTCATGGACTTTCTTGCCCAGGCTAGCTTTGAACCATGATCCTCACATCTCAGCCTCCTGAGTAGCTAGGATTATAGGTAGCCAACAGCACCCAGCTTGTTTTGCTTTTTTACATGCCAAAAATAGTAATCAATATGTGTCAGGATTTTTGTAAGTACTTGTATTGTTTATGTAGCAAGTAAATGTAATTAAGTTCTACTCTCTTGAGTAGCACTTTGGTGCTCAATATCAACTTAATTTTATGCTCCTGACACTAACATTTTTGCCACCAAACCAGAATATATTTCTTCATTAGGGTCTCTAAGCACCTACAGATGGAAATATAAACATTATCTTTGAGCCTAAGAATGTGGACACTGACTGATTGTTCTTACAGCCTCTCTCAACACCGAGAGATTGGTTCTGATGTTATAGACCAGGACCTTAAAATAAGGTAGCTATAGGAATTTTGCCTAAACTGGAACATCTCTGAGACTGAAGTGAAGGGTCATTAGTAACTATGAAGGGACCAGCCTATACCTTGCCACATAATCAAATGTCAAATAGTCCGAGTCTGGTGGCTGTTACATCCTCTACAGATATTCCATTATGCTCCCAAATTGTGCTGTGTTGGACAATAAATTGTATAACCCAATTGATTTCCCTCAAAAGTTAATGAGCTGGACATAATGTTCCACGCCTGTAATACTAGTTACTAAGGCAGGCTGGGATTGAGAGGACCTAAGTTCTGGGCCAGTGTAGGGAAAACTGGTTGTTAGGCCCTCATCTCAACAGAAAGAGTGTGGTGGCATGCACCTGTCATTCCAGCTACAGCAAGAAGCCTAAAGCAGAATGGCCATGGCCCAGCAGTTGTCAGTGAAAAAAGGTTGATAGTGAAAAAAAGGTCAGAAGGTGTGGTTCAACAAGTAGGAGGCCCTGAGTTTAAATCCCAGTTCCACAAAAACTTAGTTTAAACATAGTTAATTCCTATACAGTACACAGATTTGTTTTTAAATTGCACTTTGTTCCTATTTGCTTATTCTTCTACCAACAAAGATATGATTAGTATAGTTTCATGGCACATTTTAATTGATTACTAAAACTAATCAATTGTTGCACTTTTCCCATCTAAAATTTCTTGACTCTTACTTAGCATGTTTTAAAAATGGGCACTGTGTCCAATTTATGGTTATATAGAACGAATTATGGTGCCCTCTGACACAATTGGGTAGCTAAAGTTCAAAGAATCTTAGATTTCAAAATACCTGGCAGAACTTGAATGTTCCCAGAAAACAATCAATGCAAGTATTAATTACTCTGATTTTGTCATTCCAAATAGTGTACATGTATCAACTCAGCATCATTTTGCCCATAAATGTGTATAAATATTATGTGCTAATTGTCACTGTCCTTTTAGAATTTCCATTGCAATTTTTCTTCAAAGTCTTTTGATTAATTTGGGGGGAACTGTTTTTTTTTTTTTTTTTTTTTTAACCAAATCAGGTATTTCTGGAGTTCTTAGCTTCCTCTGTGGATCTGTAGTACTTATGAGCTAGTCACTGCTAAGTTTGTTGTCTCTCTCCAGGAGTTATTTTCTTTCCATCCTAGCTAGATTCCATGCTTTCGCAAATTGGCCCATCTCACAGGGTCCTTAACTGAGTCAGATTTCACTCTCATCCCACCCCAGCTGAGGGCTGTTGATCTTTTCCATTTTACCTTACACTGGTCATTCTTGCAGAACAAATTAAGAGACATGATAAAATGTGCTTGTATTAAGCCTTGCAAACTTTTTATACTCCTAATGAGCTGAAGGTACATTTTCATTATACGCACCTTAAAGGAAAAATAGCCGAACTATCAAATGGTTCCTTTGAATTCAAAGTAAATCAGAGACGATAAACACCAGGAATGGAAAGCTAAACATGTTTGTCCTCTAAATAGCAGGCTAATTTCAACAATATAATGAATGTCAGTTGAATGTTCATGAAGGTATAAATGTACTCACATTGGGTGGTACCTTGCTGAGTTTATTTTATTTGAACATGAGAGAGCCCCAGTGAATAACTGGGCATTTTGCTGTTGCTTTGTTCTTCTGTGTTAAGACACAATTGAAATTCCTTTGCTTTCTGTTTTATTCATGTAAAAATAAGGCTAATACATGAAAATTACAAACGCCAACTTTAGTTTTCATTTACTCTGTTAGACTGATTTGTGTTTCTTTGATTACTCTTAAAGTTTATGTAAATGGGATTAAGGCATAGGTCAGCAGGATCTATGAGGAGAAAATGCAGATCTGCTGTCTGAGAAGTAAATACTAATTTTCTCTCTCTAGAAAAGGCAGGACTCCAGGGAAGTGAAATGACAAAGCAGTGTCCTAACAGCAAGACTTCTTTTTTTTTTTTTTTTTTTTTTTTTTTTTGCCAGTCCTGGGCCTTGGACTCAGGGCCTGAGCACTGTCCCTGGCTTCTTCCCGCTCAAGGCTAGCACTCTGCCGCTTGAGCCACAGCACCGCTTCTGGCGGTTTTCTGTATATGTGGTGCTGGGGAATCGAACCTAGGGCCTCGTGTATCCGAGGCAGGCACTCTTGCCACTAGGCCATATCCCCAGCCCAACAGCAAGACTTCTTGACCTTTGCAAAGATATATATCCGTGCATGCAAGTCATTGTATTATCTGACTGCCAGGAAAATGTTGTCAAGCTGTACTTTCTAAACTATATATTACAGCAAACAAAAATATACTGACTATGCATTTTTACAAAGCATTTGGTTGATTTAGAATCACAATTTATTGTGTAGTATGTAGTTTTTGAACTGCCCTGCAGATGTTATAACTTTAAAATTCTCCAGGGTACTAAAATAACAAGATGGAAACTATAATGGTGAAAGTACTGGGCAGAGATGAGTGTGAGGACCTCAGTCTGTGAAGAGGAAGTAGGGTCAGACAGCTTGTCATTGACTGAGGCAGTGCAAGAATTGGAGAAAACAGCAGAGAGAAGGACCTGCTTAAATAATGAGCAGCAGGGTGGTCAGGCATCAAAGTTTGAGGACTAGGGCAAGAGCCCAATAAATAATTGCTGGGAAAACCTTCACGTCAATTGTTCTGGAGGTGAATTTCTACTTGCATTCAATGGAGATTTGATTCTACTTGCATTCAATGGCCTATTAGATTCCCATGAAAAGAGATGAAGCAAGAGCTAGTGTAGGTACAAGCAATATAGTGATTCAGCAACCAGACCAAAGGAGAAAGTGTTCTGCCACACATCCTACTCAGTGGATTGACCCAGTGCATTTTGGTTAAGGAGTGCTCCCTCTCAGAGTAGGAGATAGAAATATGCACATGAACCCGGAGGCTTCTAACTAAAGGTAGCTAGTTGATACTTAAAGATATCTGCTCATATCTGTGGTGCCACACCCTAAGTCTGAGCACAAGAACAAATTGCTAGCCTCATACACAGATTGTGTTAGGTTCATTATACAATTTATTACTTGGAAATTTTCAATAGCTTAGAATCTTTCACAGATTGACTTCAAACTGACTATTTTCCTGACCCCAGTACCTTGAGTCCTAGGATTAAAGGCATGCCTTACCGTGCATGGCTTCTAATTACTCTTTAAGCATCTGATTTATATTTCCTTTTGCAACAACATTTTTCTAACTGCAGCTACTATATAGACCAGATCTACTTGGACTTTAGGAGATATTAATTGCTTTTATAAGCATAAAAGGACTTAGAGGGGGCTGGGGATATAGCCTAGTGGCAAGAGTGCCTGCCTCATATACACGAGGCCCTAGGTTCGATTCCCCAGCACCACATATACAGAAAACGGCCAGAATCGGCGCTGTGGCTCAAGTGGCAGAGTGCTAGCCTTGAGCGGGAAGAAGCCAGGGACAGTTCTCAGGCCCTGAGTCCAAGGCCCAGGACTGGCCAAAAAAAAAAAAAAAAAAAAAAAAAGGACTTAGAGGTTGAAATTTACCATTTTTCTTCCTAGGTCCATTATTCTCCCTTCTATATACTCTTGAAATATCCTAAAATCTTACACATATATTCCTTTATGTCTATAAATACACATAATGGGTTCCATATATGATATAGTTTTAGGTATTTATTAATATTTCTAAATATTTATTAGCTCATATTTATAAAAATCATTTATATAATTTATTGTGTATATTATTTAACATCCTTATTTCAACCAACATTATGTTTTAAATCCTACCATTTTGATACATACTAGTTTATTTATTTTAATCCTATTACAAATAGAAGTATCACTATTATATGTTTGTCTGCTAATGAATATTTAGATCACAATCCCCTCAGCGTTAACACTATTAACCTTTTGAAACAGATAGCCAGGTGGTAGGACTGTCCTGGAGACTGAATATATTTAGAACCTTTTTGGCCACTATCACACAGATGCCACTTATACAAACAATGGCAGTCAAATTATGTGTTCAAGCTTTCCCAAAATTTCTTAGAGAGAAACACACTGAATACTTTTCAAATCTTTTGTTTTGATTATCTCTAATTTTTTACTATGACAAGCAAGGATATGTTATTTTCATGCTCCTATTGCACATAAGCATTAATTTGTAGGTAAAGCCTTTGAAGCAGAATTAGAGGTTTTAAGGTTTCTATATTTGTTTAAAAATTTAAAATTATCTTTAAGTAGTTGTCAAAGGACTTTCAATTCAATATAATTAATGAGTATGATGCATCTTGATCATTGCATATTCTTTTTAAATTTTATTTATAGTTATTGTAAAGAGGATGTATAGAAAGGTTACAGCTCCATCATTCACATGATAAGTACATTTCATTTTGAACAGTGATCTCTTCCCTCATTTTTTTCTCACCCAATTTCCCCACCCCATGTTATACAGCTCATTTTCAACAGTGTTTAGTGAGTATCACTGCTGCATTTATTCACCCTTTGTCCTTCCATTTTTGTGCTTCCCCTAAGTACATATTCTTAACCTGTTCTTCAAAATCATATAAACATCATAAAGCCAATTGTTTAACCATTTATGCTTTTTATTGGCATCACATCTAATAGAACAAACTTCACATATCAGATCAAATATCTAATTGCATACATTTGCTTATCTCCTGTCAGGCCTCCTTTAGAAAAATAAAAAGGTTACAACTAGAAAAGCCAACAAGAAATAGGAAGTAGTTTTACTTTATAAAAGGGAAAATGAATACGGCTCAGAAAAATGAGATGGGTTTTCTCCTTCCCATTCACACCATACATTGAAGATTGAGGCAATATATTATAGAAAGTGATATTATAGTGCCTTTCCTGAAAACAGTTAAAACTATACCTGGGGAGAGAGGACAGGCACACACAAAGTTAAAGAACATACTAGGGAAGTAAAACACCAAGTTAATCGTGCTTTTGTGATAAGGCAGAAAGTTACTAGCTGAAGTGCATGTATAGAAGCAACTTGTGATAGGAAGCTAGGAGAGGGAGACATCCTCTTTTGAGATGAGGGAATCCTTTTCATAGTTGGATTTTTAGATGGATCTGTTTATCTCATTAAGATTTTGACAGGCTTGGAGTTGTAGACATACAGGGGTAGATGTGGAAAGGTAGGAAAATGTGAGGTGTACCGCAGAGATGGTTTGTTGGAGAAAAAAGAAAACTGTAGTTCAAGAAAGAAGGAAACATGGGCTGGGAATATGGACTAGTGGCAAGAATGATTGCCTCACATACATGAAGCCCTAGGTTCGATTCCTCAGCACCACATATATAGAAAATGGTCACAAGTGTCACTGTGGCTCAAGTGGCAGAGTGCTAGCCTTGAGCTTAAAGAAGCCAGGGACAGTGCTCAGGCCCTGAGTTCAAGGTCCAGGACTGGCAAAAAAATAAAATAAAACAAAACAAAAGAAAGAAGGAAACAGAAAAGGACAAAGAATGGTCATATCTAACATAGAATATTGGCTGTAGAAATGACAGGCTAGTCCATGTTTTTTCATCACTGTCCCAGAAATAGAAAAGCATTTAATTAAAGACGATGAGAGTAGAGACAGGACGAAAGGCTGAATGAGCAGAAAAGTCTGGAAAAGCAAATTTTTGAGTAGTTCTGGGTATTAGGAAAGAAATACGATTAATAAATATATTTTGTGGTTGTGCAGAGATACAAAGTATGCACTGAGCCTATCTGTACCCACAGAGAATCTATTGCAGTTGATGAGAAGCCAGACACTGGCTCTCCCTAAGTGGGAGGCAAATTTTTGGCAAGTCATGTGGGAAGTAAGTTGAATCATGTTTACTGCACTAGATGCCCTTTGCTTATCTCCTCTGAGGCTCTTTTTAGAAAAATAAAAAGTTACAACTGGAGAAGCCAACAAGAAATGAGAGGTAGTTGTACTCTATAAGGACAAAATGAGCAAGGCAAAAATGGGTTTTATCCTTCCCATTCATATCGAAAATTGAAAACTGAAGCATGGTTGAACAATTTGAGTAGTACCACACAGCTCCTTAGTAAAATACAAAGTTGACTAGGTGTTCACATTAAGTCTTACAATCTGGCGTGACTGTTTGTATGAATCTATTTTAAAAGAGTACATAACCACTATTATGTGATTAGTAAAGTATAATTTGTGAGCAGTAGGGTACAATTTAGGTTAAAGGTGCTCACAATAATTAAGTCAGAATATCCATACTACACGTATCCATTCTAGACAAGAAAAACCAACAAACATGCTATTGTTTTTCTTGTTCTCAATTCAGTTTCTTGTTCTCAATTATTGATTTTCTAAGGTGACCTGAAGTCTACTTGTAGTGCTACAGCAACCTCAGTAAGCAAAATAATTATTTAAATGTCTCTTATTTCAACCTCTGTTTTCTACTGTGACAAAAACAATTTTCTAGACAGTCGGGGAGTACTTATTTTTAATGGGTGAAAATGTCGTTTCAATACATGTATGTCACTTTGAGTAATCTAAATGGAAGAATCCCCAGTTTTCATTGTGTGGATTGCTCTTTTAACTACACTGTGTGAAGAGGTTTTCTACACGGCCTGAGTGCTTCAAAAACTAGTTTTTCTGTTCCTTATACTTTATCTCAAGAAAGGAATACATTGTAATTTAAGGACATTAAGGATGTCATTTCTTTCCATGACAATTCATTTAAAAATTTAGTTTACAATTTAGTGTACTTCAATGCTATTTGTACAATGGAATTTATTTGTGCAAAGATCAAAATGTCAAAGTAATTAGTTTTAAAAAACTGGAAGATTTTGTGCTTTAGATAACAAACTATACTATGAATTGAATGTGGGGACTGAATTCTGGATTCTTCATTTACTAGCTAATCTTGGTCACTTTCTTAGTTTACTTGAATGTGATTTTCATACCTATATAATAAACCTTGTTACTTTCTGGATTTCATGGTGGCTTCCAGCTTGAAAATGAGGTAGTTATATATAAAGAACTCCTTGAAAATGATTGTCATCTTGACAGTTGACTTAGTTACTGCAGATAATCACAGGGCAAGAAAAATAAATATAAAAAAAAGACTCAGCATATTAATCAATCAAAATGATAGGAAGAAGGGGAAGAAAACCATTTTAAACTATGTCAGAGCCATTAAGTGACAACATACATCCATTTCAGGGCCAGGCAAGGGGGCTCACTATGGGGAGGGGACACTGAGCCCAGAACCAGAACATTCAGGAAAGGAAACATTTACTTTAAGTTTAAAAAGTAACTAGCCTTATTCTTTAATTCAGTCTCTTTTATTGTTCCCTTGCTGCTTTTATGCCAAAGGGCACAAGGCAAAGAGCAGTGAGGCTTTCAGAGGGCCTTGGAACAGAGGCCACTACTTGTGGCAGGCACAGCTTGACACCAGGGAGGAGCAAGGAGCAA
Source organism: Perognathus longimembris pacificus (assembly GCF_023159225.1). Taxonomy (NCBI): domain Eukaryota; kingdom Metazoa; phylum Chordata; class Mammalia; order Rodentia; family Heteromyidae; genus Perognathus; species Perognathus longimembris. The sequence goes on from NC_063178.1 coordinate 31,207,917, forward strand.
CTTACCTTAAATCTGTCAACAGCAACTGATGCTTCTAAAAGGGACTTCACTGAGAATGGTGTAACTTTCAAAGCAAAAGTCATGGAGTTAAAGACAATCACAACTGTGAAAGCCTTAAAATTGGAAAAGAAGAGAAAGTGAGCCTGAAATCACTCACTAATTTCCTTTCAGGTAGCAGAAAGACTGCAAAATTGAATAGCAAATGTAACTACATTTCAGATACATTATTTAAAGGGTAGTGTTTATAAGACCTTCAACTAAAATTGTCAGTAAATCTGAACCATAGATTGTATTGTGGTTGATTTGTATTTCCAAAAATTTAAACCCCCAAACCTCAGATCGACTAGAAGTAGCCCATATACTTAGGCGCTAGAGTTGGTTCCCTGGTCTTCATCTCAGCTTCATCACTTACACACACAAATAAATACAGTTCTTGGGACAACCTTGAAATGCAGTAAACAAGAGGACCAGAATACCTTCTTAGATGATATTTTTAAAACTTCTCTTTCCTGAGGGTTCTCTAACCTGTGCTGCTGTCATATCATAGCCCAAAGTCATGTGAATGGTGAATGTCACTACACTGGTGATCACTACTACTATGGGAGCCACGCCAATAGTGATGCTCTGAAAGTACCCAACCTTTTCCAATATCTGATGCTCCTCCTCTCAGATTTCTATCAAAAGAAAGCAAGCCTCAAAGAGAGTCAAAAGAAATCTTGGGACATTGCTCCTCTACTGTCAAGTAAGACTTACTCTAGCCACAATTATGTTTTAAAATTGCCCTTTAATACCTCTGATGCAAATTCAAGGTTTATGTGTGTGGCGGGTGGGGGGGGGGTGTCAATTGAGGGGTGAGGGGGCGGGTATTGAGGCTTAGACTCAGGACCTGATTCTTTTTTCTCTTAAGTATTTACTAATTCAACTCTTGTTGAGGAAGTGTGTGAGGGAAGGAGGAAACAAGGTAAAGAGCTGAATTATTCGAACGAGTTATCTTGGAAAAATGAGTGATTTCCTAGGTCTTAAAGTTCCACATCTGTAAGATGGAGTGATGGGTTCAATTTTTTAAGACTTCTTTTGAACATAAAGTTTTTATGATGCTAGAACTGTAGACCTAAGAAGTCTGAGTATCTAATGTGCTCAGGAAGCAAAGTATGGGAATGAGCAAACCCAAAGAATCCAGAAACACACACACACACACACACACACACACACACACACACACACACACACCTTATTTATTTATTTATTTATTTATTTATTTATTTATTTATTTATTTAGGTCAGGCTTGAGGCATGAACTCAGGGCCTGGGCACTGTCCCTGAGCTCTTCAGCCCAAGACTAGTACTCTACCACTTGAGCCACAGCACCACATCCAGTTTTCTGGTGGTTAACTGGAGATAAGAGTCTCATAGGCTTTCCTGCCTGGGCTGGCTTTGAATCATGACCCTCAGATCTCAGCCTCCTGAGCAGCTAAAATAACAGGCATGAGTGACTGGTATTTTTTTTTTGCCTGTCCTGGGCTTAAACTCAGGTCCTGAGCACTGTCCCTGGTTTCTTTTGGCTTAATGCTAGCACTCTACCATTTGAGTTACAGTGCCACTTCTGGCTGTTTTCTATATATGTGGTGCTGAGGAGTTGAAACTAGGGCTTCATGTGTATGAGGCAAGCAGTCTTGCCACTAGGCCATATTCCCAGCCCCACAAGATATTTTTTAAACTCATTTTGAACGTTCTGTGAAAATGCTTTGACCCAGGCATACATTTTAATAAATTTAATATAGGTGAGAACTTCATTCATCTTCTGGACATGGTTATCTGTGGCAGTCACACATTTTCTCCTGAAGTCGTGACACAAATATCTGAAAGGAAAAGCCAGATCAGAGTTCATCCAAAATGGACTGCCTGACCTGCTGGAAATCACTCTGAATAAAATGAGCATATAATTCTGTTTTCTGGGACATGCTGGCTCTTATGTAGTTGTATTCTTTTTTCTCTAATAAAAGGAACTTCATTATAATTAAGAATTATTTAATTCTTGTCTCTGGTAAGGCAGTGATGACAAAGTACTCTTTATTCTCACTATGATTGCAGATTTTGAGGGCTACCAAAGCAGGGGCAGGAGGACTTGAAAATACCAACTGGAGGTGAAGTAACTCAGACACTACTATGTTATCCAGGGCAACATTCACCTGCTGGCTTTCTCCTTCACTCAGACTCCTCATTTGTAGGAGCCACTGCCACTTGCTTTTTGCAAGTGATAACTTCTTCCCCACAAGTGAGTTTCTACCCACATGGGACTGTATTGCCTAGTTCTAGACTTCCGCAATCCAAGGAGCTTCTTGGGGAAGTTTCCAATCAGAGGATGAAGTCTACTATAATTCCCTTGAAGGTATTAGTTTCCCAAGGAGGAATTGCTGTCCTAATACAGCTAGAAGGCTTACTCACCATTGCTGCATAAAAGAGGACGAAAACAGCTGAGCCTAGTAAGCTTGCTGGTCCCAGAATGATCACATAATAAACCATGCCCAAGATGGCAACAACAGGTCCTCCAGCCAACAAACTGCCAACAGCAGCTGCCTCAAACATCCTCTTCCCATCGTTGGAGCAAATATTTATGAGCTAAAGATACAAAGAGCAGTGAGGAGAACTTTGAGGACACAGGCTACTGCCACTTGTCTCAGGAGGATCTCAGCAAAAAGTGACCCCAGGGGAAAGGAGTCCTCACTAAGAGGGCTTTGTGTAGGGCATACTCACCACACCCAGGGACTTCTCTTTAATGTTCTTTGGCTTAAGGATCTTCTTGAATGACACAGTGAGGATAGCCCCCTGTAGGCGGACACCAGTTCAGTAATTCAATGCCCAAGTCAGTGCAAGTAACCAAGAGCGTACAACTTCTGTCAGAAGGAGGCCTAGTACCAACAGCAATCTGTACCGCAGATTAGACTCTGTTGCCGGGGTATACTCCAAGAGGTGTTTCACCACAAAGGCCTATAAGGAGAAATATATGTAGCTGTCAACATCCCCACAGCAACAACACCCAGTGTCACAGTGCTATGTTAGGATAGAAAGAGTAGTCTGCTTCACACCACAGACATCAGGGTTCAAGCAATGAAAAAAATCTTTCTTGGAAAACCAAATGTTACAGACACCCTGCCCACTATCACTGACCCAGGATATTGCACAGGCCAGATTAGAAACTTTTTCCTTAAGGACACCATCATGACCATTACTCTTTCTAATGTAACATAGACCTGTCTATGAGCTGAAGTTCATTCTAAATACATGTTCATTCAAAAGTGTATATTTGACCTAATTCCAGTATCTCCACACATGGATAGATTTCTTTAAATGAAATTAAGACCCTTCTTTGTATCCTTTCAAATGTGCTTATTTGATAAAAAGGAACAGTGTACCTACAGTAAGTAGTACTGTAATAGTAAATATCAAATGCCTTGATATGTAAAATATCCTGCCACTTGATCTCTACTCCTGAAGTTGTAAACTGATGTCTTATGATCCTGTTTCTGAAATGGTATAAAAACCTGGCCCTCCTAAAATAAAATACCCTTTTAGTTCATTTGCCTGGCATCCCCCGTGTCCTGACTTTCGGCTTCAGTTACCCAGGTCCAACTACCCAGTTACCCAGGTCCAATCAAATGTGCTTATTTGATAAAAAGGAATAGTGTATGTACAGTTGTACTGGGGAAGAGTGAGAAGTGCCTTTACAAAACATTCCTGAAAATAAACATCAGCAGTTTAATAGTACAGAAGTAGTAATCAAAGCAGACCAAAACAACTCTAGAGACCCTCCCTTGGGCCCTCCTTACACCCACTCCCTCCCAAGAACAAAAACATGTTACCTCAGGTAGCATATGTCTAACTCCACCTGAAGGGAGGGAACGGCCAGCACCCAAGAACCACCATGGACCACCTCCAGCTCTGAGGTCCTGCAACGCTGGGGCACACACTCACACAGGCACATTCAGCAACAGTATTAAATACCAAGAGGTGGAGATAATGTGCTTTTATTGAAAATGAAAGAAAAAATATATAAAGGTACCATCTTCAAAGACCATCTCACAAACACTGTACAACGGCAGAAGCATTGTAGTAACATACAGTGGGAATATACAGAGTTCAGTTACAGAGGGTCATCTGGTCTCCAGCTGTTGTCATAACTACACACATTGGAAATACAAAACAGAAGCAATAGGTTTCCAGAGTCCGAGGCAGTCCATCAGGATGATAACACTCACCTGTTACAGGTCCTGAAGCTGCAGTGATTCTCCACTGGAGTAGAATCTCTAGGAATAAAGACCTTGCTGCTAAGGAAAGAGAATTTAAAAGAAAATCCTAAAAAGTCCCTAAACAGGCACTCTGTTTATAATTGCTGGTGCTGTTGGTACACGAGGCTATGTGGAAGATATGTCTGTTCATGATGAAATATAAAATTCTAGGGCTTGAAGAAAAAGGGCTGGCATCCTTTGGACTCTTTTCAAGTCCATGTAGCTAAAACTAAGGTTGAGGTTGGCAAAAATGAAGCAAAACATACCACAGCAAAAGAAAGCCAAACCAATCCCGTAACCTAAGGAAGAAAGAGTAAACTCAAAGCCCACCCACCCACCCATCTACCCTGTTTTCTTACAGCAAAGGTTAACACGGCTATAAGCCAGCACTGAACCACAGACAGAAACAGAGGTACAATTGTCTTCAATATCTAATGCTGATCTTCAGAAGCCAGACTCTGAGCTAATTTGTATTTTTCTGTTTTCCCAAAAGTAGCTTAATATCACATGTCTCCTAGGCCCTAGGAGATTTTCATTAATGAGACTTATGTCATGCTCTATAACTCAATCTGTAGAGGAATTCTGATTCTAAGAGCTACTGTATTCTATCTCTGCCCTCCCTCCAATTTTTATTTTTAGGTTTAAATGCAATAATTGGTTCCCCACTGCACACATGCATGGGTTGCTGGTTTACTACCAAGAAGATTGGCTTCTTTTCCAGTATGCATCCAAAATATGGACCTGAGTCACAGAGCCCTTCCTCCTCCAGTGAAGCACTCAGGAGATGGCACCAGATGAAGCCCTTTCTCACACACCAAGGCACTGTGGACCAGTCTCCAAGAAAGGCTTGCAAGGACAGCAGGCTGTTGTTTGGGCTCCTTCCTTCCCATCCTTTTACAGTGCCCCTTTCAGCCCTGAGTAAGAGCACCAGCCTCTCCCAGAGGGGAGGGGCAGGGAAGGCAAAAGACAGAACCAATATTAACACTATGTAAAACTTTACAGGAAGGGAAAGAGGAAACAGTAGATTAAAGAACTTCCAACTCAGGGTTTTAACAAAAGTAATGACAATGGATATGACTTCGTATGGGAGAAGAAAAAACAGGTTTTTATGGAAATATCCAAACAGAATTCAGTTTAAAAAAAGTTACACATTTATCACTTAAGTCTAAACAAACTGGGAGAAAACTTGAGGTTATCAGCATTGCTGTCTGGCTATGGAAAGCGATTCCCAGTGAATAAACATTACCATACCTGAACTCTTGGTGAGAGTTCCTGTCCAGCTTGACTATCTCATTCTGAGCACAAAATACAGCCATCCTGAAAATTCTCAAGAACAGCTTCTGTCACTGGTTCCACTACAGAGGCTCCCCCCAAGTCCAGATCCTGACAGCACCAAGCAAGCTGCAGATGGAGAGAAGGATGGAGGGTGAGAACTTACCGACTCAAACGTTTTTCACTGTCTTTCCCCCCAAGGCCCTGGGGCAGTTCACATTCACCAAAAGACAGTGCGTTCTCTTGTGGATGGATCTAAGGCAGATGCCAACTGTCCAGAGACATCTAGGAAAGGCCTGGGTTTTTCAGAACTATCGGAGTCTAAAAGGACCCCAAAATGTCGCTGTTAGTTTAGTAAGTTTTGACTCTTCATCTCTAACTGGACAAATTCTGGTACTCTGTTCACTGTGATTATGTAAACTGTACATGGGTCACTAACTCCCTGGCATTGCCCAACCCAATCATTCTGATGCAGGAATACCCAGCATCAGATGGCCAGCCAATTTAAACACACACACACACACACACACACACTAAGCAAAGGCTTGGTTGTGCTTTATTTGGTCTGTTCGGCTAACAGGTCACAATGACACCTATGAGGAAACAAGAAATAACTTGGGAAGCTCGTAATCTGTGTAATCTGGGGAAGATGTTTTTATGTAAGAACAGGCCAAGCCAGTTTGAAATCATGCCAGCTTAGAAAATCTGCAAAAATTTAAAATGAATGTTCCTGAAAGGATCCAAGTCTACTCACAGGAAATTTGCTCACTGTTGGTACTAATCTAAAACTGGCCTAATTCTTTTATTTCTAGTCAAAAAGAAAAGAGGTCTCAGAAAGACAGCTGCAGCAATAATTTTTAAATTATTATTATAATAGATGTGTCCATTGTTTTTCCAGTTGTTTCATGATTGAACCGCTGAGGCTCAAGGGAGTGACCTTAAAAGCCACCAAGCTGAACATGCATAAGTAACATTTTTTCAAGGAAAGAAATGAACAATCCCAAAAACCTATGGAATTTTTTTTGAGGAGAGTGGAATCAAGAAAGCCTGTCTCCATGCCATGCTATCCAAATGAAAGAATTTGTTTACCAATCAGATCAGCCACCAGCTCTGTAGTGAAACAAGGACAGAAGCTCTTCTTGGAAAAGATGGCTCTAAGAAAATGTTTGACATTTTGATCAGTAATAACATAAAATGATATCTCAGTTATAGGGTCTCATTTACATAAAACTTATACAATACAAAAGTTTGTTAGTTGGTCAATTAATATAAAACCCTAGAAATATCAGAAAAATAGTGTTCTCTGGCTCAGCAAAAGAGATAAAAAACGTTTTAAAAGGCATCAAACTTTGGGGAGGGGGAGAAACAGAAAAGAAAGAAAAGAAAAATCAAAACTATAAATTAGTGCTACCTAGTCACCATGCATCTTAAACATATACTTTCTCAAACCATGAGCCTCCAGCTTACCCACACACGGAAAATACACAGCATAATCAGTAATACTGCTCCAATGCCTCAAGGAAAATATGTAGAGAATAGATTTAATAAAAAAATCTCAATGTAAGGCAACAAAGGAGGTGTAAGAAACAGATGCCCAGATCAACTCAAAATGGATCAAGGACCTCAACATCAGACCTGAATCTTTGAAACTACTGAAGGACAGAGTAGGAAAGACGCTAGAACGTATAGGCACAGGAAGGAACTTCCTGAATATAGTCCTAGGGGCACAACAGATAGGGGAGAGACTCGACAAATGGGACTACCACAAAGTAAAAGGTCTCTGCACAGCTAAAGACATAGACACCAAACTAGAAAGACAGCCAAACATATGGGAAAGGATCTTCACCAGCCCAGCAACAGACAAAGGCCTAATATCCGTCATCTACAGAGAACTAAAAAAACTAACCCCTTCCAAGCCCAGTAAACCAATTATTAAATGGGAAAAGAGCTAAAGAGAGACTTCTCAGGAGAAGAGATAAAAATGGCAAAGAAACATATGAGGAAATGTTCAACATCCCTGGCAGTAAAGGAAATGCAAATCAAAACAACCCTGAGATACCACCTTACTCGTTAGAATGGCCTATACTCTGAACTCAGCCAACAACAAATGCTTGAGGGGAAGCAGGGAAAGAAGAACCCTTCTCCACTGTGGGTGGGAGTGCAAATTAGTACAACCACTGTGGAGAACAGTATGGAGGTTCCTCAAAACTCAACATAGACCTACCTTATGACCCAGCCATACCACTCCTAGGCATCTATCATGAACAACAGGTCTCAGGATATCAAAAAGACATCTCATGTTTATTACTGCACAATGCACAATATCCAAAATATGGAAACAACCCAGATGCCCCTCTACAGATGAATTGATCCAAAAAATGTGGTACCTATGCACAATTAGAAATGATAAAATATTGGTATTCACAGGGAAATGATCAGAACTTGAACAAATAATGTTGAGCAAGACAAGCCTAGAACACAGAGAACAAAGGGGCATGGTCTTCTTGATATATGACTGTTAAGGTGGTTGGTGGCTGGGGGGAACAGTAGCGACGAGGTCTGTAAAACAAAAAAATCTTGTAAAATGGTATTTCCACAGGTTTGGGTCAGCGACCTTACATTATATATCTAAAACCAAACAACTACTAAACATAAACAGGTGTAAAATAGGCCTCCCAGTGGATCACAATAGCTCAACAGCTATATATGTATGATCATATAAGACAAGGACAAGCAAACTCTATTATTGATGCTATATTGAAAGTTCTAGGTGAATTTCCTTTGTCGTACATCATGTGGCTACTGTATATGATTTTGGTACACTGGGTATTGTATATATGCCTACCTGATCTAGGGAAGGGAAAGAAAAATGAGGGTGTAAGATATCACAAGAAATGTACTCACTGCCCTATTATGTAACTGTACCCCTTTTGCACAACACCTTGTCAACAAAATTTAATTAATTAATTAAAAAAAGAGGTTCCCAGAAAACTGTCAAAGACTCCCTTACCTACTCTGCTTCTGTTAGACTAGGAAAATACCAAGATTAACACTCCAACACTTGCCATTGCTTACCCTATACACCAAAGCTTGAAATGGACTCCAAGTCAAACTCTGAAAACCTTGACAATCCTCTATAGCTCCTTGAGGGTTCATTTGCCATAGGACTGTTAATCATGATACTCTGCTTCCAGGCAATGGTACGTTACCATGCTGGCTCACAGTGCATACAAAGTAAAACTATGTTCACAATACTGCCATGACACATCTGCCCAGGTCCAGATTGTTATTTCACGTCAACATACAACCAAGAAGCACAGTCCTGTGCAGAACCAGGATCAGTTCAGTTTCACTCCCACCCTAGGAAGGCAAATTAGCTCTTTCTTCTCTCCCAGTACAGCCCATCATCATTTCAGTGGTTGAGAAGCCACCATTATTCCCAAATCCACTGACTCATTCCAACAGAGATGGAGGTATCTCTAAAGCTGCTAACTACCCCAAATTGAGCATAACCCCAGTAACTGAACAAGAGAGTTAAGAGCTGAACAGGGCCTGGCTCCTGGAGACCATCAGAAAGGATGGTTAGAACTTACTGGTCCACTGAAGCTACATAATCATCAGGCACATGAAGGACAGGCACATGAAGGATGAGCCTGGTGTGGCAGAAGATCCACACAAACCTTCTCAGGGAGGCAGCATCTGGCCCGACTTCATTCAGCTCTTCTTGCCGCAGTCTCTCTAGTTTTAACAAAGCACATGTCTTCCTGTTACACATCTCCTCAGAGAAAAAGACACACCCTAGCTTCCCTCCCATAGTTTCTTGTCTGCAGGCTCTGTCAAAGCACATACAAGTCTCTCCTTTAAAATTATACACATAGTATTTACCTTCTAGAGAAAAAGTCCCTTCCTGTTTATGTGCCTATTTATTCCAGATAGGGAGCATTCCAAGGTACAGAAAATAATGAGAACAAGAGTCCTTCCTTCACCCCCAAAAGGCCTACCCCTGAATAAAGTCTAGGGATAACTTCCTTTGTCAGGGCCCCCACCCTTTCTGAAGGATCCTGTGGTAAAAAGCAAAGTAGCAAACTAGATTTTAATCATACAATCAGCTACCACAAAAATGTATACTGTCACAAGGCAGCCACAAAATCTCCCTTCAGACTCAGGAAGAGAAGCAGGGCTGAGAGAGAGAGAGAGAGAGTGAGAGAGAGAGAGAGAGAGAGAGAGAGAGAGAGAGAGAGAGAGAGAGAGAGAGAGAAAGCCCATGCTTAAAATAGGACTAGAGTCAAATAGGAAATAAAACAGAAGAGCAAAGGGGAAGCCACCCCTATGAGACCGCCCCACCCAGGACAGCTGCAGAATTCACACCCTCCTGTCTTAGGCCTAGAATCCAGTATGTGGAAACCAGGATGGACCAGAGACACCTACCTTCTGCAGTTCACATCAGAAGACTCATACTTGCACAAAGGACACACATCTTCCATTAAGAGCTCCCCATTCTTGTGGGCCACCCAGGACAGAGGAGAAAGCCATGAAAATGATATACAGGAAAAGAGGCCAGCATTGTCCACTGGGTGTTGGTTTCTGTAAAGAGAAACCAAGTCACAAAGCTTCAACATACACCAAGAAGACAATATTTAAAATACACTCCAGTAAACAGTTCTCTTGATTAAAAGTGCATCTCCCCAACTGCCTCATCTGAGTCCAAATTTTCAAAAATGCTTTTGGTGATTTGCTGATGACTCATGAACCTTCAGAGCTTGTTATTTGGAAGTGGTCCGGATGGGCCTCAAAGCACTTAAGCCATGATGGTACTTCCCCTTGGGATGTTCATCATCCAGAATTCTGAGCTGAGAATATATAGATACATCCAGGGAAAGGCCCTCATCTCAGGCTGCTGTTTCCAAGGCATCCTGGTAATTCAGCTGCTCCACAGAAAGGGAAAGAGACATGAGCACTTAACAAATATTACATACACAGAAGAGGCAAGTCCACATGACAACGGCTCAACCACACATTACCTCACCCAAACTGAGAAATTCCAATGGTCAGGAGACCATTAGGTTCACTATTGGTGTTGTATAATCTAATGTTTGTTTGTTTGCTTTTGCCAGTCCTGCGGCTTGAACTCTGGGCAAGGGTGCTGTTGCTGAGCTCCTTTTGCTCAAGGCAAGAACTTGAGCCATAGCACATTTCTGGCTTTTTGGTGGTTAACTGGAAACCAGGCTGGCTTTGAACCACAATCTTCACATCTCAGCCTCTTTAATAGCTAGAATTACAGGCCTGAGCCACTGGTGCTCAGCCAAGTCTCTATTTTTATAGACTATTGTCTTTCCACAACAACCATAAGGGTAGAAAGTGTGTACATGGTCCCCGGCTTGCCTGCTGCACCCATCAAACAAAAGCTTTGGTTCACAGCATTTATACAACTTCAGAAACACCTGGGTGGACCTGAGAGTACACTGCTCTGTGTTCACACTCATTCCTTCCATTACAAACAAGGTAGGTTTTAAGAGGAAACAGCAGTGACCCAATGCTAGGAAAAGAATTCCCTCTTATATAAATTCTCATGTATAAGTGGACATAATTTAATTGCTAGGGAGTACGGTACAAAATAGTGAAGTAGAGAGACTGCTGAAACCAGAATTCAGCACAGCTTCTTTTTACCTTTAATCTGCTCATAATCACAGAAAAAAGAAAAACAAAATATTGGATCCATAAAGAGAGATATACAAAAAACGTACAAGACACTTACTAGATCTTAGTTGATACTGGGACTCTACAGAGTAGGTACTAAAAAATTACAGGACCATTGTGATCTGCATACCCCCAGCTCAGAAGACACTTCTTCAAGTGTTTAGCTGCCAAGATGTGCTACATGCTGATAGAAAGCAAACTTCAACACATTTCTAGACTGACACTTTGGAACTTAATTAGGACTCTGAATAAAAGGTCACAAGGAATTTTCTACATGTTTAAAAGTTATCTAATATACTTTTTTGGACCAAGATCAGGACGCAAACTCAGTACCTAACTAACACTCTTGCTCACTGGCTAGCTCTACCAATTTCTAAATAATATAACTTAAAGAAGACATGACATGGAAATTAGAAATTTTAGCTGAATTGTATGAAAATATAAGACATCAAAATTTATGGGATGTAACTACAGGGGATACAAAGTAAAATTTTGATTGCTTGAAGATCAGTGCTTTAAGCTAGGGATTGACATTCTGTAAAGGATCAGATAATAAATATTTTTAGACTTTTGTGGACCAAGAGACCAAAAAATCAAGGGTTTTATACAGGTATTTTGATGATAAAGTAAAATAGATCATTACAAAACATTTAATAAAATTCAGGTTATAGAAATAGTTGGTTTTTTGTAATACAGGTCTACTAATGAGGAAATATTTCACTTCATTAGGGTTTAACCTATTTTCCCCTTTCACCGAAATCTTGCAAATCTTCATGCACCAATGTTGATTTGAATAAAAGTCTGCAACTTCCTTTTTGAGAATACCTTCACAAAGAAATGCAATGCTCAAATATTTAAGTTGATCCAGGAGCCTGTGGTCTGAACTGGCCACACTCATCTTTCAGAAGGAGACTGTGGTCTGAACTGGCCACACTCAACTCTCAGAAGGCATGATGGGATTCTACTGCTTCATCTCCTGCTTTATTGGTGTTCTCTCTCTGTCTCTCTCTCTCTCTGTCTCTCTCTCTGTCTCTGTCTCTCTCTCTGTCTCTCTCTGTCTCTCTCTCTCTCTCTCTCTCTCTCTCTCTCTTGCTTCCCTTCTCCCTTTCTTCATTCAGCACTAGGGATTGAACTAGACCTTTGCATTTAGTATACAATCACTTTACCACTAGGCTACTAATCCAGCCCAGTGGATTTTAAAATGTAGAAATGTTCTCTGTACATCAATGAGATTCAAAAGGCACTGTTAGAGCCATTATCTGAATTAGAAAATACATCCATTACAAATGTATATTGCAAGAGTTTTAACTTTTGACAGTACAGAAGTTTAGAAAGTAGTTTAATATTTTTTATGATTTAAACATTAGTTGTAATAAAATTACTTTCCCATAGTATCATTTTATATCCTACTAGCAATGTACGTAGTTTTTCTACATTCTTGCCAGCACTTGGTGGTGACATCAGTTTTCTTTTAATTTCTTTTTAACAGAACTGTTGTATTTGTGCTGCTATAATGGAATGATATTTGACACCTGTGGTTCCTTTCTCCCACACAATCTTTTGGGAAGTCTTCTTCTTCTTCTTCCTCTTCTTCTTCTTCTTCTTCTCTTCTTCTTCTTCTTCTTCTTCTTCTTCTTCTTCTTCTTCTTCTTCTTCTTCTTTTTTGCTTTAGTTATTTTATGGTTAAAATCTCACGTTTCTTCCCTGGGCTGGATTCAGGATAAGACCATACCTTCCTACCCAAGGCTTCTCACATAGTTGGGATGAGAGGCATGTTCCACCAAGCCCCAATCAGCTTGTCTCCACAATTTTTTGTTTAGGTTGGCGTCAACTCTAACCTCTGTATCTTGCAAGTAGGTAGGATGTAAGAGTGAGCCACCACATGCAACTTTTGAGTCTTTTATCTATTTCCTAACAGGATTTTCAGCATTGAATTCACATAGTCCTTTATGTCTACTGGATTCAAGTCATTTATCAGCTAAGAGATTTGCAAATATTTTCTCCCAAGTTTTTTTTTTCAAATTTTTATTATCAAACTGATGTACAGAGAGGTTACAGTTTCATATGTTAGGCATTGGATACATTACTTGTACTGCTTGTTACCTTGTCCCTCATACCCCCCCTCTCTCCTCCCCCTTTCCCTTTCCCCCCATGAGGTGTTAAGTTCACCTAGACCAAACAGTTTTGCAAGTATTGCTTTTGTAGTTGTTTTTCTTTTTTTTAAACCCAAGTTTTTGCTCTCTTAATAGAGCCACTGATAGAGTAAAAGTTTATAGTGATTTATTTTATTTTTACTCTGTGTGCGTGTGTGTGTGTGTGTGTGTGTGTGTGTGTGTGTGTGTGTATTTTACTGGGTTTTGAATTTTCTTGAGCTTGCTAGACAAATGGTCTATCACTTGACCAGGAACCCACCCCTTTTTCTTTAATAGATTTTTTTTAGACAGGGTTTTTCTCCCAGCACCAGCCTCAAACTTATGATTCTCTTATTTATGCCTCATACACAGTTGGGATTACAGGTCTGTGCTACTACACCCAGTCTACTATTTGAAACAAGGCTTACTGATTTTTGCCTGAGCAGACCTTGAACCATGATCAATCCATCTTTCCTTCCTACATAGCTGGGATTGTCACCATGCCTGAAAAAAGGTTGTGATTCTGATAAAGTCTAATTTATTTATTTTGTTCCTTTTATGGATTATGTGATAAGCATCCTGTCTAAGAATGCTTTTCTACCCCTAAGTCAAGAAGGTTTTCCTTATATGTTTTCTTCCAAAAGTTTTGTACTTTGACATTTTACATTTACATCTATCATAAATTTTTAGATAATTTTTCTGTAACCCAGAAAAGTTAGGAGTGCGGTTTAGGTAAAAGTTTGGTTTTATTGCTTATGCTTATCTGATTGTCCTAACCTAATTTATTAAGAAGACATTGGCATGGAGGCACAGTTCCAGTGGAAGAGGGTTTGCCTCATAAGCTCAAGGCTTTGAGTTCAAACTGCAGTACTGCGAAAAATAATAATAATAAAATGTCTCATTTTTCCATCAAATTGCTTTTGTGTATTTGTGAAAAAGTTGGCCAAACCTGTGTGAGTCTGTGTCTAGAGTCTACTCCATTGATCTATCTCTCCATGAGTATACTGGCACTGCTGACTTGGTTCCCAAGCTATAAATTAAATCTCAAAATCAGGTAGTATGATACTTGGAATTTTATTCTTTTTCAAAAGTGATTTAGTTGTACTAGTTTTTTGCCTTTCCAAGTGAACAAAGCTCAAAAGTTAGAGAGTTTTTATCAACATTCTGTGGCATTAGGGCATCAGAAAAGGAAAACCTGGTATGCTACCCATTAATTAGTATGCTTACATAAAAGTGACATATTAGTAATGGGAAGAGTCTTTACAAATTTCATTCTCAAAACAATGTACAGAGCACCTTCTATGTGTAGGACTGTTCCCAACAGTGGGAATAAGAACAAGACATGGCTAGCACACTAATTTCTTTGTGTGTGTGTGTGTGTGTGTGTGTGTGTGTGTGTGTGTGTGTGTGTGTGTGTGTGCCCAAGCAAAAGTGTGTGCATGCAACAGCATATGCTACTCTGAGGCACTGTCCTCAGCTTTTCTCTCTTTTTTTTCCCCTCAAATCTGTGCTCTACCACAACTCCACTTTCTGGCTTTTTGGTGGCTAACTGAAAATAAAGAGTCTCACAGACTTTCTTGCCTGGACAGGCTTCAAACTGTGATCCTCTGTTCTCAGCCTTCTGGGTAGCTAAGATTATAGGCATGAGCCACTGGTGCCTGGCCACTAATTTCATTTTTGTCATCTCCAAAATGCCCAGTGACAGTTTGCAAAAAGCTTACTAATGGACTTAACACAGTTGTCCCTCACTATATATATCACAGTTCACTTACAGCAGCTTCATTGTATTGTGGGTTTCTTGTTAAATAGGTAAATAGTGATCTCTCACCTATCATGGGAGCTACGTTCCAAAGATCCCCACAATAGGTGAAAAAATGCAAAGTAGCAGTGTTAGATAGTCATCCCTTGCTATACTGCAGTCCATTTATTGCTACTTCACAGATTTTTCACAGATTGCTACTTCACAGATTTTTTTACTCCCAAAACTCATTATCTCTTTGGCTTAAACTACTTAGTACTATGTCTGTAGGTAGAATTCCCCCTTAGCTGGAAACAAAAGTGAGGTGTGCAGATTTTGAAACATAGGGACTGAATGCTCATTCTGCCATCAGCCTTCAGCTACTGAAGCTTCAGTTCATTCACAACCTCCTTGGTGCACATACCTGGCACACATTATTGAAAGGAATTAAAGGGATAATGAAAAATACAGTGAAAACACTTCATGCATACTAACAATACCTCACTGGGCTGCCCTGATAAACTGTTCAGCCCATCTCAACTACTTGCTCTTTCATCTAACTGGCCCATCTCTAGGGTCACCTCGTTCCCCTTCCCATTGGGTCTTCTCACCCCTATATCTCTGCAACAGGATACTTCCAGCAGGAACACTTGGAGGGCAAGCTGTCCTACTCATCTGCATCTCTGACTCCTTGCACATTACAGAGTCAATGGAAATATTTTTATGTTGCTCTGCACATTGTGTATGTGTAGTTAGCATTTTAATACTGAATCACTAACCACGAGATCTTAACCATTCACTTCTGTTAAGATATTCTAGTTTTTTTTTCTTATTGAGTATAATAAATAATTAGTTCATTTTTCTCTTTCTGGTTTACATGGATACACTCCTCCACTAGTAAGAGAATTGTTGTAGAGCTGACTCCATCGTGATTAGGGAAACATGGTAGGAAATGTTGGGGGGAATAGAGCTGACTCCACCTTGATTATTAGGTCAACCTGACCCCAAAATTCTTCTTCTGTAAATGGCTTGCTTGTTATTTGCTCTACCCCCTGCGTCAACCTCCTTCATCTATGCCATGCGAGCGTCACTTGTTGTTTGATGTAACCCTGCATCAAGCCCCCACATCTGTGCTATGCTTTTCCCTTTAGAGGATTGCTGGGGGTCACGGTGGCAGCTCCCAAGTTTGTGCTGCATCTATTGCTGGTCAGTTCACTTTATGCTTCCCCAGTAAATCCATCTTTTTGCTTGAGACTGTCTCTGAACAGTGGACTCGGAGGGATGGGGAATCCCCTCCTTCTAACTCTGTAATATTCCTTAGCCCCATAACAAGAATAAGATTAAGACTATGGCTCCTAGAGCATGAGCAGGGGCAGGGTGTAACTTCGAGCACTTGCCTAACATGTGTGAGTCAATTGGGTTCAAACACCAATACTACAAAAGAGGAATGGGAAAAAAAAGACTACTAGAGACTTACCAAGTTTTCTCCAATAGCTTTATTATAAAATATTAGAATATGTATTCTAGTATTATTGCAAAAAAGAACTGCTATTAAGCTTTGGTATTTCAGTTCTATTTTGTTGACCTGAGGCTGCCTCTATCCAACTTTCCCTGGGACACTGGCCAGAAAGAGAGGAAGCAAGGGCAATTTCATAGCCAAAGCTCATGACTAGCATGTATCGAATAGCAAACTGTTTACTTGAACATGAGAAGAGAATTTGTGCCAATTCCTTAAAAAAAAAACCCAAAACAAACAGCTGGGTACTGATGGCTCATGCCTGTAATCCTAGCTACTCAGGTGGCTGAGATCTGAGTATCATAGTTCAAAGCCAGCCTTGCCAGGAAAGTCTGTGAGACTCTTATCTCCAATTAACTACCAGAAAACCCATAGTGGCACTGTGGCTCAAGTAAAAGAGCACTAGCCTTGCGCTAAAGAGATCAGGGACAGCACTTAGGCCCAAAGTTCAAGCCCCATGATGGAGGGGAAGAAAACAAAAAAGAATCATTATGTACCCTAGGCTGTCCTTGAACTCGATCTTTCTGTCTCAGCTTCCTGAGGGCTAGGGTCGACCATCACACCTGGTTTGGCAGCTATTACTTCAAAACAAACCAACATAGCAGTTACTGTATCCCACACTGTCTTAATTGCTTTATAGATATTAACCTGGTGATCCTTGTACCAACCCTGTATGTTATGCCTTTTTTACAGCTGGAAGAAATGGAGTCAAATAGGTATTAGATGGAAGTACATATTTGAATCCATGCTTAAGTTGCTCTAAATTACTATGCATATGCTTTTCAAAAAAGAAGGAAAGCTGGGCACTGGTGGCTCACGCCTGTTGTCCTCGCTGCTCTGGAGGCTGAGATCTGAGGATTGCAGTTCAAAGCCAGCATGGGCAGGAAAGTCCATGAAACTTCTATCTCCAATTTATCACCAAAAAACCAAAAGTGGCACTGTGCCTCAAGTGGTAGAGTGCTAGCTTTGAGCTGAAGAGCTCAGGGACAGCGCCCAGGCCACCCAGGCCCCACGACTGACCAAACAAAACAAGACAAATCAATTCTAATTGTCAAACATATACCTTCATAAAGTGCTCCCTTCTCTTCCCCAGAGGAAGTACTGGATTAAAATAAATTTTAACTGATTCTCCTAACTAGCCTCATTATAAGCAAATGGAAATTTCCAAAGTCAGTCACAGTTCTGCACTTAAAACAATAGAATGTAAAAAGCACTTTGCTTAATTGCAAAAATGCATATCCTAAATTGTTTTTAAACCAAAGATGAGTAGACACTAGAGGATGTATTAAAGACTCATGTTTAAACATAACATTAAAGCATCTATCAACCTGCCAATAGCTGCACAGATGTCTTGTATTTGTAACTGTGCTTCCTAACTTTAACTTCTCTTTCCTTCTAACCTAGCTAAAAGGGCTTTTAAGACCCAGCATACCAGGTGGAAAAAAAAGGCCTGTTTAAAGGTAAAAATACTTATATACTACCACAATCAACACTCTGAAAAGTGAGTTATAAACACTGGAAATGAACCAACTGAAAAAAATTTAATATATCCAACTTAGTTGAGGTACTAAGTGAACACATATATAACATGGCAGTGTATAAATATGTGAGTCTCTGAGAACTGTGAGAAAATCAATACCAGCTTATGAATGAACTGAGACCCACATTTCATATTGTACAAAAATCCGTCTGGAACTAACCCTTAAAAATGACAAAAATGATGAAAAAGAAGAAAACTGAATAGCACAACTAGGGAAAAGAGCTAGCTTCCATTTCCTGCAAAAGGCAAAAACTTATTAAAGACGAATGGTTACAAGCAGAAAAGGAAAACTTATTGCATAATGAAATTAGCATTAAAGAAGAGGATAAAGTTAAAGAATTAATCAGGTATCTCATATATTTCAAACCTTATGCTTTTATTGAGATAATATTTCTTAATCCATTCACTGAAGGCCTATGATGTTCAGAGACTGTTCTAGGGGACAGTGTGGCACCATACAGTAAGGAACAAACATACAATATCAACAATCAAAAAACATAACTTCAATATTAAGATATAATTATATACTTTAGTAAAGAGAGACAAAATCCAATATGGGAAAGAAGGAAATGTAAACAAACATACACTGTAAGAACACCAAACTGATTCTGTACCATCAGTAGGAGAAAAAAAAATGGGAATAGCTAACATCATATGGATACCATGTATCTAATTTTACTTTATTGAAAAAGGAAAATATTACAAAAAAATTTATCTAAATCCAATGGTTAGCCAGGCATGGGGTGTGCACCTATAATCTCAGCACTCAAGAGACTGAGGCAGGAAGAGTGGTCTACACAGTGAGAACTCATCACAAACAACCAACATTGGCTCAAAGGGCTCTGAATGCCTAATATAGGAGTAATGGACAAATTACATACTAATATCAACACTAATTCAGTGCCAGCCCATTGAAATGTAATGCAAGGGGCTAGGGATGAAGCTTGATGATAGTGTATCTGTCTGTCTACTTCTCTAGAATACTCGAATCTCTGGGTTGGACACCAGCACCAGATCAATCAACCAACCAAAGCAAAGAAATAATGAAAGCTATACAATATAATTTAAAATTTTCTAGGATCTACATTTTAAAATAAAAGTTAGGATTTCAATTTAACACTAAAACACTTTTACATTAAAAGTTGGGTTTTCTGTTGTTTTTTGTTTGTTTGCTACACTGGGTCTTTCATGAGCTAGGCAAAAGCTCTACCACTGAGCTACATCTCTAGCCCTGCAAAAGTTGTATTTCTCACTGGGCACTGGTGGCCCATGCCAGTATCCCTAGCTACACAGGGGGCTGAGACCTGAGGATTGCAGTTTGAAGCCAGTCTAAGCAACAAAGTACATGGAAGACTTATCCCCAATAAATTATTTAGAAAAAAAACCCAGAAGTGACCCTGTGGCTCAAGTTGTTGAAGTGCTAGCTATCTTTCAGTAAAAGAATCTCAGGGACAGCACCCATTCCCTGAGTTCAAGCCCCAGGGCCTTGTGCCATTGTGCATATGTGTGCATGCATTTTCAGCGTAGAAAGTGTTTATTAAAATAAAAATTGGGGGCTGGGAATATGGCTAGTGGTAAAGTGCTCGCCTTGTATACATGAAGCACAGTACCACATATATAGAAAAAGCCAGAAGTGGGCGCCATGGCTCAAGTGGTAGAGTGCTAGCCTTGAGCAAAACGAAGCCAAGACAGTGCTCAAGCCCTGAGTTCAAGCTCCACAACTGGCAAAAAACAAAACAAAAAAAATTGGCACCCTTAACTCTGAGTAAAAAGTACCATTTTAAGCTCATAATCATTATAAGATTATTGAGGTGGGTTGTTTTTTGTTTTTTGTATTTTGTTTTCTGGGTCATGGGGCTTGAACTGGGCCTGGGCGCTGTCCCTGGGCCTTGAACTGGGCCTGGGCACTGTCCCTTTTCAGCTCAAGGCTAGCACTCTACTTGAGCCACAGCCCCACTTCTGGTTTATTTTTCTGGTGGTTAATTGGAGATAAGAGTTTCACAGAGTTTCCTGCTCAGGCTGGCTTTGAACCTTGATCCTCAGATCTCAGCCTCCTGAGTAGCTAGGATTATATGCATGAGCCATTGGTGCCTGGCTGATGATTGAGATATTTAACAAATGAAGTATTTGGTTTACATTTAGTCTTTGAAATCTAACATGTGTTTTATGAATTAAGCATAATTTCAATTCAGACTAGCTACAGTTCAAGTGCTCAATAGCCGTGTCTGGCAGTCTACCTGGAGATTTCCAGGTGAGGGATAAGCTTACTTGCCAGGAGGCACTTGGAAACACTTCTGGTTGTCACCACTGGAGGTGTGCTAGCAGCTCCAGAAACACTGCTCAAGACCTACAAATGAAGAGCCTTACAACATAAAATTATCTGGCCCAAAACATCTATAGTGCTAAGGTAACCTAGCTTATTAAACAGCTACTTTAGTAGTTGATTATGCTGTTCTAGGGAAATGTACTATATGCAGCCATTTGCTTTTTACTTTATGATACTTTAAATTCTTTCCAGAAGTAACTTGCTAAGGCTTCTCCGGGGATGAGAAAAAGGCACCCATGGTTCTTTAAGTCTTTTTAAGGAGCACAACTATGTGAAAGGCTGTCTTGGTGGCCAGATGGCCCAACAAAAAGAGAGGCATGGAAGCAGTGTTGTTCCAAGGGAAAAGTCCTGCTTGGTCCAGAAGGTGAGAAAAAAAATTGAACAAGAAAATACTGTCACTTATGTCTTCCCACTGACTATGTGGCTAGAAGAAACTGAGCTAATTTATTTTCCACCTACCAAGGTGGTGGTGATGAAGAAGGAGTTAGGGGCACTAGAGAGCCTAAAAGGAACCATGAGACTTCATTTCAGCCAAGGCCCAAACAAAAGTCAGAAACACATGCATGCAGTCATCTGAGGAAGATTAATATACAAGCAAAGACGCCACTTGCACAAGAGACTCCCCATCCTCTGTGGGCACTGATGCCTTCCATATCTTTGTGTCTGTAATAATTAATGCGCCTATCACATCACATGGCTACTGCTTATTCAAGTTCCCATTTCATTTTAGGCAGCCAGAGTGGAATGTCTGCTTACAGGGTAATCATGGGCTTTCCCTTTGCACTAAGGCCCTTGGACAAGGTATCTGGGCCTAGAAATCACTCCCCAGGCTGAACAATCCAATCCCTTCCTGACAGCAACATAACAACAGGGGAGCGCTCCTAAGCTTTAGGGTTGAGGGGGCAGTGAAGTTTTTCCTGAATGCAGAAATGGCAACAGACTGACAATGCAGAAGCCCCACTTGGCTTTGGGGTGGGAATGGGGGATTAAGGGCTTCAATACTGTGTGCCGTTCCCTCCCCCCCCCACCCGCCGCCCCCAACTGTGGTTCTGGAGCATGGCCAGAAATGACAAGGCATCTCAGTCTCTATAGCATAGTCTTCCACTATTCTTCATAATTCACAAGATCCTAGGACAAACACAAAACAAGAAACTTATTCCTACACAATCTTGTAGCCCATCCCAAGAAAGAAATCTTTTGTGTAGATGTCCCAGTCCATTGCTTCCTTTACAACAAAAATCTGGAAAGACAGACTTTCAGGGAAAACCTCTTGTACTGAGACAGTACTCAAGACACTCAGTATTAAAAGTTCAATTTAAAGGGGGTAAAAAGTATGACAAGAAATGTACTCACTACCTAACATATGTAACTGTAACCCCGCTGTATATCACCTTGACAATATAATTTAAATGTTTAAATGTTTAATTTGGGAGGCAAAAATTAAAATTTGCTTATAAGTAAAAACTCAGTTTTTTAAACATCCAATGTTCTCCTACGATCAGCTAATTTCAGGTTTTCCTACCTCAACTACCTCCACTGGGTTAAACAAACCTACGAATGACATTTTCTCTGAACCCAATCATCCCCAACTTTCCTCCCCCACTGTGTGTGAACATAATCCTGACCACATGATCCTGACCACGTCAAACTTTACCCTTAAGAACTGCCAAATAGCAGCCACTAGAGTCAAGGAGGTCAGCAAACCAAGCTTGGTTATGGTTTAGATATAAAGTATGCTTCCTTCCTTTCTGCTACCCCCAAGCCTCCACCCCCAAACAAAGGCTCATGTATTAAAGGGCTTGGTCCAGAGTTGGTAGATCCAATCATTGAGACTGGCTTAAAAGGGCTCTGACTTAATAGATTAATCTGATGCATTCATATTTTTGTTCTGCTAGTCCTGGTGCTTAATTGGAGATAAAAGTTTTACATACTTTCTTGCCCTGCCTGGCTTCATGAACTACAATCTTCAGATCTCTGCCTTTGAGAAGCTAGATTACAGGGCATGAGCCACTGGCACCAAATGAGTTCATGCTTTGAGTGGAATATTAGGAAGTGATAGAAAGTTTCAGGAGTACAGTTGAACAGAATAGTTCCCTAGGGAATATTCTTAGGCACTACTTCCTGTCTTGTGCTCCTTCTTATGCAGTTCTTGGAAGCTGTCAGTTGAGCAAGGCCACTCTACTATACCATCTCCACCATGATGTTCTGCCTTTCCACATGCCCACAGCAATGGAATCAGACTACAATGGACTGAAACATGAGCCAAAAGAAGCTTACTTCTTTAAAGTGTTTTTCTTACCCTTTTGTCACAGCAAATAAAGCTTAACACAAAACTTTTGGCGTGGGCTGGGGATATGGCCTAGTGGCAAGAGTGCCTGCCTCGGATACACGAGGCCCTAGGTTTGATTCCCCAGCACCACATATACAGAAAACGGCCAGAAGCGGCGCTGTGGCTCAGGTGGCGGAGTGCTAGCCTTGAGCGGGAAGAAGCCAGGGACAGTGCTCAGGCCCTGAGTCCAAGCCCCAGGACTGGCCAAAAAAAAAAAAAAAAAAAAAAAAAACTTTTGGCGAGAATTAGGGGACCCGTTAATCTTGGCATTTCCATGCTCGAAAAAGAACTACTATAGGTATCAACTCACTGCTCTATAGTTGTACTGTTCTATTCTCATATTGATGACCATCTATTAATCCAATTCACAAGCACAAAGACATAAAGCCAATGACTACAACAAGTACATCACTGTAGTAAAAGAGGAATTTTTCTGTAAATCACGTCTATTATTTATCCCATAGTCAGAAGGAATTTGAGGATGTTCATTTGTTTCATAGACTTAATTCCAAGCATCACATTCAAAGTTCCTCTTATACTGGTGGCTTGAGATTAATTTAAATAATGTAGTAATGTTTCAAAGGATTAAATTTACAATGAAACACAGAGTGGGGAAATATTTGTTAAGGGAACAATGGTTGAGGGAACAGAGACCTAAGGCAGAAGTGACCAGCAATAGCTACATGTTAGAAATACCAGAGGGGCTTTAAAATAGCACCAATGCCCACATTCTACCAGAGACTAATTTATTTAGTTAGGGTAGGGTCTGCTCCCTGGTAATTATTTCAAAAAATTCTTTAAGCAACTTTAATATGCAGTCAGGCCCAAAACTATTGAGTTAGAAGTGGAACTTGTGCATGCTTGTCTCTTGCACTCAACAAAACTCTGTCAACAAGATATCTTAGGCTATGTCAACCCCATATTTCTAACTCTTCCTGGGCAACTGAGATGTTTTCTACCATAAGACACAACATTTTAGCAAAACTAAGGTGTACTCCCTACCTTACGTATGAAACTGTAACCCCTTTGTGCATCACTTTGATAATAAAGAATTAATTCTTTAAAAAAAAGAAAACTAAAGGAATACTTGATAGCTCTCTACAATACCAAGTAAGAGTGCACAGAAGGTTGTAAAGTGCATGGGATTCTTAAAACACCTACAACTACAACCATTTATTGCAATACTTTCTGTAGCTTACTCTCACAGTCTGAATGTCCATGACACAGAACACACATAAATTTCCCTTGGCAAGATTGGCTTTAGAAGACAAACATATCTTGAACTCCATGTTAAGTAGAGTTGTCAGGATTGTTGGCAATGCCTGGCTATTCCATCCTACAACCAACGCTGCACCAGAAGAGTGGGCAGTTAATGCTTTGAAGGGAAACCAAGAGCTCTGTTCTGAATTATCTAACTCCAGAAATAACAGCACTGGGAGGTGAAGCTATGTAAGAATTTGTAGGATAGCCTTTACAATCATACTATCTACCTTTTAAAGTATATAAATTCATAAATGAGTCTTACTGTCTGCCTCCATGTGCAGTCTTTTTTTTTTTTTTTGGCCAGTCCTGGGCCATGAACTCAGGGCCTGAGCACTGTCCCTGGCTTCTTTTTTGCTCAAGGCTAGCACCCTGCCACTTGAGCCACAGCGCCACTTCTGGCCATTTTCTGTATATGTGGTGCTGAGGAATCGAACCCAGGGCCTCATGTATACGAGGCAAGCACTCTTGCCACTAGGCCATATTCCCAGCCCCCCCCATGTGCAGTCTTTGACAGAGAAAGTTTTCATCTGATATCTACTAACAGAATTAAGTTGATTTTTAAACTAATTCAGAACATAATCTTAACTCAGAAAATAATCTTTAATAATTTAAACATATGTAACCCTTTCGAGGAAAGCAGGAAGGGAAATGCCAGGCAAGTTTAACTCCACTAAGTAGTAGAACAAATGAACTTCACATTAGTATGAAAGTTTGAAACTAACCAGCTAGACCACGACAAAGATTTTCAGAGACCCTATTTCTTATCCTTAGCCTTGTTACTTTTGATTAGAAGAGATGGAAACATGGCTAAGACATGAAAGAAAGTATCAGCAGAAGGCTACCTGAAAATAGAAAGCAGTTTCATTGAAAAAGTTTTTTTCGCTGGCCATTTAGAACTTTCAAGTTCCTAAACAGAACAGACTTGGGCACTCAAAACTGCTCTGAAAAGATAGCTAGTTCCAACAATTTTCTTCCCTCTTGACAAGAGAGCTCTTTAACACATGCCAGCAGGCTGTATATATTTCACTTCAGTAGGGTTTCCTTGTAGGCAGCGGCAGTCCTGCTGCAGTGATGGTATGGTGAGCTCACCACAAGGCAGCAGGCCAACCTCAAGCTCCAGTACACTTCAAATATAGATACAATCACATGCGCAGCATCTGAGCCAGTGAACTCTATACCAATAATAGCGCCACTGTCATCTCCAACACAGAGCTCTGGGCTGCCACTGGAGACCAAGAACTGGTTCAGGTCAGAACCCTATCATACCCAGTACCTAGGAGACTACTGAGCCTTACATAGCTTTAATGATGCCTTCTTACAGAGTCACTGGGTAACTATACAGGAAAAAAAATAAGACAGAGCAACAAAATAATCTCCTTCATCCTGCCCTCCTTCCTAACAGCAAGCAGATTTACAGCCAATACTCTGCATGCATAAACAAAGGCATAAACAAGTTCATATAACTTTTGTCTGAAATGCTTCAGGGTCTAATACTTTAAAAGTGTAGCTATTGGCGCTGGGAATATGGCCTAGTGGCAAGAGTGCTTGCCTCATATACCTGAGGCCCTTGGTTTGATTCCTCAGCACCAAATATACAGAAAATAGCCAGAAGTGATGCTGTGGCTCAAGTGGCAGAGTGCTCGCTTTGAGAAAAAAAGAAGCCAGGGACAGTGCTCAGGCCCGTTCACAGCCTAGGACTGGCCAAAAATAAATAAATAAAAGTATATCTATTAAACAAAATGGGTAAAAGCAGTAAGGATTTTTTTGTTTTTTGCTATTGCTAGAAATGGCTCCGGATGACACATCCTCCTATGTTTCACATAGGAATAAGGACACCAACTCAAAAGGAAGTCAAGGCAAGGAACTCTGCAGAAAGATGCTCCATGAGCCAAAAATCTGGCAAGCAGAGCGGAACAGGCAG
The DNA here is from genome assembly GCF_023159225.1 of Perognathus longimembris pacificus. Taxonomy (NCBI): domain Eukaryota; kingdom Metazoa; phylum Chordata; class Mammalia; order Rodentia; family Heteromyidae; genus Perognathus; species Perognathus longimembris. The sequence continues at coordinate 31,233,937 of NC_063178.1, forward strand.
GCTGCTCACTTTAACCCTTAATCCAGCAGGCACTTTCCCTCTGCTCATATTCACAACCTGCAGAATGATGTTGCTTAATTAATGGGATATAATTTAAATAATATTTAAGGAGCTTCTATTAGGATATTTTTTGCCAGTCCAGGAGTTTGAAATCAGGGCCTGGGCACTGGCTCTGAGCTTCTTTTGCTCAAAGCTAGCACTCTACAACTTGAGCCACAGCACCACTTCTGGCCTTTTCATTTTTTTTTTCCCAGTCCTAGGATTTTAATTCAGGGCCTGAGCACTGTCCCTGGCTTCTTTTTGCTCAAGGCTAGCACTCTGCCAACTTGAGCCACAGTGCCACTTCTGGCCTTTTTCTATATATGTGTTGCTGAGGAATCAAACCCAGGGCTTCATGTATACGAGGCAAGCACTCTTGCCACTAGGCCATATTCCCAACCACACTTCTGGTCTTTTCTGGTAAATAGGTATACAGAAATATTGTTTGACATTTCTTAAGGGTGGCAGGCATTATCTGGCATCTGAGAAGTCTTAGTCTACATTTCTGACAACTAATACAGAAATGATGGTTATGATGATGTGACTTGAGAATGTAAAAATTAGGTATTTACTTAAAAAAAAAAGCCTTGTATGCTTATATAGGCATTCTGCCATTAAACTTCAACTCTCCTCTTTTAATGCCATCTCAGCTGGAGTTCTGTCATCATGCTGGTTCCCTCTGTGAGAAAACATTTTACAGGAGACAAACTCAAAATAAATATATCTAAGGAATCACTCTTTTTGATAGGTGGTATTAAAGAAGATTCTTGGTGATATGTAAGCTTTTAAAATACTTAATAGCTCATTTAGATATAGAAACAAAATAGGTTTGTTGGGAGCAGAGCCAGCAGCTAATTGCATTCTGACCTCTGGCTGTGTTGCTATCACAAGGATATGCTAAGTGCAAGGACATTTGTTTACTAGTAACTCTGCCCCTACCCGGAATTGCTTTAATATGTCCACTGGAGTCCATTCCTATGATAATCAACTTCATCCTGTCTATACTGCCATCAGATGTTGCGAACTTCAAAGCATTTTTGTGTTCTTGAATTTTAGCAACCCTATGCCATTCCCTGGTTCCTAAACTGCATATAAGCTGGAAGTTAAGAATAAACGTGGCTGCAGTCTTTAGTTACAATCTCGAGCTGCAGACCTCCCATAACCCATCTTTGCCTCTTGTATTTTTTCTCTTGTCTTGTATTTTTCCTTTTCTTTAATCCTCACCCCCCTCATTCAGGATTCCCTTTCCACTGCCGGCTGGCTCCGGCATAGGTTGAATAAACATATTATATTATTGGTTAGGTCAAGTCTGAGTAATCAGAGAATAAACGAAAGAAATACTAAAAGAAATTTTAAACAAAAATATTTGGAGATTATAAGGTTATGATATCAATCAAGAACAACATAGCACTGAAATTTAAGTTCAAGAGAACAGTTAGAAGTAATAAAAACAGGGGCTGGGGAGATAGCCTAGTGGCAAGAGTGCCTGCCTCGGATACACGAGGCCCTAGGTTCGATTCCCCAGCACCACATATACAGAAAAACGGCCAGAAGCGGTGCTGTGGCTCAAGTGGCGGAGTGCTAGCCTTGAGCGGGAAGAAGCCAGGGACAGTGCTCAGGTCCTGAGTCCAAGGCCCAGGACTGGCCAAAAAAAAAAAAAGAAGTAATAAAAACAAACTTCATCTGGATTCCTAAAACTTTATAGACACATTAGCTTTTTTGTTGTTCAAGATGAGGCTTCAGTCACATAGGACAGCTGGCACTTGAAGGCTGGCTTCATTGGTAGTTATTCTGAACAGTTCTCTACTCAGGAGAGAAACTTTTTACTGTCACTGCACATGCCAATGTCCATCCTACTCCAACAAACTAGACAGGACTTCACTCAGTTCCCAGAAACTTCTTAACACCTCCACATGAGCTTGGAGTTTCTAACATTTCCTTCTCTACAATCCACATTTCAGCAAGTGTGCTCACACCACTCCCATGGTTTCATCCTCATGGACACACTAAGCACTCTATGCTCTACACTGTGGGAGTAGATAAGATATCCAATTCTACCTGGATGCATTTCAACTCAAAATCATTCATTCTTCTCACTTAATGTTTGTTAGTGAAGAGAAATGATCTAAATCAATGTTTTCTTCCAAATCTTTTCCTCTGAGTATGTCTAATCACTAGTATGTCTACTAGTGGTTTTAAGTTCTTATCACCAATCCCAGACACTTTCAGCTCTCTACCTTTCAGAGACGCTCTCAATCTTTCAAGTCTCCTGTCCTCTATTCTATGCCTTGAAACAGATCCTTGGCTTCTCTCACATGGACGGGCCCTGAAGCCTCTTGATGCTCTCTATATTTTCTCTCTTCTATACTGAGTTTTTCCTGCAACTGTTTCAAGATTAATCTGTGTGTAGGATAAAAAAGCCAGTACCCCAAATCTCTTCTTGGAAGGGGCACTGTAGCTCAAAGTGGTAGAACACTAGCCTTGAGCTGAAAGGCTCAGAGAGAGTACCCAGAGTTTAAGCCCCACAATCGACCCCCCCCAAAAAAGAAAAATCTTCCCTCAAAGTTGAGTATGGGAGTACTCCAGCAGCACAAAAGGAAACATGGCAAGAACATTAGGAGTTCCAGGCAGTAGGAACATAACAAGATCCTGGCTTAAAAAAAAAACAAAAAAACCAAAACCCTTCTCAGTTCAAGATGAATAGGCCTTAGGAAAATGCAAATTAAATTCACAATACACTATAGATACATATATTATTAAAATTGCTAAAAATAAAGATAAGGGGCTGGGGATATGGCCTAGTGGCTAGAGTGCCTGCCTCGTAGTCATGAGGCCCTGGGTTCAATTCCCCAGCACCACATATACAGAAAATAGCCAGAAGTGGCGCCATGGCTCAAGTGGAATAGTGCTAGCCTTGAGCAAAAAGAAGCCAGGGACAGTGCTCAGGCCCTGAGTCCAAGCCCCAGGACTGGCCAAAAATAATAATAATAATAATAATAATAATAATAATGATAAAACAAATAAATAAAGATAAGACCAAATACTGGCAAGAATGTAGAAAAACTGGATCACTGTTTGTGGGAGTATAAAATGATGCTGCCATTCTGGGAAAGAGCACTGGGGTTTCTTAGAAAACTAAGTATCCACTTACCCAGATGACCCCCAGAAAAACTGCAGTCCTGAGCATTTATCCAAAGAAAGGAAAATTTGTGTTCACACAAAAATCCCATACACAATGTTAAGAGCACTTTTATTTGTAGTTGTCACGAACTGGAACTAACTCAAATACCCTCCAATAGATAAAGGCTAAAACTGTAGTATATTTATAACAAAAATAGAATTAAGCAATAAAAAATATTGTAATATTACACATATAATGAAAGCATTCTTAACAGATGGAGAAAAATTAGAGACTACTAGGAAAAGGTGGCAATGCTATAAGTGGGGTCACAGAAAGATCTCTGCGATGAAACTTTGAATGTCCTGACTATGGTAGTAGTCAGACAATCTAAATAAACATGTATAAACTGCATAGAGTACACGTGCATATGCCCAAGTGAGTGCATATAAAGCGGGTGGTACTGAGGTTTGAACTCAAGGCCCCCACCTGTTAGGTAAGCACTGTACCACTGAAGCCAAGCTCTCTGACATTGAGAAAAATCTGAACAATGACAATGAACTCTACCAACATCAATTCCATTTTAATACCATACTACAGTTATTCTACATGTTACCACTGGGGGGAAAATCAGATAAAGGATCTTCTGTACTATCTGTTTATAGCTACATGCAAATCTAGTTATATGAACATGACAAAAAATTTAAATCTCAGAAACTTTCAGAAGTTTCTTAATGCCTATACAGATTCCTTGTTATGGCATGTAGAAATTTTCCCTGACCAATATCTCCTTTTCCTATCCTACACTCTAGACCACTAGTTCTGAGAGCTAACATTTAGTGAACACTAAAATACTAGCCACGCCAAGGCACTATTCTAAGTATTTTATATATCTATCTTAGTTCTCATTTAATTCCATTATCAGCACCATTTTCACTTGTACATCTATGACACAATGACATAAGGAGCTTTTCCAAGGTCCCAACATGCAAAATACTTTTCCTGTACCTGTGAGTCTTTTATGTCTGTGGGCAAAAAGCCTCACCACCTAACTACCACTCAAAACCCTGCTCTAGTGTTAGCTATGTGACTTTTCCAGACTTATATGCCACATTTACAGTGTTTTGTCTAGCACTCAAAATATATTCAATAGCTGTTTAATTAACATAAGGTCTAGACAAAAGGACACATAGAAGTTACAGAACTGTCACCAGATATTTGATTTCACTGAATCTGTTTCTCTGAAGCTAAGCTTGAATGCAAAGGCATTCTATAATATACAGCAGGAAACAAAGAAGACATATTAGTGAGAACACATTACGAAAGCCAGTGCTTTGGGCTGGAGATGGCATACAACTGGTAGAGTGACTATCTAATAAGTGTAAGGCCTTGAGTTAAAACCGCATACTGAAACATAAAAGGCCAAAGTTTTAATGTGCTAAAGAGGAACAGGTAATAGATGGCTAATGAATCACCAAGTCTCTCTTTTAAATTTTCACATAGCAAGTATACAAACATAAATCTCAACTTCCCAAAACTAGACACCCTTATTTGGTCTTAGTAGTTACTTTTACAATTCAAGAGAAAGCATACAACTTGACAAAGGGCTAAACCAGCACTGAGGTTCAATGGGGGTGCGGGGGATCTTTAAGGAGCAGGGTAAAAAAGAAACATATATATATATATATATACATACATACATATATACATACATACACATACATACTCTTCTAGTTCATTAACATTATTTCTATTGGAGGAAATAGGTTACCAAGGTTGTAAGGCTAGAGATAGTTTTGGCAAATAACAGAGCAACTGCATAGCCAGCACAAGACCCTGAATTCCAATCCTATTATAGCAAAAAAACAAAAAACTTATTGATTATCTTACAACAATCCAGAATTGTTATAACCACCTTCAGAAATCTGAACAAATCTCTTCAAGTAAGACACAGGAACAGCAGGAAACTGACTTTGTCTAAATACATGAGTAAGTTGAATGGTTATAAGACAAATCATACATTGTCTCCTCTTAAGCAAGTGCTTTTTGGGAGGCGTCAACATGGAGTAAATGAAAATGACAAGAATCCCAAGGGGAAGCACGTGAGAGGTTGAAGACTGCCACTCTTCCCTTTTGTTGGGTGCTTATAAATTACTATTAATTATTTCTTTTGGTGCCACAGATGGAAGCCAGGGCCTTGAGCATGCTCAGCACCCACACTCTACCACTGTGCTACACTACAGTTTCCAGTAACCATAAATTCTTCACAGTGACCTAAAGTCAATATTTTAAACTATGGGATCAGATGAATGCAGGTGTGTCTAGTACAACAAACAGGTCAGAAAAAGACTGTGAGGAAAGGAAACCACTACCCGTCATGTTCTCTTGAAAGTGGATTCCTCCCTTTCTCTGTGCTGCCCGGAAGTGCTGCTTCTCTCCCTAACTGGAGCACTTTTGTACCCCGAACTGGGGATGATGTATTCTTTTCCTATGTCAATATCCTTCATCTTCACTTATTAGAGTGACAGGGCACATATTTTCACTTCAGAATTCCTTAAATTAAAATCAAAAACAGGTACTTCAAATAGTTTTAAGGAAGGGGTAGAGGGAATAAAGGGGTGAGGTTGGTGGGGTACATAGTAATGCGTATATGGATATGTCACAATGAACTCCCCCCTTGTACAACTAATACATAGTAGTAAGAAATATGTTAAATAGAACACACATTTTCTATGCTTAGTCACCAAAAATATTAATGCTGTCTACCACTATGGCTATAAAAATATTTTGAAGTACTATATCACTTTTTTTTCATTTTAGTTTGTGGGGCTTGAATTCAAAGCCTCGACACTGTCCCTGAGCTCTTCAGCTCAAGGCTATCGCTCTACCACGTGAACCACAGTGCCACTTCCAGTCTTCTGGTAGTTAATTGGAGATAAAAGTGTCATGAACTTTCCTGCCTGGGCTGGCTTTGAACCGCAATCCTAAGATCTCAGCTCCTGCAGATTATAAGCATGAGCCAGTGACACCCACTTAGGCTTAGATATTTTTTTTAAAGACTGTACTCAAACAACTCCAGTTTGTTTCAAGGATTATACACACTACAATTTTACAACCAATATATTTTCTTCCTACAAATTTTTTTTTTTTTTTTTTTTTTTTGGCCAGTTCTGGGCCTTGGACTCAGGGCCTGAGCACTGTCCCTGGCTTCTTCCCGCTCAAGGCTAGCACTCTGCCTCTTGAGCCATAGCGCCGCTTCTGGCCGTTTTCTGTATATGTGGTGCTGGGGAATCAAACCTAGGGCCTCGTGTATCCGAGGCAGGCACTCTTGCCACTAGGCTATATCCCCAGCCCCCCTACAAAATTTTACTGAATAGAAACTCACAGAAATTTTCTTACCAATGTTATATTCCATCTTTGCATTTCTATAATTCGCTAATGGACTAGGTGGTGTTATTTTAAATATTCATGAAGTTGCACAGCTAAATGCAAAACAATAAGATAACTTTAGATTCCCATTATATTCTAGAAGTTTTACAATACCTAAATGCTATTTCTATAAAAATTTTTTTTTACAATTTCCATAATTTATTGTTTGTATCACTGGGGATCAAACCCAAGGCCTTACACATGCTAGGGAAGCACTCAACTGCTGAACCACAACCTCAGTCTTTTCTTCCCCTCTTCTTCTCTCTTTTCCCTACCCCCTACTTTCTCTTCTCCCCTTATCCTCTGCCCTTTCCCCTTCCTTCCTAAAGCTGTTATTAAAAATCAAGTCCCCATTCTGTATATAGTCTTTATGTGGAAACTCTATGCCATTGCCTGCCTGGCTAAACCTAACTAAAAAGTTTCATCTGATGACATGCCTCTCAAATACTCCTTGACTCTCCCTCCAAAGGTTGACAACATCCTGGATACACGATGAGGAAGCACCTTGCATAGCAGCCTCAGGAGAAATTAAAGTGTAGCTGTGCTGCCCTTTGGAGTTCATAAGTCCTTAGTTGTGATATGCCTTAAAGATCTCTTCAACACAAAATTCTGACACCTAGTATTCATTTCATAATATACCAGGAAAAGGAGAAAAATTCGAATCTGCTAAATAAAAAGGACTTCTTGCTTTGCACAATTCTAGTTCCAGTACACATAGCTGATAAAGCTAAGTTATTTATCTTTAAAATGAATATCAACTTGCCCAATAACAATGTGCAGCAAAAAGAATATTGGCTTATGGAGCAAGAGCACAGGAGCCACATCACTGAGATCTCATTAGGGCTAAACTATAAGCAGACCTGGCATCTGCCAGTGTCCCCGCTGTGGAGCTGAAGCTGCAGATCAGAGGAATCCTTCTTGTTATGCAACCACAGAAGCCCAGGCCTCTCCTCCAGAAGTTCCCTGGCCTCACTCATTATTGGGAAGAGGAAGATTGACGCTAGCCAGGAGAGTGAAGAGTTTGAAATAGAGGGGGTCAAAGTAACCCGTTCACAATCCCAAACTCCACCTCAAGAAGAATAAGCATCTTAACTATCCAAGAACACATGAGAGCTGCTTTCTCTCAGCCACTTTATTTCAAAGGGTGATGAAGAAACTGTCAAATATATGAACAGAGTGGCAGCAACTTTCCTATTAAAACAGAAGTAATTTCTGTTTTGCATCTATTGTGGCTGGTACAACAAGGTATAGACATTAGCAACCTATGGTAAACTAACCTATCCTAACAAGTTATCTTAAACTACCTTATCCTAAGAGATCAATTATCAAATGTAGGAAGTTTTCCAATCTTGAACACCCTTTTCCCTTAATTTCCTTGAAAAATTAAGCACAGTCAGGAGAGGAAGCGGGCCTGAGTAGGCACAATGTACTTGTCTCTGGCTTTGGCCATAAGGAGGACATCATAGTCTCAGGGATATGAACAAGGCACCCCACTCAAGGTCAGCTAGCACTAGTAGCTGGACAGATTTAGGTCAGAAACAAAAAGACCCCACTATGCAGCAAGAAACTAAGAAAGAATCATTACGCCAGACTTTTGGGGGGGAAGTGGGAAGAGATACTATTTGTTTCCCTATTTTCTTGTGCTTTCCCCTAGGTTTGATGTGAAGTCTTTTAAATGACTACTATTAATGGGGCTGGGGATATAGCCCAAGGGATAGAGCATCTGTCTACAAAGTCAGTGGCAGAATAAAACCAAGTGAGGAAAACCCAAAGAAGTATCCAGACCCCAAAATACTATACATCACTTGGCCTTTTGTACTTAGACTCTTATTCCCAGTAATAAAAGGATAGTCATTCCCCCCAAACAAGACAGACTAAAAAAGCACATGGGGGAGGGGAGTTGCCTAGAAATAGAGAACTAACTAGACTGACTTACCATCACACATTCCCAAAAGGATTTCCAGTACCTCCAGAACCTGCCCCTATCATCTTTCCTGGTGAGATATGTGTGGAGTATTCTCCACAGGATTTTCAACTATGGACAAGGCATCCATCAGGATATAATATAGAAGACAGGAGGATCTCACAAAGCCAAGAAAACCAGTCTGAATGGAACTTTCCAGAAAAACAAGTCAGTACAGACTTTGACCACTCCTAGCTATTCCCCAAAATTTTCAAAGGTTTTTCTCCATAAAGATGAGTTTTTTGTGCTGAAGAGATTAACAACTTTGGTCTACATTAACAATAATTGGTATTTGTGGTTTTGGTGGTTTGGAGTTTGAACTCAGGGTCTCACACTTGCTAGTCAGGAGCTCTACTGTGTGAGCCATGCCTCTAGCCCAACCATATATATACATATATATATATATACATATATACATATATATCTTTATGTAGTTGTACAAAGGATTTCCCATTCAACAAATTAGTTTATAAATACAATGCATCTTGATTAGTGTTTCCCTTTCTATCATTCTCCCTCATCCCTCTGACCATTCCCTTCCCTCAGTTTTCTTAATTTTGTAGGATGTGCACTGATTTAAGATTGCATTCTCCCTTCTCTTTTTCTCATTTGTTGACATCCATTCCCACTTCCACTTTAGAATACTAGTTTGCTGCTGTATATTTTGGTGCACTGTGTTAGCCTTTCTAAAGAATTACACCATTTGATTTCTAGCCCAGCTTCTTTTGCTTAACGTCAGTTCAAGAAAATTAAAAATGTATGCATGCTATATTTACTTTTCAGTCAAAGTAGTTTGAATTGCGTGTGGGAAAATATATACTTAAAACACAATGTCTGGTCTGGGAATGTGGCTTAGTGATAGAGAGCTTGCCTAGCATGCATGAAGCCCTGGGTTTGATTCCTCAGTACCACCACATAAACAGAAAAAGCAGGAAGTGGTGCTTGGCTCAAGTGATAGAGCGCTAGCTGTAAGGTCTACCCCAGGGAGGGCTCCAAGCAGATTCTCCTGACCTATTTAAGTCTGCACCCAGTACCTGAATTACCTAGGTAACTGGAACACCTGGAGGCAGTTACCTCCTCCTTCTCTGAGGTCAAAGCCAATCCACCTGGCCATATCTCCCACCTTTCCTATATAATCCGGCTCAACAGAGTCCCTGCTCTTCTCTTTCACTCTCTTTCCTTTACTCTCTTACTCTCTCTTGCTCTCTTGTTCTTTTTTTCTCTTCTTCCTTCCCCTCTGTCTCCCCATGCCTCCATCTTGTGTGGGCTGGCAGTTTGCTCTCCCCCCCCCCCCACACACATAAACTCTTCTCTGCCTGAACCATATGGTGGGTTTTCTTTCTGGCGAACCTTACATCACCTTACATTAGCCATGAGCACAGAGAGGCTCAGGGACAGAGCCCAGGCCCTGAGTTCAAGCCCCAGGATCAATTAAACACTCCCCTCTAATGGGCTGGGAATATGGCCTAGTTGCAAGAGGAAATGGCACTGTGGCTCAAGTGGCAGAGCGCTAGCCTTGAGCAAAAACAAGCCAGGGATGGTGCTCAGGCATTGAGTTCAAGGCCCAGGACTGGCCAAACAAACAAACAAACAAAAATCCACCCCCAAATCCCCACAACTTCTATATATTAATGATTATATAAGAGAGTACCAATGAGGAAAATAAGCACTGCTTTTCAACTGCCAATGTTACTTACTGTGTGGACATATTGGAAAAGTAACTATACCAAGGCATCTTCACTTAATTTTTCTAGTGGCAGTTCTGAAATTTAAATTCAGGTCTTTGTGATTTCTAGGTCGGTGCTCTACCACTTGTACCAAACTTCCAATCCCCAATGTATCTTTTAAAACTCTCAACCTAATATTAAACCTAGATGGACACATAAAACCTGTGTCATGTCATTGATCTAAAGAAAAAGGGGGAAAAAGTTAAACATACCTTTTGGAAGGAGTTTAAGATTATAGTGCTTAAAAATATAGGGACAGGAACTGCCTCCACCGCCCCTGCTGCTGCCACTGCTGACAATGCCACAGCCCTAGCACGCTCCATTCCCGCCGCATGCTTGCGGGTGCAGCGATGATGCCCTGGACTGCGTGCGATGCCCTCCCTCAACTCGGCCCTGGCCTGTGCCTGAGGCCCCTGTCTGCCCCGGAATAAGCCACCGGGTGCCGAGCGCCGATCTCGAACTGCTGCAGCGATGGGCAACACCGTGCACAGGACCTCACCAGGAGCTGGTGTTATTTGCTGATGTGGCTGTGAACTTCAGCTGGGAGGAATGGCGGGACCTGGACATTGCTCAGAGGCCCCTGTATAGCAATGTAATACTGGAGACATACGGCAACCTGGTGTCTGTCTGTCCCTGTGTTCCTAAACCTGAATTGATTGTCAAGCTGGTACAAGGTGCAGAACTGTGGACAGAAGACACCTCAGACAAGAATTTCACAGGGCTTCCACAGTCAACCAAAGAAGATACTTTTCCCAGGAGGTGGACAGACGCTGAAGAACTGGCATGACAAAGATGCCATCAAGAGGGATACTCAGTGCATAGGACATGGAGAACATGGGAGACCTTATTCCATGACCGATGCTGAAAGAGGTGACCAGGCATACCGAGAAAAATGGGTTTAACATCTACATCAGTCACAAGATCTTCTACATCAGTGACAAGATTAAGGAGTGGGTCCTTAATCCCACACAACTCTGCAGGTAAGACCAGCCCTGCAGAGATAGAGGCAGAGTTTGGGGTTGTGCTGCCATCAGCAAAGCACACCAAGGGATCCCAGAGGCAGGGATTACTGTCTTAATCTTGTCTGGCTCCTTCCTTTCCTTTTTTTAATTCTTGGAAAAGATCCTCTCTTCCATGGAAGATTAACAGATCCCACTGCCAATATGTGTTCTTTTTTTTTTAAAATTTTTATGATCAAACTGATATACAGAGAGGTTACAGTTTCATACGTTAGGCATTGGGGATACATTTCTTGTACTGTTTGTTACCTTGTCCCTCATACCCCCCTCCCTTCTCCCCCTTTCCCTTTCCCCCCCCCCTGAGGTGTTCAGTTCATTTACACCAAACAGTTTTGCAAGTATTGCTTTTGTAGTTGTTTGTCTTTTTTTACCCTGTGTCTCTCAATTTTGGTATTCCCTTTCAATTTCCTACTTCTAATACCAGTATACACAGTTTCCAAAATACTCAGATAAGATTACAGAGATAGTGTAGGTACAACCACTGGAAGGTGATACAAGAACATCATCAATAATAGAAGCTACAGATACACATGGGACGTTGAAAGTAGTTACAACTGTGATATAACAATCGTTTCCATAACATGGAGTTCATTTCACTTAGCATCATCTTCTGTGTTCATAAGGGTATAGCTATTGGGCTCTTGTGATGCTCTGCTATGACTTGCCTAAACCTGTACTAATTATTCCCAATAAGGGAGACCATAGAGTCCATGTTTCTTTGGGTCTGGCTCACTTCACTTAGTATAATTTTTTCCAAGTCCTTCCATTTCCTTACAAATGGGGCAATGTCATTCTTTCTGATAGAGGCATAAAATTCCATTGTGTATATGTACCACATTTTCCTGATTCATTCGTCTACTGAGGGGCATCTGGGTTGGCTCCAGATTCTAGCTATGACAAATTGTGCTGCGATGAACATTGTTGTGCTGGTGGCATTACTGTGATTTTGTTTGTGGTATTTTGGATAGATACCCAAAAGTGGGGCTGCTGGGTCATATGAAGTAACGTTTAAATGAGCCAAGGCCCATTCGTTCTCTTCCTCGGGGAACTTAGCCCACTCCCTGCTCTCTGCCCTCAGTCTCCCTGGGTGGAGGCGGGGGAAGGCAAGATCTCTGCCTCTGTCCAGAACCTTTCCAGTACTGGTACTTAGTCTCTCCCACCATTTCTAGCACCCATGTGCTTAGACTCTACAAGCTGGATCCTCCAGCCTTCTGCCCGGAGCCCATTTATCAAATTATTAATAATTTTTATTATTTCTCTTTGGTTTCTTTCCAAATTCTCTTTATCATGACTCAGTTAGGGATGTCTAAGCGAACCCCACAATGCTAATAAATATTTGATAACTGCTCGAGTCAAGAAGGAAGCGCACTTTATGATTTACACAAGCACTACTTCAGGGCTGGGCCGAGGTCTCCCTGGTGAAGGATTCTGCGAAGTGGAGGAAACTGTGCTTTCTCGAAATTTCAGTAGTGAATTCTTAACTCAGCACCAACTTCTTACTACACAGAGCACTCTACTACTTGAGCCACAGCTTCTCTTCTGGGTTTTGCTGGTTAATTGAAGAGGAAGGTCTCATGGACCATGATCATCAGATGTAATCTCCTATGGCTCAGATTCCGGGTGTGAGCCTCCACGCGTGGCATGAGTTTGAAGTTTTGAAGTCTGGTTCTAGATGTTAAAGCCTAAGTTATGTAGGGAGCTCAGCAGAGCAGAGGGAAGCAGGGAGACTGAAGGAGAGGGAATGCAAGGTGAAAACCAAGAGGTTGTTATGGCTCGGGTTTGCCATCGTACACGACAGGACAGCCCGGACTCGGCGTGCAAGGAACGCAGAATCGACTTTCACTGCAGCTTCACAATAAATAGACATTTCTTCCAGTTAAATAGAACTTATTGAAGATTTTTTTTCTTGAAATTGTTTCAAATAAAAGCACATAGTAAAATTGTGAACTAGGGAAGACAAATCTTTACTTTTCAAATCCTTTCCCACAGCGGCATTCGACTTAAGATTTTAATCAAGAAAGGGCTTGAACTCACCAGTCTGAGGGAAGCCGCTGCTTCTCTTCCAGTAGGTCAGGAAGCAGTGGTTAGGTTGGCAAAGTGGCTGTTGCTGTCAGTACCTCAGCGTGCGAAGAGCTCAGCAAACAACTGGCAAGTGAACGAATGGGTGAATAGGTGAATGGGTGGATGAATGAATGAATGGATGAATGTCATGCCCTTCCCCTCAGTTCCCAGGACTGGTGAGTTCCGTAGTGTGGCATTCTCTTGGACCCTTCTGCCTCTATGCCTCCTTCCCTTCATCTAACTGTCCAGGCGACGAAGAGTCACCCCTCCCATAACCTACTTCTCACTCAGCTACAGACTGATTCCTTCCGGCTCCTTGAACCTTTCCTCTGACTTCACAGGCCCCTTTTGCTTCCTCCAGACTGTTTGCCAAGGAGTTGTGAGAGTAATCAGAGCATGATTGTGGCACATCCACACTGATGGCTCTTTTGTGTGCTTTCATGTTTTCATTATCCTTAAGTTGTGTCACTCCTGGACGTTTATCCAATAGAGCACAAACAAGGCCACGGGAAAGCTACCAGTACAATCCTGTTAATTGCAGCATTGTTTACCATAGCCAAGTCATTGAATCACCCATTATCTGTGATGAGTACACATCTTTCCTTATTTATTTATCCATATTGGTGTGTGGTTTCTAAAATCTGAGATCCCCTGTCATAATCTCAGATCATAGCCATCACTTTCCCACATGGTAGTACTTTGTCTGTAAAAGTATTAAATACAGATGGGTCTTGGGTCTCTGTTTAAAACCCTGGTATCTCTCAATTATATTTCCATCATGGTAGATTTAGTCCAAATATGGCTGAAAATTTCATTTAAGGTTTCTGTGCTGAGGACTCATTGCATTGTATTTGCTGCTGAGACCTCCTTCATCTTAGCTCTTAATGCATGTATTCAACTCAATCCAGCCTTCTGGAAGGCTCCATTACCTTAACTAAAACATATTTAAAACGGGACTATTTTTCTCCGCATTTCAGCCTTGTAGAGCCACCACAACATCCTTTGACTCAGAATCAGAAAGTCTTTGCAGTGAACCTGCACTCCATTCTTCTACTATGGAGTCTATAGTCCACTTCGCATCCCAGGATTCTCCTCTGTACTCCCAAACACTAGCTACCACTCTTCTGCCTGGAACTCCAGTGCAGGCCCAGTTGAAAAATGAAAATCAGGTCCCTCCTTCCACTTCTTCAATTCTTTTCTGACTTTTAGTAACTCTGGAGTAAAAGAAAATGTGACTGTTAAAGCGCTTCCAAGATTTGCCTTTTAAGGTCTCGTGACTCAGATCCAGCCTGGTTTGACTGTATGAGTTCTTCTGGGCCAGAGTTTGGAGAGGTAGCTCTAGCATCCATACTCGTGGTCAGCGTGGTACTTGTGATTAAGTTTGCTAAGCAAATTTTAAGTTTGTTAAAGAAAACACCACCTAGAAATTAACTCTTGGTAAACATTTGTTGATTACTTAGAAGTCCAGAAACAAATACTCTGGAAGATGTCACAGAAAGAATTATGACCAGAATTTTCAAACCCCCAAAGCACACTTCAGTCACTCTCTATTATGAAAAGATACATATCCTAATGAACAAGAAATACATACTTCAATTTCTTTCATGTAGGATCTCTTAATTCTTTATTTTTTTTTCATTTTATCACTTATTCATTTATTGTCAAAGTGATGTACAGAGGGACTACAGTTCAACACGTAAGGCAGTGAGAACATTTCTTATCAAACTTGTTACCTCTTCCCTCATTTACCTCCCTGACCACTTCCTAATTCTCCCCCTAATTCTCCCCCCCATAAGTTGGATTACAACATATAGTTTTATAAGTATTGCTTTTGCATTGGTTCACCTTTTACCTTTGTCTCTCCATTTTGATGTTCTCATTCCATTCCCTAGTTCCAATAAACTTAAGAAATATAATTCCTTATTATTTTTATTATGTTTTTTCCTGGGTACCTACCAATACATTCACCAACATATAGATATTAATTTTATAATTCAGATAAGATTACTAATGTATACATTATGAAAGGTCCCATTTTACAGGTAAGGAAACTGATATTCAACAAGGTGCATTTTTCCCCATTCATATCTAAAATATATGAAACACCACCATCACACGAGCATTCGAATTTAGAGCTCTTGTTCAATCTCTCATCCCTGCTTTCAAACACAGAAGCTGCTGATTGTCTGCTTGTCGATTTAAATTCATTTACCCGCTGTATGGTGAGAAGGACATACTGCCGACTTCTTCACTCCTCCCTCTCCTTTCCCTCTTTTCTCTCCTCCTTCTCTTTCCCTTCCTCCTTTCTTCTTATCCTTAAGGTTATACTTTTCAAGAATACTCATTGATAAGCCTCTCACTTTGCATGGAGGTTAGAGGTATTAAAACAGCTTTCACCTCTAGTGTTTCTCAAGTTCTTCCCGACACACCCTCTCCCAGGAGTTTCAAGTACAATTTCAGTTTTTATTTGATTTGTCTCCAAACACCCTCTTCATCAATTTACCTGTTCTTACTGTGTGTGTGTGCAGGTGTAGGTGTATGTGTACGTGTGTGTATGTGTGCATGCATGGGTATTCATGTGTTACTGGGGCTTGAGCTCAGAGCTTCACACTCAAGCTTGGCTTTTTTACTCAAGGTTGCTGCTCTACTGCTTGAACCACACCTCCACTTCAGTCCTTTTCTGATTAATTGGTGATAAAAGGCCTTTTCTGCCCAGGATGGCTCTGAACAATGATTCTCAGATATCTCAGCCTCCTGAGTAGCAAAGGTTTAGCAGGTGTGAGGCACCCCGCACCTGGCTCTTCCTCAATCACAATCCATGGATATTGGTGGCAGACATCCATGAGTCCTTAGAGCTAGGTGAAGGATAATAGCAATCAAACTTTAAGTGGAGACATTTGCATGTAAAAGAGTATAAGATAACCAATATCCAAAGGTCAGTAGTGGAATATACACCGTATATTACATTTGCATGTAGAAGAATAAAAGATAACAAATAATCACAAGTCAGTAGTGGAATATGTGTTGTATATTAGTTTGTAACAAGCTCAGGTTCCTTACTTGAGGAGGTCAGTTGCAAATTTCCTGTACTCAAAACCCCCATCATTGATATAAAGTATATGAAAAGCAAGGAGTAGTGTCTTTAATGTTTTGATCATGTACATGATTGCTACTAGCAGTATTAAAGCATCTCTTGCATTGGTTAATACTTTTGTCTGTAAAATTGTGTACCTTATGCAGCTCCTGCCCAGCGGTGTTTGGAGCTGAGAAGTTGGTTCTATGTAACAGCCTTTGTAGCCAACCTGAGAACTTTTACCCACACTTGCTCTAATTTTAGAGTGAAATTACAGAACCTCCTTGACTGCCTTCCAAGTAAATGATGGTTTTCCCCCATTATGCTTAAACACGTCCTTTCCTCCCAGCTGTGTGATTTCCTTCCCATCAGTATTCGGTCCCAGAGGCAGAGCCTAAAGCAGGCAGAAGGCTGGGACCCAGCTCTCAAAGCATGGGGAGAATAACAGTCAGGACAGCTTATACCACTGCACGAGAGGAGGAAATGCACGCATCTGTTGACAGATGTACATTTTCATAAGGAATGGAGCACCGTGCATAGCCTGACTTTGGAACTGAGGTGTGGATCCCATCTAAACAAACTCAAGGCCCCGAGGAAGAAGACCAGGTGAGGTCTCAAGAACAAGAGCAATCAACTGAGGAAATGGGGGGGGGGGGGAGGGAGGAGCCATTTCAGGCAGAGGAACCTTCTTATGTGCAGCCTAAAAGTCTGACTTCAGTCGATCACCTCATCCATCAAACATAAGAGTGACAAACCAGAATGCTCTGAAGTCACATTGCAATCTTTATATACTACAGTTCTGCAGAAAACAGAATACTTATGAGTAAGAGTGATAATACATATCAGACGTGAGATTCAAGCACCGTGATCAAACTATCATCTCTCATCCACCTATGGTCTATCTGCCTTTCTCTCTATCATCTATTTGTCCATACCTCACGACATGTAGGTGGAAACTGAGTCTACACGCCGCGGTAATGTTTCCCATCATGCTCTAGGTGAGGGACTGGGAACAGAAACATATCAGTTGCTCTGGATTACAGTGAGAATGAGCAAGGTAAATTTGTGATGGCGGAGCATGAAGGAAGAGCGACCTCTAGACCCAATGAAAACATACATCTGTAATATTTCTGAGAAAGAAAAGAAATTCTCTTTAAAACCAAACATTACCTAGAGACCAGACATTCCCGTGGCGATCTGAGTCAGAGATTGAGGACCAGAGTGCAGTGACTGTCTTTACCTGAAGCTTTTGATTTCCTTCAGCACAACAAGTTTTCTTAGCTACCCCTGTCTGTCTGTCGCCTTCTAGTCTAAAAGAAGCAGGATCTTAAACCCAAGTCAACCACAGGGAAAAGGTGGTTCTGCAAGGATTGTAAAATGAGCAAGTTGTAAAGGAAAGCCGCAGTCTTCTGGATGACACAGTTAAAGACAAGGCTGACAACAACCTTATTTGGGGAAAAGCCAGCTGCTATTTCTTGAGTTTTATTCACTAAATGAACTCAGTCTTTCGTTGCTTAACTGAACTCAAGATAAGAAGGCTAAATCTAATGTCAGGCCGCGAATTTCTGACAGGAAACACACCACAGCGCCTAAATTATAATTCCAAATGATAAACCAGCCAATCATCTTGGAGTTAATTTCCCTACATGGTGAGTCATCCAATTTACAGCTTAGGAAGGCAATGACAATTCATCTTCTGATTTTATTTGTGATGCTTAACAATGTTATAGAACATGTGTTCGCTCTCAGAGCTAAATTTAAAATCAATACAAATCAGATGCATTTGAATTACCAGGCTCTGGTGATAGGAAGCTCAGCACAGCTTTCATTCCCAGTGTTCACACTAGAACAAATATTTTTTTATACAAATAAGTAGAACTGTGAGATGTACATTATTTCTAATCTTGGCATGTTACCTGACCTCTTAATATCTGATGAATTTCTGTGTTTCCCAGGGGAATAAGGACACGAATAAGCCTGCTGAAGCAGAACTAGAGGTGTGCTGCTCAGGGGAGATTTGATTCCCTTCTCTCACTGGGTAGGAGGAGTCTGCCATTCCTTGCGCTCATCCAACACGGGCTCTCTCCCCGACAGAGGCACCGCAGCACCACTCACAACACAGCTGTGCTTAGGATCATTCATCATCCCCGTGACAGACATTGGCAAGCCTAACTGATCCAGAAGCTGAAATCTGAGCACTGTGGTTCAAAGCCAGCATGTGCAGGAAAGTCCACGAGACCCTCATCTCCAATAGACACCAAAAAGCCAGAAGTGGAGCTGTGGGGAGGAGGTAGAGCCCTTGTCTTGACCAATAAAAGCTCAGTAATGGCACCCACACCCTGAGTACAAGCTCCAGGAATGGCACAACTTTGTGTGTGTGTGTGTGTGTGTGTGTGTGTGTGTGTGTGTGTGTGTACCTGTGTATCAGCCCTCTGCCTCAGCACAGAAGCCCATCTGCTAAAACAGAATATGCATATTTGTGTCTGTGTTTCTCTTCCTTTTTATAAAAGCACCAGGATTCAATCATGAGGCGGATGTCCTCAATCTCTTCCCAGAACCTAATCATCTTCCACACCACCCACATCTAAACGAAAGCAGGAGTGGTCCTCCGTCCTGGTGTCTACGTGTGTGTGCTCTCTCTGCCTGATGGCCTGGTGTCCCCCAATCAGGGAGCAGCCCTGGTCTGTCCTCAGGACCACCGCAGGGACCCACGGAACTTTGCACTCCCAAGCATTGCACGGCCCTGCCATCACCCGAGTGTCTGATTGAGAGTACAGTAAATCTTAGCTGGCCTGGAAGCACAGGTAACCTCCGAGGGAGGCAAAAGGAATTGTCCCACACCCCCTTTGCTGAGCACACCAGAGTGTCTCACTTCTGCCCCCCAGCTCTGCCTCACCTCCATTCTCCCCGAGTGATAGGTCATTATTCCAAGCTCTTCACTTTCTAAAACCTTTTTTGAACTTTACAATCTACTGTGTAGAATGTATACATGCACTACTATGATAGATTTCTAAGCCTACTTTAGTTATAAAATAGGAAGGAAACTATGCAACCTGTTCCTTTGGATCTAGCTCACTTTACTTAGTATACTATAATCCATGTAATTGTTATCTCCTGGGCATAGATTTTTTTTTCCTGACCATTTCACCATGTACTTGACATGACATCCTCTGATGCAATCCAGTTGCTAAATGGCCAAATGGCTTTCATGCAATAACTTTCTTGACTCAAATGTTGGACCAAAAATAACTAACACAACTTCATCCCTGAGGTCCTATAATGTTAACATTGTCTGTTAGTTGCAATTTTACTTCAGTTCCAAATACTTGCAAGTGCTCGTATCAGTCCAGCTTCTTCATAGATTCTTCCATAGGTTTCAACAAAATAATGTGTTTCTTCTCTCAACACTCTAAACTCTGCAAAGGCCATTGCGGGTTGAGGTGAATCTCATGGGACCTGGGCCACTAATTTAAAAGATATTAGTTTGTGTCATGAATATAAGCCCTAGAGGCCACTGCATAGCTTCAAATTTCTAAATTTAAATACCTGGAATCATTTCAGAGAGATTTAGATGGAGTAAACATTCATCAGTATAACCTCAAATTTTACCTGATGTATAAATGGTGCTTTCTAGAAGTGAGTGGAACAGGGACCCCATCCTCAAACAGTCCTTAAGCTTACGGATGAAGTGCTATGTAGGTAGGTAGGTAGATGATTGATTGATAGAGAAATAGATGGATAGGTAGATAGGTAGATGTATGTATGTATGTATGGAGATATATAGACATATATATTTAGATAGGTAGATGTAGATAGATACAGAAATATATATACAGATGATAGGTAAATCCATATATAGATATATAGGTATACATATATGTATATATAGGGAAATAGATAGATAGACAGAACACCGTGTGCTATTCTGTGAGGCATAGAAATCATATCCGTAAATAACATAAGCAGCCATTACCAAAGAAGAAGAGGATCTCTGTGTTCTCAGGGTTTAGAACACTGTATGATTCTCTATAGAACATTTCCTAAGGGAAGCTGAAATTGGTTCCATGCAGCATAATACTTGTGGCGAGTTCTCTCTCCTCAGGCCCGACATGCCCATTCACATCAGCGCAGGGAGAAATCTCACGCATCCCCGAGTGGCACTCCTGAGCAGCCCGTGTTGGATAAGGCGCTGTGCTGCAACTCTTCCATCCTGAGCAGGGGATTGCTAGCTCCTAAGTGATTCCCACTAAAGGATAACAAAGGCAAGGGACAAGGAAGATCTCATTTATCTGAGCTTTTGCAGCAGCAAAAAAAAAAGCGGATTATGTCTGGGATAAACACTTCAAATGTCAGGAGAGTTCAGAGTGGCAGCCGGTGAATATCCAGTGTTTTGTGCCATTAGCTTAGCCAGAGCTCTCCTGCTGCACGCAAGGGTCTATGGCTCACTGCAACACAAGAGAAAACCCGCTTTTACGCTTGGATTCCCAGGGTTGGCATGGCCCTGCTTTTCAGAGGCAGGGGATTGGTTCTTGGGCCCTATAACTAAAACATTTTCATAATTCTGGTGGATTGTGGGGGCTAATTGATCATACTTCCAATAAAGCTCACCTGTTTATTCAAATTTATCAAGAGGACATCTCTTTATCCACAATTTTAGCAGGAGGATTTCTAATCAAAATGTACAAACTTGAGACAAGATTATTATTTTTCACCAAGAAAGCTAAGATAACAAATGTGTCACACTGTATCTTATGATTGACACTGTACCTTAGAATTTTAATGTTTTCAAAATCTAATGATAAGAAATATTTAAGTACTCATAGCTCATACCTGTAATCTTAGCTACTAAGAAGGCTGAGATTTGAAGGTCTTGGATCAAATTAGCCCCAGCATTTAATTCTGACTCTACTCTACCACTAACCAACAAACAAGCTGGAAGTGGAGATGTGTCTCAAGTGGTAGAGCACCATCCTAGACAGAAAAAGTGAAACAACATCTCCAGGCCCTGAATTCATGTGCATGCGCTTATACATGCATGTACAAATACACGCACATAACACATACATACATACACACATATATATACACATGCATATACACATACACATGTGCATGCATGTATACATACACATACACACAAACACATGCACATATATAAATACACACATAGATAGACACACACAGAGTGGACAAATGTTTTAATTAAAAATATTTCCAGGGGCTGGGGATATAGCCTAGTGGCAAGAGTGCCTGCCTCGGATACACAAGGCCCTAGGTTCGATTCCCCAGCACCACATATACAGAAAACGGCCAGAAGCGGCGCTGTGGCTCAAGTGGCAGAGTGCTAGCCTTGAGCGGGAAGAAGCCAGGGACAGTGCTCAGGCCCTGAGTCCAAGGCCCAGGACTGGCCAAAAAAAAAAAAAAAAAAAAAAATATTTCCAATATTCAGAAATCCACAAAGAATATCCCTCCTAAACCTCTTTTTTAATTTTTTTTGCCAGTCCTGGGGCTTGGACTCAAGGCCTGAGCACTGTCCCTGGCTTCCTTTTGCTCAAGGCTACCACTCTGCCACTTGAGCCACAGCACCACTTCTGGCCTTTTCTCTATATATGCTGAGGAATCAAACCCAGGGCTTCATGTATATGAGGTGAGCATTCTTGCCACTAGGCCATATTCCCAGCCCTAATTTTTATCAATGTAATTAATTTTCATCTGTTTCTGTATAAAGCATTATGAAACATATAATATAGACTACAGTGACATGTTAATTTTCTAATTTATTAGAATCTAATATTTGGTGAAGGGGCACTTAATTTACTATGTTATCATCCAGTTTCAACACACAAACATTGGGAAACCTATTACAAAAACATCACTTTGTAGGACTTGGATTGGAACTTGTTTGTCTTGTGAAGATTCCAATCAAACTAGTCATCTTCTCTTTGCCCATTTTCCTTAATAGAGCAGTAAAGCTTGATTTTTGGTACCAGGTTCTAAATGTTCAGATTATGTCCAATTATATTGCAAGAGATGGAAAGGTGACTAATAAATCCTGAGGCAGAATTGTTAAATAGACAGCACCATCTTTCAAAAGAATGTGCAGAATTTCTGATGCTCTTCTCCAACAAGAAGGTTGGAGCCGGTGCCTGTGAGCAGCCATGTACCACGCACCTGAGGAGGCCCCAATCCACCCCAGCAGCAAAGCCAAGGCTAGCAAGAGCGGCCAGTGTTATTCCTGGGGTCATCCTCTTCTTTGGGAGATAGCATTTAGTGCCACGTGTGGCCACCTCTTAGGCAAGTCTCTGTGCAGTTAGTGGAGCAACAACCTGGAAAGGAAAAAGGAAATAAAGCCAACCATTCACCAGCATTATTTAGGTCAATGACAATGATTTTTGTCATTCACCTTGGGAGACAATAGGCTTTGGGTCAGTAATGGGGAAGGGCGCGTGTTAGAGATTTCTACCCACTGTAATAGCTTTGTTCTATTTTCAAAACTATGGATGGTAACCACAACACACATCTATTGAAATACTGCATACATTATGAGGAAAATCGCAAACAGGTGAATGCGTATTTTGGGGGGACCAAAATACGTGGCCCCTCCGTGGGGGGACCACGGAGGAATAAACTCTGCCTGATTTCCATGCGTTCCCACTGCAACAGAGGACACAATGGTTTTCTGCTCCCAGATGGTGAATATGACACCAGATGTGGTGTTGAAAATGTCGTGGAGCTTTTCCAGTGTGCGTCCGGCAGCTGGGGCGCTTCAGGCTGGATCTCTCGCGACTGGGCCTCGGCTCCGAGCCCCTTCCCAGCCCACACCCATGCTTACTTCGGCTCTCGCCTCAGTTCCTGGCCAGCAGACGCACCCCCGAAGTTGTCTGGAAGCTTCTCGTTGGGTGGGCAGTGTGAGGGTCCCACCGCGGCGAGTCGTGGGTGCCGCCCAGCCCGCGGTCCATCTGCCCATCCGGCTTCCCGGCCTCCCGCAGGGTTCTGGCAGGTGCTGCCCGTCTGGTCCGCTGGGCCTGGGCCTCACACCCACAGCGGCGCTGCCGGACGCACGGGCTGGGTCCCCACCTGTGTCCCTCACGGACCGCATCATGAGAAGCCTGCCGTACTTCTGTCAGGGGCAGGTGGTGCGTGGCTTCGGCTGCGGCTCCAGGCAGCTCGGCATTCCCATGGCTAATTTTCCTGAGCAAGTAGTAGACAATCTCCCAGCTGATGTATCCACCGGCATTTATTACGGTTGGGCCAGTGTTGGAAGCGGAGATGTTCACAAAATGGTGGTGAGCATTGGCTGGAACCCGTACTATAAGAACTTGAAAAAGTCCATGGAAACCCACATCATGCATACTTTTAAAGGAGACTTCATGGGGAAATCCTCAATGTAGCCATTGTTGGCTACCTCAGACCAGAAAAGAACTTCGATTCTTTAGAGTCACTCATTGTGGCAATTCAAGAGGATATTGAGGAAACTAAAAGACTACTGGATTCCCCAGAACACTTGAAACTCAAAGATGACAATTTTTTCCAGGTCTCTAAAGGCAAAATTATGAATAGTCACTGATGAGAGAAAAAAGTATCTTTTTTGTTTATTCTGTTCTCTAGTAGTTCACTGATCATAACTGTGCAGACCTATCCTGGTTTTGTTTGAAAGTCAGACATTTTCCTCTGGCTATGAATGAGTTCTGACATTACATGAAGTTGCCCTATTAATGTATGCTTCAATGCTAATGAAACCCACCATGCAGTACCACTAAACAAATCAAGATTTTTAAATGTAATGTTGATTAAAGTGAACCACTAGAAGGATACTAAGTGTCTTATAATGGAAATAGAATGTACATACATATGGGTAAAAACACCAGCTTGCTAATTTTAGATGAGAATTACAGTTCCTCATTTTAGAATGCCAGTGTTGTGTATCTGTATAGCCTGTGCTGCTCAACAGAAGGCTTTAAAATTGAAATTTGATAATTTATTTTAAAGGAAGAATATCCAGAATGTATATTTTATATTGATATTCATGTGTTACTGTAGACATGAAGGATTTTGTTTTCCTCTTTTTTCGTGTGAGGCTTGTTCATTGTACTCTGTACATGCCTCTATAGAACTGCCTCAGGTCTAAGTGGCCTAGTGTCCCTCTGCCTGTTGTTTTTTGGAAGACTCTAAAATGAATGGTTTTTATGCTGTGGGTCTTGCTTTTACGTTATATAATATTTCTTCTCTTATTTTTGATACTGGGGATTGAACCAGGGCCTCAAGTCTGCCAGGCAAGAGTTCTACCACTTGGGCTATACTTGGCCCTCTTATACACCTGGGACTTGCTTCTTTTTAAGAGCAGATATTCCTCCTTTAACATTGTTTTTCTTTTAACTTTGGTTCCTTTTCCATCCAGAGGTGATGAACTGTTTTCCAGGCAAGGGCCATTTGCATGTTTATCACATTCCAGGCCATATGAAATTATCTATACAGTTAGCTGTGCCTTGGACAGCTGAGGGAATGCATATGTATCTGTCCTGTCATGCACTTGATGATTTGTGGGACTTTATATGGCCTGTGGGCTGGGGTTTCCCACTCTAACGAATGAGCATTTGTTTTTCTCAGAATATCCTGCCACTGTACACCTAATGGATTGGATCTGTCCATACTATTCTATTCCACATCTATATGAACAGTGGCTAAGTGCATATTTGTATTGGATTTTTAGAAAAAAGAAATTAGTTCATCTATAGATGACCTCTGATCTAAAGTAACACATAGCATTGATGAGTATGTATCAGTTTGTTAAAGAATAAAAAAATGCTTGTTTCCCCCCCCGAGGAAACTATTTATTAACCAATTAAACTATGATATAGTTGAAAGGTTATTTTTAATGTGATTATATGTTCCAGAGCAAATGAGGGTTGTTAGAGTGGTGTCTGCTCTGTGTAGTTTAATGGGAGGTTGAAGAGCATTTACAGATAAAGTTATATAATTTCTGTACTCTTCATTTTTTAATGCTAATGACTGACTATAAGTTCTAGCCACTCAAGTCCTTTCATTTATAGTGGCAAAAATAAGAAATTTAGGATATTTAGGAACTAAATTGAAGATTACTCTGCTGGTCAAATCATCTTTCATCTTCACAGAGATGTGTTGATGGGGAGGCAAGTGACAATAGAAGCTAAAGTATATAGAAGTTAGTTTTAAAGTTAACGCATTACAGATTGCTCTCCCTGATTGGCATAAGTGAATTACAGTTATAGGAAACATAATATATTAACACTTCTGTAATCGAGGGATGCATACATTTGATTCTTTTCCTCTTTGGAGGAATTTGAATTTAGGGCAAACGATGCAGTTTGTGGCTTTTTCATTTCTTCATAAATATATATGAACATGCATATACACATAGATGTGTATCTTTTGCCCCTTTGGTGTAGGGAATGAAGGCCCTTATGAATGCTAGGCAGATAATCTGCAAGCTATATCCAGCCCAAGCCCTAAACATCATTATAACATTAGAAATCCCACTTGAAAGGTGGCCTCAATCACTAGAGGCCTTATGAAGTAAAGTTAAACACAGACATGGAAAATGTAAGCACAAATTTGTGTGTATTTAGTCTGGATGGTGTGCTGCTGTCTTGTCACTGTGGGCATGTTCTTTGTCCTATCACTTTGCATTCTCTTAGCCATTGCTTTTGTAAATCACATAGTATGTTTAGGGGTCATTTAATTGTTCACGTTTTCAAAAGTTTTACATTGTGTTGATCTGTTCATGAATTATAGGAGTTTCAGACTGATTAATCTGAATGTTTTCAGGCCTTGAAATAAATCTTGAGTAAGTGAAAAAAAAAAAAGAAAGAAAATGTCGGGGGCTGGGGATATGGCCTAGTGGCAAGAGAGCTTGCCTCGTATACATGAGGCCCTGGGTTCGATTCCCCAGCACCACATATACAGAAAACGGCCAGAAGTGGCGCTGTGGCTCAAGTGGCAGAGTGCTAGCCTTGAGCAAAAGGAAGCCAGGGACAGTGCTCAGGCCCTGAGTCCAAGGCCCAGGACTGGCCAAAAAAAAAAAAAAAGAAAAGAAGCCAGGGACAGTGCTCAGGCCCTAAGTTCAAGTTCCATGACTGGCAAAAGAAAATGTCGTGGAGCCCTTAAATGAATCCTTTTCCACATCTGCAGTTAGTCAAGTATTGATTGATTGTTGGCCCTCTTGGGGAAGTGTGAGGAGGCTTATTGTGCATTTTGTCATGCAAGCGCCAAGAATTCCCCTATAAACACTGTCTTCTCCAGTATGAATCAGTTGTAAAACTCTCTCATATCTAGAAATAAGA
Organism: Perognathus longimembris pacificus; assembly: GCF_023159225.1. NCBI lineage: Eukaryota > Metazoa > Chordata > Mammalia > Rodentia > Heteromyidae > Perognathus > Perognathus longimembris. The sequence goes on from NC_063178.1 coordinate 31,260,685, forward strand.
CAGTGCTTGCGGAATTGGTGTTAAAAGCCCACGCTCAGTCTTCTTCTCCTGGGTTTAGTGTCTGTGATTGACTCCTCAAGTGTCAACTCTCCTTGGGTGGCATTGCAGACCTACTCACATGAAAACAATTGTATTCCCTTAAGTTCAGAGCTACTAGAATGACAACAATCACGCACCCCTAACTTCTGGCTCTTAAGCAGTATCACTTGACCCCAGTGACTTTTATTAAATTCTGTAAATTCTTTTATTAAATCCATTCTGAAATCAATTTTCTTAAGGTTGGTTTTGATCTACCAATGGGCAATCACTCATAGACTTCTTGGTGATACTGAAGTCTCTTCCTGAGAGATTTTCCTACCCTTGTAAAAAGGACATAATAACTTCCACCTGTTTCAAAATTGGAATAAGCTGTCAGGTGGGTCTTCAACTTGATGGATCTACTCAGACTTAGCTTCTGTGCTTTAAATCCCTCCCTGCTGCTGGGTACAGCCATAGTGTTATCAAATGCTTTATGTAGGAGCAGCCATCCCATATTAATGAACACTCTTACCCAGCTTTGCATCCTAGCCACCCCCAACCCACCAGTACTCCCCTACCCTCCGCTTCCACCTGTCTGTGGTGATGGAAGAATGCAAGTTCTCCTCTCGGTAGACCCAGCTCTGGCTGCGTTATCTGGCGATGGTTCTTACTGGCTACTAAACAAGATGGGAGGTGGTGCCAGGAAGACCTGTAGGGGAGCGGTATTTGCGCCATCATGAAGCAAATAGGAAACACAGCCCATTATTGGGAAATGTGAAGAAATCTGAAGCCCAGGGAATGACTACTGCATGCATGAGCTCATCCATGCAGCCTGTCTCTCCAGTGCAGGTCATGGATCGCTCTTCACTCACCTCTCTTCCTTGGTATTTATGTCTAATCTCTTTATTGTAATTCTCTGAGACATACTCTCCCAGTGCAGAGAATTAGAGAACTCTTTTCATGTAGCCAAGATGCCCCTCTGGTTATTTTCTGGTTCATTTTTTGTGTGCTGGTACTAGGACTTGAACTTAGAGCCAGGGCACTGTCCCTTAGTTTTGTCACTAAGCACTGGCACTCTACAACTTGAGCCATACCTCCACTTCCAATTTTGTTGGCTACTTACAGATAGGAGTCTCATGCACTTTTCAGCCTGGGATGGCTTCCAAACCTGATCCTCTGATCTCAGCCTCCTGAATGGGTAGGATGACAGTCACGAGCCACCTGAGTCTCTCAGCTTCTGGTTTTTATTCACAGATTGGCATGTATTTACTAATCTTTAGGTTTTGATTTTCTTTCCATAGCATCAAGCAGGTCTAGTCAAGAATCACCAAATTCTACTGTTCATATTGCATTATGACCTCCATATCTTCTTGAATGTTCAACCCACTGTATCAGCAAGACTGTCCCTCTTCAAAGCCCAGGCAGCGCGGGGCAGGCGCATATTGATGATTATACAGCTGCACTGGGCGCACAGCGCCAGGGAGATTCTGATCCATCTGTGGCAGGTGGCCATCTTCATTTGTAGTCTCAGCGGGTATTCTCTAGGCAAGCCGATCTTATTAACTGCGCTCCCAGCTCTCCCCGTGAATAACTCATTAAGTGGCGCTCCCTTGAAAGCAATCTGGGAAATAGAAGCGAAGCGAGTGTCCTATACCAATAGAGAAGCACTCCTTAGACCAACACTGCAGGAGACAGGGCCAACTGTGCCGTTCGTTGGGATGGTGGACGGAGCTGTGGTGGGCACTGCTGCTAAGGCTGTAGCTCAGCGCTGGTCCGGCTCGGTCTGCAGACCCGGGGCTTCGTTGATTAGGAAAGATTTGGAGCTATGGGAAGATTCATGAGAGCGTGGGTGCTTTCCCAAGGAGACCCTACCCTGAGGGTGGTGACCACCCCGGCCACCCAGACCCACAGAGTAAATGCAGACCTGGCGCCCTGTGATTGGAGGTGTGGATGAACAATGTTTGCCTTGGCATAGTTTATATTTTTGGAATATTTTACAATTTAAAATCCAGAAAAATTTTGTCCATTGTGATACTATTAGAAATTGTGCTTAGAAATTCCCCTATTTTGGTTTGTTTCCTCTGGTCTTACCCTTCTTTGGTCAGAACTTGATTGCGTTTTTTATGTTTAGTTACCTTCTTAGGTTTTTGTTGTTGTTGTTAGATCTTGAGCATTGGGTAATGATTCTTTCCGGCATTTTGTTTAGCGAGTCAATAGAGGCAGGGTGTCTGTGTGTGTACAGTTCTTGCCTGAGAGGCGGCCACACTTGGCACTAAATGCTATCTCCCAATCCTCCAGTAAAGTACCTCAGATTTTTGTTATTCCTTCTTGCTAAGAGGACTATATTTGTGACAATTACTGAATGATATATGCTTATCAAACCATGAAAAGCCAGTCATCAGATTGAATACTTACTTTCTCAACAATTCTCTACCAAGCTATCAGCTGCTGCGGAGTTGCCTTTCCTTATGAAACAGATCGAAGCTATTCGCTGAGATCCAGCAATGCCCTGCGTCTGTGCTGCCTCTTCAGTTACGTTTAACTGACTGAATTGCTGATTTCCCTTGGGTGACACAGAGGAAGAGGAGACAGGTGATTTTGTTTTCGACCTTCACCCAGAGTCACAGAGAAGGTTGTACTAAACTTGTTAAGCAAGAAAGGGTTTTTTTTTGTCCCCCGAGACTATTCCAGTAGGGTAGAGAGAGTGAACTGGGCCACGATGAGGCAAAAGGCGAGGAAGGGAGCGTGGAGATGCCAGGAACCACGGAAAAGGCGCTGGAGGATGACCTCACGGGAAGGTGGAGAAAGCCGTTGGAGCTCTGTGCCGGCCTGCTGACTTTTGTCTAAGGGAAGCGTGTTCTTTCTTCCTCAGACTGGAGGACAAAGACTTTATCACTGCTGCCTCTTACACTCAAATGAGCTGTTTGTAGGCTCTTGAGAAAGATATTCCCATTAGAAAATACTTATATTTTGAAGAGATACAGAGAGAAGTTAGAAAATGGAAGATTTCCAGAGTAAATGTGCATATGAAACTGTCACCCCTATGAACATCACTTTGAAATTAAATAAATAAAAATTTAAATAAAGACTGGGAAGTGGCGCTGTGCCTCAAGTGGTAGAGCGCTAGCCTTGAGCTGAAGAGCTCAGGGACAGCGCCCAGGCCCAGAGTTCAAGCCCCACTACCAACAACAACAACAACAAAAAAAGACTGACTTGAACTTCATTTCAAAGATCTCAGTCTCCTGAGTAGCTAGGATGAAAAGCGTGAGCCAGAACTTTCCAACTATTCATATACATTTTTGTAGCAATTACTGCAGTTGCAGAATTTGATCACTCTTTTACATGTGTGATTGGATCATCATCCTTAGGCCTGTAAAGCTAGGTCCCAGATACCCTTCATTACTTACCTGGAAGTAACATAACTGCTGTTGTATTGATATTTTGGCTATGTCTAAGCCAAGTTATAATACATATGTAACTACACTTAAATTCTCCACCATACCACTAAAAAAAAAGCCCATTTGTTAATTATTGCATCAGTCTCCCTCTTCATGCAAAGGCTGCTCTTGGAAAACCGGGAAAAGGAAAGAAAAGTCTATCCAAACCATCCTGTGGTTGAAGCCTGGGATGGGAGGACAAGCAGCCATGGACAGACGCTGTGCAGGTGCCTAACGCTCTGCAATCGATGGTTTGGAACGGCTCACTGCTTTCTTAAGCGCATAGCCTGCAGCGCCTGTACCCCCCCTTCCCCCACCGCGCTTCATTTCGACCACATCAGCCACAGAAACCTCAGTAACAGGGGCCATGCTGTGAGCGTCCTTGCCGGCCATAGCCTGCACCACAACGGCGCACTTAGGGCATCAGACGCACAGCTTCTCACAGAGGAGCCGGTGGAGTTAAAGCCACGTGCTCTTGGGTCTGTGAGGGAACTGATGGCTTTGGGGTTTGTTGGACCTGGAATCTGAGCTGATCACTGCCACGTCAGAGCCTCGGGGAGATGAATGGTGGGCTGTGAGCCTGGGGCGGCTCTCTGGACGGACCTGGAATCCTGCCTCTGTGCTTCCTTGCTGATGATGCTTGCCAGATGTATGTCCTGGGCAGCCTGAATTTTGCATGTCACAGCCTGATGGCTTTTGTTTTATTATTTTTATCATTTTATCTTCCTGTCTTACAGGGACCATTAGGAAGAAGCTGAAGATGGGAAGACAGAACTGCAGTCCACGTGGGTGGGGATTTAGTTTCTGCACATCCTTCCTTGCATCTGTTGCCATGGCTGCATCACTGAACTCTTTGCTAGCATGCGTGTTGTCCTCTCCCAGTTGGCTCTTCCCCTGCCACCTCGCTCTCCCTTTCCTTGCTGGACTCAAGTCTAGATCACCCATTCCAGGGATAACACTTGTGTTTCCCAGCCCAGCTGTGGGCCTGGTGCTGCCCTGGAGGTGTCCATGTGCTCTGATCAGGGGTTGCTTGGTCCCCAGCGCCTGGGCCCGGGCCTAGCTTCTGTTCCGACTGGGACTCAGATCAGGAGGGAACTTGAAATGTTGCCTCAGAATGTGCAGCTGTAGCTTCCGCTTTTCAAAGGAGACAAAGATGTGAGTTCGTCTAGCTAGTCCCCTGCATACCAGGAGAGAGGCGAGAGAGTCATTTTAGACATGAACTGGAGGTCCTGGGCTCTGCAAAGATGGGGCAGCTAGTAAGGGGCTCTCCCCTCAGACCAGCTATGCTCAGGGTCAGGCAAAAGAGGATGGATTGTGTCATCATTTATTCCCCTCTTCCCTATTATATGGAAATGCATTTAAATACCTGACTTTGCTCATGAGGAAATCTAGTCTCACAGCCTCTAGTATCCCAATATGTTTTTTATCTAAGCATGTTGGCTGCCAAAGGAAAGGGATGATTGATTTAGATAGAGACATCAAATTTCCTTCCACTTCCAAGAAATAAATAAACATATAAAAGCCATTTCAAAGTGCTATGCCATTTACAGTCAAATGTAGCACGAGGTGAATTGAAATTGTCTTTCTCCTTTTCATTTTTCTCTTCTTCAGGAATCCATCATTTACTTAGTGTTTACAAGAGCACAGGGGCACTATTGTTTTCCGTCTGTTCTGTGTGACACTGAATTAGCATCTGAGAATTAATTGCTCGCCAGTCTCCGCGAGCTGTTCTGTTGTCTGATACCGGTGCTCTGTCTAAGATCGCTTTGCTGACATCCGCGAGCCGAGCAACACAGGCGTCTTCCTCACTCGGCCCTGGCAGGTCTCATCTTCAATAACAGAAAGACAAGGGCTCCGAGGCCTAGGAAATAGAGGCCCTGGGCTTGTTTCTGCGCATGTGCCACACAAACAAATGGGAAAGAAAAGTAATAGACTGAAAAAACATACCCGATATAACCACAAGTGCATTGTCCAAAACAAGGTCCTTGGTATTTGTGAATCCAGGGCTATGGATATATATCCTGTGTTCCAGAGAGAATTTTCGATATGAAAATGTGAAGTGTTGGTTTCTTGCCCAGGGCCAAGCAGAGGGGAGGTCTTCTTTTGGCAGGGAAGAGTATCAGCTGATAAAGTTTTGCCAAGAGTCCAAAATGGCATGTTTGTTCAGTCTATAACTCTATGAAATCTGTTTCATATGTATGTTTACAAATTTGTATGCATATATTAACTACCTATATATTTATATGTATCTATGAATACATATATATGCATTTGTAAATATATAAACACACAGATATATGCAACTTCAAATAAATATGAGCACATTCATGCACACACAATATGAATGTGCATGCCTATAGACAGATGTCTGTGCACATAGGTATCAATACACAGATGTATGGATACACATTTGTACATGCGTAGTATACATAGGTACATATGTATATAAATATTTCCCCAAGCCTTTCTTTCTTTATGCATATGTTTTATACATATACATATGTGCATATAAATATGTTTATATACATGTATACATATTTGTGTATGCATATACTATATATATATTTCTAAAATTTGGTGCTACGCTAGCTATTGCCTGTTCCTAATGATTATATAATATACTATTTCCTTCTTAGTATTTCAGAGAATTTCCTCTTATTCAAGGAGGTGAAATTTCTCTTCCTATTTTGAAGAGGTCAGTTACTGGCCTTTGGCCTTTGACCTGTGTGTGTTCAGGAGGCCCAGACATCTGCTGGATTCCCAGGTTTCACAGGGCTGAGCCAGGCAGTTGTCTAGCTGGGAGCTACTTGAAATGCAACCAGAAGCCTAGAGTGGCCTTTGTGAGCATTCTCAGCAGCCTAACTAATATGTAAATAATTTCACACTCTCTAACATGGCACAACTACAGACCTTTTCCATGAAGAGCGTGTCTACTCTGGAGGAACCTGATGATGAAGAAGAATTATGTGATTGTCAGGCTAGGCCTCTTGGACTTTTTTTTTTTTTTTTTGGCCAGTCCTGGGCCTTGGACTCAGGGCCTAAGCACTGTCCCTGGCTTCTTCCTGCTCAAGGCTAGCACTCTGCCACTTGAGCCACAGCACCGCTTCTGGCCATTTTCTGTATATGTGGTGCTGGGGAATCGATCCTAGGGCCTCGGGTATACCGAGGCAGTCACTCTTGCCACTAGGCTATATCCCCAGCCCATCCTCTTGGACTTTTTAATGTGCTGAGTGATTTTAATGTTTTGAAAGCTACGTCATATGAAATTTATCTGTAGCTCCTGAGGTGGATGTAAAATAATGACCTGACATCTCTTTTTCGCTGCAATCTTTGAGGAGCTGAGGCGAAGCTCTAGGGTGCTGGGTGAGTGTGTGTGTGTGTGTGTGTGTGTGTGTGTGTGTGTGTGTGTGTGTGATGAAGGCGTCCATGGAAGGAATATTTTTCAAGGAGTGCAACATGGCTACAGTGGAGGCACAGCACCCCATCCAGTGAAAATATCTTTTCTCAACGGCACGTCTTACAAACGATGAACCTGTAACTCTAGGCTTTGCTACACTATCTTTTTAAATCCAAGAAGAATGCTGCCAACTGACTCCTAGTTAAAAGTAATTGGAGTTCTTCCTTTTACAGAAAACATTTTTCTTCTACCAAGTGCTAGGAAGGAATATTACTATTGATCCCGACTCGCATATGAACCCTGATCTCCGTGTGCCGAGTGGATAATGAATTTTGACTTTTTCTTCATGATGACACCTTAAATCAAGGTGATGTGCACTTCATATAGTCATATAGTAACATTGAACACTAGAGTTATTTTTTTTTATTTTTTTTTGTTTGTTTTTGGCCAGTCCTGGGCCTGAGCACCGTCCCTGGCTTCTTCCCGCCAAGGCTAGCACTCTGCCACCTGAGCCACAGCGCCCCTTCTGGCTGTTTTCCATATATGTGGTGCTGGGGAATCGAACCGAGAGCTTCATGTGTAGGAGGCAAGCACTCTTGCCACTAGGCCGTATTCCCAGCCCTTAAAATGTTTTTGGTGCAGCTCATCATAATAGGATCCTAGGTCTTCTCTCATGGGTGCTTTGAGCAGTGCCATTACATATCTAGCAGGATACGTTTTGCCCACAGTCATTTTGGTGATATTGAAGAGGCAGACGCCTGCCTGTTCCGACTTGGCCAATCATTTACGTAGGGTAGTGAGAGGACACTCAGTAGAGGGATCACTGCATCGTAAACACGCTTGCCTCTCTTGCAGCTAGAAACACGTTTGCCTCTCTTGCAGCTAGACATTTTCTTCACTGCCTGCATCCAAACCTTGCAACCCAGGTGACATTAACTTAAGGAATTCCATATTTGCAATATCCTGATTTAGGGGCTTGAAAACTGCACATTTAAAAGGAGTGGCTCCTTGTGATTCAAACGTACAGCCTTGGTTGATGCAAATTTAAGGTCTGCCAGAATTCCAATGCCCAAGGGAGAAGCCAGATGAGCTGATTGCCTTTTGTCCTGGACACTCTCCTCTGTGCTGTGTGCGGTGACACAGTCCCTAGGGTGTTTCTTGAAAATGGCCCAAGACTAGATAGATAGGTGATAAATAACTGATAGATTACCAATAGATAACCGACAGGTAGTCAATAGATTATAGCTTGCAGGTAAATGATAGATAACAGATTTTGGGTAGATGCAGATATACAATTGATCGCCTTCCCTTTTCTGTTCACTTTCTGCCTCTTCTGGTCTTTCTTCCAATGTGGTGATCAGAAATGACAGAGTCCATGGGTACCATGAAATTATGTTAGTGTGGAAAGGAGTTTAGATAGGTGATTATTCAATTAGAATTGAGTAGAAGATACTGAGGAAAGTTCCCCTGGTAACAGTGCGTACAATTTCCCAAATACTAAACTATCACAGGCTCAGAAGCAAAGTGATCTTTTCCAGCAGTTGGGTAAATAAATGCGACTCGTGGGTCACTTTGTGAAAGAAAAGTATGGAAGGGGACTTTGAAAGAGAATTTGTCTGACAGGTAAAGCAGGTAAAAGCTATATAAAAAATAGAGGAAATTCACTAGGTGAAGAAATTCAAGAAATAAATATCTTTGTCTTTACCAGAAGGAAGATGGTGAGGCACTGGTGGAAAGAATGCACAAGACTATTAACTAGCATGGCTAGAGAAAAGTAACTGCATAGAATTAGGTGTCTTGCTAATAATAATTAGTTTTCAAACTTATACTTTGCATGTACTGGATTCCAATTTATTTTGCCTAATTTTCTCTAGCCTATTTTTATAATCCTGAATGGCTCGTCTTCATAGTTTTTGTTTAGGAGTCAGCTATCACAGGAAGCAAGACTTCCCCCCCCCCTCAGTTACTGAATCATAATAATCATTTGCTTCTAGCAAGAGAGCTGTAAGAGCTAGTGGCTTACAAACAAGTAGGTTTCGCATTCCTAACGTCGCTGCTTCATAAACAATGGGCGCTGGGCCATTAAATCAATCAAGGAATCTTCCTCTCAGGCCAGGTCTCTCTGCCCACCATCTGCCTCACCCTGTGACCCACAAAGACAGGGACCTGCCCCGGTCCTCCCTCCACAGGATCCTGGGGACCCTTATCCCTGGGGCCTGCCAGGTCAGCCTCTGTGGCCCCCACCCCTGAGTTCCCCCAGTCCCTGCCCCCCACCCTGGGGCTCCCCCAGGTCCAGCCCCTGCCTCTCCCCCTGGGTCCAGCCCTGGCCAGGGCCTCTCCCATGGTTTCATCTCTCAGCAACACTTCTCCCGCAGGGCAGCTGCTGTCTGTGTTTGCAAGCCAGTGGACTCACTTAATTTCTAATTAAATGAAACCATTAGCGTTTTTATTAAATATCGATCCAATAATTTATTTATTCAGAATTCAAGTGATTAAAAAGAAACAGAAAAAAACTATTGTTAATCTTAAAACCCATTTTATGTTCTAATTCATTTGTGAATGAACTTCTTCTGAGTTCCTACTTACAGCATATACAAATATGTGAAATTCAGACAAGGCATACAATAACTCTTAATCTTGTTGAATCATGTGAAAAATGAGTCATAATTATACAATTTTTCAAAGATTTAGATACCATTTTAAGCATCATTTTCATGATTTGAAATGAGTATGTCCTGCCGGGCCAGCCTGCAGGGGAGCAGGAATCCAGACTGAGGGGCAGCGTGGATAAGGAAAAGGAAAAATAAGGCAAGAGAAAAAAGACAAGAGACAAAGATGGGGTAAGGGAGGTCTGCAGCTGTAAGGTTGAACCTCAAGACTACAGCGACAGTTTATTCTCAAACCCCAGCTTATATGCAGTTTTGGAACCAGGGAATAGCATAGGGTTGTTAAAATTCCAGAACACAAAGAGGCTTTGAAGTTTACAACATTTGATTACAGTAAACACAAGGTAACAAAGCAATTCCGGACAGTGGCTGTGGACTTACTTTGCCTTTAGCATATCCTGGCGGTAACAGCACAGCCAGAGGTGATAATGAACCTAGGTGCAGGTTTGGCTCCCGACATCTTGGCGACATCGGCACAGCCAGAGGTCAGGATGAGCCTAGCTGCTAGCTCCGCTCCCGACAGTATGTAATCACTATGCCTATAGATATATTTTAATTACTGAATGAGTTATCTTTGCATCCAGGTATTTATAAAATACTCAAGTATCCTAAGACTAAACTCTTCAGAACATAAGCCTAAAATCGACGCTTTTTTAGATAAAGTCAAGTACGAAAACCAGAAGCAATTCAAATTCAAAACAGATTTTTCCCCAAAAGTCTTTTATTGTGCATGTTGGATAACTTTTCTATGTAACAAATACCTTCACATTGGGAGAAGACAGTACATTATGTAAAATATGTTGCAGTTGAAACTAAATACAAATGATTAGTTTTACTGATTTTCCTGCCTTACAAATCTGGCTTTTTTTTTTTTTTTGCCGTTGTGCTTTAATACTTAATAGTGCCTAGTCTTACCTTTTTAAATTCTGCCACATTAAAACATATTTTAACAAACATAGCCAACAATTCTCCTCCAACCATGTTTTCTCAAACTAGCAGTAGGTATAGTAGCTTTATGGTAAGTTTCATCCATAAGGAATCTTAAAAGTAATACTTAATGCTGCATTTTTAACTTATTTTGATCATGTTTTGTGTACTATACCATGTGGGTCACATATACGAGTATATGTGCACACACACACAGTGGAATGATTATTCAAAATAAATGTTCATGTACTCCTGACTGGATGTGAGGAGCTGGCCGGCTTGTGGACGTCTGTGTGCATGGCCCAAGTTTACCCTCCTTCCCCTCCCACGTCCCAGCTTCTGGGCTTCATGCTATGGAGCTGTAAGGCAGCTGTTCAAAGGGCTTCCCCCGCCCGCTACCCCCCTCCCCCAGTGTATTCCAGCCTTCAGTAGTTCCCATAGACCCTGGAAAGGAGCTTAAAGCACACGACAAAGACGTGCTTCTATTGTTGAAAAAGAATTCTCCCCAAAGCTCAAGATGTGTTTCATTTTCAAGTGAAGATAGTAAAGAATAATGGTCTTTAACAGAAATTTGAACACTAAATTGTTCCAAGCATATTAGCATTCAAATTATATAGGCATTTCACCTGACTTTAAACAGATTTTAAGGGAGTAGGTACATTTTTTTGTGTGCTACAGATTAAGTACAAGATCCATATAGAGCAAAAGCCTTATTTTTACACGGATCTGCTTTTGTTTATTCCTTCTGAGCACAACTGAGGCACTTGGGATTGAGCTCAGGGCCTCGGGTTACCATTTAGTTTATGATGCCAGTCCCAGTCCATGTTTCTTTATTTTTTTTAATAGGTTCTCTCTTTGTCTTGGCTGGCCTCGAACTTTAAATCCTCTTGCCCTGGTCTCCTGAGTTACCTGAATGTCTAAGAATGTGCCACAATACCTGGCTCCGAAAGCCTTGCGCTAGGCAATAACTCAAATCATTGTTTATAGACATCTAGAAAGGGGGAAAGAAGGAAGCGACGAGGAGGAAAGCTGTGCTAGTTGATTTCACAAAAGATAACATTTACTTTTAATGGCGAGAATGAATCCACACCACGAATCGGTCACCGATTCATAAACTACATGAGCTGGAATTGTATCGTTAGAAGGAGGCTGCTCTCCCATATGTACTACTTTGTGAAAGAATACTGTATTTCTTATGTAAAATCCAGTCGCCCTCCGTAGCTGCTGTGCACAGGAATGAGTTCTGAACAGGTGGCTGGTAATTTTACACCTAGTGTTGCTTAGGAAAAAGCTCAGGCAGGAAAGCGCTCTGGCGACCGTGGCCTCTACCTTCCTCTAGCACAGAAGAAGGCACAAGGGGAGCATTTTTTCTGGAGAGACAAGAAAAGATGAATTCATGTCTTACAGAAGAGAATGACCAGGAGGCCAGCTGTGCTGGGCAGGGCTTGGGGGGGCTTGGCCGGCCCCAGGGGGGGGGGGCTGGGAATGTGGGAGGCCCTCCTGCCAGGCACCGGCTGCCCGAGCAGCTCTGGGGGTGGCGAGTGAGATGCAGAGGACTCGCAGGGCAGTGCTCCGGGCTCAGTGGGAGCCTCCAGATGGAACGGGTTGTGGAGTCTTCTGAGATTCCTCACTGACACCCGGGGTTCCTCACTGAACTCCAGGGGACTTGGCTTCCTTTGCCTGAAGAAAGCCACAGGCGGAGAAGCAGCCTGCAGTTGGCTCCCTGGAGCCTGGCCCTGGCCCAGCTGCAGGACAGGTGCCCTTTGCTCCTGAGGGGCCGAGTGACCCCTGTCCCGGCCAGGGCCGCTGCTGTCGCCCATCGCACCACAGAGTCTGTTCTTGCTGCTTCCCGGTGTCTGCTGCTGGGCCCAGATCCGAAGGCCAGGCCTCCCCAGGGCCTGGTGCCTTGGGTGCAGGACGGGGGGCTCTGTAGAGAGTGTCCTGAACCTCCGTCTATCCCTGGACTCGGCACGCATTGCCAATCTAACTCCAATGCCGCCCTTCCTGGGAAAGCCCTTCCCACTCCAGCAACTCGCCCTGCACCTTGCGTCTTGCAGGCGGCTCTTACTAGCTTTCCTATCGGCCCCCACCAAGGGCTTTATACTCAATGTCTGCTTACTTCTTTGTGTCTGCTTAGTGACATGCAAAAGCAAATGGCTTCTCCTCAGTTTTTTTTTTTCTTTTTTGTGCTTTTGCAGCAGCCGGTAAGTCTAAAATGAACGTGGACACCGGGGCTCCAGGCACCACATCTCTTCATGTATGTGAAATATAAATAACATGTACCTTAGGGGGATTATGGTTGGGTTAACCAGACACAAGTGTTTGGAACTCCTGTGGCTTGAAGCTCTGTCTTAAGAATGATCTTGGGGGTGGAGGGCACGTTTCACTCTGTATCCCGTCCGTGGAGTTTGGGGAGTCATTGATGACATTGGGATCGGATTCCAGGGGTGTGCTGCCTGATTCCCTCATCTGCTCCTTCAAACGGGCCTGGCAGTTGGAGTCTTCTCTCTGGGTCTGGGTCTGACTCAAGACCCTCCAGGTGTCTAGCGATCCACAGACACCCACCTTGTCTGGGAAGAGTACAAGGATTTCCCAGTCCAGATACACTGTAGTTTCTGGAAATGTCTCTGGGAGGGAAATCAGCATGCAGCCAGCTTGCTAGATGCCTGGAGGCTCTGGGACCGGCCAAGCGGGCAGGCCTCGAGTGCTCATTACAATGATGGCTTGAAGGTTCATTTTCTTGAGTTTATGCCAAATGCTCTTGAAGTTATTGAACAGTTCGTTCACAGTGTGCTTCCCTTCCTCTACTATGAAATGGATTAATTAACACTAAGCTAAGGAATATACTTGGTAAATATGATGACCTGCATCCAGATATATGTAATGTGTTCTTAATGAGCATGAAGCAGGACATGATCTTCTAGTTATGAATGCATGGCATGACTTGGAGATATTTTTGTTATTATTGGACAACATTTAAGGCCGTATACAGAGGGGTTTGTGTGTGTGTGTGTGTGTGTGTGTGTGTGTCTGTGTGTATGTGTGTGCTTGTGTGTGTTGGATTTTCTCTAATTTATATGTAGATGACATCGCTTTCAAGAAAATTCAGCTTATGTTTGTCCCTGGACCACTGGAGTTCATCTGTTGAAAAAGTTCCTCTTGAAGAGCTATAAATGGATTCAGTTTTGCCTTTTATTTCACATCTCGGTGCCTATACAATTGACAACACTGTATTTTTAACGCAGGGCCTTGTACTTACTTGGCTGGTGCACTACCTACTGAGCTATGCCTCCAACCCTCCTTTTTGCTGGTTATTTTAGAGATGGAGTCAACTGAACTTTTCTGCGAGAGCTCCCCTACAACTCTGTCTGTGCAGACCTCATCCTCTCGAGCAGCTAGGACTATAGGTGTGAGCCACCGGTGGCAGGATCACCCGCTTATCTTAACGTCCTGTTAGACTGCAAACCCTTTTCAGTTCAGATAGAGAATGGCCAGTCCCACACAACGATGGGATTCCAGACCAGCTCTCCATCTGTTGTCTGTACCTTCATCCACCTGCTTCAAAGAGGAGGATGGCCAAAATAAAGACACAAGAAATCAGAACGCCCAGAATGCCGAGGGACTGCCCCCCCTCCCCCCCGCTCCTGGGAAGGCTGGGGGAGGGGAGGAAGGCAGACAGGAAGAGTGATGGCTGAATTAAAGGAGTGATAGTACGGTCCATTCTTTCTGCAGATGGAAAGTTGGTAAGTGAGAATGTAGAGGGGAAAGTTCTGAAATCACTGCAGTAGAGAGTGATGCGAGAAGAAGGAGACACATCCGGCCATGTCGCCTCTTGAGAGGTGCTCTGGGAGACTCTGATGGCAGACTCCCAGGAACAAGCTAGAGCACGGATGACTGCCACGTCTCTGTGGACTGAGTGTTAGGTCACGCTCGGGCTCCACGAGGGTCGAGTGGGAGGTCTGAAGACCCGGGCCTGGATGATTACCTCAGCATAGATCCACAGACAGCTCTGCAGCTTCCCTGGAGAGAGGTGAGGCCTAAACCCATGTCCCCCACTTCCGACCTTCGCCACCTCTCCGTCTCGGCTCTCCCCTCCATCTTCCAGTTCCACATTCACGTGTGTGGAGTACTGGGACGGTACGGCCTCAGTCTTCCTCCCTCCCCTCTCCAGTCATGCTGCCCCCCGATGCCCCACACTCAGTGACCCCAGCGTCATTGTGTGAGACTGCAGATTCCTTTCCAAAGGAATCACAGCACTGGAATCCTGCCCTGTGGATACCACACTTAGTTAATACATCCACATACATATGACTGTGCTTCTGCACGTTTTTACATGCATATTTATACATTAGGTCTAATTCCCACATGTGAGCAACACCTGTCCTTCGTGTTTCTGAGCTTGACTTACTTCATTTAACCTTTCTTCCAGGCCAGTCCATTTCTTCGCAAACAATGTATTACCATGTATTGGATGAGTAAAATTCCATTATATATATATAAATGCATACACATTGTATATGAAATGCTATTTGTAAATCAGTTGCACACATAAATGGAATTTTACTCATAGAGATGTATGTGTGTATATGCGTGTGACATCTTTTCTGGCTGACACTGTGCAGAAAAGAGAAATGATGGGAAAATTGTGGCACATTCATTTCACTGTAGAATCAATAGACTCACTTGAAAACACAAGGGGTTTCTGTTGATAAAGTTTATGGGATGAGCACAAATGTCAAGTTTCTCCTTTTTCTGGCATCATGGTGTTGTGCACCATAAACCGACACCTGCATGGTGCCGTGGCATGAATCAAAAAGGGGGATGGACAATAAATCTGCATTTCTTAAACTTTATTTCATGAAGGCAACTTTGCTGATTTATTAATCTATTTTTTCATGTGTGTGTGTGTGTGTGTGTGTGTAACACTAGTGGAGCTTAAACACAGGGCCTTGTGCTCTTGCTTGGCTTGGCTTTCCCCCTCAAAGTTGGCACTCTGCCCGTTGAGCCATGCCTCCGCTTCTAGCTTTTTGATGATTCATTGGAGCAAGGACTCTCATAGCCTTTCCTACCAGGCGCTCCCAACCTGGATCCTCAGATCTCAGCCTCCTGAGTATCTAGGATCACAGGTGTGAGCCCGGATCCTGGCTCATGTCCTCTAATTTACAACTTCTGGGTGAAGATGCAGGTTGAGGCTGGGAGGAGGCGTGGGCCGGTCCCTCCAAAGGTGTGACTCCGCGCTTCATCTCCCTTTATGGGCAAAACTTTTTCCTCCCTGCTTTGAAACAGTCTGATTTTTGAGTCCAGTGCCTCAACACTGAGAACACGAAATTGGGAAAAAGTGGCTTCTAGGAAGGGTAAAGGGTTTGTTTTGTCCTCTCTCCCACTCCTTGTTCACCAAGAGTGGTAAAGGTCAAGTGCAGAGGCCTGGGAACCTGTAACTCTCTCTCCTTCCTTTGTCTTTTATTCCTCCAGGCCAGGCGCTGGGCCACACCCATCATGGACTGTCTGCTGTCTTCAGGGCCCAGGGCCACGGTCCCCTGGGAGGCTCCGGTGTGGCGCTCACCTGGCTGGCTGCGCAGAGCAGTGCTTCCCTCCACGTCTTTACTTCAGATGCCTTGTCTTCCATCACAGAACAATCAAGAGAGTTCAGAACCCAGCAATCCATCTCTCTCCCTCCTTCCCTTCTCCCCTCC
This sequence comes from Perognathus longimembris pacificus, assembly GCF_023159225.1. Taxonomy (NCBI): domain Eukaryota; kingdom Metazoa; phylum Chordata; class Mammalia; order Rodentia; family Heteromyidae; genus Perognathus; species Perognathus longimembris. The sequence goes on from NC_063178.1 coordinate 31,276,823, forward strand.
CTCCCTCCCTTCTTGTCCGTCTCTCCCTCCTCTCTCCCTCCCTCCTAAGAACATCTGGGTATCAGGCTGTTATTGTTTGAACAGGTGAGCTGTGGTTGCGCCTCCTGCTGGCCTCGGAGCAGGGGAAGAGAGCGGATGTGCGCTTCCGTTCCGAGAATGGCTTTCTCTGCCTGCTACCTTTTCGTCCTGCTCGCCTTCCACGCTGCGGTTCACGGTCCCTTCTGAGTCCATTCGTTTCAGCCAGCTGGGCACAGGCATTCCTGCCCTGTGCTGCAGGACATAATTTTGGGAGCACCTGGAGAAGCCAAGGCCGGAGGCCCCCTCCTGCCCCCAGCCTGGCTCCGGGTAGGCCACGGCAGCGTCTCGGCTTGGGGGTGTGCAGCCCTGCTCCGGGCTCTCGTGCCTCGGTGGTTCGGGGGTCCTGTCTCTAAGGAGGGCCGATGGCGCCTTCCTTCAGCCCCGTCCCTCGCTGGGGGCAGCTCTCCTGAAGCACGTCCTTCAGTGGACAGTGGGGAGCAGGCTGCTCACCCTCTGGGCTGTTTCTTTGTCTGTGTTGGATGATAGAGCTCGCAAAAGACGCATAGGCTGAGCAGAAGTCATTTTATGTATGCAATGGTGTGGGGAGAAAACCCCGCTCCTCCGCCATGTGCTAGCAGGACTTGGCGATGCGTTGCCATTCGCACCTGCTTTCCTTCATTAACCTTGTATCCAAGGCAGGTGCGAGAGCAACTGGAAACGAATGGTCAAATGATCAAAATCATTACTGTCAGTCGTAGAAATAATGTAAATATTCAGAAAATAATGAGTTCCTACTAATTAACAGATAATAAAACAGTGTTGACGGCGCCATTCACTGTTCCCAGGCCCAGTGCTCGCACATCTTTCTAGTCTACATTTCCACAATGCTGGAACGCACACCACCTCCCCTCCAGCGTTTTCTCACCTCTCTCATTAGATAGGAGTTGCCAAATTCTTGCCTATGTGCAGAGAATACGAAATTTGTGTTAGGTCTTGAAAGCTTTAAAAGATGACACATCTTGAAATCATCCTCATTGAACATTTTTTTGTCTTTTCTTTTGTGCTGGGGATCAAACCCAGAACGTTGCACTTGCTAGGTAAGCGCTTTGCCCCTGAGCTACACCCCAGCCCTCGAACATATTTTGAAAAATGAAAGTTGATTGAAATCTACCTGCGGAGCTTGAACTCAGTACTTTCTGTACTCTCTTGGCTTTTTCACCCAAGGCCGTACCTCTACCACTGACCCTCTAAGCATTTTTGCCGGTTAATTTCAGGTAAGCGTCTTGCAATCGTTTTGCCCCAGTCTGACTTCCGCAGTTCTCAGATTTCAGTCACCCAAGTATGATAGATGTGAGCCCAAAGCACCTGGCTAGGGAATTTTTTTTTAAGTAGATTCAAGACAATGTCAGGAAATGTGTCATTTAACACCCTGAATTTTGCTAATCATTTATTATATGTCCTGAACACTGAGTCCTGCTCATGAATTATTAACTCTATGATACTTTTTGTGCAAGCAACATTTCTTCAACCTTGCAGAAAATAGCTTTAGAGATGAGCTATTATTGTAAAGCTATTCAAAGTAAACATCCATCCTAGGCAGTAGGTCACGTGGTATCTGATGAAATACTCTACTGCAAGGCTTGTCATCATAATAAACGTGATACGTCACCAACGCCACCTCCCCACATCAAGATCAAGACACACCTGGCAGTCTTGTTATGCAGTACATCTGATCTACAGTAATCAAACATGATACCATTGGAAAACTTCCTGAAAATTTAATCTGTGACATACCTGAGAATGTACACATACCTACTATGAACTTGAATTGGGTTATTTTAAAGATAAACTAGCTTATCTATATTCTGAATTTCTTGACAAAAAACTAGTTTTAATTTTTTTTTCATGTCAAGAATGTCTGTTGGCCAACCTTGTAGGTGACATGAATAAAACCCCTCCTCAGCTGGTGGTGCACTGAAGGATTGAGTCTCTGTTGGTTAGAAATCAGAGTAAGGATAGGCATTAACTCATAGGTTATGTTGTGCTAGAGGGTGCTCATTGTACTTGTTCACTGTTCTTACACTATGCACACAGAAGTACTTACGGCTAGAACGCTGTAGGAAAAACTCGAAAACAGCCAAGACTGGCAAAATGACCTTATAATAATAATGCAATACTACAGTAAGTGGTAAAAGAATGATGCATTACCTCCATCCAACTCTTCCGGATACACTTAAGAACCCAGTTATTTTATCCTTCAGCATTCAGAGATGTCATAATTGGAGTTTTTAATTTCACTCTACAACTGAAGTTAAACTTGCGCTTTTTAAACAGCAACTTATAAATTATTTAAATGAATTCTTCACCTTTGCACCCTCAGACATCTAGTATGCACCCTCAGACATCTAGTAAATTAGGCAAAGCATTTCATGTTGTTCTTGTTTGGAGGTGAAAATGAGAATAATTTTAAACAAAATAAGATGCATTTTACGTTCTAATTAAATAAGCACACTTGCCTTGAAATATAAAATTTCGTCATCTTATTCCCACTTGCTCTTTTTTTCCAGCTTGATTTATACCATTCTTTGCCAGAGTTTATTTACATGGCTTTGTAACATGCTTTATGTGTTCCCCAGCACCTGGCACTCCTTCACGCTTCAGACCTCTCTGAATTTGCCCCTTTTCTCTTTCCCTGAAAGGCAATTCTTTCCTGGCAAGATCGAACTCATCTAAAAATGGCTATAATATCAAGTTTCATTCCAGCAGAATTTATCACTCATTCGTTTATTCTGATGAAATTTGATGAGATTTATTTTCTGTTTCATGTATTCCACATTACGTATCAAAAGTCTTATGCCAGCCAGCCAAACTGCGGAATAAGATGCTTCAAAAATACGTGAAAACTCTGCCCATCCAGGTTTTCAGCATTGATCACACACGTCTCGTGCACTGCCTATATTGTGTTGTGTGAACTTTGCTGGTTCATAAAGGCACTGAGTGGAAACAGGGGCTGAGGACCAGAGTCGCTCTTGTCTCTTTCTGTGCTCAGCAGCAAGCTCCGCACCTGACAGGTAACCCTTGACTCATGTAGTTAAAAATCTTTTTTTGAATGAAAGCAGCAGAACTTGGACTGGTGACGTGGCTCAGGTGGTAGAGTGCCAGCCATCAGTACAACCTGGGAATGACTGGGTTCAAGCTCTGGAACTATTCCAGAAAGAATAAAACTGCAAGAGCTTCCCCTACATCCCAAACTCTGTGTTGTTCTCCATTGTCATCTATCGAAATGCAACAGAGAAAAAAGTCACTGTTTCTGTCCTTGAAACAATAGTGTATGGGTGCACAGTGGACGGGACGTGCTCTGAAACATCTAATTTAATAAGCTTTTAATAAGGACTTTCTAAGTTTTGTTTGGTTTGATTACAGTTCTAATAACCCCATAAATGAACAACAAAGTCTATTTGGTGGGAGTCCATTGGCAGTTTGTTTTACAATGCCACAGAGATATCAGCTTTGGACTAGTGAGAAGTGCAGGCATAATACTGTAAATTAGTAAGCAGAAAGTACCAATTAGTCTAGGGGAAAAAAGCCTTCCCTAGAATAGCTTTGTGCAGGGCATCAGTGGCTCACGCCCGTAGGCCTCACTCGTCAGGAGGCTGTGATCAAAGCCAGCCTGGACAGTCATAGTGGAGAGATGTCTCACTCCAACTAACCACGAGCACTCAGATGTGGCTCATGTGGTACAACACCAGCCTTGCACAAAGAAGCTTAGGGACCTAGAAAAAAGTCCAGACGAAGCAAAAATAAAATTGAATTTGACATGATTTCAGTAGAAGAAATACATTATTAGAAAAACTTGGTTCATATTTCATTTTTTTTCATGGTTATTACTACAAAAGAAATACATGGCCAGGTGCTGTAATCCTAGCTACTCAGGAGGCTGAAATCTGAGGGTTGAGGTTCAAAGCCAGGCCAGGTATGAAAGTCTATGACACTCTTATCTCCAATGAAGACCCTAAAAACCAGAAGTGGTGCTGTGGCTCAAGTGGTAGAGCTCTAGCCTTGAAGAGCTCAGGGACAGCGCCCAGGCCCAGAGTTCAAGTCCCATGACCCACAACAACAGAAAGAAAGAAAAAAAGAAATATGTGCACACATGTGTAGAGAAATTATTAACCTAAACCAGCCACTAGTACCAGACTTGATCCTTAATTTATTTGTATTGTGGAATTTGGATGTCTCTAGTCATATGTAAACAAGCAAAAGAATTTAAAAGGGAAGCAAAGGTCAAGAAAATATGAATTTGGGGCTGAGGATATAGCCTAGCGGCAAGAGTGCCTGCCTCGGATACACGAGGCCCTAGGTTCAATTCCCCAGCACCACATATACAGAAAACGGCCAGAAGCGGCGCTGTGGCTCAAGTGGCAGAGTGCTAGCCTTGAGCGGGAAGAAGCCAGGGACAGTGCTCAGGCCCTGAGTCCAAGGCCCAGGACTGGCCAAAAAAAAAAAAAAAAAAAAAAGAAAATATGAATTTGGGTGAAAGTGAAAATGAGGACTTTGACCACTAATACATTGTACTGTTCACCATATTTATACAACAAATAATATACATTTAGCTCATCGGGGGAAATCAGGTAAATCGTCAATAATTTGGCACAATCTTATTGGAGCATTTCAAGGCATTCTAGAAGAACAAGTCGGCTTTGATTGATACACTTGAATTTGCTTGATTTTTTTCTTTTCACCTTCTACTTACCCTTTTTTGGATGGAAAATTATAGTGCATGCTCCTCTATGATGGGGTTCCTGATGTGTTGAAACTTTGTCACTTCCTCTCACATGCAAATGTGTGTGGAATTTTTGCGTGATGTGAGTTATCGGGGGATAGGGACCGAGGGCAGTGTTCCGGCACTGGACGTGAAGTGCTTTCATGGGGGAGAGTGTCCCCCTGTGGGGCATCTGTCCACACTCAGTACCCTCACTCAGTACTCCTAACTTGTCACTCCGCAGTCTTACCCCTTTCTCAGCTCGCTGTTGTGGGGCTGACCTGCTCAGGTTCAGCTGTTGATTTAAATGCATTGCTGACAGATAGCTACACGCCAGAGCAGCTGTCCTGTAAATACAGCATCCAGTAAAACAAGATGGAAAATCTGCTTCCATGGCTTTAGAGTTCTCTCACACAGATGATCCCTTAGTTGTCGAGGCTTGTTAATATGGTCAAGCAACAAATTCATATGTTTTAAGAAAGGATTCTTGAATGGCATTCTTTTTTTAATTTTCAATTTGATTATCTTTTTTTTTTTTTTTAGCCAGTCCTGGGCCTTGGACTCAGGGCCTGAGCACTGTCCCTGGCTTCTTCCTGCTCAAGGCTAGCACTCTGCCACTTGAGCCACAGCGCCGCTTCTGGCCGTTTTCTGTATATGTGGTACTGGGGAATTGAACCTAGGGCCTCGTGTATCCGAGGCAGGCACTCTTGCCACTAGGCTATATCCCCAGCCCCTAATTTGATTATCTTAAAAGAACAAAACACAGAAATAGAAAGTATCCTAGATAATAGATCCTCAGTATTATCTCCTGGCCAGTCTGGTTGCAATTTATATTCTCCTATTAGATACAGCTTTTCCTCCATGTCTGCTTGTGATATGGGTACTCTGTGTGCTATTGTGCAAAGCTGTCTGGCCTGAGGTTTATTTAGAATTTTTTTAATAGTGGATGTGCTTCCCATTTAGAATTCTAGCAGAGACTCCTCCGGAAGCATTTCCTGGAGTCCGAGTTCTGTCTCCTGAGGTCACCGGAGGCTCAGGTCTCTGCAGACCCATCACGAAGGCCAGTGTGTGCTTCTCAGGAAGAGAAAGGCAGGGCGCCTTTGATGGAATTAAGTGGTAATGCCTAACAGTAGACAGTCAGGGATAGTGCCCCGAAAGAAGTGTGAACAATCGTTAATCCTAGTGATGAATAAGCGAACTCAAACCAACCCATCACGACAGGATTTAGGTGTTAGTATGGTACAGACAAAGCACGGGAGACCCAGGAACTGCGGGAGCTGGAGACCTTAGTTTTAATCCTTGTAAGTTGTATCAAGTTGTGACTAAGACATAGTTGTTGCTATTTCCTACAGTTTTATCTTATAATCTCTCCGTTCTTAACTTTTAGTTTCCCAGTGGATTGTCTGTCCATTCACACAAACTCATCACAGTTGATTCAGCTCACGGAAGTCCATTTCCATCCAATTAGGCCCCGGTGGTTATGACGGATGGGTGCCGGCCCCTCTAAAGGGCAGGGGCCGACGGCTGAGGGCCTCTCCCCCACCGGTGGGCCTGTGTGAGCCCCTCTCTCTACCCGGTGCTCTCTGGGAGCATGTTCCTGTGTAATTTCTGGTAGGGCCGAGAACAGCCATTGCTTTGTGGTTTGCTTGGATGTTCCTTGCTGTTTACATAGACGCATGTCCACGGCCATGGAGTTTTCCATCTGAGAAGCTAGGAACCCCCAGCCGAGCTTCATCATACAGACCTGATCTTGTCTCCTCCGTAGACTTAACCGTGACTCGCCCTCCCCAGCTGTCCCTTTCAATGAACCCATCACCTACGTGCACGTACACAGCTGCACGCCAGAGGTGAGCATGGACTGTGAGTGACATGGGTGGTTTTGACACGATCCTTTCAACAGGGCACCTGTCTTGTTCCTGGGGTGTTTTGGATTGGGAGGCCCCCACTCTGGGGAAGGGCAAGTGGAGGGGAGCTCCCGCTGGAGAGACGGTCGCAAATGTGTGCAGTGGGTTTTCTGCTGACTTTGGCTCTTGCTAATAGTCCAGAATTCCTACAGCACAGGATTGCTTGAAGGTAAAAAATGAGCACCAGGCCAGCAGGAATAAGGAGAATACATACACCTCCCCACCCACCATTGGCAGCCACTTCCGCCCTGCAAGGGGAGTGCAAGGAGTGGGAAGACTCCCATCGGAGTGGGCATGTCCTCACTGAGGACTTACTGATGTGACTTTGCTTGTCTATCAGTATTTGAATAAGAGGGTTGTACTGAACAATGTGGTTTGTCAAACTCAAAAATTACAGTCCAAAGGAAATTATTGTTGCAAGTCATTTAGACCCCGTAGTTTCTAAAAATAAACAATCCATTTCTTACAAATCAGGTTAGAGCATTTTTATAGACCTTTTTGTACTCTTGAGGTAAAACTGCTACACTGTTAAATCTCAGTTTTAAAAGTATGATATTACATCTTCAATCTACTTTGAGATAGCATCCTGGATGGGTATATTTGAAGATAATTGTGAAAGGTTATGTGTTATAGGAAATCTCTCTACAGGGTATACTTTTTCACAATTAAATGCTTGAAGAAAAACACACAAATCAACCCTTAAAAAACAATATAAGCTTAAAATGCTTATTGTGTTTGTTTTGATAAATTTTTCAGTTATAATTAAAATAATTACCTTTTAGCTTTGCTTTGAATGAATTTCAATTTAGCATTTCAATGCACTTGAAAACTAAATTAAGTTGGACTGGATTGTAGGAGAAAATGGGTCTCTATCACTTATAAATGAAGTAAATGACTATCAGTATCAAGGTTGTCCAGTAAGTGACAGTTATGTTGAAGTCTGCTTGTGATGGTAAGTTATCCTTTGTGTTTTTGCTCATTCTTTCTGTCACTTGTGGGGCTTGAACTCAGGGCCTGGGTGCTGTCCCTGAGCTCTTCAGCTCAAGGCTAATGCTCTACCACTTGAACCAGAGCACCACTTCTGGCTTTCTGGTGGTTAATTGGAGATAGGAGTCTCACAGACTTTCCTGCCTTGGCTGGCTTTGAACCTCAATCCTTAGATCTCAGCCTTCTGAGTAGCTAGGATTACAGGGGTGAGCTAGCAGTACCTGGCTCTTTTTTGTGTTATTTATATGAATGTCAAAAAATAGATCTAGATTAGGGAGAAAAAAAATCCTGTTCTAATCACCCTGATTTTAGATGTCCTCAATTGTGTAAATAAATCAAGGAATAGAATGCCCCAAACTAAAATTTACAAGTTTGCCTCAAGGGTTCTCTGCCTGTATTTGCCAGTGAGCAAGGCAGCATAGGACAGAATTGTGCTGTGATAACTCATGTAGACTTGGCTTTCATGATGGACAGGTTGTTGGGGCTACATGGGAAGCTTCAGAAAAGAGCCGTTAAATATCATAGTAAGTCCACCTAGCCCACAAAATATGCAAAATAAAAGATGTACCATGAGTTGCTATGATGCAGGATCATTTTCAGTGATTTTTTTTGAGCAATCAGATATCAACACAGAATTGAACACTGACTAGGCTCAGGAAAAGGCAATGTGGAAAGTGATGGGTTATCTTTCCAGTCACCATCAAGACTTTAAACTTTCCTTCTATCATTATAAAATATCTTTTAATTTTTAAAGTAATATTTTTCATAGACAGTTCTTATTCATGTTATTCATATCATTGCCCAGGAAACATGTAAAGCTTGCCACTTTAAAAAATAATCAGGAGTAGTGACTCATGCCTGTAATCCCAGCTAGTCAGGGGACTGAGATCTGAGGATCATGGCTTGAAGCCAGCCTGGGCAAGAAAACCCAGAGACTATTACCACCAATTAACCCCCAAAAAGTCAGGAGTGAGATGTGGTTCAAGAAGCAAATCTCAAGTCTTGAGCAAAAAAAAAGAAGCAGAAGGAGACCCACAGGTCCTGAGTTCAAACAAGCCCCAGTACCAGCACACACACACACACACGCACACACACGCACACACGCATACAAGTGCCCACACACATCTGTACATGTGTGCATACACACACGCACGCACACGCATACACACAGAGACTTTGATTGCAAAGCAGAGGGCCAGCCTGGAGCAACAAAGCTAAGAGGCAGTGCTCAGGACCTGAGTTCAAATGCTCCCACAGTAACAATCATTAAATCCAAAATGATTTTATCCAGGGCCATGGCTTTCCTCTTTCCTCGCAGTCTGATGTTTTTGCAGCATTGCCGCTGGGGACCTCCCTCAGTAGAAGCAAGCCCCAGTGTGGTGGGGTTGGGGGAAGGACCCCCCTCAGTAGAAGCAAGCCCCGGTGTGGTGGGGTTGGGGGAAGGACCTCGGTGAGGTAATTGGTGTTGGAGAGCCACGTGGGTGACAATGTCACAGTGCCATGACAAGTCAAAGACGATGAAGGAGGGGTTTGCAAGCCAGTGGGCTTTCCTCATGAACTGCACTACTCCTGCACACTGATTTCACGGGGGCAGCCTCCAGAGCTGTGAAGAAGAGGAATCTATGCTTTCAACCATCACGTTCCACTATTCTGATAGCAATCCATGTATCCAGAAAGACCTGCACACTCCCGCAGATGGAAAGTTACAGTTCCAGCAGGTGCCTGGGGCTCGCGCCTGTCATCCTAGCTACCCAGAAGGCTGAGATCGAAGCACTGTGACTCAAAGCCAGCCCTGGCAGGAAAGTCGGTGAGACTTATCCCCAATCAACCAGCAAAAAGCCAAAAGGGGAGCTGTGCCTCAAGTGGTAGAACACCAGCCTTGAGAAAACAAGCTCAGGGACAGTGCCCAGAACCGGGACACACACACACACACACACACACACACACACACACACACACGCACGCACGCACACACACAATGCAATTCTATCCAAAATTCAATTCTTATCCTAAGTCTCCTATGAGATGGTCCCTTCTTACTGTTGTGACACCTATACCTCCTTGTCAGATATTCCCCGTCCAGCCCCTAGGCAGCTTCTGTTGCTTCCAGGCCATTCTTTCCACTTACTCTTGTGTCTTCCACATCAGAGTATGAGAGGATCCTCATCTTCTGAGAGAAGAGTCCTCTGCCAGCTTGAAGCCCTTCCTCTGAGTGCGACGCCATTGCCCACATGATTCTGGTCTCTCAGTCTGCTCATTCTTCCTCATGATCATACTGCCCCTGAAACATAAACTTGCTTCATTTCTATAATACCTTGTTCTTCTATCAGGTCAAGGAGAACAGAGACTTCATCTGTTTTATTTATTACAGAACTCTCAGCTAGTAGGTTTCTGCCTGGCATACACCTGGGTTCCTTGAATTTATAACCATGCATTACACCCAATTTATCATTTTGTCTCTAGGTCTAAAGAGTTCACAGATACCTCCTGGGAGAGCTAGCCTGTAAAAGGGGCAAAAACAATTTGTGTATAAATCTCATCAGATTTTATCCAAGATCATTGTAAACTTAGGGTTTAAGTTGCTCAAAAAAAAACAACACCCCCCAAAAAACAAGTACTCTTTATGTGTCAAGCCTGGGTGTGCTTTTATAACTAAAAGAATTATTTAAAAAAAAAGCAAGTAATTGAAAGAAAAAAAAATAACCTGAGAAGAAAATTGTATCTTAATAAGTTTAAAGTATTTGCTGAAAAAGTATGACTTTATCATGCAGATCAGTTGTTCTTTTTTTTTTTTTTTGCGAGTCCTGGGGCTTGAACTCAGGGCCTGAGCACTGTCCCTGGCTTCTTTTTGCTCAAGGCTAGCACTCTGCCACTTGAGCCACAGTGCTACTTCCAGCTTTTTCTGTTTATGTGGTGCTGAGAAATCCAACCCAGGGCTTAATGCTTGCTAGGCAAGCACTCTACCGCTAAGCCACATTCCCAGCCCTCAATTGTTGTTAATATTGTGGTTGTTTTGTTTTATTTTAAAAGAATTACTTAAGCCAGGAGGCAGAGGCTCATGCCTATAATCATAGCTAAGAGACTAAGATTGGAGGATCCTGGTTTAAAGCTAGCTCAGACAGGAAAGTCCATGAAACTTCTATCTCATCTTCATAGCAAAAAATAACAAGCGGAGCTGTGGCTCAAGTGGAAAAGGGCTAGCCTTAAGCAAAATCGCTCAGGGACAGGGCCTAGAACCCAAGTTCAAATTCTGCGACTGGCAAAAAGAAAAAAAAAGAGAAAGGACTTATTTCAAATAGCCTTTTAATAAAATGTCAGTCTAACAAAGTATTGAAATGCCAAGGAAATTTGCGTGTTGACCTTTGAATTTCCAAATAACTCCCTTTCCTTGCTAGGCATCAGAATAAATGACAATGTGAACTCATTTGTGAAATGTTCTGTGCTAATCTGAGATTAAATTCGTGGTTTGTGCTGGTAAGCATTTTCCTCATTGTGCAAAAAACAAAAACAAAACAAAACTCTGTAAGAAACAGCTTCAGGAAGGAAGACACATTTTTTTAGCCCACAGGTAACTGTTTGTACCATGTGATCGAACAAAGATACTCACCATGTGGCAGACAGGAGGCAGACAGACCTCTGCCTGGAAAGGGACCAGGGACAAGGCACCTCCTTGGGGGCATTCTCCTGGTGGTCCCTTTTCTCCAGGAGGCCCAGAGGGTTTCGTCAACTCCCAGCAAGAGCGTGGAGTTGTGAGTCCAACCCTGGCCTGGTCCACGGAGGCCCCTCAGGATCCCACTGCTTCTGAAAGCCAGACTCTGACCGGAGCTTCCATGGAGACCCAGCTCCAACACAGGATCTGCAAGAGGGAGGAAACCGTGCTGAATGGTGACAGAGGCATGGGACGGAACAAGGAGGAAATAAAGAAGTTCATCGAATCCACGGGAAATGAAAACAAAATCTACCAGAACATTTGGGATGCAGAACCAGGAGGGGGGGTTCTAGCTATTTCACCCCAGTGAAGTAGATCTAAAAATACAACACCTCGATGATACACCTCCAGCTCCTAGAAAAACAAGAATAACTCAAACTCAAACCTGTAGGTGGAAATAAATAATGTGTATTAGGGCAAAGTTCAGTGCAGTAGAAACTGAAAAATCCACACAGAAAAACAACACAGGAAATGCTTATCCTATAAAAAAATAAACAAAATTGACAAACTCTTAGCCAGTCTAGCCAAATAGAAAAGAGAGATCACCTCAATAAATAAAATTAGGGATGAAAATTGACATCACAGCAAATAGAAGACAAATCCTGAGCACTTACATGACAATTTTTTAGAAACCCTCACTCAAACAACTGGGAAATTCTAGTAGAAATTGATGAAAGTATAAATAATTTCAACCATCAAAATAGAGTCAAGAGGATGAAAACCATTTCAACAGACCTATGACAATCAAAGAGACTGAAATGAAATTAAAGAATCTCCAAAGAATAATCCAGAACTTGAGTAAGTCGAAGTCAACTGTGTGTGTGTGTGTGTGTGTGTGTGTGTGTGTGTGCACTTGAATGCACAGGACAGGCTTAAAATCAGGACCTGGGCGCTGTCCTTTAGCTTTATTACTCAAGGTTGGTTCTCTACTACTTGAATCATACCTCTGGTTCTGGCTTTTTGGTAATTAATTAGAACAGATACCTTTATAGAGTTTCCTTCCTAGGTTAGATTTGAGCCATGATCCTCAGATCTTAGCCTTCTGACTACCTGGGATTACAGATGTAAGCCACCCATGCCAGGCTAAGGCTTTTAAAGTAGAACTAATACCAATACTTCACAATTTCCATAAAACAAACAATGAAGGATCGTTACTTTACTCATGCTACAAAACTACATTTACATTCATCTAAAAACTAGACAGAAACACAGCAACAAAAAATAAAATGGAGAAAACTATAGATCACTGATCTATTTGATGAAAACAGATCAAAACATCAATAAAATCCCTGCTAACTGAATTCAATAAATAGCTGAAAGAAGGCGTGCATCACAAATGTTACTTTTATCCTAGATCATGAAAGACTTGATTTGCAGAAATGATCAACAAATATAATACAGAACGTAAACATAATGGAGAAGAAGAATCATATGATTATCTCAATAGATGCAGAAAAACCTTTGTCAAAACCCAACATTCTTTTGTGATGAAAGCTGGGGAAGCTGGGAATCTGAGACTCAGACCTCAACATAGAACAGGCTTTGGACAGCACAACAAATGGTGGGAAATGGAAACCGTTCCCTCTGAAACAGCAACAGGACAAGGATGGGTCTCAGTGTGACGCCGGGGTTCCTGGCCAGAGCAGTGGGGAGAGAGACCAGAACGGTATGAAAAGCATACAACAGGGAAAGAAGCCCAGCTGTCTCCATTGAAATGCTGGGGTTGGGAGCGGGACTGGAACTTAGAACTGGCACAGGCAGGGCCTTCCTAAACAGATCTCCGTGGGTGCAGTGCCCAGGAGACAGAACTGGCACTTGAGATTGTATTAGCTGTAAACTCTCTGCAGATGAAGTAAACAGTTACTCTGCTTACAGAACAAGAGACCTCTGCCAGCTGTATACATCCAGCCAGGACACAGAGAGATTAAAAAACAAACAATAACAATAACAACAACAAAAACTGCCACGCAAGTAATAACCCAGTAACCCAGTAAGTAAGTAGGCAAAAGAGATGAACAAAACTTCTCAGAAGAAGTAAAAACAGGCCAGAAGCACATGTGAAAATGCTCAACATCCCTGGAAATATGGGAAATGCAAACCTAAACAGCACTGAGATTCCATATTACTCCTTGAAGACTGGCCATCAGCAAGTGCTCAGTTAAATCCTGCAGGTGGAGGCTGGGGCAGAGGCACCGTATCCACTCCTGGTGGGAATGCAAAGGCGTGCGACCACCGTGGAAAGCAATTTGGAGATTCCTCAAGATGGGAAGTAGACCTGCCCTGCGGTCCAGTGGACCGGGCGTGGGCATGATCGGAAGGAATGAAAGTCAGGTACAGCAGGGGGACCTGAACCTCCAGGTTACATGGCAGCACTACTCACAACTGCTAAGTGAGGACACGTCCCAGAGAGACAACGGTATAGATGGAGGAGAAGAGAGAGAGGTGAAGAGGTAGAAGACACGCGAGTCAGGTATGGAGATACAGACAGTAAATACACAGAAATACAGCCAGCTAGATACTTAGATGGCCTATAGAATACAGAAATGCAACTATGTAGATATGTACACATAAATTTAAATTGTATTTATCCATCAGGTAGAATACTGTCTTGTTAATTGTAGAATAGTAAGTGAAATGACGATGGTTGCCTGTTTTCTCTCCCATAAGCAAGTTAGACCTGAAATAGAAATACACGAAGACACTTACAAAACCACACACGCGTGCATGACACACACACACACCATATACATGCACACACCCACACATCCCTCACACACGGTCAAACTGACTGAAGATGGCACGTGAGTGACTTTTCATAGTGTAATCCCCGTGGCCAGTTTACAGACAGTTAAACAAAATGAAAAACCCAGAAACTGAAGTATGTCTTGATGGGCGATCGTCATTGCTAAGTAGAGGGGCAGATGAATGGAGACAAGAAAACTCCTTTGCACAAGTATTGGACAATAATAATTTTAAAAAAAGCAAGACACATATACTAACAACAAAATACCAATAAAGCAGCTGTGATGATACATGACTTCCAATTCTACAGCATCAAGTGCTCCTTTGTGTGTTTCAAGACACGTGGTGAGCATTTGAATATCATCGCTGCTGCCTCCCTCCTTTGATGAGGACCTTGGGAGACTGCGAGCCAGAGGAGCCCAGCTTGCTGCAGGGGTGAAGACTGATGGCGGCCCCTGGGCCAGTGAGCCCGCGCCGTCGCCCCAGCCCTCGGCGTGTCTCACTTGGGATGAAATTCCCTTTTTGTTTTTTCCCCCCACACGCTAACGCTGATGGACGGCTGTTATTTTTCGAGCCGGCGCTGTAACAAGAAGTCACTGGTGCTGGCTAACACTGTGGCTTTTAGGGCGTTGATGGAGATAGAGCCTGACACAGGCTGGGGGAGTGGTGGACAGGGGCAGCCCATCCTGGCAGCTGGCCTCCTGCCGGCCCTGTGCCTGCAAGAAATATGAAGCTCTGCAGGCCGCAGGGCCCAGTGGGGGAGATCATTTATAATGGAATGGTTACACGATGTTGCAGAAATACAAATACATCATCTCACCGTGGCAATGCATAACCCCCCCCCGCCACACACACACACCCCGCCACCGGGCCCTACTTAACAAGAATGGCTACATTTGTCTTGATCCAACTGGTCTTGGGCTTTGCATGGCTGCTGCAAAGATTGCCTACACAAGATGCAGTAGGATTCCCAGACAAGCTAGAGACAAAGGATTTTCCTTTTATGAGGATTTAAATAGCAATAGCTCTATTATGCGTCCAGATGACTAGTCTCCCATTCAAGCAACAAACACTTCTGTTACTACCATTTGCTCTGTCTTGTATTTGTTAAAGACAGTTGAGTAATAATGGCTCCTGTAGTTGTGTGAAAAATGCAATAAAAGCTGTGGAAATGCTATTGTTGAAATTAAACTTGCAAGTATTACGAGATTAGTTCCTCCTATGCAGACTAAAAAAGGGACAAGAACACTGAAGGTGAATGGATGTAGTGTGGGCTTGAGAAGGAGAAGATAGACGGCCTCTCCACTCTGCTCTCTCCCCCCTCCTTAGAAACAGCAGGGTGATTCTATTTCATGATAGCAAGGTTTCAGATTTTTTTTTTAAAGAGCACAACATACACCTGCATGTAGAAGTCTCCTTTACCTGGAGGTGTGAATGAGATGTAAGCGGCAGCTCCTTGTTACATTTTCTGAGAACATTTTTCAATGGCGTTCTAACTGAGCGAGCACTGTCCCTGTTTCAGTTCCATTCTTCCATTCTCCATCTTCCCCCCTCCCAAATCAAGATCTCCAGTGCACATCCTCCATCCTCCAACAGAAACGTGGCCACGGGCACGGGCGCCAGGCGCCAAGAAGAACAGGGTGGAGGAAAGGGATGGTCACAGCTGACTCGCTCTGGGTTTCTTTGTGTGTAGACAGAATTGCACTGACGTGTGTAAGCCACTGCTATTCACAATCATCTACCCTACATGGCTGCCATTCACACGCACCAGCCTAGCAGAGGAATCTCACATCTCCAGGAGAAAGCTCCCCACCTGTGACTGGAAAGCTTGGCCACTGACGTCTCTTCGAGACGCTGCGGCCCTGCTCAGCTTGCATGAGGCTTCCCCACGGAGCTGTGCACACCGACCATGCCAGGAGAGGGACTGGGCTGACCAGGACTATGCCGGGGACCAGGCCCCACATCCCCTCCCAGACAGCGGCCCTGAGGCCCCCCGGGCATGTGGCGGAACTCTCGTGGTGTGATTGAGCTTAGCCGGAGCTCACGTTACAAACTGAGTCACAATGTGTTGTATAGCATGGCAGCCAGTCCAGAAGTGGTCTATCATCTCTGAAGTCTGGACAGCACTGAAATGTTGGATCGAATTCAACCAATCTGCTGTTTATAATACTCTGTTGGTGCTGCCTTGCGTGACTCGTAAAGTTGAAGAGGGATGGCTGCATACATTATATTTCTTCTCTAGTAAGATGTGGTTCACCTGCTTGTAAACAGAAATGTCATATTAGAGTAATACAGATTTTAAAGAACCATTTAATATGATGAACAACAATGTGAGCTGTCTCTCATAATTGATATCATAAAAATAAACAGCAGAAAATTAACCAATGCACCCAATAAAAGCAGGTCCAACTCCATGAACTCTGAGTCTGTGTGCGTTGGGACACACTTGGGCAGCAACAGTTCAGAAAATTACAACAAAAAGACAGTGTACGTTGTTAGACCATAATTTTAAAGAAGCCTATTCAAAATCATATAGACAATATCATTTTTAACATCTAAGAATGCAGAATTAGCTTAAAGAAATAACAAATGGTATTATTACTCAGGAATAGGAGGATGAAACATTATCAAGATCTCAGTGCTTCCCGGGTTAATTTTGTGCAGGACCACAAAGAATGTCATTAAGCTTTTATTTTCATTGATTTATCTGTCTAAACAATTTCATCATAAGGACCAGTTTGAAGAATAAACAAGCAAGAATAGCCACACACCCACAAGAAAAGACTCGAAAGGAAACAGCAAGGAGTAATTCAAATGCATTTCCCAAAGTTAATAATGAAAACGCCAAGAATATGATTTTTGTCCAGTCACAAAAAAATCAATACCAATAATTTATGACTAAGTTGTATGTGGAAATATAGTATCAATGGACTTGGCTTATTATATCTGTGACAAAATATATTTGTGTTGAAATCATTATTAACCAGTCTTTACAAATTAGTCTTTTAAAGCAAATTTGACCAATATTTACCAAAGCATAGAAAAATAAAAATATGAATAGAATTTTAATGGAAATATCTAAGTATCCAAAATAAGTCTAAATAATCTAAAATGTTCAAGCAATAGATAAATTTGTAAGTTGGTAGTGGAGTAATATATTTCTTTCCTTATTGACAATTCAAAATCCAGGTTGCAAAAGGGGAAGATGGGTAAATTTAACTCTGATATAAATAAACCTTCAACAATAGGATCCACAATATATAAATTTGGTTTGTAGTTCTCATTGCAATTGATTAAATAAGGTTTCTCTCTTATCAGTTGTGGGGCTTGAATTCAGGGCTTGGACACTATCTCTGAGCTTTCTTCACTTAAGGCTAGTGCTGGACCACTTTGAGCCACAGCACCACTTCCATCATACTACAATAAAAACAAACCTTTCCTATCTAGGGACCTCCTAAAAATAGAGAAGAACTGCTTGAGATGATGACGGAGACCCCAGAGTGCGCAGAACATCGAGGGCACACACGTTTAGCCATAAACATACACATATCTGTCCATGTTTAACCATGCGGAAAGCGGCGAAGCCTCACTCACAGGGACAAAGGTTCGATTGCTACTGGTGCCATGATTTCCATTTTACAGATGGACAAGTCCAAAAGTTTGCCCAATATTTAGCTATTGAGACAAGTCAAGCACACTCCTGGAAGGAACCTGTTTGACAGTTCTCTGGGAAAAATTGCACAAGGGAAAATCTTTTAGTTTAGTGATTTCCCTGCTGGGAATATGTAAAAAAGGATACATTTGAAAAAAAAATATTCCCAAAGACAAATTTGTCATTCATAAGAGCAAAAGAATAGGGAGGAACAAATAGAGAATTAAGTGATTGTAATAAACTTTGTATAATGACAAACTATTGCGGCTCAGAAAAATATGCTAAGTATTTCTATCAAAGAATTTAGATTCTATTGTTCATAAAATACCAGAAAGTGTTAGTAGCAGGTTTTCACTTATTTAGAAATAAGTGAGGTAAAATATAACTCAAGACAGATTTAAGTTTCATTTTGTCTCTGAAGCGCAGTAATTATCTTTTTTAAAAAGTTTCTCTGGTTGAAGCATAAGTGAATTATTTATGCAGGTTCAAAGTCAGATCTGCAAAACAAGTTCTATTTAGAGAACTATGTTTTCCATATTGTCCTCAACAGGCTTTTCTCTCTCATTGCAAGCTTAATGATTAATTATTTTAGTTATTGTTTTTGTGGCGTAACCTCCGTGAACATTATATGCAAAGACATGACTGTCTATGCACATGCCTGTAAGTGTGGGGATTGTCTGCATGTGTCACATTGGATTCATGGCCACAGAGAAAGGAATCTTTCTGTTGTTTCAAAATAAGTTGCCTACATCTTCATTGTGTACCACACTTGCAGGAAAACAAACACTAAGTGTAGATCTCTGTCTGTATATTTAACATATTTGTATGTACCCAAATATAAATGCAAACACAGATATACACACAAAAAGAAAGGCAAAATAAGAAAACATACACACTGTGACCCATATTCACTTATCAGAGTTTTCTGGCACTATTGGTCTTTCTATGACTGCTGAATGGATAGACATGCCTGTGGAATATGGACAAGAGTCCTTGCCTACCCTTCGGAATTGAGTTTCTCACGCCATAAGAAGAGGGGACAACCCGTGTTGATTTCCTAGGGCTGTTTTAACACCTTGTCTTAATGGTGGCACTTACAGATAGCAATTATTATCCTCAGGTCCTGCAGCACCGGAGTGGGCATTGCACCTCCTTGGTTGATTCCAAACCATGCCCACAACTCCTCCCTGGGAAGAAGGGGCTCTTCGCGCAGGAGCGGGAAGAAGGACGCCTCTGCATACTCCCTTTCTCCACCTGAATAAGACACAACCATCTTCTAGCGCTGCCATTCAGCTCATGGTAGTCAGCCTTCAGGCCACAAAGATTCCCCTTCAAATTAAGTGGGAAATATAGTTCACTCCTCTGATTATTTTTAGACTTTCTGCACCATTTCAGGAGCTAGTATTTAATCTATGTAGTCATGTCAAAATTGCAAGTCTCATGTAAATCATTAAAACCATAAGTGAGATCTACAGATTCCTTTCCATGTATAAAATAATGTAAAAGCTAAATTACCTTTTTCTAAAATGCAACAGATGGTCAAGCATAGAATAATAATTAGAGATAGTCCCAGTTTAGAAAGGAGAAAATTGAAGAAAGCAATCTGTAGCTCTATTGAATGTGTTTGTCAGAGAAACTGAGCAGAGAGAGATAGAGAAAGGAAATGAAAGACAAAGACAGAGCAAGAGAGGGAGGCACTGTTGTGAACAGATAAACAGGAAGAGATTCTCTCTCAGAATTTCCTGAGGGAAAAAAATCACATCTTTAATTCTAGACTTCACCATCTGTAACTTTTGACAGTCCCTCTCCTAAGCTAACCAAAAGGAAGAGAAGAACCAAATTAATGAAACTAGAACTGAAAAGGGGGGAAGCACAATGGATATCACTGAAATCAAAAGGATCATTAAATATGCAAAAAATTTTATCCCAAGAAGCTTGAACATTTGAAACAGAGTAAATTGACAGGCAATTACGACCTACTAAAGGGAACCAAGAAGTTATCAATAACTTAAACGGATCTAAAACAAGCAATGCGATCGAATCAAGAACAGGAAGCACGTTATCACTTGTTATGCAGAAAAAGCCTTTGAAAAAATTCAACATTCTCCACGATTAAAAGCCCTGCTAATTAGGAAGCTTAGGTAGGGAAATGCTCCGACATTAGTAAGGGGGGCATTCAGGAAGTGGGGAGACTGGTGAGCTAGGAGGAGCTATGAGGGAGGAATAGGACCAAAATACATCATATAGATTTATAACAATATCCAAATAAACCCCACTAAAAATAGAACAAAAGTACCCAGAGCTGACGAGCATAAATACCTCACTAATTACAATAACATTCATTCACTTACATTAAACTTCTTTTAACACATCAGTCAACGGTACTGAAGATCTCACCACTGATCATCTTTTAGAGGCTAGCAACTTGTGATTGTGGAAGTTGGTTAATAAAGGGGAGGCACCAAGATTTTGTTTTCTCTTATGAAAATGATGCATCAAATATTTAATCAAGTTTCTGTTTGTAAAAATATGTCAGCCAACGTCGATGAAACATAAAATTTATTACTACTGAAAATGTTACCCATAGAATGATATCACTTGAGGGAACACTAAGGAATTACTCCAATCAAACAAGGCGGCTGCTTGCTCACAGGCTTGCTCTGCAGGATCTAGCTACGCTGGGAAGTTGGTTCATCCTTACAGAAAAGCTACCACATGATTTCCAAGTCCTCTGGCTCCCAGGGTTCAAAGGTGCTCAGATACTATCTATTTGTTCCCTGTGTCTGGGGCCAGGCGTGCCTGCTGCCCGGGCCCTGCCATTCATTCACCAGGAGTTGGTGTCCCTCTCCCAGCACCCTGTGTGCATTCTTTCCAGATGTGAAGAACTTCCTAATTCAAGACCAGCGACATCCTAAATTAGAAGACAGAAATCAACTTTTCCCACCTCTGCTAGGCAGAAGGCATCATCTAGGGATTTTTAGCTTCCACACAAAACATCTCCAATAGGTGTTTTTTGGCGTAAAGCAATGTCTTATTACTCCAGTTACATTGGTTTTTAAAATAACTGTTTACATTTAAAACAATTATGATCCAACAGGCAAGGAAAAAATAATTTGATGGTCAGGGCTCTCAGTTTTCTGAATTTGCTGCCTATGAGCCACACAAGATATGTGTTTACGTTTTAAGTCTGGCATTTAAGTCAATTAAATGTGTTCGAGTGGGGTAGCTTATGTTTTTGGAAAGGATTCTAAGACAATACTGAATCAGAAAGCTTGAAGATTACTCTTCAAAGGAAAATCATTGTTCATGAGATACTTATAGCTTTTTGTGCCGTTCTATTTGAAGACTATAAAACTCGAAGTGTTTAAGTAATACCAAGTTCTCTTCTACAGTCTCAATAGAGTGGGTCCACTTGCTGACATCTATTCACCAGTGAGAAAAAGCCAGATGTGATTGGTCCTGTGTGGGGTGGGGGGGGGGGGTCCTGATAAATGGCACCAGACAAAAAGGCTTTTTCAATCTTTCTCTATATTCATACATGCATATTATCTCTGTATTCAATATGAAATCTAAATGATGAGTAAGTTAACAGCATCTGTTTCACTGAAGTCACTATTTTGACTGTCTTGGGGAAATTTATTATACTTATGCCACTAAATCTGATTAATTGTACATTATCATTTATTCTGATAACAATGTTAGAAAGGTTAAACTCCTGCACACACACATTTAGACACATTAATACTTTGTTCCAAGAAATACTTGTAATATTCAAAAAGAATTTCTAGTACATAATCTGCAAATATAGTACAAAATGTTGCAAAACAGAAATATGATTGATTCAAGTCACCTATTTTTATGATTATTGATGGAATTATCTACTGCACATTTAAAATTTATGCATCAGGAATCTGTGAGGATTGGAGACATTGCTTAGTGGTAGAATACATGCCTTGCAAGCATAAAGACCTGAGTTCAAAACCAAAATATCACCAAAACCAAATAAACAACAATAACAAAAAGAATCTGTGGACTTTCCAACATGATGTGCTGTTTGAATTATCTTCAGTCTTTTACCTAGCCTAATTGTGTCAGCTAACCTTGCAACTTCCTTGTTTCTCTATAAGTATGGATTGTTAATTTTTACTTCACTTTCCCTATGAAGAGGGAGTCTGTCTAGTAAAAGTTTCCTGAGAAGAAATGTACTGGAATGCTTTCAATTAGCTAGAAATTATTTCCTTCGTGTTAAAACGTTTAATCAACCGTGAGGATAAAATATATCAAGTGTGGAGTAAAAATAAATACAAAGTATGAATTAGTAAGAGAAAAATAACACACGATTCTACATCCATCTCCTGAGTATAATAAATAATTGAAGGCCTTGTCTATCTACAGATGCATGAGTTAAAAATAATGAGAGTTTTGAGAGGAAATTACACAGGTAAAGTTTGTTGAGATCAAGAATATTTATTTAAAACTTCAAATTGATACTTCACTTTCTTAAAAAAAATCGTTAAGTAAGATGTTGAATTCTATAAAATTTAATTCATATTGATCTGGTAAGGCCACAGCTGTTCCATTTCTACTGTCTGAACCTAGGTGGAATGTCTGCAAAACTAAAGAAACCACTGGAAGCCCACAATCAAAGTTGAGCAGTAAGGGCTAAATGAGTAGAAAATATTTAAAACATAATCAAGGGGAAATTACAGAAAATAAAACAAGGATTGATAATATATAAGTAACAGGAAAGAAAATGTATTTATCTACCATTCATCCATCTATCATGTCATCCATCCATCTATTATCTATTTACCTATCATCCATCTATCTATCTATCTATCTATCTATCTATCTATCTATCTATCTATTGCATTATTTTTCTCATCAGTCTCGAGTACTTTCCCAGGACTCTCCTGCAATTACCTTTCTCCTCGATCTTTGTTACTACTTAGGTGAGATTACAGTAATGAGTTACTACTCCTGGTCTGAGGAAGTGTATTATTACTGTTACGACCTTTGAGTAGTTGTTCACAGGGTTTGTACGAACTTGACGTCTCTCGGTTTATGAGTCCGGTTTGTCTTGATGAATGTCACCCATTCTTCCTTTCATCTCCCCACCACAATGTCTCACAGCAACAGTCACTCAGGTTTTTATGCTTGCATGAGTGTCACAGGTGCAGAGTTGAGTATTTGCTGGGCCAACACTACCATGCAGCATCCTAAGATATTTATAATCAGACCCGAGGTGGTCCAGTTCTTTTTTTTTTTTTTTTCGAGTCCTGGGGCTTGAACTCAGGGCCTGAGCACTGTCCCTGGCTTCTTTTTGCTCAAGGCTAGCACTCTGCCACTTGAGCCACAGAGCCACTTCTGGCCATTTTCTGTATATATAGTGCTGGGGAATTGAAACCCAGGGCCTCATGTATACGAGGCAAGCACTCTTGCCACTAGGCCATATCCCCAGCCCGAGGTGGTCCAGTTCTAAGCCACTTCATGTTTCTGACTGTTCCAGCATGCCAAGCACCGTTTTAGGGAGCCGTAACTAACTTAGCCCCTTAAATGTGACAAATCCTCTATTCTGTAAGCAAATGTCATCATCCTTTCCTTGGATCCTGTTAAATCTCTCATTTGCATTTTTCTCTCGTCTCCACACCAGGGTAAAAACCTGCAGGGCAACTCCAAGGCCTCATCTGTGCCGGGCTTCTGCTTTCTCTGCTGTTACATTGGGCCTTACAGCCATAGCCCCTTAGTTATTTAAGAAGACAGGAAAGGCCATATTTGTGATAAAGGACATACAAACACAGGAAGAGTAAATTTATTTCTTTCTACTCATTTTGTCATTGGTTTTAGGGCTTCGTTTTTTCACAAAATTAGTTTGAATAAATTGTGGGTAAAAATAGCATTTTATTTTACTTGTCTGGGTACGTTTTTGTTTTAAAATGTTCTTTCACAAATGCACCTGGCTTCTTATACTTTTGTCATCTTTCAGTGTTTATTTCATGGGATATGTTTATGTAAAATTAATTACAGTTTTTAGTGGGGGGAAGAAATTATTAAGCTCTCCGTCCAGAGACTTCTTCTGTCCTCACTTCTGCTCTCGAGTTGAAGAGAGAGAAGGCTCCAGAACCATATTGATTCTGTAGGACAAACTGGGAATTTAGGAAGAAAAATGTCTTTACTAGTTCCTGGAGTCTTCCATTGATTGAGAGCACGTACGTCATGTGGCCAGTGTGTCAGAACTGACGTTTTTGCGCCATCTGTATCTGTGTAAATGGGGGAAAAGTCTGTATGTCCAACAAAGCACTGAGAATAAAGATGTGGGACCTTGGAATCCCGGGGGCTGCGGAGGTCAGGGGAAGAGCAGGGCTTGGTGCAAGTCTCCAGGGTTCTCAAAGTACACATGGAATAGTTGTGGTTTTTTAAGAAAGTGTTTCCTCTTCCATAGCTTTAAGTTCAGAGAAAACAATCCAAAAAGCAGTGATTTGACTGACATCGGTATTGGGGTGCTGGTGTTTTGTGTCTTAAGAGGGACAAGATTAGTCTCTGGTGACCTCCCCGCCCCCCCCTCCACACCATGTTGTTGTCTAATTGTTAGGGGTTGCTCACACGTGGCATCTGGGTTCTCCCCCCAGAATAAAGACAAAGAGATTCTGAGTTTTTAACTTCAGTGGATCCAGTCAATGGAACTACGAGGAACTGGAAACCCTCTCTCCCCCACTCCATGGACTTCAGAACTGTGTTGTGAGGAACTGAGTCAGGACGCGCCACCAACTGTGAGCCACGTCTCATGGCGTTTCATAGAAAACACAGAGTGAAGGCTACCTAGGGTTCTGTGGTAGGGAAGGAAACTGGAGGAATGCTGGCCAAAGCATGCAAGATTGTAATTAGATAGGAGGAATAAATTCAAGAGCTCTGTGGTGGGGTTAGAGCTACTGATGATAGTTATATCTTCATTATATACATGACGATAATTCTATATGATTAGCGACAGTAATGATTACAAAATGATAACAGTACCGCTAAAAATGTTATTTTTCCTCCGAAGAAATGATGACTGTGAGGAAATGCATTTGTTAATTAGTTAGAAATGGCCATTCTACCATGTACATATACTTGCAGAAATTGGGTTAAGATGATCAATACATATCATTTTACATGATAAATGCATACAATTTTGCCTGCCGGTGCTTTGAACTTTGGGCAAGTTTTAATACAAGTATGTCTCGAACATGCCATATACTGAAACACTGTCTGACTTTTCTTGGGTAAATCTGACGGCCCTCTGCTGAACAGTCTAAAATGCTCAAAATATGAGGCCCATCAAGTAGCATGGCTCATCGTTAGGAAAGCAGATGATCTCTTTTCCCTGCACAAAAGAAGAGGGCAGACCATTTAATGTAGGATGCAAAAATGGCTCCGTTTTGGTCGGCGAAGACATGGTGAAACGCTCTTACAGCTCCAATGTTCTGAGTTAAATTACATATCCACCTCCCTCCCGTGATCTAGCCTACACAAGTCACTCACACTCTCCATGAAACGAGGACACTGATCCCTGCCCCTCGGTGTTGTCTCAGGGAGACGGATAATGCTAGCACAAAGCACCTGGAACTGAGCCCTGCCAGCTTGTGGTGTCACAGGCCCCCGGGGGGGACTTCCCACAGATTCCACGGTCACTGAACACTTGCCACAGACAAATGCTAACAAGCGTGTATTATGCGGTCATAGTGACATTAACTTGGTCATCTCAATACCAATGTGACGCATGTGAGCTCATAGTTAGAACATAGTTACTTTAAAAACAAACCTTTCCTGGGAAAGAGACAGGTGAGCACCTGCCAACACTCACAGCCTGCCACCAGGTCTGGGATGCAGAGGGACCAGGCTACCACGCACCACCACCACCGGCCAGTCACAGGCCACAGCCCACTCTTTCTGTGTTTGATGGATTTGCAGGTGCTTGTACATGTATATGGGTGTGCCTATGTGTGAGTGCGTGCATACATGCACGTGTGCTAGCATACACATGTGCACACACCAGTCCTGGGGCTCGAACTCAGGGCCTGAGGGCTGTCCCTGACTACTTTTGCTCAGGCTGGTGCTTTACCACTGGAGCCACAGTTCCGTTTCTGTGTTCGTTTGTTGGCTTTGTGTTTAATGGGGGCTAAGAGTCCCTGGAGTTAATCCGTACAAGCTGGCCTCCAACTGCACTCCTCGCCTCTCAGCCTCCTGAGCACATGGGAATACCAGCCTGAGCCAGCGGTCCCCGTCTCCTAACAGGTGGAGAGTTCTTGAGGCCGTCGGGGTGAGCTCCCGAGGGTGGATGCCTGCATGTGGAGGTTCTGTTGTCCCCCCAGTGTCAGGCTGACTGGCCCAATGTCCAGAGGCCGTGCAGCGACTCTCCCTGTCAGGGTTAGATTGTGGATGCACATCTCCGGGCCCTGTGACCATGACTTCAGTGAGGGTCGCGATCAGCTGAAGAAAGCCACATTCAGAACGGCTGCTTTACAGAGCTAAGCTGACCAGAGGAGATCACATTCAACCGTACTTGTTCCAGAAGAAAATTGGGATGTGTGTGGCGCTGTGGAATGAGGGCCGCGAGTGGGCTGAACTGTATACACCCATCTGACCACTCGCATTTGCTTCCAGATCAGAACATTGCCTTCATCCATTGAACATCCTTTTCGTCCTCAGATTACCTAATTTTGTTGGACATTTATGTGAAGAATCTGTCCGATAAAGGTAGCTGCTGTGTTGTTACTGCCATAATGAAGTTTGATCATCTGTGTGGCTGTCATGGAGGTAGAGCCATAGCGCTCCAACACTTGTGACTGGATTGATTCCCTCGTCCTCCCTCACCTCACGTCAGTCATCTGGAAAGAAAACCGGAGATGGGGTAGGAGGCGCTCGGTCCTCTCAGTGAGGACTGCCGCACTGCCGACTCCAAGCTCCCTCGCAAGAGCTCTAATGAAGGATGATGCTGTTCTCCTATGAAAGGAGACAGATGCTTGGAAACTGTGGGGAAAATAGAGCAATGGATCTTCAGTCCATGTGAGAACGCAGAGAGCAATACTCCATGCTCATTCTGCTGCTCTAAGGGAAGCTATTTTGAAGAGTTAATCCTCACCCCTCCCTTCCTGCCCAAGGCTAAGGCTTTGGCTCTCGGTGATAAGGTTCAGAACCCGGCACTAGCTCAGATGTCTGCCTTGGGGCTTTGGGAAGCCAAGCAGCAGATAAAGACAGAATTGCCTCTATTACAAGGGAAGGAATTATGGATGCAATGTAAAGAGTTTTCCTCCTTTTAATTATGTCCTTGCTCTTTATCCAAAGGCCTTGCAGAATTTTCCCTGGGAGAGTGACCCTTACTCTTTTACCTTTGATGATCCTGTCCATCCTCGCACAGTGAGAGGAAAACACAAACAACCACAAAGGCCAGAGCAAGGGGGCACTTTCCATGAAACAACGATGACTGCACTTGCCCAAAGATGGGCCCGTGTTTAGTTCATTGTAATCGGGGAGAGTTAGGAAATGCAGGGTTTGCTGGGTGCAGGTGGCTCACACCTGTAATCCTAGCTACTGAGGAGGCTGAGATCAGAGGATCACAGTGATCTCCAACAATCTACTCAGAAAAAGCCAGAATGGTACTGTGGCTCAAGTGCTAGCACCCCAGCCTTGAGCACCAGGGGGCTCAGGAACAGGGACCAGGCCCTGAGTTCAACCTCCACAACTGACAAAAAGCGACAACAACAACAACAACAACAGGGATTTCAGGCGGAGAACACCACAGTTCAAGCCTCACCTTTCAGGATGCTCCCCACAGGGCCTTTCTGCATGTGGGTAGTGGGCAGCGTCTCCAGCTACCACGTGGGCTGGCCTTTGAGATGAACCCCCCTGCCTCTCGGGGGCCCTGTGGGGTTTTCAGATTTTTGTCTTGCCTATCCTTTTCACCGCTTTACTGTCTGCAAGAATATCATGCCGTGTGCCCCTGTGCTGAGACGGGAATCAGCCTCGCGTGCCTTGTGCCCAGTGGGCCACTGGTTCCCGGCCAGGGGCAGCCCAGGCTCCCGCCAGCACTGCATGGAAAAGAACCCAAGCAGACAAGCTCCGAAAACAACTCGTGGAAAGAGCACTTTTACCCTTCAATAGCCTCGGGGACGGACGGGGGAGTCTAAATTCAACCCTCATCATAGAATACAAGAAATACAGAATATAACTAGAAAACGGCTCACTCATTAGAGTGACGTGATATTCATTCGTGAGCTAGTTTTATGCCCTGAGGAAAGTACAGGGGTATTCTATGGAAAAATGTAAAGGAAAAGTAGCCCTGTTTACAATAGTCCTAGTGAACAATGAAGTCAAGGTAAAATTGTTCTTTAAGTGAAAGAAAAAATACAGATGGAAATTGTACTTCGCTTGGTGCTGGGGTATAACGCGTAATAAATCTATTACCCTCCCTGGCAATATGGCTCTCAAATGCCCCAACAGATCTGGTGGATAACTGCGAGGAACACGGGAGGACCGGGCTCTCCTTCCATTACAATTCACAGCAAATTCCAAAACTGTTGTCTTTATAGACTCCACGAGTTTATGGCACAGAATATTTTTTGATGTCTGATACGGCCTGGAATTTCCCTTTGTTCTCATTATTATACTTACAGCGTGGTGAAGAGACAAACCAAAATATCTAAGCAACTATATAAATATGAATGTTGTACAGAAAGATGATTATTTATCAGGAGCTGGGAGAAGATGATGAGGGAGTGTTGACTTTCCTTGGGGCTGATATTAACGCAGTAGCCATGGGACTTTATATATATATATATATATATACTCTAATAATACTGTTCATTTGGACACCTCAACAAGTGACTTCCAGGCCCGTGACACCCCAGGTGGCTATTCAAGAGCTATCCTGAGCAGGACAAGTCTCACCTGTAATCACTCTTAGAACCTGAGAGGCTAAGGCAGGAGGATTGTGAGTCTGAGACTCCACCTGTGAACAACAAATCACCTTATCAGAAAGCAAAACACCAAACCCAAACCAATACAAATCCTGACATCATGGCTCTCTGGGGTGCAAACATCCTCCCTGCAATGAAAATTTCAGTGAGACTTCTCCTTTCCTTTCTGGCTGTCAGCTGAGCACCTTTGCTCTGCCATAAGCTCTGGCTAGGACTGCCTTTCTTGCCAGGGGCCAAGAGCAATGGGGTGAGTCAATCAAGAAAGGAAAATTCTAGGACTGGGAACAAAGATAAGGTTTGTTCTCCCCAACTCGTCACCCACAGTGTTGTGTTACAGTGATGAGAAGCCTCATCACAGAGAAATCTCAGTGGCTTCACCATTCCTCCTTGCTCTGCTGGGGTTTATTGGAACACAGAGCCATCATGTGAATGCCTTCGTTGTCTCTCTCCCTCCTCTTTTTGCCTACACACCTCTTTTGTGTTTTTGTATGTGTGAATTCCCAGGATTTATTGATCTCTCCCATTTAATGATTTGTGTAGCATTAGGTCTTCCCCTTCCTCTGTGTAGAGATGGCCTGCTTTTGTGGTTGTGTATTTGGGGTTGTGAGGGGGGGAACTCATGCTTCCACGGTTTCGGGGCAGCCAGGGCTGCAGGTCCCGGCCCCTGTGGCGGCCTCCGGCCCTGAGGTATTTCCTTACACACCCTCAGCCACTCCGAATGTGCTCCCTGGTAAATGAGTTTGGTGGCTGGCATCAGGTGGGAGTGTTAGTTATCCCAAAGCCTTAGGTTTGTCCTCTGTAAAAGGTGAGTGCCAGATGCTACCTTTCTGATTCTTATATACTTGAATAAAACAAGGTGTCATCAGCTCAACTAAATCACCTTAGGAGAGCACAGCCGAGGAACATTTTCACAGGCATTCTCAACTTCAGCATAGTGTCCAGGATACGCTTGTGCAAAAGACTGTGTGTGGAGAGAAGAAGAGAGGAAGCAGGCAGTTATAGCTTGCAGTTCACACGCATGAACATGGAGCCAGGTTGCTGGGGGGGTGGGGGGGAGATGGGAGAACGATGGTAGCGTGACTGGGATCAACATGCACCACACTCATCCACAAACATTTGGACCCAAAGCCCTTTACACAGCCACTAAACGGCAGTTTCTAAAAGAAGAAAAGAGCTAATATTTTTATTCTATCATGGAGACATCTGTACTTCAATTCTAAGAAGTGAATAATAAAGAGAGAACAGTAAAGTAAGGAGCAAAGATTTCAATGCTTCCATGTTAAAGACTTGGCGATCTTAAGGAGTGGTTGCTGTGAGTGACTTTCTGAATTACCTCACTTAGTGTCACAAATAAAGATCCAGACAAATTGGAAGACTTGTTTCCCAGTATTTGCTACAGAAAAGGAATTATTTAGAACTGCCGCCTTATCCGTAGATATAATCTGCAGAATGAAGACTCAAGTGTTGAAGCAATTTCATGCTGTCAACATTCAAAAGAATATTTCCCAAAGAAGTACATAAAAGCGATGAGGATCAGAAAATTCCTCCAGTCCTCTTGCTTTATTGAAATAAGAGCAACAGTACTGAGCTACATTTTCTTTTCATGAACTACATTTTTAATAGAAATGTTGTTCAGTTTTGAATAGAAGAATAGCAAGAAGCTGAGCCTAGAGGAGCCACTGGAAAGGAGTGAGCTGTCCACCATGTTCCGAGCAGACCGGACGGGCCGCACTGTCACAGAGTTCGTTTCCTCCATGTCTGCTGGGGCGTCCTCCTCCTCCTTCGGGGTTAACGGGGTTGTGCTGAGCAATGGCACCTGGCACAGGAAGAGCAGAGTAACAAGTCACGCGGGTTCCCAAGGATTACAGACTTGGAAGAAACAGCAAGTGGTTGATTCCAAGGAGAGAAAAATGAAAAGAAAGTAGGAGTATCAAGCATTGCTTGGAGCTGGGCAGATTTTCTTGGTCAATGGCCAAGAGACCTAGGAGGAAGTCAGGGAAGTTGAGGCTTCCATGGTCTGTTACTCAAAAGCAAATCTTGGGATTATCTTTGAAGTCATCAGTGCAAGGTGCCTGGGAAAATGCGTGAAAGGATCATGATTTGTGAGATGGGGAGAGACAACAGAGGAAGGATCCAGACAAGCAAAAATCTCCATGCTGTTAGTACATTATGGAAGGATTTTGATAGCAGAAGCTATGGGAAATAAGATACAGCTTTCTGTAAGTCAGAGTCGTCACCGGCTTATACCTCGGAGGCTGCATTTTCTTGATGAGGAAGGCCAGCCTACGGTTTGGGTGACGTTAGCAGTATGTGCACTTGATCAGACTAGACGTCTACACTGGAGCTTTGGGTGCAGTTGTTCAGACTGGAGGTCTACACTGGCGCTTTGGGTGGCAGAATGGAATGGGAAGAAAATGTCATTGGAACACCATTTACAATTCTTTACTAAGAAATGTGCCTAGCAGAGGCTGGGGACTCTGCTGTATCACACAGCACAAGGCTTGCTTTCTGATCAAGAGCTGAGACTTCTGAAGCTTGCTCACAGGTCTAAATACAAATGACAGTAACACTGAACTTTGACCTGGAGATGCAGATGGGTGGTGAGGCCCTTGCCTGAAGTGCGGGCCCACATGTCCACATCCGGCATAAGAAGAGATTAACATTTTAATTTCAGTTCTAATGCAGATTCTCATGCCTTGTTCCACGTGCTCTACTGAAGGACAGCTGAGCACTGACGGCTTATGACTCTTAATCTGAGCTATTCAAAAGGCCAAGACCCAGAGAATCATGGTTCTAAGCCACCTCAGGCAGAAAAGTTCACGAGATTCCATCTCCAAAATAACTAACAAAAGTCAAGGCTAGAGCCGTCGTCCAGCGGTTGAGCACTAGGCTAGCAAGCATGTCGAGCAAGCACAACACCTTGAGCTCATCCTCCAGTACTAGTAAAAATACAAAAGCAGTTTTGGACATAGCTACCAACCTAAAACTCATGAGCCTAAGCAGGTTACTGGAGACTCAAAGCTGTCATCCTACCTACGCCGAAGGCTGAGGTTGCAGGACCACAGTTCAAAGGCAGACTGGACAGAAAAGCCCAGGAGACTCTGTCCTTCAGTTTACCAGGAAAAGAAAATCAAAAAGTGGGGGTATGACTCAAGTGGTAGAGCACTAGCCTTGAGTGGAAAAGATATGGAAGAGAATGAGGTCCTAAGTTCTAACCCCAGCACCAGCACACCCAGACAGAGACACACAGACACACAGACAGACACACTTTTTCACTCAAGGTTGGATCTCTACCGCTTTAACTGCAGCTCCACTCCTTGCTTTTTGGAAGTTAATTGCCATGAGTCTCATGGACTGCCCTTCCCCAGCCGGCTTTGAACCGCCATCCTTAGCTCTCTGTCTCCTGAGTCGCTGGGATTGCAGGTGTGAGCCACTGGTGCCCAGCTTTTGTTTAATTTTGAGAAGGTAACTTTATGGTTACTGCTCACTTTTCTACATGCAAATTTTTATATACATTGCCCAAGCAACACTTTAATCCTAGATTAGTCTTCACTGAGAAATAATTATAACTGGCATATTCACTTCCCACAAGTGTGGGTTCACTTAAGGAGTTGAAAGAAACAGGTTAGAAAACTAAACTTTTCTTAGAATAAAACAATTTCATGCATTCAAAGAATTAATTTTAATCCTTTAAGAATGTCCCTGACACTACTTCCCTCCTTGGATTTAACTACAATTATTAATTTAGAAGTCTCCCTTTATCTACAATAAATACGTTCCAAGACACTGAACGGGAGCCTGGAATCTTGGATATTACCAAATCCTGCAGAGTCTATACTTATTGACCTACCTGCATACTTACAGGTGATAAAGTTCCATTTACAAATTAGGCACAGGAGGAGAGTATTAATAAGAATTAAGAACAATAATTGTAAAGACATCATGTAATAAAGTCAGTATGATTGTTTCTCTGTGTCTCTGCCCCTCTTTGTGTCTGGCTCTGTCTAGCTCTGTCTGTCTGTCTGTCTCTCCTCGTAGGTTGCCTTGGCATGCTACTGTCCCATCCCCTTTTGTGGTGTGCAGTGAGACACCGCCCGTCTGGCTTTGTGGGCTGAAGGAATGATGGTGGCATTGCGACTCCATGGTGGGCTGCATTCTTAAGCGTGGCGACAGCAGGTGGATGGCGAGGAGTGGTGTGGCCTGCGGCGTGTTTGCAGGGCGCAGGGAAGGAGAGCCACCTGAGATGTCATCACACAGCTTAGAATGGCACAGAATTCTACAATTTCCCACTGAACATGCTTGGAGGACACATGATTATGGATGACTAAAGCTGAGGGCGGCACAACTGGGTTATGGAAGGCTTCTGTAACTAATGCAGAAAGTGTTGCCGTGCTCTGTGGAGGCACGCTGCCGTAAACAATCCTATCTCTTAGAGTCAGGGACATTTTTGCACACTTCCACCAGTTCACTTTGCAGAAAGTGCTGCCTGTCTCATGAGTCGACAAGAACCAAGCGCCATGAGCCACTCTGTGAGTGATGGATAGAAATGAGTTTGGAAGCAGTTTCTCCGCATGCAGCCGGGACCTGGGAGAAGTGTGACCAGAGGAGCAGAAAACCTCGCACACTGCCATCATCTCCATGCTCTAGAGAGCAAGCCCAGGACCAGCACAGGCAAGTCCCATGCAATATAAAACCCAGTACAGAAGATAAGGACATTGTAAAGGCATTAGAAATGCTGTTATCAAGCAACTCAGTAATTTAAGGAAGCACCTTAATTTTCTGGAGAGAGAACAGCAAGCCAAACCCCAAGTCAATAGACGGAAGCAAATAATTAAAATCAAATCAGAATTAAATCAATTAGAGACAAAAAAACCATCGAAAGAATCAACAAAACAAAGAGTTGGTTCTTTGAAAAAATCAACAAGATAGAGAGACCCCTGGCAAACCTGACCAAAAAACGAAGGCAGCACACTCAAATAAACAAGATAAGAGATGAAACAGGTAGCATCACCACAGAAATAACCGAAATTCAGAAAATAATAAGGGACTATTTTGCAAACCTTTATGCCAACAAATTCGAGAACTTGGAAGAAATGGATTATTTCCTAGAAAAAATTGATACCCCCAAACTCAACCATGAAGACTTAAACCTTCTAAACAGACCCATATCCAGTATAGAAATAGAAACAGCAATAAATGATCTCCCATCCCAGAAAAGCCCAGGTCCAGACGGATTCACCGCAGAATTCTACAAGGCCTTCAAAACAGAACTCACTCCAATATTTCTCAAACTCTTCAATGAAATTGAAAGAGAACGTTCACTACCAGACTCATTTTATAAAGCCAGTATAACCCTCATCCCAAAACCAGGCAGAGACTCATCACAGAAAGAGGACTACAGACCAATCTCCCTGATGAACATAGATGCAAAAATTCTCAACAACATTCTGGCCAATCGACTTCAACAGGTCATCAAAAAAATCATACACCACGATCAAACTGGATTCATCCCAGGGATGCAAAGCTGGTTTAATATATGCAAGTCAATTAATGTAATCCACCACATCAACCGGAGCAAGGTAAAGAACCACATGGTTTTATCGCTGGATGCGGAAAAAGCGTTTGATAAAATCCAGCACCCATTTATGCTAAAAGCCCTGGAAAAACTGGGATTCCAGGGAACATTCCTGAATATAATCAAGGCAGTTTATGACAAACCAACAGCAAGCATAACTCTAAATGATGAAAAACTAAAGCCATTCACTTTAAAATCAGGAACAAGGCAGGGATGTCCACTCTCTCCCCTGCTCTTCAACATAGTACTAGAATTCCTAGCCAGAGCAATTAGGCAAGAAGAGAATATAAAGGGGATCCAAATAGGAAAAGATGAAGTTAAACTTTCTCTCTTCGCAGATGACATGATCCTATACCTAAAGAATCCCATAGACTCAAAGGCCTTTCTCTATGCTAACAACCCGAAGACCGAGGCTGAAATCAGGAAAGCAACTCCTTTTGCCACTATGGCAAGCATTATGGAGATTCCTCAGAAGGCTCAATATAGAACTCCCCTATGACCCAGCAGCCCCACAAACAAAATCATAGTAATGCCACCAGCACAACAATGTTCATCGCAGCACAATTTGTCATAGCAAGAATCTGGAACCAACCCAGATGCCCCTCCATAGACGAATGGATCAGGAAAATGTGGTACATATACACAATGGAATTTTATGCCTCTATCAGAAAGAATGACATTGTTCCATTTGTAAGGAAATGGAAGGACTTGGGAAAAGTTATACTAAGTGAAGTGAGCAAGACCCAAAGAAACATGGACTCTATGGTCTCCCTTATTGGGAATAATTAGTACAGGTTTAGGCAAGCCATAGCAGAGCATCACAAGGCCCAATAGCTATACCCTTATGAACACATAAGATGATGCTAAGTGAAATGAACTCCATGTTATGGAAACAATTGTTATATCACAGTTGTAACTACTTTCAACGTCCTATGTGTATGTGTAGTTTCTATTATTGATGATGTTCTTGTATCACCTTCCTATGGTTGTACCTACACTATCTCTGTAATCTTATCTGAGTATATTGGAAACCGTGTTTACTGGTATTGGAAGTAGGAAATTCAAAGGGAATACCAAATTCGAGAGACACAGGGTAAAAAAAGAGAAATAACTACAAAAGCAATACTTGCAAAACCGTTTGGTGTAAGTGAACTGAACACCTGGGGGGGGAGGGAAAAGGGGGGAGGGAGGGTGGCATGAGGGACAAGGTAACAAACAGTACAAGAAATGTATCCAGGGCTGGGGATATGGCCTAGTGGCAAGAGTGCCTGCCTCGGATACACGAGGCCCTAGGTTCGATTCCCCAGGACCACATATACAGAAAACGGCCAGAAGCGGCGCTGTGGCTCAAGTGGCAGAGTGCTAGCCTTGAGCAAAAAGAAGCCAGGGACAGTGCTCAGGCCCTGAGTCCAAGGCCCAGGACTGGCCAAAAAAAAAAAAAACAAAAACAAAAACAAGAAATGTATCCAATGCCTAACGTATGAAACTGTATCCTCTCTGTACATCAGTTTGATAATAAAAATTTGAAAAAAAAAATAAAGGACAAAGATATGTTGAAAAAAAAAAAGAAATGCTGTTATCCAATCAAAAGAACCAGATAAGAAAGAAATGCACTCACTTAGAAATAATGCTTTGCTACTATCCTCTACCCACAGGACTGCATAACCTCTGTGACAACATCACTGTTCTTACAGAGTCACTGTAAATACAGTGGGCTCTGAAGGCACATTTCCAGGGGGTGTCCTCTGACAGACAGGGAATGAAAGCTTACTTACTACAGCCTAGACAAAAAGCAAGCATTGATCCCTTACAGAACTCGCCAACATTTCAAACCAGCAACAGCATCTGTGGTTTCTGCTGCTCCTGCTCTTACAGTTAGAAGAAGATACAAAATATCACCACCAATTTTAGTTTCAAGAAGGTTAGATTTGTACAAGCAGTGTGACAATGTGAGAAAAGTTCACTGGTTTTCTGAGCACAAAGACTTAGCACCACTATAAAAGACAATTCATTTTATTAAATGGATGATGAGTCTAAAAGGTCACAAAACTTGAAAAGAAAAGCAGCAGAAAGTCAGGAGCTGATAAATGTTGGAAAAACTTTCTTTCATTTAAGAAGGCAGGGTTATTTTACTATTTGGAAACCTCTAAGAAGAAAGAGGAGGTCATTCATGCTGGTAGAAAGCACACATTAAAACTTTTAATTTTTACTTATTTATTTGCGTATTTATTTATGTGTTTATGTATGTATTTATTTGTTTATATTTGGAAGGTTGTGGGCTTGACCTCTGGGTCTAGGCCCTACTCCTGAATTCTTTGGCTCAAGGCTAGCCCGC
The DNA here is from genome assembly GCF_023159225.1 of Perognathus longimembris pacificus. NCBI lineage: Eukaryota > Metazoa > Chordata > Mammalia > Rodentia > Heteromyidae > Perognathus > Perognathus longimembris. The sequence goes on from NC_063178.1 coordinate 31,313,459, forward strand.
TACCACTTTGAGCCACAATGCCACTTCCAGTTTTCTGGTGGTTAGTTGGACATAAGAGTCTCTTGGGCTTTCCTGCCTGAGCCGGCTTTGAGCTGTGGTCCTCAGAGCCTCCCGAGTAGCTAGGATGACAGGGGTGAGCACTAGCACCTAGCAAAACTTATAATATATTAAGTGAAACATTTTACCAAGTTAGAATCTTACACTGTGTGCAAAATGGACAATACAAATAATTTACCTTGTTTTGAACAAAAAAATCCCAACACAAAGGATTAATGGATGTGTAATTCTTCAGTACTGTGGAATTTATAAATAAACAATTGGTTCAATGTAATCTGCACACTGTTTAGCTATTATCCTAATTTTTATTTACTTGGAACTTTGCTTGTGTAATTATAATCTAAACCAATCAAATTTCAATAGACTAAATGATCGTAATTAGTCACTGTTATTAATGCAGTTCACTTTTCTTTCAGAAATTGTTTATTGTTCTTGTGAGTGGTAAATCAGCATTTCCAACTGTCTTTGTGACATTACTTCTCAAATTCTTGCACAATCAGGGAATAGATATAGTTCAACATGCAAATTGATCTCACTGTATTGATTTGGTAATGAATCTTCTATTATAAATTATGGAATTGCCAAAAGCACACAGGGAAGAGAATTCATGATAATCCCCTCCATGTAATAATGATGGAGTTGAACATTTTGAACTTCTGATATATATATATAATAACTAGTATATATATACATATATTAGCATATAGATATAGATCTATCTAACAAAGTTAATGTATTCTGTCACCACTGTTTTTCCAGTACCATGTTTTGAACTTGGTGCCCATGCTTTCTGGGCCTTCTTGCTTATAGCTTTCTCCTTCAAAAGCAGAAAGGGATCTTGCTTGGGTCTTCCCCATCTGACACTGTGACATTATTCATCTTCAAAGGCACGACAGTCTTGCGCTATCCTAACTAGATGCTCTCCGAGTTCCCCGCTCTCCTTCCAGGGCTTACCTGGAAGCGAGGCCCTGCAAGTCTTTCTGTGAGGGCTTCCTGGGTGTTTTTTGTCCCATAGCTTCATGGCAAGTTCTGAAATCCACACTCCATCTGCTTATCCTGGTATTGACAATTTCGGGGGGGGGGGTCATCTTGGTTTTTAATACCATCAGTTGTAAACAAGCTAACCATTGTATAACTTTTGTAAACATTTTCTTGAGTTTTCGTACTGTAAAATCTTTAGTATCGACTCTCAAACTTCCATAGATGAAACGGAAATACATTTGTTGTCAGTACACATGAGAAATTACATCTATACTCAGATCTCCTGAGACACACTTCATGTAATTAGGAAATGGGAGCCAGCCGGGTGCCAGTGGCTTGCCCTATACTCCTAGCTACTCGGAAAGCAGGATTCAGAGGATGAAGGTCTGAAGCCAGCTGGAGACTCATGTTTCCAATTAATTAGCAAAATGTCAGAACTGAAGGGTGACTCAACTGGAAGCCCAGGCGTAAGCGAAGAGCCAAGCAGGAGTATGAGTCCTTGAGTTCAAGCAGCAGTACCAACACAAACAAGTGATCACCACAACAACAAAAAGACAAACTATGTAACACAGGGCAACTGGAATACTTGAGTCAGGCCCCCCAACCCCTCCCCTCAGAAAGGGAAAAAAGAGAAACTATCTGAAGTAAAAAGAACTGAGAAATTTCCAGAATTCTTTATGAAAGTAAGAACGCAGACCCCGTGAAATCAGAGAATGTCACCAAGTGGAAAACAAACAAATGGGATTCCATCATGACGTGTCATATTCAAGCTGTAAAATCTGTCCACACAAACAGAGCGAAACATCCACACGTCCTGTAAATGAGAACAAAGCAGATTTCCTTAGAAGTAAAACAGACGAGTGGAACCCATCATGCACCACGGAGGCAGAATGACAGTGGACTGAGTCACTGAGAGTGTCCATGTTCAAAACCAGGAAATTAAAGCCAGGTGTCCTGGTAAAAGCCCGTCACCCCTTCCACAGGAAGGCTGGGGCAGAAATACTATGAGCTCAAAGCCAGCAGAGGCTACATAGCAAACACCCGTCCTCATAATCAAATCAAAACAAAAAATAAATACATACTATGAATAATCCTCTCTCCAGCAGTTTAAGTTCAACATTTAATAAAGAATAAGGACTTCTTGAGAAAAGTACAGGAAACTGATGGTGAGGTACTGGCTGCCAAGAAAGTTTGAAGTAAATTCTTCAAGGAAAATAAAAATAATTTGAAAAAAATGTGCCTAGAAAAAGCAAAAAGAAACCCAAAGGATAAAGCGAAAACAGTATTTTATGCTATTCATTGAATGACTTAAAATTATATCATCTCTATATAAGTAGTATCGATACTTTAATTAGGAAGAGAATAGCTGAAACATCACAAAGGACACAATCGAGTACTCCAAATATGGTAATATGACATCAACACCATAATTAAGAACAAAGAGGGGATTTACCAATGATAAGCATGTCAGAACCCGAGACACCTTCGCAGCAGTCCATTGTAATACTTCTAGCCACACTGTCGCGGTAAAGGAGGCAAAAACGTACAGCCATAAAAAGTAATCACTTAAATCCACTATTAATGGTGGACTCTTGAAGCCCACTCTTTCAATATTTGATGAAAAATCAAGTTGGCAAATGTATAACCCAGCTGATTAGACTAGCACTGCAGTTAGACTGGGTACTTAAAGTCAGCACTGAGTCCTCCGTGGGCTGTGACTCCGTGTCTCAGCCACCAAGGAAGTCGGGGTTACAGGCAGGTGTCTCTATGCTTGGCCCCTTTGCATCCATGTTTACGTTGTGATGGTAGATTATATTGTCATATAACATATTAGCTCCTGTTGTTATTGTTTTTGTTTACCTGTGGTTCTTTTTGTAACTTTCACATGTTTCTCAGAAACCTTATGCACTTAATATTTATACGAGGAAAGAGGATGGCATGGTCAGGTCCTCTGAAGTTGTAGAAGCGTCTTTCCCCCTTTTGTATGAATGGGCCATCAAGGTCGTGGCAAAGATGGGATGCAATGCAGTAAGACAGCAGGGTGGACGCAAGCAGTGTGATTGATGGGTGTCTGTGTGCACACCCCTAAGTCGTGAGAATAGAGCTGTAAACACACACACAGGCATATAGACACCTCAATCTCGCCTTATTCAAACACATGGGAAACCACATGAAACAAATTACAATTTGGAATCTGACAAAGCCAAGACAACAAGTAAATGTATAAGTCAGTGAAGCACTTGCCACTACTACTATAAGCAATGCCATTCTGCGGTGAGAAGCACTCCACTGAGGAGCACGGGGAAGCTGGTGGGAGGGGACAGTCCATCCTCTCTTCAGGTCCCATCACAGAAGTGAACGCTCTGCACGAAAGCATGCGCCTCACAGTCTTCGTTCTGGAATCACCCATGGTGAGCTACTCCACTCCTGTTTATTTATATTGATACTTTTGCTGTTTTAAGTAAAAACATTGATTTTTTCCCCCTCTTGGTCAATCCTAGTCACATAAAACTGGATGGTGTTCTGGAATGTACCTGTAATTGAAATTCTAAATCAGTGATTTTGGTGTTAACCAAATGGAAGCTAATTTGGGGTCAATCTGGCTTCATCGCGTAAAAGCCCTGGAGAGAGGGGCTAGGGCTCCCCTGACCTTTAGGTGCTCCTCTCCTTGAAGAAATGAGCTGCCAGGATGGGAAAGGGACATGGGGACATGGGGACATGGAGACATGGGGACATGGGGACGTGGGGACATGGGGACACAGGGACACGGGGACACGGGGACATGGGGACATGGGGACATGGGGACACAAAGACGTGGAGACACAGAGACACAGGGACACGGGGACATGGGGACACGGGGACATGGAGACACGGGGACATGGAGACAAGAGTACATGGAGACATGGGGACACGGGGACACGGGGATATAGAGACATGAGGACATGGAAACATGGAGAAATGGGGACACGAGGACTTGGAGACACTGGGACATGGGGACACGGGGACTCGGGGACACGGGGACTCTGGGACACGGTGACACGGAGACACGGGGACATGGGTACACGGGGACATGGAGACATGGGGACATGGGGATACAGGGACATGGAGACACGGGGACATGGAGACAAGAGTACACGGAGACATGGGGACACGGGGACACGGGGATAGAGAGACATGAGGACATGGAAACTTGGAGAAATGGGGAAATGAGGACTTGGAGACACGGGGACATGGGTACGTGGGGACTCGGAGACATGGAGACATGGAGACACGGAGACACGGGGACATGGGGACACAGGGACATGGAGACATGGACATGGGGACACAGGGACATGGGGACATGGAGACACAGGGACACGGGGACACAGAGACAGGGAGACACGGGGATGTGGGGACATGGGGACAAGAGGACATGGAGACACTGGGACACAGGAACATGGGTACATGGAGACATGGAGACAAGGGGATATGGGGACATGGGGACAAGGAGACATGGGGACATGGGGACATGGGAACATGGGGACATGGGGACACGGAGACACAGGTATATGGAGACATGGAGACAAGGGGACATGGAGTCATGGGGACATGTGGACATGGGAACATGGGGACAGGAAAACACGGGGACATGGAGACACGAGGACATGGGGACACGGGGACACATGGACACGGAGACACAGGGATTCGGGGACACAGGGACACGGAGACATGGAAACATGGGGACATGGGGACACTGGGACATGGAGACATGGGGAAATGGGGACACCGGGACATGGGGACACGGGGACAAAGGGACGTGGGGACACTGAGACATGGGGACATGGGACAGGGAGACACGGGGACAGCGAGACATGGAGACACAGGGACATGGGGACAGGGAGACACGGGGACGTGGGGACATGGGGACAAGAGGACATGGAGACACTAGGACACAGGAACATGGGGACGTGGAGACACTGAGACATGGGGACACGGGGACAGTGAGACATGGAGACACAGGGACGTGGGAACAAAAGGACATGGGGACACAGGGACATGGGGACATGGAGACATGGGGACATGGAAACTCGGGGACTTGGAGACAAGAGGACATGGGGACATGGAGATGCAGGGATGTGGGGACATGGGAACAAGAGGACACGAAGACACTGGGACACAGGTGCTCTTTCTTTTTTCCCAGTCCTGGAGCTTGAACTCAAAGTCTGAGCACTGTCCCTGGCTTCTTTTTGCTCAAGGCTAGCACTCTGCCACTTGATCCACAGCACCACTTCTGGCCATTTTCTATATATGTGGTGCTGAGGAATCGAACCCAGGGCTTCATGTATACACAGCAAGCATTCTTGCCACTAGGCCATATTCCCAGCCCCTACACTGTGACACAGGAACATGGGGACATGGAGACACGGGGACATGGACACACAGGGTCATGGAGACGCGGGGACAGGGGACACGTAGACACGGAAACATGGGGACACAGGGACATGGGGACACGGGGACATGGAGACATGGGGACACGGAGATATGTGGACAAGAGGACATGGAGACATGGAGACATGGAGACACCGGGACATGGAGACATGAAGACAAGAGGACATGGTGACTTGAGGACATGGGAATATGTGGACATGGAGACACGGGGACATGGAGACATGGGGAGACGGGGACACGGGGACATGGGGACATGGAGAAACGGGGACAAGAGGACATAGAGACATGGAGACATGGAGACATGGAAACACGGGGACACGGAGACATGAAGACAAGAGGACACGGTGACTTGGGGACATGGGAACATGTGGACATGGAGACACGGGGACATGGAGACATGGGCAGACAGGGACTTGGGACATGAACGCTGGGTTAGAGACGGCTGACAACTCCAGGCCCACAGCCAAGATGAGACCCGGGCCAGGGTTCTTATGGGATGGGAATCCTGCCCCAGCCCCCCGGCCCTAACGCCTCTCTGTCCAGCTGTGCCTCCCCCCGTGGCTCACCAGAGCCACACTGCCTCTCCCCACCTGCAAACCTGCAACACCTCGACGCCGGGAACGTGGGGACATGTACTGGTTGTCTCTGTATTTACTTGTTTTTGAGCCTGGGTTGGGTCTTGACCTCAGGGCTCTGAACGCTGGCTCAGCTTTCTGTGCACAGTTAGTGCTCCACCTCTTGGCCTGCAACTCCGCGTGCAGCGTGTCGGTGGTTCATTGGGCTACATGTCTGGTTGGCTTTCCTGCTGGGCTGGCTTCCATCCGCAGTCCTGAGACCTTGGTCTCGTGCGCAGTGAGGAGGACAAGCGACAGCCACTGCGCTCAGCTTGAGATTTGTCTCTCAACTGGCAATGGATACAGTTCACAGCATCTACGCTGAACAATCTGTAAAATGCTTCCACTCTGATAGTTTAATCTACTCTATTCTATCACTTGGGGTCTTCCTTTCATGGCATATACATGTAAATTTGTATATATTTAACTTACATACAGCTGTTTGGACTCAGGGCTTTGGCTGTTTGATTCTCGTTGATCCAGGAAACGTCAGCAAGTAAGGAACAAATTCGTGGTCGGCATACACCAAGTGCCCGGGCCTGCTCTGAGGCCTGATGACCTGGGACATGCATCATCCTCGAGGTGTTGGTGTCTCTACTTAGCTTTATAGGGAAAAGGTGCATTTAGTAAGCCTGCCCCCATTGCAGGTTAGCGTGAAATCACATCTTCTCGGTCAAGAAGAGCCAACCTGTGCTGGGAAGTCTGAGAATCATCTCCAGCTAGCCCGGAAAATGCTAGAAGGAAAGGCAGCTGAAGGGACCCAGCACCAGCCTTGACAGCAAAAGCTGAGCCAGAGTGCAAAGCTCTGAGTTCAAGTCACTATTCCCGCACACATGAGCACACGCACGTAAACACACATACAAACACACACATACATACCTCACACATACACACACATGCCACATACTCACACACCATACTTAGGCACACCACATATGCCACACCACACACACACGTGTGCACATGCACACACACGCACACACGACAGCAGTAATTAGAATTTGTCTTTGTGAATAAAGCAGAGGACTCTTCATGGACGGTAGTGCTCTCTGCTTCCTCTCAGTGGAATGGCACACGTCACCAGACAGGAAACAGAAGAGCCCAGGAAACAAAGCACAAGTACCTGAACACATTTCAGTCATCCAAATGTATCTCTAGAATGGCCCGTGGTAAGAAATACATAATGCCATCTAAACAAGGAACAGGCTTAAGACAGTTAAATGAGCAGCTTTAGATGCTCACCCTGTCTGCTTTCTCTCTTGGTCCTGGGTCTGAAGAAAAAGTAGGCACAGGACCTACTTTGGATATAATCTGTGTCCTCCTTATCTTACAAACATGATGTCCTTTTCCTTCTGATGTCAAAGTGAAGATGAATGGGAGTGGGTATGGAATTCCAACATGTGCAGGCTAAATTAGGTGTCAAAATGAGAAAAATAAGCATCTCCATTTTCTTCATTTCAACATGTCAGTTTATGAGCGCACTGAATCTTTATCAGCATTTGCATATTTTATTGAACCATGGTCATCTAGAGAAGTGTTTATTGTGATAATGGATACAGTAAGTACCATACCAAATTTGACAGAAGAGAGAAACACTAGATTCTAGAAGTTTCCTTTTGCTTATCTTACCTATCTCTGTACTAGACACTATTCAATATAATGCCCAATATTTTTGCATTCAGTTCTGAAGAAAATCTTATTTTACAATACCTGTATTATTCTTATCTTTCACGTGTTGACATTAAGAAGAGAAGAAGGGGGCTGGGGATATGGCCTAGTGTCAAGAGTGCCTGCCTCGGATATACGAGGCCCTGGGTTCGATTCCCCAGCACCACATATACAGAAAACGGCCAGAAGCGGCGCTGTGGCTCAAGTGGCAGAGTGCTAGCCTTGAGCAAAAAGAAGCCAGGGACAGTGCTCAGGCCCTGAGTCTAAGGCCCAGGACTGGCCAAAAAAAAAAAAAAATAAGAAGAAGAGAAGAAGGGGGGCTGGAGATATGGCCTAGTGGCAAGAGTGCTTGCCTCGTATACATGAGGCCCTAGGTTTGATTCCCCAGCACCACATATACAGAAAATGGCCAGAAGTGGCGCTGTGGCTCAAGTGGTAGAGTGCTAGCCTTGAGCAAGAAGAAGCCAGGGACAGTGCTCAGGCCCTGAGTCCAAGGCCCAGGACTGGCCAAAAAAAAAAAAAAAAAAAAAAGAAGAGAAGAAGGGAATCTAAGGTATAAAGCAGTCCTCAAGCCTGTAGTCCCAGATACTTGAAAGGCAGAGACCAGGGAACCATGGGCCAAAGACAGCTGGGCATAAAACTCACAACTCTGCATCCCAGCCCGTGCCTGAGCATGGCGTCCATGCCTGAGCACGGGCGTCCAAGCCTGAGCACGGTGACCATGCCTGAGCACGGGTGCACTGTCTTGATCACAGGCGCACTGTCTTGGTCACGGGTGCACTGTCTTGGTGTACTGTCTTGGTCACGAGCTCATTGCCGCTGGCTGGCTCCGTTACTGGGGAGGGCGGTGGTTTGGTGCAGAAGCGTGGCTGCTGCCCCAAGTGACAGAGAGACACAAGTAGGAAGAGCAGAGCTGGGCCAGCTTGGGCCCCACACAAGCCCCTACCCCAGAGAGAACCCAGAACCCATGTGGAAGGCCTGGAGGAATTGCTGAAGTGGTACAGTGCCGGCATCACTATCATCATAGTTCCCCTAGTTCAAACCCAGGCAGGAAAAAAGAGAAAAAAGAAAGAAAAGAGGGGAACAGAATATTCATGTCTCTAGAGAAAGAGATAGGTGAATCGCCCAGGACCTTCTTCCTTAACTCCCCGTGAAGCCAAGAGATTCCATTCAGCACTATGCAGAGTCAGGAAATGCATGTGTCCTGCTAGGACAGTTATTAGAGAATCAATATTATGTCAATGCATTAATAGCTCATCCACATAAAGTGTGAGCCTACAGGTGGAAAATGTGAACTATAAACGTACTAAAAATAAAAGTACTAATCTTTAGTGTTCCATCCCTCTGAGCATTTGCAGGTGTCATAATGGCCGCAGTTAGTGTGTGTGCGTGTGTGTGCACATGTGTACACACACATGTACATGGGCACTTGTGTAGCCAACATGTTTAGTTTATATACACACCAGTGTATGCTTAATGTAAAAGGATTTTGTTACCTCGTCTCAGACTTCAGATGACATAAAGTACCTACCCCAAGGGATGTTACATTTTTATTGATGCAGGAAACGAAAGCAATGAGCTATTCTGAAGGTTCGTGAAGACACAAAGATCGTTGGAGGGGCAGTGGTGACTCACCCCAGCCGTCCTAGCTACTCAGGAGGATGAAATCTCCAGGATCATGCTTCAAAGCCGGCCGCCTCACAATGGGCCGTGAGACCCCATCTCCAAAACAGCCAGCAAAAAGCAGAGTGGGAGGCATGGCTCAAATGGTGGAGTCACCGTTGAGTAAGCAAGCTGTGAAGAGTGAAGATTGTAGAGAATGCTGCCCTATATCTTCATAGGGCGTGGAGATGGTTACTCTTTGTTTCCTTTGAATGTGTTGTAATTCTTTGCCTTTCTAACTGAAATCTATGGAGACTAAAGCCTGCAAGACATTCCAAACACTTGTTAAAATGGTATTTCTGGGCTGGGGATATGGCCTAGTGGCAAGAGTGCTTGCCTCATATACATGAGGCCCTGGGTTCAATTCCCCAGCACCACATATACAGAAAACAGCCAGAAGTGGGGCTGTGGCTCAAGTGGCAGAGTGCTAGCCTTGAGCAAAAAGAAGCCAGGGACAGTGCTCAGGCCCTGAGTCCAAGGCCCAGGACTGGCCAAAAAAAAAAAAAGGTATTTCTAACTTTCTCATATATATATATATATATATATATATATATATATATATATATACGCAAAGATACATAGGTAGATAGACAGATCGATAGAAAGATGACAGCTAGATAGGCATCTTTGTCACTGTCGTAGATAATCTGGGAGAATGATTTAAAGCCCATTGTCTCTTCAAGGTGAACAATGATCACTTGAAGGAATAGCAGAAACTGAAACTGTGAGAAATGCTGGATATAAGAATAGTACTTATTTATTATGTAGATATCTATGATGATTTTCCTGGTTTTCTTTATTTGGTTAGGTTGAATTTATATTTACATACTTAGAAATCTTAACAATAGTTGCGATACCAAATGAACTGCCTAACTATAAATATATTTCTTTCCCTCTCTATAATCATGTCCTTTATGAAAAATAAAGATAAACTTTTCAAAAAAGAAAATTTCAGATCTACTTATTTTTGTCAATTTTTTTTCATCAAGACATTGTTATGGTGCCCAGAATGAAACAAATGATACAACTTATCATTGAAAATGAAGTATGCCAAGCTGCTGAATTCAAAAGAATTTATTATACTTTGCATGAAAACTACAATTCAAATAAGTTGATCAGATTAGTACCTCATCTGCCATGGGTGAATTTTGTGTGTGTGTGTGTGTGTGTGTGTGTGTGTGAGAGAGAGAGAGAGAGAGAGTGGGTGTGTTATTTAACATAATTATTGGAGGGCATACATGCACTGGTTGTAGATAATTATATAATAAGGAAATAAACAAGAACTTAGTATTTGGTCATTCTAATCTTCTTAATAGTTGTTTCCACTTTGTAGTTATGTTAGGTACACTCTGGTGCAGTAGAACTGTCTACCTTGACTGTACAGATTTCCTTCTCCCCTCGGGACTCTTCCTGAATGGACAGATTCCGCTTAATGGTAGCGCATGCGAAAGCATAATACCACAAGATGGCATACCTAAATGTTTACCTTTTAAGTGTTGTTAAACTGTAGTCATTATTGGGCTGGGGATATAGCCTAGTGGCAAGAGTGCCTGCCTCGGATACACGAGGCCCTAGGTTCGATTCCCCAGGACCACATATACAGAAAACGGCCAGAAGCGGCGCTGTGGCTCAAGTGGCAGAGTGCTAGCCTTGAGCAAAAAGAAGCCAGGGACAGTGCTCAGGCCCTGAGTCCAAGGCCCAGGACTGGCCAAAGGAAAAAAAAAATGTAGTCATTATTCTCAGGGTGGCTACTTTTTAAAAATTCCTGTTGTGTTTCCACAAAAACATAAAAGGTTATAATAGAAATCCTAGTTATGATTTGCTGGGCACATTAACTGTGGGTGGTGAGGACTTCACCATGACACTAGCATAGAGGAGCACAGTGTGTGTGGACAAATCCACGCACTCTGCTCCCTTCTGTGTCCTTTCCTGCCTCAGCCCTCCACATCCTCCTCCTTTTCCACCCCTCCCTCTCTCCTCAGCCCTCCTCCTCCTCCTCCTCTCCTCCCACCCTCCTCAGCCCTCCTCCTCCCCTCCCCCTCTCCTCAGCCCCCCTCCTCCTCTCCTTCCCCCCTCCTCAGCCCTCTTCCTCCTCCCCTCCCACCCTCCTCAGCCCTCCTCCTCCTCCCCTTCCTCCTCTCCTCAGCCCTCCTCCTCCTCCTACTCCTCCTCCTACCCTCCCCCTCTCCTCAGCCCTCCTCCTCCTCCTTCACTCCCACCCTCCTCAGCCCTCCTCCTCCACCCCTTCCCCCTCTCCTCAGCCCTCCTCCTCCTCTTCCTCTTCTCCTTCACCCTCTCTTCATCCCTCTTCTCATTCTGCCTTCTCCTCAGCCCTCCTCCTCCTCTTCCTCCTCCTCTTCCTACCCTCCCCCTCTCCTCAACCCTACTCCTCCTCCCTTTCCCCCTCTCCTCAGCCCTGGTCCTCCTCCTCCCCTACCCCCTCTCCTCAACTCTCCTCCTCCTCTTCCCCTTCCCCCTCTCCTCAGCCCCCTTCCTCCCCCTCCTCTTCTCCATGTTCTCTCCTCTGCTCCATGTTCTCTCCTCTACTTTCATGACCTTGTTGTGACCTTGGGCTTTGCTTGGTGTTGTGTTATCCTGGCTCCCATAGTTGAGAGAAAGCATGGATATTTGTCTTCATGGATGCTCTATCGGATGCTCTCCAGCTCCATCCAGTTTCCAGAAATGACAATGCTTTATACTCTTCTTAAGGCTGAGGAAAGGAGCCGTGGGTGTGTCCGTGTGTCCTGTGGATTGTGATTCATGACATGATGGTGGGCTCTGGAGCGTGGCTGTGTGAGCCGTGGCCAGCACACTGGACTGCAGCAGACATTTCCATAGTGAGCAGCCTCTGCTCGTTCGCCCTCCACCTGAAGTGGGGAATCTGGGCCACATGCATGTTCGTGTTTAATGGTTTGAGGCCCCTCCATGCTACGGTTGGCCGCAGTGGACTGGCTCACACCCACCAGCCAGGAGCAGGCCTTCCTCCCCAGGTCTCCCCCATTACAGTACTTCCGCTGAGTTCTGGGTTCTCATGCAGGGCCTCATGCACTGGTTGGCCCTGAGGGCTGAAGGGAAAGGTGTAGTTATTTCTCATTTGCACTTTGTTATATTAAAGGCGGGTGTTCATTTTGTGCTATGGATAATCATCTCTTGCTAGGTGAGTATCTGAGAAAGATTGTTCTCTGTCGTCTCTTGGCTTCGCTTCAGCATTGGAGGTGTTCTCTTCCTGCCCCCACCATGTCAATTCTCACCACTGTTTCTGGGGTGTGGCAGTTCTGCCTGCCAGGACATCTTTGCCTGAACCTGAAATGCTTCTCCTAGGTTCCAGATGTTCAGTTCTTGCATTTCCTCTTTGATATAGTTTGGGTTTTTCTAGATAAGTTCTAGTTTTAAGGTTTACATATAATTTGAACTACTTTAATTTTCATCCTATGATTTATTTGCTCACAAAAGTATACGATTTTCTAATGCTTCTTCAGCTTAAGTGTTAAACAATATGTATAAATACCATGGTGTGTGTGTGTGTGTGTGCATGTGTTGGTCCTGGGGCTTGAACTCAGTACCTAGGCTTTGTCCTTAAGCATTTCTGTTCAAGGCTGGTACTCAACCATTTCAATCACAACTCCACTTCTGGATTTTTGGCGATTCACTGGTGATGATAGGGTCTCATGGACTTTCCTGCTTGTGCTGTATTTAAACCCTGATCCTCCGATTTCAGCCTCCTGAGTAGCTACATTCATGAGCCCCTGGTGAATAATATATTTTTAATCTTGAGTAAAATAAGGGCAATGATTGGTAAATAAATGTTTTCATTAATTTTATATCTCAAATTATACAAATATTTCTTTAGTGTCCTAAATTACATAAATCAGTCATGATATTATATAGGATTAGTGAGATTACATGATGTATATTTACTTAGTGGATAAATTTAATGCATAACACATGTTCATTTAAACATGAATTTATGAACTATTCTGCTCTGATTACTTATGTACAATGGTCTGTCTTGGTCTACACATTTAATTTTTCCTATTTTAGCATATTGTGACTCTGCTTACTTTAAGGCAATTGGTTTAATTTAGTTGCTATAGTTGTAGCATTAAAAGCTTTAATTTGAAAGTTTTCCATACCACGACACGTGTTAAATTAGAGGTCCCAGTCCAGGCCACACATAAAGAAGCAGCTCAATGTGCCACAGAACTCCTAACTCTGGAACGTGGTGCTGGATTCTCTGGCTGCCTGGCTCTTTCCAGCTGAAAGAGTCCCCAAGCCGTATTCTCACCGTACAATTTCCTTTTCTCCTATTATATCATTTATTCAATCCATTAAACAACTCCTTTTTAAAGTTAAGATACATGACTGGATTTCCCATATCAGAGTAAAGATATAATATAGTCTAATTGACCTAAAATTACTTGCTTTGGAAATCATATTCACATAACTCAAACATGATTGAATTAATTTCGTGTATTTATAACTAATGAAAGCTGGGGAGATGACAGTGTATAGAATGAAAACTGTGAAACTGTCCCTCTGCATATTCTTGTTTTCCTATCTGGGAATTTACAGGACAATGTTATATTCCAGTCAGTATGCTATGTAGCACTGTTATATACCAGTCAGTGTTCTATGCTACTGGTTTCAGTTCAATAAATTAAAATTACCTTGGTTATGTTAAAATGCTAATCGTTCATAATTTTGTTCATCACTTTTCTGTAGTTATGAACAAATGTCTGACAGAAAGAACTGAAGGGAGACCAGATTTGTTCTGTCTCATGATTTCAGTGGGCTCCGTTGGTGGTCACGTGACTGTACAAGGTCACCGTGCAGGTGGAAGGAAGGGGAGGGGGTACACGCACCAGAAACAGACAGGAAGGAGAGGGGACTGTAGAGAGGGAGGCAGGAAGAGGAGGGGCATGGGGAGAGAGAGAGGGAGAGACAGACAAAGACAGGAGGAGTCAGGGATGAAGCATTTAACAGGACCAGAGTCCTCTACCCTACTTCCTCTAGCTAAGTCCCACCTCCTGAATTTTTCAGAGCCTTCCATACTAGTTTCACTAGGTATGGACACCGATACTAGAAATTCTTGGGGGGACACTTCACATCTGAACCATAACAATAATGATTTGTCACTTTGAACTCAGGCATACAAGAGTCAAGTTGTATTTTATATATAATTATATTGCATATGTAATTGTATTATACAAAATACACATTTATATATATATATATCATAATATTTATTTTTCCTAGCCATCAGTGTGAGAACATGGTAATAGCTTCCTAAAAACATCTGTGTGTATACATATATATGTGTGTGCATGTGTATTAAATATGCAACAATTTATAGTATTTATTAAAGCAATATGATTATATGACACAAAATCCTGTATGTTTGTTGGAGACCGTGAACTTCTTGTATAGCTAGGAGTGCATGTTCTTGTTCTATGTATGCATGTATGTACTGATGCATGTTCTTGTTCTATGTATGCATGTATGTACTGATGCATGTTCTTGTTCTATGTATGCATGTATGTGCTGATGGATAGAGAGTTTTCCTGTATGCACTAAACCCTTTTGCTGCCTTTGCCTGCAAAGTGCTAGTCAGGGTTCTGAAGGAAGTGAGGAGAGGTGGTTTGGAGAAGACTTTGCACAACCTTGTCATGTTCACACAGAGCAGAATTGATTCACACCTCCTCAGAGCATGGGGATTATGAGCACCGCAGTCATCTCACGGCTCAGAGGAATTAGGGCCTCACAGAAAAATCCAGCTTAGACCCGGGAAAATGCCAGGGCAGTTTCCCTTCCTTTCTCTGTCCTCCAACTTGCTTCCTCTCGGCCAAACAGCACCTTAGCCCCCCTTCCTCTCCTCTCCGTGGATGACTAATAGAGCAAGCAGCCCTCCAGCTCTTCCAGCGTGCTTTCCTCAATGAACCCCAACATTCTCCATTCCTCTTCCGTGAAGATTCCAGAAGATGGTCTGATTCATTTGGGCCCCCGTAGGGGTATTTTCCATGAGCACTATAAATGTGGACTTTATATTTCACAAAGGGCTATAACCACAGGAGGTTAGTTTTAAGGGCACTTTATCTCGTCCAGAATGTCATTTTTTTTTTAACTCGTAAGTCATTTATGGATTGCTCTTGCTTGCCTTTTCTAAGGCCCCACCCAAAATCACAGTAAAGCAAGCAAACAAGCAAAATAAAAATCTACATATACAGAAGTATATATGCACGTAAGTATATATAAACTAGAACCTATATGTATATATTCTATATATCATATTGACAAGCACTTTATGTGTATATCTTTGTGTACCTTGCAGTGTATTGCTACTGCTACCAATGCATACATTAAATAAAATAAATTTATAAAAAAGATAAAAGTCTTTACATTTTGTTTCCAAACTAATAAATATAACTTAGGCCATGTCTAGAGAGCTCAAATAAGCCTGCAAATAGAGTCAGATTTATTAATGATTTAGGCCAAATACCTTGCAATTATCACAAGTTCTTATTTGTTAATTTTAATTTTCCAGAATTCCTGCAGATATTTCTATGAATAAGAAGCAAGGTGACAATCATTTAGGGTCATTTGTAAAGCTGGGGTGATTTTTCTTTGAACTTTATCATAATGGCAGTATTACGCATTTTGCTTCATTCTAGTTACTAAAGGTTAACGAACTGAAGGTTTCTTAATATAAAGCACAATTAAGTGATATATAATTGTGCAATATATAGTGATAAAATATAAAATATCACATACATGGAAAATTGTTTCTAGGTAGATAGATCAATAGTTATTTGAAGGCAAATGTAATAGGCAACTGAATTTTGTAAAACAAAATTTATCAGATGTAAGTATTGTTAAATAAATGAAGGCAAAGTTGGTAAAGAAAGCAGTAAATTGATAGAGAAAATGGAAAATTGTCCATTGTCCATTCATTAGTCGGCCTACTCACTAGATGGATTGCTTCCTATGGAAGCAGTAGTTCATCTTGCTCTGAGCAGAGACCAGCGATCAGAGCTCCCAAATTAAGGGTACACATTTTCCAAGCAAGGACAATAGGAACAGCAGCAAGTGTGCACACAGCGTGAGTGAGGAGAAGGACATTTGGGAAAGTCAGGTGTCTGGGGCCTGAGCACAAGGCCTGCGGCCCTGGACTCGAGAGCCACTGCCGGAGCTGCTGGAGGGAGGCAGAAGCAGAAACACCGGCCTGGGTGGCGTTTGTCCTCAGCCATGAGGCTGGCCAGGCTCCAGGGGGATCGGCTCTCTGCTGGGAGGGACATGGAGGTCCGCTGGGTGCTTCAAGGCAGTGATCTCCAGCCATTCAGGAACCCAACAGAGACGGGCAGAACTCCCCAGAAAGTCCACAACCATGGAATTCACCAAGCTCACTGCTAGGGCTGTTCTGAGACTAGTGACGAGGTCGCCAAATACTTGCATTAAACAGGGACGTGGAAAGCTTAATCGCTGATGATTGAATTAACCTGTGGGCCTGACGGTTTCCTATTTTATCATTTATCTTCATGTATTTCATGAGTTCGTGTTTCCTAACGTTTTATAACATAGATGGAGTAATGGATTCAGTGAGATTTCTCAGATCATAAAGTTTCTACTTTTATTTGTTTGCAGTTCTTCATTAGGTCTTTCACCCTCCATATCATTGTTGTGTCAAGTTATTTTCTTCTTATTATATATTATAATCTTCAACTTCTTGTACTAAGGGTTTTCAGCTCAACTCACAGGCTTATAAGTACAATATCGATTTGTAGATTTACTTTGAAATAAGCAATATTTAAAACACAATATTCTATTTAGATTTGTCATACACATTCTATAATATACTTTAGACACATTGCTATGAAGAAAACTTAAGTCTCGCCACTGCTGGCTCATGCCCACAATCCTAGCTCCTGGGGAGGCTAAGATCTGAGAACTTTGGTTCAAAGTCAGTCTAGGTAGGAAAGTCTGCAAGGCTTTTGATCTCTAATTAGCCACAAAAAAACACTGGGAATGGAACTGTGGGCTAGTTTTGAGTGAAAAAGCTATGGACAGTGCCAAGGCCTTGAATTCAGGAATTCAGAAACGTAAAACAAGATGGTAAAAGAAAGCAGTATTCAGAATAATATCAAGAATAATGCAAACATCCCATCCTGTGACACATGTCTGAGCTGCTGCCAGGATTCCTGTGTTTGAGAAAATTGTTCTGACAGACTGCCTGGGCTGTTGCTCTCAGACAGGAAGGTTAGGGAGGTCATAACTTACTGTAGATCTGTCTGGGTTTGCTTGTTTGAATTGGAAAAATGTACATCCTGGGAGGTAAAACTGAGCTAGTCTCTATTTCGGACTTTGCTTATGTGGTCTTTCCATGTTATTGAAGAATAATAATTAAAAATAGGCTACCACATTGTCAATGCCATACAATGAAAAGACTTTTCACTAATGAAATAGCAAGGAGAAATTTAAAAAATATATGTCTAGAAGGAAGAATGGAAGAGCTGCTGAGGCTTTGAAGTTGATAACTAAAATAACTTAATTAGTATACTGCTTTTTCTTTGGAAGAAAGGATAGGATGAATTCCATCCAGGAAAAAATAGAAGCATGTAATTTAGGTCAATGGCAGATTTCCATCTGTTCCTCTCTAAGCGGTTTTGTTAATTAAACACATTCCTTCTTTGCATTTTCCCTCTGTTTTGTTCTTCCACAGATTTTCCCTTCTGGCCCTCAAAGTAGCCCTATGTAATGTGACTGTAATTTTTTAAACAAGTTGATGAGCTCAAAATATACACATAGCATAATCAATAAACAGAAGAAAGAAAGATGGGAGATGATCTGGGTCAATTTATTAAACTTCTACATTTCAGAAATAAGAAGAAAAGGTTCAGAAAGTTTGCACCAAAGTAAAATGTCAAATATTCATGGAGAGACAGAAGTTGATTTAATCACCATGCAATGTATCTGAGTATTATTCAACACAGAACCACCTAAATATGTAATACTCCTAGGCTTTTGGTCATAACAGGCAGCACCAGGACTGTTTTGTATACTTGGACACATCTGACAGAATTGAGTAACTATCAAACTATATTTTATACAATGTTCACTTGTTGCAAAGACTTAAAAAGTCTTAAGTATAATTAATGTGGACTGATTTGACTGGGGTGATTTCATTTGGACCTTTCTGCCTATGCTGTGGTACAGGCAGTCCACCCACCTGGTCCATCCCTCTCCCTGTGTTCCCGCTGTCCAAGTGCAAAGGCATCTGGCTCACGGTCTTCACTCCTCCATGTAAGCAAACGAGTCCAACCACATTCAGCAAACTACCAAAAGTGTGTGTCAAGGAAACACATGCAGACTGAGAGTAAGGCACAATGAACAAAAATGACAGAGGTATATTTGAGAGCCTGGGGGTGGGAGAGGACTGTGAAATATAAAAAGGAATGAAGAAAAAGAGAAAATACTTAATCAGTAGCCAATATGAGAAGGGAAAATGTGAGGGCAAAAGAACTCAGAAATCTGACATGCACGAAGCTGCTTTATTGACACAATTCTGTTGGATTTCAATATGGTGATTCACAGGTAGAGAGCCATGTGTACATTAGAAAAATACATTTACAGAGGCTGCGGTATTGCAGTGGAAATCAGCTCAAATGTTTGACCCTTTCATAAGAGGGACCTTGAAATGACTATTTTCTTTGAAAATCAAGGGCCCCAAGTATATTATTTTTTTTCGTAAGATGGTGATAGAGAAAGGAAAATAGCAAGAATACTACTGAGAAAAGACTGAGAGGTAGCGCTTCTTAGCATTCTCTTTCTAGACCTCTTTCTAGAATTCTCTTTGTACTCTTGTCTCTTTCAAGTCAGTAGTAAAGATAACATATATTAATCACTCTACTAGATTTATGTGACTTCCACTTCTGAAAACTCATTTTATTTCTAGTTTCTGAACTTAAAAAGTTAATTTTCAGGCTGAGAATATGGCTTAGCAGTAGAGTGCTTGCCTTGCATGCATGAAGCCCTGGATTCGATTCCTCAGCACCATAAAAAACAAACAAACAAAAAAAATAAAAAACAAAAGAAGAAGCTGGAAGTGGTGCTGTGGCTCAAGTGGCAGAGTGCTAGCCTTGAGCAAAAAAAGCCAGGGACAGTGCTCAGGCCCTGAGTCCCAGCCCCAGGACTGGCAAAAAAAAAAAAAAAGAGTCAATTTTCCTGTATGTGCTTTAAGATAGTGAAAATGAGCAAATGGCCCAGGGGCATAACTACATCAACAAAATCAGGTGGTCAGATGTAGAGGCTACATGACATTCACATATCCTAGTGACTCCTATCCTACAGAAAATCCGTACCTTCTCCTTCATTCCAGAGCTTTCAGATTGTCACGGTGAGCATCAAGGCCGTGGATAACGCTGCACGGAGGGCGAGGCTAGCTGCCTTTACCTCACCGACTCTGCTCTCTGGTGAGAGGACCAGCCCTACACAACTCCACCACACACCTGTAATTGTGCGCTGGCCTGGAAGGAACAAGTATTTTATTTACTTTCATCGCATCACCAAAAGATGCTACAAAAGCAATGGAATGTACTCACCCTAGCAGATCCTGGCTTGGTGGAAGGAAATACAGAACATCACCTCTACTGCCACACAGAGGTAGAGGAGTTAGGGTCCTGCAAGGCTTGTGATTCTTTGATTTGTTGTGATTCTGGATCCTTACTTAGGAAGTTTTGACCTGTGCCAGAGAGCCCGTGTTTCCCCTTTACCTTTCTGTAAAGGTTTCAGGAATCTAGTCTGACATGGAGGTCTCTATCCATTTCAAATTGATTCTGGTGCAGGGTGATATATAAAGCTCTTCCTTCAGCCTTCTGTACAGGTATAGCCAGTTTTGCCAGCACCGTATGCTGAAAGGGTTCTCTTTCGTCCTATCTTGCCTTTTGGGCTTCCCTATCAAACATTAGGTGGCTATAGGTCTGCGGGTTCATTTCTGGGTCTTCTATTTTATTCCATTGGTCCTCGGGCTTATTCTCATGCCACTACCAAGCTGATTTTTAACTACAGCGTTGTAATCGAATTTGAAGCTTGGTTTTGATATTCCTCCAGCACTCTTCTTCCTGCTAGGGGTTGCTTTTGGTACTCAGGGTCTTCTATTATTCCATATGAGGTTTTGGATTAGCACTAGTATTTCTAAGAACATCCAGATTCTAGAACATCCACACCAAGAACCTCCAGGTTCCAGAGCATCCATACCAAGCTGAGACTATCTACAGTATAATGAAAACAAAAGAACACAACAGAATGTTTTTACATTGTGAAACAATATTTAGTTACTCTCAAGCCCTGGACTTTCCTAGATCATTCATTTGCTCACTTACCAAATTCTACTGCTTAACCCAAATGCAACTTATACAGAGACATTTATATTATGTCACATAAACTGAAGGAAACTAGGACACATTTCCATATTTAATAAAGTTTCAAGCACAGTATTGATGCACCAGTACAAGTGATATGTTTTCACTGAAGTTACTAATTCAAAAGTAAAATCAGTTCCCTTAAGCTTAAGGAAAATGAAAATAAAACAGATAAACCAGTGATATAAAAATATCATGTCACAAATGCTACAATTTAACTGAGATTTTAATATGTTTAAATTCCTTCAAAAATATCAGAGTAAACACCCTTGATTGTTTCTTGGAAAGATAAAAGTGTGTCTTGTGTTGTTTTAGTAACTGCAACTCAGCCCATCCATTACTTTACCTTTTCCTCAGGACTTCTAATTTTCCAAAAAATATTGATCTTCAATATTCTAACTCAGCCCCAAATATAGCCTGGGATATTTTCATGTTAGTTTATTTTGAAATATCTCATCAACTAACTTTATATTCATGGATTTAATAAAATGATTTCCTCTTTTTTAATTATTAATTAATTAATATAGTTTTTTAAATGTTTTTATTGTCAAGGTGATGTACAGAGGGGTTACAGTTACAGTTCCTTCTTTTGTTTTGTACAAAACTGTATCTCACTTTGGTGGAACATTCCTAAGAAAGCCCACTCCCGAATCTGCTCTCTGTCTGCTGTGTCGGGAGCTGTGGACCTGGGTCATGTGTTAGCAATCGTGTGAGCTGCTCAGAGCAGAGGAATCGAGTCCATGAGTCACTGGTGAAGATTCACTCACTCTTTGGCTCTGTGTAGACCTGATAAAGATATTCAGAAAAGTGAAACATGAAATCAATATGCAGAATGAGTAGCTTTTCCTGTCGGCCACAAAACTACAGTGAGAAGGAAATTAAGAAAACACCCTGAGACATTAGAAAATAGACAAATTTCCCATATTCTCAGATCAGCAGAGTTAATATATGAAAATGATAATACTACTCAAACAGATCTATAGATTCGATGTCATCCTCCTATGCGTTTTTCAGAGTCATAGAAAAATCAATCCTAAAATTGACGTGAGAAAAAAATCTCATCGTGAGCACAGGAAGGAAGTGTGGTCACTCCCGAGTTCACATTATACTGTACAGTACAAAAAGCACCACGTGACTAAGAAAGACATGAAGTTAACTGTGGAGAGAAGCAAGCACACGTGGCAAGTTGCCTTTCCTGATTTTATCATAAGCTAAATCATTTCCCTTCAATACCTAAAAATCTAGTAATCTCTCTATTTTATATTTCAAAAGTGATTTGTCTAACATTTGAATATTCAATCATGATTGAAGTTTTTATTTTCTGCTTATACCCAAAAAACAGAAGGCAAGTACCACTGAAACATGTATTTGTTAGCATTGGTTTATGAATTGACCAACAAAGACTCTACATTTAAAAATCTTGGTACCATTTATGTGGTCTTATTATATTTGACCTGACATTAAGGAATAGTACATCAAAATCATGAATCAGCCTAGGTCCTCATCCCTTTGCTTCTTAGGCTCCGATATTTCATTGTGTTTCAACAAACATTTAGCATATGTTTTGGAAAATTTGCATTGCATGAAGCATGTCAGAAACAAATGATAAAGATCAAACATAACCAAATGGAATGGCACCATTTCTCCCAGTACAGTTCATCATCTTTCCAAACTCACAGACATCCACTAAGTAAGCTACAGAACACACCCTGACTCTCCCAGCACACACACCAGAATGAAGGAAAACAGTCAGAAAAGAGGTAAGCAAGAAACGAGGAGAATAAAATGGAAGGAAGGAAGGAAGGAAGGAAGGAAGGAAGGAAGGAAGGAAGGAAGGAAGGAAGGAAGGGAGGGAGGGAGGGAGGGAGGGAGGGAGAGAGGAGGGGAGGAAGGAAGGGAGGAGGGGAGGAAGGAAGGGAGGAGGGGAGGAAGGAAGGGAGAGAGGAAGGAGTGTGTGGAGGAGGAGATGAAGGCCCATAGGAGGAGACCTGTGGATAAACAGCTGCACACAATGAATCAGTAAATACTCTCTGGAGTGGCCACACAACAGGTACATACAGGGCAGAATTTAAAAATGACTCCTCCTTTACTTTTCAAAGAATATGAACAATTTTTATAGTCATTTGTTGAAGAAAGAGCTCTGTGAGCAAGGGTGACTTAGCAGAAGTGGCTTAGACAATCATTGGGACTTTGATGGACTAATGTTCCTATTTCAGTGCTGCAAATACTTTAATGAAATATCCTGTATGCTTCAAAATCATGGTGAAACAATAACTAGGCTTAAAGAAAAATTAAAATAGAGGGAGGCTGGTCTACCTATGAAATACATAACCATGCAAGAAAAGCAAATCTAAACAAAACCCCACTACGAATTGCAAAAATATCACCATCACAGTTAAAATCCCACTGACATTTGTACTTCACTTCATAATCAGTTGACCCTCAATAGCCTTAAACAGGAGAACTTATTTTTATGCTTCAAGAGATTATTGAAGAAAATTCTTTTAAAAATTACCAATCTGACTGGAGTATAGGATTTCATTTATAACCTTCAAATTCAGAGAAAAATGTCTTTGAATAGTCAATCTTACCTTTGCAGCATTTCTGAAAGATAAATGCCTTGAAAGATAACATCTCTATTATAGCCACAAGCCAGCCAATCACAGCTGTTTCATAGAATTTCTACCTTTTACTGAAATTCTGCACATGTTATTAAGGCTTTCTGTTTTACTGAGAAACGTGTTAGTGATTACTTCAATACATGACCCTCAGGCCAATGTCACTGAAAAACTGAGGTGACTTGTGCATTCAAGCTGATACTACTTCCCGCATGACACCGAGCTGAGCCCTACCATACCACCAAATGCACCAGAACCTCAGCCTTCCACACCACCAAACGTGTCAGAGCTGATACCTGCCACACCACCAAACGTGTCAGAGCTGATTCTGGCCATACCACCAACGGTGGCAGAATGTATTAAGCTTAATCTCAACTTCTTCTTCTGAGATGAGTTATTAGAATCATGGGTCTAGAATGAAAAGGAAATGCTGGAAATGAAGACATAAATGGGAATTTCCTGAGTGTTGAAGTGTAAAGTGGGACTGGGGTCTAAGCTGGAATCTTTTTCCTTCAGGGCCTCTTGCTCTCACTTAGCTATTTCACTTGAGGCTGGTGCCCTAGCACTTGAGGCCAGGCAGGTTCTCCATTTGCTTTATTGTTGATTTGTTTGTTTCCCATTAACGGGAGAAAGGAGTCTCTCAGTTTCGTCTGCCTGGGGGCTTCATGCCTGGATTCTCAGATCTCAGCCTTATGAGGAGCAAAGCAGCCACTAGGCCTGGCTTCTGCCCCGTCTTCTTCATGAGCAGCATCTTGAAGACATATTGAAGAAGTGAACAACGAATTTAGGATAACTAGAAAACGAAAGCACACCGCTAAGCTAGCA
Source organism: Perognathus longimembris pacificus (assembly GCF_023159225.1). Lineage (NCBI taxonomy): Eukaryota > Metazoa > Chordata > Mammalia > Rodentia > Heteromyidae > Perognathus > Perognathus longimembris. Next base: position 31,337,723 of record NC_063178.1, read on the forward strand.
GGTAAGCCTGGTGAAGATATTCCCATTCCAGCCTTCCTTGTTCGCCATCTCCAGAACACTTCCAATACAGGAAAGGAAGTCAACTCAACACAAACAGCATTGATCCACCAGCATCTTCAAGGAATTCAGTCCTATTGATGAATGTAGAAATTGCGATGTGAATGCGTACACACACACACACACACACACACACACACACACACGCATTTTGAGGGTATTAGTTTAGATTTCTGCCCCCTTTTGTCTCTTAAAAATAGGATGGTCAGGGCTGGGGATATGGCCTAGTGGCAAGAGTGCTTGCCTTGTATACACGAGGCCCTGGGTTCGATTCCCCAGCTCCACATATCCAGAAAACGGCCAGAAGTGGCGCTGTGGCTCAAGTGGCAGAGTGCTAGCCTTGAGCAAGAAGAAGCCAGGGACAGTGCTCAGGCCCTGAGTCCGAGGCCCAGGACTGGCCAAAAAAAAAAAAAAAAAATAGGATGGTCGATACTACATTCACAAGATGTGGTGTGGATGTTCTGTGCTGGCACCTTTAATAAAAGGCAGAGAGTGAGTTATCAAAGGACTGTACATACCTAAAATCTACCTAAATGTCTGCCTTGGACCAGGACAGAGGGGAGCCGTCAGCGCGACGGCAAAGGTGGCCACCCCGGGGAGCTGGGCACCAGGGACTGGGCTGTGTGTGACAAGGCGGCCGGGTGAGAAGAGGCGTCCTGCAGCCAGCCAGGGGGCAGTCAGGGAACTTCCCCCTCCAGCCCTGCCCACAGGAAAGGCTGCACAGAGCGAGGCTAGGATGCCTCCCCTTCCACTCCTCCTGGGTTGGTGGGTGCACTGGGAAGCACAGGCAACGAGGATGCTAAATGAACACCACCGTAGCTCAGCAGTCCAGCTCAGAGCTAGACTTGGGATCCATCGTGGGCTGCTTGGCCATTGCGAGCCAGGCTGTTCACCCACCTGCACTCAGGAATAAAGCTGGTGGCTGTCCTGTGTGATCCCCGAGGATCAAGCTTTCCGCTTTCCTGGTGGCCGTGCTGCTTAGTCCAGGAGCACAGACAGACAGGCAGACAGACAGACATTCCTAGTCTTGATCCAGAGACCACCATAGCCTTGGTCCACACATCAGCCTTGAGTCTGCAGCCTCCGCTCACACAGGGGAGGGGCGTGGTGTTCAGCTCCTCTCTGTTTAACATTGCTCTCAAAAGCCTGCTAGTGGAGGGATTCGAATGGCAGCATGTAAAGACGGCAACTAATTATCCTCAAGGTGCCTGTAATGAATATTATGATGATAACAGAATCAACAGTTCCAATGAGGATCTTCTTTGTAGGAGTCCAGCACCAGTGTAGCTCCCGCCTGTAATTCTGGCTACTCGGAAAGTTGAGTTCTGAGGACCATAATGGGAAGCCAGCCTGGACAGGAATATCCTTTTATTAGACTCGCATCTCCAACGAATCACCAAAAAGCCAGTTCCAGTGGCCAAGCACTAGATAAAGCTAAGCAACAACACCCGTATTCTGAGTTTAAGCTATCGTACCAGTTCCAACACACAAGAAAATAAAGTAAGTAAACAGAGAATACTCTTTGCACATTGAAGAGTGAAGTCCTCTTTCAAGAAGACGGGAGCACTAGCATTGGCCATCCCGGGAACTATCGGATGCTCCAGTCTGACACACGATAATAGTGAAACCTTGACATTTTAGAGGTGTCATGGCATCCGTTCATTTATGGAAAAAGCACCCAGGGTACACCACAATACCCCACTTCCTGCCTTGAATAATCACAGTGTTATTGCTGTAAGCAGGAGGTAATGAGAGGTCCGGTTCACTTATAAGTCTATATTAAGAATGGAAACATGCTGATGTTAATCCACAAGTATGTGAAGTCAGAGGTGAAACAGGAAGAGACACAAAGTGCATGGGAGGAAGGCAGACCAATGCAGGCTGGGAACGTCATCCAGGATCTCCAGCGAAAGACCACACGGTGCCACATTACTTCCGTGGTCGAGGAGGTGGTTTCTGTGTGCCGTTGGAGCTTTATCACACATTACAGGCAAGAATGAAGAAATCCTGGACACATGTAAGTAGAAATATGTATGAACATTGCCCGCTTTGTTAAGACACACAAGGACCCACAGTCATTTTATTTCCTTATTGCAGCTATAGATGTGTCTTTACTAATATGGCCCAGGGTGAGTTACTATTAAGAAGGGTCAATGAAAAATTCCCAGCCTGACTTCAGAACTCTGGGCCACTTTCTCCAGGCTTAATATGTATGCCTCAGGGGAGGGAAAGGAGGAGCATGTTTAATGAATTGTTAGCAACGTGGAAATGTTCTGAAGACATATTGTCCAGTTCTGACACTCAGGTGCCTGAGACGATGTCATCTCTTGGGATCTAGGAACAGGGAGCTTGCCGCGATGGCGTCAGGAGTCCCACTCAGTGCACGGCTTGGCTGTGCAGGCGTGTCAGTACCCGGCCCTGCAGGTGGCAAAATCCCTGGGTGCAGATGCCTTGGCTCACAGTGATGCTTTCAGGCTGCCAATCCCTTGACAGCCAATAGCCAAGAGGAACAACAGAGGCAGCCAGGGAAGAGAGGCTGCTCAAGTCCCTGTAGACAGGAAACTTACTGACGACGCCAAGGCGTGCTCTGTGTCGGTGCTGGTTGTGATTACATTGGCTCATATTTTGTTCAGATCTTTTAAGGTGCATTATCTCAAACTCACTCTCATCTCACTTCACGCTTAATTCTGTGTGCATATGCTGGTGGTAGGACAAACGACCGGGGTCTGGGCACTGCCCCTGAGCTCATTTATTCCATTTGACCGGCTTTTGGCTGGTTAATTGGAGATACGATCCTCATGTATTTTCCTCACTGCTTCCAGCCTCAGTCCTCAGGGCCCAGCCTGCTGAGGAGTGAGGATTGCCGGCATGAGCCCCCAGTGCCCCGCTTTCATTCTTAGTGTTGAGAAAGTCACCTACCCCAAACAGTGCTTTCAGATGCCTATCTCCAAAATAGCATGGAATCCAGCTGCGTAAGGAAATACACAGAAAAGAACATCATGCAACAAAATAGGAGCCAGGGAAGGACTTGAGTAAGCTAACTGCAGGCATAAGTGTTTTACAGAGACTGAAAGCCGACACACCCTGAAACGCCTGTCTTCCGTGTGGACCGGAGCTCAAATAAAGAGGATGCTGCCTGCTGAGAGAGAGCTCCGATCCGCCACTGTGGGCTGGGCGATGGCTGCCCGCTCGGCGGTGGAGGAACTGCAGCTGGATGGGGGAGAAGGAGGCTTGGCCAGGGTGCTGGGAGGATGTGGCGGGGGGCAAACCAATCCACACACCCCCAAACCCACTCAGAGATGGACAGAAGCCCACAGGAAGGGGGGCGAAGAAATGGGGAGGGGGGAACTCATTCCGAGGACGGATTTAGCTCTGAGGTGGACAGTGTGCTCTGGTGCCGGTTGTGTTTTGCCCTTGGAGTCAGCACCTCATGGTCTGGCCTAGTGTTTCAGTTCAATTCCAGTTCTCCATCATTTCAGTGACTCCTTCACTTTGTGCTTTTTGCTGCTTTAATTGGAGATAGAAGCCTCGTGGATTCTTTTTCTTTTTCCCCCCTGCATTGGTTTCAAACTACAATTCTCAGATTTCAGACTCCTGAGTGGCAAAGGTTACAGCTACAAGCCACAGTGCACGGCTTGATGTAATTTCCTGGACATCTGAGCTTCATTTCCTCCTGAGGCTGCGTACCCACCTCTGGGAAATTAACACTGCCAACCAAGGGACTGGTGGAGGGAAGACCTGGCAGAGAAGGTGATAAGGAAAAGGAAAAGCTAGTTCATATGTTTGCTTTGTCAAGATTCAACAGGCACAGAACGTAAGTGTTAGAAGAGGCAGGAAGGAAGAGAAAGACAAAACGGAAAATAAAGAAGCCACGTCACCGTGTTCTCTTCTGGGGGCAAACCGTGTTTTACAATGTCTTTCCTTGTCCTCTCCGCATTTCTAGCTTTATCTTCCTGTCCTGTAGTACAAGGACCTGCGTTTTCCTCATCAGGCAGATTGTCTTCATGATTTGTATGTGAAAATCCCAACTTTGTCACTCAGTAGTAAAGCTGTAGTTTTTTTTTTAAAGAAAGTCAGAGAAATTTGCTCATGTTCATTCTTTTTTTTTTTTTTTTTTTTTTTGCCAGTCCTGGGCCTTGGACTCAGGGCCTGAGCACTGTCCCTGGCTTCTTCCCGCTCAAGGCTAGCACTCTGCCACTTGAGCCACAGCGCCGCTTCTGGCCGTTTTCTGCATATGTGGTGCTGGGGAATCGAACCTAGGGCCTCGTGTATCCGAGGCAGGCACTCTTGCCACTAGGCTATATCCCCAGCCCACTCATGTTCATTCTTAACCAACCTTGGCCAGGCATCTCTCGTGAACATCTGGAGTGACCAGAGGCAGGATCTAAGCAAACTTTTCTGTCTTGTTTTTTCATTTATCTGTCTTTGGAAGGGCAAATGGTGGGCCACAGAAATGGAGGGAACAAAGGGTGAATGAATGCAGCTGTGTTCCTCACTGAAACACTCACTGTTGACAATGAAGTAAACAACTTGTGAGTGGAGTTGGGAGGGGAAAACTGGGAGAGAGAGCAAGGAAAGGGGGGACATTGTGCAAAAAGAAGTGTACTCTTTATCTAACTAACTGTAACCTTACACTACAATAAATAAATGAAAAACAACAAAAACAAGCAAAAGATTTTGTGATGAATAAAAATTTAATCTGGCCCTCAAAACTATTTAAAAATTAACGCGTTAAAGAGAAAGGACATTCCTGACAGTTCAGGAAAGTATAATTTTATACTATGCGCCTTACCACTCCTAAATAAAATGCTATGGAAATGTGTCAACCTCAGGGGGCTTTTCTTTGATTTACAAACCCTTAGAGAATTAAGGAAAGATGTGAAGACTATAAAGCACATTTGTGCATGTATGCTGCATATATAGACAGGAGTGAATTTGGACATCACTGTTTTGTAGGTTACGGAGGTGGGCCATTGCAGATTAGATGACCACAGAGGCTCTCTGGACATCAGTGGTTCGGAACTCCAAACATCTGTGAGTCAGAGAGACAGACCGATGGCCTTGGAAGGCGAGTCATCAGCCTCCTTCTGGAAAACAAGAAGAATTCTAAGACAGACTATGACCACGGGAAGAGGCAAAACAGGTGTGACAGCAGTTCCCTAAAGGGAAATGTGCAAACCAAGTGTCCCGCATCCACTAGCAGCTCGGGTTGCCCAGACGTCTGCTAAGTTGAAAGATAAATAAACCACCTGGATGTGCAATCACAGGGCTGCTTAGCCACTCTTGACAATTGTAAGAACAGAGCTCAATAGATACACAGGTGAAATCTCTAGATATATACACATGGTCACATTTTATATCCAAAAGCCACATGTGCAAAAGAAATCCTTGCCAGCGGGTACAGGCTGGGCAGGCTTGGGTTCTGCCCCAGGGTTTCGAGAGGGAGGGCAGGCGGGCAGGAGCCTTTTCCTTGGGTGGCCCCGGCTGGCTGCAGCATTGCCCCTCATCTCCACGACCCCTCGCTTCCAGTCCCCCCGTGGAGCAACAAGAGCAGCCGACTCTCCACTTTGTGCCAGGGTGAGGGGAGCCGGTGAGGCTGGGTGGAAAGGGAATCTGAAGGTCTGGCACGCTACTGAAAACTGCGTTATGTCCAGTTTTAATAACTATCTTTAAGCAGTTGTACAAAGGGGTTTCAATTTTCATGTCAGTACAGAAGCTCAGTGCATCCTGATCAATGTCCCCTCCATCCTTCTCCTCCTCTCTCCCAGCCCCACTCCTCGCCCCCCGTGACCCGGCTCCATTTCATACGCGGGCATTTGCGGGATGACTTCCATTACTCACACTGGTGTTTTATGAAGCACGCCAACCAAAAGTAGATGAGTCTTGTCTTCCCAGCCTGGAGAACTGTTTGTCTCACTTTGTTCATCAGAAGTCATTTTCACCTTAGAGCATATAGAGTACATGGGACACCAACAACTTGGCAACACTGTGGGAGGGTGGATAACATTTATTGAACAGGTGATTTTTAGTCCTCAGAGTTAAAAATGTGGTGGTTGACATCCTGAGATTGAGGATAATCTTAATATGACTTAATACTTTTCTGTTTCATAAGAAGTTCTTCTAATTTGAACTAAAGTGAACTTTCTTAAAATGCTTCAGGAATGAGCCAAGATGGCATCCGCTGATGGCGTGATATATTGTATGTTATTATACACTTATGGCATGTTATAATGTATATTATTATACACTGGTGGCATGTTATAGTGTATGTTATACGCTGATGGTATGTCTGTGTTGTGGGGTTTCTTTTATTCATGCTCATCTAGAGACCATGTGATTACTTTGCTTTCACCCAGCTTTCAGAGATAAATTGTAGCTAGATATATGTATATGTGTGTCTACATACATGCATATATACATACACACATACACACACATATATATGTACATATATACATATGTGTGTATATATATATATATATATACTTTCTCTGAAATAGATTCCTTTGAAGCAGGTTGCTTTAACTCCATTTTCTCTTTTTCTGTGTCCAACTATCTAATGAATCCAAACTATTTCCAAATACATGTGCTCCAGGCACTTTTCCCGAATTGCAGCTGTGAGAATGATCCTGGCTTTTGAAAGGCAAAGGACTTTTTATTGAATGAAAACCTTTTACTTGGTAGTGTTGTCCTATGTTCCATTGTTAGTACAGTACAAGTGGTTTAGAATAGCTTTCAGATGGGAAACAGCAGAAGGTGTGACATTGACCACGATGCGTTGTGCTCACAATCTGACTTGTAGCGTTGAAAACACTTTGGTATAATCACTTAAATAAAAAAATTAAAAGAATATATGGTTTGCACCTCCATATAATACCATTTGTCAAATGAAGCCTGAAGGACTTGAGTTGTTCTACACCAGAGGGCAAGGGTTTGTGAAATCGGAGGTGCGTGTGCACACATGCCTGTCTTTTTCTAGTCGGTATCTGTGTGTATAGGCTGTTGGGATGGAAAAGTCCCCCCCCACACACAGGATTACTATTAGCTTGGCTGTTCCTATTATTATGTTTTTGGCAGTACTGGATACTGAGCTCAGGTCTTTAATTTACTAGAAGGATAAATATCCATTAAATGCAATGTATTAAAAACTTAATAACAAGAAAAAATGACACAGATGGTCTGATTGTTAAATGGGAAAATTATCTGAATAAAAACATCCCCAAACAAATGAATAGCTGAGAAACACTACAAAAACACTCTCAGCATTAATAAAAATCTAGGAAATGCAACTTACTTGTGGAGAAGGTAAGGAACTCACAGAGTATTGGATTGTAGGAGCAAACACTACAGAAAATAGGATCAAACTTTCTCTGCTCCTGGCTGGTGCCCTACCATGGGAGCCACACTTCCAGCCAGACTGTCTGCTAGTTATTTTGGACACAGAGCATGTCTTGTTTTCAAATGAGGGTGGCTTGACTAGCTTTGATACTTCAGATCTCAGTCTTTTGTGTAACCAGGGCTACAGAAGTGAGTTCCCTGCATGCAAGTAAAATAAGAATGTTTGGTAGAACGTACTCAAACCAACTGTGTGTTTGCTATCTACCTTGGGTCATGTCTATTCACAGCGATTCTCAGAGGCAGTTGGTTGGCTACAGTGATGGAACCGCAGATGGACAGACAGACACAGCATGAGAGAATGGGGAATCCTTTGAACCTATGTGTTCCTGGCTTTAACAAATCAGTAGTTGGCAGGCTCTCTTTACCGCTAAGTCTGCCACAGGTTGTATAAAACAATACACCAATCCGAGAAGTAAGAAGGGTTTAGAAGCATTTGAATTTGCATCATTTCTTTTGTGTGTGGTGATCTTAATTGAAATCAACCAACGCTTTTGTTCTGGGAAAAGATGAGTTTGTTCTACTAACGTGAAGATCTCATTGTCTGGAAAGCAGATAAAAATTTCAATTTGTGGTTTTACGCACTACGGCCTAGAAGGCATGATGAACATTGGGTTAAATTTTAAGCCAGGTTCCTGTCCTCTTGCTCCATGATTATTTCTGAAGCCTGATAACATAGAATGCTCTTCAGATTCCATGCGTTTATTTCTTCCATCAAGCCTCGACTACACAAAAGAAAATTCATTCTTCCCTCAGCCCAGGTGGATTTCTGATCTCTCAGGTCAAATATTTCCATATGAGCTATATTCCTCTTGTGCATTTCATTCATTTGGAAACACAATTATTTTTCATTCATTCAGCTTCCTTTTGACCTTCAGCCCTTGCATCTCACTAACTTCTCCTTGAGATTTTGGACTCCTAGACAGAAAGTTGGATGTAAATTCACCTTAACACTTACAGCATGAATTCCTCTTTGAATCTTTGGGCTCCTAGATAGAAAATGTTATGCAGTTTTAAAGCAATGATGTTGGCAATCCTGACTGTAAAATATTCCTTAATGATTTACTATAAAAATGTTTCAAATATCATTGAAGTATGTTGTGTTTTCCAAGATATTGCACCAAGTGTTCAACTTAATTAGGTATTGTACTTCCATAGTCCCTGGAAATTATTCTACGTTGATTTGTGAGTCCAGAAGGGAGCCACTAAGGATTTGCATTTTTGAGACACCTTTTTCTTTGATTTTAGTAATAATTCCAGTTGGGAAAATAGGAGCTGGGTCTAGTCTTTCAGGTGGGGAGAAAGATTTCTAGAAATACTGAGAAAATTAGCAGCAATAAAGATTCTATTCTCCATTCTACCCTATATAACATTATCAAGAATCCATCCATTTTTACTTAGCATTTTCTTCTATCATACACTACTGAAAGAGTAATTTCTGTCTCATCTAATTATGTCTGTCTCCATTGTTGTAACTACTCATTATATCCAATAACCATACATTCCTTGATGTTGCCTTCAAGTGTTGACTTTGTGTAGACACAAGCACGCACTGATGAATCTTTCAATGCAAGATGTGCCTTGTCAAGCTGCCTGAGCTTTCTGAAGTAGAAATGTTGAGAAGTCACAAAAGGAGAATCTGCACTGGTCTCTCTCTCTCTCTCTCTCTCTCTCTCTCTCTCTCTCTCTCACACACACACACACACGTTTGTAAGGGGGGGTGTTCAGAAGTGATGAACCCTGAAACCCACTCCCCCAAAATAACAGAAAAAAAGCTTTTGCCTTTTCACAGTAGCCTGAACTATTCACTGCCCAGTATTTCTTTCTTTTTACAATAATTTGAAGAAAGTTTAAAATATCAAATTTCTTATACTCGTACAAAAATAAATACTAAATATGTACATGCTGATATGTAGTAGAACTGGGGGCCCAGAGAACACAGTACACTTCGGTGAGGAAGAATTGAGAGCATGCAGACTTGTGTTGTTCTGTGAGCTCGGGGGGTTCACACCCTGTCAGGGTGAAGGGGCACCGTGACCCTCCAACTCGTCCTCTTTCACTTCTCTCAGGAATGAAAAGTGATATCCATTGCTATCAGGCATATTATAAAAACCCTCGTCTGAATAATGGCTGAATCATTTAAAAGCACTGTGCATTGGACAGGCCTTGTTTTTCTTTTCTCCCCCATATCGCCCCTTCTGTGCCTGGCTCCGCTTTTGCATGTGTCGTCTTCATATTATCATTGTTTCTATTCCTCCTTCTCCCTCTTTTTATCCACCCTCCCTCCCCTAGGCCACCGCTCTCTTGACAACATGTTCTGGAGTCTTGACAGACATTTTGTAAACTCTACCTTAGTTGTTCAAAGGAGTCACACCATTAGAAAGCTCCCCTGTGAGGCATTTTGGAATAACTTTGAAATTACATAAATTACACAAGGGAGCATCTACCAATGGCTAGTGCTTCCTACAGAAGCTTTGGAATCAGACTGAATTTCTAGTAACTTCATCAAAGCATTGCCACGTCCTCAGTCTGGGCATGTTCCAGAAAATACCGGGAAAAAGCAAAATTAGTCAGGGACCACAGGAGAGAGGAAAAGCCCCGACCTGCCCTCGACTTCATCACCTCCAATTAATTTCCTCGCTGAAATTGTTCAGAAAACCAAAGTGTGGGATACTGAGCACAGAGCCTGCGTGAAAGGCCGTGCAAGCATGGGCTAGTGAGAACAGAGTCCGTGTGAAAGGCTGTGCAAGCATGGGCTAGTGAGCACAGAGCAGAGCCCGCGTGAAAGGCCATGCGAGGGTGGGCGAGTGAGCACAGAGTAGAGCCCGCGTGAAAGGCCGTGTGAGCGTGGGCTAGTGAGCACAGAGCCTGCGTGAAAGGCCGTGCAAGCGTGGGCTAGTGAGCACAGAGCAGAGCCTGCATGAAAGGCTGTGCGAGCATGGGCTAGTGAGCACAGAGCAGAGTGCGCGTGAATGGCCATGCGAGGGTGGGCTACTGAGCACAGAGTAGAGCCCGCGTGAAAGGTTGTGCCAGGGTGGGCTAGTGAACACAGAGCAGAGCCCCAGTGAAAGGCCATGCGAGCGTGGGCTAGTGAACACAGAGCAGAGTCCGCGTGAAAGGCCGTGCGAGGGTGGGCTAGTGAGCACAGAGCAGAGCCCGTGTGAAAGGCCGTGTGAGCGTGGGCTAGAGAGCACAGAGCTTGCGTGAAAGGCCCTGCGAGGGTGGGCTACTGAGCACAGAGCAGAGCCCGCGTGAAAGGCCGTGCTCCATGCAGGAGCCACGCTTCCTGCAGCACACCAGCCTGTGAATCCAAACGAAGGCAACAGAATTGACGCAAGGTTTGAATCCATGCACGCTGCAGTTAGTCGGTCCCTCCTTGTCTGAGTAAAAGCAAAGGCAGCTGAGGCTGCACACAGCTGTCACGGGGCAATTGCATGCCATTGGGCTTCCCAGTTATTCTGAAAAATAAAAATGAGAATGTAAGTGGAAAGCTGGTTCCCTGTAGAATTTTTTTTTCCAATTTGTGCTGTTATAATTTAAGAGGAGTTGTTTTTGGTACAATAAGCTCTACTTTAACCCAGAGAAATTAGGTTTTTAAATTCTGCATGGCTTCCATATGCACCTGGACATGTCAAAGAAGGCTCTTCCATCTCATGACCTACTTGCAAAGCCAGGGCATGGCGAGGGGCTCTGGCCGCAGTCTTGCTCACCTCTGTGACATTTATCCTACATCTCTGATGTCAGGAAGAGAGAAGACATTAAAAGAATGGTTGACAACAAAAGAAAGGACAGGAAAGGGGAAAAGGAAAAGGAAAGGGAGGGGAGGAAAGAGGAGGGGAGGGGAGGGGAGAGCATGGAATGAAGAGGGGAGGATTTCCTTTGCATCACACAGAGCCACCTGCCCTGCTCATGTTATAACCAATGCATCCACTGCTTCTCTTCTCTGGTCAGCCCCCTGGAGCACGCAGAGGCCTCTGAAGAATCTGCCTACTCCATGTCTAATGTCCACACATGCCATCTTTTCAATCCCTTCCACAGTTCACGAAGAGTGTGAAAGATGCAGGATCTTATCAGTTTCAATATTATTTTTACACTATTATTACCTTCTTTGATATCTGCTGTCACATAAAACTGTTAGAAACTTTACTGTTTGTAAAACGCTATTCTGGCACCCCAACACGAGGACACTATGCCTAGTACCTAGCCCCATTAGATACAGAGCCAAGTGAAAGTAGTAGCTATTTTCAATATTTTTGGATGCATAAATTATAGCTTGTGGGAAATAAAGCACCTTATATATTAATATAACAATAGTGTTAGATGGTAAAATATTCAGTCCAAATAAAAGATGCTTTATTTGGAGATTTAAATGATTGTAATAAATATAGAGTTAAATAAATCGGACACTATTTTGGAAATTACCTTCGATGTGTGGGTAGCAGAGTCCAGAGCTGGAGAACAGAGGTTCAGCTTTGGACACCAGTGTTGGGACGCTGGCCCTGAATTTCACCAGCTTCCCTTTGCCTCCATTCGCTTATCTGTGCAATGGGTATCGTGATAGAACCTTATTGCTAGTATAAAAAGAGTTTAAAGTTACCAATTAAATTACTTGCATGTACTTACATAGGCAGAACCTCAAACACCAGCTCAATTCTTAGTAAAAAGTCAAATTAGTAAAGCCTTGAGCTCATTTCTCAGAGAACTATGGGTAATGGATGTACACCCCACCCGGCATTTTACATGTCTCTGCTAAACAAGAGTGTCGGTTGTATTTGTAACACAATTTAATTATCCATCTTGAGATCTTAAAATGTACATCAAAATGTGATTAGAAAACAAGGAATCATTAGAAAGAAAATTAAGGCTGATTTTGACATGATAGGATTTCAGAAAAATGTACAGCCTTTTCTTCAAAGCAATAGATACATCTCTCTAAACAACAGAATAAATACAATTTTAAAAAACACCTTAAATGGAGAAATGAACTGGTTTTTACTTTGAAATTACAAAGCGAGGACTAAATAAATTTAGAAACTTGGGAAATTTGAGGAGTCGGGCCGGGGCTGGGGCAGGTGGCTGCGTAGACAGACACATTGTACGTTGTGTGCTGTATGGAGAACACGGAACTGCCCCCCCCCCCCCCACTGAAAGGGTATTTGTAAACTGATGAGTGATTTGCTTTTTTGCCAAAAAAAAAAAAAGGCAATTGGAGGAAGAAAATCTAGAGATAATAGAACAGGGCAATTAAAAAAAATGTTCATGAAACAAACTGACCTTACATGGAAAATAGTTTCTTTTGTTTTTAGAGAAAATGAGTTCTGCTTTCTAAGAGGATCAGGTACTGAGTTCATCACATCTTCGAAATTAGCTTTCCTGCGAGCCAGAAGAGTGTCAGGTTTGTAGGAAGCAATGGGAACTTCACTTATTTTTTACTCCCTGGGAAGGGAGACAGTGCAGTTCCAGAAAGTGAAATCATGTTTCTAAGGTTAAGATTCCCTTCTATTGCACCTAGAATAGTGTTATGTGCAGAGTGGGTGCTCAAGTTTACGTTGTGGGTTTTGTTTTTTTAATTTGTACACTGATCAGTTTTGTGCTTATCTTCAAGGCTGGCTTAAGTGTAAAATTGTTTTATAAAACATTTGAAAAATTAAAGGATTTGTTTTATAGTAAAAAAAATAAAAAGAAAGAAAATGCTCATTTGAAAAGAAAGTTACGTGAATTAACTCCGGTACTGATACTACAAACTGTAAATGATGAGTTTCTAGGTAACAAGATATTCAAGAATACGATCACTTACTATTATAAATACCTAAAGTTACAACACTTTATGTTTTGTTCCTATTAAATGTGACACTTGGTTAAATGATATGGCCATTAAGAGTTGTGGTAATCATGTCACCTATATTTATTACACTTTTTATTTACTCCTGGCGCTAACCACTGGGAATCTAATTTATCTTCTCTAATATTATCAGTCTCTCGGTTGTAAAAGCATAGGAATCAACTCTGAGCTGAGCAGGAATTGGTGGTGCCAGCTTTTCCTGGCCCGCAAACTGACAGGGGAAAGAAACGGCTTAGAGGTCTGAAGGCTGAAAACTGGGGAGCAGGAAGAACAAAGAGCAGAGACACAGACCATGGGGACCCCGCTGAGCCCACCGCTGCCCTGAACCCACGTTCGGAGCTGCACAGCCCTTCTCTTTCTTGCTCAGGCTGGCTTTGAACCACAAGCCTTAGATGTCAGCCTCCTGAGTAGCTAGTATACTAGGTGTGAGCCATCAGGCACTCAGCTTACCTTGCCTTCTTGTCTTTCCAGCATCTGCTTTTACATCAAAACAGAGCCTGGCTACTTTCCCTGACACCTATGCAGACCTTCCTCCCACTGAGCTGAAATCTGCTCGCTCTTGGTTTTTCAGACGCGACTTTTTACTTGTGTTCCCTGGTCCTTCCTCATAGTCTTTGAGCCTCAATTTATATATTTGTATATGTAATATTTATATATTAAAATATTTAATATATTTAAATAGACAGTATATATTAATACATATATAACATATTTATATATACTATCTAAATGTATGATACATTTCACATATTTAATATATTATATATTTTATGTTTGATATTTACATTTAATATATATTTAATATGTTTGTATATATTTAATGTACTATATAAATATATAAATATGTGTGAATGTGCCAGGACCAGGACTTGAATTCAGGGCTTTGTGCTTTTGCTTGGTTTTGTTTGTTTAGCTCAAGGCTATGGCTTCAACTCTGCTTCCAGCTTTTTTTTTCCTTATGGGAGATAAGAATCCCATGGATTTGTCTAACCACTTGACATTGGCCGTCATTCAACCTCAGATCTCAGTCCTCAGAATAACTAGGATTATAGGTATGAGCCACAGATGCCAAGTTGATTTACTCATCTATAAAATCAATAGGTATGAATAGTTCATATCCTGTTAGATTATTCCAAGAATCCTGGATGAAGACTGTAGAGCTGAGAGTGGAGCTTAATGGTAAGGCACTTGCCTAGCCTGCACAAGGCCCGGTTTCCATTCCCACACCAACACATACACACACACACACACACACACACACACACACACACACACACTGTAAAGCAGCCGGTTACCAGTAGCTCCCACCTATAACCACCCTAGCTATTCAGGAATTCAGGAGGCTGAGATCTGAGGATTGAGGGCTGAAGCCAGCCTGGGCAGGCAAGTCCATGAGACTCTTATCCCCAACTAACCATCAAAAAGCTGGAAATGGAGCTGTGGCTCAAAGTGGTAGAGCACTAACCTTGAGCACAAAGAAACTTAGAGAGAGCACCCAGGCCCTGAGTTCAAGCCCCCAAGACTGCAAACAAAGCAAAAAAAGCAAAAAACAAACCGAAACAAATGCAGCAGCGGTACTCATTAAACACTAAGTGGAAAATGAACTATACGACTTAGGAGAGGGGATGAGAGGGAAAAGCTGGAAGAGAGCAAAAGAAGGGGTGACACTGTCCAAAAAGAAATGTACCCTTATCTGACTCTGTAACTGGAACCCCTGTACACATCACCTTTATAATAACAATTTAATCTTTTTAAAAGGAGAAATTTGTACATAGGAATATGAATAAAGAACAAGTGATATGAACAGATATGAGAGAAGACAAAGAATGGGGGGATGGAAGGGTAATATGGAGAAGCCATCTCTAAAGCCAGAGAGAGAGAGATTTCAAAGATCTTTCCCTCTGAGTTGCTCATGCCTTGGAATCAGCCTTTTAGCCTCAGTGGGTTAAGCCACCCTGTTCACATGG
This sequence comes from Perognathus longimembris pacificus, assembly GCF_023159225.1. NCBI lineage: Eukaryota > Metazoa > Chordata > Mammalia > Rodentia > Heteromyidae > Perognathus > Perognathus longimembris. Next base: position 31,352,984 of record NC_063178.1, read on the forward strand.
TGCTTTTGTCTGTAGCCTTTGCTACTTTTTGTCAGAGAGGATTGGAAACGCTAGGGCTGGGAATGTGGCTTAGTGGTAGAGTGCTTGCCTAGCATGCATGAAGCCCTGGGTTCGATTCCTCAGTACCACATACACAGAAAAAGTTGGAAGTGGTGCTGTGGCTCAAGTGGTAGAGTGCTAGCTTTGAGCAAAAGAAGCTCAGGGACTGTGCCCAGGCCCCGAGTTCAAGCCCCAGGACTGGCAAAACAAAAACAAACCTCAGAAAATTTCCTGAAGGCTTGGCTCTAAGGAGAAGGTAGAGACAAGGTGTGAAAATTACAGTTTCTTCCAGAACTCAGGGATCTTGGCCCAAGGGGCTACATGGCAGGAAAAGCAGCTCAAATTGAGGTCTAGGCCTACCTAGATGTGTGTATCTATCTCACTCATCGATCTATGTATCTATGTATCCAGTTTCATTCCTGGGCTTGAACTCAGGGCCTGGGCACTGTCCCTGTGGTTTGTTTTTGCTCAAGGCTGGCACTCTACGTTTTAACCTACAGCTTCACCTTTTGGTGGTTAATTGGAAACAAAAATCTCAGGAAATTTCCTGCTTGGGCTGGCTTCAAACTCTGATCCTTTTATCTCAGCCTCCTGATTGACTAGGATTACAGACATGAACCTTTGGCTCAATGAGGCTCTTTAGAAACAGGAACCGTTTATCCCGATGCTTTTCCCTGGAGTCCAATTTGATTAACCGCCTTTGCTTTGTGAAGTCTCCCTAAGGCTGGGCGTGTGTTAGAGGCTCTACCACTTGAAGCCACAGCGCCATTTCTGATGGTCTAGTGGTTCATTGGAGCTAAGTCTCAGACTTTCTTGCCCAAGCTAGCTTTTGAACCACACTCTTCAGATCTCCTTCCTGAATAGCTAGGATTATAGGCCTATGCCTCCCACATCCAGCTGCCTCTCTTCCTTTTCCTTTAGTTTCCCATCTCCTGGGCTAAGGCTCTGCAAACATCCTCAAAGACACTCTCCCTTGGTGGCCTTCCAACAGAGTGAGGGCTGGTCCAAAGCCGGAGGTTGTCATGGAAACAGAAGTAGGCACAAGTCTCCAATCGCTCCCTTGGTGTGGAAATGAAGCTATCCAGAACTGGCGTCTCCTCCCACCTTCTTTTGATCCTCACTCTTATCCCTGGCCTGTAGACATGATTCTATTTTGTTTTAATTACATTAACGCAAATGACTGTGCCCCCCTTTGTTTTCGATCAGGGCAAGGCTCTGATAATCAATCCTGGCACAGTCTAGACAGAAGTGACTTTGAAGCTGGGTTCGCCCGCCCCCCCTTTGGGGGAGGGTTGTCCCCAGAATGCAACAAGCAAGTTATTTTTATTTTTTATTTTTCAAAGCTATCACATTGGGCAACTAGGACAAGGTGATCATCTTTTAGGGGTAAGTATAATCAGGCGCCCCTGGACCAGTAAGGAATTTTGAAGTACAGATACCCTTTCTTCCAGGAACCCAAATCTCTCTGATGTCACCAACCCAGGGGCCGTTTTAAAAGGTGGTGTTTTTCAGAGTGAGGAATTCTTCCCTGGAGGGGAAAAAAATCAGATTCATACATAGCAATGCAGAGAGAGAGAGAGAGAGAGAGAGAGAGAGAGAGAGAGAGAGAGAGAGAGAGAGACTTACCCTGCACAGAAACCTTCTCTGTACTTTCAGTCTTTCGGATTTCTTCAAAGGGGTGGAGGAAGCCTTTGGGTATGTGCTAGTCTCTCTTAAAACACCTCTCTAAATGTTTGATCCCCTATCTTTTACGTAGGAGGAAGGGCCTAGGGCTTTGCCGGTTGACACGATCTGGGTAGATTTTTAATAACCCTGTTGCTTTCGATGAATGCATTTTCTTGCCTCTCTTCCCACTGAGACTGGTTTTCTCTTGATAAAACAAGAAACTTTGCTCAAGCATAATTGTGGTTACAATTTTTTAAAAAATGTCTATCTGGTGGCTCATGCCTGTCATCCTAGCTACTCAGGAGGCTAAGATCTGAGGATCACGGTTCAAAGCCAGCCCTGGCAGAAAAGTCCATGAGACTGATCTCCAATAAATCACCAGGAAACTGGAAGTAAAGCTGTGGGTGGGTCACAGTGGCAGAGTGCTAGCCTTGAGCAGAAAAGCTAGGGACAGCACCAGGCCCTGAGTTCAAGCCCCACAACCAACACCCTCTTCTCCTCCAACCCCTCCCCGCCCATAAATGAATTTTCAGTTAGGGCTACTGGAGAGAGGAGACCTACTGAGCAACCTCAGACATTCCCAGAGCCCTCACTGGTCCCATCATGGAAATTAACTAAGCTCTGGGGATTGCACAAAAGCAGAAGGGACCTGAATCTTGAGCCCTACTCTGGCTTGGGGGAAGGGGGAGGGCGTCCCGCTCACAGAGCTTCAGAGTCCCCACCTGTCAATAGCGGGTTTGACCAAATCATTCTTAAGCTTCCTTGGAGCTCTTGGTAAAACCATTTGGCGTAATAGGGAGCAGGTATTCCAAGACAGGTGAGCCATGTGTCTTGTGCTCCTCCCTCCCTCCCTCTGAAGGCTGATGATGTCAGTCGTGATGATGTCAATGAATGATGTCAGCCTCAGCTGCACCAGGTCTCAGGGGAGACCCTCCAGCCCACCTGTGGAAACTGCATTGTGACAAGATTCCCATCTATTACTGGGCACCTGACATTTGGAAAACACTGTTTTCCAGTACCTAGTATGAGATGAGAATTTTGTGTATGTGTGTCATGGATCTGGGATTTGAACTCAGGGCCTGGCCAGTGTCCCTGAGCTTTTGTGCTCTATTTGGCACTACATGTGGCTTCATTTGGTTCCTGGTTATGGAAGCATTACTTGAACCTGTGTGTCTCATTGTCCAGACTCACCAGAAGTGATACCAGTGAGCTTCCACAGCCAGATGATAATGCTGCCTTCTCTGTCTCAGGCTGTTTCCATGGAAACCTCCAGAGACAAAGAAAAGTTACCAATAATTTCGCCAAAGCTTGCCTTGGCTCCTAGACACGTATTTCTGTAAGGAAAATCATTTTCATACACATGGTTATGAGAACAAGGGCTCTTTAACATATCCTAGAGCATAGGACACTTTATTTCCCTCTCCACAATGTTTCTCTGATAATAGTAATGAGAAATCTTTAAAAAATACCTTGTGGAAGTGTAGTCTCCTGAATGTTCCTCAGATCTTCCTCATCTAGGAGGTTTGAGGTCATTTTTTGGGGCTGCTTACCATTAAAGATTTTTACTTGTGTTCTCAGAAGGGGTGTCAGTGTTTAGAACCTTCAGGTAGAACACAGATAATGATCCAAGTGCTAGAAAACAGTGCTGTAGTAAAAACAAAATACTATAAGTTTGCACAAATAGTATTGTATTCATAGTTAAATGTAGGCTACTCCACTGTATCCTGCATATAAGTTATTTTAGAAACATAATTGTAGGTGCTAGGTATGGTGGTACATGCTCATTATCTTAGCAATTAGAAAGAGTAGGTTCAAGGTCAGCCTGAACTATATAGCACAAGACTTATTGTCTCAAACAAGGGGAGTTGATGGGAATATTACTCCATGGTAGAGTGCTTTCCTGTTATGCTTAAGGCCCTAGGTTCAAGCCTCAGAACCAACAAAAATATGTATATAATTGATGGTCAGTCTTCCAAGTTACAGTGCCACTAAGTAAGTTAGAATTAAATAGGTGTTGGTTGTTACTTTGTAAAGGTAGTCTTTGGTAGTTGTTCATTTCTTCTTTTGTGCCAGTACTGGGGCTTGAACTCAGGACCTGGGTGCCATCTTTGAGCTTTTGTGCTCAAGGCTGGCCCTCTACCACTTGAGCCACAGCTCCATTTCCAGCTTTTTTGGGGTAAATTACATGTAAGAGACTCCCAGGTGTTCCTGCCCTGTCTGGCTTTGAACCTCAATCCTCAAATCTCAGCCTCCTGGGTAGCTAGCATTACAGGCACAAGCTACCAGCACCTATCTATGAAGCTAGTTTTTTAGAAACGGGGGAGAACCGCCACCACTTTAGTAACATTTAACCCATTCTCTTCATATGTATCTAGCAGTTTCATCTTCTTGTAAGTGCATTGATCTTTGAACTTGACCTCTGAATTAGTCTTTTGACAATAACTGCTATTTTATTTTTGTCTTGCTGAATTTTATGATAAACAAATGCCTGCTCCCAACAAAATGTATTTACAATAATTCTTTTATCTAATACATAAATTTTGCATTGTCACAGGACCAGAGACCATCCTTAAGTGAAATAGTTTTGTGAAATAAATTTCCTCAAAATTGACACTCAAATATATTCCTCTCTTCATAGATTGCTTACACACATTCTTTGAGTTGATCTCCTAACACTGCTTATGGTCAGTTTGATAACTGCCTGTCCTCAGAGGTGCATCTATTATAATAGGTTAATTCTTTGTTTTCCTTTCCCCCTTTCTTTGGGGGAAGGGGGCCAGGACTTGAACTCAATACTTGATGCTTTCACTCATTGGTTAGCACTCTACCAACTGAGCCACATCTCCAAGCCCCTCCTTCTTTACTCTTTCTTCCTCTCCTTCCCTCTCATTCTTTCCTGACATGGTCTTACTGTGTAAGCCAACCTGGCCTTGAATTCAAGATCCTCCCATCACAGCCTTCCAAATGCTAGAACTACCGATGTTCACCTCTCTATCTGGCTTTAGAGTTTACTTCTTTTTTTTTTTTTGGCCAGTCCTGGGCCTTGGACTCAGGTCCTGAGCACTGTCCCTGGCTTCCTTTTGCTCAAGGCTAGCACTCTGCCACTTGAGCCACAGCGCCACTTCTGGCCGTTTTCTGTATATGTGGTGCTGGCGAATCGAACCCAGGGCCTCATGTATACGAGGCAAGCTCTCTTGCCACTAGGCCATATCCCCAGCCCCTAGAGTTTACTTCTTGAGTCAGGCCCCCTGAGATTTCTATTTCCTACTCACCACTTTCATATAAACTTTCAAAAGTACTAACCTGAGGGCTGGGAAGGTGGCTTAGTGGTAGAGTGCTTGCCTAGCATGCATAAGTCCCTGGGTTCAATTCCTTAGCACCACATAGACAGAAAAAGCAAGAAGTGGTGTTGTGGCTCAAGAGGTAGAGTGCTAGCTTTGAGCAAAAGCAGCCCAGGACAGTGCTCAGTCCCTGCGTTCAAGCCCCAGGACTGGCAAAAAGAATGAAAGAAGTGAGCTACACAGGTGTGGTGCAGGAATTCCTGAAACTCTTCATAGGGCAAATCACATTGGGAAAAACACTCGAGCAGTCACAAACAGTGCCATACTGCACAGGAGGAACCTAGCATCCATAAAGAGCCTACCAGCCTTCTCTTGGAGGCCCCAGGGGCTGAGGGCTGGAGGGGATGGCCAGTGTGGCAGCTATGGGAATGGCTCTTCTAATAGTGGGGAGTCTTGGATAGATACACTGGCAGCCTAGAGAGACTGGGAGTCACGGAACAGGAAGTGGAGAGACAATCAGAGGGTAGCCATACCACAAAAGGCGCAGCACATACCTTCCAGATTTCATAGTTGTTTTGCTCAAGGCTAGCGATCTACCACTTAAGCCATAGCTCTACTTACCTAGTGCTTTTGTCAACAGGTGGAGCTAAGAGACTCCTGAAATGTTCTGACTGGGTTGGCTTTGAACCATAATCTTCAGATCTCACTCTCCTGAAGTAGCTAGGAATACAGGCACGAGCCACAGGCGCCGGGCTCAACACTTCCTACTGGATAAAATTCCACTTCTGGTCCTGTCACCACACTGCCTGTCCTGGTAACTACAGGACTGTTCTAGACATTGTGTGAGCTAGTGATCGTGGCCCGGCAGCCACATTTTGCTCTGCTCAAGGATGACATCAGCAGGCTAGAATATTTCTTTGAATAGATACCACCCGGGTAGAGGCAATTACGACACGTGGAGAGAAAGAGGCTGAGTTGGAAACTGACATTCCCTTGAATTCTGAAGCTCATGAGATCAGAAAGAGACAGCAACTAGAAGCAGGGCATTCTAGATGCCCTAGGGGAGACCACAGGAGCTCCCTGAAGAAGGAAGCTCATGTATATGAACGGAGTGCAGTGTGAGGGGGGTCCACTGAGCCCCCTGAAAGCCGAGACAGCCTGGCTCATCTTCATCCATGGAATTTGAAACTTCCAGAACACGAAATCTGCCCTTGGCTGGCAGCAGCAGTTTTCTCCAGGGAAGAGTAAGATCTGATTGCAGTTATCTTCCTGAAACAGGTGAGTGAAGAGCTTCCTATGGACAGCTTGGCTAATACCCCAGCTAGTGGGAGGTGAGAGTGGAAGGGAGCCCCAAAACTACAGAGGAAAAGCCGGGGGGTCTGGCTTATCACTGGCCAGAGAGTTCACAGCAGGCCTCCTGTCTGAACTTCAGCATCACATAGCACCCCGATATTTTGACTGAACCCAACTCAACCTACCTACCAACCTACCAGTGTGCCTGCCCCCCACTCTCTGTCTGTGTGTCTTTCTCTCTTTCCCCCTCCCCTACATATTCCTGGCATTGTGATTCTTCCAGTGATGACCAAACTTGGAGAAAGAGTGAGAGATGGCTATGACACCCACATGCCCAGTCTAGACTGGAAACCTACTTTTCAAATGGGGATACATTCTCAAGATCAGAATTGGCCACAGGCAATGTTTGGAATATTCTGGAATTACAGAAAACTCAACAGCTGCTTATCTGGCCCACTTAGAATAGGAATCTCAGGAATATCAAGTTAGGTTTTGGGGCAGCGGATGTGGTGGGGGGGGCGGTTGTTGTTTTGCTTGGTCCCGATGTTTGAACTGTCCCTAGCTTTTTAGTCAAGTAAAGGTGAGGTACAGAGGTGTTACAGTTACATAAGTAATGAGTACATTTATTTTTGAACAGTATTGCCCTCTCCCTCATTTTCACCTACTTCTCTCCTCTCCCTATTTCTGTGGAGTTCATTGGAGATAGGAGGTTCACAGACTTTCCTGCCTAGGCTGACTTGGAACTGCTGTTCTCAGATATCAGCCTCCTGAGTAGCTAGGATGACAGGTGTGAGCACCAGCACTTGCTTCAGGCTACGTTTTTCAAGAATGACATATCTTCACATCTCAGCCCTTAGCATCAGAAAAACCTTCACTGTAAATAAACCTGGATGGTAGAAGAATTCACTTGTGTGTCCTGGTCATCACTGGGATAAATTCAGAAACACTGTAGAGGGAGCTCAAACTCAGCTCAAGGATCCACAGAAGGAAATGTAGGGAGATGCTGAACAAACAACAAACGTCATGCAACTTCTGAGACTGTGAATATCGGGTACTTCTGTATATTCTGTATGAACCGTAACCTTCATGTTTGTGCTTTGTACTTCCCACCTCTCTTATCATGTATATTCCTTGTAAAATCAGATAATGTATTTTATTTTAAATTGATCTGACTGACCCCATCACTCAAAAAAAAAAAAAAAAAAGATGTATCTAATGACCGTATGTCTGTTTCAATTTGTCTTGACCCTATCCAGATGATTTATCTATAAGGCACCAACATCCTATAAGATCACTTTAATAATGTGAGGGATTTTCCAATACCATGTTTCACAAGCACGCTGTCTAGTTCTATTCCCATTGGCAGGGGCAGTGGGGAGGATCTCTGCAGTAAACCAGCAAATTGTGTGTCCAGCCTTTCTTTCCTGATGATGAAACAAACAAGAGGCAGGATTTGGGCCTACCTTAGGTCTAATGGCCACAAAAGCCCTTTACACCTTTTTTTTATATTATTAATAAAAAAATTTACGAAACAATGGCAGCTGTTACCTGCTCCCTTAAGTTCTTTCTGGGAGAACAGAAGTGGTCACCTCTAGCAACCTCAAACCCTTAGGCAACCAGCTCAGAGGGAGGTCTCTTAGTATTCTAAAATATGCAGATTTCTCTGGGTCTACAATGGGTGAGCTTGGGGCTTCCTTTTAGATCAGCTTCCCATCTTAAAGTCTCTATCCTTTACAGAGGGTTGCTAAGTTTTTACCATTTCAAAGGTGTGGGGAGGACACTATTACTCATTAAAGAATTAAAGGGCAGGAAATTATTTAAGGTAAACAATATAGTTTATTTGGAAGGGAAAGGAAAGCATTGAAAGAAAGAGAACCCAGGCACCGGTGGTGCCAGCCTGTAGTCTTTGCTGAGGCTAAGATCTGAGGATCCCAGTTAAAAGCCAGCCCTGGCAGGAAAGTCCATGAGACTCTTATCTCCAAGGAACCATGAGAACACTGGAAGTGGTGCTATGACTCTAGTAGTAGAGCAGTTAGCCTTGATTTGAAGAGCTCAGGGACAGCGCCCAGGCCCCGAGTTCAAGTCCCACGATAGGCAAGAGAGAGAGAGAGACAGAGAGAGAGAGAGAGAGAGAGAGAGAGAGAGAGAGAGCAGAGAGAGAGAGAGAGAGAGAGAGAGAGAGAGAGAGAGAGAGAGAGACCCACCACCAGGAGAGCAGACTGAAGGGGAGTTAAAAGTCCTTTATATCTTCACTGATAAATAGTCCAGGCTGGTTGCATCTCTAGGTCCCTTCAACGTGGGCTCAGGTGAATTGACTCAGAGCTTGACCCACAAGGAATTCTGTTTGGGGAAAAGTATATTTTAAAATTTTTAAGTAACTCCTACTAGTCGTACAATATAATGGTTACGTTATGACACTTTATGCATGTATACAAAGAATGCTGATGATATGTACTCCTCTCCATTACCCATACTTTTCATTTTGTGCCATTTAAATCTTGAAATGTAAGTGGTAGGCAATAATGAGCATTCTCTCTCCCTTCCCTCCCTCTTGCTGTCTTTCTCTCTGTCTGTCTCTCTGTCACTCTGTCTCTCTCTCTCTGGCTAGCACTCTACCAACTGAGCTACATCCCAACCCCATGAATCTTTTTTTTGATGTTAACTAGAAAGAGTAAAATACAATATTTTATTCAACAGAATAAAGTAGAGCAAGCTTTCCTTCACTTGTGTGCAGGTGTGTAAGTGTGCACGTGATTACTGCATGAAACGTTTCGGGTGTTGCTTTTTGTGCTTGTCCAGGGCCTGGCTGCTGTCCCTGAGCCTTTTTACTCAAGGCTGGTCCTCTACAACTTGAGCCACAGCACCACCTCTGCCTTTTTACTAATTGAACGTAAGAGTCTCATGGACTTTCCTGCCTCAGCCTTCTGAGTGGCTAGGGTTACAGGCATAAGGCACTGGAGCCTGGCACTCACCTTTAGATTTGGTGTCAGTGGGATCCTTGTCAGGGAATGTTGCAGTCCTCCTTGGCTCTGTTCCTATCCTGTCGTCTAAGCCAAACCCTTTCACTCCTGTGTGTTCAATGTTCCTTGACGTTAGGGAACTGACTTGCCTGCCGTGGGCCTCCTTTTCGTGAATACTATAATTGGTTCTACTCCTCACCATTGGTTTGTTTCACTAACTGAATTTACTGGGACCCAAACCTAGGAGACATGTCCCTTCTTGGATTGTACACAGCTCACCTGTGTTTTATTTCATCTTAAGTTAATATTCCTTACCTTGTTGAGGCATATTCCTTTTCCCATATTCCTTCCTTCTCACCTCTCATTTCCTTGCACAGAGGTAAGAACCATTTTGGAATGATGAAAAGTGAGTTTTGAGTCATTCTCAGAAAAGCATTGCCAATCGCTCCTGATTGCTGAATCCCACAAAACTTGCCCATAAAGATTGTTCCTTAATCTCTCCTTAGCTGGTAAAAATGACCACCTATATCTAAAAAGCCTATGGGAGATGAGTTTAGTAACCATTCCTGGTCACTCTCCATAAGTTGTGGTTTTTGTTTTTTTTTTTTTTTTGCATAAATCAAGCAGAGCGTACAATTAGGGCCAAAATTGGACCTCCAAGTTTCTTTGTTTGTTTATTTTTTAATTCAAGGCTTGACCACTTGAGCCACAAACAAACTTTGGATTTTTTTTTTTTTTTTGGTGATGGTGGTGGTGATAAATAGGACATAAGAGTCTCTGGGCAGGAAAGTCCAAGAGGCTCTTATCTCCAACTAATCATCAAAAGCCACAAGTGGAACCCTGGCTGAAGTGATAAAGCAGCAGCCTTGAGAGAAAAACCAAAGTAAAAGGGCCCACAGCCAGAGATCTAGCACTAAGACCACTACAAAAACATAAAGAAAAAAACTGAAGTGGAAGAGCATAAAAAAAAAAATCAATTAAAGATGATAAAATGAGCAAGACACTGGTGGTTCACATTTAGAATTCTCAGTACTCAAAAGACTGAAATTTAGGATCACTGTTCAAAACCTGCCAGAACAGGAAAGCCCACTTCACATTTGTGTGTGTGTGTGTGTGTGTGTGTGTGTGTGTGTGTGTGTGTGTGTGTGTCTGCACGTGCGCGCGCAGTTCTGGGATAAGAACTCAGGGATTGAACTACAGCTTTCTGCTCCAAGGCTGCTCTTGAACACTTGTGGTCTATTGGAGGTTAACTGGAGGTGAGACTCTCGTGGACTTTTCTTACCAGCTGACACTGAATCAAGATCAGCACAATTTGGGACCCTGTGGTAGCAGAGCCTAAAATATGACTTTTATCTGTCATTTACCAGCACACACACACACACACTCACACACACAAATACACACAGTGGAGCTGTGGATAAAGTGACAGCATGCTTGCCTTCAGCAAGATTGGCTAGGCCCTAAAAGCAAGCAGGAGAACCCACACTTAAATAAATGTATGAATGATGGTAAAAGAAGAGAAGAGCCAACTAAAGGTTTTTAAATCTAGACATACCTGTAATAGAAGCTGCTGCCATTTTCTGTAATCTAAGGATCGCTGTTCGAAGGTAGCCTGGGCAGGAAAGTCCATGAGACTTGTTTTTGTGTGTGTCAGGGGTGGGCTTGACATTGAAGTGTTTTGTTCAAGGCTAGAGCTCCATTTCCTGCCTCTAGTTAGTTAACTGGAAATAAGAGTCTCATGGACTCTCCTGCCCAGGCTGGCTTCGAACTCTAATCCTAAAATTTTAGGATACTGCGTAGTGCCCTAGGCTTCCCATGGACTCTTGTCTTCTATTTATCATCAGAAAAAAAAGGCATAAGTTGAGCTGAGGCTCAAGTAGTAGAGTGTGCTAGTTTTGAAATAAAAAACAAAACAAAACAAAGAAAACACCTCAGGGAGACTCACCAGACCTTGAGTTCAAACCCACGTCCCTCCAAAAACTTAGGAGTTGAGTTTTTGCTCCTGCTGCCTTTGAGCACAAAAACAAAAAGAAACAAAAAAACTCAGGGACAATGAAACAGTGTGGTCCAAGTTGTAGAGCCTGTTAGTTTTGATCTAAAAGAACGAGCCAGGTGCCAGTGGGTCAGCTTGTAATCCTAGCTACTCAGGAGACCGAGATCTGACGTTCACAGTTCAAAGCCAGCCTGGGCTGAAAAGTCCTCAGGAGACTCTTATCTCCAAGTAACTGGAAATTACACTGTGGCTCAAAGTGGTAGATGGCTATCTTTGAGCAGAAGAGCCCAGGGACAGTGCCAGGCACTGAGTTCAAGCCCCACAACTGACAAAACTGAAGGTGAGTGGCTGAGCCCTAACAACAACACACAGGACAGAAACTAAAAATAATATATATATGCAAATATATATGTAAATATATGTATATATGAAATAAAAAACAAGGAACAATAAGTGAAAAGGAAGGAAAAGAAGAGAGGAACCAACTAAAGATTTTTAAAATCATGGCCCACAACTGTAATCCTACGTGTTAAGATTGCTGAAATCTGAGGATCATGGTTCGAAGCCAGCCTGGGCAGGAATGTCCGTGAGATTTGTTTTAGTGAGTACCAGTCTTGGGCTTGAACTTGCTGTGTTTGCTCATGGCTAGAGCTCTACAACTTCCTGCCTCTTAGTGGTTTTACTCTTTGAGATAAGAGTCTCATGGACTTTCCTGCCCAGGCTGGCTTCGAAAAATGATCCTCAGGTTCAAGTTGCTCTGTAGTGCCCTGGGCTTCCCATGGACTCTTGTCTCCTATTAACCACCAAAAACAAAAAAGAGTGACAGAAGTTCAGCTTTGGTTAAAAAAAAAGGAGAACCTGCCGGCAATGAGGAAAACAAAAAACAAAAAAACAGAAACCAAGTGGCTATGCATTGAGTTCAGGTCCTAGAAATTACACAAACACACACACACACACACACACACACACACACACACACACACACACAGAGAGAGAAAAGAAGTTGAGCTGTGGCTCAAGGTGTGAAGCCTGCTGTAAAAAGACAGAGAACAAAGAACTTCAGGGAGAGTGGCCAGGCCTTTAGTAATAAGCCATAAAAACTGCAATAACAAAAAACAACATAAGGAAGAAGAAATTAAAAGGAAGGCAAACAAAATTAAGTCACAGATTTTAAAACTGAGACTCATACATGTAATCTTAGCTGCTCATGGTGGGTGAAATCTGAGGATCGTGGTTTGAAGCCAGCTTGGGCAGGAAAGTCCATGAGAATCATGTTCATGTGTGCCATGGGTGGGCTTGAGGTGTTAGGCTCAAGGCTAGAGCTCTACACTACTTCCTGTCTATTGGTGGTTAACTGGAGATAAAAGAGTCTCATGGACTTTCCTGTCCTGGCTGGTCTCGAACCTCAATCTTCAGATTTCAAGCCTCTCTGTAGTGGACTTGACTACTCCTTGGACTCATCTATTACCACCGAAAACAAACAAACAAATCCAGGAAGAGTTGAGCTCAAGTATTAGAGCCTGATAGCCCTGAGAGAACACACACACACACACACACACACACACACACAAAGACAAATTGGCTATGCCCTGAGTTCAAGCACTAGGACATCCAAAAATACAATAAAAAAAGTTGAGGGGCTGGGAATATGGCCTAGTGGTAGAGTGTTTGCCTCTTATATATGAAGCCCTGGGTTCATTTACCCAGCACCACATATACAGAAAAAGCCAGAAGTGAAGCTATGGCTAAAGTGGTAATGGGCTAGCCTTGAGCAAAAAGTAGCCTTGAGCAAAAAGAAGCCAGTGACAGTGCTCAGGCCCTGAGTCCAAGGTCCAGGACTGGCAAAAAAAAAAATTATTTTTGAGCTATGGCTCAAGGTATGAGGTCTGCTCTAAAGACAGAGAAACGGAGAGACAGACACAGAGGCATAGTGAGAGAAACTTCAAGGAGATGGCCAGACCTTTAGGAACAAGCCATAAAAACTGTGCTAACAACAAAAACCCCAAGAACAATAACTGAAAAGGAAGACAAAGTAGAGCCAATTACAGCTTTTAAAATAAAGACTTTATATCTGTAATGTAAGCTCCTTCTTGTAGGTGAAATCTGAGGATCATGGGTTGGAGCCAGCCTGGGCAGGAAAGTCCATGAGACTCGTTTTTGTGTGTGCCAGGGGTGGGATTGAACTTTTGGTGTTCTACTCAGGACTAGGCTCTACTTCTCTCTGCCTATTGGTGGTTAGTTGAGATGAGTCTCACGGACTTTCCTGACCAGGCTGGCTTCAAACCGCAATCCTCAGAATTTCAGGCACTGTGTAAGTGCCCTAGGCTTCTCATGGACTCTCATCTCCTATTAACCACCAGAAAGAAAAAGAGGAGAGGAAAGAAAGAAAGATAGAAAGAAAGAAAGAAAGAAAGACAGAAAGAAAGCAAGCAAGCAAGAAAGAAAGAAAGAAAGAAAGAAAGAAAGAAAGGAAGGGAGGAAAAAAGAGAGGGAGACAGAGAGAGAGACACAGAGAGACAGAAATAGGAAAGATAGAAACAGAATGAGAAATTGAGAGACAGAGAAAAGAGAAAGAGAAAGAGAAAGTAAGAAACAGAGGAAAACGAGAACAAAAGAGAGACGAAAAGTCAGAGAGTAAGAAAAAGAGACACAGAGATAGAAAGAGGAGAGAAAGAAAGAGGAATAGAACGAGAAAGAAAAGAGAGAAAATGAGAGAAACAGAGAAAGAGATAGGGAGAAAGAGCAAAGAGAAAGAGAATAATAGAAAGAAAGAAAGAAAAAGAAAGTAAAAGAGAGAGGAAAGAAAGAAAGAAAAAGAAAGAGTGAAAAAAATAAAGAAAGAAAGAAAGACAGGTAAACAGGCAGACGTTGAGCTGTGACTCATGTAGTGGAGCCTGCTAGCCATGTGGTGGAAAAAAAGAAACTGGGACAAATGAGCCAGGCCCTGACTTCAACCCCCAGAGCATCCACAAAAAGAGAGAGAGAAAAAAAAAGGAAAGAAAGGAAGAAAGAGAGAAAGAAAGAAAAGGAGACACAGAGAGACAGAGGAGAGAAAGTAAGGAAAAAGAGAACTTGAGAGACAAAGTAAGAGGTAGGAAGAAAGAGGAAAGAGAAAGAGAAAAATAAAAAGAAAGAAATAGAGAAAGAATGAAAGAGAGGAAAGAAAGAAAGAAACAATGAAATAAGGAAGGAAAGAAACAGAGACAAAGCCAGGCAAAAGTGAAGCTGTGGCTCAAAGAGTGGAGCCTTCTAGCCCTGTATTTAAAAAAAAAAAAAAAAGCAACCCAACATCGCAGGAATCCGACTGTGGCTCTACTTCTACACCTTCTTTGAATTAAGCATAACAACAAAAGCAAAACAAAAACCACCAGACCTTGAACACTGATGAGGTACTGATTTCAAGCCCTACTAAAAGAACGAAAACAAAACACTGTTTGACCTGTGGCACAAGTTGTAGAGTCTGCTAGTTTCAAAATGAAAAACAATGCAAAAAACCCCTGAGGGTAAGGGGCTATGTTCTAACATCAGGCCAGAGCAACTGAACTAAAGAAGAAGAAGAGAAGAAAAGAACAATAAAACAGATGAAAAGGAAGATGAAAAAAGAGAAAGCCAATTAAATATTTTTAAATTATGGCTCAAATCTGTAATCCTACCTGCTCAAGTCGCTGAAATCTGAGGATCTTGGTTTGAAGCCAGCCTGGGGAGGAAAGTCCATGAGACATTTTTTAGTGAGTGCCAGGGTTGGGCTTGAACTTGAGGTACTCAAGGCTAGAGCTCTGTTACTTCTGTCTATTGATGGTTAACTGGAGATAAGAGTCTCATGGATTTTCCTGTCCAGGTTGGCCTCGAAACACAATCTTCAGATTTCAATCCTCTCTGAAGTGCACTTGCCTACTCCTTGGACTCATCTAAAACCACCAAAAACAAACAAACAAACAAACAAATCCAGGTAGAGTTGAGCTCAAGTATTAGAGCCTGCTAGCCCTGAGAAAAACACACACACATACTTGTGCGCACGAGCGCACACACACACACACACACAAAGACAAAGTGGCTATGCCCTGAGTTCAAGCCCTAGGACTTCCAAAAATACAATATAAAAAGTTGAGGGGCTGGGAATATGGCCTAGTGGTAGAGTGCTTGCCTCTTATACATGAAGCCCTGGGTTCATTTACCCAGCACCACATATACAGAAATGGCGAGAAGTGAAGCTATGGCTAAAGTGGTAGTGTGCTAGCCTTGAGCAAAAAGAAGCCAGCGACGGTGCTCAGGCCCTGAGTCCAAGGTCCAGGACTGGCAAAAAAAAATTTTTTGAGCTATGGCTCAAGGTATGAGGTCTGCTCTAAAGACAGAGAAACAGAGAGACAGACACAGAGGCATAGTGAGAGAAACTTCAAGGAGATGGCCAGATCTTTAGGAACAAGCTATAAAAACTGCTAACAACAAAAAACCCCAAGAACATTAACTGAAAAAGGAGACAAAGTAGAGCCAATTACAGCTTTTAAAATAAAGACTTTATATGTGTAAAGTAAGCTGCTCCTTGTAGGTGAAATCTCAGGATCGCGGGTTGAAGTCAGCCTGGGCAGGAAAGTCCATGAGACTGGTTTTTGTGTGTGCCAGGGGTGGGATTGAACTTTTGGTTTGCTACTCAGGACTAGGCTCTATTTCTCTCTGCCTATTGGTGGTTAATTGAGATGAGTCTCATGGACTTGCCTGACCAGGCTGGCTTCAAACCGCAATCCTCAGAATTTCAGACACGGTGTAAGTGCCCTAGGCTTCTCATGGACTCTCATCTCCTATTAACCACCAGAAAGAAAGAGAAGAGAGGAAAGAAAGAAAGAAAGAAAGAAAGAAAGAAAGAAAGAAAGAAAGAAAGAAAGAAAGAAAGAAAGAAACAGAAGGAGACACAAAGAGAGAAAGACAGAAACAGGAAAGACAGAAACAGAATGAGAAATTGAGAGGCAGAGAAAAGAGAAAGAGAAAGAGAAAGTAAGAAACAGAGGAAAACAAGAACAAAAGAGAGACGGAAAGTAAGAGAGTAAGAAAAAGAGACACAGAGATAGAAAGAGGAGAGAGAAAATAATAGAAAGAGAAAGAGAGAGAAAGAAAAGAGAAAATGAGAGACACAGAGAAAGAGATAGGGCGAAAGAGGAAAGAGAAAGAGAGTAATAGAAAGAAAGAAAGAAAGTAAAAGAGGAAAGAAAGAAAGAAAAAGAAAGAGAAAAAAATAAAGAAAGAAAGAAAGACAGGCAAACAGGCAGATGTTGAGCTTTGACTCATGTAGTGGAGCCTGCTAGCCATGTGGTGGGAAAAAAGAAACTGGGACAAATGAGCCAGGTCCTGACTTCAACCCCCAGAGTTTCCACAAAAAGAGAGAGAGAAAAAAAAGAAGGAAAAAAGGAAGAAAGAGAGAAAGAAATAAAAGGAGACACACAGAGAGAGACAGAAAGAGGAGACAAAGTAAGGGAAAAGAGAATTTGAGAGACAAAGTAAGAGGTAGGAAGAAAGAGGAAAGATAAAGAGAAAAATAAAAAGAAATAGAGAAAGAATGAAAGAGAGGAAAGAAAGAAAGAAACAAAGAAGGAAGGAAGGAAAGAAACAGAGACAAATCCAGGCAGAAGTGAAGCTGTGGCTCAAGGAGTGGAGCCTTCTAGCCCTGTATTTAAAAAAATAAAAAAAGCAACCCAACATCGCAGGAATCCGACTGTGGCTCTACTTCTACACCTTCTTTGAATTAAGCATAACAACAAAAGCAAAATAAAAACCACCAGACCTTGAACACTGATGAGGTACTGATTTCAAGCCCTACTAAAAGAACACAAACAAAAACATTGTTTGACCTGTGGCACAAGTTGTAGAGTCTGCTAGTTTCAAAATGAAAAACAATGCAAAAAACCCCTGAGGGTAAGGGGCTATGTTCTAACATCAGGCCAGAGGAACTGAACTAAAGAAGAAGAAGAGAAGAAAAGAACAATAAAACAGATGAAAAGGAAGGTGAAAAAAGAGAAAGCCAATTAAATATTTTTAAATTATGGCTCAAATCTGTAATCCTACCTGCTCAAGTCGCTGAAATCTGAGGATCTTGGTTTGAAGCCAGCCTGGGAGGAAAGTCCATGAGACAATTTTTATGGGCTTGAACTTGAGGTACTCAAGGCTAGAGCTCTGTTACTTCCTGTCTATTGATGGTTAACTGGAGATAAGAGTCTCATGGATTTTCCTGTCCAGGTTGGACTCGAACCTCAATCTTCAGATTTCAAGCCTCTCTGAAGTGCACTTGACTACTACTTGGACTCATCTAAAACCACCAAAAACAAACAAACAAACAAACAAATCCAGGAAGAGTTGAGCCTGCTAGCCCTGAGAGAAACATACACACACACACACACACACACACACACACACACACACACACACACAATGATAAAGTGTCTGTGACCTGAGTTCAAGCCCTAGGACGTCCAAAAATACAATAATGAAATAGTTGAAGGGTTGGGAATATGGCCTAGTGGTAGAGTGCCTGCCTCTTATACATGAAGCCCTGGGTTCATTTACCCAGCAGTAGAAATATAGAAAAAGCCAAAAGTGGTGCTGTCACTCAAGTGTAGGAGGGCTAGCCTTGAGCAAAAAGAAGCCAGTGACAGTGATCAGGCCCTGAGTCCAAGGTCCAGGACTGGCAAAAAAAAAATGTTTTTGAGCTATGGCTCAAGGTATGAGGTCTGCTCGAAAGACAGAGAAACAGAGAGACAGACACAGAGACATAGTGAGAGAAACTTCAAGGAGATGGCCAGATCTTTAGGAACAAGCCATAAAAACTGCACTAACAACAAAAAACCCCAAGAACATTAACTGAGAAGGAAGACAAAGTAGAGCCAATTACAGCTTTTAAAATAAAGACTTTACATCTATAATGTAAGCTCTTTTTTGTAGGTGAAATCTGAGGATCGCGGATTGAAGCCAGCCTGGGCAGGAAAGTCCATGAGAATCGTTTTCGTGTGTGCTGGGGTGGGATTGAACTTTTGGTGTTCTACTCAGGACTAGGCTCTACTTCTCTCTGCCTATTGGTGGTTAATTGAGATGAGTCTCATGGACTTTCCTGACTAGGCTAGCTTCAAACCTCAATCCTCAAAATTTCCTTTGAATTAATCCTCTCATCTCCTATTAACCACCAGAAAGAAAGAAAGAAAGAAAGAAAGAAAGAGAGAGAGAAAGAAAGAATGAATGGAAGAAAGAAAAAAGAGAAAGAGCGAAAGAGAGAGAGAAAGAAAAAAAGAGAGGGAGACAGAGATACAAAGAGAGAGACAGAAAGAGGAAAGATAGGAACAGAATGAGAAATTGAGAGACAAAGAAAAGAGTGAAAGAAAGAAACAGGAAAAGAAGAACAAAAGAGAGAGACAGAAAGGTAGACAATTAGAAAAAGAGACACAGAGAGAGACAGAAAGAGGACAGAGTGAAAGAAAAGAAATAATGAGTCACAGAAAAAGACAGAGGGAGAAAGAGGAAAGAGAAAGAGAAAGAAGATAGAAAGAGAAAGAAAAAAGCTGAAAGAATGAAAGAGAAAGAAAGAATAAGTGAAAGAAAGAAAGACAGGCATACAGGCAGATGTTGAGCTGTGACTCATATAGTGGAGCCTGCTAGCCATGTGGTGGAAAAAAAGAAACAGAGACAAAGTAGCCATGCCCTGAGTTCTAGACCCAGAGCTTCCACATAAAGAAAGAAAGAAAGAGAAAGAGAGAGAGAGAGAGAAAGAGAGAGAGAAGGAAAGAAAGGAAGAAAGAGAGAGAATGAAAGGGAGCCACACAGAGAGAGAAAGAAAGAGGAGAGAAAGAAAAGGAGAAGAGAAAATGAGAGACAAAGAGGTAGAAAGAAAGAGGAAAGAGAAAGAGAAAAAAAAGAAAGAAAGAAAGAATGAAAGAGAGGAAAGAAAGAAAGAAACAAAGAAAGAGACAAAGACAGGCAGAAGTGGACCTGTGGCTCAAGGAGTGGAACCTGCTAGCCTGTATTAAAAAAAAATTAAAAAGCAACCCAACATCCCAGGAATCCGACTGTGGCTCTACTTCTACACCTTCTTTGAATTAAGCATAACAACAAAAGAAAAACAAAAACCACCAGACCTTGAACACTGAGGTACTGATTTCAAGCCCTACTAAAAGAACAAAAACAAAACACTGTTTGACCTGTGGCTCAAGCCGTAGAGTCTGCTAGTTTCAAAATGAAAAACAATGCAAAAAAACCTGAGGGTAAGGGGCTATGTTCTAACATCAGGCCAGAGCAACTGAACTAAAGAAGAAAAAGACAAGAAAAGAACAATAAAACAGATGAAAAGGAAGGTGAAAAAGAGAAAGGGCCAATTAAATTTTTTAAAATTATGGCTTAAATCTGTAATCATTCCTGCTCAAGTCGCTGAAATCTGAGGATCTTCGTTTGAAGCCAGACTGGGCAGGAAAGTACATGAGACATTTTTGGGGTGGGCTTGAACAAGTGGTGCTCAAAACTAGAGCTCTGCGCCTTTCTGTTTATTGATGGTTAACTGGAGATAAGAGTCTCATGGACTTTCCTGTCCAGATTGGTCTCGAACCTCAATCTTCAGATTTCAAGCCTCTCTGTAGTGGACTTGACTACTCCTTGGACTCATCTATTAACCACCAAAAACAAACAAATCCAGGAAGAGTTGAGCTCAAGTATTAGAGCCTGCAGCCCCTAGAGAAACACACACACACACACACAAACACACACACACACACACTCACACACACACACAAAAAGACAAGTTGGCTATGCCCTGAGTTCAAGCACTAGGACTTCCAAAAATACAATAAAAAAGTTGAGGGGCTGGGAATATTGCCTAGTGGTAGAGTGTTTGCCTCTTATATATGAAGCCCTGGGTTCATTTACCTAGCACCACATATATAGAAAAAGCCAGAAGTGAAGCTATAGCTAAAGTGGTAGTGGGCTAGCCTTAAGCAAAAAGAAGCCTTGAGCAAAAAGAAGCCAGTGACAGTGCTCAGGCCCTGAGTCCAAGGTCCAGGACTGGCAAAAAAATTATTTTTGAGCTATGGCTCAAGGTATGAGGTCTGCTCTAAAGACAGAGAAACAGAGAGACAGACACAGAGGCATAGTGAGAGAAACGTCAAGGAGATGGCCAGACCTTTAGGAACAAGCCATAAAAACTGTGCTAACAACAAAAACCCCAAGAAAAATAACTGAAAAGGAAGACAAAGTAGAGCCAATTACAGCTTTTAAAATAAAGACTTTATATCTATAATGTAAGCTGCTTCTTGTAAGTGAAATCTGAGGATCACGGGTTGAAGCCAGCCTGGGCAGGAAAGTCCATGAGACTCGTTTTTGTGTGTGCCAGGGGTGGGATTGAACGTTTGGTGTTCTACTCAGGACTAGGCTCTACTTCTCTCTGCCTATTGGTGGTTAATTGAGATGAGTCTCATGGACTTTCCTGACCAGGCTGGCTTCAAACCTCAATCCTCAAAATTTCAGACACTGTGTAAGTGCCCTAGGCTTCTCATGGACTCTAATCTCCTATTAACCACCAGAAAGAAAAGGAGGAGAGGAAAGAAAGAAAGAAAGAAAGAAAGAAAGAAAGAAAGAAAGAAAGAAAGAAAGAAAGAAAGGAAGGGAGGAAAAAAGAGGGAGACAGAGAGAGAGACACAGAGAGACAGAAATAGGAAAGATAGAAACAGAATGAGAAATTGAGAGACAGAGAAAAGAGAAAGAGAAATAGAAAGTAAGAAAAAGAGGAAAACAAGAACAAAAGAGAGACGGAAAGTAAGAGAGTAAGAAAAAGAGACAGAGATAGAAAGAGGAGAGAGAAAACAATAGAAAGAGAAAGAGAGAGAAAGAAAAGAGAAAATGAGAGACACAGAGAAAGAGATAGGGGAAAGAGGAAAGAGAAAGAGAATAATAGAAAGAAAGAAAGTAAAAGAGAGAGGAAAGAAAGAAAAAGAAAGACAGAAAAAAATAAAGAAAGAAAGAAAGACAGGCAAACAGGCAGACGTTGAGCTTTGACTCATGTAGTGGAGCCTGCTAGCCATGTGGTGGGAAAAAAGAAACTGGGACAAATGAGCCAGGCCCTGACTTCAACCCCCAGAGTTTCCACAAAAAGAGAGAGAAAAAAGAAGGAAATAAAGGAAGAAAGAGAGAAAGAAAGTGAGAGAAACTTCAAGGAGATGGCCAGATCTTTAGGAACAAGCCATAAAAACCGCTAACAACAAAAAACCCCAAGAATATTAACTGAAAAGGGAGACAAAGTAGAGCCAATTACAGCTTTTAAAATAAAGACTTTATATGTATAATGTAAGCTGCTTCTTGTAGGTGAAATCTGAGGATCACGGGTTGAAGCCAGCCTGGGCAGGAAAGTCCATGAGACTCGTTTTTGTGTGTGCCAGGGGTGGGATTGAACGTTTGGTGTTCTACTCAGGACTAGGCTCTACTTCTCTCTGCCTATTGGTGGTTAATTGAGATGAGTCTCATGGACTTTCCTGACCAGGCTGGCTTCAAACCTCAATCCTCAAAATTTCAGACACTGTGTAAGTGCCCTAGGCTTCTCATGGACTCTCATCTCCTATTAACCACCAGAAAGAAAAAGAGGAGAGGAAAGAAAGAAAGAAAGAAAGAAAGAAAGAAAGAAAGAGAGAGAGAGAGAGAGAAAGAAAGAAAGAGAGAGAGAGAGAAAGGAAGGAAGGAAGGAAGGAAGGGAGGAAGAGAGGGAGACAGAGAGACACAGAGAGACAGAAATAGGAAAGATAGAAACAGAATGAAATTGAGAGACAGTAAAAGAGAAAGAGAAAGTAAGAAACAGAGGAAAACAAGAACAAAAGAGAGACGGAAAGTCAGAGAGTAAGAAAAAGAGACAGAGATAGAAAGAGAAGAGAGAGAAAGAGGAATAGAAAGAGAAAGAGAGAAAGAAAAGAGAGAAAATGAGAGAAACAGAAAGAGATAGGGAGAAAGAGGAAAGAGAACGAGAATAATAGAAAGAAAGAAAGAAAAAGAAAGTAAAAGAGAGAGGAAAGAAAGAAAAAGAAAGAGAGAAAAAAATAAATAAAGAAAGAAAGACAGGTAAACAGGCAGACGTTGAGCTGAGACTCATGTAGTGGAGCCTGCTAGCCATGTGCTGGGAAAAAAGAACCTGGGACAAATGAGCCAGGCCCTGACTTCAACCCCCAGAGCATCCACAAAAAGAGAGAGAGAAAAAAAAAGGAAAGAAAGGAAGAAAGAGAGAAAGAAAGAAAAGGAGACACAGAGAGAGACAGAGGAGAGAAAGTAAGGGAAAAGAGATCTTGAGAGACAAAGTAAGAAGTAGGAAGAAAGAGGAAAGAGAAAAATAAAAATAAAAAGAAAGAAATAGAGAAAGAATGAAAGAGAGGAAAGAAAGAAACAAAGAAAGAAGGAAGGAAAGAAACAGAGCAAAGCCAGGCAGAAGTGAAGCTGTGGCTCAAGGAGTGGAGCCTTCTAGCCCTGTATTTTAAAAAAAAAAAAAAAGCAACCCAACATCCCAGGAATCCGACTGTGGCTCTACTTCTATACCTTCTTTGAATTAATCCTCTCAAAAGAAAGAAAGAAAGAAAGAAAGAAAGAAAGAAAGAAAGAAAGGAAGGAAGGAAGGAAGGAAGGAAGGAAGGAAGAAAGAGAGGGAGACATAGAAAGAGAAAGACAGAAACAGAATGAGAAATTGAGAGACAGAGAAAAGAGAAAGAGAAAGTAAGAAACAGAGGAAAACAAGAACAAAAGAGAGACGGAAAGTAAGAGAGTAAGAAAAAGAGACACAGAGATAGAAAGAGGAGAGAGAAAACAATAGAAAGAGAAAGAGAGAGAAAGAAAAGAGAAAATGAGAGACACAGAGAAAGAGATAGGGGAATGAGGAAAGAGAAAGAGAATAATAGAAAGAAAGAAAGTAAAAGAGAGAGGAAAGAAAGAAAGAAAAAGAAAGAGAGAAAAAATAAATAAAGAAAGAAAGACAGGCAAACAGGCAGACGTTGAGCTTTGACTCATGTAGTGGAGCCTGCTAGCCATGTGGTGGGAAAAAAGAAACTGGGACAAATGAGCCAGGCCCTGACTTCAACCCCCAGAGTTTCCACAAAAAGAGAGAGAAAAAAGAAGGAAATAAAGGAAGAAAGAGAGAAAGAAAGTGAGAGAAACTTCAAGGAGATGGCCAGATCTTTAGGAACAAGCCATAAAAACTGCTAACAACAAAAAACCCCAAGAACATTAACTGAAAAGGGAGACAAAGTAGAGCCAATTACAGCTTTTAAAATAAAGATTTTATATCTATAATGTAAGCTGCTTCTTGTAGGTGAAATCTGAGGATCACGGGTTGAAGCCAGCCTGGGCAGGAAAGTCCATGAAACTCGTTTTTGTGTGTGCCAGGGGTGGGATTGAACGTTTGGTGTTCTACTCAGGACTAGGCTCTACTTCTCTGTGCCTACTGGTAGTTAATTGAGATGAGTCTCATGGACTTTCCTGACCAGGCTGGCTTCAAACCGCAATCCTCAAAATTTCAGACACTGTGGAAGTGCCCTAGGCTTCTCATGGACTCTCATCTCCTATTAACCACCAGAAAGAAAGAGAGGAGAGGAAAGGAAGAAAGAAAGAAAGAAAGAAAGAAAGAAAGAAAGAAAGAAAGAAAGAAAGAAAGAAAGAAAGAAAGAAAGGGAGGAAAAAAGAGAGGGAGACAGAGAGAGAGACACAGAGAGACAGAAATAGGAAAGACAGAAACAGAATGAGAAATTGAGAGACAGAGAAAAGAGAAAGAGAAAGAGAAAGAAAGAAACAGAGGAAAACAAGAACAAAAGAGAGACGAAAGTAAGAGAGTAAGAAAAAGAGACAGAGATAGAGAAAAAAATAGAAAGAGAAAGAGAGAAAGAAAAGAGAGAAAATGAGAGAAACAGAGAAAGAGATAGGGAGAAAGAGGAAAGAGAAAGAGAATAATAGAAAGAAAGAAAGTAAAAGAGAGAGGAAAGAAAGAAAGAAAAAGAAAGACAGAAAAAAATAAATAAAGAAAGAAAGACAGGCAAACAGGCAGACATTGAGCTTTGACTCATGTAGTGGAGCCTGCTAGCCATGTGGTGGGAAAAAAGAAACTGGGACAAATTAGTCAGGCCTTGACTTCAACCCCCAGAGTTTCCACAGAAAGAGAGAGAGAAAAAATAGAAGGAAAGAAAGGAAGAAAGAGAGAAAGAAAGAAAAGGAGACACAGAAAGAGAGACAGAAAGAGGAGAGAAAGTAAGGGAAAAGAGAATTTGAGAGACAAAGTAAGAGGTAGGAAGAAAGAGGAAAGAGAAAGAGAAAAATAAATAGAAACAAATAGAGAAAGAATGAGAGGATAGAAAGAAAGAAACAAAGAAAGAAGGAAGGAAAGAAACAGAGACAAAGACAGGCAGAAGTGAAGCTGTGGCTCAAGGAGTGGAGCCTTCTAGCCCTGTATTTAAAAAAAAAAAAAAAAAAGCAACCCAACATCCCAGGAATCCGACTGTGGCTCTACTTCTACACCTTCTTTGAATTAAGCATAACAACAAAAGCAAAACAAAAACCACCAGACCTTGAACACTGATGAGGTACTGATTTCAAGCCCTACTACAAGAAGAAAAACAAAACATTGTTTGATCTGTGGCTCAAGTCGTAGAGTCTGCTAGTTTCAAAATGAAAAACAATGCAACAAAAACTGAGGGTAAGGGGCTATGTTCTAACATCAGGCCAGAGCAACTGAACTAAAGAAGAAAAAGACAAGAAAAGAACAATAAAACAGATGAAAAGGAAGGTGAAAAAGAGAAAGAGCCAATTAATTTTTTTTTAAATTATGGCTCAAATCTGTAATCATTCCTGCTCAAGTCGCTGAAATCTGAGGATCTTGGTTTGAAGCCAGTCTGGGCAGGAAAGTACATGAGACATTTTTGGGGTGGGCTTGAACATGTGGTGCTCAAAGCTAGAGCTCTGCGTCTTTCTGTCTATTGATGGTTAACTGGAGATAAGAGTCTCATAGACTTTCCTGTCCAGATTGGCCTCGAACCTCAATCTTCAGATTTCAAGCTTCTCTGTAGTGCACTTGACTACTCTTTGGACTCACCTATCAACCACCAAAAATAAATAAAATCCAGACAGAAGTAGAGATCAAGTAGTAGAGCCTGCTAGCCCTGAGAGGCACACACAAACACAATGATAAAGTGTCTTTGCCCTGAGGACTTCCAAAAGTACAATAAAGAAAAAAGTTGAGGGGTTGGGAATATGGCCTAGTGGTAGAGTGTTTGCCTCTTATACATGAAGCCCTGGGTTAATTTACCCAGCACCACATATATAGAAAAAGCCAGAAGTGATGGTATGGCTCACTCAAGTGGTAGAGTGCTAGCCTTCAGCAAAAAGAAGCCAGGGACCGTGCTCAGGCCCTGAGTCCAAGGTTCAGGACTGGCAGAAAAAATATTTTTGAGCTATGGCTCAAGGTATGAGGTCTGCTCTAAAGACAGAGAAACAGAGAAAGACATAGAGACATAGTGAGAGAAACTTCAAGGAGATGGCCAAACCTTTAGGAACATGCCATAAAAACTGCACTAACAACAAAAACCCCAAGAACAATAACTGAAAAGGAAGACAAAGTAGCGCCAATTACAGCTTTTAAAATGAAGACTTTCCAACTGTAATGTAAGCTGCTTCTTGTAGGTGAAATCCGAGGATTGTGGGTTGAAGCCAGCCTGGGCAGTAAAGTCCATGAGACTCGTTTTTGTGTGTGCCAGTGGTGGGATTGAACTTTTGGTGTTCTACTCAGGGCCAGGCTCTACTTTTCTCTGCCTACTGGTAGTTAATTGAGATGAGTCTCATGGACTTTCCTGACTAGGCTGGCTTCAAACTGCAATCCTCAGAATTTCAGACACTGTTTAAGTGCCCTAGGCTTCTCATGGACTCTCATCTCCTATTAACCACCAGAAAGAAAGAGAGGAGAGGAAAGAAACAAGGAAAGAAAGAAAGAAAGAAAGAAAGAAAGAAAGAAAGAAAGAAAGAAAGAAAGAAAGAAAGAAAGAAAGAAAGGAAGGATGGAAGGAAGGAAAAAAGACACAGAGAGAGACAGAAATAGGAAAGATAGAAATAAAATGAGAAATTGAGAGACAGAGAAAAGAGAAAGAGAAAGAAAGAAACAGGAAAAGGTGAAGGAAAGATAGAGATAGGTAGAAAGTATGACGAGACAGAGAGTGACAGAAAGAGGAAAGAGGGAGAGAAACAGAAAGAGAAAGAAAGAGACATAGATAAAGAGACAGGGAGAAAGAGGAAAGAAAGCGAAAAATAGAAAGAAAGAACTATAAAGAAAAAGAGAAAGACAGGAAAGAAAGAGAATAAGAAATAAAGGAAGAGAATGAGAGAGAGAAAGAAAGAGAGAGACACAGAGAGACAGAAATAAGAAAGAAACAGAATGAGAAATTGAGAAACATAAAAAACAGAAAAAGAAAGAGAAAGAAAGAAAGAGGTAAAGAAGAAAGGTGAGGGGCTGGGGATATAGCCTAGTGGCAAGAGTGCCTGCCTCGGATACACGAGGCCCTAGGTTCGATTCCCCAGCACCACATATACAGAAAACGGCCAGAAGCGGCGCTGTGGCTCAAGTGGCGGAGTGCTAGCCTTGAGCGGGAAGAAGCCAGGGACAGTGCTCAGGCCCTGAGTCCAAGGCCCAGGACTGGCCAAAAAAAAAAAAAAAAAAAAGAAGAAAGGTGAGACAGATAGAAAGAAAAAGAGACACAGAGAGAGATAGGAAGAGGAGAGAGAGAAAGAGAGAAATAGAAAGAGAAAGAAAGAAAAGAGAGAAAATGAGAGACACAGAAAGGGACTGGAAGAGGAAAAGGAAAGAGAAATAAAAAGAAAGAGAGAAAGAGAAAGAGAGGAAAGAATGATAGAGAAAGAAAGAAAGGAACAGA
The DNA here is from genome assembly GCF_023159225.1 of Perognathus longimembris pacificus. Classification (NCBI taxonomy): domain Eukaryota; kingdom Metazoa; phylum Chordata; class Mammalia; order Rodentia; family Heteromyidae; genus Perognathus; species Perognathus longimembris. The sequence continues at coordinate 31,380,114 of NC_063178.1, forward strand.
GGAAGGAAGGGAGGGAGCGATAAAAAGAAAGAAAGAAAGAATAAAAGAGAGGAGAGACACAGAGAGACTGGAAGGAAAAAAGTGAAAGAGAGTAATAGAAAGAGAAAGAGAATGAAAAGAAACAAAGTGAGAGACATAGAAAAAGAGACAGGAAGAAAGACGAAGGAGAAAGAGAGAAATAGAAAAAAAGAGAAAGAAAAAAAAGAGAGAGAGAGAGAGAGAGAGAGAGAGAGAGAGAGAGAGAGAGAGAGAGAGAGAGAGAAAGACAGGGAAACAGGCAGAATTTGACCTGTGACTCAAGTAGTAGAGCCTGCCAGCTTTATGGAGGGAAAAAGAAACTGAGACCAAGTAGCCATGCCCTGAGTTCAAGCCCCACAAAAGAATGAAAAAAAAAATGGCCCAAACAACAGGAAGAAACCCCACAGAAGATGAGGTGAGGCACAATGTGAGAAACTCGTTAGACATAAAGAGAGAGAGAAAAACAACCACTACCACCTCTGGGAGTGTGCCCATATTTTAATAACAAGCCATAGAACCTGCAGTAACAACAAAAAAATAACTACTCCAGAAAGAACAATAAATGAAAAGGAAGCCAAAGAAGAGCCAAGTAAAGATTTTAAAATCGAGAGTCAAAGCTGTAATCTAAGCTGCTCATACTGGGTGAAATCTGAGCCTCGTGGTTCAAAGCCAGCCTGGGCAGGAAAGTCCGTGAGACTTGTTTTCCTGTATGCCAGCAGTGGGCACTATTACCTCCTGGCTCCAGGTGGTTATTTTCAGATAAGAGTCTCACAAATGTTTCTGCCCAGGCTGACTTCGAACCACAATCCTCAGATATTAGGACATTGTGTGTAGTGAGTGCCCTTGGCCACCAATGGACTCGTATCCCCTATTAACCACCAAAAAAAGAAAGAAGAATAAAAAGACAGAATTTGAGCTGTGCTTGGAGTAGTAAAGTGTGCTAGCCATGAGGGGGAAAGAACACTCAGAGACACTCACAAGGCCCTAATTTCAAGCCCTTACAAACACCACCAAGAATAAATGATATAAAATGAAACTTGGCCTTCAGGGCTTGAGTTCTAGCCCTATGAGAAGAACCAAAAAAAAAAAAAAAAAAAGGTCAGTGGTTTATCTTGGCCCAAGTTTGAAGCAAGCTAGTTTTCAAAGATTAAAACATAAGAACAAAGCAAAAGTGGCAAGGTCCCGCTAACAATGACAACAACAAAAAATGACGATAAATAGGGGCTAGGAATATGGCCTAGTGGGAAAGTGCTTGTCTCGTATACATGAAGCCCTGGGTTTGATTTCTCAGCACCACATATATAGAAAAAGCTCGAAGTGGCGCTGTAGCTCAAGTCACCAAGTGCTAGCCTCAAGCAAAAAGAAGCCAGGGACAGTGCTCAGCCCCTGAGTCCAAGGTACAAGACTGGCAAAAAAAATTTATTTTGAGCTTTGGCTCAACATATGAGGTCTGCTCTAAAGACAGAGAATCAGACAGAGAGAGAGAGAGAGAGAGAGGAGAGAGAGAGAGAGAGAGAGAGAGAGAGAGAGAGAAACTTCAAGGAGAGTGGCCAGGCCTTTAGTAACAAGCCATAAAAAATGCACTAACAACAAAAAACCCCAAGAAACATAACTGAAAAGGAAGGAAAAGAAGAGCCAATGAATGTTTTTAAAATCAAGACTTTACATCTGTAATATAAGCTGTTCCTTGTAGGTGGAATCTGAGGATCACTGTTACAAGCCAGCCTGGGCAGGAAAGTCCATGAGACTCATCTCAGTTAAACACCAATAGGCAGAGAGTAGTAGAGCCTCGCCTTGAGTAGAACACCACAAGTTCAATCCCACCCCTGGCACACACACAAATGAGTCTCATGGACTTTACTGCCCAGGCTGGATTCAAACAGCAATCCTCAAATTATCCGACACTGTGTAATTGCCCTAGGCTTCCAATGGACTTTTGTCTCCTATTAACCATCAGAAAGAAAGAGAGGAATGAAAGAAAGAATTAAAGAGAGAGAGGAGAGACACAGAGCGACAGAAAGGGGAAGGAGAGAGAGAGATAGAAAGAGAAAGAGAGAAAGTGAGAGACAGAGAAAAAGAGACAGGAAGAAAGAGGAAAGAGAAAGAAAGAAAAAGAGAGGAAAGAAAGAAAGTAAGACAGGGAAACAGGCAGAAGTTGAGCTTTCACTCAAGTACTAGAGCCTGCTAGCCTTGTGGGGGGGTGGGAAGAAATTCAGACAAAGTAGCCATGCCCTGAGTTCAAGCCCCAGAACTTCCACAGAGAGAGAGAGAGAGAGAGAGAGAGAGAGAGAGAGAGAGAGAGAGAGATAAAGAAAGAATGAGGAAGTGAGGGAGGTAAAGAACGAATAAGAGAGAGACAGAAAGAGAATAGAGAGAGAATAAAAAGAGAGAGAAAGGGCTGGGGATATCGCCTAGTGGCAAGAGTGCTTGTCTCGTATACATGAGGTCCTGGGTTCAATTCCCCAGCACCACATATGCAGAAAATGGCCAGAAGTGGCGCTGTGGCTCAAGTGGCAGAGTACTAGCCTTGAGCAAAAAGAAGCCAGGGACAGTGCTCAGGCCCTGAGTCCAAGCCCCAGGAATGGCCAAAAAAAAAAAAAGAGAGAAAGTGAGAGACAAGGATAATGAGACAGGAAGAAAGAGGAAAGAAAAAATAGAAATAAAGAGAAAAAGATAAACAAGGAAAAAGAGAGAGGAAAGAAAGATAGAAAGAGAGAGAAAGAAATTAAGAAAGAGTTAGAAAGGAAAGAAAGAAAGAACTAGAAAACAACAGGCAGACAGGCAGAAGTGGAGCTGTAGCTCAAAGAGTGGAGCCTGCTAGCCCTGTATAAAAAAAAATATAACAAAACATCCCAGCAATCCAACTGTGGCTCTACTTCTACACCTTCTTTGAATTAAGCATAGCAACAAAAGCAAAACAAAAATCACCAGGTCTTGAACAGTGTTGAGGTACTGATTTTAAGCCCTAACAAAAGAACAAAGACAAACAAAAACAAAACAGTGGTTAATCTGTGGCTCAAGTTGTAGAGTCTGCTAGTTTCAAATTGAAAAACAATGCAACAAACCTGAGGGTAAGTGGCTATGTTCTAACATCAGGCCAGAGGAAAAAAGGGGGGGTGGGAGGAAGAGGAGGAGGAGGAGGAGGAGGAAAGAACAATAAACCAGATGAAAAGGAAAATGACAAAAGAGAGGAACCATTTAAATATATTTAAATTATGGCTCAAATCTGCAATCCTACCTGCTCAAGTCGCTGAAATCTGAGGTTCTTGGTTCGAGCCAGCCTGAGCAGGATAGTCAATGAGACATTTTTTAGTCAGTGATGGGGATGCGCTTGAACTTAGGGTGCTTTTCTCATGAGTAAAGCCCTACTACTTTCGGTCTTGTTTGTGGTTAGTGATGAGTCTCATGGACTTTCCAACCCAGGCTGCCTTTGAACCGCAATCCTCCACCTGCACTAACAAAAAAACAAATAAATATACCAAAAAGAACAATAAATGAAAAGGAAGCCAAAGAAGAGCCAAGTAAAGATTTTAAAATCGAGAGTCAAAGCTGTAATATGAGCTGCTCGTGCTGGGTGAAATCTGAGGATCATGGTTCGAAGCCAGCCTGGGAAGGAAAGTGCATGAGACTTGTTTTCCTGTATGCCAGCAGTGGGCACTATTACTTCCTGGCTGGAGGTGGTTCATTTCAGATAAGTGTCTCACAGACTTTCCTGTCCAGGCTGGCTTTGAACTGCAATCCTCAGATTTTAGGACACTGTGTAGTGCCCTTGGCTACCCATGGACTCTTTTCTTCTAGTAGCCACCAAGAAAAATGAAAAAGGCAGACGTTGATCTCTGGCTTAAGTAGGAGAGCCTGCTAACCTTCAATTTAAAAAAATAAATAAATAAAAAGCAAACACACTCTAGTAATCCAGTTTTGGCTCTAACTCTACACCTTCTTTGATTTAAACATAGAAACAAAAACAAAAAAGCAACCGCTCATGGATAGTGATGAGGCCCTGAGTTCAAGCCCTAACAGAGGAACGAAAAAAAAAAAAAACCCTCAAAAAAATTATAAAGCACAAAAAAACCACAACTCCCCAATACACACAAAAAGACTGAAATTCACTTGTGGGTAAACTTGGAGAGCCTGCTAGCTTTGAGGGAAAAAATGAGGAAATGTTGCCAGTGTGTGGGTTCACCCACTAGATCCAACCAGCACACACAGAACCACCACCACCAACAAAAAAAAAAAAAACAAAAAACAGAAGTTCCGCTGTGGTTCAAGGTATGAATCCTGCTAATCCCGAGCAAAAAGAAAAAAAAAATCTGGAAAAATTGGCAGGCAGTCCCTGAGTTCAATCCTTAGGATCGACAGGATTACCACTCAAATAAAAAAAAGTCACAAGCTGAGCTTTGGGTCAAATTGTAGAGCCTGCTAGAAGGAAAACACACACCACCACCAAGAAGGAAGAAAGATATGGAGGGAGGGAGGGAGGGAGGGAAGGAGGGAAGGAGGGAGGGAGGGAGGATGGAAGGATGGAAGGAAGGAAGGAAGGAAGGAAGGGAGGAAGGAAGGGAGGGAGGGAAGGAAAGAATGGAAGAAAGGAAGGAAGACAGGAAGACAGGAAGGAAGGAAGGAAGGAAGGAAGGAAGGAAGGAAGGAAGGAAGGAAGGAAGGAAGGAAGGAAAAATAAAAACAAGAAGCATGTTCAGGCCTGACTCTGTAACAACAATAACAAATAATAATAAAAATGAATGAAAAGGACAGTAAAAAGACAAAAGCCCCTGAAAGATCTTAGAGGTCAGAGTGATGTTTGTTCTTGCCTGAAATTCTAGATTCTTAGGAGGCTGACAGTTGTGAATCTTAATTCTTACCCAGGCCAGGTGGGAAAAACCATGAGACTTGTAAGCAATAAATCAAACACACAGGAAAGAAAGGAAGAGAGAAAGAAGGAACGAAAGAAAGAGAGAGAGAAAAAAGGAAGGAAGAATCAAAGAACAAAGGAAGGGAGAAAGAAACATAAGGAATAAAAAAAGAAAAGAGAAAGGAAGGAAAAACAAAAGAAAGGAAGGAAGGAAAGAAAGAACAAAAGAAAGGAAGAAGAAAGAAAAGAATGGTTGTTTAGAAGTGACAATTCTCAGCCTATGTGGTGATGGATCTCTGTGCTCTGCCCCCCTGGGGCTGTACACCCTTGGGAGAACTAATAGGCTGGGCTCCACCTGACTTCCTTATTCCCTGAACTCTGGGCGGAGTCCCCGCCCAGGAGGGGGCTGTGGGCACTGGCAGAGGTCATCACTCAGGGGCTTGCTTGCCCAAGGGTCTTTGCCCAAGTCAACCCCATCACCAGCAGCCAGCTAGGCTGATTTGCTTCTCTTTGTTGTTTTTATATTTTTTAATTTTTTAATTTTTTTTGTTTTTTGTTTTTTTTTTGTTTTGTTTTTTCTTTTTTCTTTTTAGATTTTAAAGGAGGGATGGTTATATCATACTTATAAAATCAGTTATAGAATTCACTTATACCATATACATTTCTAAAGGAAGAGAATAGGGATTTGTCTACACACTACAAGTAAAATTAGAATTAATTTAAAAATAACTTCATGCTTAAGAGATGAAGTGATTTAGCTACGTTTAAAGTGAGACCCAACACCTCTCCACTATGCGTGTTCATCCTAAGTGTGCTAAGGATGGAGAATACATAGCCGACAGTGTTTTCAGGCAACCAAAGACAGTGTGATCTCAGTTATTTCCTTCTGATGACGTTCCTGTTGTCTTTGCAGGACTTTCAATTTTTTTTTTTAATTTTTTATTTTTTGGTAAGAAAATAAGTCAAGTGTTTTCAGTCAGGGTAATTGGTAACCATCAGAGCAGTCTTGTATGGGGTTAGCAGTGTTCAGAGCCTCCAGCTCGGGTTCCCTTGCACGCCTATTGGTACAAATCCCCTGCCCGGGGTTGTGGGAGTCAATGACAGGGGCATCTAGAGGCTCTCAGTGACTTTGGGGTCTTTCAGTCCCTGCTCTGTCCTTGGCACCGCAGACAGCAGCACAGTCTGCAAAGGGCAACAACTATCCTGCCAAACACCCCCGTCCTGCCCAGCTCTCTTCGGGATCTAGAGTCTCTGTGATCATCCTGAGGCTGCCCGGTTACCTGGGATTTTTTACCCTGGCGCCTAAAGCAACAGCAGCCTGGGATCTTGGGGGAGCTGGCCTGGAACACCACGTGGTGGTGGCGGCGTGCTAACTGGATGGCCTCCTCTGACAGCTCTTCACTTCCATACCAGGCATACCTCCTGGGCTCTATTCCCGGCCCCTTGCAGCCCTGACTCTCGCTCTTCACCCCGCCGGGGGCCCTGTTCTCCACCTGGGGATCTGCCTGTGGCTGGAGTTCGGGTGTTTCCTTGGGGGTCTGCTGCTCGAGGCCCTCCCTCGTTGGGAGGCAGCTGCAGCAGTCGGGGGCGCCCACCGGATCGGGCTGGGAGGGGGTACTGGTGGTGCCGGAGCTGGTGCTAGGCAGCAGGGCCAGGGGGGGCAGGGAGCTGCTCTTGCCTCTCTCCAGCTGGGGCTCCATGCAGGTTGGGGTCCGCTCAGAGGGTAAGAGCAAAGAATGGAGCTGGGCGGGCAAACTGGCTCTCCTCTGCGGGGGGAAGGCACAGAGGTTGGTGTGGGTGGGGCAGAGTGGCACAGGTTGGATTTTCACCGGGCTGACCATCTCCCCCTTGAGACCATCTTTGATCATACAGTAGATGGCCATGACTTCGTCGAAAGCCCTCTGCAGGACCGACTGGCGGATCTGAGGCTCGGGGTAGCCCATGATGCACATGACGGTGGTAATGGTGGGGTCTAAGTCATCAGGCAGTGGCTCATGGGGATACAGGGAGCCCTCCTCCACCCGGTCAAACCAGGGGTGTGCCATAATCTGCTGGATATCGGGCCTCTGTTTGGGGTCTACGGTTAAGAGCTTTAATAGGATGCTAAGTCCTTTTGAGGTGAGGTAAAATGGGATCTCGTACAGGCCATTTACAATCTGGGCACTTAGCTTCTGGTATGTGGTCATTTTAAAGGGGAATTTCCCCGTCACCATGAAGAACAAGATGGTGCCCAGGCCCCAGAGGTCCACCTTGAACCCATCATATTCCTCCTGCAGGTACAGCTCAGGGGCACGGAATATGAAGGCGCCACACTTCTCTGTGAGCAACTGCCCCGGGGCAATCCTGACACTGAGCCCCAGGTCCCCGACCTTGGCATTGCCCTTTTCATCCAGAAGGATGCTGTCGGGCTTCAGGTCACGGTGTGTGATTCTGTTCTGGTGTAAGTACACAATAGCACTGTCTATCTACTTCAGGAACCTCCTGGCTTCGTCCTCATAGAGGGAGCGGCGTAATTCTGTGAGCCAGGACAGGAGGTCTCCATTGGTGGCCATTTCCAGCACCAGGTGGACATATCTCTCTCCCTGGATCACCTGGTACATCCTGATCACATGGGGGAGGTGGATATTTTTGACAATGTCCATCTCGTTTTCCACCAAGCTCAGGTTCCCTTCCTTCTCTAGCATTTTCACAGCCACCACTCTCTCTAAGAGGCGGTGATAGGCCTTCACCACCACACCGTAGCTGCCACCTCTAATGATCTCATAGGTCTCGTATTGGTCACTAAAACTCTTCTCCAACAGGACAGAGTTGGCCATATATTCAAATGGGGCTGGCTCCATGTTAGGATGTGGACCCGATCTTAACCGACTTAGCCAAACAAATAAGGTGGGGAGTTAAGTCTTCTCTACACTTAGCGCAGTAAGTAAGGCAGGTGGAAAATCGTAACCAATTAACGGAATCAATGTGGTGGGTCCTCAATCTCAACTGTAGTTAGCTAAATAAATATGGCAGGTAGCAAATCTGAACTAAAATAAGCTAAATCATATCTTAAGTAAACTTAGCTGAATCAATTCAGCGACAGCTTAGCTTCACAGGAATTAGCACAGTATAACCCCCAGAATAATGGAATTCCCCCCAACCCACACAACCCCAAGCCTCCCTCCCTACCCCCACCCCCAAATGAAAGCTTCAACCTCGCTCGGGTTTCCTGCAGCCTTCTGTCTGATGGCAGGAGATCAGTGGGGAACGCAGGCGATCAGTCGGAATCTCAGGAGATCAGTCGGGATCGCTCAGCACAGTAAGGGACCAAGCTACAGCCAGGAACCGCCTTCTGCAACTGCTGCGGGGCCTCGGAATGGCAGGTGAGGAAATGGACCAATTACAGGCGGGCCCATGACGTCACCGAGGGATGGACCAATCACAGGCGGTACCGGTGAAAGCCGCCCCCACCCCCGCCCCCCGTGATGGTCTTGCTCCTAGGCCTCGAGGACCAAGCACCATCAAGGACGCAAGGGCAGGAAGACTGCAGCCAAGGACGCAAGGTGGATGCCGCGGTCACCCGCGTGGCGGCAACTCGGGAACCGTGAGGACCGTGGCCCAGTGTCTCCCTCCCAATCCACGGCCGTGGGATACCAGGCCCCGTATGCCCAGGCCCCTGAGCTGCAGGCCCAGGCCCTCGGCCTCCCTGTGGGCAGGCTCTGTGGCCCAGCCACACTGCGGTGGAGAGACTACCACAACTAAGCCACCTTCCCAGCCCCCCACTTCCAACCTTTTGCTGGTGAGTTGACCTTAAGAGTCTAATGTACTTTCCTTCCTTTGCAAGTCTTTCCATCTGGATCCTTAGATCTCAGCCTGCTGAGATCTCCTCAGCTAGGATTAGAAGTATTACCAAGGCCCCAGGCTCATCTCCACCTCACTCAGCCCTAGACCCTCCTCCTCTGGCCTCCACTTCCACGTCTTCTCCACTATACCATCCAGGTTAGCCAAAAGGAAGCCTGACACCCTGCAAGTTGAGCATCAGAATCTTCTGAACTTCAAATCCGTATTTCAAACAGCTCACTTTATTATATCTTAGTAAAGGCCTCAGAAAAAGCAACCAGCCTAACCTCTGGCTTAAAAGGGTAGAACAAAAACATCTGAGGGGAAACAAAAACAACACAACCAGAAAGCCACTCAGCCATATGCGAGACTCGCTTTCCAAGCACAAATCTATCTGGACTGGAGATCAGCCAGGGAGCCTCTGGGGCCTCAATCCCATGTTACAAGCCAAAGGAAGTTAAAGTGAGCTCTGGGAAAGTTGGCAGGTCATTCCAGCCTTCTGGCATGGACACAGACCGGCAAACCACCCTAGGTGACAGAGACCATGGCCATACAGCTAGCTCTGCAGCAGTAAATAGGTATTAAAAAGAGTCCAGATGCAAGCAAAGAGTCACCAGAGCCTACGAGGAAAGACCTGAAGGGTCAAAGCCAAGGTGAAGTTGTGAATTTAAAACATGCCTGCCCTCAAGGATTCAAGAATGGAGAGCATGCAAACATTCTGAGCATTGAAAGCTAAAGTATGACGAACAGATATGCATGGCCCTTCTTTCTGCAAACACTATTGACCCCAGTGGCCAGTGCTCCCAGCTCGAGGCAGCGATCACTGCATCCAGTGATGGACACATGACTGGCACGTCTCTGTGGTCACACATGTGCAAATCACAGGCTCTGCCAAGAAACACAAGTTGAGAATATCTCTGCCTCTTGACTTGTCAGAGGAGGAAGAGGATAAAAAGGTGCCAAGGGAAGAACAACAGGCAAGAAGTGAAGGTACTAAGAGTCCTCTCAGCCTCCTGAAACGTCGAGGGTGGCCAGGAGCTAGATTGGGCTTGTGGGGGCTCAGCAACTGTAGAAAGGGCCTCTTCCAAAAAGCCCTTGCGCAGCTGCCTCTGTGCTGGGTGTCTCCTGCCTTCGGCCTCAGGGGCTGACGTTGTGCCCTCCCTACAACAATGGTTCATTTCATCATTTCTATGCATTTATGTACTTCTCATTGGACAAATATTCACTACCACCAACATGGAAGATACAGAGACGTAGAAAATCCTTAATGCCATTAAACTAGAATTCTAGTTAGGGACATGGGAAATCAATCCATCCATCAATAAACGAGAAAAGAAGTCAAAGAATTGTAATTGCTATGAAGATGTAACACCTAATCTTTTTTTAAAGAAGGATATGATTTTAGACAAAGTAGCCCAAAAAGCCATCAATAGAATAGCCTTTAAGGGGAAGCTCAAAAGAATCGAGTGTGACCACGAGCTGGTGGCTCACGCCTGTAATCCTAGCTACACAGGAGGCTGAGACTGAGGATCATGGTTCAAAACCAGCCTGGTGATGAAAGTCCTTGCTTGAGGCTCTTATCTCCAATGAACCCCAAAAGGCCTGAAGTTGAGCTCTGGCTCAAGTGGTAGAGCACCCATACCTAAGTGAAAAGGTTAAAGGACAGCACCCAGGCCCTGATTTCAAGCTCCAGTATAGTCACAAAAACACAAGCAAAAAAGTCGTGGGGTATCTGTTTGGAACAAGTAAAACCAAGAGCAGGCACACAGGCCTGAGAGAGATCAGGCCTGGGCCCTTTCCACATGAGCTGAGTTAGCAAATGGGGGCCTTGGCCGGTGGGAATCTTGGACAGGACCTTCCTAATGTGGCTTTGACTCTAAGGGTGATGAGAGTCCCTGGAGGACCCAGGTAGCCGAGGGCAGTGACTTTATCGAGTTTGTTTGTCTGCAGGAAACGACAAAATTTTCCTTCTAAATGATTCCCAGGTGTTCAGTTCTGTTGCATTAAGTGCAGGTTTCATCTGTGTTATATCCTGTGTACAATTTTCGTTCTTTTCAGACTCCAAAATATTCCACTGTATGAATGCCCTGTATTTTGTTAATTCAGTCATCCATCAATACACACTTGTTTCTTCCACTTTGGCTACTGATATGCTGCCCTTAGCATGGATATAAAAATACCTCTTCAAGACCTTGCTTTCAGTTCTTAAGGGTACATTCTCAGAGGAGAAACTGCTACATCTTACCGCAATTTTATTTGCAACTTTTTGAAGAAATTGTAGAGTATTTCTTATGATGGCTGGAACGTTTTACACATCATTGGGTTATATTTTTTTCCTTTATTGTCAAAGTGGAGTACAGAGGGGTTACAGTTTTTTTTTTTTGAAGAACTATTTATGTCTGCAGAGTTAAAAACAAACAAACAAACAAATCAAAACAGAACAAGTGGAAATCTGAGTGGAATCATGGAACAAAGCTGGAGTTCTCAAAGCATGCCCAGCAGTCAGTACAATGTTGATGCAAACATCTGTGTGGATGCTCAGGAAACTGAGGATAGTGTGGCTGGGTTTGGCTTAAGTCACAAAAGCACAGCAAGATCTGGGCACTGCTAGATGAGCCAGCGCAGTCTGTTCTCGGGGAATACTGCTGGGTTTGGCTAGAGACCGTGATATCACAGAGGCTCACACTGTTCCTTGCACACACAGCCAGCCACAGAATCCAGTTCCCATGGAAAAGCTGGTCACTAACGGCCACCAAAAGACATCACTGTGTGGGTAACTGAACAATTCCTTTGCCCTATCTCTGTCTTGGGGGAATAATAGTAAGAGAAAAGGGCCACTTCTTGTTTGTGTTTATGCACAGTGACCTCGAGGCGTTTAGAGATGGAGGGAGCTGTGATTTCTCAACCTCACAGTTATTTCTAACACTGTTCAGTTCTGTTTTGTTTTTTAATTTCTAAGGCAAAGCAGCACACTTTCTGCTTACATGGACCTAAATAGTTACCAGCACTGTTTGGTTAATGATGACATTGAATAAATTGCTTCGGTGTCACCTTTTTCAGACTGATCCACAAATCCATCCCAAGACCTAAGGAGTTCTTGAACTCTGAAGATGAAAAGTATTGTATTTTAAATTATGTAGCTAAACCCTCCAGATAAATGGAGGAAGTATATTTATTTCAACACAGTGATCTATTCCAGACTAAGAGTACTAGACAGCTAGAGTGGCTGAGTCTTGGTGGAAAATGAGACAGATCTGGTTCCTCGCTAACCATTTAGCTGCTTTCCACTAGCAAAGCACTAACATCCTACTCAGCCAGGAGAGATTTTGAACCAAAACACTCAAAAACCACAGGACTGAAATTGGACTTCACACAAACCCAGACACTTGAATGAGGAACGGTACATGGAGAAGACTCACTTTTAAAAAGTCAATAAAGTAAATCAATAAGTCAATCCATTGGTAAAATACTGACAAGAACCTGTACGGTATTTGCAAATACTTTCTCATCCAGATGCTCAGGTTCCATCACAACATGTTTCACAACGTGTCACAGTTTTCTGCGATTGTCTGACCAGCAATAATGATGTTCACTGACACTCAAATGCTTATTTAGCCAAGTGGTTTTCTCCTATCACGTTTCACTTATGATCTCAGAGAAATGATCTCTGAGCTAGGTGACCCCATCTTCTGCATGGGAAAGCCTCAAGCGCTTTACTCAAATGGCAACCCTCTTTAACTTCAACACTTAGGGCAGAAAAAACTTCAGGAGTCACCCATGGGAAGTGATTCTGTGTAAGTTTCAGGTGCTCAGAAAGAAGACTTTATTTTCTAAGCTTACATTGTGATTTTTGAAATCATTAAACGGTCCAGGTGCAGTAACTCATGCCTGTAATCTCAGCTGCACTGGAGGAACTTGGTTGAACCCAGCCCAGGCAGATCACTACTGAGCTACTCAGCCTCTAGACGGCTTAGATTACAGACACTACAGGCACTTGACCAGAAAAAGTGGTTTTTGTGCAAGCTTAGGAGCTGGCTCTGACTTCTTAACCTAATTTTACCCTGGATTTACCCTGTGACCTCAAAGAAGCTTACTTAACCACAGTCTCCCATTTGCCACTACGCAATATGGGAAACGTAATAGCCCCTTGCTCTGGTGAACAGAACTAAGCACACTACAACAGGCAGTGTAGCTGCACTTAACAGGTCCAATGAGAGGTAACTGTCATGATGCCTCTGGCCCGAATCTCAAATCACCCTTTCAGGTTTTTTTAATCAAATCTTAGTTTTTCTCCATCACTTCTTCTATCCCCAAAGTCTTATGCAATATAACTACAAGAATAATCATCTAAGCATGCTTTCAATCATTTCAAATTCATCTTCTCTTGAAAGTTTGGTTTCCAATGATGGATTGTTCTCAAATGAAACTGTTTCCCCCATGTCTGATATTCATGCAGTGACTGTGGGGTAGGAAAGTCCATGTTTATAATCACCACTTACACCCTACTTGGCAGCCTCCTCATGGCTTCCTATGGCCACACGTGGCCAGCTCCATCCTGTCCTCTGACATGTCCATGGAGGAGGAGCCCCTGGGCTGTTTGTAGACAAACTAATAAACACAACAGAAAAGGGTGGTGCTGAGCACTAAAGAGAAAGGACTTGCTTCTACAAGTTCCCACTTTCAGAGCTGCGTCCCAATTCCTATGTCAGGATCATCACCTCACATGCCACGCGGTCCTGGCGGTGAATCCATGCATGGGGAGACATTCCACCATGAGAACTTTATCTCAGGGCACACAGGTCCTGGCATGTTGTCTATGGACGATGCTGGCCCAAACACAAAGGTTCCCTAGATTTTCATCTCCGCTGCCACGTCTGAGCATTCAGGTGACAGCATGTGGTGGAGGTGGAAGGTGAAAGAGTGCACGGACGTCGTGCGGGTCATGGCTTAGGGCTCCATAAGACAAGAGCTTCCAAAACCCCTCGTGCGGACAGTGGATAACTTGTGCTCCTGATGGGCACCTGACCAGGCCTGGACTGCCCCAGAGAGCACCCTCCACCCCTTCTTCTCGCAATATCCCACAACTTTGTGCTCCAGTTGTGCTTCCTATGCTCCATCCTTTCCTATTCCCCTCCAACACTAGCTGGATAGTGAAGTTTACGATTATGAATAAAATCTGAAAACACAAAGTTACCAGCTAAAGATGAACTGTTGGCTCATTCCATTGATGTGGCCATGGCATGACTTGCGAGCTGGGAACTGGAGTCTTCTGCTTGCAGTCTTAAGGCTGACATCGGGTGGATCAGAGTTTGAGTCCAGCCTGAGCCACACACCACTCAATCCACCCAGCTTCATGGGAAACATAAATGGGCAGATTGCGGTCCAGATCTGTTCCTGTTGGGAAGTAAGATTAATTTCAAAACAGCTGGTGCAACAAAGGTCTGGAGGCCTGGTTTAGCAGTACAGTGCCTGTCTAGCAAGACCATGAGTTCAGACCCCAGTAATGGATTACCAAAAGAATGGTAGAATGGTAGACATCTGCCTTCAAGAACATTGAACTATGATAGGCATCATCTTATGACTTATTAACTTACTGTCCAGTAGTTGCTTTTACCTCCTTTGTCTCAGCTATCTCCTAATCCTCCCTTTCATTCCAATAAAAATCACCAAAGGAATACTCATATCAATAATACTAGGACAGTATCAACATGGTACCCCTCCTCACACACATTCTGAACCAGTTGAAAACTAAAACTGGAGAAAGTCAGATGGCAAGACAACCTGTGTTGTGGCCCCCAGTAGATACATGCCATTCACTGTGCCCCAAGTCTGTTCTCTCTTTGAGACCATGTTTCCCAGGCTCCCTCAAGGTTACATAAGTCCGGGTGGCCATGTTCTGCACAGTGGGATATGAGTGGCCGTCATGTCTCCACCTGCAAAACATGATGCTTCGCTCTCATGGACCTGAGTGGGTCACCCAGCAGCCGCATGCTGGGGAGAAGAGTGCAGAATGATTGCACAAATCAGGCTAGCCCACTGACCTCAACCACCAGCACTAGCTTGCTAGAAGACACCTCAACTCCAGATCCTTTGGTCCCTTGATTTTGCTGTCTCCTACTGAGATCAGTGGAACCTACCTTAACCTCAGGCTCACATTAGAGAACGTGTCTTACGTGTATGTCTAGGTAACTTCCAGCATCGGGCAGTCTGTAATCCTGGTCTCTCGGACCTGGGCTTCCCCCTCCTCCTCCCATTTCTCACCCTCCTGGCTGGCAGAAGCCCAGCAGAAATCCTGTCCCATGAGCCTCATAGAACTTACAAATAACCTTCCAGGTAGATGCATCTGAAAAAAAATACTTTGGTATAGTTTTTTTATGAAAGGGTAACAGGGATAGGATTGGAGAGTGTATATGAAGGAATGAAAAGAGAGGGGTATGTGTGGAGAGAGGGATGGAAAGGAAGAGAGGGAGGGGGAAGAGGGAGGTGCTCTTGTCTTTGTCTGGACTCTAGCCCTGATCCAAAAGCAACCCTCCAGCTTGACAGACTCCCTGTTGGCATCCTAGCCACACACTCCCTAGCAGCCAATCTTGGCTTGCCTAGATTTATCTTTCCATTCAAATTTGTCTTTCCTGTCCTACACAGCTAGGAATTTTGCACAATTAGAATTCTGCCAAAAACAATCACTTTTCTAAATGTACACCAAGAAAATGATTATACAGATGATGGAGCATCTGACCAATGAAGTAGTATTCAATCATAAACATGAATCCATCCTAGCAGAACATTCTCTGTGAAATGGTGTTACCAAAGAGACAGCCATACAATTACTGATGCAATGTGGCCACATTAAAAATATACACATGGCAATGAAGTTTTAGACAAAAGTTGGAAAAAATCACAGTAGTTACTGGGTTGGTGTAGTGACATTCATACTATATTCCTATTGTTTAACTAAAATTCAGATGATAAAATATCACATAGTTCTCTGAGGAGATCATACTGTCTTCCCTCTTTGCCTTCAGTTGGAGTCACCCAAGCTGAGAGCAGATGGGCCTGATATCCCGAATCTGCCTGATTCGTGGTCTGAACACAAGTCTTGCTGTTGCTTCCATATGTCATTGCTTTATTTTTAAGGCTTTTAAGATTCTAAGTATTTGGCATTCCTTTAGTAACTCAGACACCCAAATAGAAATATTTCTAGAATCCTTCCTCTGTGAGGATCCTAGTTCATGGAAAAGCTATGTCTTCAGATCATTTGAACAGATCAGTGTAACTCAGCTGACCAAATTCATGAATGTGGAGTTTCCAGTCCTGCTCTTCAGGAAGGTATTTGTAATGAAGTCAGCTTTGAGCTATTTTTAACATTATTTTCCTGAAATGTACGTGGCACATTTGTATGTGAAAAGTATTGTAAGTTAAGAGGATGAAAATTGATGCATCGTGTATGTACTTCACATTCCAGAACTTATTTCTTCTATCTAACTTGTTTATTTCCACCATCTCCATCTCTTGTCCTCCGGAGTGAAGGAAAAGGCAATGTTTGGGTGCCTTCAGCGTATGGCTCTTATCCTAGCTCTCCTAATAGGAAATCTTTACATAGAGCTCTCCTGGAATTTAAACACTTGGCTCCCGGCTTTGCAAAATGTCCACTGAATTCAAGAGAAGGCCTTAACATAATGGAGAGCAGCCCACCCTGGGAGCACGTTACACTGAAAACTAACAGCTGAACAAACGCTAGGGATTCTTGCTCAGAGGGAAATCCTAAGCAGCCACCGGATGAGATTAATGAATTTTGGGATGGGGAAACTCATTTCTCAGTTCAGTGGGGGCAGGAACAAGTCAGAACCAGCAGTGCAGAGCACAGGCTGGTGCACAAAAGCAAGCCCTGCTGAAGGCAGCATCCCCCGAAGCTACACTGGGCCCCTCTGCAAGCCAGCCAGAGCTGACCTTGGCCCTAGAAAACCAGTATCTTCTTTCCTAATGTCTTTTGCCAGTCCACAGTGTTGTTTTTTCTTCTCCCAATACAAGAATTCTAGCTATACCATGTGAATCATGCCTCCAACCCAGCATTTTGCTAATTATTTAGGAGAGAGTATCTTGTAAAGTTTTCTGCCTTGGGCTGGCTTTGAACTGCAAGTCTCTGGATCTTAGTAACTAAGATTACAGGCATGAGCCACCGGGGCTTGGCTCCCAGCTCTTGTAGTGATCTTGTCCCATTTCAAATACAATTGTTGGGCTGGGGATATGGCCTAGAGACAAGAGTGCTTGCCTCGTATACATGAAGCCCTGGGTTCAATTCCTCAGCACCACATTTATATAGAAAAAGGCCAGAAGTGGCACTGTGACTCAAGTGGCAGAGTGCTAGCCTTGAGCAAAAAGAAGCCAGGGACAGTGCTCAGGCCCTGAGTTCAAGCCCCAGGACTGACAAAAAAAATCAAATACAATTGTCTACACCTCTACTCTTGTCACTGTAACACACTTTCTAACAATTATTTGTGCTGCTTCCCACCATTATGCTTTAAGTATGCCTGAGAACAGTATTTCATATTTGCCTCTATCCACAATGTGCCTAGTAAACATAGGTGTTCAATAATCTCTTGTCTTCTTGATAACTTTCTCACAGAGACAACGAAGGTACCCTCTCTCGAAATTGGAAAGCCCATCTGGGAAGAGACAGGCTATATACGGTCCACCATCTAAGAAGTACAAAGGATGAGTTGAAAGGTGAATACATCTTTAAAACATTCTTTCCAGTAATATGCCTGGTTTTTGTCACTTCTTCATGGATAAATCCTCAGCAACACTAGGAACAAGGGTGGGAGACAGGAAGAGATAGTTGTTCACCCTATGGGCATAAACTTTTAAGCATTTGGGACATGGCTCAAATAGCAGAGTACTTATCTAGCAAGGATGAGGTCCTGAGTTCAAACCCCAGTACTGACAAAGAAAAAGAAAGACATACCTTCTCCATAAACTTGAGACTTTGGTATACTCTCAGATTAAAACAAGCCAAGCCCATCACAGTATTTTGGAGGTAAAAACACATCCAGAAGCCTACAGAGCGATATAGGACTGAACTGCATGAGAACCAATGTTACGAAATCTGATCACCACAATTAGTCAAGCAAAGATGGAGATGTCATCTACTAACAGACTGAGTATTGGGAACTTCTACCAGGAGTATTGATCTACATTTTCCATGTGACCACTGAATTCCAGAAGGGTATATTTTTTCCTTACTGAAACAAGAACTTCTACTTTTGTACTTGAAAAAGTAGCATTTCCTTATGACTCCAGTAACACTTTTTATTAATATTTCTGAGATAGAATGACCATCAAAAAGTTGGTCGGTTCATTTCACATTGAGTCGATGCAAGTGAAAATATAAAAAATATATGTATAAATCCACATTGCAGAAACAAAAACCTTTTACTTCACCAGAGGGATGTTGCTAAAACTGTTGAAAATTTGTAATGAGAACTAATATGATGATTTTTATCCTTTTCAAGATGCCAATGCTTCGGCTGTGTTTAAACTCTCTGTTTAAGGTTAAGTGGGCTTAAAAGTGACTACCAAGCAAACAAGCCTTTGTTGCTGTTGGGGTTTTTTTCCTACTTAAATTTAGGTATTTTATTTTATGAGTCCACGCAGTAATGATATTTTCAGTAGTATTTTTAACCTTCATTTAATTATTTCCCACAATTGGAAAAACCATTCTACCCAAACCAGTATACCATTGTAATACAATTCACATCACAATTTGTTGCTGTTGTTTGCAGTCCTGCAAATGGAACCCAGAACCTCATGCATGAGAGAATATCCACTACCACTAATTACACCCTCAGCCTCAGGAAGCCAGGCCGTGGGAGCTCCCATCTGTAATCATAGCTACTCAGGAGATCTCAGGATCACAGTTCAAAGCTGGAGTAGGCAGTAAAGTCCATGAGACTCTTACCACTAATAAAATAGCCCCCCAAAAGGCTAGAAGGGAAGCTGAGGCTCGAGTGCTGGTGCACTGGCCTTGAGCAGAAGAAGCTCAGGGATAGCATCCAGGCCCCAAGTGTATACCAGGACCAGCAGGAGGCTAGAGGGGAGGGGAGGAAAGCAGAGCAAAAGGGTTAGGGGGGAGGGGGGAAAGCAGAGCAAGTCTTGCCAATATTATACATGTCATTAATCTTAAAGGGTACATTTTAGAGAGAATTATCAGACTCAGTTGGGAACTGGACAGAGAAATGTAGAGAATTATGAATATGTCCTTGTATAAAAAGGAAAAGGTCTTTTTTTTTTTTGGCCAGTCCTGGGCCTTGGACTCAGGGCCTGAGCACTGTCCCTGGCTTCTTCCCGCTCAAGGCTAGCACTCTGCCACTTGAGCCACAGCGCCGCTTCTGGCCACTTTCTGTATATGTGGTGCTGGGGAATCGAACCCAGGGCCTCGTGTATCCGAGGCAGGCACTCTTGCCACTAGGCTATATCCCCAGCCCCAGGAAAAGGTCTTTAAAGTCAATGATGGCCCTGAACAGGCTTTAGACTAGTCACTTTTTCTCTTTACAGCAGATGAATATCAATATTTCAATATTTATGCATCTGAAGTGTTTTATGGGAATATTGCTAAGCTCCAAAAAACTGGGTAACTCCAGAAATTTAAAAAACAACAACCAAAAACAAAACAAAACCATTTCTGTATGTTCTTTAAAAGTGAAGTTCATTTGAAGAGTCACCAACTGTCCTGGCTTGCTGACTGCTGAGAGATGTAACAGGACACAGGACATTCAGTGCTCAATCTAGGGCCGGCCTGGGCAAGCAGGACGGCAGGCCTCCCTTCTTTCCATTTCCCGAATCTAGTAGCTGCCTCCTTCCTTGTGTTCCCCACATTTCAGTTTCCTCCTCTCTCACATTCACGTGGGAGAAAGCTTAAAATGCCAGCCCAGCTCCCGGAATGTTCACTCTATTCAGAAATCAGTTTTGCTAACTGAAATATTAAGCAAGAAAGCCAAAATCTCCCCACCCGCTGTCCTTGACCTTTTGTGTGTTTTTTAATCAGTCAGAAAGAATTGGCATTATTTCATGATAATTAAATAATCATCATTTCAAAAGCTTCTTCAATTCACTGTATTTGAGAAAAATTACAAACCTGACAAATGTCTAGAATCTGAATATTGCCATTGATTTTCTAAGCACTTTTAGGAAAGTGACTTTATACTTATTCTAAAAGCCACACGTGTCCATTCCCTCTGCACACTATTCACTAAGCCTGAATGAAGCGAGATACCACGGAGACAATAGTGCGACCATCACTGACCACACTACACTACAGACAGAGCTGGATGACTGTTGCTATCAATGGTGATAGTGAACCACCACTGACAGGTTCTGTCAAATGTACCCTCTGGGTCAGCATGAGTGGCACTGAAAACTAGAGCTGGTTTAG
The DNA here is from genome assembly GCF_023159225.1 of Perognathus longimembris pacificus. Lineage (NCBI taxonomy): Eukaryota > Metazoa > Chordata > Mammalia > Rodentia > Heteromyidae > Perognathus > Perognathus longimembris. The sequence goes on from NC_063178.1 coordinate 31,400,228, forward strand.
AAAGGAATGTACAGGACTCGTGAGCAGTGTCATGGCTCATAGACTGGGAGTCTGTGAACGGGAACTGGCTGGGATGAGAGAAGAAGGAAAGAAACAGCTTGTGTAGGGATAAGATACTCAAGTTGATTAGCCCAAATGATAGAAGAAATCCCTGCAGCTAGGCCCAACATCAAAGCTGGAAGCAGAAAAAAAACTGTCATTGACAAAACCAAGCTTTGTGGTGGGTTTTTTTTGGGGGGGGAGGGGGTCCCTTCTTTGTCCTTTATGAGGTTATTTTTCTTTTTATTTAATTTTCTTGTCAAGGCAATGAACAGAGGAGTTACAGTTACATATATAAGGTAATAAATACATTTCTTGTCATATGTGTTACTCCCTCCCTCATTTCATTTTCCTGCCCCCTCCTTGTTATCCCTGGTTGCACAGTTAATTTCCAACATATTGTCTTGTGAATATTGCTCTTTTGTTGGTGTCCCCTTTATCCTTTGTCTCACCATTTTGATATTCCCCTTCCCTAATTCAGATAAATGTATATACAATACCCTGGGTACCAAAATCAAATACAGTGGCAAAAGGGGATTAACCATAGGAAAGAAAAACAAGAGGAAAAATAAGTAATTTCACATAGTACATTTAAAACAACAAAGAAAACCCTCTTGTTTCTGTATCTCAGATTTCATTTCGCTCAGCATCATCTTATGTGTTCATAGGTACATAGCTACTGAGCTATTGTGATCCTCTGCTAAGACTGTCCTATACATATACTAATTATTACCAATCAGGGTAACCAGGAATCTATGTTTCTTTGGGTCTGACTCACTTCAATTAATATGATATTTTTTTCCATGTCTCAGAGCCAAGCGTTTGTTGAAATAAGGCTACCATTTGTTTTGGTTTGTTGGTTGGCTGGCTGGGTAGCAGAGTGGGCCCTGATTGGTTGTGAGTTTTGTTTGATTGGTTTTTGGTTGGTTTGGGGGTTTTGCTTGTTTTTTTGGATCTGGGCAGAACCAGTCAGAAGGAATAGGTCATTACTGCTGGCAGCAAAGAAAGATTATAATGTTTTTCAAAAGATCTTCCTCAAAACTGAATATGGCCAGGTACTTGTAGCTCATACCTGTAATTCTAGCTACCCAGGAGGCTGAGATTTGAGGATCTCAATTTGCAGCCAGACCAAGCAGTAAAATCATGAAACTCTTATCTCCACTTAATCACACACACAAAAAAAAACCATAAGCGAAGCTATGACTCAAGTGGTAGAAAGCTAGCCGTGAGCAAAAGAAATTCAGGGACAGTACCCAAGCCCTTAGTTCAAGCTTCAGGAACTGTACACACACACACACACACACACACACACACACACACACACACAGAAATATGAATGTCATTAGCTATATTTAACAAGCTGAGACTGACAGGTTTAGGAAAAGTTTAAAGCCATTTTTCTACTGAATTTTCAATTTTTGTTTTCTATAAAAATGTGCCTTTAAAAATTGGTTTCCAGGGCTGGGGATATAGCCTAGTGGCAAGAGTGCCTGCCTCGGATACACGAGGCCCTAGGTTCGATTCCCCAGCACCACATATACAGAAAACGGCCAGAAGCGGCGCTGTGGCTCAGGTTGCAGAGTGCTAGCCTTGAGCGGGAAGAAGCCAGGGACAGTGCTCAGGCCCTGAGTCCAAGGCCCAGGACTGGCCAAAAAAAAAAAAAAAAAAATTGGTTTCCCTTTCCATGTGTCTGAAATAAACGAGATGGAAAAAGAGGTCTCTCTCCTGCTTCTTTCCTCTTAACTCAAGACTGATCTGATATAAACATGATGATTCCTGGAAGCTGGCCAGTATTTTAAAACTGTATCTCAACAATGGAATTAAAAATAATCTAAAAAAGGAACAAAGGAATAACAGAGCTAAAGACACTGATGTCTTCAAATAGTAAAGTCTCTAGAAACTGAATTTTGGGAAGGAAAGATAACATATAGGGAAAAAAGGAGAGAAAGAAATTACCTCAAATCTTTCACAATACTAAAATATCAAATACTCTCTCAAATAGGTAGGAAATGGTAATCATACCAGGACAGCAAGCACACTTTTTTTTGTCATATTGAAAATAAATAGAATAATGAGAATGTATTTCTCAGCCGCCTGGGCCAGTGATGTAATGCCAACAGAAGACAGTGAGATAGAAAATAAGTCAATTTAGATTTTCCAAGTGTTTTCTCTGCTTTGTCCGCAAGCATGGTTTTTATTCTGAAATGCGTAGAATAAATATTGATAGACGCATAAGGTCTAATAAAACACCACCTGGTTTCTCTGAAGTGGTTCTGTTCCCTGACTAGATAGACACTCATGCATGGTGTGGTGTGCTTGGAGAATGTGCAGTGTGCTTGGTGGGATTGTGGAGACTGCACAAATGTGTTCCCATTTATCTAAAAAAGATGCAAATGGATCCTGCCATTTATGGACTAGTGAGCTTGACATCCAATCCAGGCAAGTTCCTGGCATAGAATATTAATAGGTTGATTTGTGAGCACATACGAGGGAAGTGGTGAGTGTTAGCAGACACCATAAAGAACAAATCACAGCAGAGATCACACACACAAATACACACACACACACACCCTACACTGGAACAGTTGAGCAAAGTAAATGCTTCAGATTATTATGAATTGAAGAAAAGTCTTTGACAAGGTTCCTATAACATCCTTATAAACGAAAACGCACCCTGAGAGAGACAGACAGACACTTAACGATGATTACCTCTGGCAGCGCCCCTCAAAATCATAAACCAATATAAATTAATGTGTTTTTCTTCACCAGGGATGTGTTTTCCCCAGCCTAATCAATAACAAATGATATCACTTTGATCAACTATGTAAATTATGCAAAAAAATGAAGGGATACTTAATGCATCAAATGGGAAATAATTAAAATTGTTTTTCAAGGGAAAGGAACTAGAAGTTGTGATGCTTTTTGAGAACTATTTTAAATTTCACTTAGTCTGTTAAGCAGTAGTAGATAGCAGAAGATATAAATGAATTAGAAAAAACTAGTGAGTTGAATTTCAAGAAAATTCTATGAATTGAAATAATATCACATCAATTAATTCTAATAGTTTTAAAGAATCAGTATACTGGAACTAAAATTATGTTGGGTGAGGTAAGCCTATCTGAAAGAGACAAATGCATGTTTTCTCTCATATGTGAAAGGTAGATCTAAAATACACCAGGGCATGATCAATTATACAGGACTGTAGTTATTCACACAGTGAGACCACAGTGGGATACTCTTAAGAGGAAGAACACAAAGGTGCAATGCTTCTACTATATACAAGTAGGGCTGGGAATATGGCCTAGTGGTAGTGTGCTTGTCTCCCCTTCCTGTGGATGTACTTGCACTATCACTGTATCTTATCTGAGTACATTGGAAACTGTGTATACTGGTATTAGAACTAGGAAAATGAAAGGGAATACCAAAATCGAGAGACACAGGATAAAAAGACAAATGACTCCAAAAGCAATATTTGCAAAACCATATGCTGTAAACCAACTGAACAACTCATGGGGGGAGAGGGAAAAGGGGGATGGAGGGGGGAATGAGGGAGGTGGTAACAAACAGTACAAGAAATGTATCCAATGCCTAAGGTATGCAACTGTAACTTCTCTGTACATCAGTTTGACAATAAATAAAAAGAAAGCAACATGTTGCTGTGCAAAACCAAGGGCACAAAACCACCCTCCACTCCATGCAGATTTGTATGGTTCTGAAAACTACGTAGCTTGTGGGCTATTGCATCAGCAGCAGCTATCAGCAGAGAAGGCTCTAGGTGGTAAAGGCCAAATGACTTGGCCCTATGAACAAAGGAGGAATGAGCTGGGATTGTTTGGCAGCAGAAGTGGCATTGCAGGAAGATGACTGCGCTCTGATCCCTGAAGGCTCAATTAGGCAACAGCATCACCTCTATTTTCCTCTGGGTGGGGAAATAGTACTGAGGGACGCCAGAGCCAAGGTGAAATGGTCTAAGGATGACCACTATCAGCACTAGAACAGATAATTTTTTCAACGTTGCGTAGTCCAAGGTTGGCATTTCTTTAATAGGAGGAGATATTGGACTCATGACACAAAGGCAAAATAATCCAAGAAATCTCTTTGCATAGCCAACAGGAGTTTCAGGAAGGATGAAGATAAGTCAGAGATATTTTAAAGCCTTAGGTAGCAGTCACCAGGTAGCAGTGACTTTCCTCGTGACCTCCTCCTCCTGCCTACTCCATAAACATACAGCCATAGAAATGAATTTGTCCTGGACATTTATTTCCAGGGTCTAAAAATAAAAGCAATCATCAACTCAACCTCCCTCCACCCACGTGGAGTAAGGAGAGTAAGGACCTTGAGTCCGTGGTTCTACCTCATAATATAAATGATTCATTTTTATATCCTTGCCTGAAGATAGCCATCAAGAGAGGATGGGGGCCCCAAATTCAAGTAACCATGGTGAGGAAGGAACCAATGTTCAGAATCAAGATGAGATGAGAAGCCCACAGAGCCAGTGAGTGAAACAAACGGCAGCAAGCAGATAGCATGACAAGAACCATGCCTGAAGGAAATATTTCTGTACCCCAAGAGGACCTTGCTGGAATTTTCTTCTTAGTCGGGTGAAAATGCCCTGTGCATTCAGTTTAAAGGGACCACAGTTCTTAGGATAATGATTCTCCTGGGGAAAGTTGCCTTTGGAACCACCATTTCCAAGAGAAAACGTGAACGCTGCAATGGCAGCATGATCGCACACACTGATATGCAGCCCATGAAGGAAACCCAGCCGATCGAGATCGAGGGGACATACCTTCTCCTGGACACACGGACCCAAGGAGCCTTAAGTCATCAAGGGCAAAGCCAGCCCCTCTGCCAAGGAGTACAACATTTCTCAATGTAACATCTCCCGATCCTAACAAGAAATGATCTATTGACTTAAGCCCCATACTTTGTGCAGCTTATAGGAGCCCCAAGTGGTAGACTGGGGTCCCCAGATCACTCGAGACCAATTTCTGTACAGTAGGACATGATCCCTTTCTGCCAGCATCACCTAGCAGTCACCGTGACCATGGGAAAATAGTCATACTGCCAAGACATACATTCATATCTCCATGGGAGATGAAGATGAGTTTAATGGACAGACCCAATTATTCTACAGAAGTTCTTCAACCTTCTGCTTCTAATGGCTAGCGGGCATGCCTATAAGCCCAGCACTTGCAGTTCGTCTTTAGAAATTCCAAATGCACAGCTCTAGGGGCTCTTCCAGAGAGTACTCCAAAGTTTGTTTAAGAAATCATTTAATGTGATAACCAAATAGATAAAATTCCTTCTCCCCAGAGGTACCATGGGATCCTATCCTAACCATAGGCAGATGGATGTAAAAGCACAAAGAGTTGCAGAGCATTAATTGTTCCTATGTTTCTAGACAGTTCCTACCCCTCCTTTTCCCTACATTGTATGAGTCTGCGAGTATCTAAGGCATTCACCTCACTGAGTAACTTACCGTGGTACTAGTCTAGAACTCATCTCAATAATATGGTTAACTAACTGAGGCCCAATGGCTCATGCTTGTAATCCTAGCTACTTAGGACGTTATGTTCTGAGGGTCATGGTTCAAAACTAGTCCAAGCAGGAAAAGTTTGTGAGTCTCCTATTTCCAATTAACCAGCAAAAAGCTGACTTAGGGGCATGGCTCAAGTGGTAGAGCACAAGTCTTGAGTGAAAAAGCCATAGAAAAGCAGCATCCTGTCCCTGAGTTTACCCCCCAATACCAGCACACAAAAAAAGGTTGGTTAATTAATTAATTGTATGCTCTCTCTGTGGAGCACAGAGAGTGTGTATATTCTCTGCAGGAACACGGGTGCCCGGTACTAGTCTCTAACACAGCAGTACCTCTACTGTTTCCTCATAAGAAAACCTCTGCTAACAGACGGGCATTCTGGATTGACAGAGAAGGAGGTGACTCTGTCAGCTGGAACAGAGTCTCCTCCAGTCGGTGAAAGCTACAGAAGTGGGGCTGCTGGGAGAATCCTGAAGTTGGCTGGAAAGCACGAGTCTTAGTACAGGAGAGATCTCACTTTCCTGTCTGAAGGGGTCAAAGGTAGGAAAGCACGGGGAGCAAGGGGAAGAGGCACTCCCCTGAGCCCGGGTGCCATTCACCAGAGCAGTGGGGTGCTCTGCCCTTATCAGCACTGACTCCAGCACGCAGGCACCGAGGGAGGGGACCTGGCTTTTGCCTGGAACCTCAGGTCCTGAGCTAAACACTATGCATATAGCTTCCTCTTTTCCAAGCGATATCTAGGAAGATGGACTAGAGACTGGAGGCTGGCATGTTCCACACACTTTCTAATGCTCTAATGCTGTGCCTTTCGATTCCTGAGATAATGGACACACACATCATTCCTGCTTCTGCAAGTCACAGAGCTAAAGAAAAGGGCTGGTGACTTCCAGTAGCACCTCTCATTGGAGGCCCTGGGCAGTAGCACTGGCCCTCACTGGGCCGTCATCTCTTATGCCTCCTGTAGGGGGGGATGGGGCAGTGCTTTCTGTGGCATCTTGGGGTGATTTACTAGAGTGGAATACCATCTCTTGGAGAAAAGATGCTGAAGTACTAAATAGGCACACTCACAAGAAAAGTAGAAGGTTAAATGGCCTCCCAAAAGGCCATTCTTATCATGTTAATGTGTAATCCACTTTCACAGCTGAATTTGCAAAGAGGTTTGGTAATCTGAATATATCTGCAAAGGTAAAGTTTCAAGCATGGTAATAAAATGAAAGAGGAATCAGCTAATATTCAAGCCTAGTAAAGCTCACCTATTAAATTAAGTTTGTTTTGAATATTCTGATAAACATCCATTGTTACATTCACATAAACACATTTACAAATAGCCACTCAAGGCTTGTACAGAATACACAGAACCATGTTCTCTAGCTTGTCCTTTCCCAAATGGGTGAGCTCATTCTTAACATTGGATCTTGGATAAATGCCTTAGCCACAGAGAAAATGTAAGGAAGATTTCTGTTCTACATCAATGCTCTCCAACATTGTGCTCAAATAAAATTACAGATCAGGGATGGGATTGTGGCTTAGTGGTAGAGTGCTTGTCTAGCATGCACAAAGCCCTGGGTTCAATTCCTCAGCACCACATATATATAGAAACGGCCAGAAGTGGCACTGTGGCTCAAGTGGTAGAGCACTAGCCTTGAGCAAAAAGAAGCCAGGGACAGTGCTCAGGCCCTGAGTTCAAGCCCCAGGACTGGAAAAAAATACAGCTCATACCCTCCCTCCTCACATATTTCTAATTCAAGAGCCAACTTATACCCTTCCAGATACAAGTCCTCCTTCCAGAGACCTCACTGAGAACGGACTCTAAATCAAACTTCAGGATGCAAGAATCAAGGAGGAGGAAGGGGACTGAAACACAGATTTTTGGGTCCCATCTTGTTTCTGATTCAGTACATCTGAAATGGAGATTTTTAAAAATCTATTTATCCAGTTCCCAAGTGATGCTTACACTGTTGAGCTGACCACCCCTGAGATTTGAAGCAACAAGTTGCTTAGTATTTCCTACCCAAGTGGTTTTTTGAGAAATGCCAATTTATGCCACTGTTCCTTGATTCTTATTCATAATATTAACTTTCTGCTGTAGTCGTTTGATGCCAAAAGTGATTGCAATAGCAGAGGCCAAGAATGGGCAATCAATCTATTGATTTTTTAATGAGTCCCTAAGATCTCCTATAAAATAGATTAAGCTAAAGAAACAAGTTGGAGTCTTTGCTGCACAGTGCCAGCTTTGATTTTAGGAGTGGCCCTTGAAGGTTGAATGGCAGGCCAACCATTTGGGGTGACTGAGTTGCTCAAGAACTCTTGCCAGAGAAATCCTCTGGAAAGAAATACTATTTATAAAGAATTCTAATTCAAAAAATAATGTTCACTAAATGAACTGTTTAACAAAATGAATGCCAGGAAGCTGAAACACATTATTGGGGAGCTAATAAGAGGTTGAGGCATACAAATAGAGGAGGGATGAGAAACTACAGTCATATTCAATGCACACTACGTAAAAATTAAGCTAGGTAACTTGAGGGTAATGATGCAGTGGAAAGATGGAAGAGAATGATGGAAGGTTCGCCTTGACTAAGATGCATTCTACTTACAACCTGACTTCTGGAACTGAAACCTCTGCACAGCTACTTAAAGAAAACAAATATTTTTTAGAAAAGTATGCTCATAAACAAGTTACTAAATGGAAGACTGCTATAGATGTTTTGTATTAGCTGATGTGATCCTTATAATATCTCATTAAGAGGGTAGTAGCATATTTTAAGTTTATAAGTCTGAAACTTGCAGAAATTAGCTTGCCCAAAGATAACTAGTGAGAGACATAGCTAGGACCCACACTGTTTCCTTCTAGAAAGAGGAATAAATGTACAAAACCCTTTAGGTTTCTGAACAATATATATGCACTCATATACATGTATATATATGTATGCATATGCACACATTCGAAACAACCTCTGCCCAAAAGTTAATTGCTGCACAATGCTTACATATTAATCAGTTTCCCGTTCACTTTATTACCATGACTGGAAATTTACCAATTTGAGATATATATTTTCTACCTATGGTAGTTCTTTGGGAAGACTTCTCCTAAACTCTTACCAAAGGCCTCCAGTAAGAGTTCTTGAGTCTGGCACTGATGCATAGCACTTGATATTGATTGTAATATCAAGAAATGCAGTGTGGGAAAGCTACACTAACTTTAATCACTTACATGCAAATGGAATTATGTGTGCTTTCTCGGAGATCTAGAAAACCGGAAAACCCCAGTGGCCAAATCTCATAAAACATACAGTGACTCAGTCAGAAGTCTGGGAATTCTCTTTGTCTGAGATCTTCTGGGAAGACCTGACCATGCCCAGATTCCCCTGCCCAGGGGCTTTCCTCTCACGCTGACCTGGTGACAATGCAACTCAGCCCTTGCAGCTACGACAAACATTCCACTCAGGGCCTGAGAAGGATCATTTTGTCAAGTCTCTAGGCAGCAAGCACCATGATAGCATCGCAGGTATGCTCTAACACCCTCATAAGCATCCTGATTTCAGGTCTTGATTGATGTTGACTAGGCCAACAAATGCACATCCCATTTTTAGTTAATATTGTAGATAATGATTCTTTGGTCTCATTTTTAAGTGATCAGTAGAGTTTCCTGTATTACAGTCGTTTCATCTCACTGCTGATTAGTATGGGGAGCTTTAACTTACGTGTAAAGTGTCTTATTCTCACAGTCTTACCACAGGCCTCTCAAAGGACAAATGGTTCACTAGATGCCACAATGGATTAGAAGTTCTTAGCTGATTGAGATGTAACTAAGGCCTCCAGGGAAATTCCTAGTGAATAGGGATCATCTGAGTCTTCCTGGCCATCTTTGCTGATGAATCCTGCACCCTAAGACATCATTGTATCAACCATCTACGACTGTGCTTATTGGACGTGTTAAATTCTTCCATGTATTTCTGTGGACATGAACATTTTAAGTTCCATCTTTTTTTTGAGCTTTATGTACACATTGGACCATGTGGTATACTGTAGGCCCAAAGAAGTCCCCGTGATATAGTTGCCCCCCTTTTTTTTGTGCCAGATCTGGGGCTTGAACTCGGGGCCCGGGCACTACCCCAGAACATTTTTGGCTCAAGACTAGTGCTCTACCACTTGAACCCCAACTCCACTTCCGGTTTTCTGGTGGTGAATTGAAGATGAGTGTCTCACAACTTTCCTTCCCAGGCTGGCTTTAAACTACAACCCTCAGATCTCCACCTCCTAAGTAGGAATATAGGCATGAATCCTGACACCTGGCTACACTTTGCTCATTTTGACAATGTAAGGCCATGTTTCTTTTTGTTTTTCTTAAGCATTGTAAATCTCTTCTTATATCTCTTAATTATTGATATTTATTTGTAAGACAATTTTTGGTTTACCAATTATCATGGATTTTTAATATATATACTTATAAAGGTGATGTACAGAGGGGGTAACAGTCACAAGTAGAGAATACATTTCTTTTTGGATGATGTCACCCTTCCCTGCTTCCCTCCTAGTGTTTCCCTCCCATCCCCAGGCACAAGTCGTATAGCTCATTTTCAACATAGTGTCTAGTAGACATCACCGCTACATTTGTTCACTGTATGCCCTACCGTTTCTGTGGAGTCCCACCATTTCTTGGATTTCTTAAAATCATCAGTGTGGTACCTGATTTCTTGTACTGACCACTGACTGATGCAAGAACTACACTGTCACCAACAGGGAATCCTGGAAAATGCCTTTCAATGTGGAGATAAATGGTTTAACATTGGTATGAAACGGGGAAGCACACAAATGAAACAATATTTGTTTGATTTGCAAACTTGGGAAGAAAGGGCTGCCATGTTGTAGTATCCCAACAACCATCAAGAGGGGAATTTCAGTTGTTTTTACAAGAGCTACATGAAAGGAGGCATTTTGTGAGAGTTCTTGGGAGTTTCCAGGAAAGTGGGATCAATGAGACCCTCTCCAAATGATTGAGAAGTAACTCATGTATGAAATGTCGGTTGATGACAGTGTGTGCATTGTGAGATCTGTGCTTCACATGGAAGTCCCTTTTGTCACCAAGGTCATTTTGAGATCCTGTCCTGCCTAGTTTGCTTTTGTGGTTGAATGTCACCAGTGTTCTGATGGCCCTGTGTTGGTGTATGATCAAAAGCCCTTTTTGTCCTACTCATTTGAATTGCAAATTGAGATAGCAGCTCAGAAAAGCCTAGAAGAAGCAAAAAAAAAATCTCTTTGGAGAACAAGCTTGATATTCAAAATCTGGAGGAAGGGCTCTACTCTTTGATCTCTATGTGACTGCTCAAGGCTCTAACACCGAGCTTTTTAATGGATGTACTCGGCTCAGCTTTTCTGCTGCACAGGTTGATATCCACAAAGCAACTTGGACAAGTTTTCATGTTGTCACTGGACCAGACATTGAGTCGTGAATCCATGAATTAGCCCCCTCCCCAGCAGGGCGCACAGGGGCAGTAAATACTTTCCTGGTCTACACTTTGATCCCAACAACAGTTCTTCCATTATCCACTCTACGCCTCCATCTTGTAAATGGACACCTTGAGTTTTGCGTTGTTATCACTTCTTTACCTAGTTTTCTAGGGCTTTGTTTATTAAAGTATTCATGAGAAAGTTTTCTCCTTTGATGCATCAAAGACTAACAGAAACTCTAACTGAAGCCATGCTTTTGTTGACTGTATGCAGCATTACCATAGGCAAATATCTGTTCTCTGGGTTTGTTGTTTTTTTTTAATTCGAAAACTATCTTATGGAGTCCTAGAAGTCCAGGAACCTTACGATGCAATAAACTACCAAGTGTCATTTTGAGTTAGTCATAAACACTACGCAGAACTGTTCTTGAAAGCAAGTTTTTGATCAGCAGAACAATGTGACAAGGAACCTCAAAGCCTTACCGAGATGGGGAACACATTTCTGGAAAGCAAAGAAGGGTCAGTATTGACTGGGGCTGAGAAAGAGGAATGAAGGACTAGAGATGTATTTTATCTAATTGTGTTTTCATTAAAGATTATTTAGCATATAGATCTTAAGTTCCATTAAATTAATATTTAGAAATTCCTGAAAATTCCATAGCTTAGAGCAATGTCTTTAAGTACACATGGCAGAAGGAAAATACAAAAGAAAAATGGAATGCTTAAGTGAAAAATCAAGCTTGAAGCTGATCCTGGGTACCTCTCAGTGCCTGACACATAAAAGCAAGCAGATGAATATTTATAGAATGAATGAACAGTAGTGGGAAGTGAGTAGAGCAATGTTTTAGTTCTGGTGTTTATATTTAGTTCTGGTCTCTAAATTTGCATGGAAGAAAGGAAGGAAGGAAGGGAGGGAGGAAGGGAGGAAGGGAGGGAAGGAAGAGAGGGCGGGAAGGAAGAGAGGGAGGGAGGAGAAAATTTAGTTAGAAGCCAGCATATATAAGCAAGATGGTACAAGATAACTCTTCCAAATCACAATCTCAATCCCACACTGCATGAGACCAAATAACCCAGCCAGATAATCATTGTGTATCCTTTACATTAAAAAAAAATCTTTAGAAATCACTAATACTTCAATGAAAGTAAGAATACAGCAAAGATATTAGAGAACAAAGCCTAATCATATAATACTAAATCATTACCTTGACATATGTTCAATACAAAAGTTTTATTGAAAAATATTACTGCAGAGAATTCTAGCAAGCAGCAAGGCTCCTGCTTGCAAGATGAAGTAGCATGGCAGAAGAAAGTGTCCTCCTCTTCCTCGCCTTTGTCTGGGTGCCTCCTGCATGTTTATCCTAATGATTGCACCAATGCCATAGCAGGTAGAACTTGAAGCTCTGAATTTTAAGTGTAACTGAAATTTTAAAGGTTCTCTTGGTATCTATGTTCAGAATGTCAGTGTTTCCTTTGGAGAGACATTCTCTTAGATGCACTACTAAGTAACCTCTGGACTAACAAGAGAAATTAAAATGTGAAGACTAAGGCCAAGCAACTTTCTAGGAGGGTATGTGAGAGTACCGACTAAGAGCATGGTATTGTGGTCGACACCTGTCATCCCAGTTCTCGGGAGACTGAAGTGGAGAAGAGGGGGATTAGAAGGGAAAAGTGGGAGAAAAGGAGGGAAGAGGTAACACTTCTCAAAAAGAAATGTACTCAGTACCTGACTGGGGTAACTGTCATCACCTTTACAATAAAATTTAAATTGAGAAAGAAAAAGAAAATTTGAGGCGGAAGGATCGCAAGTTTAAGACCAGCCTGGGTTACTTTGTGAGACTGTCTGAAAAAACTAAAAAGCAACAACAGTATTAGTTGTTTTCTGGACACACTATTGGGGGGGGGGGTGGAAACCAAAGCAGAGACCTGAACCAAATGTTAACTTGGCTTCCCGGGTAGGTCTTGTCCATATATTCATTTGTATGACATATTTACACATGCACAGGACCCACAAATATAGTGGCCTACTCTAATAAACTGGTTTGTCAGGCAGTGTGAAGACAGTGTAGTTAGGAGCTGCCATTACAACCCCTGTCAGAGCTAAAAGTTGCAGTTGCTATCAAGGATCCAGATCTGGGGGGGATTCTGCCAGATATTCTTTCATAAGCAAACAATCGTTGGGGCCTGTGAGGCTTTCCTACACACACACACACACACACACACACACACACACACTTCCTCAGAGGATACTACAGTTAATATTACATTTAGACTACATCTTAGACTGGCTGACATAAACAACTATAAGCACTGTCATACATCCTTAGGAATTCACTCCTCACCTAACTGATGAATATAAACTCTTATGGCTTCTTCATGATCACATGACAAAGGAGAAGAGAAGCTAATGCTGGTATGGACACTTTGATCAACTTGTCTTTCCTGATTAGGTTGACAAACTCCACCGGGAAACCCATGAGGCTCGCAATAGTACTTGCAAGAGGCAAGTGAAGCAGAGACAGACAGAACTCTATTGTTGAGACACCCCCACGACTTTGAGGAAAGCTAACTGACAGCAAGAGCTCCAAATCACTGCTCACCGCTCAGAGCTCTCCTTGTATTGGTTCCTTCTGTAAGTAGATTACTTTGCCTCCTTCATCCTCTTTTAGTATACGGTAAATCTGTATTTGATTATTCAGAGTGGTCCTTGAACCTATTATCTACAGCACTGAGGAAATCTTTTCAGATTTTTTAAATAAGTGTTAGAGCAATCTGATGACAGAACTTCAGAAGTAGCCTCTTCCTGTTTGTAAGGCTCAAGACAGAATTAACTTTCAGAGCAGTGACAGAAACCAGCTTCTAAGAGATGACATCTCAAGATTTATGAAAGACAAAAATACTGATGAAGTGGGGCTGGGGATATGGCCTAGTGGCAAGAGCGCTTGCCTCGTATACTTGAAGCCCTGGGTTCGATTCCCCAGCACCACATATACAGAAAATGGCCAGAAGTGGCGCTGTGACTCAAGTGGCAGAGTGCTAGCCTTGAGCAAAGAGAAGCCAGGGACAGTGCTCAGGCCCTGAGTCCAAGGCCCAGGACTGGCAAAAAAAATATATATATATATATTGATGAAGGTAGAGAGAAGGTGAGTATTTTCACTAAAGAGGGGAAATATCCCTGTGGTATTTTCTCCATTCAAGAACATGGCTATTATGACTGTAATTGTGGGTTTGGTTTCCTGTTGACTATATTGAACCCAAGGACTGAAGAAGAAGGAAGAGCAGCGGTAAGGGGCAGGATGGACATGTTTGCACACATTCTATGTATTGAAGGCAGTGGTGAATAACAAATGCCTTACAGTTTCCCATTGACTCAGTAAATGTTCACCGCACCTACTCCATGCCAGGTCCTGTGTTAGACTTTGTAGACAAAACAATAAAAGGAATAGACATGGCTTCCTTTCCCCCAAAGCTCTCAGTATTGTTTGGAAGACAGACATGAAACAATTATAAGTTAGAAGGCTAAACATGAACAGGAGATTCAAGTCACTGCTATAGGCGTGCGTGCGTATGCGTGTGCATGTGTGTGTCTGTCTGTCTATGCCTGTGTGTCTGTCTGTATACTTTTCTAGTCCTGGGGCTTGAACTCAGAGCCTGGGAGCTATCTCTGAGCTTCATTTGCTCTAGGCTAGCACTCTGGCTTTTGCTTTTTTTGGTAGTTTATTGGAAATAAGAGTCTCACTTTACTGTTTGGTCTGGCTTTGAACCACGATCATACCTCAGCCTCCTAAGTAACTAGGATTACAGGCATGAGCCACCAGCACCCAGCTGGAAACATATTCTTTATATGGGTCTTGACCCATCTGACAGTGAGAAGCAGTGATGTTAGAGGAAACATTGTCCTCATGGAAATGTGGATGTAGCCATGGTGAGTGGGTCAGCTTCTCAGCACCATAATGAAATACCTGAGGCAAGCTATGTACGAAGAAAAAGAGGTTCATTTTGCTTATGCTTCTGGAGGCTCGATGTCACATCACCTATACTAGCTCAGTTCTAGTGAAGATCTCATGGTAAATGGTGGGAGAGGGTAGTCACATCTCAAATCAGAAAGTAAAGGAAGATGGGCAGAACAAAACTCAAATGTTTACAATGACCCTGTTGTGAGAACTACCAAGTATTCCCGTGAGAACTACCTCTGAGAAGATGTTGCCATGAGTCAAAGACATACTGCCTAGATTTCCATCTTCTAACAGTGCTACCCTGGGACCAAGACTTCAATCATAATGGATCCACTTCTCTGTTTATGTATCTCTGAAAAAGAGGATGGTGTACACTACTTCACGAGGTCAAGGAAACACCAAGAGATACACATAGTACATCCAACTTTTAAAATACAGTCTTAGGCTGCAGTATAGCAAAGGATACGAATAGACAAAGCCTTGGGCACAAACCGAGTACCATCTCTTTTGGTAGCTCCAGGATCACTAATGAATACCAAATCTATGTATCCGCAATTTCCCTCTAATAAGCACAGTATTTGAATATAACTTCTACACATCCTCACATACACTTTAAGTCATCTCTAGATTACTGGTAATACCGAGTACACTACAAATGCTGTCTAACACTTGTTATGGTATATTGTTTAAGGAATCTTGAGAAGAGAGCCTGTACGTATTCACTACAGATGCCACCATCATAGGCCTCACTATACATACCAAAAATAGGGTGTGAGATTAGCAACTGTCAAGTATGTGCTCAAGAAAGACTGAGGAGCAAAGTGGCAGGAGGCGACAGTAAGATGGACCCATGTCATTCCACTCCAATCGATTCAGTGTAGCGCTAACACACGGCAAACACAAACTCAAATTTTTCTTCTTTAAACTGGAATATTTTTTGTAAATACTTGTGCTTGCAGTTAGTTGTACCCACAGATAAGGGGGGGGGCAGCTGTAGTGAGCAACACACATGGTTGTTATTGTCAGGAATCTCCCACATTTTCTCCCTAATCCAGCCTTTCCTACTTGCTGTCCCCCAAGTGCAGAAGAGTCTGAGTATCACTAGAAGTAAATCATGTAAGGACATTAGAGCACAATTCCACTAACCTCCTTGTATTTGCTACCTTCTTTTGAAGGTAGAGAACAATCATATGCCTTGTGCCCAGAGTCAGTAGTGTATGAGTTCAGAATGATAACTTTCCCAACTCCTTCACTCTACCTGGATCTAGAGATGCTAAGTGAAGCCTAGGGGAAATGATACGACTTATGTGTATGCATATACATATATGTATATGTCTATAGTGTGCATATATGCACACACACAACTGACTAGGCCAAGGTCAGAGCAATGATACTCAACTTCATCACATACACACGCCCCCACATCCTACAGTCATTCTTTATCTGCTCCAGAGTCCATCTTGACTTATGCATTTCCTGTGTTGTTTTTATATAGTGTTCCTGGAGAAACAACAGAAGTATTTGCAAATAAGAAAAATAAAGAGATGTGACAGCAAATATTAAAAGACTTAACAAAGGAATGGCCTGTTACTGACACAATAGGTAAACATGAAATAAATTTAAAAGAACTTAATATTTGCAATGTAGATCAATGTGAACATGGAAAATATTTAAATGAATTATAGTAGCAAACGTTCTTAGCAATTTGAATGAACATATACTGTCACCCACACTCTACATATATACTTGTGACTAAATCCACTCTACTAAGCCGTGCTGTTTAATTTGGCAAATTATGCAATCTTTTAGTGCCTATTTTTCTTTGCAAAATAGATGGAGTTATCTGCAAGTTTTTCTGTGGGGCTTGAGTGAGCTAATGCACATCAAGCACTTAGAACACATGCAACATATATTGCTTATAAGCTAAGCATACATTCATCACTGTGATGGGGAAAGTCATAATGAAAACATTCACCTCCTTTCAACATAGTCTATTCCACAATTCATCGTGTAAAATGAATGACGCTCTGAGAGATAAACTAAGACAGGACGTGTTTTCAGAGAGCGTGGAGTTTGCAAACTCCACGTGACTTAGGAAGGGGTCTGCTCATTCTTAGCCTTCTAGGTTGAAATGAGGAACAGAGGAGGAGATGCTCACACAGCCTGAACATATTGCAGACCTAATTTCTTGTTCATGTCACTAGAAATGCTTCCTGTAATAAATTCATTCTACTCCATATATAAATTGTCATTCATCATTGCAATCCCATTCTTATGAGAAAACAGATTATGAATAGTGTAATAACTATGACTAATAATAAACAAGGCTATTTGCTTCTTGCTCAAAGGAAAATAAATCAGCCAGAAGTTAGTCTCTTTTCCTGCTTCTCCACCGTACAACACCAGTTCCCAAAGGGGAAGGATCATTACTGGAAAGTATCTGCAATTTAAAACATGCGACTGTTTCTCCCAAAACCAAGACAGATTCCATCAATAAATACTACAGAAAAATGTTCAAATATTTCACTATCTACAGAAAATATCGGATGTATTCCAATAAGTAACTTCATCATTCTTTGAACATATTTGCGGCCAGCTATCATTTGAAATGGTCTCCTTTGGGTTCTGAGTTTATTTTAGCCTACTTTAGTACACAGCAACTTGACCAGTCCAGTTCTTCCCTGGGAACTGGGGAAATAACTCTTCCTCCAGCCTCTGAACTTTGACGGAAGATGAATCCCTGAACCACATTTCTTGTCTTTCTGTTCTTGTTTCTCGCTCAGGTTTGTGCTTCTCTTGATGACTTCACATTGCAACTTATGGATGGCAAGGAGACCTCTAGAGACTGGACCCTGGTAGCTCACATCTGTAACACTAGCTATGCAAGAGGCTGCGACTTGGAGACTAAAGTTTGAAGCCAGCCCAAGCAGAAAAGACAGCAAGATTCCATCCATCTCCAATTCACTAGCAAAATGCCAGACTGAAGGTGTAGCTCAAGTGGTAGAGTGCCAATGAGCATGAAAACCAAGCAAGAGTAGGAAGTTCTAAGTTCCAACCCTAGTGCTGACACAAAAGAGGGAGAGGGAGAGAGAAGAGAGAGAGGGAGGAAGAGAAAGGCAGGAAAAGGGAAGAAGAGAAAGTAAGCAATCTGAACATGTTCTAGACTAAAAGTGATGGGCATAATGGGTATTATTTTGCCCTTTTTTTTTACTAGCAACTTTTTTTTCTTCAGTGTAAGACTTTGCTCCAGTTTAATTTTTTTCTTCTCTTTTTCTTCAGTAGTACAGCTTGAACTCAGGACCTGGGTGCTGTCCCTGAGCCTCTTTGTGCCTCAAGGCTGTCGCGCTACCACTTGAACCACAGCACTGCTTCTGGTTTTTGCATGTTTAATTGCTAAGATAAAAGTCTCCAGAAGACTTCTCTGCCTTGGCTGGCTTCAAATCATGATCCTTAAGATCTCACCTCCTGAGTGCTAGGATTACAGGCATGAGCCACTGGCAGCCACCTAAATGTGTCCGTTTCCTTTCTGCAAATCAAACTGTTGTTCACATTCAGAAAACTGTCTCTGCCTTTTACTGTAACTTCAGTGCAATTGCGAAGTGCATATAATCTTCCTAAATCTTCCTTTATAAATTAAACTTATCAATTTTTCATCTCACCACAAAACTAAACAAAGCATACAAAAAAATTATTCTGGTCTTGGTGCTATGTTCTGATGAAGTTTCCATCTCTTATAATTTCAATGGTTACCTTCCCCTAGGCCATATACATTTTTCACTCAATACAAGATTAATTTTCTTTTAAATTGTGAAGGAAGAAAAGTAAAATATCAATAAAGTAAAATATTCTTTAAAAAAAAATTTCTAGTAGTACTGAGGTTTGAACTCAAGGCTTCCTTCGCCTTGCTAGGAGAGCCTTTGATCACGTGAGCCACACATACATCAGCCCTTTTGTGTATTTCAGATTGGGTTTCTCACTTATGCCCAGGCTTAGACCATCATCCTGATCTCTTTGTCTCCCAAGGAGCTGGGATTATAGGTGTATACAACCACATGCAGTTTGTTTTCAAGAAAATTTACATACTTCATTAAATTATGACTGATTTAATATTTCTCCTATGTCACTGTCTCTTTGCAGCAGGTTCCTCCCAAGCGTGTTATATAATAGTTACCCTAACACATCTCTGAAAAGTCTCACCCATGTTCACTAATGTCCACAGAGCTCAGTGATTGACAGATTTAACGGCCCCTTTATACATCTGACCCCCACTACAATTTTTGGCGTGAATGACCACTTTTTCACTGTAAAATGCTCCTCCCTTGACTTTCCAAACACACACCTCTGCAACTGACACAAAATCCATCCTTTTTGTTGTTGCTGTTGTTTGATTTTTGTTTTTGCCTGTCCTGAGGTTTGAACTCTGGGCCTGGGCATTGTCTCTGAGCTTCTTTGGCTCAAGACTAGCAATCTACCACTTGAGCCACAGCGCCACTTCCAGCTTTTTCTGAGTATTTTATTGGAGATAAAGAGTCTCACAGCCTTTCCTGCCCAGGCTAGCTGTGAACTGTGATCCTTAGATCTCAGCCTCCTGAGTAGCTAGGATTACAGGTGTGAGCCACTGGCACCCAGCTACTTAATCCTTCTTGATTAGCAATATTGTACTTTATAAGACATAAAAGAAAGCAATAACTCCTTTCCCCAAAGGAGAAAGTGATATCTCTACTTTTACCCTAGTGATCACTTCAGAAATCCAGTCCTACCACAATTCACACAAGGGGATTTGCTGCTCAGAGGGATTAGTTTAAGAATCATTACAGCAAGTGGAAGAGCAAAAGTGATGGAAATTAGAGGGGGAATTCATCGTGCTTGAGTGAGAATCAGTGAAAGAGAGGCCCTGATTTCATAGATGGAAAGTCTTGATGGATGGATGGATGGATGGATGGATGGGAGGCAGGAAGGAAGGGAGAGCGGGGAAGGGGAATATCTGTTCTTTACCCTGCTTAGCTCTGAAGTTCTTTTGTTACCATGAGCAGATAAATTGACTTTATCATTATAGTCATTTAGCGTTGGCTTGACTATTAACTGAAGAAGAAAACATTATAATATATGCCTACCTGATCTAGGGAAGGGAAAGGAAAACGAGGGTGTAAGATATCACAAGAAATGTACTCACTTCCTTATTATGTAACTGTACCCCTTTTGCACAACACCTTGTCAACAAAAATAAAATAAATGTTTTAAAAAGAAGAAAACATTATAACACATAATTTTCCTAATACTGTTTTCTCCATTCTCTTCCTACAATGCCCACAATTCTTTCTAATCATTCCAGTATAGCTCCTTGCTTCTTTCCATCCCTTAGCAGGGTATGCTCCAGGGTTTTATTCTTAGTCTTCCCTTTCTTTAGCTTCAAATTTTTCTCATCTTAAATCATATACTCTAAAATTAAAA
The DNA here is from genome assembly GCF_023159225.1 of Perognathus longimembris pacificus. NCBI lineage: Eukaryota > Metazoa > Chordata > Mammalia > Rodentia > Heteromyidae > Perognathus > Perognathus longimembris. Next base: position 31,420,660 of record NC_063178.1, read on the forward strand.
AAAAAAGCAAAACCAGCAACAAAAACAGCCCAGACTTTTCTTCTCAGCTGAAGACATGGATTTTTCAATGACTTCCAGCATCTGCTTTCTTTGAACGCCCATCATGGTAAGCCTAGTCTCTGAACCTGCACATAAATTCCCCCAACTCTTCCATGTTTTCGTAGCCTAGTTGGGGCAATTTGATATCAATCTTCAAAACAAGAAACTCTATAGTCTTCTCTGAGTGCTTCCCTTCTATCACTCCTCACATCAAAAAGTTAATTCTAGCCTCCAAGTACCTCTTCCTTCTCTACAAGACACACTCTCATTAGCTTGCTTCATCACTTTAACATTTCTATCTGGATTAGTCCTTTGCTTCTTACAATCCACCTATACAGGTCAACCAAATATAGACCAGTGGGAAATTATTCCTTGCCTAACATTATGTACTGGCACCTCTGTAAGGCCCATTCCAACTACAATCAGAGCTTATCCATTCAATCTTACCTTCCACATCCCTAAATATCAACCCAGCCCTTAACATAAACACAAACTTGCCTCTACTTGGGCCACTCCTTTCCCTCTGCCTTGAAACCCTTGTTTCTGGTGTGAGTTTGTTTCTGCTTATCTTTTAAGGCCCAGATAATACATCATCCCTTCTAAAAAAGCTTTCTTGACCACTTGGACAAATTTTACCATTTTCTCTCTTTTGTGACTCCAATGATTAATGTTAACACATGCTACATCTCCTCTAGCTTGCAATTTTTTATGCTATTGAGTCTTAACTTTTTTAGGTGTTACTGCATGATTCCACATGTAACAAATGCTCAAAGGCTATTTTTCAAATAAAAACTGAAGAAAAAAGAAAGGAAATCACAGGATTAATGGTTAGTTATAGACTAACCTCTCTGGACTTAAATTCCTAATAAGATGAGAAAGGATTCAAAAGATCTGTCTTTTAAGACAACCCATGCTTTGTGAAAATATTAGAATAAGTCAGTGGTTCTTTCATGATACAGTAAATAATTTTATAAACTACCCTGATTAAAATATGAATTCAAATAATTTTTTTCTTTATATGTTCAGTTGCTAGATGAAATGTTTTAGTTCTGGAAAGAAGCCAATACTAGGCTTAGAGAAGAGTTAAGAGCCAATAGAGACATTATTGTTAATTATATTAAAAGCATTTTATAAATTTCCCATCAGTTATACCATAACTTCTCCTCATTAATCACAAAGGACAAATGTTGCCATTTGGTCTCATGTGAATAACATTTAGGCAGAGAATGTCCTTAATATCAAGCCCTTGTTCATTTAAAACACACTGTGTATGCGTGCATATGTGTGTGTGTGTGTGTGTATACAATGTGCATTTCAGTTCCTCTTACTAAAAATAAGTTGCCACTTTTAAAAAATAGTTTTTTCATATATGATGGGATGTGGGTGGCATATACCTATAGAACATTTAAAGAAAGAGATTCAAGTCAGTGATGGGTGGTGATTATAGAAGCGAAGGCACTGCTGCCTTTCTCTGGGGACAAAGCAGGAAGGTGAGTTGTACCATCACACTGAAAAATCAAGAGATATAATGTCTAATTATGGCTTTTCCATTAGCATATTCTGTGACCTTGGGTAAGTAAATGACTCTAATATCTGCTCTTAGAGCAGGCTAGCCACACTGAATCTGCCTCTTAATTACAGTGCGGCTCCTCCCAGGACCAACCTTCACTGACTTTCCCTTTAATGTTATGACTTGGATTTTATGAAAGGCCATTGCAAGAAACAATGATGTGACCTCTACTGCTCTGAAAGTGTAAACCTGTGTTGAAGGAAGCACTCTGAAGATGGTATTTATTTCTTTGCTAGAAAATTGCATGTGAAAATACAATTCTTAGGAATTTAATCCCAGGAAACATATTAACCTTTTCTGGAATTTATCAGAGCAATTATATGTTAATATGTTGTATAATCTCCCTACTAATGATACCCAAAGCCTCATTTTTTCTTAAATTTAGTTCTGATTACCAAATATATACATATATATGTGTGTGCATACGTGCACACATACAATTTTACAACCAAAAGTTAATTATGTTAAAATCATGTCAAATTTCCTTCTGGGTAGTTATTATGTAGTTGATATCATTCTACATATGCAATTTTGTCCCTCTTTAGCATACTGTTATGTTAAACTTTCCTCCATGTAATTAGAAAAATTGCTTCAATTTATCATCATTAATCAAAAGTCTAAATTCACCTATACCCAAAACAGTAATATTAAAGTCCATCATTAACATTAGTATTATCCCTTCATATACTTCACTTAATATTGTAGACATTTTTCATTGTAAGCAATTTAAAAACCTTCATTAAAGTAGTCTTTAAATTTCCTAATACCTATTTCTTAGAGGGAAGAGTACAAGGAATGTGATAGAGGGGGTGAAATTCATTGGAATACAGAGTAAACATGTGAGGCTGTAACAATACAAACATCTCACTGCCCTGTAAAATATAAGCCAATAAAAATTTTCTAATAGCAGCTTACTAAGCTCTGGGCTTTCTACCAGATTCACAAAGATATTGTGAAAAAAAAATTCATTAGAGTCAATGTTAAGTACTTTAGGTTCACATGTAGACTGCTGTTTGCAGAGGTTTTGTCTCCATGTGCTGGAATCTTGATCCTAAATGTGACAGTATTTAGAGGTGCAGAACCTTTGAAGTGCAGGAGGTTATTAATTTATAGGTGCTCCTCAGGAATGGTGCTTGCTCTTCTAATTGGTATCAGCTATGCATTTAATACCCTAGTATAGCACTATCCTCTGAGTTCTGACTTCTGAGATCTTTCTCTTGATCTTGTTTAATGTTACACTTCTGGTTTATCTTTTTTCAGTCCCCTCAGTGATTTTATGAATGGCTGCAGTCAAATTCAAGTCTTATTATCTTTTATACCAATCAACACTTCCTCACTGAAAGATCAACCTACTGCAGCTCAACAAAGCCTGCCCTAGCTCACTTGTCAGGGAAAACAGTGTATTAAGGGGTATTTTCTCATTGAAGCTATTCAGAAGAACTTTTCTGATCTCCATGAAGGTTCACTAAAGGAACCTAAGAGCAGAGTAGTCAGCCTCAGTGTGAAATCCATCCGCTGGAAGCAGCAAGAGACACTTGGAAGACCATGGGTAGCTAGTAGGCTATCTATTGGCATTTTCTGCTAGGAACAGTGGAGATCTTATTTCATAAACTAGAAACTCAAATTCTGGTCCAGTCACAAGGCTCGTATTTTTATTCTCTCAAGCTTGTGTCTAAATATATATAGATGTTTCATAGATATAGTCATAGATCCATAGCTATATAGGTACTGAAATCTATGTATATTTGCACATCATTTAATTTAGACAATATTTATAATTTCTATATTCTATATATGGCATATGTAAATAACAATGTAGCAGTAGCTTTGGCAGTGGATGATATCTAAAGGCAATTTTTAAAACTCATTACCTGGCAGTTTCAGGTAAAAACCAGGATGTCTACTTAATAAAATACTCTAGGCATAAAGCATGGTCCCAGTAATGGGTGACTTACTGTAACAGAGAGAGCAGCAGAAGACAGCCTAGAGCCCAATAGAAACCACAGACCTGGACACTCCCAAGATGGCTGCCACATAGACTCACAGGAAATGTCTAAGACACCTGCTATAAGTTCTTACCTCTTACGTGCCTAAACAATATCAGGAAACTTGTCCAAAACCTTACATTATAGACAGTATGTCTAGTCAATATCAAATGTGGCAAAAAGAGCAGACAGGAGTTACCCTAAGGGAAATATGTTGCTCATCTCTAGAGGTTTTTTTTCTTGTTATAATAGATGAAATTTTCCAGACCTAGGGACTTGCTGATTTGTAGCTTTTGGTTGATTTGCAGTACAAATAATTCAATCTAGTGGGAGAGATAATCCTACAGGTTTATGGTTTGCTGGATATCAAATCCAATTATATTTAACCCCATATTAATATTTTCTTCTTAAATTGCATATTAGCTTGCTAGGGATTTGCTATTTGGGGATGCAGGTGCAGGTGGCAGGACGGAAGGAAGGAAGAAGGGAGGGAAGGAAAGAAGGAGGGAAGGAAGAAAAGGAGGGAGAAAGAAAGGGAGGGAGGAAGAGAGTGGGGGGAGAAAAAGAGGGAGGGAGGAGAGGAAAAAGAGAGGGAAAGAAGAGGGAAGAGGAAAAGAAAGAAAGGAAAGGGAGAAAATAGGGAAGGAAAGAAAAAGGAAGGGGAGGAGAAGGGAGGAAGAAATGGAGGAAAGAAAAGGAAGGAGGGAAGAAAGAAAGGCCAACTTTGGGGGCTAGGGGTTTAGCAGTGTAGAATGCTTGCTTTACACACGAGGCCCTGGGTTAGGTCCCATCTACACACATACACACACACACACACACACACACGTAAAGAAAGGGGGAAGTGGCTGGGAATATGGCCTAGTGGCAAGAGTGCTTGCCTCGTATACATGAGGCCCTGGGTTCGATTCCTCAGCACCACATATACAGAAAATGGCCAGAAGTGGCGCTGTGGCTCAAGTGGCAGAGTGCTAGCCTTGAGCAAAAAGAAGCCAGGGACAGTGCTCAGGCCCTGAGTTCACGGCCTAGGACTGGCCAAAAAAAAAAAAAAAAAAAAAAAAAAAAAAGAAAGGGGGAAAAACGCAAACCTACAAAGAAGAAAACTTTAAGTAGCTAAGGTGTGTGGGGGAGGGAGTACTGCTGAATTTCAAGCCCAGTACTCTTTTTCCTGAGATTTTATTCTCTCAAAAGCAGGATGATATAAATATCAATTGGTCGTCACATGAGGCTTTCTAATGAGCTCCCTTGTGTCCTACTGTTATATTCAAACCACTTGTCTCTCCATAAAAGTTCCTGGCAACCCCTGACTGGGCCCTCCACCCCCCCCAGCCACAGAAAGCCAACAGGAGAGACAGAGAGAGAGAGACAGAGAAAGACAGAGAAAGAGAGAGAGAGAAAGAGGCTGACTGCATGCAGTCTTTGGAGAGGCAGTGAGAAATTGTGTGGGGTTCACCCAGATGGGAACTCAAAGGGCCTGAGGCCACAGCCACTTTGACACAGCCTGGCAGATGTCCATGCTCAGAAGGAAAAGAATCCCTTTCTACATTCTTCAACTCAGGTCACCCACTGATGTTATTCTTCCCTCAGAGAGGTTATCTGCATTTGACTCCAGACTGGCTCAGCCATGGGTGACCCTTGGTTGGGAATGTTGAGAAAGACAACCAGAAGAGTGTGTGTGTGTGTGTGTGTGTGTGTGTGTGTAAGAGAAGTTTTGAGACTCTTTGGAATCCAGAGGCCCACAGAACCATGCCAGTTGCTGGCTCTTATTTAGCCAGTGAGTGGAGGATATCTCTCTCTCTCTCTCTCTCTCTCTCTCTCTCTCTCTCTCTCTCTCTCTTTCTCTCATTTGCAATGGTGGGGCTTGAACTCAAGGACTGGATGCTGTCCCTGAGCACTTTTGCTCAAGGCAAGCACTATATTAAGCCACAGTACCATTTCTGGTTTTCTGGTGGTGCACTAGAGATAAGAAGCTCATGGACTTTCCTGCCCAGGCTGGCTTTGAACCATGATCCTCAGATCTCAGCCTCCACAGTTGCTAGGATGACAGATGTGTGCCACTAGCGCCCAGCATAAGTTTATAATTGCAAGCACCCACGTTTGATTCTACGCAGGCAGAACCAAGAGTATATAGCAAAGTCTCGCCCAAATATAAGAGGTACCCTCATGTGGACCTTTAGACTGCCAGTTCTGTAACACACATGCGTGTTCAATATGTAAGACATCAGGGTCAATCCTGAGCCTCATGGGGCTTCCAAGAGACCTGTGCAAGACACTGGGCTGAGGGCTGGAATGTGGCTTAGTGGTAGAATCCTAGCCTAGCATGCATGAAGTCCTGGGTTCGAGTCCTCAGTGCCACAGAAACAGAAAAAGCCAAAAGAAAAGAGATCAGGTTGAGCAGGAAGGTGCACACAGCCTCATCATGGCCACACTTGGACTTTGATAGGCATTTGGGCCAAGTACCCTTTCCTTCATCAGCAAGCATTTGCAAATATTTACCTCTGTATGATGTGTCAGATTAGCTAAATTCACTGTTATGTACTTATTGGTGTGCATGTGTGTGTGAGTGTGCTGGTCCTAGGGTTTGTATCCTGAGCCTGTCCCTTGGCTTTATCATACAAGGCTAACACTGTACCACTTGAGCCACAGCTCCACTTCTAGCTTTTTGGTGGTTAATTGGAAATAAGAGCCTCATAGACTTTTCTCCAGACTTGGAGGCATAGAGGTTTGAACTCAGGGTCTCATAGCTGCTTAGGCAAACATTCTATCACTTGAGCTATGTCTGCAGCCTTTTTATTTTTGATTTTTTTTAAGCATTAAAACATTTGTGCAAATATAGACTAGGTGCAGAGGGTGGGGTTGGAGGCCTGGCTCAGTTGGTAGAGTGCCAGCCAATGAGGAAAGCATCAGGTACTAAATTCAAGTGCCTGTCTCTCCCAATGAGAGAAGAGAGAGAGAGAGAGAGAGAGAGAGAGAGAGAGAGAGAGAGAGAGAGAGAGAGAGAGGAACACAGAAGGTGCTAAGCCACATGTCACAAAGAGCCCACGTGGTGTGAGAGGGACTTCAAAGGCAGATCATACTGGAACTTAGCCTGAATGAAACATGCTCAGGACTAACTGAATGGAGAGAGAAGAAATGTTATTTTTTGTCATGAATGAGCCACCAAAAAGAATGAACAAATGATTGAGCTGTATGCCAATGGCTCGCACCTGTAATCCTAGCAACTCAGGAAGCTGGTGTCTGAGATTTGTGGCTCAAGGAATGGAGCTTTTAGCCATGAGGGAAAAAACACAAAACCCTGAGAGAGACTAACCAGGGCATAATTTCAAGCCCTAACAAGCACCATCACCACCACCCCCAAAAATAGAGAGAGGGAGAGGGAGAGAGAGAGAGGGAGGGAGAGAAGAGAGAGAGAGAGAGAGAGAGAGAAATAATGATCAGTAACCAGGGACTGAGTTCTAGCCCTAGGAGAAGAAACAAAATAAAATAGCCAGTAGTTGATCTGCCCAAGTTGTTGTGCAAGGTACTTTCCAGAGGATAAAAAAGAAACTTGAGAAAAAATAGCAAGGCCCTATGAATAATAACAAAAAAAATAAAAAAAACCAATTAACAAAGGAAAAGGCAGGTGAAAGAAGAGAAGTCCTCATTAAAGATTTTTTTTATTTATTCATTTTTTTCCCATTCCTGGGGCTTGGGCTTAGGGCCTGAGCACTGTCCCTGGCTTCTTTTTGTTCAAGGCTAGCACTCCAACACTTGAGCCACAGTGCCACTTGTCGCTTTTTCTGTTTATGTGGTGCTGAGGAATCAAACCTGGGGCTTCATGCATGCTAGGCAAGTGCTCTACCACTGTCTTATTTCCAGCCCCCAATAAAGGTTTTTAAGTGTTGAGTCTCACCTGTTAACTTACCTGCGCAGGTCACTGAAATCTGAAGATTGTGGTTTGAAGCCAGCCTGGGCAGGAAAGTCCATGAGACTTGTTTTGGTGTGTGTGTTCAGTCCTATGGCTTAACCTTGAGGTATTTTTCTCATTGCTAAAGCTCTGCTACTTCCTTCCTATTGATGGTTAACTGGAGATAAGAATCTCATGGACTTTCTTGCCCAGGCTGGCTTCAAAGCACAATCCTCAGATTTTAAGACACTGTTTAGTGCCTTTGGCCTCTCATAGGCTCTTATCTCCTATTAGCCACCAGAAAGAAAGAGAGAAGGAAAGAAAGAAAGAAAGAACAAGAAAGAGAGAGAGAAAGGAAGGAAGGCAGAGAGAGAGAGAGAAAGAGAGAAAGAAAAGAAAGAAAGACACGAAGGAAGGAAAGGAGGGAGAGAAAGAGAGAAAGACAAGAAAGACAGGAAGGAAGGAAAGAGAGAAAGAAAAAAAGAGAAGGAATGGAGGAAAAAAGGAAGAAAAGAGAGAGAGAAAGAAAAAGAAAGAAAGAAATTGGTCTGTGCCCCAATTGTAGAGCAAGCTAGTTTTCAGAGAATAAAAAAGAAAACCTGAGCACAAGTAGCAAAGCTCTATGAATAACAGCAAATTAAATAAATGAAAAGGAAGGTGAAAGAAGAGAAGATAGAGGTAAAGAATTGTAAATGTTGGCTCAAACCTGTAACCCTACCTGCTCAGGTCACTGAAATCTAAGGATCAGGGTTCAAAGCCAGCCTAGGCAGGGAAGTCCATGAGACTTGTTTTAGTGTGTGTGTTCTGTCATTTGGCTTAACCTTGAGGTGTTTAGTTCATGACAAGAGATGTGGTACTTCCTGCCTATTGGTGGGTAACTGGAGATAAGAGTCTCATGGACTTTCCTCCCCTAGTTGGCTTTGAACCATGATCCTCGGATTTCAAACCTCTTTGTAATGCCTTGACTACTCTTAGGATTCTTATCTCCTATTTACCACCAAAAAAACCCAAACCCTTAAAACCAAGCAACAAAAACAGACAAAAGTAGAGCTGTGGTTAAGGTAGTAGAGCTTGTTAGCAGTGAAGAAAAAAGAAAAGAAAAACTGATACATAGTGGCCATGCCCAGAGTTCAAGTTCTAGAACTTCCAAAAAAACAAAAAAGCAGAAGTTGAGCTGTGGCTCAAGGTGTGAAGCTTGCTCTAATGGGAGAGCTAGAGCGAGTGAGAGAGAGAAAGAGAGAGACAGACACAGAGACAGAGAGAAGAACAACAAGGAGGAGGAGGAGGAGCAGGAGGAGGAGGAGGAGGAGTTGTTGTTTAGGGAATATGGCAAGGCCTTTAATAACAAGTCATAAAACCTGAACTATCAACAACAACAAAACAATAACCAGAACTGTAAATGAAAAAAACAAAGGCAAAGGAGAGACAAAGATTTTAGTATTGAGACTCATACCTGTTATCCACACAACAGCAGTGATGTCATCCAGGAACTTGCTAGAAATACACATGAGCAGGTCCAGCACAGGCCTGCCTAGCCAGGAGCTAGGACTCTGTGGTTCCTGCTTCAAACAAGCTCTGGATGAGTTGGAAAACCTCCAGCCAAGGGGAAGCCCCTTCAGCTATGGTAGGGACTTGGGCTTTTATTCTGAAACAGAAGCTCTTGAAGGTTGGAGGTAGGAAAGTGACATGATATGATTTAATAAACATAAAAACTGAATGCCTGTGGCTCATGCTTGTAATCCTAGCTACTCATGAGCTTGTAGTCTAGGGATTGTGTTTCAAAGGCAGCCAAAGCAGAAAAGTCCATGAGATTCATTTTCTTTTTTCTGTTTTTTTTTTTTTTCCATGAAACTCTTATCTCCAATAAACTACTCAAAACAGCTGGAAGTGGCACTATGGGTCAAGTGGTGGAGCAGGAGGCTTGAGGTAAAAACACTGAAGGATAGTCCAGACCCTGAGTTCAAGCCCCAAGACCAAACAAAACCAAACTATGAAACCTACCAGGACCCAACAAGAGCACCTGTAGCTCTCTAGACGGCCAGCAGAGGCCACTGGAGCTTCGTGGATCATGGAATGACCAGGAGGCTGGCAGCTGCTCTTCCTCCCCCTGGGCTGACTACAGTCCCCAGTGGGAAACAGCAGACTACAGCTCCCTGACCACAGAGGCCCAGTTGGGCTGGCTGTCTCCAAAAGTCACCTGCTCAAATCCAAATCTAGCAGTCCCTCCACATCAGCTGCTGTACAAATCCAGTGAGCTTTGGAATAGAAATCATCCCCAAGCTCAGGCATTTCAGCAAGTTCCCAGCAATGCGGATGGACGCCAGCTACTTGAGACAGTAGAAGAGGAAAGAAAGAACTTGTCCTGGCTCAGGCAGACTCCATACAGAGTCTCAATTTTCTGAGCTGGAGGCTAGAAAGGAAATTCCCAAGCATTCCAGAGGGGACAGGCGCTGGGCCTCCGCTGATTGGTTCCCAACATGCATTTGCATGTTCTGGGGCCCATATGCTCCACTTCTCTTTCGTGTGTGTGTGTGTGTGTGTCTGTCCTGGGGCTTGAACTAAGGGCCTGGGTGCTGTTCCTTAGCTGTTTTGTTCTACCACTAGTGTTCTACCATGTTAGCCAGAGCTCCACTTCCGGTTTTCTGGTGGTTAATTGGAGATAGGAGTCTCACAGATTTTTCTTGCCTTGGCTGGATTTGAACCACAACCCTCAGATCTCAGCCTCCTGAGTAGCTAGGATTACAGGGGTGAGCCCCGAGCAGCAGGCTTGGAATGGCATTGTGATGATGGTGGGGAATGACTTGCTGGCTTTTCCTGATGGCACTTGAAACCAGCAGAAAGTTTATGAAAATGAAACTGAAAAACTGCAACATTTGGATCAGGTTCTTTGTTTCTTTGGTCTTAAAGAACAAGTCGGTGGGTACTGAGGGAGAAGGAAAACAGCCAGATTTATTGAAGAACAAGATGAATAGAGCTCCCAATAGACAGAAGGCGTTTTCCAGGGTGGGCACCACTTGGTGTGGCGCTGCGGCTCAAGTGGCAGAGTGCTAGCCTTGAGCAAAAAGAAGCCAGGGACAGTGCTCAGGCCCTGAGTTCAAGCCCCAGGACTGGCCAAAAAAAAGTTCTAGATAACAATTATTATCCACTTCATTACCTCTAATCATCCCCACAAGTCAAGGGATCACTATCCTAATCCTTAATTTTTCCGATGAGGGAACTACAGTTGTCTACAACTTGCCCCCAAACAGCAAGCTAATCAGTGAGACTTGGGACCCCTTCTCCACACCTTCTGAGTGAGCTAGAGGTTCAGTGCAGTTGGATTCTTCATGAGATGGTGGCCCAGCATGGTAGGCCAGCCTTGGATTGGGGTTCAGGCAGACTTTGCCACCACTGAGCTGCAGAAACATTTACATGATTAACCTTCCCTAACCGGGGAGAGTTTGTTCCTTCATGAAACGAAAGTCATGTTTTCCTTGAAAGGGGATTGGGAGGAGGTTGGAGACGTGGCTCTGCTGGTAGAGCACCAACCAATGAGCGAACACAAGCAGGAAATACTGAGCTTGAGTCCTGGTCTCATCACAAGGAAAAGCAAAACCAACAACAGTGGTGGTTGTAGGATTCAATGAGATAGTATTTAAAGCACCCAACCTCATTCTGGTCAGTGTAGATGTCCATCATAGCCATTGTTTTGACACCCATCTAAATTGCTTCCCTTTTCTTCCTGCCCCTCTCTAGAGATCAGAAAGAACAAATGGGGGGCTGGTCATCAAGAGAATTTGGGTGTGGGGAGGGGATGATATATAGGGCAGAAATGAGAGGCTTGAACTCTGCCTTGTCTCCAGTCAAGAGCCTCTTAGCTCTCAAGCCACCTGCTGTAGGCCCAGCGAGGTTCACTCAGTGACACAACATGCAATCACAGTGTGGGTGGGGGCTGAAAATGACCTTAGGAGATTGGATTTTTAGCCAAGCTTCATGCTTAGAAGACGAGGTGTCACGGGGTGAGAGTAACTTGACAGGAAGCTGCCATTAGCAGAGCAGGCAAACTCAGTATCTGACACTTTTATGCACTGGTTGGCGCTCTACCCACTGAACCACACCACCATCCACTCCCCCGTGTATTTTCCTTTGGTCACATCCGCTACCAGAAAGTTACCCTCTGCCATTTGTCTATGGAAACTTTCCAATATCCTAGCCAACTGTAAACTTAAAAGAAAGCTTCCTGTATAATAAACCCTTTCATATTTATAACTCATAATGCACTCAAGTAATTCTATGGTTGATTTTTTTCCATGTTGCTACTAAAGCTTGAACTCAGAGCCTGGGTGTTGTCTCTGAGTTTTTTGTTTTGTTTTCTTTTCTCAAGGCTAGCACTCTAGCACTTGAGCCCCAGCTCCACTTCCAGCTTTTTTGCTGGTTAAATTGGAGAGAAGATTCTCACAGTTGTTCCTCACCTGGCTGGCTTTGAACCACAATCCTCCGATCTCAGCCTCCTAAGTAACTAGCATTACAGGATGAGCCATCAGTGCATGGCTATGCTTAATTATTTTACACTGATCTCTTAGAAGAATGAAATCTATACCCAAAGTGATAAAGTCCTTACAATAGAATTCTGGGAATCGTCCCCATTTCACTCCCAGGGGTACGATGGAGACCACCAACATTGCCCCCTATGTAATATTGATGGTGTGTGGGAGGTGCTGCGATTTCAAACCATTTCTCCACAACATCCTGGTTTATTTTCTGAATCTTAGCAATCCACTTTGTGTTATCATACTGAATCGGAAGTCATTCATCTCCATTTCCTTGGCACACTCTTTAATCCACCTGCCTTTCTACCCAGTACCAGCAGTCTAGTCAAAGTGAGGGAAAGTTAGAAATGCTTTGGGCATTTTTTTGTACTGCCTTTTATCACAATTAAATTCACTCCCTCCAGAAAAAGCGCACACTCCTATTTCTCAAAGGCCTCCCAGCCTCAGGACTTTTGATGCATGTACATTAACTAGAATGTCAAAGTAGTGACGGGGCCAGGGTGAAAGATTTCCTTTCAATGCCACTGGTACAAGGTAGTGGAAAAGCAGCCAATCGGGGAGTGGTAGTCTTAACAACTTGCTGATGGCAGGATTCCCTGAAAAACCCAAGACAGCCACACAATGAATGGGGCTGCAAAAGCATGTGAAGGGGGGCTGGGAATATGGCCTAATGGTAGAGTGCTTGTCTAGCATGTCTGAAGCCCTAGGTTTGACTCCTCAGTACCACATAAACAAAAAGCTGGAAATGATGCCATGGCTCAAGTGGTAGAGTACTAGCCTTGAGCAAAAACAAGCTCAGGGACAGTGTGTAGGCTCTGAGTTCAAGGCCCAGGACTGGTAAAAAAGATCTCAGCCTCCCAAATAAATAGGACTTACAAGTATCAGTCACTCCCTGGTCCATTTCTTTTATTTTTTGGTCAGTCATTGGGCACTGTCCCTGAGTTTCTTTTGCTCAAGGCTAGCACTCTACCACTTGAGCCACAACGCCTCTTCTGGCTTTTCTATATATGTGGTGCTGAGGAATCGAACCCAGGGCTTCCTGTATGTGAGTCAAGCACTCTACCACTAGACCTTCTTCTTGCCTTTTTGCTTATTAATTGGACTTACGAGTTTCTTGGGTTTATCTGCCAATGCTGGCTTCAAACTGGGCCTGGCTTCAAACTTCAGCCTCCTGAGTGGCTAGGATTCCAGGCAGTAGCCCCCAGTGCTCAGCAGTTGCTATATTTTGTGGACTTTAAGGACACTGCTCATCTTACTTGGGTTAGAATTGTATCTAAACCATCAACCATTATTTCCAAGTCTAAATTCATCTCAAACTCTCTCATTCTTTCTCATGGAAATTAGAAGCAGGAAAAGAAAACATTATGATGACACACAGCTGGCTCCAAGTGTTTTGGATTCAAAGCAAATCTCATGTTTTGTAGAACTGATGTCAGTCTGCTGATCACACATTAGGCAAATGACTCCATCCCCATGAGTTGCAATTTTCTTGTATGTTAAAAAAAAAAGAAAATAAGCTAGGCACCAGGGCTCAAACCTATAATTCTAGCTAGTCAGGAAGTTGAGATCTGAGAATGAAGGTCTGAAGCCAGCCTTGGGCAGGAAAATCCATAAGACTCTTATCTCAATTAACCACCAGAAAACTGGAAATGGAGCTGTGACTCAAGTGGCAAGTGCGAGCTTGAGCAAAAAAGGTCAGGGACAGTGCCCAGGCCCTGAGTTCAAGCCCCCAAAACAGTACAAAAACAAAAAAAATGAGGAAGGAGGAGGAGAAGGAGAAAAGAATACCTCTTGAAGGCTGAATGGCAAACCCAAGTCATTCTGATTTCCAGGCTATCTTTTCACCAACCTCAGTAGTTTTTCCACTACCTGTGCAGTTAAGATGATGACAAGTAGTAAGACTAAGATTTCTGGACTAAAACCCATATGTAGTTCAAATAGTTTGACTTTGGCTTGGAGGATGAGGTAGAGAGCTATGTTATATGGAGAGATGCTGTGAAATCAAGGTCTGTATATCTCACTCAATGTCCACTACAGGCAACGTGGCAGACCTGAGACATGGGTGTCAAAAATGAGACGACTATAGAAACTTTCACACACATCCTCTTTCCTGGTCCACCTGACCACTCACGATCTGAAAGATAGGGTGTGATCCACAAGCAAATTATTCAAAAACATTCTATCCTACAGCGAGAAAGCCATTCCCTTTTAAGCTCTCTTTACCTTGATGAATCTCCCTTTTAATTCTCACAGCAGTCTCTCCACACACCGCTGAAATCTGGCTCAAATGGAACTGCATTGCTTCGTTTCATAGCATTTATTTTTATTATTGTCTTCCACATATAGCAAATGATCCTTGTTTTTTCTTTTTCTTTTTTTTTTTTCTCAAATTTTTATTATCAAACTGATGTACAGAGAGGTTACAGTATCATACGTTGGGCATTGGATACATTTCTTGTACTGTTTGTTGCCTTGTCCCTCATGCCCCCCTCCCTCCCCCCCTTTCCCTCCCCCCCGCAGGTGTTCAGTTCACTTACACCAAACAGTTTTGCAAGTATTGCTTTTGTAGTTGTTTCTCTTTTTTTACCCTGTGTCTCTCGAATTTGGTATTCCCTTTGAATTTCCTACTTCCAATACCAGTAAACACGGTTTTCAATATACTCAGATAAGATTACAGAGATAGTGTAGGTACAAACATAGGAAGGTGATACAAAACATTATCAATAATAGAAACTACACATACACATAGGACGTTGAAAGTAGTTACAACTGTGATATATCACTTGTTTCCATAACATGGAGTTCATTTCAATTAGCATCATCTTATGTGTTTCTAAGGATATAGCTATTGGGCCTTGTGATGCTCTGCTATGGCTTGCCTAAACCTGTACTAATTATTCCCAATAAGGGAGGCCATGGAGTCCATGTTTCTTTGGGTCTGGCTCACTTCACTTAGTATAACTTTTTCCAAGTCCTTCCATTTCCTTACAAATGGAACAATGTCATTCTTTCTGATAGAGGCATAAAATTCCATTGTGTAAATGTACCACATTTTCCTGATCCATTCATCTATGGAGGGGCATCTGGGTTGGTTCCAGCTTCTCGCTATGACAAATTGTGCTGCGATGAACACTGTTGTGCTGGTGGCATTACTGTGATTTTGTTTGTGGGCTTTTGGATAGATACCCAACAGTGGGGCTGCTGGGTCATAGGGGAGTTCTATATTGAGCCTTCTGAGGAATCTCCATACTGCTTGCCAGAGTGGCTGAACCAGTTTACATTCCCACCAACAATGAAGTAGGGTTCCCTTTTGGCCACATCCCCTCCAACAATTGTTATTATTAGTTTTCTTGATATATGACATTCTTGCTGGGGTGAGATGGAATCTCAATGTTGTTTTGATTTGCATTTCCTTTATGGCCAGTGATGTAGAGCATTTTTTCATATGTCTATTGGCCATTCTCATTTCCTCATCAGAGAAGTTTCTTTGTAAGTCTTTAGCCCACTTGATGAGGGGGCTATTGGTTCTTTGCAATTTTGTTTTGGAAGAAGGTAATTTTTTTAGTTCTGCATATATTTTAGAGATGAGGCCTTTGTCTGTTGAATGTCCGGTAAAGATCTTCTCCCAGTCTGTGGGCTTTCTGTTTATCTTGAGAGCTATGTCCTTTGCCGTGCAGAAGCTCTGGAGTTTGATGCAGTCCCATTTGTCCAACCTTTCTTTGATTTGTAGCCTTTCAGGGTCTTTGTTAAGGAAGTTCTGTCCTGTGCCAAGGAGCCCAAGTGTTTCTCCTACTCCTTCCTTTAGTGTCTTCAGGGTGCCTGTTTTGATTTCAAGGTCTTTAATCCATTTGGAATTGATTTTGGTGCAGGGTGATATATAAGGATCTAGTTTTAGTTTGTTGCATGTGTTGAGCCAGTTTTGCCAGCACCACTTGTTAAAGAGGCTATCTTTCTTCCATACTATTGTTTTAGCTCCTTTATCAAAGATTAAGTAGGCATAGTTCTGTGGGTTTAATTCTGGGTCTTCAATTCTATTCCATTGGTCTTCAGGCCTGTTCCGGTGCCAATACCAAGCTGTTTTTATTACTATAGCTTTATAATACAGCTTGAAGTTGGGTATTGTAATTCCTCCAGCACTGTTCTTTCTGCTTAGGAGTGTTTTTGCTATTCTAGGTCTTTTATTGTTCCATATGAATTTCTGGATTGCTTCCTCTATTTCATTAAAGAATGGTGTTGGGATATTAATGGGTATTGCATTGAATTTGTAGATAGCCTTTGGCAATATTGCCATTTTGATTACATTAATCCTCCCAATCCAGGAGCATGGGAGGTTTTTCCATTTTCTTAGTTCTGACTTAATTTCGTTATTCAAGCTTTTAAAGTTCTCTTCAAAGAGGTCTTTCACTACTTTGGTTAAGATTATTCCTAGGTATTTTATGTTTTTGGGGGCTATTGCAAAAGGAGTTGCTTTCCTGATTTCAGCCTCGGTCTTCGGGTTGTTAGCATAGAGAAAGGCCGTTGATTTTTGAAGGTTTATTTTATATCCTGCAACTTTGCCAAAGTTTTGTATCAGCTCTAGTAGCTTGGGGGTAGAGTCTATGGGATTCTTTAGGTATAGGATCATGTCATCTGCGAAGAGAGAAAGTTTAACTTCATCTTTTCCTATTTGGATCCCCTTTATATTCTCTTCTTGCCTAATTGCTCTGGCTAGGAATTCTAGTACTATGTTGAAGAGCAGGGGAGAGAGTGGACATCCCTGCCTTGTTCCTGATTTTAAAGGGAATGGCTTTAGTTTTTCACCATTTAGAGTTATGCTTGCTGTTGGTTTGTCATAAACTGCCTTGATTATATTCAGGAATGTTCCCTGGAATCCCAGTTTTTCCAGGGCTTTTAGCATAAATGGGTGCTGGATTTTATCGAACGCTTTTTCCGCATCCAGCGATAAAACCATGTGGTTCTTTACCTTGCTCCGGTTGATGTGGTGGATTACATTAATTGACTTGCGTATATTAAACCAGCTTTGCATCCCTGGGATGAATCCAGTTTGATCGTGGTGTATGATTTTTTTGATGACCTGTTGAAGTCGATTGGCCAGAATTTTGTTGAGAATTTTTGCATCTATGTTCATCAGGGAGATTGGTCTGTAGTCCTCTTTCCGTGATGAGTCTCTGCCTGGTTTTGGGATGAGGGTTATACTGGCTTCATAAAATGAGTCTGGCAGTGAACGTTCTCTTTCAATTTCATTGAAGAGTTTGAGAAATATTGGAGTGAGTTCTGTTTTGAAGGCCTTGTAGAATTCTGCGGTGAATCCA
This sequence comes from Perognathus longimembris pacificus, assembly GCF_023159225.1. NCBI lineage: Eukaryota > Metazoa > Chordata > Mammalia > Rodentia > Heteromyidae > Perognathus > Perognathus longimembris. Next base: position 31,437,978 of record NC_063178.1, read on the forward strand.
TCTGGACCTGGGCTTTTCTTGGATGGGAGATCATTTATTGCTGTTTCTATTTCAATACTGGATATGGGTCTGTTTAGAAGGTTTAAGTCTTCATAGTTGAGTTTGGGGGTATCAATTTTTTCTAGAAAATAATCCATTTCTTCCAAGTTCTCGAATTTGTTGGCATAAAGGTTTGCAAAATAGTCCCTTATTATTTTCTGAATTTCGGTTATTTCTGTGGTGATGCTACCTGTTTCATCTCTTATCTTGTTTATTTGAGTGTGCTGCCTTCGTTCTTTGGTCAGGTTTGCCAGGGGTCTGTCTATCTTGTTGATTTTTTCAAAGAACCAACTCTTTGTTTTGTTGATTCTTTCGATGGTTTTTTTCGTCTCTAATTGATTTAATTCTGATTTGATTTTAATTATTTGCTTCCGTCTATTGACTTGGGGTTTGGCTTGCTGTTCTCTCTCCAGAAAATTAAGGTGCTTCCTTAAATTACTGAGTTGCTGTTTCTCCAGTTTGTTGATGTATGTACTCAGAGATATAAATTTTCCTCTGAGTACTGCCTTTGCTGTGTCCCAAAGGAGCTGGTACTTTGTGCCCTCAACTTGGTTGAAGTCCATAAACATTTGAATTTCTGTTTTAATTTCTTCAATGATCCACTGATGGTTCAGCAGTGTGTTCTTTAGTCTCCATGAATTGTGGGATTTTCTGTGGTGGCTGAATGAGTTGAGCTCTAATTTTATTCCATTGTGGTCTGAAAGAATGCAGGGAATGATATTGATACTTCTGAATTTGTACAGATTTTCTTTGTGCCCTAAGATGTGATCTATTTTGGAGAATGTTCCGTGTGCTGCCGAAAAGAATGTGTATTCTGTCCTTGCTGGGTGGAATATTCTGTAGATGTCGATTAAGTCTAGTTGGTCTATGCAATTGTTTAGTTCTGTGGTTTCTTTTTTCAGTTTTTGGCGTGCTGATCTGTCCAGAGGTGATAGTGGAGTGTTAAAGTCCCCCACTATCATTGTGTTTGGGTCTATGAATGTTTTTAGAGCCAGTAGTGTTTGTTTGATGAAGTTGGGTGCTCCTGCATTTGGCGTGTAGATATTTAGGATGGTTATTTCTTCCTGTTGGAGAGATCCTTTTACTAGTATGTAGTAACCTTCTTTGTCTCTTCTTACATTTTTTAATTTGAAGTCAATTTTGTCTGATACTAGGATTGCAACTCCAGCCTGCTTATGGGGGCCATTTGCTTGATAGATTTGATTCCAGCCTTTCACTTTTAGAAGATGTTTACTTTTGCTGGATAGATGTGTCTCTTGGAGGCAGCAGAAAGATGGATCTTGATTTTTGATCCAACTTATGAGCCTATGTCGTTTGATTGGAGAATTAAGTCCATTAATGTTGACAGTTAGGATTGAGAGGTGATCGTTTGTTCCTTTCATTATCACTGTCTTGTTTAAAGCTGTGTCTTCCCATTTCTTGATCTAGTGTTTACTAATTAGGGATCATTTCTCTGTCTGTGTTGGGATCTTGATTATTTTCCCTGTATAGTACATCTTTAAGGATTTTGTGTAAAGCTGGTTTGGTGGAGATATAGTTTCAGTTTTTCCTTATTGTGGAAGACTTTTATTTGACCTTCGGCTATGAAGGAGAGTTTGGCGGGGTACAGAATTCTTGGTTGGTAGTTATTTTTATTTAGAGTTTGGTATACTTCATTCCAGGCTCTCCTTGCTTTCATGGTCTCTGCTGAGAAGTCTGGGGTAATTCTGATTGCTTTTCCTTTATATGTGATTGTTTTCTTTGCCCTAACAGCTTTGAGTATTTTTTCCTTGCACTCTGCTGAAGCTGTTTTGATCACAATTTGTCGGTGGGAAGTCCTATTCTGGTCTGGTCGATTTGGGGTTCTGAATGCTTCTTGTATCTGTATATGCCTTTCCTTCTGGATGTTTGGGAAGTTCTCAGCTAATATTCTGTTAAATAGGTTGCCTATCCCATTAACCTCTTTCTCCAAGTTTTCCTCAATACCTATTATCCTTAAATTGGGCTTCCTGATTGTGTCTTGAATCTCCTGTAGCGATCTGTTTTGTTGCTTGGACTGGATTTGTATTGATTTTTTATCTTTCTCCATAGAATCTAAGGAATCTTCAGCTCCTGAGATTCGATCCTCTGCTTCAGTTAGTCGGGACTGTAGGCTAGCTACTTGATTTCGAATCTCTTTTCCTTCTGACTGGTCTTTCCTGATGATTTCCATGTCATTTCTTAGGTCTTGTATGGACTTCTTTACTTCATTAACTTCATTACTTTGGTTTTGAGTGTTGTCTCTCAAATCTTTAAGTTGGGTAGCTATCTTTTCATTTGACTCTTGAAGCTCATTTATCTTTCTATTTGTGGATGCCATGAAATTCTCCATTAATTTTTGCTTTGCCTCCTCACGCTCTAACATAATTGACTGAAGAGATTCAAACTTTTCATTTATCATGTTTATCAGTAAACTTTGTAGAGCATTTTGGGGGTTTTCTTCTATGTTTTTGATTGACTGCTCTGCTTCCTGCTTGTTTTGGGTGGGGGATAAGACTTCATTATTTGCCATCTTTCTTGTGTTTCTTCTGCCCATTTGAATTGGGAATGCCAGTCTACCAGCACCTGTGAGCACTGTTTAAGACCCAAAGCAGCCCTTACCAAGCACTGTTGTGTAAATCTTACAATTTCACAATTATTTACAGATAACTTGTATACCTGTCTATAAAGTTAGATTTGGTGTTCCTAAAGAATACAATTTCAATATAACATCTGATCTTGGGCCCTGTATTCAGTAGTTACTTATTTACTGTTACAACCTTATACGCAATTCTTGTTTTTATATTAAGTTCTTTTAGGACTGGCTTTCTCTATGAACCCCTTTGATTCACTCGTATTAAGCTGGGATATCCTCTATCCAATAACCAGGAGTCAATGGAACCTGGAAGTCCAGGCAGTAAGTCAGGAGGGTAAGTTGGAGGTAGTAAAGAGAATAGAGTAAAGTGTATTGGGAGGGTGGTGGTGATTTTGGTTTAGTTTCAGTGACGTGGAAATGTGGAGAAGAGTAGAATCAGTAGAAAGAACATTGATAAAATGACAGACACTGGAGAGTTAGCAGAAAAGGGTGTAGGTGTTATTTATAGGAAAGTAATTTTTAAAGGAAGAGGACGCCACGAGAGAAATGAAGTAAAAATACTGGAAGACAGATACACAAAACAGAGAAAAATTATTTAACAAGGAAGCATAAGTAAATAAAAAGGAAAATAACAGAAAAGGAACAACCCAAGCAAATAACAAACACAAAAAAAAAACTTGATAAAACAAACCAGTAAAAATGGAAAACAAACAAAAAAAAAACAAAAAAAAACAGCCAATGATGTTTCAGGTGTGAAAAAATTAAAAAGAAAATTTAAAAGAAAAGTTAAAAAAAAATGTTTGAAAAGAAAAAGAAACCAGTCTCTGGTTTCCCTGCAATGGACTGCAGTCTATTTTCCTGATTGGCTGGTTTGACTTGATTTCAGTTGGCAAGGGGTGGTTCTGTGCTGACCTTCTCCCCTGTTGGTGCAATCGTGGGTCTCTGAGGTTCGCACAGCTTGCAGGCAGGCCTTGGGCGTCCTCTGTCGATGGGGACGTGGGCAGTCACAGGAACTGTGGCTCCTCTGTCTGCTGTGGGGCCGCTGCCTTTGATGCCTGGACTTGACTAGACTGTGAACTCAGCAGAGCGTGGCGCCTCTGGCCTATTTTGCTCCACTAAGAGTTGCTTGCCTGAGGGAGGCGGCCTCTTTGGCATAGGTAGCTATGGAATGCAGCCTGTTTTGGGCTGGGAATTAGTTTCCTCTGTGATGGGACCGTTTAGCTGTCCCCGGAACTGTTTGTTCCTCCGTCTGTTGTTTCCATGCCCCTGGTAGCTGCTCGCAGCTTTTGCTTTAAGTTTAGAAGTTCCGGCGGGCAGGGCGGAGCATCTCTGGATAAGCCCCGGACTCGCTTCCCACCAGGGCAGGGGGCGTTCTTCTGGGCGGAGCTGGTTCTCACTGATTCTGCCCCTCCTGCCCTTTTCAAAGATGGCTTTTTTGACCTCGCTTTCCCCAGGCCCGCTTCAGTTCCAGTCTGGTCTGACCCTATGCCCGTGGCAAAGATGGCGCTTTGCTCTGGCGGTGGGGACAGGGATGCCTTCCAGAAGCTGGGCTGTGGGCACAAGCGAGAATAATTTTTTTTTTTTTTTGCGGGGTACTCATGCTGTCTCTGCGATGTCAGGTCCTCCGTGCTCGGCTGCCGTCTGGAGTATTTCTCGCTTTAGCTGCGCGGAGTGCGGGGGGCTGTGCCCGGCACTGTGCCGGAGGCGGCGCTGGCGCCGCGGCGGGACGCCGCCCGGAGCTCAAAAACTGTGTTTTCAGACCAGCAAAGTCGATTTTTCCTTCCTGTTCAGAATCCCTGTACTGTTAGAACTTACTTTGGCTGTCTTTCTCGGAGAAACAGTTTCTATGAGGTGAGAAAACTACGATATCGGAGGGAGCTCTGCAGGGCTCAGCCGCTCATCCGCCGTCTTCCCCGGAAACCCCTTGTTTTTTCTTTACAGCAGTGTCCTTTCAAAATAAATTTACTTAGGAGTTAAAATGGAATTGATTGGAGCATTAAGGAAACACATGTTAATAATGGTGCAGATGGTGTGTAAATATGACACAAATCTAATCATGACAGGGCTACAGAAAGGAATCACAGCGGTGGGAAAGGACTGTCAGTCATGTGATCGCCCTCCCTCTCCCCCCCCTCCACACCCAGTGAGGATTCATGTGACTTTGCCTACACTACCGATTGCTGGAGGCATGGTCCCCTTCCTGAGCTCATATGCCCAAATTTATTGAGTAAAAGATCTTGAATTCAATTAAATCTGACATTCTGTGGCCTCTCAACTTGTTTTTTTTTCAAGCCTGGAACTCACCACAATTGAACTAGAGATAAGATTAAATTACACTAAAGGCCTAGCCTTTCAAACCTTGTATAAAGGAGTTGCCAGCACCAATCCTGTCTTTTTCCCCTTGGTGTGAGTCTATTCAGCCCATCTATGTTCCTGCACGAAGAAGAGAAGGTAGGCAATAGTGGCTCACGTCTGTCATCCTAGCTATTCAGAAAGCTGAGATCTGAGGATCACAGTTCAAAGCCAGCCCAGGCAGGAAAGTCTATAAGACTTTTATCTCCAATTAGCTACCAGAAAACTGGAAGTGGTGCTGTGACTCAAGTGGTAGAGCACTAGCCTTGAGCAAATGAGCTCAGAGACATAGCCCAGGCCCTGACTTAAGTCCCAAGATCAACAACAAAAAAGAAAAACCTAAGCGATACTACCCAGGTCCTACGTTTAAACCCTAGTAGCAGTGTACAGAAAAGAAAGTAAAAAAGAAAGAGAAAGGAAGAGGAAGGGAAGAAGGGAAGGAGGGAGGGAGGAAGGGTGAGAGGGAGGGAGGGAGGGAAGAAAAGAAAGAGAAAGAGAGAAAGGGAGGGAGGGGGAAAGAAGTGAGATAAATGCATGTAATACAAGATTCAATTTGTGCTTTTTGCCTTTAAATTTAAACCAATGGAGGTTAGTCCAGGACATTTAGCAGGAACAGAATAAGTTCCTTGACATTTTTTCATTCATATTATTCCGCCTGAGGCCACGCAGGCAAGCCTGGCCTGATGAAGTTTGTCTCTCTGGAGAGCTCTGGATTGGCTCACAACTGTGAGACAACTGTGCTCCTAGCTCACTGTGGTTAGATGGAAAAGAAAACACAAGCTGCAGCCCTGCAAATGAGTTCTACATATCAGGTGAATTTACGTGAAAGAAGCGACCGGGTTAGAAGAGGCAGGAATGGAAAGATCCATCCCTGTAAGAATAGCTGCGCAGTGGAGGGACGGGTCATGCACCCAGGACAGAGAGGGGCAATCACGTCTACTATCCACCTGCCAGGCTGAGGCCAATGACAGGCAGTTACCGCCATCTTTTACTTTGATTAATCTTATTAACATTTGAGAATATAGATGAAGGAACCAACACACCCAAAGGTCATGACCTTTTCAAACTCATACAGTTCTTTTTAAAATTAAGATTAAGTAACTGCATATATTTTACAGTACACATTTTAACTTTCACAATGAGGGAAAGTCCTTATTCTAATATACAAAGCTTAGGAGCTCTATGAACTTCAACAACAAAAGCATTTCTTCCAAATTGGGCCCTAGGTACATTTCTTTTGCTTAGCATCCTCTGTTCCCCCACCCTCTCCCTCCCTCCCATCACCGCCCTTGAGTTGCTTAGCTCACTTTCATCAATGTCCACTGCAGCTGTTGGGCGCCTCTGCTGTATTTTTTCACCCGCTTTCCACTCCACTCGTTCCGTGCCCTCCTCCCAGCTTCCCAGCATGTGAATTCATCAGCTCAGTGTACAGGGCGCCAGCAAAGAGCCACACTCAACAAATGGACCCCCTCTGGAGAGCCCCACTGTTGACCTTCCCCTGAAACCCATCAATGAGACACACATGATGTGGACTCCAATTTTACCTTTAATTCTGCTGGCTGTCTGACAGCCTCTGCCTCCCCAGGTTCGATTTCCGGAATGAGAAAGATCTTAACGCAGCAAAAATAAAAATTATTCCGGGGATGGGGGCGCAGGCAGTTTGCTCCCCAATCATTGAATATAGAGATTCACCACTTTCACCCAAGCTACCATTATCAACAGCAACCGTGGCCTGACCACTGTCTACATGGCACTGTATTGAGAGTCAAACCATTGCTTATAACACACCAGAGTTCCTTCTTTTTGTTATCTGTGCCTGCATATGCAGTGATATACTTAAGTGTGCACACACACATACATACATACACACACTTCTGTCTGAGGTTGCATTCCTCCACAGAAGACCCTGTGACAGCGATTGGGGTGTACATAGTTGATCTAGGAGATGATCTTAAGAAGTGATGTCAAGAGGAGAGAGATTGTTTAAGAAAGATGTAGGAAAGAAAGACTCCACAGCAGGTGCATTACTGAGAGCATGATAGCAAAGGGCACCGGAGGCTGGAAGCCACAGGTGTCCTGAGAGGCAGTGTGGCACACTGCCCAGAGTTGCCTCATTAAAGGGTTGAGGAAACGGAGGTATTTATCCACCAACTCTTGTCCATCTCCCAAAGGAGTCAACTCCTACATCTGTGGCCTGCCCGTTTGTAGAATGCCTGTTCTTCAGACTAAAAGTCACAGGTGTGTTTGCCACAAAGCAGAAGTGCTTGTTTGGGATGGTGGATGCCAAGGGCATGTATAGAGAGCGTGAATCACATGTGCTACACCATGTGAAGGGATGAGCATGACAGCTGGAGTCTCCCTTGCTGTTGGACTTCAGTGATGTGAGGTTGGAGGGTAAGGGCTAAAGGGTAAAGCTGGCGGTGAGTGTGCAGTCATGAGGATATCCTGGGAGAGGGAGCGAGCTCAGGGGCAGATAGAGAGTGGCGATCTGAGTGTCCTGCAGCCCAGGACAGAGTTTGAAGGGAAATGGATTGGATGTGGGCTGGGAAGGTGGCTTAGCAGTAGAGTGCTTGCCTAGCATGCATGAAGCCCCAGGTTCAATTCCTCAGCACTACATACACAGAAAAAGCTGGAAGTGGTGCTGTGGCTCAAGTGGTAGAGTGCTAGCGTTGAGCAAAAGAAGCTCAGGGGCAGAGCCCAGGACCTGAGTACAAGCCCCAAGATTAACAAAAAAAATAGAGGAAGGAAGGAAGGAAGGAAGGAAGGAAGGAAGGAAGGAAGGAAGGAAGGAAGGAAGGAAGGAAGGAAGGAAGGGAAAAGGGAGGAGAGGAAGGGAAGAGAAAGGGAAAAAGAAGGGAAGGGAAGGGATAGGAGATTGGTACCTGAGGCTCACATCTCCTGGGGGTGCTTTGAAACAGGGTGTTAAAAGGCCTTCGATGGCCTTATTCAAGTGAATGATGAAAGGAATAATGTATTTATCTACCAATTCCTGGCCATCACCCCACAGGGCCATCCTCCTCTTCTCTGAACATTACTTACAACAACCTAGCTAGAGGTTTGCAAAGCACGACCATGAGACCCAGAGGCAACAAATAGTTCTGCCTTCCCTTCCCTTCAGATTTCTCCTAAATGTGTCTCCTCTGCCCTTTGTACTTCTGCCAAAGGAACAGAGGTGACTGTTCTCACCATTCAACTCACCACCTGTTTGCAAGGAGTCTGTTCGAACACCACCAACCACAGCCCCCCCTAGCTGCCTTTGCAAGGGAAGCAAAGGGGTAGGGAAATAATGAGTGGGGTGGGGGAAGTAAAGCCTTGGTTTAAACACAGATGCCTTTGAGAGGAAGAAATTGAGGGGAAAGGAATTATGAAAACCCTAGTAAGTCACTAGGTGTCAGGGCTAAGGCTGGTCAGCCATATGCCTTCCTTTGCGGGATGGTTCAAGCTCCTGCCAAAGTGGGCATCAAACAAGGTTCCTGATGGGAATCTAGCCTGTCACAGCAAAGGGACCCTGGGGGGGGGGAGGGCAGAGCTGGTTTGCACCCCCATTTGAAATGAAGGAAAGGAGGCTGAGAATCTTCCTTCATAAAGACCCAGAAACTGAACAAATCCAAGAAAAGTTGGACAGATGAATTGCATTAAGCTGCAGAGCTTGGGCATGGCACAGGACATAGCCAGCAAGATAAAGAGAAAGCCCTCAGACTGAAGAAGATCTTCACTGGCGTCCAACCGACAAGGGCCTGAAATCTACTTAGAGGCTGAGAATCTGGACCCCAGAAAGAGACTTCAGAAGATAATACCAGGTTCCCCAAAGGAGGGGATGTACCCACCCCTGTCCCCAACAGTAGATGGGGAGGCAGGGCAAAGGAATACAAAGCTCCATTAGAGCAAATCATACTTGCTTTAAGGCTTTCTGGGAAGAACTATAGCTCATTTGTAGTGGCTAATGTTATTTTGTTTAAAAAAAGGGGGGGGGCAGACAGCCATTTGTTTTTAGAGTATTTTAAAGCTCACATATTTAGTCACAAAGGACATTATATCTTTTTTCTTTCTTCCTCTCTTCCTTCCTTCATTTCTTTGTTTGTTTTTGGTGCTAGACCTGTGGGTTGAATTCAGGGCCTGGGCTCCATACCTTGGGTTGTTTTTTTTTCCTGTTTTGTTTTGTTTTGTAAACTCAAGGCTGGTGCTCTACCACTTGAGCCACAGCTCCCTTTCCACTTTTCGGTGGTTAACTGAAGATAATAAGTCACATGGCTTTCCTGCTCAGGCTGGCTTCAAACCACGATCTTTAGATCTTGGCCTTCCTGAGTAGCTAGGATTTCAGGTGTGAACCGCCAGCATCAGCTGAGATTATATCTAATAATTGTATTTTCTCAGGGATTATTTTGTCCTATAGTCTTGTGAGATGCATGCAACTGAAAAATATTTGTGAATCTGCCTGGGGTAAGGGGAACTTTGAGACAACCCTGCTGTTTGTTGCCTGAAATCACCCCCCAAACCCTGTCTTGAGCTGCCACTGGACCCATGTGGATTCCATATGGGCATGTGGGTGGAGGAGCTACAGTCCTTTAGTTACGCTCAGCGGCCTTATTTCAAGGGAATTTCGCCCCACTTGGCCACAGTCACCACCCCTCTCCCATTCCCTAATGCTAAGGCTGAGCGTCAGTTGCACATTTCTCAGAGAAAGTGTTGTAGGGATTTCCTAGAAAACACATTATCAGTGTTCCATATTCAATATTCATGAAGCCCTAAACCATAGGCAGTGATGGTCCATTCAGACAATAGGCAGCCTGAACTCCCATTTGCAGTCAAGGAAACTGAATCTTGATTTTCTGCATCCCTGGAGTCCCACAACCTTCCTTCTGACTGGTAATTTCATTGCTCAAAGTCACACAACTAGCCAGAGGCAGAGAGCAGATCTGATCTCAGAGCTCCTGCCTGTGGGTTACTTTATTTTGGAACGGCTCTGGGAAGGGCTTCAGAACCACATGACTTCATTGTGATCATGATGGGACGCTTAGGGAAATGGTAGCTCACCTGGGTTGCTTTTCTGCTGCTCACTGGTTTAGTGCCCTACATAGGCAGCAATGCATGAATACACAGAAGCAGAGAATGTGTAAACTGAAAAGGGATGGCAAAAAAATGATGTGTGTGTGTGTGTATGTGTGTGTGTATGTGTTTCTGGTACCAGGGCTTGTAATCACAGCCAACATGCTCTCCCTTAGCTTTTTCACTCAAAACTGGGCACTAGGCCACTTAAACCACACCTTTATCTCTGGCTTTTTTCTGGCTAGTTGGAAATAAGGCTCTCACAGACTTTTTCTGCCCAGGCTGGGATTGAACCACAGTCCTCAGATCTCAGCCTCTCAGGCTAGAGTTACAAGCATGAACCACTAGCACCTGCCCAGCCCTTTCATTTTATAAATGTGAAAAACAAGGACCAGAGGTGAGGGGACTTTTCAGAGACTGTTCTGTATATGGGTGCACAGCTGGATGGAAGCCTTTTTCCTGCCTCAGCCACGCCTCCTCTCTCTCTCCCTGTCCTCACCTTGCTTTGCGCTGTTATTATCATCTCGTATACCCGCCTACAGCTTCCAGGTCTCTTCCTGGAAATCGTTTTAATGATGTCGTTCTGAGGCCCTGTGCTTCATTTCTCAGCGGCCCACGCACCGGAGGACATGGAGGTGGTCTAAAGAAATGCTCACAGTTGTATGAATAAGGGAAGCAACACCTCTGAGTCTTCTCGTGTCCACAGAAGGGCCAGGAATACAGCTGTTGAAGCTTCCAGAATGTTCCCAGGGAAGCAGATCCTCTGTTTCCCTGCTTACCTCGAAAGGCAGGTGTTTCTTGGAGGCTGGGCTCAGGCCTCTGGCTTGTAAACCACCTCTCCCTTACTCCCCTCAGGAGGCAGATTGCTTCCTCCTCAGAGCAGAGCTGACTTCCCCAACAGCCTAGAAACTTCTGGAAGATATAGAGTATATCTCATCCATCTCCCACCCCAACCCCAAGCTATTAACAGTCACTAAACTAGTTGCTAGCATGGTTCTGGTGGCTCACACCTGTCATACTATCAACTCAGAATGGTGAGATCTGAGGATTCTGGTTCGAAGCCATCCCAGGCAGGACTGGCTCTCACCTCCTATGAACCACTAGGAAACCAGAAGTGGCAGTGTGACTCAAAATGATAAGAGCACTAGCCTTAACCAGAAAAACTCAAGGACAGTTCCAGGCCCTGAGTTCAAAACCCTCAACCAACAAAGAAAGTAAAATAAACATTTGGTAGCCTGGCATGACCTGGAATCCTAGCCATTCAAGCAGTTGAGCTCTGAGGATCACAGGTCAAACACCAGGCCAGGCAGGAAAGTCTATGAGAGTTTTTTTTTTTTTTTTTTGGCCAGTCCTGGGCCTTGGACTCAGGGCCTGAGCACCATCCCTGGCTTCTTTTTTGCTCAAGGCTAGCACTCTGCCACTTGAGCCACAGCGCCACTTCTGGCCATTTTCTGTATATGTGGTGCTGGGGAATTGAAACCAGGGCCTCATGTATAGGACGCAAGCACTCTTGCCACTAGGCCATATTCCCAGTCCCTCTATGAGACTCTTATCTCCAATGAACCACCAGAAAACTGGAAGTAGAGCTCTGCCTCAAAGTGGTAGAGCACTAGACTTGAGCAGAAGAGCACAGCGATGGCACTCCGGCCCAGAGTTCAATTCCCAGGACTGGTGCGACACACACACACACACACACACACACACACACACAGTGTTCAAACAACACAAGCTCTAGAACCCATTAGATCCCAGCTTCACTGAACCATGTGATGGTGGCAGGTGTCCAAACCCATGCGAGGCAGCATTTTGAGTTGACATGTGTCCCCAAGGATGTGACAACAAGCTCCTCCCTCAGCTGCTGTATTTAAGCATAAGGCTTGCTTACACCTGCACCTGAAGACAAGAGGTGTTGTGTAAATCCATGTGTACAGACAAGGGTGGACGGAGCCACCATCAGACACTTTACATCAGCTGGGAGTGTTTATACCTCGCCAATGGCCACAAGGGACAAACGAGTGCCTCTGTGATTTCACAGGCTGCTCATGGTCAGAGAATGAAGCTCAATGGCAGAGCATTTGCCCTGAGTACACACAGCCCGGAGTTCCATCCTCAGACTTGAAGAAAAACTGGGAGACTTGGGGTAAAGAACAGGGCCTGCCCCTCCTCCCCCCCCCCCCGCCTTTTTCTGTTCTTAGTGGTCCCTAGGAGTGTGAAGGTCCTCATGCCCATGGGACTTCCCACCAGTCTATTTCCTCTTTCCTCCTTGGGCTTTAACCACCTACTAATGTCAGATCAGCTTCTTAGACCACATATCCCCCAACAGACTTCTTGTGGGAGACTTGACCAGCCTTCCAATTCTATTCCATCACACGAGGGAACCCTGTCTTGAATCAATCCCTTCCTATGCCAGCTGCTCCCCAGAGAACCTGCCCACAGCCCTACACGTTCCCTCTTCTTTCTCTGCTTGTAGCTGGCTTCCTCTTGGGTGCTCTTTGGACCAGCTGTTTCTCATCATTAACATCTAAGTCCTTCTTCCCAGAAGCCTCCTGGACCCCTCTTGGGCCTCCCCCATTATATTATGACTGATGATTGACATCTTGTGTATGTGATTTCTTCTTCCCCTTCTCCTCTTCCGCCTCCTCCGCTACCTCTTCCTCCTTCTCCTCAAGCTCTGAACTCAGGGCCTGGCCACTATCCTAAGAACTGTTTTGTTTTGTTTTCTCCTCAAGGCTAGGGCTCTACCACTTGAGTTACAGCTCCACTTCTGACATTTTTTTGGTGGTTAATTGGAGATAAGAGTCTCACGAATTTTTCTGTCCAGGCTGACTTTGGACTTTGATGCTCGGATTTCAGCCTCCTGAGTATCTAGAATTACAAGCACGGCAGCAACACCAAGGTGACTGCTTCCTCCTGGAGAGTCTCTCTTCTCAATCACAACATACATTTCAGGATTCACATTATTTCCTTTTTCTTTTATGAAGAAAAGGACTTTTATTAATGTTTATTATTTGCACTAAACAGCATGAACAGTATGTTATTGTTTAAAATACAGCAGTAATAATGCTCACAGACATGTATAAATGCATATACAGTAATATGCACACTGTCTACCATTTTCACAGTGGAGGATTGCAATGGTATAACTCTTTTTTACAGATGACTTACAGTTTAACAAAATGAACATCAGGAAACTGAAAGGTACCTAGTTGGAAGGAGAAGTTGCCAGGGAAGGACAGCTAAAAGGAGAGAAGGGTGGGCAAATATGGTTATAGTAGTCAATGTACATATATGAAAAGGGAACCAAACCAACTGAGGGAATGAATGGAGTTGGAAGAGATGAGAGAGGGGGATGGAAGGGGTGATATTAGTCAAAATGTATTGTGCTCCCACGTGTCATCCTAGCTACTCAGGAGGCTGAGATCTGAGGATCGTGGTTCAAAGCCAGCCCAGGTAAGAAAGTCCATGAGACTTTTATCTCCAATGAACCACCAGAAAACCAGAAGTGGTGCTGGGGCTTAAAGTGGTAAAGGGCTAGTCTTGAATGAAAAAGCTCAGGAACAGAGCTCAGGCCCTGAGTTCAAGCCCCACAACCAACCAAAAAAAAAGTGCAATATATTCATGAATTGTTCTGTCAAATGGAACCCTCCTTCTTTGTACAAGTAAAGACAGTAACAATCCTAATAAAATAATATAATAATAATGTTTGAAATCACACTAATTTCACCCCTTCCATTGGTCAGATTGAGGGTCCCCAAACCAGAAGTACAGAGCTGGGACTTGAACTCACACAGGCTGAAGCTTTGACTGGTTATGACAGAAGGATGGCCAGTTGTGTGTAGATAACTGCTAATTCCAGAGAGCAGACTGTTCCACTGAGCCAAGGGCTGTGAGAACTCCTGCCAAGTGCCAGAGTTTGACAGTCTGGCTGAAGTCTGAAGCTGTAAATCCCCAGACCAGTGTGATGGAATAAAGAACACAGAGGAAGCAGAGACACAGGGCATGCGAAGCATGCTTTTTACTCACTTATTTATGGAGGATAAGATATTAATCAAGGGCCCAGTCTTTGAACTGTCAGTCCCTTCTCCAATAGCAGGAGCATGAGGAGGCCAGGGATAAGGGGGAAAAGCAGTACAATTCTTTTGCTTTCTCTAAGATTCCGGTCATAACCAGCATCCCCACTGTAGGACCACTCCCCCCCAAAAAAAATAAAGAGCACAGAATCTATTTTGGGAGGGCAAGACTCCACGTAGGAAATCAGGGTTCAGGAGAGAGAGTACGGGAAGGCCACTGGAGAGCAAAGAGGCAATACAGGAACTTAGAACCCAAACATTAAGGAGAGTTCAAACCATAGTGTATGGCACACGCAAAGAGATGCTCGCTGTTGGCAATGGTGGTGGTGGAGAACTTGGCTTTCTGAAACCTTAGTCAAGTTGTCTCAATCTTTTATTTATCCATTCATTCATTTATTCTTTTTTGTATTCATTCACCCATCCATCTGTTCATTCATTCATTTAGTGTGCCAGTACTGGAGCTTGAACTCAGAACCTGAACACTGTCCCTTAGCTTTTTTGCTCAGCAAGGCTGGCACTCAAGCCAATTGAGCCACAGCCCCACTTCTAGCTTTTGGGGGGTTCATCGGAGATAAGAGTCCCATGGACTTTCCTTCCCAGGCTGGCTTTGAACTGTGATCCTCAGATCTCAGCCTCCTGAGTAGCTAGGATGACTGGTGTTGAGCCACCACCAGTGCCCTGGGCAAGGTCACAAGTGTCTTTGTCTTTTACATGGTGTGTAGGAAGCAGGTCACACGTGCCTGCTGAGCCCCACTTTTCAGAGTGGGAAGTCTGACCCTGCACACACAGAGGGGGTACCCCATACGTACTCACGGAATGAGTGCTGTGTTAACCACAACCCACCAATAAAAGGTAACTGGATAGTAATTCAGCAGCCATCCCAGCATGGGTTAGGAAACCTGGGCAGGTGACAAGAGGCTCCTTACTACATTCATTAAGACAGTTGCCAAGGAGGCCGGAGGTGTTTGCATGCCCAGAGGAGTGGAGCTTAAGCTTCCCTCTCCAGAGGCCTAACAGTTCCGTGATTTTGTTTTAAAGCCCAATCGTGGGTGTTGAAGTTTTAGCTCAGCTCATCTGGCTGTGAGGTTTTTTTTGAGTTGCTTAATCTTCTGGGTCCTTGATCTCCTTATCTCTAAAACTAGAATAGTCACACTTGCCTTGCATGATTGTTTTGTCTTCAGTGACAAGATGGAGGAATAGACAATATATTGGATTATTTTTTTCATTTTTCCTCCCTCCCACCCTTCTTTCCTTCTTTTTTCTTCCTTCTTCCCTTCTTTATCCCTTCTTCCCTCCCTTCCCTCCTTCTTCCCTTCTTTATCCCTTCTTTCCCTCCCTCCCTTCCCTCCTTCTTCCCTCCATTCCTTCCATACCTCTCTCTCCCTTACTCCTCCTTTCCTTGTCAGTTGTGGGGCTTGAACTCCAGGCCTGGGCACTCTCCCTGAGCTCTTCAGCAATACTTTGAGCCACAGCACCACTTCTTGTTTTCTGGTGGTTCATTGGATGTAAGAGTCTCTTAGACTTTCCTGCCCAGGCTGGTTTTGAACCACTATCCTCAGATCTCAGCCTGAGTAGCTAGGATTACAGGTGTGAGCCACCAGCACCTGGCTACTGCACTTTTTGTTTGTTTAATGTTCTTGTGCCAATAGTGGGGCTTGAACCCAGGGCCTTGTGCTCTTGCTTGGCTTTTTCTGCTCAATACTAGCCCTCTGCCAGTGGAGCCATGCTTACACTTCCAGCTTTTTTTTTTGCTGCTTAATTAGAGGTAAGAGTCTCACTTTGCCCAGACTGGATTTTTATACCTCAATACTCAGATCTCAGGCTCCTGAATAGCTAGGATGACACATGTGAGCCACTGGCATCCAGCTAAGAGTACTTTTAAATAATCTGGAAAAAAATCTCCATTGTGAGGGTAAATCTTTTCATTTTTAAATGCTAACAATTCATTTAACAGTGCTTACGTTTCTGTGGCTGACCAAGTAAATTTGGGGTGGGATGGGTTGGTACAAGCAAGCTGATAATTACTGGGAAAGATTGTGAGCCATAGCTCTACTTCCAGCATTATGCTGGAGTCTCATGCTTTCCTGCTTGGGCTGGCTTTGAACCTTGATTCTTTGATTTCAGCCTTCTGAGTATCTAAAATTACAACCATCTTGGTTTTTCTTTAACTTAAACAATGTAATTTGGGCTGGGAATATGGCCTAGTGGCAAGAGTGCTTGCCTGGTATACATGAAGCCCTTGGTTCAATTCCCCAGCACCACTTATACAGAAAACGGCCAGAAGTGGCGCTGTGGCTCAAGTGGCAGAGTGCTAGCCTTGAGCAAAGAGAATCCAGGGACAGTGCTCAGGTCCTGAGTCCAAGGCCCAGGATTGGCGAAAAAAAAAAAAATATATATATATATATATATAATTTGTGGCTAAAAGCAATAATGTTATATGGAGTTTAGTGCAGCTGTCACAGTAAATATACAATGAGAAATGATGAGGAGGTATAAATAGGAAAATGTTATTGTAAATTTCTTGTATTTCATGAGTTGATACAATATTCATTCTATGGCTACTATGATAGATAAATCAACCACAAATCAACCATTAAATATGAAACAAGGAGAAATAAGGGCAAGAAGCCCCACAGAGTAGATTAAGTAGAATATTAGAAATAATGCAAATGAATGCAGAATGGCAAGGGATATTTAAAAAAAGAACAACCAATGAACAAATAGAAAGAGAACAGTAAGACGTAGACTGGAAGCTAAGCATATCAATAATTCCAAAACCTTACTT
This sequence comes from Perognathus longimembris pacificus, assembly GCF_023159225.1. Classification (NCBI taxonomy): domain Eukaryota; kingdom Metazoa; phylum Chordata; class Mammalia; order Rodentia; family Heteromyidae; genus Perognathus; species Perognathus longimembris. The sequence continues at coordinate 31,454,863 of NC_063178.1, forward strand.
TACAAAAATCCATGACAAAAATCCATGTTCAGACATGCAGTCATCAAGAAATACTCTGTAAATATAAAATCACTGATAAGACCAAAAGCAAACAGATGTGAAAGCACACACTATACCAATGACAAGCTTCAAAAGTCTAGAACCGGTGAGGATTTCCTGGATACAACACAGAATGCACTGGCTATAAAATAGACATTAATGAACGTATCTTCCTCAAATGAAAATTTAAAACAGACATGTGTTCATCAAAAATATCACAGAGAGAATGCAAAGGCTACTTCAGAAGGCTGAGGGTTGGAGGCACTTGGTTTGGAACCAGCCTAGGCAGTCAGAATCTTAGGATTTGTAGTTCCAGCGAAGCAACAAAAAGCCAGAAGTGGAGGCTTAGCCCAAGAGGTGGAGGACCAGCTGTGAATTGAAAAAGCCCAGATAGATGGACAGACAAAGACACAGAAAGAGAGAGAGCAGAAAGAGGAGGAAGAGGGAGCGAGAAGGTGAGAAAGAGACAGGGAAAGGAGGAAGAACAAAAAGAGAAGGAGGACAGGAGGGGAAAGGAAAAGGGGAGAGGAGGAGAGAGGAGAGAGGAAAGGGGGATGGGAGAGGAAAAAGGAAAGGCTGAGTAGAGGAAGGGTAAGGGGAGGGGAGGAAGGCACAGAGACAGAGGGAAGGGAAGCAGGGAGGGAGAGGGGATGGGAAGGAGGGAAAGGAGGGAGGAGAGAAGGGAAGGAGGGAAAGAAAGAGGGCGGAGACAAGAGAGGGACAGAATGAGGGAAGGAGGGAGGGTCCATTTGTGCCCCTCCCCCTCTGTTGTCTCCCATCCCACCCCCCTCCCACCCCAGCAGGAGAAAGCAGGCAGCAGGACCCACTCCAATATGCGGTGGCTAAGCATTCAGCACCCTGGAGAGCACCCTGGAGAGGCCCCACAGCTCAGGGCCCAGAACAAGGATCATCCATTGTGGAGAGGCTGGCCTTGCACTTTCCTGTCACAGATGGAGAGGGCGCCATGGACCTGTAAGCTCCCCTTCCTCCTCACACAGGCTTCCTGCACCTGCAGAAGGGCTGTCAGTCTGTCCACCCTGACACCCCCCTGACAAGTATCAGGGGACGCAAAGCATCATGGGTGAAACAGGCCCTCCCTGCACAATCTGGGGACATGCTTAGAAGGGATGCTGGCAAAGATCTCTGAAGAGAGTAGATGCTATCTTCATGTAGGATGCAGGAGAGCTGGGCAGGTGGGAGCTGGGGGGGGGCCCGGGGGGTAGGGAGGCCTTGGTACTCAGAGCCTCTACCAGGAGCCACTGCTTGATACTCGGCTGCCAGCCCCATACCCTGCTTCAAAATGGAATTCCTTTCCAAGGTCTATAACATGAATGCTTTTACATAGAGTTGATTTTCCAGCGGGGCGTGATAGCACCCAACACAACATCATCCAGACACTGGGCAGTGGCCCGGCTTGTTGGGTGCCACCAATAAACAGTGCGATCACTACCCACATCAAGCACTAGTGGCTCACACCTGTCATCCTAGCTACTCAAGAGGCTGTGATCTGATTTGAATCCAGCCCAGGCGGGAAAGTCCAGTGAGATTCTTATTTCCAATGAACCACCAAAAACAAAAAAAAAGCTGGAAGTGGAACTGTGGTTCAAGTGGTAGAGTGAGCGCTGGCCCTGAGCCAAAGAAGCTCAGGGACAGCACCCATGCCCCGAGTTTAAGCCCCCAAATCAGCACCCCACACGCACACACACATGCCCCTAGTAGAAAACTCTCTGGGCAGATCTTTCTGCCCATGTCTTGTTTGTTCATTTGTTTTTGTGCCAGTAGTAGGACTTGAACTCAGGGCCTGGGAGCTATCCTTTAGCTCTTTTGGTTTTTTTACTCAAAGGTTTGCTGTCCTGGCTGGTTTCAAACCAAGATCCTCCTATCTCAGCCTTCTGAGTAGCTGGGATTCCAGATGTGAGCCACCATCGATGGGTTCTGTCCACACTGAGCAAATGTTAGGATCTTTAAAACAACAACAACAACTTTGACTCTGGTCATTTGAATCAGAGGCTTCTTTCTGCAAAGACACCTGGCTGGCTCTGCCTTTGGGCGCAAAGGATAGGGAGGGGCTTCCAGCCTCATTAACCTGTCCTGTCCATCTCCTTGCTGGAGCAGGCAGGTGGGGGGAAGCAGGAGGGCTCCTCTCTGTAGTCAGCCTTCCCTCCCTCCAGCCCAGGCTGTTTCTCCCTCCCCAGATCCACCACCTGCCCTGTCTTCCCAGTGTCTGCCTGCTCAGCCCCCTTCCTCTCCTCCTCAAGCAGCTCAAGGTCATGACCCCTCCTCCCCCAGCAATGTCAACCACACAAGAAAGAACCAAAACTTCACTAAGCACCTACTATGCCCCAGTGATGATGGCTCTTTGCTTCATTTAGTTTTAACAATCACCCAGGAAGTAGGACTTGTAAAATGGGCAAACCAGGGATCCAAAAAGTAAAGCCACCAACTCAGGCTTCAACAATTTGCAAGTGGCACAAAGTCAGAATTCACACCCATGTCCCTTTATACTTACCCAGCATTATGATCTATTGATTTATTTAGTTATTATCCTCTACACTTCCTAATGGCCAGGATTGTCTTCTTTGACACTTCCTATAGCCCAGTATGTGTTAAACTAAGTACTTAAATAAGGACCCCAGTGCTGGTGGCTTTGTAATCCTAGCTAGTCAGGAGGCAGAGATCTGAGGATTGCAGTTCAAAGCCATCCTGGACAGGAAAGCCCATGAAATTCTTATCTCCAATGAACCAGCTAAAAGCCAGAAATGGAGGTGTGACTCAGGCAACAACAAATTCCGGAGGGGGTGCAGGGAAAGAGGAAACCTTTCTCCATTGTTGGTGGGAGTGCAAATTAGTACAACCACTTTGGAGAACAGTATGGAGGTTTCTCAAAAAGCTCAATATAGACCTACCCTATGACCCAGCCATACCACTCCTAGGCATCTATCCTGAACAGCAGGTCCAAAGATATCAAAAAGACATTTGCACTTCCATGTTTATCGCTGCACAATTCACAATAGCCAAAATATGGAATCAACCCGGATGCCCCTCCACAGATGAATAGATCCAAGAAATGTGGTACCTATACACAATGGAATACTACATAGCGACTAGAAATGGTGAAATATTGGCATTCGCAGGGAAATGGTCAGAACTTGAACAAATAATGTTGATCGACTCACATCACTTAGTATAATTTCTTCCAAGTCCTTCCATTTCCTTACAAATGGGGCAATGTCATTCTTTCTGATAGAGGCATAAAATTCCATAACTGGTGTGTATAACTTCTTAAAGAAAAGTGCCATGTAGCTTGTGTCATGTAGGTTCATGACTCTTCGAACTGTGAAGAAACAGTATATCAAAATAGCTATCTTTTGGATAATGTATAAAATAGCCAGTGGCTTTTGAAAAAAAAAAGTGTAGTGAATCCCTTTTTATCCTAAATTCTATTTTAAAAAGAATAGATAAATGGTGCATTGGTGGCTCACACCTGTAATCCATGCTACTCAAGTGGCTGTGATCTGAGGATGACAGTTTGAAACCAGACCAGGCTAAAAAGTCCATGATACTCTTATCTCTAATTAATCCCCCAAACAGGACATAGAATTGTGACTTAAGTGGTAGAGCCTTAGCCTTGAGAAAAAAAAAAACAAAAAAAACTCAGGGACAGTGCCTAAGTCCTGATTATAAGCCCCAGGATTGGCAAAAAGTAGTTAGATACATAGATAGATAGATAGATAGGATAGATAGATAGATAGATAGATAGATAGATAGATAGATAGAACAACAAAAACCTAGCCCATTTCATGCTAACTCCACTTGGCTTTTGGATGAAGACATTGTATTCCTAGTCTCTTTCTGAGAGAAACAAGCATGTCAGAATGCACATCAGGAAAGTGAAAGTGGAGTCAGGTTTTCTTTGTCCCAAATTTACAGTAAGACCATCATATTGGTGGCAGGATTGGTTTTCAAGCCAATGTATTGGGCAGTGTACTGGGTGTTCCAAGCCAGCATGACTGATGTGTGGTTAGGCCGTCACAGTCAGTAATTGTTAGTATCCTAGAGATGATCACTGAGAATGCGTTCATTGTGAAACTCAGAGATACGTTCTTGAAAGTAGAGCCACTGGAAATGCTCAGTTCTGCTCATTCAAAGTGACATCTGAGTGTTATTAATTAGGACTCAGCACTTCCACCTGGTAATATATTCATGTGTAATTCTCACTTCAGCTAAGACTTCTAGATTTAGAAGATGGCTAATGAAAGGCAGTTCTTTGGTTCAGTGTAGACTTATTTTTCTGCCTCAGATGTTGAATTGCAAACAGAAGAGAGAAAAACGTGTTTTCTTAAATGGGCAATGAGTGGCTCTCTTTTTCCAAGATCTAAATGCAGTCATATCTCGAATGAAGATCTCTAAGTGAGTCACATTGATTGGCACCTCTCCTCTTTTACCCCGTATTTACAGCATAATAATTCCTTGTTAAAATAAGCATCCCAAACAACTGCTATAGGGGAAATGAGTCTAAAGAATGTGTGTAGCAGAGGAGTTGTTTGCTACAAACAAGCTGAAATGAATCCTAGGACCATCTGTAGCTGAGAATTGTATAAGTAGTATCTGTTAGTCTTCTGTGATTACAGCAAATACCTGATACAAATCAGCTTTTAAATAGGAAAGGTTTATTTTGGTACCTGGGAAGCAAAGACCAGAAGTGAAGAAGAAACTGAGTCTGGAAGAGCCCTTGGGAGGCCGCCTTCAATGACCTAACTCCCTCCTCGCAGGCGTTTTCAGCATCTCACAAGAGCACCATGCTATATGGACAAAGTCAAAGAGAGAATATGCTAAAGCCACACCCATCCCTCATTTATTGCTATATACATCACCTCAAATCTTTATGGAATCCAGAGTTGTTTCTGGATTTGCAATGGCAAAATCAGACCAAAAGTGTAGACAAATGCTTATCATATGGGTAAGGGACCTCCATAGCTGACAATCCCTCTATCATGAAATAAATGTTCAGGCACAATCATGACCTCATCATTCATGTAACCCTGCATCCTGCATGTTCTTTTCCTAAGATAATAAGTCCTAGAAGGCTGAATGAGTTCCCATTGAGTTCTTTGTTTATTCTTCAAATCTTAAATGAATTGAAGAAACAAGATATCCATAATTCAGACCATGTGGGATGGCTCACATACTCCTAGAAAAATATTGGATCAGTGACTTGGGTGCTAACATTGCTTTTCCTTTGTATGTGTGGGCAAAACGCCTTATGAGGGGGATGGGAGTCCACCAGGACTTGTCCTGATATACTTTGTAAACTATAGTTGCAAATTATAGTCTGTCTCCAGCAAGTCCCTGTTTAAACACATATACTCTTGAGACAGAAAACGCCAGCAAAATGACTAAACTTGTGACTCATCAAAAATGAATTTAAAAGCTAAATTCATCTCATTTTGTTGAAATTCACACCTAGGATTTTAATTTGCAAGTAGAGTAGATATGGCTGTTCTGCCTTTAGGGGATATGTAAAAAATCTTTGGAGTAATACTGTTTCCACAAATATTTTAATAATACTTGAGTTGAAACAAAATCTCTACAACTTCAGTGAGCCTGAGTGTTTGATGTTAACATGTACTAGTAAAATAGAGGATCCAAGCAAACCCTAGGACCTTAGACCTTTTGAAATAGTTTTGGCCCACCACAGGTTATCATCCCACTATCATAGAGCGTTTTGAATTAAAAGGCAGATTGGATGCTCATTAGGTTGGTAGTGAGTGATATTATTGCATTAGGATCTAAACTGTCCAAATTATGAAGTGATAAATTCTCTAGGGTATAGCTAGTGAAACCTAGTAAGGAGTCTCTTTTGAAAACACACGCATTTTTAGTGTTTGATGTGCCTTTCTCCAGGATTCCTGTAGAAGTTACATAAATAAAGCAAAGTATCACTGAGGAAAGCGTGAGGCAAATTATCTTTTCACTACAGCACACCTGAAAGCACAATATTTTATAAGAAACGGGGGTGGGATGAGAACTCTTCTCTTTTGAGTCAGTTTGAACAAATATCAAATTTGGTTGGAGGAGACCTTTAAAACTTTTATCCTGCCATAACTTTTTATAATATAAATGAAAGTGCTCACAACAAACATCAAAAGTGTTTGATGATCACAATAAAAACTATAATTGATGGTTAGTGTTTCTGTGTTATCGTTAGTGTTGTGTATTGTCTCTATTGATATTTTATGTGTGTATAAGTACACAAGTAGCCAGACGCTGTGATTTTAAAAGTGCTTCGTGCCTTTCTCTGAATATTTGCCTAAATAAATTTGGCCACAGCGTCATGAAGTTTTACAAAAGTAAAACAAGCATCAGAAAAATTGTGAATGCACTGACCATCATCATTTATTATTATCAAGCAGACACAAAAAATCTGTGCAGTGAGCAGGGTGACCAGCTGTCCCGGTTTGTCGCTGTTGTTTTACACAACTCTTATTAAAAACCTCCTAGTACCTAAAGTAATTGAACTGTTTCAAACAACTTTGTTACATATATAAAGGTTATTCAGAATTATAACTACTATACTATAAATGTTTTTCCTTTTAACCATTTCTTTCTTTTTCTTTGTTTTTATAGTACTGAACCTAGTATATGCTCAGTAAATGCTCTAAGGTGGAACTACATACTCAGTTCCCCCTTTTACTTCCTTTGGCAGTACTGAGATTTGAACTAGGGGGCCTTGAGCTTTGCAAACATTCTCCTACTTAAGTCACACCTCCACTCCTCTTTTCTTAAATCAAAATCTATTAAGAAAAAAACAAAAAACATGATCCCATTCTCTTTTTTTTGGTCAGTCCTAGGCTGTGAACTCAGGGCCTGAGCACTGTCCCTGGCTTCTTTTTGCTCAAGGCTAGCACTCTGCCACTTGAGCCACAGTGCCACTTCTGGCCATTTTCTGTATATGCGGTGCTGGGGAATCGAACCCAGGGCCTCATGTATACGAGGCAAGCACTCTTGCCACTAGGCCTTATTCCCAGCCCGATCCCATTCTCTTATCTCCACAACTACCCAAACTACAAAAATGCCAAGAATACATTTATAAACTCATTGTCAACTATGTTTCAGAATTCTCCAATGTACCTTTATATACTATTAATGCCTGTTAACTTAGTCATAATCTACCATATTGTCAACATGTAAACTTTATGGATTGAGGAAGAGATACAGACAGGCTACAGCTCTGATTGGGAACTGATTCTGATGGTTTAGGGGTTACTTCTCAATCTAAGCGATCACATACATATCCATGAAATAATGCTAGGTTTCTTGTCACAATATTCACTCCCACTAAAGGAAGTCCAAGACTTGAAGAAGGGTCAGAAATTGCAATGTGTGAACTCCATAATTGGAGATTCCTTATCGACCAACATATAAACAGAACAAAACCAAAACAATGATTTTATTATATCGGTCTTTGACCATGAAAATTAACTCTCAATTATATATTAAATTTACCACTGAAAGCTGACTGAAGTTTAAACTTAGAATTTAATCAGGATAATTATTGTCTTCAACCTTATATTAAATTCTAAGCCTTATCTTCTACCAGGTTATCATTTATCAGGTCAACACTTATAATTTGTCTACTAAAACTGATGTTTCAACTATTTTAGTAAATTTTCTCTAGGTAAATCCTTTTTGATTTACTTGAACAATTCTTATCTAGAAGAATAACTAAAAAATTACACACATAAACATGCCTTCTATAGACTTGCTTCTGTTCCTAGAGCCAACTCCAACTCTTTTCCTTCACTGAAGAAAAGTCTACTTCTTAGTGATTAGTGCCTCCTCCAAAACTTTAGGTCTACACTAATAGTTCCTAAAAGAAGTTCAAGTCAATCTGCTAAGAAGAAATACCTAACCTCCACCTGTATTATTTAGCTGCAAAAGCATTATCAATTAGCTAGGTGCTGGTGGCTGTAATCCTACCCAGGAAACTGAGATCTAAGGATCCCAGTTTGAAGCCAGCCTTGGCAGGAAAGTCCCTGAAACTCTTAACTCCAATGAACTACCAAAAAAGCTGTAAGTGAAGCTGTGGCTCAGTGGTAGAGTGGTTGATTCTTTTTCTTTATTTTTGATACCAGTCTTGGGGCTTGAACTCAAGGGCCTGGGCACTGTCTCTGAGCTTAAGGTTAGTGCTTTACCACTTGAGCCACAGCTCCATTTCTGTTTGGGTTTTTTTTGGGGGGGGGGAAAGGAAGGGGTAGTTACTTGGAGTCTCACTGAATTTTCCTGCCTGAGCTGGCTGGGAACCGCAACCCTTAGGTCTAAGCCTCCTGAGTAGCTAGGATTACAGGCATTTGCTAAGAAGCCTGGCTGTATACTGATTCTTAAAGTTTGTTGTTGTGGTGCTGGTTTTTTGGTGAGTCCTGGGGCTAGAACTCTGGGCCTGGGTGCTGTCCCTGGGCTCTTCAGTTCAAGGCTGGCACTCTACCACTTGAGCCACAGGGCCACTTCCATTTTTCTGGTGGTTAATTGGAGATAAGATAGCTTGGGCTATCTTTGAACCTTGATCCTCAGATTTCAGCCTCCTGAGTAGTTAGGATTACAAGTGTGAGCCACCGGCACCCAAAATATTTTATTTTTAATCAAACAAAACCTGTAGTTTCAAGATAAAAGAAAATAGCCTTTAAAAATAAGCCAGAAATTAACCTTCTTATGAAAGAAAGAAGACAGAAAGAAGGGAGGGAGGAAAGGGAGCAAGGAAGGGAGTGGAGGGAGAAAAAAACGGAAAATAATATCTTTTTCTGTCAACGTTTTGGAAATGTCTCCATAATCCTACTGCCAAAATCAATGCATTGCCTTCAATAAAAACTTCTCCATCTGTACTTTAAAAAGGACTTAAGAAACTAAATTAAAATTCCTCCAAAAGACTTCTGATATTTGAACACACTTGTTAAAAAAATCCAATTGCTTCTTTTTACAAAAACAACTGAAATGAAGAAATAACAAAAATGTACTAGCTAAGCTAGAGGTATGGCTCAAGAAATACAGCACCAGTCTAGTGAGGGCAAGGTCTGTTCAAGTCAAAATATGACAAAAAGAAAAGCAATTTACTAGCTAAAACCCTTTGCTTGGTTGAAATCAGGAGGAAAAAAAATTACACTCATTTATTAGGAGCATCCAATGACAAGTTTTAAAAGATAGGATAGTCACCAAGTCCAGTTTGGAAGTTACTTTATCTTGAAGTTTCAATAATTTCAATACACTGAAGTACCTTCACACATCTCTAAACTTTAGAGGCCAAGCACTGATGGCTCATGCATAAAAATCCTAAAAAGTCATCCCGGGAAATAAAGCCCCCAAAACTAATCTCCCATTAACTAGCAACACTCCTGCAGTGGTGGTACGGCTCAGGTGATGGAGCATCATCCTAGAGCAAAAGAGCTAGAGAAAGGGTGAAGTCCTAAGCTCAAACCCCAGTACTTGATTTTAAAAAAAGTTAAGCTTTTGAGAATTCTTTTTAAAGCCAAGCTAGCTGAAGTTACCGACAAAAAATGTATCAGGAGGGCAGTGAGGTTGTGTACAGACGGGGCACAAGAATAGTTTCAAGTATCAAGGAGGACGAGATAACCCTGCAGCGAAGTAGAGGGGGCATGTGTGCAGCACAAACATACAAAGGCCCTTAAAGGAAAAAGACCGTCCCCCAGGAAAGACGGCGGGGGAGCCGGGGTCCTCGGGAAGGAAGGCACAGCCGAGCTGGGAAGCCTCGAGCCCCCCCCCACTCTAGGAAGCGCTCCCCGACTTCGGGGTGTAGGAGAGAGGAAAAGGCCTAGTGTTGAGGTCACCATGCACGATCCACCGTGCTGGCCGGCCGCAATCACAGCCTCTGAACCCCAGACCTGTTTCTGTACGACTTGGAAGTCAAACCCCAACAGCAGCAGCAGCAGCAAATCGCCACAACAATGGGGATCAGTCGGGGGGTGGGGTGGCTCGGAGTGCTTCGCGCCAGAAATCCTCCTCCCTCGGAAGGAAGGCCAAGGTCTCAGGTCCGCGGTTCCCACTAGCCAAGGCGGGAAAGGTCCGAGAGGGTGCCCCGAAGACCCAGGGGGAAGCTGGGCCTCGACGGGCGGAGCGCCAGACCGGAACACGGACACTGGGGGGGGGGGGGGAGAGGCAGTGCCCAGGTTCAAGCCCCAGGACCCACACCGCCAAGATCAGACAGATAGACAAGAAAGCACCCCGGCTCTCGCCTTTGGGACACCGCGGGGGAGGCACGTCGGGGACGAGGCAGCGGGCCGCCTTCCCGGCCGCGCGGGGGCCCCCCGAGCCGGGGCTCCAAGGCCGCGGGCCGCCTTCCCGGCCGCGCGGGGCCCCCGAGCCAGGGCTCCAAGGCCACGGGGCGAACAGCAGACCGTTCGCGGCAGAACCCTCGCTCGGAACGCCCCCGACTGTGTCCTCACTCGGGGGCCCGGGTCGGGGCTGGGGGGGCGGGGTCCGGATCAGACGCACGACCTCGAGTCCCGAGCCCCGGGGCTACGGCGGCCCCGGAGGACCGGGGCGGGGGGAGGGCGGGGGGACGGGCGGGCGCGCGCCCCCGGCTCACCTCGAGATGGCCCAGCCGCAGCGGCTCCTCACGCGGCGGGGGCGGCGCAGGGGCCGGTGCCTCGCCTTCGCGACGCCGCAGGTTCCGCTTGTCCTCCGCCAGGCTGACGGGCTCCTGCACCGGAAGCCGGACACCGGAGCCACCAGCGAGCCCGCCCGCGCGCTCTCCCTCCACCGAACTCCTCCAACCCGGCGTCCACCGTCGAGAAGTTGCCGGGCTTGACGTTCCCTCGGAGGCCGCCACACGAACTCCAGCGAGCACCTCCCACTTCCGGGAGCGGCCGGGCGAGGCGCAGGCGCGGGAGGACGGCGCGCTTGCGTACGCACCGCGCGGGAACGCCGGAGCGGCCGGGGGGCGGGGCCAGGGTGGGCGGGGGGGGGCGGGGCCGGTGCGGAGGCCCAGGCGCTTCTTTAGAGCACCCGCTTCGCGTCCTTCCCGGCAGGGCCCGCTGCCATCGTGGGGCAAGCGGAAGGCTTTTCCTGTCGGTGCCTCGGGCAGGCCTGCAGACCCTCCAGGCGTTCACCGTGTGGCACGTCCCTGTCCAGCGCAGGTGAGGCGAGCGGGGACCTCGGGGGTGGGGGCGTCCGCGCGTTTGTGCCTTTCTTCCTCCGGAACGCCCCCGACTGTGTCCTCACTCGGGGCCCCGGTGGGCTGGGGGGGGAGGCGGGGTCCGCATCGGGCCCGCAAACCTCCAGTCCCGAGCCCCGGGGTGACGGCGGCCCCAGAGGACGGGAGCATGGGGGGAGAGGGGCGCACCCGGCTCACCTCGAGATGGCCCAGCTGCGGCGGCTCCTCACGTGGCGGCGGCGGCCAGGGCCTCGCCTTCGCGACGCCGCCGGCTCCGCTAGTCCTCCGCCATGCCTGCGGGCTCCCGCACCGGAAGCCGGACACCGGATCCCAGAGCCGCCCGCGAGGCCGCCGCGCGCTCTCCCTCCGCGAACTCCTGAACCCCACCGTCCACCTTGAAAAGTTGCTGGGCTTGACGTTCCCTCGGCGGCCGCCACACAACCTCCGACGGGCACCTCCCGCTTCCGGGAGCGGCCGGGCGCTGCGCAGGCGCGGGAGGACCGCGTGCGTGCGTGGGCACTGCTTGGGGAACGCCGGAGTGGCGGGGCCCGAGGCGCGCGAGGCTCTGGCGCGAGAGGGGGTGGGCTTCGGAGCCCTTGCTCGCGTCCTTCCCGGCAGGGCCCGCTGCCATCGTGGGGCGAGCGGAAGGCATTTCCTGTCGGTGCCTGCAGACCCTCCAGGCGTTCACCGTGTGGCACGTCCCTGTCCAGCGCCGGTGAGACGAGCGGGGACCGCGGGGGAGGGGGGAGGGGTCCGCGTTTGTGCCTTTGTTCCTCTTCCCCAGGGACTGCGGGCTTCCTGAGGGCGGGGATGGGGGGAGGGGAGAGGTGGCCTGAGACCCACCTGGAGCTCACAGACTAGCTGCTAGTGAGACCTGGCTGCCCCACCTGCCCCCCTCCCCCTGTCACCTGCCTCCCCTCCCCCACCACCCTTTCCCTACTCCCACCTGCCTCCCCTCCCCCACTCCCACCCCTTCCCCCCACTCCCATCCACCTCCCCTACCCCTGACTCTCCTCCCCCACTCCCCCCTGACCTCCCCTCCCTCTCCCACTTGGCTTCTTCTGCCTGCCTGTGAAGGCACCACAGTGGTAGGGGGACTAAGGACGAACCCTTCCCCCTAAGCCCCACGGAGGGGACCCGGTCGCCCTGCCCGCGGGGGGGGGTCCGTTGAGCCGCCCCTCCGCCCAGCTCTTTCCCACACTGTCAGCGTCCAGCAGGAAGGTGAGGACGCACTGGGCCTTTTTTTTTTTTTTTTTTTTAACCAAGAATACAGTGTAAAGGCCGTGGACATGGTCACAAGGTCCACTGCCTTGGGGAGTTCAAGGCCGTGAGTTTGAATCCCAGTACTGCCGGAAGGGAGGGGTGCCGGAGGAGAGAAGGAGGAGATCAAGAAACCAAGCCTCGAGGCTGAGTGTGTAACATGTAGACCTGCAATCCAGCCGTCGGGAAGCGGACACACAAAACCTCCCGTCCTAGGCCTGTCCGGAAGACATGGTGAGATCTCGTCTGAAAAACGCAGAGTACAACCCAAGAAAGTTTATTTTCACATTCTGTAAGTCTTACGCCCAAACCTACATGTCCAGGGATTTGTTTTGAAGTTGAGTGGAAGAAACTCAGTTTGAATTGGTGACCTATTAAAGGGCAGGAGCTAACCTACAAAGATTACATCATGTATGTGCTATAAATGACTCATTGGAGTTAGACAGAAATAACTGATTCAGATTGAGAAATAAAAAGATAAAGCAATAGATTATATAGTTTAAAGATAAAATTCACATTTGCACTTTGGTTCAGTTTCCTGATGTCTCTTATATCAGAAAGTCATCAAGTTATTTGGAAAGTTATGTATGTGTCCCGGACCTGGGTAGAATGGCATCAGCTTTGTGGTGCTGAGACCCATCCTCTGTCCTTCCTGGCTTTTGACCTATGCCTATGCCTGGCTTATGTTTAGACACATAGGAAAAAGTTGTGTTCTCAAGTAGGGAGATGTAGTGAGGTTTGACATCATTTCTTGAAGTGCCACCAGAGGGCAGTCCATGCAACAGTTGCTGTATTTGATGTACAAAGGACAGCTATGTGGTAATAAAGGAGATAGCAGGTTTCCAGTTCTAGTTTGAGGAGTAAGCAATTGATAGGGAGAATTTCATTATTTTTAGACAGTAGGAAATATATGTGAATGAGACTGAGTTTTACACGTTTGTCAATACATTCCCATGTATAGCACGCATTTATTCAATGTTTATTATGATGGGTGACATAGCTAAAACTAAAATAACACGATCTTGATGTGTTAGGTTTCTTATATTTCCTGGAGAGAAAAAAAATGCACACATAAACACAGATTAGGATCCATTTTATTGCATGCCGCACTCCCAATCTTTGAAGGACAGGATTCATTCTGCGAAAGGCAGACGTATCAAGACAAGGCTTCCCAACACTAGATCTTACAAAGGAAGTAGACATGTTAGGACTTCCAAGTTAAAGTGATGGATCAAACGTATGCCTTTAATTTTCTTCCCTCTCAAATCCCATAAAAATAAGAGGTGTTTTAAGATCCGAACCCACATGGGTCTCGATAAGACACCAACAAGAGAAATCACAACTCTGAAAAACAGAATCCCAAGCTGATGTGAAAAAGCTAAGAACCAGTCATATATACACTTCAAAAGGTCTTCAAAAGGTGGAAATGCTGGGCCTTTGAGGCTTCACAGTGCAGATCTTGGATTAGACACCTGGAGGAGAAGTAGCTTGAGATAAGGACCTTGTGAGAGCAGAGTGAGAAGTTAGAGCCCAGCTGCTCCCTCGGGCTACCAGAAAGCAGAATGTTTAATCTCCATGATAAGGATTAAGGAAGCAGCTTCTATGCTCCTCTTACCCCAGCTGAGCTCCCAGAATGCAGTAGCTAGAACTTCCCCGTGTCCCAGTAGAAGACTGGAAGATTCCTCCACAGAAGAATCTGGTGTCACCATACAATGGTTCCCTTGGCTTAGAATCCAGTTACAAATTGTAACTTGAAAATATAAAGCAATAAGGCATTCATCAGTTAACCTTAAATATGCTTGGGACACTTACATTCACCTCCTGCTGGTTCAAATAACCTATCAGAGCTTATTTTCTTATTAAGTATCAAACACGTGTGATTTCATAATGCTACACCTACACTGGTCATGAACAACAATAGTTGTGTCGGTACACATTCTCACCATTGTAAAGCTGCAGAATGAATCATCTCTTGACTTAGGAATGTCTGCATTGAAGATACAGAGGCTAAAGTTCCCATCAGCCTCCCCCACATGCAAGCTCAGGGACAGGCATGTTCAATGCTCTTTCTCCCAAGATTCGTTTTGTTCATTGGTTTGTTTGTTTGGGGCAATAAGTAGGGTTTGAATTCAGGGCCTTGCATTTGCCAAGTAAGTACCCTACCACTAGAAACATACATGAGGCCTTTTTCAAGGTTTTTGTTGTTGTGTTTTTGTTTTTGTCAGTTATGGGGCTTGAATTCTGGGCCTGGGAGCTGTCTCTGAGCTCTTTAGCTCAATGCTAGCGCTCTACCGCTTGAGCCACAGTGCCACTTCCGGTTTTCTGCTGGTTAATTAGAGATAAGTGTCTCCCAGACTTTACTGCCAGGGCTGTCTTTGAACCTTGGCCCTCAGATCTTAGCCTCTTGCGTAGCTAGGATTACAGGCATGAGCCACCAGCACCTGGCGTCAAGTTGGTTGTTTTCTTGTGTTGTTTTTTGCCAGTCCTGGGCCTTGGACTCAGGGCCTGAGCACTGTCCCTGGCTTCCTTTTGCTCAAGGCTAGCACTCTGCCACTTGAGCCACAGTGCCACTTCTGGCCATTTTCCATATATATGGTACTGGGGAATTGAACCCAGGGCTTCATGTATACGAGGCAAGCTCTCTTGGCACTAGGCTATATTCCCAGCCCGAGTTGGTTGTTTTTTGAGTTTGTTTTTTGTCTTCAAACTGAGCCTCAGAGCTCCATCCTCCTACCTATACCCCCCTCATTCTGTGGTTAGACATATGTATCACCACACCCACTGATTCTGTGCCATAAAGCCTTCCTAACTTCTTGCCTTGGGCTCGCCTTGAACAAAGATTCTCCTCTACACCTCAAGTGTAGATGAGATGATGGCGGGAGCCACCTCCCTGGGCCTTAGTTAAGCTACCTCGATTGACTTTGTGTGTGTGTACACTGGTCCTAGAGTTTGAACTCAGGGTGTGGGTGCTGTCCCTGAGCTTTTTTGGCTCAAGGCTAGCACTCTACTCCTCAAACCACAGCTCCACTTCTGGCTTGTTTTGGGTAGTTAATTGGAGATACGTCTCAGGAACTGTCCTGCCCTTGTTGGCTTGGAACAAGGATTCCTACATCTTAGCCTCCTGAGTAGCTAGGATTATGGGCACAAGTTGAGCACTGCCCGGTGTTTTTTACATATAAGAGAGGGGGAAACATGGGACTCTGGCTTTCTCAGTTTTATGTAAGTCAGGAAAACAATAGACACCAAGTACCAACTGGTTATTCAGAAATGTTACCCCAGAGAGCTTACAAAATAGGATATGGAAACTTGTTACACAATCTTTAAGTCCTTCAGCCAAGTCTAGTGTAGTCAAGCTTCACTTGACAATAGAGCTCATTCTCAAAAATTGGTTGCAAGATTTCATCACCATGCAAAGATCAAAGGAGCTATAAGTTCATTGCTCCAGATGGCAACCCAGCATCCTTTTAATAAGTAGAAGTAAACTATAAATATGTGTGTATGGTGTGTATATATATAAAAGATGTAGTGGAATAAATATACATATCAATAACATTATCACCAAACATCATACACTGTACATGATCAACCTTACATGCTATTCCCTCTTTTTCTGCTGTTCCTTTCTTTTTGCGCATGTGCACACACACACACACACACACACACACACAGTCCTGGAGCTTGAACTTAGGGCCTCAGCATTGTCCTTGAGGTTTTAAGCCCAAGGCAGTGCTCTACCACTTGAGCAGCCCCACTTCCAGCTTTTTTGGTAATTAATTGGAGATAACAATTTCACAAATGTTTCTAGCTGGGCTGAAAACTCCTCACATCTCAGCCTCCTGAGTAGCTAGGATCGCAGGCGCCAGCCACCAGCACTCAGCTTGTGCTAATCTGTGCAGGTAGCAGTTGGGGGGGGGTTTCATACGTCATAATGTAGCATATGCCTGTCTATAAAAGGATTTTGATTGAAGGAAAAATTGTGAAGACAATGTGTTCAGAAAGATGGGAAGCAAATGACCCCTGTCTCGTGTGTCAGTGGAGTGTGGAGGCCTGCTTCCTAAATCTCTAGGCAGAAACGCTTCTCTAGTGTAAGGTCCAGCCCCCGGAGGGCTCCATGCAGATGCCCCCCACCGGTTTAAGTCTGCGCCCAGCACCTGAGTTAGCTAGGTAACTGGCACACCCAGACACAGTTACCTCCTCCTTCTCTGAGCTCACATCCAATCCACACCTCCCGCCTTTCCCTACGTAATCTGGCTCCAATAGAGTCCCCGCTCTTTCCTTTTCTTCTCTTACTCTCTCGTGTGGGCTGGCAGTTTGCTCCCTCCAGCCCCCCAGTGAACTCCTTTCTGCCTGAACCATGTGGTGGGTTTCCTTTCTTGCTAACCTTACAACTAGGACCCTGGAAGTCTTGGTTGGTGTCCCCTGAGATGAAGGAGCACAGTCAATTGTTGTCTGATTTATACCAAAAGGATCCAGGGCAAGAGAGAAGGGCAGATCTGAGATAATGTTAGCAAAGTGCCGGTTTATTGCTGCTATGAGGTCAGCTTGGGTTCCCGAAGTCGGGTAGGAGAAAGAATCCATTGATGTGTGGATTCAAGGAACAGGAGGCTGGCCTGAAGCCTCTTCCTTCTTCCGCTCCTTCCTTCCTTCCTTCCTTCCTAGTACTGAAGCTTGAACTCTGAGATTGGCTCTTCTGCTCAAAGCTAACACTTAATCTCTACGTTGAGCTTTTTACTGGTTAATTGGAACCTGGACCCTCAGAGCTCAGCTTCCTGAGTAGCTAGGGCAACCAGGCATGCTCTTCCAATGCATAGCTTCTCAAACCCCAGACAAGATGCTCCCTGGAGGAACACTAACACAGATACTCCTTGGTGTGTATAACTAAAAAAAGGTGTGTGCATGTGTGTGCTTGTGCTCAGAGGAATGTGTGGATAGCAACCAGTCAGCAGCAAGAAGAAAATAATCATTGCCTTCCATGTGAGAAGTATGGGGGGCAGTGCAGGGGGGGGGGGGCTGAAGTACCAGGAATAAGGGGACCTTCAGAGATTGACAAGCCAGAATGGCAGATGCCATCTTCCAAAGAATCATCTCATAGGAAGTTTCTCACCCACTTTACTATTCTTCCCACTGTGTTTTCCAAGTTGGGAGAGCAATCCCAGAGGCCATGTGGCCTGTGAGTGTGTGTGTGACTGTGAGTATATGTGTGCGCACTCATACTCTTGAGCACAGGGAGGGCCTTGAACTCAGGGCCTGGGCACTGTCTCTTACTTTATCACTCAAACCAGTTGAGCTACAGCTCCACTTCTGGTTTTCTGGTGGCTTCTTGGAGTTCAAAGGCTCAAGGACTTTCCTGCTCAGGCTAACCTGGAACCCTGCTCCCCAAATTTCAGCCTCCTGCATAGTTAGAATTATAGGCATGAACCACTGGAACACAGCTAAGCTTGGAGGCTTAAAGTGACAAACTAGAAATCAGACCCCTAAACCTGGCTTCTCCTCAGAAGACCCCAGGCAGGGAGCCTGAGTGAAATAAAAAAGCTATTATTTATTGTTGGACTGGGAATATGGCCTAGAGGTAGAGTGCTCACCTTGCACGCACGAAGCCCGGGGTTTGATTCTTCAGCACCACAGAAACAGAAAAGGCCAGATTGGTGTTGTGGCTCAAGTGGCAGAGTGCTAGCCTTGAGCATAAAGAAGCCAGGGACAGTGCTCAGGCCCTGAGTCCAAGCCCCAGGACTGGTACACACACACACATACACACACCAGCTAAATTATTGTTGTTGTTGTTCTTGTTATTGTGGGAAATGAACCTGGGGCCTTCTCCATGTGAGGCCTGCACTATCACTTGACCTATGCCCTCTAGCCTCAGAAGCTTATATTGTTTACTATATGAGACCTGACACCTAAATATCAATATGACATTGTGCAATTCACTGTGGCTTTAGACCATTTTAATTATTTAAAGAAAATCAGAAACATAATGGAACCATTTGATTTTTTTTTATTTATGGGCAGGGAAGTACTTCAACTGAGTAAATTTTAAATGGACACAGAGAAACAAAATGAAAGCTCTTCCTTAGTGTGTCTAATGAGTCCTGCTTTCCAAGCATGCGTAAGGCAGGTCTGAGGAGGCGAGGCACAGAGAGACTGAGTCCCTTACCAAAGTGGTGCAGCCAGGATGGAGCTAGGGTTTGATTACAGACCTAAAGCTCCTAATCAAGCCCCACACGGTGGTGCACCGACTCTTACAATCCCAGCACTCGGGAATCAGGAGCAGGAGATTCAGTGATCAAGACTAGCCTTGACTCCATAATGAGACTGTGTCTCTAATGAAAGCAAAACAAAAACCATGCTGCTTCAAGATGACTACAGAGAATAAATATCTAACAATAGGACATCTTGTCTGGGTGAAATGCATCGTGATATCATGATATACATCACTATTTTATGTTTGTTTCCTTATGACAATGCCTTTTGTTAGAGATTCATAATACTATGAGATTTGGTGATTCTTCATTAGCCTTGATCAACTTAACCAGTAAATAATAGATGCCCATGATAGCCCAATGACAAAGAGGACACATATTATTTACTTTCCATGAATCACTCATTGTCCTTTCAACAAAACAGAAAGCAGTAAGAACACTGAGGGAATGCTGATGAAGTTGACAGAAAAAGAGCTGGAAGGGCAAAAGGGAGAGGCCAAGTGCCGATCCCGGCTGCTGCCCCTGAAGAGCCTGGCCCTGAGTCTACTGGGAGCCCTGGCTCCCTGGAGCCGGCAGAGTGTTAGCTTCTCCCTTTCTCCCACTGTTTGATGACCCCTGAAGTGAGAGAACACGGGGAATGAGGCAAAGCAGAAAATAAGGGCTAGGCTGGAGAACCCGCAACCCTGTCTGACGATGCAAGGAGAGCACCAATGATTCTTTGGATTAGTGGGAGTCAGGACTAGAAACCAAGTGTGCCAAGCTAGGCTCACTTTGGACACCTACTGTGAGTTCAAGAACACAAACATTTTAAATCATTTATTAGGAAGATAAAGAATTCACCAAAAGCTGACATAGTCAGATGTATTGCTGCTCAAGAATACAGCTTAAATGAACTGAGGGAAGAGACATATAAGCAGAGTCAAGGAGAGTTCTCAGTGCAAACTTTCCCGTGGAGGCATCAGTGGCACTAACTCCTTCCGGGGAGAATTTGTGACGATTAGTACAGCATCCTGCCAATCAGAGAAGCTTGCCAGAGCCTTGATATTGATAGGCTGGGTTTTTATTGTAAATTAACATAAATATCATGGACTACATGGTGTGGTCCAGGGCCCCCAGGTTAGGCAGGACAATCCTCCCAGGAGCTAAGGGCAAAGGCCAAAATTCTCTTGACACATTAACTACTGAGTGCCAACTCTTCTTCTTCCCAAGATGTTGGTGATTTTTGTTGTTCATTTTGTTGTTGTTGTTTTGTTGTTTTTTGTTGTTTATTTATTTGTAAATATTTTGTAGTGTAGGCCAGTATGTTAGTCAGCTTTTATCTCTGTGACAAAATTCCTGAGATAAACAAAGTACAAGCAGGAAAAAGTTATTTGGGCTCACAGTTTCAGTGGTTTTAGTCCATGGTCGTCTGGCTGCATTGCTTTCAGGTCTGTGATGGGGCAGTAAACGTGAGACAGAACAGAGCTGTCACATCCCAGCCTCCAGGAAGCACAAAGAGAGAGAGGCAGGAGCCACTAGGTTGCCATTTGACCTTGGGAATGCTTCTAATGACCTCACCTCCCAAAGGCTGCGCTGCCACCAAACAGCACCATCAGCTTGGCCCTAAGCCGAAATACAAGCATTTGAGGACATTGGCAATCCAAACCATGACTACCAGGATTCATGAAGGGAATTTGACCCATGTTGGCCTTCTTGTTTCAGATCACAAAATGAAGTCGTAATTTTACACATAAACATATTTTTATTTATTAGAAATTCATTTTATGTTGTTGGGGATTCAGCTTGGCCTTGAGAGGGGAAGGGCAATGAGAGCACTCCTGAGATGCTGCCCTTTCCTCAGCCCTAGGGCAGTGTGGAAGTGAGCCACACCTATCTCCTGGGTCCGGAACCAGAAGGGATAGCTTTGAGACCATCCCCCACCTTGCGCCAGCGAACATGTGTGCTCCCTTTTCACTGGCTTTGCCCAGAGGGCGGTACTATGGGAAGTGACATTAGCCCATGAGGGAGGTCCTTGGGAGCTGCTCTTGG
Source organism: Perognathus longimembris pacificus (assembly GCF_023159225.1). Lineage (NCBI taxonomy): Eukaryota > Metazoa > Chordata > Mammalia > Rodentia > Heteromyidae > Perognathus > Perognathus longimembris. The sequence continues at coordinate 31,475,554 of NC_063178.1, forward strand.
ACAGACAAGCTTGCCAGCCTATTGCCAGCTCATGCTCACTCCTTGTCATCATCACTATATTACTGTGAGCCCCTCCTGAATAAACCAGATTGCTCTCAGAAGCATCTCTGAGATCCGTGTGCACCTGGCTTCCTTGGTGGGTAAGGAGGGAGGAAAAGGGGATCTCGTTCGGCTGCGTGCACTTTAGGCTTGCCCGTGTCCCTTCACTCCACTTTGGCTGCCCGTGGGTCGAGCACCCAGGGGAGAGGGTGCAAAGGGGAGCACTGATAAGGGAGTAAGCTTAGCATCCCCGCACCAGGGGAGGTGAATCTAGCCCGGCATTAGGTAATAGTAATATTTCAGATACAGAGGCACATTCAGTTTTACCCCATTTGACCATAACACGTCAGTAATTTAAATTGGTTATATGGTAAAAGCAAACAAACATGATTTATAAGCAAATTAACTCAAATGACGTGGTACTTTGTTTTAGGATCAAATATATATATTCAGTAAAAATTTTAAAATCCTGGGATGTAGCTCAGTGGCAAAGTTCTTGCTTAGTAAGTACAACATCTTGGGTTCAGTCCCTAGTACCAAAAAAGAAAAGACCAAAAAAAAAATAGTTAAAAAAAAGAACCCAGAAAACTTTAAAACCTTATACTATAGAAAAATAAATCACATGCTTTAGATTTAATGAGATTCTTGTTCAGGGCATTACAAATAAGATTGATTTGTTATAATTACTGTGTTTTGTTTCTCAGATGATTTATGAGGACACATTTTAATCCTCTAAATATAGGCATTTCTTACACACAACAGATGGCATTTATTCTCAATGAATAAAAACTCAGATCTAATATACATTGTTTTTTCACTGTTGTAATATTTGCTTTGAAGAGCTAGAAGTGTTCGTTGTCTATATAAAACTTTTGTTGAATTTAATGTATGGATCTGCAATGATCTCCTTGGAATAACTTTGTATCATTAGTATCTTAATAGTCCCTAACCATCTGTTGGATTTTAACATCCTTATGTCCTTTACCTATATATAATGGCATTTGCTGGGCACCAATAGCTCACACCTATAATCTTACCTACTTAGGAAGGTGAGTTCAGAGGGTCTTGGTCCCAGAAAAGTCCATGAAATTTCATCTCCAAAACAACCAGCATAAAACTTGGCCGAAAGCGTGACTTGAGTCGTAAGCAGAGTCGGTGCAAGGGCCTTGAATTCAAGCACCTATATTTGTCCCCCTGCCCATCCTGCAAAAAAAAGTATTTGTATATTTTTAAAAATCAGGTAAATTAAAACTGCATGTTTGGTTATAACAAAAAACGGTTACAAACTACATGGATTAAAGATCATAAAGGTTCATTTCTCCCTTATGTAGAAGTCTCTATGGCTCTACAGAGAGTAAAGCTGTAATGCTTTGTTCTGCATGTTATGCTATACTTGTTCTCCAACCTAGCCCTTCCTTCACTGTATCCTCCAGGGAGAGGTGCCAATTCTCATGGGTCACTTATCCCTACTGTCTTAGGGAGCAGGTCCCTATTTTTCAGGTTCAGATATATGGAGGATTGGCTTTCTTTTCTATGATGTTGGCCAGATGTTCCCAGTTCTACTGCTTCTACATCCTCCTCCTCCTTTTCCTCCTCTTCCTTCTCCTGCTCTCCCAAGTTCTTGCTCTCCCAAGTTTGAGCTCAGGGCCTTTCATTACCTAGGGTATCTTAACATCGGTGAGCCATGCCTCCAGCACTGTTTCCACTCCATATTTTTAGGATAGGGTCTCTTCCCAGGCAAGTTCCCCTGAGCTGCTTTTAGACTTTCCCTCGTTGCTTGGATAACAAGTGTATGACTCCACAACCTTCTGTCTCTAGGCCTTTTCTGCTCAGGCTAGCCTGATATGGAGATCCTTCCCATTTCAGCCTCCCACATAGTCTGGGATGACAGGTATATGCCACTGTACCTAGCCATGGGTTGAGAAGGGGTCTGTGACTGCTCTGACAGGCCTTGAAGTTCCCACCCCCCATCTCCCATCCCATGATCTCCCTGTTTTCAGCTTCCCAATCAGTCAAGATTACAGGGGAAAGCTACCAACACTGGGCTCGCTGGCTTTCTCCCTCCCTCCCTCCTTCCCTCGCTTCTTTCCTTTTTTCCTTCTTTCCTTTCTTTCCTAAGACAAGGTCTTTCTCTGTAGCCTAGGCTGGCTTGGGACTCACTTTGTAGCCTGCACTAGACTACCTGGGGCTCTACCTCCCAAGTACTAGAATTACAGGGTGCACATTCCATCACTCCTGGCTCTGAAACTACTCTTTATTGGACTGGCTGCTCCACTCCAGGAAGCAGGATGGAACAGAAATAATCTGTAGGTGGGCAATGGCAGATGGGGGATCAACACGATGTTCCTAAAGGTGGGGGTAGTGTGTTTAGTCACTTACACCACGTCCTGCTGGTGAGTCTAGACCGAGTCTCACTTGAGCCTGCCTGAATTGACTCGAAGCATGTCCCCCCACCTTTTTAGATTTACTTTATTATAGAGGTGATGTACAGAGGAGTTACATATATACACGAGCCAGGTGATAAGTACATTTCTTTTTGCACCATGACATCTGCTCCCTCATTCGCTCCCAGTCCCTCGCACCCTCAAGTTGTAGAGTTCACTTTCATCCGTGCCCAGTGAGCTCCATTGCTGCACTTTCCACCCTTGTCCCTCAAGTTCCGGGTCCTCCCCCTCCAGCAAATATGCATAAGAATACACCACAACTAAGGTAAAGAATATAGAATCATCAGAAAAAGAAAAAAACAAAGTCTTTTGTTTCCATATCTTGGGAGTTTGTTTTAGTATGTACATTATTTTTTAAAAAATGGAGAGGCACTGAAGCATTGCACCTTTGTGATTCTCTCCGAAGATTATCCCCTTTTGATCTCACTGTATGTGAATTTCTAGAATCCCGGGTAATTCGTCATATCCCAGTGTGTTTTAGATCTAACTTCCATAATGCAGAGAGAACATGCCCCTTTAGTCTCTCTTGTCTCAACGTGCTTTGTTCTAGTTCCATCCATTTCCCTGCAAATGACGTTATTTTGTTCTTTCTGATGGCTGTGTAAAACACCGTTGTAGATAGGTATCGCATTGTTTGGATCCACTCATCTCTTGTGGGGCATCTGGGCTGTTCCCCTGTCTTGGCTCTCGTGAATAGTGAGGCAAGGACCAGGGGCGTGCAGGGGGCCTTATCATATCCAGCTGTGCAGTAGGGATCCTTTTCTCCCCCATCCCCACCTGCATTTGTTTTGTTCAAATTCAGAATGTTGGCCAATCTAACTGGGGTGAGATAGAATCTTAGAGCTGTTCTGATTTACATTTCCTTTATGGCTGATGAGCATTTTTTCCACGCGTTTCTTTGCCGTTCTTACCTCTTCTTCTGAGAAGTCACCTTAGCTCCCTTGCCCATTTGGTGATTGGTTTATGAAGTTTGGAAAGAGTTGGTTTCTTGAACTCCTTGTATATATTGGATATTAGGCCTTTGTCTGATGTATTGCCCGTAAAGATCTTTTCCCACTTGGTTGGCTCTTTGTAGTTTAGTAAGTATGTCCTTAGCTGTGCAGAAACGTTTTATTTTGATGTCGTCCTACTTGTTGAGTCCAGTCTATCCACTGTGCTCCTGATACTAATCATATTCAAGAAGTTCCTGCCTATACCGATAAGTTCTAATGTTTCTCCTGCTGTCTCTTGCAGTAGTTTCAGAGTTTCTGGCCTGATATGAAGGTCTTTGATCCACTTTGAATTGATAATTGGTGCATGGTGACAAGCAAGGGTCCACTATTTGTTTTCTGCCTATGGCTGTTTTCCCAACACCAATTATTGAAGAGGCTATGTTTTTTCCACTGTATATCTTTGACTTCTTTGTCAAATATCAGATGACTACACGTGTGTGGTTCATTTCTGGGTCTTCTAGTCTGTTCCATTGATCCTAGGGACTATTTTTTGTGCCAATACCAAGCTGTTTTTGTCATCATGGCTCTGTAATAGAGTTTGAAGTCCAATATTGTGATGCTGCCCACATTTCTAAGTCTGCCCTTTATCTTCTCAGCACGAGTAGCCACTGATGTCTTTCTAAGGAATGATCTTTTGCTAAGGTATTGGAGTTGGGTTTAGTCACTCACAAATACTATCCCTGTCAGGAATAGGTGGAGAGGTGAGGGACCCCCTCGTCATAGCTGTTGGGAGGGAAGTTATTCCCATTTTTCTCTTGCATTTGTGTTGTTGTTTCAGGCTGTTCAGATGGCTGGGAATTTTCCTGGAGGAAAGGAAGCCCAAGAGGCAGTATATCTTCCCCATGCCACGCAGGCGCAAACCCAGGGTTCTGTCTCTAGCCTACGCCTTAGGAGTCCTTTGCAAGCTGGAGCCCAGCACACGACTCTCTCTGGAGGCTTACTAATGACAGCCAGCTTTGTCTGCTCCCCTTCTTCCTCCACTCTCAGGGAAAGATCTAAGTGGTTAGGAGCCTGGCTCTCCCAGACTCTGCTTTCAGTCTTAGCACCACAAAGCATCTTATCACCTTATGCAGACTGGGTAGACTGTGCATTATATGCAAAGGTCCATTCTGTGGAGCCATTAAGATCAGAAAGTGCTGGCTATACAAGTCTGGAATTAGTATTTATAGAGCATAAATGGACAGAATGTAAACATAAGATATTCTTAAGAGAAAATAAATAAATATGGATTTTTTGTGAAGGCGGATTAACAACACGAAGAGGTTCAAGGCTGGGAATGTCAAAATTGGATCTGGGATAAATCCAATTATGGGCACTGAAAATTCTGTTAAATTGCCTCCCTTAGTCTAGGTTCAAAGAAAAATCTCTTGAGGAAAATGAAATGATTTTGAAAAGCACATTCTAAATACAAACATTTTGGAATGTGCACATCTTTGGGGGTGAAAAGATTGTGCCTGATTCTTTGATCCTCTATTTGATAATGACAGGACGATGGTGGCAGGTTCCTTCTGAGCATTTCCTGTCCAGTGCCGGCTCAGTGAGTACCACCTCTGTGTGCATCTCCTTCTTCACCTCAGTTGCAATTAGGTGCTGTCACTGACCTCCTTCCATGTAACACATTAGTATTTCAAGACTAATAATGACATTGGGGCCTTATCCTCCTCTTTTTTTTTTGCCCACCATCTTCATGTAATTATCTGGAAAAATACCAGAGTGGCAAAAGGAAAATCTTCTGGTTGCAAGACAGGCATTCTCTACCATAATTGTACATGAGGGTTTTTGTTGTTGTTGTTGTTGTTGTTGTTTTTATTTTTTTTCCAGTCCGAGTGCTTCAACTCAGGTCCCAGGCACAGTCACTGAGTCTTTTTTTGCTCAAGGCTAGCACTCTACCACTTGAGCCATAGCTCCACTTCTGGCTTTTACTGTGTATGTGATACTGAGGAATTGAACCCAGGGCTTCATGCATGCTAGGCAAGCACGCTACCACTAAGCCACCTTCCCAATCCCAGAATGGAGAGCTTTTTGTTTGTTAGTTCTTTCCTTTGATGCTGAGCCCTGGCCCCAAGGCCTCACATGTATGTGCCAAACACATACTCCGACACTGAGGTAACCTGCCCTCAGATCCTGATTAGGTTTTTACAGATTATGGACACAGAAGTCAGAATACCATGATGGGTAGATATTACTATAGAATAAGTTAAGCTAACTATCATCAGACTATAAAACACAGCTAGAGAAAGGTTTTCTGAAGATTAATAATTAGTTCCTATAACCCCAACTACTTGAGTAGCAGAGGTCAGGTGGACCACAGTTCAAAACTCATCCCAGGAGGAAAATGGAAGACCTCATCTCAACTCTAGCAAACTATGAGCCCATTCAGAGGTGCACGAGGTTTTTAAAGGGGAAAGTAGACAGATTACACAAGCTATCTTCAAAGAAACCTTGGCTACAAGAATCAATAGCAAGGGTTACATCAGTCTAAGATTAAACAAATAGTTGTTAGAAAAATGTCATTGCAACCTTTTTTTCTTCTCTTTTATGTTTACTGAGCTTTGCCCTCAGGGCATTCTACCACATGAGATGCAGCCCAGCCCAATGTTTTTTAAGATTGTAGTTGTCTTTGTGGAAGGTCACATTCTGGCAAAGTCTTTTGTGAATAGTTACTGTTATTATTCACATGCACAGGGAAGATCCCATCCTCACAACTTCCTTATTTAGTTGTTTTTTGTTTGTTTTAAGCTTGATGGAAGTGAGTTTGTTTTCATTCTGACATCTACAATCCAGAGATGGAGACAGGAAAATAACAGATTATCGTGGAACTGAAAATGTGGTGGCTAGTTCATGATTAGAAGAACCTGAAGAAGGTAATAGAAACTGCAAACACACACACACACACACACACACACACACACACACACACACACACCAGAATTATCTGGTTCTTCATTTAACAATATGGTGTGTTGTGTGTGTCTTGAGCACTGATGTAGGAGGAAGAAAACAATAGAAATTTAGAGGTTATTCTCACAATAGTCTCTAGGGGTAGATACATAGATAGACATACATAGATATCTCTATATAGCCTATATCTATATCTATCCATCCAATCATGATGTAAAATTAATAGATCCGATGGCAGTTTTTCAGAAGAACACAATAGATATAGGCCCAGACATGAATGTTTTTTGTGTTTTGCCTTTTTTTTTTGCCAGCCCTGGGCCTTGAACTCAGGGCCTGGACACTTTCCCTGAGCTTCTTTTGCTCAAGGCTAGCATTCTACCATTTGAACCACAGCACCACTTCTGGCCTTTTCTGTTTATGTGGTGCTGAGGAATTGAACCCAGTGCTTCATGCATGCAAGGCGAGCACTCTACCACTAAGCCACATTCCCAGCCTTCAATATTTATTATTACTATTGAAGTGCCAGACTTTGAAGTCAGGCCCCACTTTACCATGTGAACCTAAGATAAGCAGGCCCTTGTGAGCAGACCCAGGATAAGCCCATTAGGGCCCAGTTGGTCTAGAACTCTAACCTCTGGGAATGCTTAACTCTGACCACCCCTAGAATGCCTCGAACCCTGAGCCAGTCAGATTTGTACCTGTGTTAATCTTGCTTGCTTGAACACCTGATTGTTGTAACTTTGTTTTTTGCCTTTATAAGCCCCGTGTAATCGTAGCTCGAGGCTGCCTCCTAACCTCCGCTGTGTCGGTGGGTAGGACAAGGCCTGGGCCGCAGCCCCGCTTAAATAAAGTCTTGCCTTGCTATTGCATTTCGGAATGTCTGAGTCTTGGTGGTCTTCTTCGTGGTGGTTTCCCGACTTGGCACAACACCATGATTATTAATAGGTGCCCCAAGAGGTCCCAGTATGAAGACAGAACTGGAAATTACTGTCCCACTTTTCTTCTCAGACCAGCACTCCTGCTTGCCCTGCATGCCTTCGCGTTGCATACTGGGATATGATCTACAGGCTCTATCTGTGAGTCAGCACCTAAACTGGCCCCCAGCTTCGGCTACCAAATGCCTGGAAAAGCTCCTCCAGGCTGGGCTCTTTCTATCTGTGAGCTAACTGCTCATTTTAGTCCCAGCCCACCGTGCCAGGGACGAGGAAGAGACTGTTTTTTTTCATTGCAGTCAGTTTACACCTTTGGATTTTCAGCAAATTTTCCTTTCTTTCTTTGATTCAAATCTCAAGTCAAAATAAAATCATTATGACACTATTAAAGCCATACTTCTGTCCTTAAGACCCGTTATTTAAAAGGCAGCATAGTGGCCAGGGAGGTGGTGCAAAAGTACAGCATTTACCTAACATGCACAAGGCCCAGGTTTTCTATCTAGTTTACAAATCAATGGTATATTTTTATCATATTTGGGTAGCACTGTTGCAATAAAATAGTTCTGACGGTTTTTATAAGGCAGAGGAAAGTTTTAAAAGGTGAAATGAGGAGGATTACATAAGGTATTTTGAAACTACAATCCTTAGCTAAAGGATCAATGATGAGGGTTGCATCAAGCTAAGCTTAAACAGATTGATGTTGAACAGATGTCCTCACAGAGGTATTTTTGGTGTAAAATTGCACAAAATGACTTTTGTGCAGGGTTAAGTTGTGTCAGAGAAAGAAACACGTACCATATTTACAATTATTTGAGTATAGAATCCCAATTCATTTTACATGTAAACAAAACATACACTGAATTTCTGTGAGTTCATCTACAATACTAAGGAGGGAAACTTATACTCTTGTTTTTACTAAGTGGTTGACTATTCAGAAACAATTTCATTGCTGATTTGGAACATTTTGACTATTGATAGGAGTTACCTGCGTGCGTCACTTTTATGGTGACTCCACATATCAGAACGAGTATATATTTACTGGATTGTGTTTCTTCTGTGCACTCATATTATGTCATTGTCAATTCCCTTTAAAGTCTTACTAGGACATTATTCACGATAAAAAGTACCCAATAAGCTGAAAATGTAGGTGTTGAGAAAAGCTTTATTTATGATTGTGAAATTTTGAAGCAACCAAGATACCCTTGTTAAATTGTGGTAGAACCAGGCATTGAAATATTGTTAGGAGTATAAAGAAGTGGGTGGGGTACCAGTAGCTCATGCCTGTAACCCTAGCTACTCAGGAGCCTGAGAGTTGAGGACTGCTGTTCAAAGCCAGCCTGGAAAAGAAAGTCTGTGAGACTCTATCTCCAATGGACCACTGAAAGAACCCAGAAGTGGAGATGTGGCTCAAGTGGTAGAAGCTATTCCTAAGGAAAAAAAAAAAGAAGAAGAAAAGCTCAGGGATAGCATCCAGCCCTGACTTTAAACCCCTAGAACCAGCATTAAAAGAAAGGAAATGAGCTCTCAAGTCATGAAAAGACATGGAGGAAGTTTAAAAACATAAACACATATTGTGATGGGAAAGAGGCCAATTTGCAAAGTCTAAGCATTGCAGCTAAATGAACTATGAGAAAGGAAAACTATAGAGGCAATAAAACGACCACTAAAGACAGGTATTAGGGAAGAATAGGCAGGGTACAAAGGCTATTTAGAGAACTCCATGGAGAGAGGTCAGCGCTCATGTGTCTGCACGTAGCTTTTCCTGTTCCTCTGGGCAACCAGGTCAGTGTGCCCTTCCCACTCGGTCCTCCCTGTTCATACACACCACACTGGGGTAAGCTCTCAGTCACGGCCTGAAGGGAAACAGTGACGGATACCCACCTACCCCACCTCCAGGGGCCACCCATAAGGGCATAGCCTTCATCATTTCCAAGATGTCCCCAGAGATTATGTTCTTGGTGCCTCTAAGGGAAACTTGTTAGATGATAAAGCCTCTTGTTGTGTTTCTTCTTCCTCTCCCCCTCCATTTCTCTACCCTACTTCTTGGTGTCACTTCCAAATGAACTACTTGTATTGAAGCAATCCTTTCATAACAGATGGTAAGAGTCCAAAGAAAATATGAAATTCCTTTTGGAAATTAGTGGCTTCTTTGGTATGCTAGTAATACTAGCTGGTAGTCCTCTTCACTATGTACAGCTGGAAGGTAGGAAAACTGATATCTAATCCTCTCAGAGGATATAGTATGCAAGTAATCCTACCTACGGGGGAGGCTTAGATCTGAGGACTGTTGCTCAAAGCCAGCCCAGGAAGACAGAAGCACAGGACTCTTCAATTAACCATCAAAAAAATCAAAAGTGGAAGTGTAGCCCAAATGGTAGAGTGCCATCCTGGAGCTAAAATAGCCAAGTGAGAGCTTGAGACCCAGTACTAAGGGAAAGAAAAGAGCTAGCAGCTGAGAGAATAGAGCTAGTATACCATAGTCAAGATCCAGCCTCCCAAGAGAACAGAGTAGCACAGAAGAGATCAAAGAGATGGACCTGGAGGAAATGAACTATAGCCAATGGGCACCGTAAGTTCAGCTCTATTATAGTGAAGGCTGCCATCCTTCCATGCTTCTTGGATAGAATTCTATGGTTCTATGGTTGCCATTGTGCCCTTTGCAGTATAGAGTTGGTTGACATTAAATAGACTCAAATTGTTGTACAACCATCACTATCATTTATTTCCAGAACATTTCTATCTTCTCAAGGTGAGAGTCTGTACCTACTAAATAAAAACGCCCTGTAGTCTCCTCCCTCTGGTGCTGACAACCAGCAGCCTCGTGCTGTCTCAGGGAACTGGCTTGCACTCCGAGTTCCACAGAAGTGGAATTGCAAAGTATTTGTTGTGTTGCACCTGGATTATTTCACCTAGCACAGTGTTTTCTAGGTTCTTTTCATGCTGTAGGATGAGTCTGAAGTTCATTCATTTTATTTTGTTTTGCTTTGCTTTTTGCCAGTCTTGGGGCTTGGACTCAGGGCCTGGGCACTGTCCCTGGCTTCTTTTGGCTCAAGGCTAGCACTCTTCCACAGCGCCACTTCTGGCTGTTTTCTATATATGTGGTGCTGAGGAATTGAACCCAGGGCTTCATGTATACAAGACAAGCACTCTACCACTAGGCCATATTCCCAGCCCAGTTCATGCATTTTAATCGTGTGTGTGTGTGTGTGTGTGTGTGTGTGTGTGTGTAGCTCACGTTTTGCTTATCCAGTCACATGTTGATAGACACTTGGATACTTTCTGTCTTTTGGTACTACAAATTTTATACAAATTTTATGGACTTTGAGCTTGTGCCACTGATGAGAAGCCAAACTTCTCGAAGTCTGTACTGAAACATCTCTTCCCTTAACTTACTGTTCCGTCTGAAGTGGATAGGCAGTTTATTTCTGCCCAAAAATCCTGCGCTCTCTCTTGCCTAATGGCTCCTCCACCCACTTGTCCATATGCAAAACTAAACCTATGCTAGAGAGGAAAGGGCTTTGAGGCACACTAGGGAAAGGTTTCCTTGTGAACAGCAGGTGTGGATAACTGTATTCTCTCCTACTTGATATAGTATTATGTGTGTTTTGTATATAGACCTCCAGCTACTCAAGGTCAGTATAAAAAAGTCATTGCTGACCTGAGGACATAGCATTGGAATACTCAGGGTTCTGGAGCACTACTAGGAAACAAGGCTGCCTGTGACCGTTCCATTCCTTTGTGACTCACCTAACTCCCCAGAGTCCAGTGTAAAGGATTTGAACCAAAAGCATCTTTAGAGGAAACAGGAAGGTGCTGCTACTTAACAGTGCCAGTTCACAGGAAGTTGCTATTCTCAAGCATCCTAGGATGCTGTCAACCTTCCTTGTCTCCTGGGAAAACTTTTTCATCAACTTGTCCTTTGATTGTGGACTTGAATAGGTAGGTACATTGTTTTGCTCCTTGTGGAATTAATGCTGTTCTTCATGTGTTTTGTGTGATAATTGTCTAATGTCCCTTTTTCATACAAGACTTTACAGTTTATAAGAATAGATATAACCTGCGTTTTACTCACCACCATATCTCTAGCTCTCAGCAGAGGCTATGTACATAAAAATCTGCTCAAGCTGGGCCCAAATGTTCACTCCAGTAATCTTATCCACTCAGGAATCTGAGATCTGAGAATTGCAATTCAAAGCCAGCCTGGGCAGGAAAGTTTGTGAGACTCTTATCCCCAATTAACTATGAAAACAGTCAGAAGAGGCCTAAGTAATAGAGCATTAGCCTTGAGTCAGAAAGTTCAGAGACAGTGCCCAGGCCCAGAATTCAAGCCCCTGGACTGCATGTACACCCATGTCCTCTGCCTCACAAAATGGATCAAAATGTATTTGTTAAATGATTAATGAATGAATACCACTCTGAGTGATAAATGTTTTATGTTCATTATTTTGACAGTGGCATATAATAACTTATAATAATACTCAGTAGAATAATTGAAGAATGATTCAGAATAAGAGTAGTGAAAGAACTTCCAGGATTAGTGTTTTCTGAGTGTAGCCTGGGGTTGAAGTGATTACACACCTCAGAACGTCCAAAGTGGAATAAGGAGAACCAGATGAAGAGAAATCTAGACAGAAATGTCATTTGTTTGTCCTATGTACTAGTATTTTAAAACTTCATAAAACTAATAACCAATCATGATATAACTTTAATTTAAAAGAAACAGCTCCTCTTTCATATTTTATTATAATTTTATAACGTTATAGAGGCAATTCTAGTTATTAGTATTTTCTCCTCAATATTTTCTACTAATTGTTTGTCAGAGCAAGTATAGATTTTTAGCTAAAATTTATTTTTAGGCCTCTTAACTGTGTGTCTAATAATCTTGAAACATATCTTACATACACATTTGAACTCCAAGAGAAATTCATTTCTCCCTCATGGAACTCTGATGCCTAGTTAGGTAAAAACAACCTCAAATGCTCTTTTAACAGGTACGTTCAATCCTGGGATTTTTTTTTCAGTTTTAGTAATGTACAATTTGACCCAAATTTACCTCTGCTTATTAGTTTGATTGGTACATGAAGTTTCATTAGGTCGATAAGAACGTGAGATTTTAGAGCTTCTGTCACATTGAAATGACTAGTAGAGAAGTATTAGGAATTCATTGTAGAAGGCTGGACCCTGTGAATGAATAGTGTCATAACACTGTATTAAATGTTTTAAACCTAGGAAATATGATTTTCCTACATCAAAACCTATTTAAGCTTATAAAAAGGCAACAGAAATAAGCATGCAAGTTAATATAAATACAGAGAATAAGAAATAAATCTAAAATCAGAGAGTTAAAAATGGATTTGAAAATAACTTGGAGAACTTTACAAAATACAGTAGGTTGATATATCACTGGAAGTCTATTTCATCAATTTAGGATCAATGCACAAAAAGTAGGGGTTGTGCGGCAGTGTTTGATTTGTTTTGCATAGAAGAGCAAAAGTGTTTTTGCTTTTGGTAGAACCCAGTTTTTACTGTTCTCCCAACATGGTTTTATATTAGAATGAAGCCTTTTCCACACTCCATATTGGAGGTCAGGGGAACCTCTCCAATCCTTTATTTGCTTCTTTGCTGTTTTCCCTTAGTACGCAGGGTCCTGTGTTCCCCAGGCTTGCTCTGAGATTCTGAGCTTAAATGATTCTGCCTATCTCATTTTTTTTTTTTTTTGGCCAGTCCTGGGCCTTGGACTCAGGGCCTGAGCACTGTCCCTGGCTTCTTCCCGCTCAAGGCTAGCACTCTGCCACTTGAGCCACAGCGCCGCTTCTGGCCGTTTTCTGGTATATGTGGTGCTGGGGAATCGAACCTAGGGCCTCGTGTATCCGAGGCAGGCACTCTTGCCACTAGGCTATATCCCCAGCCCCTATCTCATTCTTTTGAGTAACTTGTATTATAGATACTACCATGTCAGGCCCAATGCAGCATACACAAGGGCCTGTGACCAATGATCAGTCCTCATTCCCACTCATGTCCATAGGAAGCCATCTTTCAGTTCTTTGTATATATCTGCTCTTTCTGGACATTTCCAGAAAAGGGAATCATGGTGGGTGTGGGCATTTGCACCTGACTTTTCTTGTTTAGTTCGCATTTTGGGGTGTCATCCAAAGTGCAGCATGTGTCATCGTGTTGTTGCTCTTTCCTGTTGAGCATGTGACAGACCAGATATTCTACCTTGGCTCTGAAAACTCTTGTTTCCTGGCTGTTTTTCTCTTTTCCCCTGAAGTCAGTGGGCAGTTTCTTTCTGGCAAGAGTCCAGCCTACTATCCCGACTTATGGTTTCTCCATCCTCCTGTGAATTGGCAAAGTTGAGCTCAACCTAGAGAGGCCAACAAGTGAAGCACATCAGGGAAATGTTCCTTGCTAATAGCAAGTGAGAAGATTTGTCTTGGATTTGGTGCAGTCCAGTGTGAACAGTGTCTACTGCCCTACAACTTCCCAAGGTCACTGAAGAGGACATTCCTTACCAGAGGATGTCACATTGGAGTACTCAGAGTTCTTGATGTCACTGCTGGGACACAATGGCCATTCCTTTCATTGTGACCTACTGATATCCCAGCAATAAGGTTCAGTGTGGTTAGCTATTTTTGTAATAGGCCAATCACATCTTTCAGAGGAAGCAGGAATAGATACTAGTGTTAACTGTTACTTCCCATAGGAGCTTGCTGTTAAGAGGCTTCTTGGGATCCCTGTTGGCCTGCTTAGTCTCCCGGAGATACTTTTCCATCAATTTTACTTTGATTGTGGACCTGAATAGGTGAGTACCTGTTTTTTCCTCCTGTGGTTCATCACATGGTTTGTATGGTAATTGTCTACTGTCTCTTTTCCATACATTACATTACAGTGTACAATAGAAAAAAAACTCCCCTCTGTTATTTCATTATCACATCTCTAGCCATTGACACAGAGGATATATACTAAAAATATTTTAATATCTATTTGTTCAATGAATAATAAATGAATAGCACGCTAAGCATGGTAGGCTTGCCTTGCTCATTATTTTAGCAATGAAATGTTATACCCTATATAACTGCTCAGTGGGAAAATGGAATAATCTCTCATGCTAAGTGAGTAGCCAAAGATCTTCCAGCATCAAGACTTCTGAATGCAATGGTCTTGAAGCGATCTCACCAAGAAAAGTGATCTGACCAAAGTTGAATCAAGAGGATCTAATGAAGGGTAAGACCTACCTACTACCTCCTGTCACTTATTTAAAACTTATGAAAAAATAGCCATTTGACTTATAACTTTTATTTAAATGAAATAATAGATTCATTCTATGTTTAGTGTGTAAAAGAGCACCTCCAGAAACATTTTCAGTTAAATTGTATTTAACTTCATTGTCTTTCAGAGCTACTAAGTCTTTCTAATTAAACTTTATTTTTTTTAAAGTTTTTATTATAAAACTGATGTACAGAGAGGTTACAGTTTCACACGTTAGGCATTGGATACATTTCTTGTACTGTTTGTTACCTAAACTTTATTTTTTTTGATCAATTGTCTTTATGTCTAATAAACATGAAGCATTTTTGTAATGTGTGTATTGGATCTTCTAGAGAGATTTTTACTTTTTCCTCAAGAACTTAGACATCTAACTAGCTATTAAACTGGTAAAACCAATGTCAAATGCATTTTTTTCAGGTATTTTCAAAGTAATCAACCCTGTTCTTTTTTATCTTAGTCAATAATTGTAGACATTGACCCAAACTAGCCTCCGATTTATTAGTTTGATTTCTGTATTAGATTTTTATACTAGATAGATGCTAAAGAATCTTAGTCCTTAGAGCTTTTAAACAACTAGAATGGCTAATATAGAGGAATTTTAAATTCATTCTAGAAAACTGTCCATAGAATATTCAATGTTGTATGATTTTGCTTCATTAAATCCTATTTAAGATGATAAAAAAGGCAACAGAACCATGCACACAAGTTACTGTTGAACCTATGTGCATTATAACTATAGAGCCTAGCTTCCTGAAGACAGTGGAAGAGAACATCCCTGATTTGAGGATGTCACATCAAAATATTCAGGGGTTTTGATACCACTGCTGCGACACATGGAGTTTGTCTGTGACCATTCCTTTCCTGTGTAACACTAACTCCCTTAGAGATCTGTTCAGTGTAGGTGGCATTTCTATAAAGGGTCAAGAGCATCCTTAGAGGAAACAGGAACTTGCTGGTTCTTAACTCTCCCTACTCTCTAGCAGGTTGCTCTTCACACACTTCTTGGCCTCCATGTTAGCTGGTGTCGTGTCCTGGGAAGAGTTTTTCTTTGATTTGTCCTTAGGATTTTTCCTCTTTGTGGTGTTAACACTAGTAATCACCTGATTAGTGCAATGATGTTCCAGTGTCTTTTTTTTTTGATAGAAGGGTTTACAGTCCACAAGAATAGAAATAACCTGATTTCCTCATCATCTCCAGCCCTGGGAAAAGGGTATGTATATAAAAACTGCTCAAAATCAGTAGCCATTGTGCATGTTCATTATTTTGATAGCAGACTGTAATAATCTTGTATTTATACTCAGTGGAATAATTGAAGGACATTTCAGGATAAGAGAGTGCCAAAAGTTCCCAGGGTTAGTAATTCTCAGTGTAGCCTGTGGTTGAGTGATCATACAATGTAAATGATGTTTTCATATCGAATCAGGACAGGAATTTCATTCCTTGTGACATTTCTATTAGTTTTTTAAGAACTTCCAAATAGAATAACTATTTGTTTTATACATTTTATTTAAAGGGAAGAACTGATTTATTACTAAACCTAATGTGCTAATAATTTAAAATACAGCTCCAGAGGAAATTTCAGTTATTAGTATTTTTCTTCAAATACTTTATACTATACCACATTGCACTTCAGGGCTAGTGAAGTTTTCTAATCAAAATTTATTTTTGGACTATTGTGTTTATGTCTAATAAACTTGAAGGACTTTTACACACATACACACACACAGACACACATATATTTATATATTTGAACTCCAAGAATGACTTCATTTTTTCCTCAGTGAAATTGGTGCCTAGTTAAGTTCATGCAAAACTACTGCACATGCATTGCATTTTTCAACAGTATAGCAATCATGAGGAATTAGCATGATCTGATGTCAGTAACTTCATAGTTAGAATAAAATGGACTCAGATGCTTAGTTTGATTTTTGGATTAAATTTCTTAGATGTCAAGAATGTCAGTGTTTAGACCTTTCAGTACAACTAGAAAGACTACTACAGAGGCATTTCAAATTTATGTTAGAAGACTAAGTCCAGAGAGTATTCAATGTTGTAACATCACAGTAAAATATTTGTCACTAAGTGTCAGTGTCAAAACTTGAACAATTGTGCATCCTGTTTATGGCAGTATACCATGAAGCACAAACATAATTAATTTGTGCTAATAGATAAGTAAATATATAAAATTATATCAGAAATATCAGCCATAAGTTAATTAAATCTACCTCTCCAAATATGGCAACCCCCCCTCACCTGAATTGTATAAAAGGAGGGACTTCTGTCACTTGGACACAGTGGCACATGTGACCTGTCACTAGACCAAGGACCCACAAAGAATGGAGTCCTAACTCTGTCCCTGGGATTTCTGCTTATCTCAGTCCTCTGGTTAAATGCCATCCAGATCTAGTAAGCCTGAGATTTGGCTTTATTCTGAACCAAATGTGCCTAAAATCAGCTCTGTCTCCTGACACCACCTGGGTGTCAGTAACTTTGTGATTAGGGTCCTATTAATATCTTAACCACAGTAACTTTTTTTGTGGTATATGTATAACTCCCTCTTCCTGCTTTACTGTGTTTTTTTTTTGTGTGTGTGTGTTCGGCAGCTACTTGAAACCTTTCTAGTTAGACCTTTCTTCTATAGTCTCTATATTATTATAAATTGTACTTTGTGATCTGAGAGTTCATACTAGCAACTAAGATTGGAAAAAATGAGCTTTGAATTGACAATACATGGTTAGCACGTGAACTCAATTGTATTAAAACAGTCAATGCCAAGTAAATTGATACAGCTTGTGTATTTGTTGTTGTTCAGTAAGTTCTGACATTGTGTAAAGACTCATCGATGTTTGTGACATGGTTTGTTCAGTATAGATTGTCATAGTCAGAGTCCCATTCATTATAGAAGCAAAACAATGAAAAAAAACCCAGATCATTGTCAAAATTTTGGAACTATGCTTTAAGAACATGTAATATAGAAAAACCTTCAGCAACCTTACCAAAAATTCAGGGACAGAAACAAAGCTTGCTTCATCAAAACCGAGCTCAGTCAATCATGTAAGCTTATACTATTTCAGGGCTTAATACCTAACTCAGTGGTAGATGGAAGGAGGCCTTATCTTCATGCAGATTAAGTTTTGAGGTTTGGAGAATTTTATTTGATGCAGGGTCTCATTTCATGAGGAGCTAGTTAGAAAAGAAATTAGTTAGCAGAAAAAAGAGAAGAAAATCAAAGACCACACATTTAGGAGTATTCATTTGTAAGATGGAGTATAGAATTACATTGTACTGAGATATTATTCAAGTGAACAACAACAAAAAAAACTAAGTTGGTTCTTTTTTTTTTTTTTTTTTTTTTTTTTCGGCCAGTCCTGGGCCTTGGACTCAGGGCCTGAGCACTGTCCGTGGCTTCTTTTTGCTCAAGGCTACCACTCTGGCACTTGAGCCACAGTGCCACCTCTGGCCATTTTCTATATATGTGATGCTGGGGAATTGAACCTAGGGCTTCAAGAATATGAGGCAAGAACTCTTGCCACTAGGCCATATTCCCAGCCCCTAACTTGGTTCTTAAAGTACTTATTTCTGGGAAGAAAGATGAGACAACCAATCTAGTCACATGTAAAAATGTTGTAGGTTCTGTCTAATCTCTATTTGAAAATGTACTCATACCCTGTTATTCTCTTGAACATTCTGAGTTATGTTTGAATGTTGTTAGACAACCAATTAAGATACATTTTAGTCTTTTTTTTAAGTTTTTATTATCAAACTGATGTACAGAGAGGTTACAGTTTCATATGTTAGGCATTGGATACATTTCTTGTACTGTTTGTTACCTTGTCCCTCATACCTCCCTCCCCCTTATCCTTTCTCCCCCTGAGGTGTTCAGTTCACTTACACCAAACAGTTTTGCAAGTAATGCTTTTGTAGTTGTTTCTCTTTTTTTACCCTGTGTCTCTCAATTTTGGTATTCCCTTTCAATTTCCTAGTTCTAATACCAGTATACACAGTTTCCAGTATACTCAGATAAGATTAAGATACATTTTAGTCTTTTTAAAAGTTATCAATCCTTCTGAAATCATATCCTCTGTATGTCCTCCTGTCATTCTTTTGTTGGTATTTTGAAATATCTTTAAAAAACTAAATTCAATGTTATATTGTTTTTTAAAAAAGTAAAATAATCTGTTTCTAGAAAGAAAAATAATTTTATATTGTTTTTTTCATTGCAAAAGTTAGTAAACCTACTTGTTAAAAAATCTATACACTGTCAATAACCAAATCTCAAAACCTTGCTTGACACTCAAGTTTAAAATTGCACCCTATACCCCCTATCTCCCCACATTTAGTTTCTGAAAGACTGCGTTTTGATTAAACCTGGTAGAGATTTGATGTTCAACTTTAACTGATAACATTTGTAACAACATTATGTATTACACCAGTTAAAATGTTTACATACATACAGGTGCATGATAAGTTTTAGATTAGTTACTTTTTCATGCATCAATATTGAGCTCAAAAGTGGAAAGTGGCCATAGTAGTTGTTTTCTTTAAATTCTAGTGGCAAACAAAGCCTTTGTGCGCTACTTGATTAGTGAATGCACAAAAATCACATGTGTAAACATTAATTTAGGGTATTATTAGATCGATTTTAAATTATAAGACAATACTATTTTTTAAAATTAGGTCTAAGAATGGAATCAAGAGAAGGAGCTCTCTGAAATTAGAACTTGCCTTTTGAGTAACATAAGACAGATTTGTTTGTGTTTTAACTAGCTACACAAAGATGGAGTGAATACCCTTCTTAGAACATTGAACCAGTAAGTCTATCCAGAGTTATTGCACTGAAACATGTTTAATTTCTCAAAAAAAAAAAAAACAACCAAAAAACAAGAGGATCGACTGGAGAATTAACTATCAAGAAAATCTCTCTAGGAAAAGATCACAAGGCTGTTCTTGATTTTTGATTGACAGGTTAGTGTTTGTGCTACCTTGTCAGGCAATCCTTGATAAATTTTACTCTTTCCTCTTATTAATTCACATAACGTCTAGGATTATTTTCTCATATTCTTTCTATATTACAAATTACTGAGAGTTCTTTCCATTACCATATCTTTTATAACATCTATGTGTGTTTTATTGTTTGGTTCCTAAAGTCTCTCCATTTTTTATTTTGCCAAATGAAACAGGACTTTTACTGTTATATTTTATAACTACTTACTTGTGGTATAAATAAAGGCAATAATTTTGTGTTACATTTTATAGGTATTGTTCACTTTCTCAGATTGTTAAGATTTTTATAATTGGATGCATCATGAAGTGCAGTAGGCAGAATAAGTGGTTTAACACATTGTGAATCTCAATCTTCAAGCTTCAGAAACTGGCCCTTCATCAATTCTCCACATAAAAGAATAATCAGAAAAAACGAGCAAACTAAAGTGGTAATTCATTAATATACTATGAAGGTCATCTTTTTTGTTAAAAGGAGTGATTTTCAATGGCTCCAACCGAGGCATGCATTTCAAGGCTCCATCCATTCTTTGTTTGAAAGTATTTGGGAAATAAAGTTATCATGGAAAATTTGCTTGAAAGATGGCAGATATTTGTTTCAGAATTTATGACAGTTGGGTCATATTGGAACTCTTGATTTTATCAACCTGTACCCAGAGAACCAACACTCTCCTAGGTTTATAAAGAGTTCTGCATGAGTAATTTTCTTGCTCTGATCTAGTACTAGATTCATATGCACAGGTTATTCTGGATCAATGTTTTTCTGTTCAATTCTGATGCCAGAATCCTGGGGCTTGAATTGAACACCTGGATGCTATCTCTGAGATTTTTGCTTAAGGCAAGAGCTCTACCATTCGTGCCACATCTCCACTTCCAGATTTTGCGTAGTGAAATGGAAATCATGCCCTGGCAGTCTTTCTCATCTGGGCTAGCTTTGAAGTGTAGTCTTTAGATCTAACACTCCAGGATACTTAGGTTTACATCCATGAGCTATCAGCACCTTGCTTCATGATGTGTTTCTTTATTAGCATTCTTATTACTGAGAAAGCTAAACTTTTTCATATGTGCAACTAATTCCTTTTATAGCAACATAAGGGTTTGTCTTTACTTATTTAAATTTCAAAAGATTTTTTATTTATAATTTTAGAATGTACAGGGAAATTATCTGAAAACCCTATCCATAATTCTTATAGTAAGAAATGCAGAATTGGTAGAAAAAGTGGGTTCACTCATTTTTGGTAACAAAGTTACAAAACACACAGAAATAACATTAATTGATGAATTTTTTTGCGATAGAAACATGATCAGTTTTGAAAAGGGAAGGAAATAACAATATTTGTATATGTGTACTTTTGTCCTACCCCACATCGTTTTCCTTCTGTGTACTCTCTTCAGTACATTTAAGAGTTCTCCAGTGTGTTTGGTGTACAAACCACCAGGTGGCTCAGTATACCAAGTACAGCAGGGAAGAGATTCAAAAAATTACTACTGAGTTACCAAAGCCAAAAACGTGGCTCTATTTACTTGACTGTATACAAATAAAGAAGAAAGTTAAAAATGCATATGATCTGAAGGGGATTATGTAAAAGTGAGTTGAGAAGTCTGAGAATGAAGTTGTGAAGGACATTTCTGAATTCAGACGTGGTTAAAGACCATTCCAGTGAGGAGCTTGCAAACTCCACTGGATTTTGGACTGAAGCATTTATGAAGCCCTTCAAAGAGCAATTTCAACAGAGTGAATAGAATTGCAACATGGTGGATTGCACATAAGCGGGTTGTGGAGGGACATGTACTTGAGTCTAGCTCTATGGTTTATTTGGTATTTAATCATCCTAGTATTTATTAATGTTTTGGTTCAGGTCAATTAAATCTATTTGCAAAACTATCTCTATATTTCCAGATGAACTAATAATGTCTGTCGTCAAGAGACTGAGATGTGAGGATCAAGTCCCTTTAGAAAAAATGGTGAGAATCTATCTGCAGTTGAGTGGAAAAAAGAACAAAAGAAGCTTGACTGGAGATGTAGCTCATGTACTTAGTGCTAGCTCAAACAAACAGTACAAGAAATGTACCCAATGCCTAACGTATGAAACTGTAACCTCTCTGTACATCAGTTTGATAATAAAAATTTGAAAAAAAAGAAAAAAAATGAGAGGAAAAGTGAGTGAAGAACAATAAAATATTGATACGGACTAAAGATTTTAGGCATGAAGGAAATTTGGCTGCAAGAAGAGAAAGAGTAGTGAATGATGAAACAAAGAGGGTATTTGACAGTAAGTTTTTTTTCAGAAAGTGTATAAGGAATTTAAAGTGATTTCTTGATCATTGTTCAGAGTATAAATTCAGAAGTAAGTTTATTTGCTGAAAAAGTTGGAATTGTGTGAGTCTTTTGGAATGAGAGCTGCAATTGTACCTGTTACAGAAAAAAATAAATATGATCAGAGAGCCAGTTAAACAGTCAAGCTCTGTGAGACAGACTGATAACAGTTTGGTATTAAGGTTGATAAATATCCAAATGCTCACTGATAAAGTTCTTTGGTCAGAGAGAAGGTAAAAATATGGCTTTAGGAGGCTTTCATGAGTTGAGACAACAAAGACCAGGAGTGAGGGTCAAGAGAAGAAAGGTCCAGGAGAACAGAGGTAATGAGTGACATTGTAGCCTAGATTTGAACTGATCCTAATAATGCTGGAAATCAAGTTTGGCCAAAGAGAGAAGGGGAAAGGATAGCTTGGTACAGGTAGTGTTGTAATGGGTATTTAGTGCATTTTCACAGAGTTCACACCTTAAGTTACATACCATTTGAGATACAACAGTTTATGAACTAAAGCAGGAAGTGATTTCAAAGAAAGTTTGGCAAACATTTACTAGAAATTTTTCTTTTTATCTGTCTCCTTCTGACAAATCTGAAATGTATAGAGGTCATTTTCAAGTCCAAATGCCTTTCTAGAATTTGGACTTCAAGGTCATTGAAGTCAGAAATTGAATGAAATTATTTTCCAGTGTGTATAATCTTATAAGACCATGTGGAAGTAAATCTGTTCCACCTCTGTTGAACTGGATGAACAAAAAATACTGTTCAACTAACATTCTAGGAATACTTGAATGATTGGATATAACCATTTTTAGCTTGTAGAAACAGCTTGTATACACATAAGCTACTTCTCAGGATCATTTATTCTTTTCGAATGACCATTATTTTTGTAATTATTTCTCATAGTAAATTAATTGGCCTGGTATGTTAGTTTTTGTTGCTCTGTAACATAGATTTAGGGCCCCAAATGTGCTATTTGCACAAACTGGTTTTTGTTGTTGTTGCAGATTTAGAAGTTAGAAATCTGATAATGGTTTCATACGATTTACATCAATGTAAATGATGAGGTAGCAATGCCTCAATTTTATTGTGCTGGGACAGGGGCTTAAACTCAGGGTTTGAACACACTCTCAGCTTTTCACTCAAAATTGTCCCATTGAACTTTATTCTTGATAGTTTCTAGTGAGAATTATTCAGTTATTTGATTGCAGTGGGTTATTTTATGCATGATTATAAGGCCAGAGTTTAAACAGGACACTATAGTACTTCTACACTATGGTTAAAATAAATGGTTATAAAGAGTTTAATTATGATGTGTATTAAATTTCTTTTAGTTTATTTTGTTGGTGTTCATCAGTTTATAACATGTAAGTTAAAATATACCTTTTATAAAATTAGAGGAAATTTAATCGTTATTTTTTCTGTTACTTTTTGAATTTTTAATACTTGAGAATCAGAATTTTTATTTTGCCTCATGAATCTAGTTTCTCTATTCACATTTCTCCTGCACTTTTTCTTATCTCTTGGTCAGACAGGATAATTTCAACTAACCTACATCAGTGTTTCCTTACTTCTAATTCTGTCATCTTCATTTTGCCACTGAGACTAATTTTATATTTTTAGCTAACTTATATTTTTAATTCTCAAATATTTATTTTTTCCGGTTTACATAGCTTCTGTTACTTTTTATTTTACAAGCATGTCTAGAATTTTTTCCCTTCCTTCAAAGGCATGTTAGTAATAATTTCCACATAAAAGTTTTGGTTTAACCATAGAAACAACATAACTATCCCTATGTCTGTTTGTATTTGAGAGTTGTTGAGGTTTTCCTGATTATTTTATCTAATGGTTTTTGTTTTGTATATTTTGAATATGTTTTAAAGTCTTCTGGCCTTATTAAAATCCTCTGAAGAAAATAAATAATTCTGATCAATTTTAGATCACAAACATAATCCTCCTTTGTGGTTGTGGTTCAGATATTAGTCTTCAAGTCTCCTTAGTCTTCACATACTATGTAGGTGTATGTAGGCTTTATATTCTGTTTGTGCTCCACTAAGAGGACAGCCCAGATATAACTTGTTGTTTACACTGTGGCTACCTTCTCAAAAGCTTTGCTATTCTACTTTGTATTTCTTCCATGTATACTCAGCTAACGGATGAGCTCACTTTATGTACAGATTAAGGAGCTATTCTTTCTAGTTCGTTGTCTCTGTGACTTGTGCACAGTTGAACACTACATATCCTTTGTCCTGTACTCTTGATTAGAATGTAGGGGTTTTGTTTTCACTGCACTATTTTTTTCTCTGTTTTTTTTTTTTTTAATAGTTACGGAGCTTGAACTCAGTGCCTTGGGAATGGTAGCAAGTGTTTTGCCATTGAGCTACATCCTCAGTTCAGAATTGATTTGGGGTGGGAGGAGGGAGGTTGGTTGGTTGTGGGAATTGAGCTCAGGGCTTGAGTAATGTTCCTGAGCTCTTCTGCTCAAGGCTAGCACTCTACCACTTTGAGCCACAGTGCCACTTCTAGCTTTCTGGTTATTTGGAGATAAGAGTTTCCTGCCTGGGCTAGCTTTGAACTCTGATACTCAGATCTCAGCCTCCTGAGTAGGATTACCGGTGTTAGCCATCAGCACAGTATCATGACATTCTGATCAATCATGAATGAATTAGGCTCTGGGGTCTGAATTGAGGTCTCCATTGGGCACCATTGCTGGTTTCTTTATGTGGAAATGGACATAAGAATCTTTGATATAAGTTCTAAGTGAGTAGGAAATGTTAATTATCCTCACGTACTCTTCTCTTGTAGTGATACCATGAAATCCTTTGTCTTAATGGCATGTATGCTTTTCAGTAACTCAAAATAATACAGGCTCATACTATATTTTGAGACTAGACCTGTTTATCTTACTCGGATACTGTTGATTTTCAGTTTGGTTTGTGTTTATGTATCATATGGCACAAACAAGCTGAAGCTTCCCCCTGTTAACTATAGTTTTATCATTTTTTACTGTTCGAAAGCATGGACTCTGGATTCACATGGGTCTTTGGAGACTTGTTACATGACACTGGGTAATTAAAATTAATGTAATTAAGTATCACTTATTCATCTGTGAAAGAGGTTGGTAATATCTTCTGCGTAGAATTGCTGGGAAATTAAATGAGGATTGCTTATCGAGCCTTCAGAATGGTTCCAGTTATATAACCATCTTCTATGCTCTCCTTTGGCTTAGCTCTCCCTCTATTCCTGCTGGTACTGTGCCACTGGAACCACATCTACAATTCTGACATTTTGCTGGAGTCTCTTAGATTTGTCTGTCAAGGATGGCTTTGAACAGAATCGATCCTCTCATCAGATCTCAGCATTCTGAGGAGCTAGGATTGTAGACATGACCACCTTCGCTGAACTATTTTACATGACAGATGAATAATGTGCATATTCTTTGAGCACCTTGAATATTTGGGCTATGTTCAGAATACTGCCAGTTACGTAACTGTCAAAGAGGTTCTCCCATTCTGTTGGCTGTCTTTTTAGCTTAGTAACTATGCTTGTACAGAAACGTTTTTGCATTTTATTTTACCCATGAATTCCCATCTATGTCAAATTCCCTGTTTTGCCTTAGGATTCCTTTAATAGCTTCAAGATGTTAGGTCTTATATTCAGATTTTTGATCCATTTTGCAATGACATTAGTTCAAAGTGATAGGTTGGGATCCAATTTCAGTCTTTTGCACCTGGACATTCAGTTTTCCAAACCCATCTTTTATTTTTTTTTCTCTTTTTCTTTTTTTTTTATTCAAATTTTTATTATCAAACTGATGTACAGAGAGGTTACAGTTTCATACGTTAGGCATTGGATACATTTCTTGTACTGTTTGTTACCTTGTCCCTCATACCCCCAAACCCATCTTTTTGAAGATAATGTTCTTTTCAAAATTATTTTTGGGTTTTTGTCACTATAAGATGGCTGTGGATATGTGTTTAATATATGCATATAAAATGAAATATGTATTCCATGTGTAGAAAACATTCATGAAATAAATTTTCAACATAAGAACATTTGCATACAGGTCAGATAATTTGACCACATCACATAGGACTATTGCAACACAAATGCCCCCCAAATATGCAGTAGTCAGGAGATATCTATACAAATTAGACTTCCCTTTGATAATAGCAAAATGATCTGCAGCTCTTAAAATCAGAGCACTAATGCTCTGGAAGGCAGCCTGTCAGGGAGCCCTTTCCCAGAAAAGGGAGTGCGACAACCATCCAATGGTTGAAGGTATACAATAGAAATTTCATTTACTTTCACCAAACAGTTTTGCAAGTATTGCTTTTGTAGTTGTTTGTCTTTCTGATAGAGGCATAAAATTCCATTGTGTATATGTACCACATTTTCCTGATCCATTCGTCTACTGAGGGGCATCTGGGTTGGTTCCAGATTCTAGCTATGACAAATTGTGCTGCGATGAACATTGTTGTGCTGGTGGCATTACTGTGATTTTGTTTGTGGGCTTTTGGATAGATACCCAAAAGTGGGACTGCTGGGTCATAGGGGAGTTCTATATTTAGCCTTCTGAAGAATCTACATACTGCTTGCCAGAGTGGCTGAACCAGTTTACATTCCCACCAACAATGAAGTAGGGTTCCCTTTTGGCCACATCCCCTCCAACAATTGTTATTGTTAGTTTTCTTGATATATGACATTCTTACTGGGGTGAGATGGAATCTCAATGTTGTTTTGATTTGCATTTCTTTTATGGCCAGTGATGTAGAGCACTTTTTCATATGTCTCTTGGCCATTCTCATTTCCTCATCAGAGAAGTCTCTTTGTAAGTCTTTAGCCCACTTGATGAGGGGCTAATGGTTCTTTGCGGTTTTGTTTTGGAAGAAGGTAATTTTTTTAGTTCTGCATATATTTTAGAGATGAGGCCTTTGTCTGTTGAATGGCCCGTAAAGATCTTCTCCCAGTTTGTGGGCTTTCTGGGGGGAAAGGGAAAGGGGGAGGAGAGAGGGGGGTATGAGGGACAAGGTAACAAACAGTACAAGAAATGTATCCAATGCCTAACGTATGAAACTGTAACCTCTCTGTACATCAGTTTGATAATAAAAATTTGAAAAAAAAATAAAAAAATAAAGAGCAGAGAAAACGGGGAAAAAAAAGAAATTTCATTTACAGTAGGAGGATATCTAAAGAGATTCAATAGCTTAGTAATGAGAGAACCACAATTATTAACCAAATTCCAAACTTTCCAACAAAATGAATTCAAGCATATTTCATTCTGTATCAAAGAGAAAGAGGCATTCAAGGAAGTCCACACTGTTACTTAAATACGCCAACAGTAATTAGAAAGACTGGAAATCAAAGACCCTAATTTATTGCCTAAAAGGTGCTTGTCCATATAAAGAATTAACCGAAAATATGCCCACCATAAATCTTGGCACCAAGAGATGGAAATGCCTTTTAGACAAGAGGCACAAGACAGCAATACAATAAAAAATCAGTAATGATAGCCCAGATAAGTAGGTTCACAAATGAACTAAGCATTGACTATAGAAGTCTACTGCCATCTTGACTATGGCCTCAATAACAGCAGCAGCAGTTTCCCCCTGAATAGAACCCAATAAGAAAGTTAGCACCTGCAGCCTTTGGTACAACTCTAGCATTCATATTTTGTCAGACCACTAATATCTAAGCTGTGATAAAGGTGTGAGTGAGTTGTCAGCCTTGTAGCTTTTTATGCATAATTACTATGTCACCATAATTAACCACATTCCATTAGCCATGTCCTAGAAGGCAGTGTTATTGCCCAGCTACTATTAGTAACCCTGAACCCTCAGTTAGCACAGTAATGGGACTCTTGATATAACAGAAATTCTTATTTGGATTTGATGTTTTTCATCCTAATGAACTTGATTATCATGTGTTACATCTCACCACACAAAGACAACTTCAGCCAAATGACATATTCTGTCTGTGAAAAGTATTGCTGTATGCATAGACACACTGTGTACCAGCAGTTGGCATATATTGCTTGCTGAAAATTAGGACATTTATGATTGCCAGCACAAGCAGGGCTGCTTATCTATCTGGTTGGATGTATGTATTTTAAAAAAACTATTATTGTATAGGTGTGTACAGAGGGGTTGTAGTTACACAAGTCTGGTAGTGAGTACATTTCTTTTTGAATGGTGTCACCTCTTCCTTGTGTGGAAGTATTTTTAAGCTGGAACAAATTAGGACAATCGATGGACTACAAAATATTAAAATGAACCGCACATTTCCCTTCTACCTTTGTGTTTCCATATTTTCAACCTTAGAATATGATTTGAACCACTAAGATGTGTACTTATTTGATGCCTGTAGCTTTATGTTTAGCCTTATTATATCTCATTTTTCAGAATACTTAAAGAATTTACCTAAAATATTTATACTACCTAGTATTATGAATAGTACTATTGAAAACAGGTACATTTAGGATTCTTTAGTCCTATATTGAACTCATAATTGGAAACACTACATTTTCCCTAATATATGAGGACTTGTTGAGAATATTCCTTTATAGGTACATACATGCTGAAGATGTAACTTACACAATTAATAAAGGAATTATATCATGGCAGACTCTCAAGGAGCAAAGCCTTTATCACCATCAGAATATTTTGTGCTTATATTATTGTTTCAAAGTAGTATTTTAAACTTTTTTCCAAGCAATTCAAATAGCTAAGGGATGGGAAGATGTTGACCCATCACCATAACTAGGATCACAAATATGAAATCCTAACTGTCCTTGGTATTTCTGCTCATCTCTCTCCTGGTTGAAATCTATCCAGATCTAGTAAATCTGGTACTTGACTTTGTTCTGAACTCAACTCTTCCAAAAATCAGCACTTTATCTTGAAAAACCACCTTGGAGGTGGGCTTCAGTAACTTTGTGATTATGTTCCTTTTTTAGTGTATTACCTGCAGTGAAGTTTTTGGTACCTATATTGTCTCTGTTTAGGCTTTAGTAATTACTGTTTTGAACTCTGCAGCTACTACTATAGATTCTTTATCATTGTGAATTGTACTTTATGATCTGAGGGTTAATATTAGCATTTAAGATTGGGAAAAAAAAGTTTTGTACTATCAATACCTTAGCTTGTGAATATGTTGTTAGTTGATGGATGCCATTGGTATCAGCACTAGTGCTTGTAATTAGGATTATTTTCCTTTGGAAAAAATTCCATGCACTCATAGTTGGGGAAATTATATAGTTTTCCTTTTCATACTTATATTGAATATAATGACTTGTATTTGCCCACTGTTTCTCTGTACGTTTATCTGCCACATTTCTTCTTGCCTACCACCTCACTGGACAAAACATTTTTCAGATTCTTGATATTCATTTTTAAATTGTTCCTTAATGGTTCACAGTAGATACATAAATAGAATACTCCTATAAGTATGCCATCCTTACATCTTTTGTTGAAATACACATATGACTTTATTTGAGCAGATACTTTTACAATTAGATCTTACTTACACATTTTACAGAAAACCATGTACTTTTTGTCTTTCTGAGCCTAAGTTACTTAATGTGATATTATCCCATACATCCATGTAAATGTTACCAATGAGTAAAATTCACATATATTATGTATGTGTATATTACATATGTGTATGTGTATGTGTATACACACAGTCTAGGGCAACTGGGCTGTTTCTACATCTTGTCTATGTTTAGTAGAGAAGCAATGAATATGGATGTTTAAGTGTCTTTACAGTATCTTGACTAACATAGAAAAAGTATATTCTTGCCAAGTGTCTTATTTTATTTATTTTTTATTGTAAAGGTGATGGACAGAGGGGTCACAGTTACATAAGTCAGGTAATGAGTACATTTCTTTGTCAACTATGTCACCTGTTCCCTCATTTTCTCCCAGTTTTTTCTCTCCCTCTCCCCTTCCCCACAAGTTGTATAGTTCATTTCCAATGTTGTGTCTAGTGAGTATCACTGATGAATTGGTTCAGCCTTTGTCCAACTATTTCTCTGCTTCTTTTTGTCCTCTTCAAATCAGATAAACTTACATATAAAATGAAGGGTACAGAAATAAAAAACAGTGACAACAGGGAATAAGCCAAAGGAAAGAAAGAAAAGGAAAAAACCCAATCTGTAAGCAATACAATAAAAAACTTTGTTTTTCTGATTTAGGAGAGATGATTTTCTTTTTATTTCCATTTAGAATGTAGCTTAAGTACGATAATTCTGTTCCTAGCTTCTCCATAGCTCCTATCATATTTACAGAATATTTACAAAGGCTTTTTCTGCATCTATTGAGATGATCCTGTTTACGCACATCAAAGCAGCTTTACATGTCTAGGATAAAACCAACTGGATCATAGTGAAAGACTTTTCAATTGCTTGCTGAATTTAGTTATATTTTACTAAGTATGTTGTGTCTATGATATTTTTGAAATCTCTAGCTCATTAATTTCTGCTCTGATTTCTACTCTCTTTGTCTAGTAATTTGAGGCATCATGTGTTCATGTTTGTCCAGTTTTAGTTGTACCATAAGTTTATTTACTTGAGCAAAAGAGGTTCTTATTATGTCAGTCCTTACAACTATGAACTTGCTTTCAAAATTGTTTTTACTATATTCTTCAGATTCTTGTAGGATTTCTTTCATTTTTAGTGGTTTGTAGGAAAAATTTTTCCCCAGCTGCAATACAACAATGTGTTGTTCAGCTTTCCAAGTAGTTTTATATTTTTCTGTAGTACATTTTTCCAGTAGGGTTTTGTTTTAATTCTGTTGTGGTCAGGGAGTTATTTTAGTGTTCTTATATATGCTAAGGCTTATGTCCAGAATACAATCTGTTTTTGGAGAGAGATCTATGAGCGGCTGAGTACAATGTGTACTGTGGAGTTATTAGGGAAAATAATTTGTAGATGTCTATTAAACTTATTTGTGTTTGGTGAGTCTGTTCTTCCACTGGTTTCTTTTGTTTGTTTGTTTTCTGCTCTTTTTTTTTTTTTTTGGTTGTACCAGTACTTACAATTTAAGGAGTGTTATATGTTGTCCACTGTAATTTCTTCCTCTTTTTCCATTCCATTTATTAATATCAAGGGTCTTGTGGCACTAACATATTTTCTTATTCATATTTTTCTCTCTGAATTTGTACCTTTATTGTGAAATGTGTTTCTTGGGGAAAACCAGTAGTTGGTACTTGTTTTGGTTCCAGGCTGCTTAAGTATCCCTTGCAGCATTTATTCAGTGTTTATAAATTCCTGTAGTATTTGTTTTCCTTTTTTTATCAGTTCTAAATAATAGATTGTTGTCTACATCCGTCTTTTTATGCATTTTGTCTATCAGAGCTTGAATTACATGTTCCCATGAACCTCTTGAAATCAGTATTTTTATTGAGATTTTGTAATAATTCTAACAACAACATCTTTGTAAAATGCATCCCTTATTCCTTTGGTGACTTCAATATTATTTTCTTATTTTTTGTATGTGTTTTTTTGTGATAATATGCTTAGAAGACTTTCTTTCACGCACTTATTGACTTAGAGGTCTATATACCATCTTGGGTGGATGAAATTCTCTTATTGAGGTTTGGGAAGGTATCTGCTACTATTGTAGTGAATAGTTTTCAATGTCTGTGGAAGTGGTACTATGATTTTTTTGTATATTTCTTCTTTCTCTTTTGTTCACCATATATGTAGATTTGATCTTTTAGCAGTTTTTGCGAGGCCTTGCATGTTCCCTGGTATTTTCTGAATATTTTTTCAATTTATTTGATGGTTTGATTTAAGTCCTCTGCTTTATCTTCAACTTTTGATAACCGTTTTTCACTTTTTCTGTTCCATTGCATAGGATTTCAATTAAGTTTTGTTTGTGTTTTTTGCCAGTCCTGGGGCTTGGACTCAGGGCCTGAGCACTGTTCTCGTCTTCTTTTTACTCAAGGCTAACACTCTACCTCTTGAGCCACTTTTTTTTGTCTTTTTGTAAAATTTAATTTATTTATTAATTGAACACACATTTTTTTGACAAGGTGTTGTGCAAAAAGGGTGCAGTTACATAGTAGGGCAGTGTGTACATTTCTTGTGATATCTTATGCCCTGTCTTTCTTTTCCTTCTCTAGGTCAGGTAGACATATATACAGTACACAATGTATCAAGAACATATACAGTATCCACGTGGCCAAGCCCAAGAAAATTCGCCTAGGGCTTTAAATGTAATGTTGATATTTGACAATATGTCGACAGTAGTCTTATATGAACATACATACATAGCTTTTGAGCTATTGTATTCACTGAGAGGTCAATTTTTGACCTTTATATGTTGAGTAGTTGTTTGGTTTTAGTTACATACTGTTGGGTCGCTGCCCCAGTCCTGTGGGAAATACCATTTGACAAGCAGTTTTTGGTTTCACAGTTTTTGTCTCAATTCTTTGAGTTTCACATAGCTTTAAAAAATATTTGCTCTCTTTAGTCACCCACTTCTCTCAATATTGCTCTGTTGATCCAATTGGCCTTTCTTTTTCACTTACACTTCTTTCATTGTATCATTATTGGTTTTAGTCAACATCTAATAGACTTACATACAGCAAGACCTAAGTAATCTTTTATTGCACTGTATGTATATCGCAACAGTTGGCAATAATATTAGACTTTGATGCTGTTACAGACCGTTAAGTGAGGTAAAGGCCTCACTTAGGTTAAGCTGCTGGATGGTGATTGCTGTCACTATTGTTTTTCTCAGCAATGAATCTCAAGCATTTTTGTATGCCAGATGCCAGCCTTAGTCTCTATCAAATAGTTTCTTATCGCAGATATTTCTTGTACCTACTTTACACATGGACTCTGAAATTCTAGGTTCCTCAGCAATTTCCTGGGTATGAACTCACACACCATACTCAGGTCTTCACACTTAGCATCAGCTGCTTGCTCAGCTGCAAGTGTCTTAGTTAAACCAGAACCTGTGAGAGGTTCCCCCGAATCTCAACAAGATGAGTCTTTTGGTGTACTATGTCAGTAGTGTGAGAAACCCATCTTTTCTTTCTTTTGGTTAAAATTAAATTTAATTGACAAGGTGATGTACAGAGGGGTTACAGTTACATATGTAAGATAGTAAGAACATTTCTTGTCAAACTAGATACCTCCTCCCTGATATTTCCCCTACCTTCTCCCCTCCTTAATCCTCCCCCTCCCCAGGTTCTACAGTTAGTTTACAACATGTTGCCTGCTAAGTATCCCTGTTGCATGGGTTCGCCCCTTTGTCTCCCCATTTTGATGTTCTTCTTCCCTTCTCTAATTCAAGTAAATGTATATACAATACCCAGTGTAATAAATCAAATACAGTGACAATAGGGGCTAAATTGTAGGGAGAAAAATGCAGGAAAAAGTAAATAATTTCACATAATACATTAAAAATAACAATGGCAAATGAACTACAAGATATGAATACTAATCTTTTCTATCAAAGTGGTTTGCTTAAAAGTTATTACTTTGGTCGATGGCTTAGCTGTAATTGATTATTCTGCTATGACTGTGTCGCAAGTGAAGGCAGTAGCAGAGGATGTGATCCCTCACATTGTTCACGAAAATTGCAAGCATGTAAGTAATTATGAGTGTTAATCTTAAAGTCTTTTAGCTAGCCAATCCAGAGCAAACTGTGGATCTGATCTTGCTTGAAGCAGAGAGGAAGGGTGCACTGCATTGGAGGTAAATAATATATAGCCTGCCTGCTCTGTGTCCATGCTTGCTTGCTTGCTTGCCATATTTTTGTCTTAAGGTGTTCCCTTCTGCATAAATAAACATTCACTTGCCCAGTTCCTTTTAGGCTGGTGTCCTTATGCTTAGAAGACACTCCAATGTCCGGAGTCATTTCTGATGGTATCCTTCTTCTGTCTGCTATAGACTGGCTGTGAAATTTTCCCTCCCCAGGTTCCTGAGGTCCTCCAGCACTTACCCTAGAGGGATCCATAGCCAGGATCCAGGAGCCTCTGTTTTCAGGCTGACCCTACTAGGGGTTAAACAGCTGTGAGGCTGGTGGATAGTGCTTGTCCTGGCTTACCCTTTCTTAACCTCTTAACTCTGTTTCAGTGGCTTGATTGTGTGGCCCACTGTGATTACCTCTGTTTCCTAGGCTCCCAGAGAAACACTCCCAAGATGATAACTTTTTTCCCCTGGATATCAGGGAAAATAGGTCCTCTCCTGTTCCTGGTTCCTATCTCAGCCCTGACTCTCATAGTATATCATACCCCTTTCTCTTGTCCTTTGACAGCTGGTAACATTCCCACATTCTTTGGTTTACTTTTCCCACCACAGAGTTTAGGGGCACCTGTGTGGGATAAATTGATTTTTTACTTGCTGACTTCTTGTTCTCTCTCCTGGTCAGGAGAGGTGACAGTATAGGACCCAACATTCTTCCTCCTCCATGCATTCTTTTCCTCCTTTACTTTTTTCTGTGTGGTTTCTTGGTTCTATGCCAACTACTTATAAGTATAACCTTCCCTTATTCCCCTTATGACTGTTTCTATATTATATGTTCGTTAATTGTTTTTTTTTTAATTTTTGTAATTTCTTTCCTTAAGTAGATTACCTACAAACTTT
Source organism: Perognathus longimembris pacificus (assembly GCF_023159225.1). Lineage (NCBI taxonomy): Eukaryota > Metazoa > Chordata > Mammalia > Rodentia > Heteromyidae > Perognathus > Perognathus longimembris. Next base: position 31,510,042 of record NC_063178.1, read on the forward strand.
TTTGTTTGCTTTCTTTTCACACAGAATTTTACTATTTAGCACAGACTGGCCATGAACGCTTAATTGTTCTGCCTAGGCACTTGCCATGTTGGAAATCGGAGGATTTGTCAATTTGCATGGTTGTTTTTTATTTTTTGTTTTTAGGCTTGTAGCATAGATTTACCAATTTTGTATATATCATAATTTTATGCTGGAAATAAAGATTCTTAAAAATACAGGATATGACGTTCAATCTACAATGTACTGTTTGGAATTCATTTTCTGAATGTGAGTCTTAGATCAAGTCTCTTTTAAACATATGGGCAACTGTTCTGGCTTTTATTGTCATTGTAATATTACTCAACATGCCATTTACTTTAACCCAAGTATGTGAAATTTCTTTATGATTTCTCTTGTGCACTGTAACACTAACAATATCTGTCCTGTACCATTGGCAAGTAACCATTACTCTTGACCAAATCTTCCACTAAAGAAAATTTGGAGAAAAGATAAAAAGAGAAAAGTTATAGAAACTCCCCTATATACTTCTCTGTTCTGGCTAATAGAATACAGTTTTATTTCAGAGTTGTTGTTGTCTTCACACTTTTGTCAGCACAGGAGTAAAGCCATACAGCCAGATCTGATTTATCTAACAGAGGAAAAGTAAGATGAAAAAAAATGAGGATTGTCTTGTAATTTTCATCTTTTCTAGGGACATCGCTTTGTAACTGGAAGTTCTGTGGTGCAGGACAGTGGGAAAACAAGCAGAAAACACTCATACCATATTGGCTATTCTACAAAATTTGATTTTTCTGATTAACCTATGTTAGTAACTTTTGAAAAAAATAAGTAATTGACATACTAGTTTTTCCCAGAGAATTCCTGTTCTAGTAGGTCATCATTCACCAGAATAGGAGTAGTTTAGAGATGAATTGGGAAGTTCTGTTGGGATAATTGTAGGTATTTTATGGTATACGTTAGGAAGAAATGAGAGTTGGTCTTCATAAGAATAGGTTAGTGAGGAGGTAAAGTGAATTGTTCAGGGAAGGGGAGAAATTATCTGTGAAGGTGAGTTTGGAGAAAGGAATAAGGGTACACACAGATGTGTATGTGCAGGCCACACTTACTGTCAATGAGGACAAGAGAATGACAAGGAAATAAGAGAAAGTTTTGATAATAGAAGAGAGAAAGAAGTACATTACCCAACAGGACATTCAGAAACAGGAAACAGAACACAGCGTAGTGAAATAACACAAAAAATCAAATTATCATTATTTGAGAAGTTTACTTATTAGCAGGTATTTTGTTATTGATAAAAATTGGGGAATGGAGGTGGGAGATATATAGCTATGAAGAGGGGCTGAAACTGTGATATGTGATAGGAATTGGTGGCAATTAAGGTAGTTATGATGGTTTACATTAAAGAAGAGTGAGGAAGACAAAAAGGAGAGAAATGTGGTGATATGAAATTTAAGAATTAAATGGTGAAGGTTGGTTGGTAAGATTCTTATTGTTAATTAACCACCAAAAACCAGGAGTGGAGCTGTGGCTGAAAGTGGTAGAGCATTTTCCTTGAACAAAAGAGTTCAGGGACAGTGCTTGGGCTCAGAGTTCAAACCCCATGAGTGCAAAAATAATTGGTGGTAATTATGGTTCAGAAATGCTGATTTCCCTTAAAGAGAAGCAAGGAAGAAAAAAACAGAAATGTATGGTGATAGGAAACTTGAGAATTAAATGGCAGGGGTTGATTGTTAAGAAAATTGAAAGGCAAATCACCTTCTTCTGATTTACAGCTGAGAGAAGCCAGATTAAACAAATACAACACCATTATGTTAAACTTATACAGGGGCAATGGCTAATAGCCTCATAAACAGTAAGTTTTTCAAATCTTTATTGATTTTCATATTGTCTTATATGTATATTGCTCTCAGATGCAATAATGTTGGGATTTTTTTTTTAACCTTAGTGGCTCCTTAAATAAGGAAGACCCACTTAGAGATTAAGCTACAATCTGATACTACCTGTCATTGTCCTCATCTGGGAGTCCTGAAATTGCTTGGCAAAAAGATGACAGCCCCAGTCTCTATCCACTGGTTTTCTATTTCAAAACTACTTATGCTATTTTAGTGGACACACACATCCATTGTGTATGATTTTGTAGAGTCCAGTTTAGCTGTTATGACTCACAGTCACCTCTCTCTGGTCAGTTTACAGGCTCAATGGATATTGCCATGCCCCTAATTACTAGATTTTTCAGCATGAATCACCTAGTTTCAGCTTTCCTTTTTGAACCAGATTTTGGGAGATAATGTACTGTGATTTGCCAAAATGTCTTCTCTGATATTCGTCTCTATCAGTGGTTTTTGCAGGATAACTGGTATGATAACTGCTCATTCCCTGACCTAGTTTTCTGGACTCCCTTAGCACTTTTCATAGCTGGGACATGTAGCCAAATTTGGAAGAGGATTAAGTTTTAGGAACTATGCGTCAGATGTGATGAGTCCTGTTTTAAAAAGAAAGTGAGTAAGAAAGAAAAAAACACAAAGGGGGAAATAGGAAACTCAAGAAAGAGATGGTTGATTTCTGTGGTTAATAGGTCTACCAGCTGGCATTAACCCATGAAAGAAATATACCACTGATACAGTTGTACCAATAAATTAGTTAATAACTAACTGTCTTGTATACAGCAAAGTGAAGTCTTAGTTGATTTTATATTGTCCTATATGTATATTGCAACAAGTTGTAATGATGTTTTGTTTTACTACCCTGAGAGGTCTTCTTAAGTAAGAAAAGGGACTTGCAGATTATGCTATAGCCTGATTAAGGGCTGCTTGTGTTGTTTGCCTCATCAGGAGTCTTGAAATTGCTTGGCTGAAAGATGCCAGCCTATCTCTCTTCATTGATTCTCTGTACCAGAACTCTTTAAACTATTCCAGTAGGTGCATGCATTCCTTGTGCAACACATAATCACTACTTGTGAGTCCCTCCTCCAGGACTCAGCTCATATTCCCAAGCCCAACACACCTCTGATTTTTTTCAGCATGCACCCCTCAGCTGCAGCTAAACCTGACTGTAGAAAAGTGAGCTGCACTGAAATGCAGGGTCGTCTCTGCCAGTGTACTTATTTAGCCTGCTGTAGGGTGGCTGCATTACCGTTCCTGGTTTCTGGATTCCAGAGTACTGACCCATGGGGAAGACCTTCAGGTCTCAGTTGTCAGTGTGGGTGGCACCAGTCTCTGCAGTCCTCAGCTTCAATCGCTGATTGGGGTCAGCTGGTCTGTACCTTTTGACTTCTTGGTCTGCTTCTTCAGAGAGCCATGGGAGAGCCATTTGCAAGGGGCACACCACTTTTCTTCCTTTGCATCATTTCTTCCTCCTCACTTGCTTCTGCATGTATTCTTGGATCTGTGCCAACTGCTACTAGGTTTCATTGTCTTGTCTACTTTCAATAAATCCAGCCATCCCATTCTTCTGTGAACACGTATTTATCTCCTTAGTCACCAGCAGTACTTTTCATATTTGTATTTTAATGTATACTACATACTTATGTTCATTATAAGCATGTGGACACTGGGAAACTTACCACAAACTTTAAAAAGGTAAAAGTTTATTCTCTCAGAGTTGTAGGCCAGAATTTTAAAGTCATATTCTCTAGGTCAAAATGCCAGCAGGGCTATAGACCTACTTAGGGTTAAGCAAAGACAAAGAAAAGGGCATCTTATTCAAATTAACTTAAAATTACATTTAAGTCAAATACCACTGCTAAATTTGTAATTCAAGCAATTTCTTTAAAAGTGACTTACTTATAATGATTACAGCTATATTTTTTCTGATATGTTTAAAACATATTAGAGATTTTCTAGAGACATATGCCTAGCAAGAAGGATTGATTTCAAGTTATTGTGCTTGCTGGACAAGCACTCTCTTCTTTTGATTTTTCTCAGCTTTTGCTAACATTTGTCCCATACAGACTTTGAATTTTGTTTCTCTTATCCTCACCTTCTGAATGGCTGGAATTGCTCCTGTGTACTTTCACAGCTGGCTCTGTGACTGCTGAATGTTTTGGGAAGAGGAGTAATGCAGTGAATATAAAGTGACAGTTTGACTTGTGAGCAGATGTCATTACTCAACACCAGTGGGTGAGAGTTGACCTCATCTGTGCTGTGCTGACAGGTATGATGGGAGGGAAGAAGGAAGAGGAGGAGGAGGAGGAGGAGGAGGAGGAGGAGGAGGAGGAGGAGGAGGAGGAGGAGGAGGAGGAGGAGGAGGAGGAGGAGGAGAAGAAGGGGAAGGGGAAAGAGGTGGGGGGGGGACAGGCAGGAGAGATTCACTTTAGGTTTGGTTCTTTTCTCAGGAAAGGATGGGAGTTCTTTTTAGTAGGCTTTATTTAATAAGGTTCAAATAGAAACCTGATTGATTTTTATCACTTGAAAAACTCTTTAACATAACAATATTTACTTTCTCTGAATCAAATGCCATGTTTTGAGACAGACAGCTGTTTGTCATAGAACTTAATTTTTTTTGGTTTATTGTGGGGCTTGAATTCATGCAGGAGAATAGGTATGAGGATGAATATGGTTATGCCTCAATACTTTACTCTCAGCCAAATCTGCTAAAACAATAATGAATAAATAACACTCTTGAGTGGTTGCCATTGTGTTATATTCATCATTTTTGACAGCAGATGATAATACTGTACTCTAGTACTCAGTGGAACAATTGAGGAACCTTTCACGAAGAGTAGCAAAAGAGCTTCTGGGGTTAGTAACTCTCAGTGTTGTAGCCAGTGGGTGAGGTGATCAAACAAAGTAGATGACATGTCCACAGCTGATTCAGGAGGGCTAGATGAAGGGGAAGCAAGACTAACGATTTTATTCCTTTACCTGCCTGTTACTCAGTTTCTAAGAACTTAAAAGGAAAAAGTCATTCATGCTATACATTAGATTAAAAAATTTTGTATATATAATGCACAGAACATTTTCATTATCCACTCATAGGGCATTGGGCTGTTTACTTTCCTTGGTTATAGTAAATTGTGAAGCAAACTTGGATGTTTGAGAGTCTTTACTACAAACTGACTTGTAATACTCAGGACAGATGACCAAAAGTGGTATTGCTTGGTCATGGAATAGTTCTATGTTGAGTTTTTAGAAATATTCAACCTGTCTTCAGAGTTATTGCACTACTTATTTTCACTAATAGTGTAATGATCTTCCTTTTTTCTCATTTTCCTACCAGCATTTATTGTTTGTATACTTGATAGAGGACATTTTTGGGGGTGAAGCTGAAAATTCAATATTGTTTGATTCATATTAAAATGTGAATGTTGAGCATTTCTTCACGTAATTGTTGGCCAATCTCACTTCTTTTGTGAGAAATTCTATGGCTTCTTTATCCATTCATTGGTTTAGTTTCTGAGCACCTTGCATAATTTTAGATCTATAGCTGATAAAGATGTTCCATTAGGTACATTGATTTTTTTCTTTATTAAATGTGTACTTTGCTGTACAGACTCTTCTTGCCTTCTTTGAAACTGATTTCTCAATTATCACCAATTTGCTGAGCCCCTGGACTGGACTCAGAAACAGAAAGTTCCTGCATCATATGCCAATTAGTTCCAATATTTCTCCTAGTCAGTATTGTATTTGTTTTAAGATTTCAAATGTTAAATTGATGTGTTTGGGCCATTTTGACTTGATATCAGTACAGAGATCCAGTTTTAAACCAAGCCTCACTCCTGTTATCCTAGCTACGCAGGAGGATCAGATCTGAGGATCACGGTTCAAAACGAGTCTGGGCAGGAAAGTCCATGTGACTCTTATCTCCAGTTAACCACCACAACCTCAGAAGTGGCACTGTGGCTCCAGTGGTAGCACATTAGCCTTGAGCTCAGTGACAGCACCCAAACCCAGAGTTCAAGTCCCATGACCACCACCACCCACAAAAAGAGATCTGGTTTTAGTTCTTTTACATATGAATGTTCAATATTCTTAACACCATTGCTTAAAGAATGTCTTTTTTTCTAACATGTACTTTTGACTATTTTGTCAAATATCAGATGTGTGTTAAGTATATGAGTTTGTTAAAGGGTCTTCTAATTTATATCACTGGTGCCAGCATCAACCTTATTTGTTACTGTAGCTCTGTAATAAATTTTGAGGTTTGGAATGTTTTACCTTCCATATTGCTAATTTTACTCAAAACTGTTTCTGTTCTAGGACTTTCATTTGGATTTCTGTATTATTGTCTTTATCTCAGTCAACAATAACATAGGGATATTTATGTCTATTATATTGAGTAGAGTTATATTGAGTAGAGTTATATTTGTAGGTTCCTTTGGCAGTATGTTCATTTTGACAATATTAATTTTGCAAGTCTGAGAAGTTGGAAGTATTTTCACTTCTAAATTTGTCTTCAATTTCCCCAACATTTTATAAATTTTATTGCTGTAGTCTTCTAACTGTTAATATATGTTGCTTACTTGGTATTTTATTTTACCTTTTTCAGGTTATTGAAAACAATTGCTTTCCTAATTTACTCTTCTGTTTTGGGTATATAGAAAAGTGCTGGTTTTTATTTTCTCTTTACTTCCTTTCCTTTTCATTTCCTGCTCATTTGCTATAAGTATTCATCAGCTTCAGGATCTGGGGGTGAGGGGATCCTCTAGGTACTTTAGAATTAAGTCATTATTATCTGTTGATAGGGATAGTTTCCCTCTTTCTCCACTTGGATTCCTTTTATGATATTTTCTTTTATTGTCGTGGTTAGGAATTTCAGTACTTTATTGGAAATAAGTAGATGAAAGGAATGTCCTGCCTTGTTCCTAATTTTAGAGGATATGTGTGTGTGTGTGTGTGTGTTTGTAAAATGGGTTCCTTAGTGAAAGACCTTAACACCAAAAAACAGTTTGAAAGGACATGTCCCACCATCCCAAGGGACCATGCAGAGATAGTCACAGACAGGAGAAGATGGTTCATACAGAGGTTTATTAGTGGGGCTATATCTCCCACAGAAGAGGGAGCAACATGGCTTCTTCACCTTATTCAGGTTGCAGCTTCTCTGGGGCTAAAGGAGAAGTAGGTAGGTCTTAATGGTGAGTGGGAGTGGCCAATTATAGTTCTAGGGCAGGAAATTTAGGTATGGTTGGATCTGAGGGCTAATGGGAGGATCTGAAGACCTGAGGCAGGGGAAATGCTAACATTCCCCCATTTATTGGGGAGGGGTACCAGGCTGAAAGTATGGGCGGAGGTTGTTTCTTCTGCAACTACTTCCTGCTGTAAAGGGGTGAAGTAGTCAAGGGTCCCTGATTTGTTGTTTGGCCAGGTACCATCCAAGAAATATTTGCTTGACAGTTTGGTTGGTAAAGGTCTTCATCATTTCCATGAGAATAGTTATCAGAGCCAATGGGTCTGGGGTCTTCAGGTTCCAGATCTGCACTTGGCAGGGCATGTAAGTGAAGCCTACAGTTGCCTGTAGTAACAGGATGGCCTTGAACTGCATGTTCCCAGGTGGCATCCTGGGTGAGGGATGTTATCCTGTTAAAAGAGACTTTTGAAAAAGTCAAGCAAAAGGCTGACAGGTTCACAGGACCAGGTAATATGAATGACATTGGAAAACATACCCTAGCCACAAGCCAGAAAAGTTCTATTTGGAGCATAAACCCAAAAAGGAAGGAGGAATAATGGACCAGGGGCAGGAAGGTGGTGTTTAGGGGTATTTTTTGGGGGGGAGGGGGGCTACTGGGTAGTAGACTGGTTGGGAGTAACCAGTTAGAGGCTAATAAATATATATATGTGTATAATATATATTATATATAATGTATAATAATATATATTATATATGTATATATATGTGTATATATATATACACACACACACACAAATAGCAAGTAACAAGGGCAAGAATGCAAGTTCCTGTCCAAATGGAAAGTGGACAGGTATGGACATTATTCCTCTTGATCCTGTCCAGTTGCAGTATGGACAGGTATGGATATTAGGTGAGTAAGCAACTATTCCTCTTGATCCAGTCCAGTTGGAATGTGGACAGGTATGGACTTTAGGTGGGCAAGCAACTATTCCTCTTGATCTCCAATCTCTGATTAATTTTGAAAGGGCAAGTTTAAAGTGACTCCATTTAGGATGTGACTTCATCTCCTCTTATTCCTCTCCATGGTTTCTCGTTGTCAGGTTTGACCTCATCCTGAAGGTCTAGGCGCTCATTGCTTGGCTATCTTGTCCCAGTGGGCATTCATGGGGCTTGAACTCAGGGCCTGGCCCCTGTCCCTAAGCACTTCTGCTCAGGCTAACACTCTACCACTTGAGCCACAGTGCCCCTTCTAGCATTACTATGATATGCTTTAGCCAGGCTTCCAGTTTGGCTCTTTGCTGGTTTGGGGGGAGATGGAGTTTTAGAGGGAATTTTTTTCTGCTCAGGCTGGCTTTGAACTGAACTCAAAGGAGTCTTGGCCATAAAAGCCCTTTTTCATTTCCAATTAAAGCAACAAGGAGACCAATAGGAGTAGAAATCACCTGTAACTTATTGAGAATTGACCAACAAATACGTGCCAGAGTTCTGCATGAAAAAACTCAGTAGATGTCATAGGAGTCTTCAAACAACAACTGATTAGCACTTTAAAGCTACTTGGGCTGTTTTCTGTGTTCCAAATCAACTCTCAGAATGCCTTTGAACTAAAACAACTTTTTTTTAATTCAAGAATTATAAGCACTAGCATTGTGCCAAGAATCCAAATTGGGGGCTGGGAATATGGCCTAGTGGCAAGAGAGCTTGCCTCATATACATGAAGCCCTGGGTTCGATTCCCCAGCACCACATATACAGAAAATGGCTAGAAGTGGCGCTATGACTCAAGTGGCAGAGTGCTCGTCTTGAGCAAAAGGAAGCCAGGGACAGTGCTCAGTACCTGAGTTCAAGGCCCAGTACTGGCAAAAAAAAAAAAAAAAAGAATCCAAATTGGTACCTTTTTGCTATTTACCAAAATGCATCTAACTGAAAAACAGCATCTTCACACATACACCCCTTGTTGTTTAACTTACGGGGATTAACATTACTGGCAGGTGGAAGAGAACACAAATGAATAATAGCCAAGACGGCAAAGGGTCATGACAACGTAAAAGTCTCAGCTTCAGTGGATCCAAAGCGGCTTGTATTTTCCATCCCAAATCAGCAGGCTTAGTCATGTGTGATGGAGGCAGGCAGGAGAATGGGTTGGATCTGGGCAAGGTTGAAGTTGCATCTCTCAGAGTCTCTTGGATGGATTGTCACATCTCCTGCTGGGTTGCCTGCAAATTTCTGTGTGTGTGCATGTGTATTGTCATACACATATAGGTCTCATGCATTGAATATGTTAGGAAGTACAGACACAGATGGTGGTTGGACACCTAGCCATGTGATCTCTAAAATATCAAACATTCTATATTTATTCACTTGGAAATTATTGGCTGTCAAACTTCCTTTTTCTATTTGTTTAAAAAAAATAATCTCGGGCTGGGGATATGGCCTAGTGGCAAGAGTGCCTGCCTCATATACATGAGGCCCTGGGTTCGATTCCCCAGCACCACATATACAGAAAATGGCCAGAAGTGGCGCTGTGGCTCAAGTGGCAGAGTGCTAGCCTTGAGCAAAAAGAAGCCAGGGACAGTGCTCAGGCCCAGAGTCCAAGCCCCAGGACTGGCCAAAAAAAAAATTAAAAAATAATAATCTCGGAGACAGAATTCTTCCCATGCCATGAAGCTATTCCATTTGTATCTGTGGCTAAATGTCACCCAAGCTGTGGAAACCTGCCTGTATTCTGTAACTTGCATTGTGTTCTGAAACCTTTCAATTCTCATAAGTCAATATTTTATTTTTAAAATTATAGTATATTTCAAGCATTACTGATTCAATCTGTAATGGTAGAGGTGTAAGACTTGAACTTTGTGGAATTCTTGTGAAATCAGCATCAGTCCAAATGCAGTTTTGAATCTTATATAAAGCTATAAGATCAGGGCCATTACTTGGGTCACATAAGGAATATAGAGCTGCTTCCCAAAACTTGTATGTAGCTCTTTCATTGTCTTATGATAGAGTCTACTTTGAGTTCCTGTACATATTCAGTGATGGGCTGGTATACAATCAAGTACACGATTTTCCTTGCCATTATTGTCATTTTTGTCAGTTTGTCTTTGAATAAATAAACATTGACCCATTAAGTTTATATTTCCCTATCAAATCTACAAGTCTGTTAACGTAATTAAAAATATGGTTTGGCAAGTCACTACTTCTTACTATAGGCCAACTTTTTGTTTTGCACATTCAATAAAACCAGATAGTCAAGATTTGGAATGTTTTTATTCTGTTTCCTCTTCTCCTGATTCTCACCCTCATCTTCATTCTGCTATTTCCTTTTAATTAATGGTTCCCATTTTGTTGAGTATTTCTTCTTCTTGTGACTCTTGGATCCTTGAATCTGAAGGATCTTCTGATTTACACACTTCAGGTCGACTGGCATTTCCCTTTTAGAACACATCAAAACTAAGAATGGTTTGTGTATGTTTTTCTTTTGTTTTATTTAGAGATTAGAATATTTCTACATTTAAGTTTAAAGAGTTCTCATATCATTCACTCAGCTTCAACTATTGATAGCACTTTACATAACCAAGTTGCAATATCACCAAGAAATTGACATTGTTCCAATGTATTTACAGAGGTATGCCATTAATAACACATATCTTTGCCTTGATTGGGCCAGAAAAGTATTCGATGAATACAGAGACCCCTTACTGATGCTCTGAGTATTCAAAACTGTGTACCCCACCACTCCTAACATCCTGGCAATCATGACTCTGCTACCTGTTTCTATAGTGTCATTATTTTGAGAATGTTGTTTATCTTGAGAATGTTGTTCATTTTGAGAGTGTTGATTCAAAAATCCCACATATGTGTATGTAAGTACACATATGACATATATAAGTATAAATGTATACAATATACACATACATGTGTATATATTAATATATACACGTGCATATATCTACATGTACATACACACACATATATATGTGTGTGTGTGTATATATATATATATATATATTACTCGGTTTATATATATATGTATATTACTCGGATGAAACCCAGAATGTGGTATATGCTAGTCAATGTCCCAACCACTATGGCTCCAACCCCAGCATGAACTCATTATTAAAACAATCCTCTTTTTCTCTTGCCAGACTTATAATTAAAGATTTGTTTACTTACAAGTGTGGTTATGGCTGGGAAGAATAGACATGGGACTGTTAACTGCATTACTTTCATAAGGCCTGCCCAGCTTGAGTTAGTAAACACCTGAGCTTTGTTTTGTTTGCTGGCTGTTTGAGTAGTGCCCTGCATGTTTTCAGGCAAGTCTTGAACTCCTGGGCTGAAGGCCTCAGCCTTTTACATAGCTGTGTTTACAAGAGCACCATACCCTGCAAGGCCCAATTCAGTTTTCATTTTCTGGTTTTTACTCTGGTTTGTCCTGGACAAAAAAGAAATACTAGAAATCTTTTTAGTTTCTCAATTTAGGTATAAGATGTAAAAAATAGCTATTGTGTGGCAATATAATTTTATTCATTTTCCATAAGGCTTTGAAGCAAGGGATGGAAGAGTTTCCTTGCTACTAGCATATGAGATGAAATGTATCCTTTTGGACTTTAGTCCTGTGTGCATAATATCTTCAGCCTTCACATATGCAGAAAATTAAGGAAGACATTTTTGAACTAGACGTGTCATAGTGGAAGGCTCAGGGTTCTTCATGTCACAGCTGAGACAAAATGACCATTCCATTCTCTTCCACTGTGACACATTTAATCCCTTGGAGATGAAGCTCAGACTAGGTGAATTTTCTGTAATGGGCCAAAAGCACTCTCCAGACTTAGCAGCAAGCACCTGGTGTTTAAATGTTGCTGTACTCAGGCTTCTTGGGCTCCCTGTCTACCTGCTGGTTCTCCTGGGGACCCTTTTTCATCAACTTATCCTTAAATTCTGCACATGAATCGGTGAGTGCCTTTTCTTTTTTTTGTGGTGTTAATGCTGTTCATCATCTGGTTTTCACAATAATTTTTAGTATCATTTTTAACAAAAAAAAACATTACTGCAGTCAACAAGTATAGAAATAACCTGTGTTATAAATAACCTGTGATATAACATATCTCCAGCTCTTGGCAGAGGCCATGGATATAAAAACTGCTCAAAGTTTGTGAAATGAAAAATTGGTAAATAACCTCTATAGGTGTTAGCTGTTGTGCTATGCTGATTATTTTGACAATATCATACTTTGTATGAATACTCAATGGAATATCTGAAGAACCTGTCACATTAGGAGGGTAGCAAAAGAATATCTAGGGCTAGAGATTCTGAATGCAATCTTGTGGGCTAGTAATCCCACTAAGAGTGATAGGTCCACATTGGAATCATGAGGGCTAAAAGAAGAGAAAGCAAGAAAGAAATGTCATTCCTTTTGTCTTCTCTACTAGTGACTTTTTAAAAACTTCCCCCAAATAATCGCCTATCCAAATCTATGATTGCCTTGAAGGAAACAATTGATTCACCTTTAAATTTAGTGTGATAAAATAGAGTGAAGTTTGTTATCATGCCTTCCCTCCCATTCCTACTCACAAGTTCATTTTCAACATCAAATGCATTTTTATTATCAAGCGTGTTAGGGATTATTCCTAGAAATTGATCAATAACCTATAATTTGACGCATATTGCCTTTTGATGCATTAGTTTGATTTGTGGATTAAAATTTCATGCTAAATAGTGGTTAAGGATGTCACCTTTTAGAAATTTCTGTCCAACTAACATTACTAATATAGAGGTATTCTAAATTTATAGTAGAAAACCGAATCCAGGAAATATTCAGTGTTATAATAACATAGTAAAATGTATGTAAGCCAGGAAATCTGATTTTACTGTATCAAAACCTCTTTAAGGTGATAAAAAAGCAATCGAAACAATCAGACAAGTTAGTATAAGTATAGAGAATAAAAAATTAAACCTAAATCAATTATGCTCATTAAGAATGGATTGAGAGCGTAAGACAATTTCACTAAGTACCATATTGAGAAGAGTCAACAATCATCTTTTAAATTTTATTTTTATTTTTTTCCCTTTATTGTCAAAGTGAATTACAGAGGGGTTACATTTTCAAATGTAAGGCAGTGAATACATTTCTTTTTTTTTTTTTTTTTTTTTTTGGCCAGTCCTGGGCCTTGGACTCAGGGCCTGAGCACTGTCCCTGGCTTCTTCCCGCTCAAGGCTAGCACTCTGCCACTTGAGCCACAGCGCCGCTTCTGGCCGTTTTCTGTATATGTGGTGCTGGGGAATCGAACCTAGGGCCTCGTGTATCCGAGGCCGGCACTCTTGCCACTAGGCCATATCCCCAGCCCTAACATTTCTTGTTCAACTTGTTACCTCCTCCCTTAGCCCTCCCCCTCCCTCCTTCCCCTTTCCCTCTTCCCCCATGAGTTGGTTTATACGAAATGGCTTTGTACATATTGCTTTGGGAATTGTTTGTCTGTTTATTGTTTGTCTCTCAAGTTTGGTATTCCCTTTGCCTTCCCTAGTTCTAATAAACATGTATACAGTATCCAGGGTTCTAAGATCAGATACAATGATAGCAGGGGTGAAACCACAGGAAGGGAATACAAGTTAGGAAAAGAAAGGGTACGGTTTCACATGGCATGTAGAAAATAATTACAACAATGGTATCACACTTGAATAACAATCTTTACAGTTTATCAATTTAAGACCAACATAAAAAGGACCCAGAATTGTACCCGGGCAACAGACTTTTGAGTAGAACAAGTTTTTATTATTTCCCTTACATGGTATATGCATTGGACTTGGTCTTACCATGTCTTCTTACATGATTTTCAGAATGAACTAAATCATGGTCAAGAAACAAGAACACAATTTGCTCATTTCCTGATGGATTGTGAAGAAAACTGGTAACAAGATCAGATATAACTCCCAAGAGGAGATATTGGAGGAGAAAACTAATTCTATTAGGAATTTTATGAAGTGACATATATAATTATGTTAAATTGTGTTAAAAAGTCAAGCTGAATATTTCAATATTACTTAGATTTTTGTATAAGTCAAGGTGAAATTTGATTTTTATTTCTTCCTCCACAAGAATAGGCTCATATAAATATGACCACTTCTGAAAATAGAGAACTAAGATTTTATTTGTAACATGTCATGAATTTCCAGGTCAGTTGTAAGATATATTATAAATATACTGTGATGTATTAACAGCCACCTTAGGAAAGATAAGGCCCATTAAACCATGCAGACAAATTCAGCTGGTTCCCTTCATTGTCTCAAAGGGATAGGAATTCCTCACTTACCATTTCAGGACTGCTAAGAGAATGCATAGACAGGGAGGTTTCTTAAATTGCTAGCAGTGATAGAGCCAGAAAGAAGAGCCTTATACCTCTTTTTCCTTGTTTTTCTTTTCCACTCCCATTTCAGAATTGTTCCTAAATGTACTTGAGAACGTGATATTGGTATAATGGATGGCAGATAAGTAGAAGTTCATTTTTGTTTCTCGTGTTTAATATTTTTGTCATCTGAGAGTGTAACTAAGCTAGACATCCCTGGTGCAGTGCTGGTAATGGCTGCTGGCTGCTGCATGCTGGGGCTACTCACATCTAGGCCTACACTCATCTAAATGCTTGCTCATTCACTTGTACATGCCCAGGGCTGGAAAGTTTAGAAACCAGGGCTCACTTGTACTGACTCTATTACAGGGCCTCACTAGCATCAGAGGTTGGGAATCACTAATGCTTTTTCATTGGTTGTTTGTTTAATACTGTGCCTTGGGTGTTGTCTAAGTGCAATGTAGTTTTAAGAACATTTCCAGGACTCCTTAGAGTTCACTTGTGCTCCATGTGGCCAGTCCACATTGCTAACCTTGGCCCCAGGCAGCCACCAACTTGGTTCAGTGTACACATCTGCCCTTCCTGGACATCTCACCAAAAGGGGTTTTTAGTGAATAAGTGCATTTACATGAGGCTTCTTTCATTTCTTGCCAGACTTTGTGAGTTCCTCTACCAAGTGTATCAGTGGCTTGCCTTTTCATTGCTGGAGCACCTGCCAATGATGAGAAACTACATGCTTCATATTCTGCTTAAAACGATGAGAAACTACATGCTTCATAATCTGCTTAAAACTCCTTGCCCTTGACCTGCTGTTTCATTCTCCTACTAAGATTTTCCCACTCTCCTGCCTCATGACTCCCCCATACTCATGTGCATAGGCGAAACTGACCATACCTCAGAAGTCAGGCAGGTGAAGTGAACCAGAAAATGGTTTCCTTGCTAGTGGCAAGGAGAAATGTGTTCTGTGGATTCACTATAGTCCTGTGTGCATGACACATGTCACCACACAAATCATCAGAGATGAAATTCAGTTTCGGTGGTTTTTCTGTAATGGGACAAAGGGATCTTCTGGTGCTTAAGTGTGTTTAACCGCTAGGAAAATTCTGTTCAGTCTTCTTGGCCTCCCTGTCAGCCTGCTTGGTCTCTTGGGGAAACTTTTCCATCAATTTGACCCAGGTTTACACTCATCACAGAATTTATTCCCTGGGTAAGAAAGTTGAGAGATCAGCATTGCTATGTGCACTAACTCTAAGGGGCCTCTCCATCCTCCAAATTGGGGAACAACAATCTTTTGTTTTCTTACATTTTTTCAGTAGAGTCCTCCATGTTTCCCAGGGTGATCTTGAGCTACTGACCTTAAGTGATTCCTCCTACTTCAATATTTTCAGTATCTTGGACTACAGGTATACCCTACTATACCAGGCCTAATGCAGTTTTATTATTTTGAACATAAAGATTTCTTGTGACCAATAGCCAGTCCTTATTTCTACTGATGTCCATATGCCATACTATTTGTTCTTTCTGTTTTTTTCACAAAAAGGGAATCAGGGTGCATATGGACATTTATACCTGTCTTTTTTTTATTTCGTGCCCTGTTTTCAGATTTGGTGTAGTCTTGTGAGCATGATGCCTACTGCCTTCAGCTTCTCAAGGTCCCAGAGGATGTCACATGTACACACTTGGGGTTCTAGATATCCCTGCTGGCATATGATGGAGGCTCTATGTGACCATTCCCTGTCTTCTTGTGTTACCTAATCTCTGAGAGATAAAGTTCAGTGTAGGTGGCTTTTCTGTAATGGTCCAATAGCATCCTTCAGAAGATGCAGGACAGAAGATGCAGGAACGTGCTGTTACTTAACTTATTCTCTACCAACAGCAGGTGAGTGTCCACAGGATTCTTGGGTCATGGAATCCTGTTTGCCTGTGTGGTTGCTAGGGAATATTTCTAATCAACATGTCCTTAAAGAATAGGTGAGTAACTTTTTTCCTTCCAGTGGCATTAATATTTTTATCACATGAGTCATATGACAATTGTCTAGCATTTCATTTGCATACAAAGACAGTTTACAAAAATCAAAATAACTTCTGTTCATCTCATCATCCCATCTGTATAGCCGCAGACAAGAGGCTATGTTTGAGAATATCTCTCAATATATATTTGTTAAATGAGTATTTAATAACTAGCACTCTATGTGTGGTAGAAGTTGTTTTATATCCATTATTTTGATAGTGAAATATCATACCCAGTATGAATTCTCAGTGGGATACTTGATGAACTGGTCAGGATGAGTAGCAGAAGACCTGGGGGGATTAGTGATTTCTGAATGAGGTGGTGAAACAAAAAGAGATACATGACCAAAGTTGAATCAGGAGGATTACATGAACGCTAATGAAGGAAGCAGTTCAGTTCTTTTTGAGCTACCCGTCACTCTTTGATTTATTTATTGTTAAAGTGATGTACAGAGGGTTTACAGTTTCATACATAGCTCAGTGAGTACATTTCTTACCAAACTTGTTACCTCCTTCCTCATTTTTCTCCCACCTTCCTCCCTCTCTAGGCCCTCCCCCCGTTGTACAGTTGGTTTATAGCATATAGTTTTGTAAGTATTTCTGTTGCTGCATTGGTTTGTCTTTTATCCTTTTTTTCTCCATTTTGATGGTCCTCTTCCCTTCCCTACTTCCAATAAACATATATACAATACGCAGGGAACCAAAATCTTCTGAAGAAAACAATTTCTAAAACCTACACCTTTTATTTCAAGGCAATAATCAATGAATTTCTTAGTTTAGTCTGCCAATAATAGTAAGAGAACAGCTCCCAAAGAAATTTGTTAAAATTTTTTTCCCAAAAATGTTCTCTACATTGTTTTTCATAAACATGTTTGTTCCTAAGCTTTATTTTAGGCCAATTGTCTTTATGTCTAGTAAATGTGAAGCACTTTTTACATATATGTTTGAACTTCAATAGATTTCATTTTCCCCTCAAAGTATTCTGCTGCCTAGATACACTAATAGAAGTGTGGAGTTTTTTCTTTGTAAAGTCCTAGTAAATGATTGTACAACTTCAACACAAACTGGCCTCTGATTTAATATTTTGGTTTGTGGTTTGATTTTATACTAGATAGATTAATTGCCCAAGAATGGTCACTGGATTATAGGGTAGTATTTGTTTGGTTTTTGAGAATCTCCAGTTTTTCTACACTGATTGGAGTAGTGTACATACCCACTAATAGTCTGTTAGAGTTACTATTCTACTACATTCCCATGGGTACCTCCTTTGGTTTGTGTTCTTGATGATGGCCATTCTTACTGAAGTGACATAGACTCTTAATATTGTTTTTCATTTTCCTTATGGTCAGTGATTTTTCAGCATGTTTTTCTTCATGTTTTTACTCACCATTTGTACTAGTTCTTCAGAGAAGTCTCCATTTAGCTGTTCTGCCTATTTACCAGCTCAGGGTTTGATTCATTGACAGTTTATTGTACTCAGGATATTAGACCAGTCCTTCAATGTATATCTAGAAAGAATCTTGTCCTATTTAGTAGGCTGTGATTGTAGTCTATTAACTATGTCCTTTTCTAGGCAGAAAATTTAACCTTGATGTAATCTTATTTGTCAATACTCCCTCTGATTTGCTGAGCCTCTGGACTCTAATCAGGTAGTTCCCGACTATGTCAATAAGTTCTAACTTTTCTTGTACTGTTTCCTGTAGTAGTTTTTAAGTTTCATGGCTTATATTGAAGTTTTTGAACCATTTTGAATTGATATTCACACAAGGTGACATCTAGGAATCCATTTAAATGTTCTGCTCATGAATTTCCAGTTATCCACCACCAGTTAGTGAAGAGGCCTTCTTTGTACAGCCTCTATTTTTCACACCCTTGTCAAGTACTATTTGGATGTAGATATATAAATTTTTTTTCTGCCATTACCAAGCTGTTATTACTATGTTTGACATGTGGAATCCTGATATTTCCAACACTACATATTTCCCCTTGGAATTCGTTTGTAATTTGAGGCATTTTGTGAGTCCATGTAAATTTTGAATTATTTTCTCTATCTTAGTGAAGAATGGCACTGGTATTTTGATATGTGTTGCAATTAGTTTGTAGATTGTCTTTTGTAGTATTGCTGTTTTTATGATATTAAACTGTTCAATGTCATGAACATGAGTGGTCTTTCTACTTCCTAATCTTGCCTTCAGTTTCTTTATAAAGGTTTTGTAAAGTTTTCTAGTTCCTTCCTTTGTTGGGTTGAATTCTAGGTACACTGATATATATTTTTTAAACTATGACAAACAGGCCTTTTCCTGACTTTATTCTCTCTGTTCTTATGATGTCAGCCACGGGTTTTTCGTAAATAGCCTTTTGTATGTTTACCATGTATGTTCTTTTTCTCCTTAAATTCTCTAGATTGTTTATCACAAAAGGATGTTGGACTATCTAAGGCTTTTTTTTCTGCACCTGCTGAGATGAGCATGTGACTCTTGTCTTTGGATGTGTTAATGGTGCTGTATTGCACTCATGACTGACACATGTTGAATCCCCGTGATC
This sequence comes from Perognathus longimembris pacificus, assembly GCF_023159225.1. Lineage (NCBI taxonomy): Eukaryota > Metazoa > Chordata > Mammalia > Rodentia > Heteromyidae > Perognathus > Perognathus longimembris. The sequence continues at coordinate 31,528,994 of NC_063178.1, forward strand.
AAATGAACTTGATTGAGATATCATATTTTTTGTTGTTGTTGAATTTAGGTGGCAAGTATTTTAAGGAGTTCTCCGTCTAGGCTCATGAAAGTAACAATTCTCTAGGTTTTTGTTATCATTTTTTATTGTGTCTCTGTTATTGGGCTGAATATAATGCCAGTTCAGTAAAATGAATTTTACAGTAATACTTCAAATTTTGTTCCATGGATGACTTTCAGAAGTATTGGTTTTAGTTTTTTTTTAAATATACATAATTTTATTACAAATTTGTTTAAAAAAACAAAATTCAACATCCTAAAAAACCCAAAATTTATCACTCATTCCTAAGAAGTTTGCTGTGCTACAAGAAATTAAAGAAACCATTAAATATTTATAAAGAAACCATTAAATATTTAGGAACATTCAACATCAAAAGGTTTAAAATCTTACTGGTATGTAGTAGCCCCTCAAAAAGCTACAATCTGCATAAAAAAGTATTTTCTCTACAAAGAATCATCAGCTATACAAAAATCTGTACAGTTTTTATACTGAAGCTAATGTTGAGCTGCACTTGAATTCACATTCTTAGCAAAACAATTGCCTGAGTGCACACACACGTTCCACACATAGTTGCCATTTATTCTTCATCTTCATCCTCTTTCTCCTCATCTTCATCTTCTTCCCCTTCCTCCTCCTCTTCCTCATCTTCTGGCTCATTCTTCTTCTTTGAGCCAGTTGGCCTATCAGGGCCCTACTTTCCTGCTTCACTTTTGTCCTTGGCACGATATGCAGCAATATCCTTCTCATATTTCTCCTCCAGCTTAGCTGCTTTCTGCTCATAGGGCTGCTTATCTTTGGCCGACTGTTCAGACCACATCTCACCCAATTTCTGTGCAGTATCCCCAATGGAGAGGCCCGGGTGCTCACTCTTGATCTTTGGGCGATATTCAGAGCAAAACAGGAAGAAGGAAGATGGTGGTCTTTTCGGAGCATTGGGATCTTTTTTCTTGCCCTTATCACCTTTGGGAGGATCATAATTTTTCATCTCCCGGTCGTAGCGAGCTTTATCACTTTTTGCCATGTCTTCAAACTTGGATTTTTCCTTGGCAGACATGGTCTTCCATCTCTCTGAACACTTCTTAGAGAACTCGGCGAAGTTCACCAAAGAGTTCGGGTGCTTCTTCTTGTGCTTTTCCCAGCAGGTCTGCACGAAGAAGGCGTACGAGGACATCTTGACCCGCGGCTTGCTCAGGTTGCCTTTACCCATGGTGGCAGAGCAGCGTCTACCCGTGGAGGACAGAGGGGGTCCAGCTGGGCCGAGCTTCTCCTCAGACTCCTGGTTTTAGTTTTTATAGAATTTGTTAAACAGTTAGGACTTAGAATTTGTGTTGTTATTTTAATTGCATTACGTGTTATATATTTATTTGCCTTAATTCTTTATATCCACTTACTTGACTCAGGTTTTTTTGTTTTTGTTTTTGTTTTGGCCAGTCCTGTGGCTTGGGCTCAGGGCCTGAGCACTGTCCCTGGCTTCCTTTTGCTCAAGGCTAGTACTCTGCCACTTGAGCCACAGCGCCACTTCTGGCCATTTTCTGTATATATGGTGCTGGGGAATCGAACCCAGGGCCTCATGTATACGAGGCAGGCACTCTTGCCACTAGGCCATATCCCCAGCCCTTGACTCAGTTTTGTTTCATTAATATTACATATGAATGATTCCATTTCTACCAGATTTTTGAGTTTGTTAGTGTAATGACTTTCAAAGTTTTTTCTTATAATTCAGAATTATCTATTATCACTGATTTTATTCATTTGAATCATTTCTTTTCTCTTTTTTGTTTGATTTCCTAAGGACTCATCTTTTTTCATTTCAAAGAAAACTTTTTTGGTTGTTTCTTTGAATAGTTCTTTTAGTCTCTAATTTATTTACTTCTGGCTTAATCTTTAATATTATTCCATCCACATATTTCCCAAAATATTTTTGTCATATTTAAGAAGTTGCACGATGATTGCCATTCAACAAAGCAGTTTATAAATACAATGCAGCTTGATCAATGTCACCCTTTACATCATTAATTCCTATGGCAAAAAAAAAAAATCCCCACATGTAGAAATTGAGTCTGGAAAACCAAATTTTAGAATTAAGTTTGAGTCTTTTGCAGTTTCTTGAGAAATACAGCTGTGTAACTTATTTATTTGGAAAACAAATGGAATGTAAATTTTTCCCTTCCAGTGAAGGGAATCAGAGAAAATACCCTGAAAATGTTTTCTCACTCATTCTCAGTGTTGTCAGGAATTAGATAGTATAGGAGTTACACATAGCCTTTCAGAATCAGAATTATAATGTAATGTAAAGTCCAGGTATATTCCACTTTCCACACTACTTTCTCTGCCTCCTGGTTCAGCTGTTTGTTGACCCCAGGTCATACTTGCTGCCATCCATTTTTGTTGCAGAAAGTGTTTCTGGTTATATTTCGGTTTGGGTATTGCAAGGTTATCTTTTCCATCTGTGGTAGAGGGTTGAAGGGTTGTTTTTCCAGCTCATGATATAGTTTAATGCTGCATACAAGCAGCCTCTGCAGTCTTGTAGGAATCTATATCCACTCCCTCATGTAATAGATCTGTTGTATATATTTTTTATTAATACTTGGATTCAGTTAGCAAGTTTTTTTATTAAGGAGTTCACAAATGAAATAATCATTGGCCTCAGTGAAATAGCCCTTAACAGTAGTAAAACCAGAATAGCAGCAGCAGTGTCAATCCCTGAACTGAACTTAGTAAGATTAGCACCTGCAGTCTTTGGTGCAACTGTAGCATTTATGTTTGTCTGAATAGTAGTACTTAAGCTGTGATAAAAGTGTGATTGAGCTTGTCTGCCTTGGAGTGTCATAAGCATACTTATTTATGCCACCATAACTATTACATCTTCATAAACTTGCCCTCTAAGGCAGCATCATTGCCAAACTATTACTAGTGTACCTGTACCTACAATGAGCAATTCACTAACTCTACAGTGACTAACAAAACTAATGTAGCACATAGGAATATCTACAAAAGTCACTAAGGGCAACCTTGATACTGCAGAAATTATGTATCAATGAGACTCTTGCCATGATAGAAATTTTCATTTGATTCTTTACTATCTATAGGCACGTGATTATCAGCTGTTCATTACATCTCATCAAACAGACTTCTCCAGTCAAATGACATTTTTGTAAGTGAAAGTATTGCCATATTGCATCATGAACTATTAACTAGAACTTGAATATTTTAATTGAATTAAATGCAGCTTGCTGAAAATTATCCTGTTAGTGACTGGCAAGCCCTAGCAAATATTCAATGCCTTATGCCTTATACCTAACTTTATTCTATTTCTACTTTGAATAAAAAGGATGAGAATATACCTAAAATATCTATACCACATAGTATTTTAATAGTACTGTAGAAATAAGAAATATAGTTAGAACCCCTAACCCCTTGTATTGAATATTGGAGCTATTAAAGTACTGCCTAATTAATGTGTAAGGACTTGTGTAGGATAGTCCCTTATGCATCCTTACTGAAGATGTGAGTTGCACAACTAAATTAGTAAAAGTATTTTGTCATGTCAGACTTTCAAGGAGAGAAGCTTTTGCTACCTTCAGAATATATTTTATGATTGTATTGTTTATTGAGAACATTTTTAATCTGTTTTGCCAAGCGATTTAAACAACCAGGGATTGGGAAGATTTTCTTAATTTATCATTATCTTTACAATGTGTCGTGGATATGTACAAATGTAATGAACCTGAACTCTGCCCATAGGAAACATTTTAATAACACAACATAGTGTCAAAGGACAAATGTAAGGAGACTTGGTGATTTCTAGGTACACACACATCAATCACTCTGAAGTAGAGAAACCCCTACAGTACTTGCACAAATCATATTATGTAGTTTTACAAATTACATGACTGCATTTAACTGACTGCATGAATTCTTGTGTCAACTAGAAAAAAAGAGAAGAAATATGAAATTGAGAAAATAGAGAAATATGAGAAATTAAAACACAGAGAATGGAACTCAGACCAAGGTAACAAAAAATAAGTTCAAAACAAATTTAAATGGTGGTATATATACATACATATATCTTAATTTCCAGCCTTTAGTATATACACTTTTGCTATATGACCACCCAACAGATGGACCTAACGGGTATCAAAAATTGCCATTTTTGCACAACTACTTCTTAAGACTTGACTTTGTAACACATGATTCAGACTTCATTGAAAGAAAAAATTTTTCCGAAAAGTCACTGCATATAAATTATAACCAGAGCAACAGGACAAGAAGTATAGGATTCTGCCAATACTACTTAAACAGCCAAGCATATTCATGCAATCAGAAGTAGAAACGTGGCTACCCAAACAGATCAGTCATCACGCGTCTAGACCACATTTAATATATAAGACCACATTTGCATATAAGGTTAAATAATTGATGGAACCATATGACAAATATATATGAGAGGATGTGGAGAAATGACCACAGGGTAGAAAACTTTTTTTTTTGCAGTAGGCAAAGAACATCTCCCAACCTGGTTCTCCTTAAGGCATAAATAAGAGAATTATGAAATTTGGGAAATTTCAAATTTAACATTCCATTGAAAATGTTGAACAAATACAGGGATTTTTTATTCAAAGGGATTCAGTATCCAGGTACAGATGATAGTAAGCATACTTACTTGGAACTTTCTCATAACTCAAAACCGTATCTATCATGATCCACATGTTTCTTGCCAGAAGCTCAATGAATGTTACAATGTGCCCTCCTTGAGAACAGATTTTTCCCTATGTTGACTTCTCACAGATTCATTGAGACTTGGAAGGAAGGGTGCAAGCCTGAACCACTTTGGAACAAAGTTTAAGAGAGTGGGTTTAAAATGTTCTAAATAATTAGAAGGCTTTTTAGAGTAAGCCTATTGGCTCCTAGTATGCCAACTCTCATGCTCAGCTCTCAGACTGGGCAGACCAGGTGTTTTGCAGCCTAATGCTGCTGGCCCTCCTTTCCGAAGCCTCCTAACGCTATGGTTCAGTGTCCTAATCATGGCCACGTGGCTACTTGTCCCTTAGTCACCCAGAGAGGCATCCCTAAAGTGCCACTTTTTTACCTCTTGGTGAGTGTCAGAGTACATATGGAGGGCCTGTTTTTGTGGCAGTCTTGTCTCTCAAATTGTACCTTACCCTCCTCTTGTCTGTCTCTAGGCTGGTGGTAAAGTTACCAGGCTTTTCTATTTGTTTACTCTCCACAACACTGAGTTTAGGAATCTCTCCTTTTGCAAGGTAAACGAAGTTCATTTGTTGACTTCTTGGTCCCTGTCCTTGACTGCAAAGCTTTTATTTTGGGATCTGACAATTCTTTCCCTCCATGGATTTCCTTCCTCTGTGACCTTGTCTATGTAACTTCTTTTATCTATGCTAACTCCTTGTTGATTTTAATTTTTCCTTCTTCAACTCAGGAGTCTAGTGCTGGGTTGTACAGTGATTTTTTTTTTTGCAATTCCTTCCTTTAATAGTTCTCTACATGCAAAAGATTTTGCTTATTCGTTTTGTTGTTTTCAGACAGTGTCACTATTTAGGCCACCACTTTGAGCCACAGTGACACATCCAGTTTTCTTGTGGTTATTTGATGATATATGTTGGGACTACAGGCATTTTTTTCATGTTGGTTTTTAAGTTTGTAGGGTTTTTTTGAATGGTTTTACTAATCTGGGCATGGAGCATTCTTTTGTACTAGATTGAAGACACATTTAATTACGTATGAAACTGTAACCTCTCTGTACATCACTTTGACAATGAAGAAATAAATTATAAAAAAGACTCATCGAATAGAAGGATATGAAGATATTTCATGTCTTTTCATTGAATGTGTTTTAATTTGTGATCTACTGTGTTTTGAATTCATGTTGTTTGCGTTGCATAGATCAAGTGTCTTTAACATACAGGTCCAACTAGTCTGATATCATTTATTATAAAATTACTCAGTATTTACTTTGCCAGAATCAACTGATAGAATTCTCCAAGAAAAACATATGGGTATGTTTGTTTTTTGGAGAACTTTCATTAAGAATTCAATTTCTTTGGGACTATAGGTTATTTATTCTTTAATAGGTATTGGGTAATTTAAATCTTTCAAGATATTGTTATTGTATACCCTCTGTTGAATGTATAGCTACCTTTTTTGTCTTATGTGACCCATTTATGATAGCTATACAATTTTACTCCTCTCTAAAGAGTTAATATTTCTCTTGATTAAAATAGTTTAGATATTTTAGTGAGTAGAAGTGGTTTATGACATTTACTTAGGGGCTTACAATGTATTATTTTTCTCTGAGAATATAGAATATAAATAAAACATGTAAAATATAAATAAAATGTACATGTTACATATTTCATATTGTATATATAATATGTAATTATAAATAAAGTATACAATAATTATATCATATAACATATAAAATAGTCTATATAAATAGAACTTATTTTCCAACATCACTCCTCAGCTTCCTTTACAAATTGATGAATTTGATTTTAATTTACCTCTGAATATGTCTCTTAAATTCACTGTATTCATGATGAATATTTTCCCTAGATATATAGTTTTAGTTGGAAGTTCTTTTATTTCAGTTTTCCAAAATTTCCCATTGTACTTCTTGGTAATGTCAGATGAGAATTATTAGTTTTTGAATCACTATTCCCCTATATGTGATAGGTTACTGTATGCATGTTTCTAAGGCTAGAGATTATTTGGGTCAGTATAGTATTTCTACAATATTTTGAAATAAAAGGTTATCAACACTCTGGTGATGATTTGTTTTAAATTTAAAAATGGTGTGTGATTAAATTTATTTGAGTTTATTTTGTTGGTCTACATCAATTTTTAATATGAAAGTTAATAATGTACCTTCCATAAAATTCAGGGAAACTATTATTTCTTTAAGTTTGTTTTCTAATCTCTTCATTCTTTTTCTTTTAGAACTCTAATACTTGTAACTTAGAGTTTTTATTTTGCCTCATGAATCTAGAGGTTCTAGTCACATTTCTTCCTACTCATTTTCCAATTTTCTTGGTCAGACAGGATAGTTTGAACTAATTTGCATCAGTGTTTTCATACTCCTGATTATTATCTTCCCTGTGCCACAGACACAAATTCAATATTCTTTGCTACCAATATTTTTAATTCTCAGATGTTCAATTCTTTTGTTTTACATAGCTTCTAATTTTTTTAACAAGCATAGTGATCTTTATGTTTTCAAGAGTTTTTTTTTCCTTCCTTGAAAGGCATGGTAATAATAACTGCTCCTTTAAAGATTTTGTAAATTATCAAAACAACATAATTATCCCTATGCCTGTCTGTACCAGGATTGAAAGTTGGTGAGGTTTTCCTGGTTATTTTGTCTAATGTTTTGTATATTTTGCATGTTTTACATTTTTTTGGTCTTATTAAAATCCCGTGAACAAAACCAATGAACTGTTCAGTTTAGATCACAAGTGTAATCCTCCTTCTGTGGTGGTGGTTCTGACATTTAGTCTTCAAGTCTTAACTATGCTATATAGATGTATATAGGCTTTGTATTCTGTTTGTGCTTCACCAAGAAGACAGTCTAGATCTAGGTTGTTTCCTACACTAATTTATTGTGGCTTTGCTATTCTACTTTGAGTTTCTTTCATGTGTTCTCAGCTCATGATAAGCCCAGGATTTTATGCACAGAATAAGGAGCTATTCTTTCTAGGTCCCTTGTCTTTCTCTATGACTTCTGCACAGTTGAATACTTCCAGACCTTTGTACAGTATACTTGGCTAGAATGCAGGGGTTTTATCTTCACTACACAATTTTACATTTGTCTTGATTGAATTTGTCACAAATGAAAACTTGAAGAAGAGAAAAGCTATGGAAACTCCCTATATACTATCACAGTATAGAAGTCGTGCTTCTAAGTTCTGTCTAAGAGAGAGTTATATAGGCCTGCACACTGTGCCTTCACAGAAGCAAAGCCACATGGGGGAATCAGATTTTTCTCATAAAAGGAAACTTAAATATGCTGGATAGTTACATGATTCAGGAAAAACAACCCCCAAATACCCATACCATGTTTATTCTTCAAGATTTGATCTCCCTATTCAACCCAGATATTAATATATTTAAATACTTAGCAAAGTGATTTATGAGTTTTTCCCCTAGAGATTTTGGTTTGTACTTCCTAGGGAAAGAAAATGAGAATTCATCCCATTGCTCCAAAGTAAAAGCATTCATTTATTTTTCAAAGCATTTAAAATTTTTTAAAAAATGAAATGCCTCCTTTTAAAATAAAGTGCCACCTTTGGTTTTTAGTTCTAGTTGTTATGGTCTTCAGGTATATTATGAATTAAATAAAATTTCAGTCTGACTGAATGATTTTTCACTTGGACATCATTTATATAAGAAAATACATTTTGATTCTAAATTGTTATTTAAAATTTTTTTATTTGAAGCACCACGTACCCTGTTTGATATTCTACATAATAATTATGCTTGTGCTTGAAATGAAACTAGCTTTTACACCGAGGATTTCTTTCCTTTTTGTTTTCTGTGTGTAAAATATTGATTTTGTTTTTTTAACTTTCTTACTTTATAGCTCATTCAAAATCTGTATAATACTGTATGTCTTTTATGTGCTGTTGTATTCTAGGTCTTGTGCTATCACAATATGTACATGTGCTTCATTCTTATAATTAGAGAGGTTCTGTTAGCTTATAGCATTTTGATTTCTTTTTAAATATTCATCATATTTTAAGTAAATTTAAGTAGTTGTGCAAAGGTATTTCAATGCAACATTTCAGTTATTGTTTATAGTACATATTGATCAAAGCTATCTTTTGATCATTCCTCCCCAACCCATTATTCCAAATGTACCCATTACCTCATGTTATATGGTTCATTTTTCAGAGATGCACATTAAATATTATGATGTGTTTGTTTCCTCTTCCCCTTTGTCTGTTTATGTACAATGTCTCCCCTTAGTCTTATGCTTCTATGGGAAAATGCATTTCACCTTCCTGTTAATTGATTTTGTTCAAAGGACTTACACAATTTGCTTACTTTAGAATATGTGTTTGGGGTGTGTCTATACTGTGGCCTTGTATATTTTTGTGTATGTTTATATTTTAGATATAACATTGACATATGAAATAAAATTGCCCTTCAGTTTTCAAGAAAATGGTTTTAAATTTGTCACAGATACTCTATTTTCAGGTATATGCTTAGGTCCATCAGAGGTTTTATCATAAAATGATACTGGGTTTTATGAAAGGCTTTTTTCTGCACCTATTCAAATATTGTGTGCTACTTATTTTTTATTCTAGTACTGTACTTTATTGATTTCCATATATTGAATAAGGCTACCTATTAACAGTACAACCAACTTAATTATATTAAATGTGTTTTTTATTTCTTGTTGAATTTGGTTTGAAAATAATTATTGAGGAACTTTATGTCTGTATTCATCAAAAATTGGTTTATAGTTGTCCTTTTTTGGTTAGGTCTCTGTAGTTTTAAGATGAGTGTAATGCTGGCTTTATAGAATGAGTCTTCTAGTGCCTCCATATTTCATGGATTTCTTTTGCATATTAGTGCTTTATTTATTAAAGGTCTTACAGAGTTCAGCTATGAATCTCTCAGAGGATGGACTTTTCTTTGTGGAGAGACTATGCTTTACTTTTTCAATCTCATTGCTTTCTATTGGTCTGTTTAAAGTGATTTTTATCTTCTTGCCTCAGCTTTGCTAGTTTATATGCCTCGTGAAATCTATCCATTTCTTCTAGATTGTCCAATTTATTTTAATATATGTGTCAGAAATGCTAGTCCTTAGAGCTTTTAAAGCAACTAGGATAGCTAGGATAGAGATATTTTAAATTCATTCTAAAAAAAACTGAGTTCATAGAATATTCAATGTTGTAACAACATAGCAAAATATTTTTAACCAAGCAAATCTGATTTTACTGTATGATATCCTACTTAAGATTATAAAGTGACAACAGAAAATGCACAAATTATTTTTACACATATGTCTAGGATAGCTATACATTCTAGCTATTGAATGACAGTGAAAGAAAGCATCTCAGGGTATCATATGGAAATACTCAGGGTTTTTATGTGACTTCTGGGACACAAGAGGTTATCTGTGAACATTCCTTTTCTGTGTAATACCCACATGCTGTTAGAGGTAAGGTTCTGTGTAGTTGTCTTTTCTGTAAAGGGTCAAGAGCATCCTTAATGTAAACAGGAATGTGTTCTTCCCTCTTCCTAGTCACTTACGAGGTTGCTGATCACAGTCTTCTTAACCTCCATGTCAGCCTGTTTAGTTTCCTGTGAACAGTTTTCCAGCAATTTGTCCTTAAACTGTGGAATGGAATGGGTGAATAGCTTATTTTCCAACTTGTGTTAACACTGGTCATCACCTGACTAATGCAAGATTGTTCTAGAGTTTCTGTTTGATAGAAGAGTTTACATTCCACAAGAATAGGAATAACTTGTTTTCCTCATCATCGTATTTTCAGTAATTTCAAAAGGCCATGCAAATAACATAGCACAAAATGAATTTGCTAAATTAGTAATGAATGAATAAATAGCACTCTGAGTGATATCCATAATCTTATACTCTTAATACTCAGTGGAACAATTGAAGAACCTTTCAGGAAGAGAATAGCAAATAAAAGTTTCCAGGGCTAGTATTCTCAGTGTAGCTTGTGGTTGAGATGATCACACAAAGTAAAGTGACATGCCCTTAGTTGATTCAGGAGGGCTAGATGAAGGGATAGCATGACAACAATTTCATTCCTTTGACTTACGTATCATTTTCTAAGAACTTAAAAGGAGTAGTAATCACTTATCCTTTACTATGATTTAAAGGTGAGAATTGATTCATTTCTAAATCTAATAGATTAATAATTCATAGGAAAACTCCAGAGGGAATTTCAGTTTTTAGTATTTTTCTTCAATTATTTAATACTTCATTTTACTGGGTCTTTATTTTACAGATAGTATGGGTTTCTAATAAAATTTGTTTTTAAGCTTATTGTCTTTATGTCTAACAAGGCGAGAAACGTCTTAACATATCTATATATCTCTATCTCTCAATCACTATATCTATCTATATAGATAATTGGAACTCCAAAAGAGATTTCATTTTTCCCTTAACAGATTGTGGTGCCTAGTTAAAATCATATAAAACAACTTCCAATGCACTCTTGTCTGTTTAGCAGTATTACAACCATGAGGATTTTGTATACTCTTAGACAGTTATGGGATAATTAGAATCAAACTAGCCTCTGATGTGTAGTTTCATTTTTGGATGAAATTTCATACTAGACAGATGTTAAGAATGTTAATGATAGGGCTGGGGATATAGCCTAGTGGCAAGAGTGCCTGCCTCGGATACACGAGGCCCTAGGTTCGATTCCCCAGCACCACATATACAGAAAACGGCCAGAAGCGGTGCTGTGGCTCAAGTGGCAGAGTGCTAGCCTTGAGCGGGAAGAAGCCAGGGACAGTGCTCAGGCCCTGAGTCCAAGGCCCAGGACTGGCCAAAAAAAAAAAAAAAAAGAATGAAAAAAAAAAGAATGTTAATGATAGAGATATTTTAAATTTATTTTAAAAGAATAAGTCCGGAGAATAGGCCATATTGTAATACAACAGTAAAATGCTTTAAACCATGGAAATCTGACTTTACTCCATCAAAACCTATTTAAGGGTACACAAAGGCAATAGAAACACTCAAGTGACTGTACATAAAGAGATTTAGAAATTAAATCTGAGATAATAGATCATAGGATTTGAAACCATACAAATTGGGCTGGGAATGTGGCCAAGTGGTAAAGTACTCACCTCGTATACATGAAGCCCTGGGTTCAATTCCTCAGCACCAGATATATAGAAAAAGCCAGAAATGGTGCTGTGGCTCGAGTGGTAGAGTGCTAGCCTTGAGCAAAAAGAAGCCAGGGACAGTGCTCAGGCCCTGATTTCAAGCCCCAGGACTGGCTAAAAACAAAACAAAAGAAAAAAAACATACAAATTCACAAAATGCAGTAGAATTAAAATTTTTTAGAATTATTTCAATTGTATTTATTTAAGACTAATAGTCAAAGAGTGGGTATTATCTTGCAATACTGGTTTGGTTTTTTTCTCCCAATGGGAAAACAACAGATATTTATCTTTGAGTAGAACTAAAATTTTACTATTTCCCCTGTGGTATGTACATTGGACCTAGCTGCTTACCCTGTCTACTTACAAGACTTTTATAATGTGCTTACATGATCTAAAACAAAAGCAAGATCATCTCATTTCCAAATGTACTCATGTGAAAACTGGCAAGTAAATTTGGTACAGTTACAACCAAAGTGAGGAATAGTGACAAACATCTTGGTTTTATTAGGAATTTAAAGATTTCTTTCTTTCCATTTCTTTTCTTTATTAACTCTTTATGCTCCATTGTGGCTATCTATCTAGGTAAACATTTTTTTTTTTTTGGCCAGTCCTGGGCCTTGGACTCAGGGCCTGAGCACTGTCCCTGGCTTCTTCCCGCTCAAGGCCAGCACTCTGCCACTTGAGCCACAGCGCCGCTTCTGGCCGTTTTCTGTATATGTGGTGCTGGGGAATCGAACCTAGGGCCTCGTGTATCCGAGGCAGGCACTCTTGCCACTAGGCTATATCCCCAGCCCCTAGGTAAACATTTTAACATACCTCAGCGGCTTTGTACTTTAAATTAAATAGTCTGATTTTTAAATTTCTTTGCCTTTAGGATGTATTAATTTGTAACCATATGAAAGAATTTTTAAAAAGAACACAAGTTTTTCTTTTTCAATGTCTGATCTTGTGAGATGCATTGTAAGATATATAAGTATACTCTGACACAAGAACAGCTAACTTAGGAAACATTTGACCCATTGTCCCATGAAGGCAAATTCAGCTGTTCCTCTTATTCTTCTGTAGTAAAGTTATTTTTCAGTATGCAACAAGCATACTGTTGACTATATTGTCACTTAATTTACAAGTATTGATAAGTGCAAAAATATTTCATCTCCATCATCAAACAAGATGCAAAGGGTTCCTTTGTACCCCTTAGCTGATTCGTGCTACATTTTCTATTAAAGCTCTCACTGAGCTCTGTTAGGGTAGGTCATGGGGTAGAGCATTTGCCTAACAAGTGTGAGGTCCTGAGTCTATCAGCAGTATCATTAAAAGTACATAAATACAGCTCTCCCAACCTTGGATCCTTCTATCACTTTAGTTTTTCCTTTCTCAGGGTATCAAATACATGGAATAGTGAGGTATGAAATCTTTTGAGAATAGCTTATTCTATCTACAATAATGCATTTAAGATTTATGTGTGTGTGTGATCGCTGAATTGCATTTCATCGTACAGTTCTTCTACAGTTTTGTTTTCTACTCGTGTGGAAAGCCATTTGAATAGTTTTCTGATTGCAGTGAGTATAAAAAATGTGGTTAGAAACTGTGTTGAATTATATGTGTATATTTGCATTTGTATATGACTATGCATATGTATACAAATATGCATTTGTATTTGTGTATTGTAATCTATTGCAAAATATTTGAGTAGATTTTTGCTTATAATGACTACAAAATGCTAATAGAAATATGTTTTGAACTGCACACATGTATATATATGCATTTTTGTGTGTGTGTATCTGTATATGTGCATGACTTTAAGTTGTCAGATTTCTTGTGAATAAGTGTGGATTTGTGGATGTTGACTTACCATGTGAAGGATATGTTTAACTTTGTGAGAAATTACCATATTGTTTTACAAAGTGGCTGAAGTATTTTCCTTCCTGCCACCATTTTGTCAGACTTCATGTTGTAGAGAAGAGGTATGCCATTGGAATGTCTCCTCTGCATACATCAACTTTACCAATACATTTGTATATATATATGTATGCATATGACTGTGCATTTGTTTACATATATATTTGTGTTAGGTTTAACTTTCACAGATGAGAAAACATGTTAACTTCTTACCATAATTTTCCCCCCAGATCTATCCATTTATTTCTACAAATAACATAATATTCTTCCTGGTGGATGAATAGAATTCCATTTTTATGTGTACACCATGTTTTCTTGATCTATGGATCCGTTGAAGGGCATCTAAGGTTATTTCCATAGCTTGGTTATGGTGAGTAATGTAGCCAGAAACATGATTGTGCAAGGGCTTTCTTGTGTTCTGACTTGTTATCCTTTGATTAAATGCCCAACAATGGTTTCTAGAATAGTGAGTAGCTCTTTGTTTAATTTTTAAGAACCTTCTAACAGTTTTTCTGCACTGATTGGACCTGTTTACACCCTCACCAACGGTGTATTAGGGTTCCTATTTCACCACTTTCACACCAGCATCTCATTTGGTTTGCACTCTTGATGATGGCCATTGGTACTGAAGTGACAATATTATTTTGAATTTTCTTTATGGACAGAGATTTGCAGCATTTCTTCATGTGTCTACTGGCTATTTTTACTTCAGAGAAGTCTCTAGTCAGGTTTTTTATTTCACTGAGAGTTTAGTTTCTTGATCTCTTTGTGTAGTCAATGTATATCTGGCAAAAATCTTCCATTCTGTATATTTTCTTTGTAGCTTATTAACTATGTCCCTTTCTTTGCAGAAAATTTAACTTTGATGTAATTCCATTTGTCAATACTGACAATACTAACTCCCTCTGATTTGCTGAGCTCTGGACCTCTGATAAGATACTGACCATGCTGTTAATTTCTAACTTTTCTCCTACTCTGTTCTGTAGTAGTTTTAAAGCTTCATGTTTTATGTTGATTTTTTTGAACCATTTCGAACTGATATTCACAGGTGATGTATAAGGACCATTTAAAATTTTAGCACATGAATTTCCAGTTTTCTAACATTATTGGTTGAAGAGGCTGTTTTTGTCTAACATATAGTTTGGGCTCTGTTGTCAAATATTATGGAACATACAGTAGGTGAAATAAGGTTCTTTTGAAAAAAAAATCAGACCAAAAGTGCCTGATAAAGGTGCAGCTTAGCCAGTACACATGATGGGAAAGCCATAGGGGGCATCCATTCATGCTGGAAGAAGGCAGGCTGGTGCCAAGGCAGTTCAGCAAGCTCTAAGGAGTAGGATGCAGATAGGCCCACTCTATAGGACATGCCATTGGAGGCCTTTCTTTTGTTTCTTTTGTTTTCAGGTAAACATTGAAAACCTGATGGTAAAAATGAATGATGTGACTGATAATTCTAAAACTGCTCCTTAGGATGGATTAAAATTGGAATATCTTAAAGGAGAGTTAAAAGTTTATTTACCTGATATAATTTGATTTCCTTACAGTTTTACAGTTTGGATGTATTAAAAAGATAAAGATGCTAAGTCTGGAATCTCATGGTTATAATTTTGGGGCACACTGCTAAGTGCAATCTTGTTGCAATTGTTTTGGGTATCAATTTGAGGAATCAGGTACTAAATTTTATAAGTGTAAACTGTAATGTAATAGCAAGATTAACTATCTTAAGTTACATATAATTAGGTAAATATTTGAAAGTATATAAACTAATGGGGATAGAAGTACACAACTTTCATTAACTCTCTGTATATAGAAAAAATGGCTCTTTTAAAACAGGCAGCCAGGAGGCAATGTGCCCCCTGGGCTTCAGTTTTTCTATGCAAATAAAGGCTGAGGTGAAGGTATGAAAGCCTTTACTTTCAAAGGCTTTAGAATGCCTTTCTAGATAAAAAAATTTGGAAGTGAAAACAGGTAGCCTAAAGCAGTGGGTGGCACCTAGGCTCCAGATTTCTTCAAATACACCCAGGCTTCGCAAAAGCCTTGACATCAAAAATGGATTTAAAAATGTTTGTTTTAAGTTGGATATAGGAAAACTATGGCTAAAAAGATGATTGTTTAATTGCTACTACAGTTTGTCTTACAGGTTTTCAATAAAATGATTTAATAATTGCTGCACCCGATAAAAATATTGTATCAGAATTGTTGCAAATTTTGCCTTTACACTTGCAACAGTATGGTTTAATAATTGCCCCTGATAAAATTCATTTAAACAGAAGACCCATTTAAGTATCTGGGATATTTAGTTAGAAGACAAGCAGTTACCCCCCATTTAATAAAAGCTCAGACTGAGGAGTTAAAAACTCTTAATGATTTTCAAAAGTTATTAGGGGACATTAATTGGCTTTGCCCTTCCTTAGGAATTCCCACATATGCTTTGCATAGTCTATTTTCCATCCTTCAAGGAGATTCGGATTTAAATAGCCCTCGTAAATTAACTGATGAGGCACGTCAGGAACTGCTCTTAGTAGAAATGGCCTTGACTCAAAATTCCTTAGCTCTGTAGACTTATCTGGCCCTATTGGGTTATTAACTTTACTTATCAAAAAACTACCCCACAGGGGTGCCAGCACAGTACAATAAGCCTTTGGAATGGATATATACCAAACACACATTCTCCAAAACATTAAGTACCTATTTGGAGATGATCAGCTTCATTATTATGCAAGGCCATAAAAGATGCCTCCAAATCAGTGGACAAGATATATACTTTATTGTCATCCCTATACCTAAACAGAAATTTGAATTTGCTTTACAAACCTCTGATATCCTCCCTCTAACATTAAATGGCTTTACTGGAGAAATCTTAGATCATCTACCTTCTAGCCCTTTATGGCAATTTTTTCAAAGACAAACATATTATTGATAATATTTTACTTTTTGAACCCATCCTAAATGCTCCTAATGTTTTTGTAGATGATACCAAAAATAACAAATGTGCTTTTTGGACAGAAGATAACTATCAAGTTTTCCTCACTCCCTGGAAATCAGTACAACAAAATGAGTTACAGGCTATAATATATGCTCTGGAAAATTTCTTGGTATCTTTAAATTTAGTTACTGACTCTGCCAATGCAGCACATGTCTTGTGCAATATATATTCTGCTGTTATTTCTCAAATGAAACCCCCACTAGGTTCACTATTTAAACAATTACAAAGCCTGTTGCGCCAGAGACAGCACTCTTTATATGTAGTTCATATTCGTGCTCATTTTAATTTACCAGGTCCTATGGCATATGGCAGTTCTCAAGTAGATGCGTTAGTCTCTTTTGCTCCCGCAAAAGAAAAACATACTATCTTTAAAATCTCATAATATCTTGCATGAATTAAATAGAATCCTCAAGGTCAAGGTATAGTAGAAAGAGCTCACTATACCTTAAAAACACAAATTAAAAAGTTAAAGAGGGAGAGTACGTATAGCACTGAAGGATATGTAACTTCTATGAAAAATCTTTACAAAACAGCTCAAGCTGTTATTGCAGAAGCACTGTTTGTTCTTAATTTTTTAAATTTGCCTCAAGGAGATGTTTTGGTGAGAGCCAAGTGACACTTCCTTCTTAGCTCCGCCTATGTTAAACAAACCTCCTACCGTTTGGATAAAACCGGGGGAGGGGCTAGATTGGGCCCCCAGGGAGTTAATACCCAAGGGCAAGCGTAGGCTTATGTTTCTATAGAAGATGGCTGATCCTTCTGGCATCCACTACACTGGGTCCAGCAATGAGTGGCCCCAGAACATCAGGAGCAGGGCAAAACCTCCTCCTCCAAGCGACGAGACCATCCCAATCCAAGCCATGGCTGCTCACAGTCTCCGTAAAAAAAACCTCCAAGAGCAAGCACAGCCCCTTTACCCTCTTGGGGACAGGTAAAAGCACTGTCTAGCAAAGCCGGGGAGGTAGTGGTATCCACCTGAAAAGTGCTGACTCCTGAACATCTGTTCCTGGCCATGTGTGCTCTGTTAACTTGTAACTCTACTGCAGAGGCTACCTCAGACGTAATGTATTGGGCCTATATTTCTAATCCTCCTTTATTGCATCCATATTTATGGACAGAAGCTCCTGTTTCTGTTTCTACAACTATTCCTAACTTACTCTCTCCCTCTTGTCTGGCACTCCAGTCTTTCCTATGAAAGAAGGATGAACTTTTAATTTTTTTTACGCTCAATTTTCTAAGGCTATCTGTTTAGGCCGTTCCCCATGTTACCCTTTTAGATATCAATATTGGAGTTAGCATGGAGGTTCATATAATTCCAGTAGAACTCGGCTGGTGAGACTGTCCTCTTGATCTGTGGGATCTCATATGTATAAGTTGGACAACTATCCTAACCCTGCTGGCCTACTAAATGTGACAGTTTTACTTATCTGAACTTGTATTTTACTGAAAGGAGTTGGGAAATTTGTCAAGGAATTTTTCCAACTATTTGGAATACATCCCAACATACTTGATATGATTGGGGATCTTTTGGTGTGTGGTTACTAAACTGCACTAAATATAACTCATCTTGTGATCCTACTTTATGAATATGTCCAATACCATGTCTGCTAAACAGCTTTTAGGGTGGTTTGGAGCGGGCTTTAGTGACCCCTGACCTTCTCTCGCATGGAAATAGGTTATTCCCTCCACAACGTCATTTGTGGAAAATAGCAGCTTCTCTTGTCCCTGTTCTGCTGGCCATTGGAACTTACACAGGAACTAAAAGATCTTCACCTTCTTACAACTTCAAAGTTATAAAGGCCTTTGACCTTTCAGCTTGTGTTCATTTTCCACAAGTGCTGATGGTCGGCCCATAAACATAACTAATAATACCATTACCTGCATTGATTGTAAGCTGTATACTTGCTTGAATAACAATGTCACCTTTAATTTTAGTCAAGATAGGATCATGGTTTTGACCCAGCGCAACTCCCTTTGGGTTCCTGTTTGTATGCACTGTCCCTGGGCTAGAGGACCAGTACAAGGACTAGTAATGCAATTCTTTAAGCAGCTTTTAAAGATGAGTCGACGTGCGATTGGACTGATTATCACAGGACTCGTTGGACTGATTTCCATTGCTACTACCACAGTGATATCCAGAGCAGCATTGGGACAATCTGTACAAACTCATGACTTTATGGTGCATTGGAACCAGGGCTCCCACAATTTGTGGCAACATCAGCTGGAAGTAAATGCCCACCTTCAAGATGAGATAGAAGCTGTGAAAGGAGGAGTGTTTTGGCTTGGACAGAGATATTTGGCTTTACAGCAACGATTGCTTTTAACTTGTGATTGGAATTCTAGTCATGTCTGTGCAACACCTTATAATGCCTCTGAATTTGAATGGAACGATATACAAATGCTTATGGATGGGGCCATAGCAAATGGTACTTTAAGTGAACAAAGTTTGTACCGGGCTTTCCAAAAGGAATTGCCAGATGATGCTTCTATTGATGAGATAGCTCAGGGAATTGCCCAGACCTTAGAATGATTAGACCCCAGGGGGTGGTGGCAAAGTATTACCCATAGTATTGGTAGTGCTTCTATTCCCTTATTACTAATGTTAGGTGTCTTTTTCTAAGGATATTGTGTTATCACAGCAGTAATGAAGCATTTCACTAGAAATAAATCTTCTGATATGTTACTGACTTCTCTTAAGCTTAGTAAAAAGCAGCTGTTGATAATTAATAAAAAAAAAAGGGGGGGTATTGTGGGAGAATTAATTTCTCTGACCAAGAGGAAGACTTAGCCTCAGCACAGTCACTTCAATGCCAGTCAGCATACTGACAGGCTCCTGGGAACATATTCCCAGCTAGAAGTTTCTTTGTGTCTGTTGGGCCAAAGGAAGACTTAGCCTCGGCACAGTCACTTCAATGCCGGTCAGCATACTGACAGGTTCCTGGGAACATATTCCCAGTTAGAAGTTTCTTTTTGTCTGTGGGCCAAAGGATGCCGCCTTTTGTCAGGAGAATCTCCCCTTCCCCCATACAAAGTCTCCGTGAGGAGACTGGTTTGCACAGCTGCTTTTAGTGACAGTTACTCATTATAGACAGGATAGATTCTTCTTAGCAAATCGCAAATTCCCTTCTCAATAATCTGGAGAGTTTCTTCCCATAGTAAACAGAGAAGTCTCCTCTAGGTGCATAGAGCCCTGGTCAAGGTCCGGAGCAAATAGTAGCTAGGTAGTAAAGAGTTTGGCCCTAAATAAGTAAACTCTCTTCAAAGCAGTAAAATTTTGTAGTAGATAAACTTCTATCTTTTGGAGCCTATAAAAGCATGTCCATTTAAATGGTTACTCACAAGCTCATAGATTGCAGAATTTGAAACCAATCAGCAGGAAAGTATTTAGTGTGCTAAATTTTTTTTTTAACTTGCATACCCTAGTGAATGAGACTAAAAAAATGCTAAAATCACTGACTAAAGGTTTTGTCTTAAATTTTGGTCATTGCAAGAGTAAGACTTGCAAAATACCCCTTGCCACTGAAAAATGTATGGCCGATATTCATTTTGTACTAATTGGGTATTATTAACAGAAAGTCAATAATAAATCAATAATCCAACTAAAAATAGAAAGATTGGGTGGCTAGATAATTTCAGCCACCCATATATTTACCTAAGGTAGAAAATCTTTTGGCTATTAATGTTATACTGGTAATATAAAAATTGATGGCCAATAAAACATTTTAAGTTTATTACATGTAAATTGTCAAAATACAGACTTCCCTAAACACTCTTCTTCTTCCATGATAACAGACTATGCAAAAATACCTGTTAAATTGTGGATATAGACATTTTAGAAATACTTGCAAAAATAAATACCTGCAAATCTATCCACTTGAAAAACAGTTTTGAGGTCTGGGAATATGGCCTAGTGGCAAGAGAGCTTCCCTCGTATACATGAAGCCCTGGGTTTGATTCCCCAGCACCACATATATAGAAAATGGCCAGAAATGTTGCTGTGGCTCAAGTGGCAGAGTGCTAGACTTGAGCAAAAAGATGCCAGGGACAGTGCTCAGGCCCTGAGTCCAAGGCCCATGACTGGCCAAAAAAAAATAAAAATAAAAACAGTTTTGAAAGCTAATAAATGATGGAGATCAACAGTAGATTGTAGGGAATTAAGGTACTAAACTCTCAGGTGCTGTCCCAAATGTAGAAAAATGTAGTCATAAAATAACAAAAATACTAGGGTAATATTTAACAGTGACATTGGGGGAAGTCACCAATGTTTCAGACGTGGTTTGCTTAGGTTGGATTTGTGTAGTCAGAATTCCATCCATGTAGAATTAATTCAATTAAAGAGAGAATTGTTTAAAAAACTGTAAAGTTCTTTGTAATACTTGTAGTTAAATATACCCAGGAGCATACAGTTTCTATAGGAAAACCCCAAATAATATTAACTTTTAAAACTGGCTATGTAGGGCTGGGAATATGGCCTAGTGGCAAGACTGTTTGCCTCATATACATGAAGCCCTCGGTTCGATTCCCCAGCACTACATATATAGAAAACAGCCAGAAGTGGTGCTATGGCTCAAGTGGCAGTGCTAGCCTTGAGCAAAAAGAAGCCAGGGACAGTGCTCAGGCCCCGAGTCCAAGATCTAGGACTGGCCAAAAGAAAACAAAAACAAAAAATAAAAATAAAAAAACTGGCTATGTAAATATCTCAGCAATAGCACTTTTAATAATTTTCCACATTGCTCCTTAATCATATCATACTTAGATGATATAATATCATCAGCAAGCAGAGGGGGAAAATCAAGGTTCATAGAGTAGCAAGTATTTGAGAAACTTGGCTAGAGAAGATGAATTGTTAATGAGGAAAAGACAATGGGACCAGATATGAAATGCAAATTTTAGTAGTTTTCCACAGTCCTCAGATTCCAGAGGGAGATAGAGAAGACAGAATTACGATTATAAGACACACCTATATCTAACCAAGAAGCACAAGGAAGATAAGATAATTTAGTTATCATAGGCAACATTTCATATTTAAATATAGTAACAACTATATGTAAAATGATAAATCACAGTTCTTCACATAGGGAGCAGAATTGCAACAATGTAGTAAGAACAAGAAAAGGGTATATATCACTGCCTTCCAAGGAAAACAGTAGACTTTTCAACACTCATGGCTCAGTTGAAACTGCATATCATGATGGCACGAGATCATGGCACCAGGTCACTTGTTCCACACAGATTATAAAGAAATAGATTTCCATATGTATCAAACAGGTACATATATTTTTTCTCCAATCAGAATTACTCCAGATTTCTCAACAGAGACCACGAAAGCAAGCACATGTATTTTGAAAATACATTTTGAACTGCTGACTAGCAAGAGACCTATTAAGATATAGTGTAAGGTACCTTTGCTCCAATGAGTAGCGTTGAATCCTGAAGAAGTGGCTGGTATTCAGATTGATCAAAAGTGATTATCTGAGTAGCCGGGCACTGGTGGCTGGTGCCTGTAATCCTAGCTGTTCAGGAGGCTGAGATCTGAGAATCTTGGGTTGGAGCCACCATGGCTAGACAAAACCCAGAGACTCTTATCTTCAACTTACCAGCAAAATGTCAGAAATGCATGACTCCAATGGTACAGTGCTTGGTGTGAGTTCAAGCCCATTTACTGACACAAAAGTGTCTGCCTGCAATACAAAGAAGGGATGCTAGCTTGAAAGGGCCAGCCAGGGCTCCTCATCGAGGAGAAGATGCACAAGATGGAGAGAGACTTGCCGGAATTCATTCCGAGGGCAGGGCATATCCACCCCCAGACTGAGAAATGGGGTCCTGCCTGGTCAAACAACCTCCATCATGGCTGATTGAGATGAATCAGTGCGGAGTGAGACTTGCCGGGATTCATTCCGAGGGCAGGACATATCCACCCCCAAACTGGGAAATGGGGTCCTGCCTGGTCAAACAAACTCCATAATTCCTGGTTGAGACGGGTCAGCCCCCGTGGCCCTGGATAGCAGCATACCCCAACCCTCAGGACAACATGAGCCTCATGGAGTAAGGTACCTCACTGTCTGCACCGCATGCAGAAATCATTGCTGTGTTACTTGCAGTCAGACAGTCCTTATTTGAGAACAGGCCATATGTATTTAAGGCTCATGGGCTGTCACAAATGGTACAGCCTTGGGATCACATAAATGGACACAGAATATTTATGAAATCAGTGGCAAAGCTATAGTCATGCCAATTATTAGAAAGTATTACAACAACCCCACAAAGAGCATATGCAAATTGTCACATCAAATGCTTAATTTAGACACAGCTACATGTTACAACCACATATTACAGTAGATGTATTAATACAAAGCATTAAGGTAAAGAGCAAAATATTATTACTCATAGTGCACAGATGATAACCACAGACCTACTCATTAATCTAGAACACACACAGGAAAAGGAAGATGGCAGAAGTAAAATTCCTAAGCTACCGAGTACTAAAAATAAAGCAAAGAGAGAGGTGACAATGAAAAAAGGTTTGTAAACTAAAATTGCACCTCTGGAGATTTTAACTACAAAGAAGGTATGAGCAGCTGTAGACTATCTGAAGGAAGGGATAAACTAGAATGTAGCTTGGAATAAAATAGTGGCAGTAAAAGGATGTAGGTAATGTAAAATCTTATTGATAAAAATTACATACAGGAATCAGAGTACAGAAAGCTAACATAAATACTTTTAAACCATATCTAATAAATTGATAATGAATATCTTAATATACAATATGTACTTTATGCATGTAAAATATTTTATAGAACAAAATTTGAAATTAACATGTCAGCTACTTTTAATTTTACCATGTGAATATATTGTCTAGGAGCAATGCATCGTTAATGTTCATAAAAGTATGCAGTAACAAGGGTACCCACCTATACATAATTAGGCTAAGCTTTAGCATCAGTGAAATCAGCAGCAGCTTTCATAAACATTGCACTAATGGTATGACATGCTGCATATTGTCCCCCAGGATAATAAAATGTGGCCAGGAAATCTATTTTTCAGCACAGGCAGTGCCACACCTATGCAATGAATTGGGGTATGGAAATTGTATTTACCCTAGGAGAATGTAGAGAACAATTGAATAATTCAGTATAAGGGATTAAATTAATTATCAGAATTTCCAACTTTGAAAATAAGCCTGCTTCAGGCATGTTTTAATCTGAATCAGAGAAAGAAGCATCAAAAGTAGCACACACACCTATTTCAACAAGCCAGTAGTAATTACAAAAAATGGGAAACAAAACACTTAATATACTACCTTAGAAGGTACTACCCAATGCAAAGAATTAACATGCAATATGCCCAGAGTAAGTCATGGCTCAGGAGATAAAAAATACCTATTGAGCAATGGGAGCAAAGAGACCATTAAAACAAAAACTTAATGATTTCAGCCCAAGTAGCTAGGTTCAGAAGTGAATCATTGGCCATAGAGAAATCCATACTGCCCTTTTGACTACTGTGGCCATAACAGCTACACTGTCACACCTGAAATAGATGAACACCTGTAGTCTTAGGTGCATCAGTAGCATTCCTGTTTGTCTGAGCCCTAATGTCTATGCCATGCTAAAATAGAGTTGCCAGTTTTGTGGTATCTTATGCATACTCATTTATGTCACCATAACTAACTTCATAATCTTGCCTTCTAAGGCAGCATTATGGCTCAACTATTACTAGTATACATGTACCTACAACTAGCATAGTCACTAACTCTATAATGACTAACCCAACTAAATGAAATTTAGATTGAAATCACTAGGGAAGTCACTAATGAGACCTATTATATAATAGAAATATTCATTGTGATATGATCCTTTATTATCCTTTGGTACCTGATTATCAGATGTTCCTTCATCTCAGCAAATGAAGACTACTGCAGTCGAATGACATATTCTGTAAATGAAAAGTGTTTCCAGATACAACGTATGTTTTACTTAGAGATCACATCATGAACCAGCCATTGGAAAACATATGTTCGAATAGAATTAAATTCAGCTTGCTGGAAATCATATTAATGATTGGTAAGAGTAGCATAGTTGCTAATGCATCTAATTGGATATATTTCCAAACAGGAACAAGTTAGGAATGTTGAGGAAGCACAGAATAGTGTGTTAAAATTCACCACCCTGACTTTCCTTAGCTGTGAATTTGCATATTTTCAGCGTTACATAGTAATTTGGACCATTCCAAATGAGTGTTCATTTAATGCCTATAGATAGCCTCTAACATTATCTCTATTCTGAGAATTATATTACAAATGAAAATGTACCTAAAAATTCATACCACAGGTAGTAGTTTAAATAGTGTTATAGAGAAAAAGTATAGTTAGATCCTGTTGGACCCGGGTAACTGCAAACATAGTCAGGACATGGGAGATGCAGAGGTGAGTGGACCAATGCATACTTTATTTCAGGAAGGCCAGGGTTTATATAGGGTTAGAAATCAATTCACAACTTCAAGAGTAAAAATTAATACAGCATGGTATCCATATAGCTACTGCAAGGCTACTACAAAGGGTGACTACTACAAAGGGCTTCGTTATTACAAAGATTATTGATACTAAAACAAAGGATTAAACCACTCAAAGCAGAGCTCTATCACTTAGCTACTATTTCTTGGAGACTAATTATCTTTGACCATGACTTCTCTATTTACTGTGAAGAGATTTTTCTATTTACTGTGAAAAGCTTTTGCTAAAGCAGCTGGGCAAGCAAGTCTCCCCAGGGAGGCTCTGTACAAGGGAAGAGTCTCATGACAAGGTGGCTTCCTTTAGCCATCAAAAACAGGAGACTTCTTTAATAGAGATTTTTCCCCATAGGCCTATTAGTTTGCTAATAAGACATCAGAACTTCTGTGCCTAGGCTAGGTTTCTGGTCAGAAAAGTTATTCTCCCACAATTCCCCCTTTATTTATTATTTTTCTACAGCTGCTTCTCTAATAAGCTTAAGAGCAGTGAGTCAAATATTAGAAGATCTATTCTTAGCCAAACGCTTCATTACTGCTATGATAGAACATAGCAGGTAAAAAACACATAGAAGGTAAAAACGCATAAGTATTAAGGCAATAGAAGCACTTCCAATACTACGTGTAATACTTTGCTACCACCCCCTGGGGTCTAATCCTTCTAAGGTCTAGGCTAGTTTGTGCTAGTCCCTGGGCAATCTCATCAATAGAAGAGACATTTGGTAATTCCTTTTGAAAAGCTTTAAAAACCTCCCAGTATAAAATTTGCTCACTTAGGGCTGGGGATAAGGCCTATTGGCAAGGGAGCTTGCCTCGTATACATGAGGCCCTGGGTTCAGTTCCCCAGCACCACATATACAGAAAATGGACAGAAGTGGCGATGTGGCTCAAGTGCCAGAGTGTTAGCCTTGAGCGAAAGGAAGCCAGGGACAGTGCTCAGGCCCTGAATTCAAGGCCCAGGACTGGCCAAAAAAAAATTTGCTCACTTAAAGAACCATTTACCATGCCTCCATCTATAAGCATTTGTATATTATTCCATTCACACTCAGAGGAATTATATTTATAATGTGTTACACAGACATGACTAGAATTACAATCACAGGTAAAAACAATCATTGCTGCAAAGCCAGATATTTCTGTCCAAGCCAGAACAGTCCTCCTTTGATGGCTTCTATCTCATCTTGAAAGTGAGCATTTACTTCCAGCTGATGTTGTCATAAATTGTAGGAGTCCTGGTGCCAATGCACCATAAAGTCATGAGTTTGTAGATTGTCCCAATGCGGCTCTGGATATCGCTGCAGTAGTAGCAATGGCAATCAGTCCTAAGAGTCCTGTAGTAAACAGTCCAATTGCACGACGACTCCTCTTCAAAAGCTGCTTGAAAAAGCACATTACTAGTCCTTGTACAGGTCCTTCAGCCCAGGGACAATGCATTCGAACAGGCACCCAAAGTGAGTGGTGCTGGGTCAAAATCATGATCCTATCTTGACATGGTAGAGGTGCACGGGGTGAAGATGTAGATGCTTCCAGATGACTATCAGGCCATTCTCCATCTTAACCCAAATAGGATGAGCAGGGGCACTAGTGGCAGTAGGCAGCAGGGTCTCCCAGTGGCTCCAATAGAATGTCACACCTCCTTCTGGGCTGCCTGAAACTTTCTGTATAGACTAGTTAAAGAAGCTAGGTTATAAAGCCTGACTTGTGCAAAATCTACTATTTTCCTGGTTGCTTTTTTTTTTTTTGGCCAGTCCTGGGCCTTGGACTCAGGGCCTGAGCACTGTCCCTGGCTTCTTCCCGCTCAAGGCTAGCACTCTGCCACTTGAGCCACAGCGCCGCTTCTGGCCGTTTTTTGTATATGTGGTGCTGGGGAATCGAACCTAGGGCCTCGTGTATCCGAGGCAGGCACTCTTGCCACTAGGCTATATCCCCAGCCCCCTGGTTGCTTTTTAATTACACTGGCTTTTGCAAGCTTGCGTCCCACTAAATTTCAAAACAGCTTTAGGCAATCAATGGCCCTTGCGGAATTTTGCCAGGGCAATAAGTTTTAGTAATCAGACATTTTTAATAAGGCTAGGACTTTCTATGCCAACAATAGAGAGGTGGCTAATTTCCACAAATGACGCTGGGGAGGAAATAGCCTGTTTTCAAGGGCAAGGCCAGGACGGGGGTCACTAAAGCCTGCTCCAAACCATCCTAAAAGCTGTTTAGCAGACATGAGTTGGACATGTTCATAGATAAAGCAGGGTCACAAGATGGGTTATATTTGGTGCAATTTTGTAACCACACACCAAAAGGTCCCCAGTCATACCAAATATGTTGTGATATATTCCATATACTTGGAAAAATTCTTTGATGTGCTTCCCAACACCTTTCAGTAAAATTCAACTTCAGATAAGTAAAAATTTCACATTTAGGCAGGCCAGTAGGACTAGGATAATTGTCTACATTATAGATGTGAGATCCCACAGACCAAGAAGACAGTCTAACCAGCCGAGTTCTACTGGAATTATATGAACCTCCATGTTGAATCCAATATTAATACCTAAAGGGATAACATGGAGAACAGCCTAGGCAGATAGCTTTAGAGAACTGAGCATAAAAGAAGTTAAAAGATTGTCCTCCTTCCATAGGAAAGACTGGAATGCCAGACCCATAAGGGGGAAAGAGTAAGTCAGAAATAGATGTAGAAACAGAGAGAGGGGCTTCTGTCCATAAATATGGATGCAATTAAAGGAGGGTTAGAAATATAGGCCCAATACATTACCCCTGTTGTAGCCCCTACAGGTTATCAGTGTACACCTGTCCATTAGAATGGCCTTATCACTTGGATGAGAATGTCTCACCCTGGTCTTGATGCACAGGGGGTGTTTGTTGCTGGATCCACTGGAGCAGGTGCTAGAAAGATGGGCTATCTTCTGTAGAATCATAAGCATACCCTCGCCCCTGGGGTATTATCTCCCCTGGAACACAATCTAGCCCCGCACCCAATCAAGTCCAGACAGCCTGTGGCTTGTTTAACAAAGGCAGTTCTAAAAAGTGGTGTTCTGCTCTGGCCATTATATCTCCTAGAGGCAAATTTTAAAAATTAAGAACAAAGAACAAATATTGTTTCCTCAATAATGGCTCAGGCTATTTCATAAAGACTTTTCTTGAAAGTCTCATGCCCCTCGGTACTATCCATATTCCTCCTTTTTTATTTTTTTGAGCTTGTTTTACTACACCTTGAGCTTGAGGATTATATTTAATACATGTAATATATCATGAAATTTTAAGGGTAGCATGTTCTTTTGCAGGAGCAAAAGAGACTAAAGCATCTACTTGAGAATTACCATATGTCATAGGACCTGGCAAATTAGAATGAGCATGAATGTGAACTACATACAGATAGTGCTGTCTTTGGCATAACAAACTTTGTAAATGTCTAAATAGTGAATCTAGTGGGGATTGTATTTGAGAAATAACAGAAGAATATGTATTGCATAAAATGTGCAACGTAGGCAGAGTCAGTGATGAAGTTAAAAGGTATTAAGAAATTCTCTAAAGCATATATAACAGCCTGTAACTTTTTTTGCCAATTGCTAAGGAGGGAGAAAAACTTGATGTCTATCTTTTATCCAAAATGTACTTTTGTTATATTTAGTAGTATCTACAAAGACATTTGGAGTATTTAGAATGGGCTCAGTAAAATATTATCAATAATATAAATTTGTTTTTGAAAGAATTGCCTCAAAGGGCTAGAAGGTAAATGGTGTAAAATTTCTCCAGTAAGCCACTCAAGGCCAGAGGGAAAAGATCATAAGTTTGTAATGCAAATTTGAATTGCTGTTTAGGTTTAGGGATGATAATGAAGTAGGTTTCTTGCCCACTTATTTGCAGGCAACTTTTATAGCCTTCCATAGGTAGGGATCAGTTCATGTTTCCCAGTAACTTTTGAAAATCATTAAGTGTTTAATTCTTCAGTCTGAATCTTTATTAATTGGGGGTAACTGCTTGTCTTCTAAATAAATATCCTAGATACTTAAATGGATCTTCTGTTTAAATGAATTTTTATCAGGGGCAATTATTAAACCATACTGTTGCAAGTGCAAAGGCAAAATTTGCAACAATTCTGATACAATATTTTTATCAGGTGCAGCTAATAATATATCATTTTACTGAAAACCTGCAAGGCAAACTGGAGTAGCAATTAAACAATTATCTTGGTAGCCATAATTTTCCTATATACAACTTAAAAAAACAACCGTTTGGGACAGGTCTGGTTTTCAAATCTCATATCTATAGATCCATTTTTGATCTCAAGTCTTTTACCAAGCCTGGATGTATTTGAAGAAATCTGAAGCCTAGGTGCCACCCATTGCTTTAGGCTGCTTGTTTTCATTTCCAAATTTCTTATCTAGAAAGACATTCTAAAGCCTTTTAAAGTAGTGGCTTTCACACCTTCTCTTCAGGCTTTATTTGCATGAAAAAAATGAAGCCAAGGGGGCACTTTGCCTCCTTGCTGCCTGTTTTAAAAGAGCCTTTTTTAACAGAGAGTTAATGAGAGTTGTGTACTTCTATCCCCACTAGTTTATGTACTTTAAAATATTTACCTGATTATATGTAACTTAAGATAGTCTTACTATTGCATTACAGTTTACACTTATAAAATTTAGTACCTGAATCATTAAACTGATACCCAAAACAATTTTAACAAGAATACACTTAGCAGTGTGCCCCAGAATTTTAAACATGAGATTCCAGACTTAGCATCTTTGCCTTTTCAATGCATCCAAATTGTAAAACTGTACAGAAATCAAATTATATCAGGTGAATAAATTTTTAACTGTCCTTTAAGATATTCCAATTTTAATCCATCCTAAGGGGCAGTTTTAGAAGTATCAGTCAAATTATTCATTTTTACCACCAGGTTTTCAATGTTCACCTGAAAACAAAAGAAACAAAGACCTCCATTGGCCTGTCCTATAGAACGGGCCTATCTCCATCCTACTCCTTAGACCTTGATGAACTGCCTTGGTGCCAGCTTGCTTTCTTCCACCATGAATGGATGCCCCCTTTGGCTGTCCCACCACATGGACTGGCTAAGCTGCACCTTTGTCAGTTTACTCCTCACTCCTGAGGATAGGCTCACAGGCAAATGCTAAGTTCTTATTTATTTATTTAATTATTTTTAACCATGAATTAAAGAGATTTTTTAACTATAGTTCCTCTTTAAAATAAAGTAATAATCCTTTAAAACTTTTGGTAATGCCCGAACTTGATGACCTTTTGAAGTGTAAAGTTAAACTAACCCATTTTTACATCATACAGTTTCAATCTTGAACACATTCACAGCCACATACGTGTGCACATGCACACATATACATACCTTCACATATACAGGTATTTATGTAAAAGAACTTAAAAGCACTCAAAAACAACTATCGACCATACATTTTTTTAGTGGCAAGACGTATTTTTGCCAATCTTGCTCTTGCAATGACCAAAACTTAAGACAAAACCTTTAATGAATGATTTTGGCATTTTTTAGTCTCATTCACCAGGGCCTGCTAGTTTTAGCAAAACATTTTTAGCATACTAAATACTTTTCAGCTGAAGATAACTAGGTTGAGGTCCCCTGGAGTATAACTGAGCCCACCCAGAACTTGACTCCAGTGTTTAACCCAATTTCAACTAGGGGCATTTTACAGTTTTGAATTACTCTCAGGCTAAGATTAGCCAGCTGTTTGAACCTGGCTCTTAGCAGCCTGCACTTTTTCAAGTGCCTTCTTGCAGAAGGGGACACAGCACATTGTAGACTCAGATGCTTTCCCCATAGACATGTAAATGGACAACAGAAATGCTGGAAGCAAAAGTTTATATTTAAAACTGGTACCAACTTCAAAGACAAAATTAGTCAAGACAAAACAGGACATAGAAATAGAGGCTTTATGCCTTGGATGGCATGTCCAGCATCCACAAGCTGCCAGCCAGAGTGATGGAAAGTGCACAGGGCCCTGAAAATTCTCAGGGGATCCTCCCTGGTGGAGATTTCCATCCCCTGGCAATCAGCCTGCTGAGGCCGCCCACCAGAGGCCTTTTTCCAAATATAGCAGTTGACAAAAAACACAACTAATCAGACAAGGACAAAGACACAGGAAACATATGTATGAAACATGCATGTAGCACCGGCGCAAATTAAAAGTGCAATTTCAGTAAAAATTCTATTGAGAGGTAAAAGAAAAATCACTAGTCCTTCCCCAATTCAAAGCTGATGGACAGAAAGCGGGAGTGGTGGCTTCCCTGCCTAGTGCCTGGTTGTAAGGCAAAGATGATGGGGAAGCCTAGTTCATTGGAATGGAGCCACGAGTAGGCCCCTTATTACAGCGGTGCTAAGTTAAGTGAATCAGGTCAATATCTTCATAATGAGGGGGCTGAGCTACACCTCCTATTGGAGGGGGTTGAATGATAGGAAAAGTTTGATAGCAAGAGAGAGAAACAGAACAATAGGAATTAGAATAAGAAAAGTAAAAGCGGGCCCTGGGGTGGCAATCTTTTGTTTTTCACTCTCACCTTCCTGAAGGCCCCTGGCAGATCTCAAGAGCATCTGTAGTGTTCCCACTGTGCTGCTGAGCTGCCTAAGTTAGCATCATTCTCTGAAGGAGCATATGTAGAGGCCGAAGGCTTATTTGATGTTAATTTTTCTTTAACAAAACTGACAGGAGATTGTTCAGGTGTAGCCATCTCTTTTAGCTCCTGCCCAATTTGAGTTTCTGCTTACTCTGGCAGGTTATAGGCCTTCATGGCTTTCTCCACATCAACCTCGAGCTCAGCAGCTGATGTTATGATAGCATCAGGAGACATCATACTCACAGCTGCACACGTTAATGCCCAAACAGACACAAATGTAACTGGAAACTTGTCACCACACCGATATTCCTATTCCACATTATTCTTTACTCGTTCCCAAACTTCTAAGTCTAAAGTACCTCCCTCTGGAAACCAAGGATTATACTCCACTACCACATGCATGCACTTATCTCTTTGTGAATGGGAGACCATAGCTCCATTCTGTTTCAGTACATGGTGGATAAGATTAGAAAATGGAGTTGATTTAGCTTGTCCCATAACCCCGTAATATTTTATTAGGAGCTCACCACACAGTTCCCTTATCTCCTGTGAATCAAAATATCTCACCTCCACTCGAGAGCTCAAATGCAGTTCAGCAATCTCCCATGGATCAATTATCAGGTCCCTGGATCCAGACGCCAGTTGTTGGACCCGGGTAACTGCAACCATAGTCAGGACACGGGGATGCAGAGGTGTGTGGACCAATGCATACTTTATTTCTGGAGGGCCAGGGTTTATATAGGGTTAGAAATCAATTCACAACTTCAAGAGTAAAAATTAATACAGCATGGTATCTGTATCAATGCAAAAGTTGCTGTTGTCCTTACTGCCAGGCTACTACAAAGGGTGACTACTACAAAGGGCTTTGCTATTACAAAGATTGTTGATACTAAAACAAAGGATTAAACCAGTCAAA
The DNA here is from genome assembly GCF_023159225.1 of Perognathus longimembris pacificus. NCBI lineage: Eukaryota > Metazoa > Chordata > Mammalia > Rodentia > Heteromyidae > Perognathus > Perognathus longimembris. The sequence goes on from NC_063178.1 coordinate 31,561,822, forward strand.
GCAGAGCTTTATCACTTAACTACTATTTCTTGGAGACTAATTATCTTTGACCACTCTATTTACTGTGAAGAGACTTCCCTATTTACTGTGAAAAGCTTTTGCTAAAGCAGCTGGGCAAGCAAGTGTCCCCAGGGAGGCTCTGTACAGGGGAAGAGTCTCATGTCAAGGTGGCTTCCTTTGGCCATCAAACACAGGAGATTCTTTAATGGAGATTTTTCCCCATAGACCTTTTAGTTTGCTAATAAGGCATCAGAATTTCTGTGCCTAGGCTGTTTCCCACTGGTCAGAGAAGTTATTCTCCCACAAGGTCCCTTAAACCTTATATTGAATATTGGAGTTATAGTGCTGCCTAAGATGTCAGGCCCTGTCTAGAATATTCCCTCATACATCCTTACTGAAGTATTTTGTTATGTCAGACTCTCAAGGAGAGAAGTTTTGCAAACATCAGAATATCTTGTGATTATATTATTGACTCTAAACAGTGTTTTAAACTGATGCTCCAAGCAATTCAAACAGCTGGGTGGGGGTGGGAAAATTTTTCTCAACACATCATCATCTTCAGAATGTACATTAGATACATACAGATGTAATGAACCAATGTTCCGTTAATACCGTAAACATTTTAATAACACAATTTCATTGATTTCTAGGTATCATATACAAATGCGCATAATGATAATATGATGCAACATATTCTTCATACACACAGACACACACATACACACACATATACTGGTCTCATGTAGAACCTTATGTAACACCAACATAACTTGCATGAGCCATATTACATATTTTTACAAAGGACTGACTGCATGAGTTTTTATATCAAGCAGAAAAATATGATGGATTGTTAGGAATATGAGGACTATAACACTGAGAATTGAACTCTTACTATGGTAACAAAAACAAATACAAATGGTGTATGTATTTTCCAACCTGCAGAAGAATACACACCTTTGCCATATGGCTACCCAACATGGGGTCTGGACAACCACTGCAAAGGAGTTATCTCTCTTTAGTTTTTAATAGTTGGTTGGGTTTTTTTTGTGTGTGTGTCCAGGACTGAGGACTGAATTTTGGGCCTTGTGCTTGCCAGGCAGGCGCTCTTCTGCTGAGCTAAATCCCCAGCCTCAGAAGGAGTTATCTCTAAGACAAATAATTCAGACTGCATTGAAAGCAATCAAATTATTGCTTGACACCTGAAAATTTTTGCAAAGCCAATGCATATAAATTATCACTAGAAGAACCAGACAAGACTTATAGGATTCTGATGATGCTACGTATGCAAGCAAACATACATATATTATAATCAGAAATAGAAACATGGCAACCTCAAACACTAGATCAGTTATCACATGTCTGATGTACTAGACAAAATTTAATTTACATATAAAGTTACCCAATTGATGGAACCATACCAGAAATAGATGAGAATTTGGAGAAATGGACAAATATATGGCTATAATCAGTTTTTTAGGTTTTTTAAACTCAATATTTTCTCATAGTGTAAAACATTTTGTTTTTTGTACTGGGCAAAGAGCATCCCCAAATTGATCTGTTCTTTAACACCTGGTCCTCATTCAGGCATGAATAAAAGAATTAATAAAATTAAGAAGTTTTAAAAATGAACAAATTGAAGATGTTGAAGATATTGAATAAACGTATGTTTTAATTTAGCAGTTTCATTATGTAGGTGCAGATGACAGGGAGCACCCTTAGCTGAAAATCTCTCATAAGTCAAAAAGCATCTCCACCACAATCCAGGCAATGTTGCTTGCCAGAAGCTAAAAAACTCTCCTTTGCTAGCTAGCTGTTCATAGAATCTTCATTGAGACTCTGGGGGGAGGGTTTCTTCCTCTATTATAGTGGAACCAAGTTCAAATAACACAGTTTTAAATTGTTCAAAGTAATAAGAACTATTATTGCAGTAAGCCATTGGCTCCTAAGACAACAACCCTAGTTTGCATGTACATTTTTCTGGTCTGTTTTTTTTTAATTTTAAGTCTTATATATCATGGTAACATGCTTATTGCTCAGAGCTGCTTGTCTCATTTTTTTCAAAAACAGATTGAGTAGGTTAATTGTCTCAATGAGTCACACAACCTGTTATTTATTAAAAGTGCATGTGCAGGGCTGGGAATGTGGCTTAGTGATAGAGTGCTTGCCTTGTGTGCATGAAGCCCTGGGTTTGATTCTTCAGCACCACATAAACAGAAAAAGCCAGAAGTGGTGCTGTGGCTTAAGAAGTAGAGTGCAAGCCTTGAACAAAAAGAAGCCAGGGATAGTTCTTAAGCACTGAGTCCAAGCCCAGTACTGGCAAAAAAAAAAAAGTACATGTACAATAATGTCTTCAATGATTGCCTGGTGAACTGTAAAAGTTAATGTACCTCCCTTTTGATGGAACTCCTTCTATCTTAGAAGATTTTATTCAATTAACAAAATTAAAATACAAAATATTCATATTTGACTAGGTACAGTAAGGCTTGAGAACATGTTAAGACAGAGTTGTCCAGTGACTCATAGCAAGAGTTAACTGCCTGTTTTATCATCATTGTATCTTTCACAGTGGAATATGTTATGTTGAACCAGGACCAAGCCTGGAGACTAGCTGTCAAAAATATTCAAATAAGTAGGGTCAGATTGAGTTTAAACACCATAAACAAAATAAACTTAAGAATGCCTAGTGATGTTTGCTTAAAATTCTGGATTTAATTCAAGATTTTCAGATGAGTGTTAAGTTCATCAGCAGGACAAAAATCCTTGAATAATCAAGGCTCAATTTTTGAAGGTATCTGTGTTACTTTGCGACGGCTTCCATAACACATTACTGTAGATTGGGTGAAATAAGTAACAGAAAGTTATTTTCTCTGGAGGTTTGAAATCCAAGATCAAGGGGTAGACACAGCTGGCTTCTTGTAGGCAGCTTTTGGGCTTAAAGATGCCCACCTTCTCTCTGTGTTGACATAGCTTTTCTTTTGTACCGACTTGTCCACAATTATTATCACTTTGGATCACAGCCCCATTTCTGGCTTTTGGAGGTGAGAGTGTCATAGAAACATTTCTTCTCAGGCTTGATTTGAACCATGATCCTCAGATCTCAGCCTCCTAGATAGGTAGGAGTACAGGCGTGAGCCATCAATGGCCAGCTAGAAGTAGGTTACTTTTTGGCCAATGTCACTCTTTCCCTGGCTCTCAGTTTTTCTCTCCTGTCCCCACCTACAAGTTCATAGCTCATTTTCAATGTAGAATCTATTGAGTACCACTGTTGAGTTTGTTTCTCCATTACAGTTACTTTTATTTCATTAGTTTTACTCTATGAACAAAATTTAATTTGTTGCAAGACATCAAGAGAAAGTTTTGCAGGCTGTGAAAGATAAAGAGTACATTTGCATGGACCCTGAGAAATCTCTTTTGAACCAAATCTTTAGTTGGATTAAAGATTGTTTTGAGGACGCAGGGCTGAGGCTGTGGCTTAGGCTGTGCCTGGCCAGGGAGCGCTGGGCCCCCAGGAGGGTTTGGGCTCCGCCTCCTCCCTGGCCCTGTGGACCTGGTGATGGGGCAGGATTACTGTGCCTGGAAGGTGCAGTAGCCCAAGCCCAGCTGCTCGCCTTTTGCGCAGCCAGTACCAGCTGTCGAACCTGGCCTTCGAGCATGAGACTTCCGCACCTGGCCGCTGCTGTGCCACGGGGACCACCCCTGGATCCCCAAGCCCATGACCATCCCGGTGCCCTTGGGCTGCCCATGTACTGGCCAAAGGGCCAGGAGCACTGGCCCCAGCAGTTGTGCGCTGAGGCTCTGGAGTGGGGCAGAATCGGTGTCCTGGTGGCAGGAAAAGCTTTGGGTAGAGAGGAAAGCGACACATGCTGGAGGGCATGGCCAACCTGGATGGTGTGCCACCGCTCCCAGGGCCGTGAGCCGACTCCTGCAGAGCAGACCCAGGCCAAAGAAGGAGGCCCGGCGACAGGGAAAGGCATCTGGGGCTGATAAGCATGACACTTGCTATAAGTCTAGCCCCCCTGGAGGGTGAGCCTCGCCAAGGGCCACAAGCTAATGCCGCTGCCCTCCAGCCGATTCCAGGCTGCAGGCCCAGACAGCAGCCAGGGCCACGCCATGGCCAATGCTCTGAACCAGCAGATCCATGACCAGGTGACCAGCACATTGAGCAGCTCCTACAGGAATGAATTCATTGCCTGGACAGATATCAAGCCTGTGAAACCAATAAAAGCCAAGCCCCAGTACAAATCCCCAGATGACAAGATGTCCCTTGAGACCAGCTATAGCTCCCAATTCAAAGGGGAGGCCAATAAGCCCACTGCACCTTACAATAAGATCATGGATCGCAGAAGAATACGTAACCTTTATAGCGAACTTTCAAGGAATTCCCAGAGGTGGAGAAACCCAGTGATCAGAGTTCCAAACCAAAAAAGACCTCAGTGATCCATAAGCCCCAAGGAAGGCCAAAGACAAGCAGGTGGCTTCATTGGGCCAGGTCGCCAAGAAAAAGCACAGAGGGGGCCGCTGCCACCAAGCCCAGAAGAAGGAGCAAAGCGAAGGGATGAGCAATAAACTGGCTGAGGCTAAAGAGTAAATGTCACCAGACTTTCCTTTTATTCCTCTCTCTCTCCCTCTCCCTCTTTCCCACCTTCCCTCCCTCTCTCCTCAACAACAAAAAAACGGCCACAAAATTAGAGACTTGCCAGCTGCCTCCTGCCTGCGAATCCTGGGGTAGTCCTGGGGCATTTGAGCTGGCTTCTCATGGGGAGGGTCACTGATTCTCCTGTGGGTGGCCCTGCGGCCAGCACCAGGGCCCAGGCCACCGCAGCCTCTCTCCCTGTGGAGCCCTGCCTGCTGAGCTGCAGAGGAAAGGGCTTCCTGCTAGAGCTCCGATGTGCTGCTCCCACTCCCCCCTGGCCTCTCAGCCAATCCCACAGTCTGTGTCACTGCTGGATTCTGGACTTTAGATAAATGTTTGGGATTTTTATTCCCTGAGTTCCAAAGATGATCTGGAAAGATGGAAGCTCAGCTTAAGCTTCAGCAGTTGATAATATTTATGGAAATTTTAAAGACAAACAACAATAACCTTGGCCTTAATATCAATGAAATGGGCCTGTTTCTGTTAACTTTAAGTCATCTTCTAGAATCTTCAGTTAGGAGTTTGTGCCTGTGCTTCATTTCCTTTCAGTAGGCTTTGAACTATATACTGAGTAATAGCTAGGCCACCGGTGGCTGAGACCAGGCCAGGAAGGGACTGAAAGAAGGTGCTTTCCATACCTTAGGAAGGTTCCAGTGTGGGAGTCTGCTTTCTTGCAGCTGTACCTGCTCACGGTCAGCGTGGCTGAGCAACTGGCTATGGTAACCAGGGAGGAAGGCCAGGTGCAGTGTACTTATTGTGACTTTTTGCTCCTGAGACACCTAGGTAAAAAGTGTGACAGTTCTCCCTCCCTATGTCACTCTTGCTCTGCTCCATGAGAGCCAGCATGCTCAGCATTTCTGTGATGGAGATGTGGGATCTGTGTGTGCCCTGCGAAGGAATTAGCTAGCATCTTTGACTTCTTTGAGAATAAAAGCAACCCTTGATGTGCTCTGTATTGTGTGTGTGTGTGTGAGACCAAAGTCCCCAGGACAGGCAATTGCCACCTGGGCTGTGCTAGAGTTATAAGAATTAGTTAGGGAGTTGTGTAATGTCACCTGCATGCCCTTCCCCCAGTGCTTGTGAGGGAACCCAAAATGTCTAGCAGAAATGTTCTGTGAGCATGTGAATCACTCAACACACTGTATTTCCCTTGCCCTTGAAGCACTTCTCTTGTGCAGCATTCTGACCTGTGGAGCTCATGAGTTATGGATGGTCCCATACCTCAAACATCCCTTCAGGGCCTTTTGGCTTGGCAGAGTTCCTCCTCCAAGTATCCAGCCAGTCAATTACTGTTTACACTATTTTCTTCATTGTCACACTAGGGCTGACTGAAAAATCTTTACAAATTATTCACTATGTGCATGGCAAGCCCTCACTTAATGATAGAAAAACTAGAAATGAAGTGTGTATGTGAAGGAGCAAAAGGAAATCTTGGTGAAATGATGCTTGGCTGGAGGTGAATAGAGTTGGTCTGCTTGGGACAGACTACCTGCTAGCCCATCATAGCACTGACCAGAGACGTCTGTCCAGAGAGTCTGTCTATGTATGGTTTCTCCTCAAGCTGTGGTGTTAGTCATACACGCTCACGTGAACCATACAGTGCCCAGGGCACTCTTTCCACATTCTCATTCTGAATGTCTTGTGCCAGGCACAGTGCTAGAGTTGACTAGTAGCATAAAGAACTCTGTCTGGGCAACACAGACAGACAGGCACACATGACATCACCACGTAACAGTGTGTGTGACTGAACTGATAATGCATATTCTTAGTGGGGTGAGGTAGAATCTCAGTGTTGTTTTGATTTGCATTTCGTTTATGGCCAGTGATGCAGAGCACTTCTTCATGTGTCTCTTGGCCATTCTCATTTCCTCTTCAGAGAAGTCTATTTTGAAGTCATTAACCCATTTTTTGAGAGAGCTGTTGGTTCTTTGAAGATTTTTTTGGAGGAATTTAATTTTTTTGCGTATATTTTAGATATGAGGCCTTTGTTGTATGGCCGGTAAAGATCTTCTTCCAATCTGTGGGGATAGACATTGCCAGAAGAGCACAACAGCTCAATAGCTATGCCCGTATGAACATATAAGATAATGCTAAGTGAAATGAACTCCATTTTAATAAAATAAGTGGTATATCATTGCTATAGTTAATTTCAACACACCATGTGAAACTGTACCTTTTGTTCTCTTCTATTCCCTTCCTGTGGTTTTACTCCTGCTATTAGTGTAACTGATCTTAGTACCCCAGATACTATATAGATATGTATTGGAACTAGAGAAGGGAAAGGGAATACCAAAAATGAGAGACAAAGGATAAAATGATAAACCATTGCAATAGGGATAGTTACAAAACCAATTGGTGTAAACCAATTGTACAACTCTTGGGGGTGGGGAAGGGGAACTGGGGAGGGTGGAGATGGGGTGAAATGAGGGAGGAGGTAACAAGTTGGATATGTAATGTACTTGCCTTACATATGAAACTGTAAACCCTTTGTACTTCACTATGACAATAAAGAAAAAAACACTGAAAAAAGAAAGAAAAAGGAACAAAATTTACTTTGTGAGAGTCTGCCTCTGTTGATAATCATCATTGACAAAAAAGAAGGTGTAGTTAACAGAAATAAGGTAAATAAAGTAAATAATGTGTTGACTTTTTTGTGTGTATGTATCATGAGCCTTGAATTCTGGGCCTGGGTGATTTCCCTGACTTGAGCAACAGCACCACAGCCAGTTTTCTGATGATTAATTAGAGATAAGAGTCTCAAGGACTTTCCTTCCCAGGCTGACTTTGAAGTTGGTCTTCAGATCTTAGCCTCTTGAGTAGCTAGGATTACAGTTGGGAGCCACCAGAGCCCAGCATGTTGACTCTTTTATGAGGATTTTTGTTGTTAGCCTTTTTTTTGCTTATTATTTTTCCATATTTCTTTCATTCCATACTTACTTCTTCCTTTCTTCTCTCTGTTTATATTCCTTCTTTGATTCTTCATTCTAAAGATCTTCTGGTTTTACTCCATGCCTCATAATTTTAAGTTATACAGAATCTATTGTTTAGTATTTACTGAAAAACTATTTCATGTACTAAGGAGACAGTGGAAAAAACTATACAATTCTGTTCTCATCAAGATGATTTTGTTATAGTTTCCCAATCTATAGGGCTTCTCCCTATGTTTTTCAGTACCAAAGTAAACCCATTTACTTGAGCTAAATAATTCCAAAGAACCAATGTCCAGAATACCTTCCCATCCAAGTATGGGAAACCTTGACCTTAAGACCAGAGAGCAGATGAAATACCTCAAATTATTTCTAAATTTATTATTTCAATGAAAGGCATATGAAAGCTGTATATATATGTATAATATGTATACCTAGTATATTCTATATCTATCTATCTATCTATCTATATACTATTAAGGCAGTACTGGGATTTGAATTTGCAGTTTTGTATTTTGTAGATAGATACTCTGTCACTTGAACCTTTCTGTGCTGTGATATTTTATATGAAATCTTTTTGGCCTGGGCCAATCTGGACTGTAATACCCTTAGTTTTGTTTTGTGCCATCACTGAGGTGACAAGGGTAAGCTAATTGACTGAGATGGGGTCTTGTGAAGTTTTGTCTCACACTGACCTTGAACTGTGATCTTCCTGATCTCAGCCTACTGAGTAGCTAGAATTATAGGTGTGAGTCACCATTTCTTCTTTACTTTAAAAATTGCCTAGATGGATTGTACTGATTTACTATGCTTCTTGGAATCTTTATGAGACAAAATTAAATTCAGTTATATTCATTTAAGTCCTGAACATTTGCATCCCATTTTCTCTAACAGTAGATGACAACATGTCTTGCATTATGATCACAGATAGTCTGTTTTGTTTTGTTTTTTCTTATGTGTGTTATAGGTTTAACTTCCTAAGCATGAACTGCCCATCTCAGCCCATATGCTGAAAAATTAGGGAGCAGAACTCAAAATGCAAGGAAACAGAGTATTGTGAGTGAAATCCATTCACTAAATTCTAGCATTTGTAAATGGGGAACTGCCAGTCAAGTTTAAATCAATTCATCTGCAGTGATTCTTTGTGCCAGTGTATTTGTAATCTTTGGATATTATCATTCTGAAATATAGTTTGAGGAATTGTCTGATTTCACATTCATTTCAAAAAGTTTTTCCCTTCCTTCAAATCCTTGTCAGTAATAATACCTACCTTGAAGTTTTTGTTTAATCATCTCAACCACATAATGTCCGTGTCTTTTCAGTCTCTTGGTTTGAGAGACCTTAAGAACTTTTATCCTCAAGTCCTGAGCTATTTTACATTTCTCTTGATCAAGTCTGTCAAGAAGAAAAATAGACAAAAGTTGCAGTAATTGTCTTATATTCTGTCACAGTAAAGCAGGAATGCTTCTCAGTGCTGTCTATGAGAAATTTTTATTTCACATTTATATATACTGCGTATTGTTGCCATCACAAGACCATAGCCACACTAAGGGACCAGATTTACCTCACAGAAAGGAAAATGAAAACCAAAAAAACAGGATTTTACCTGAATGTTAGGTGATTTCCCTTTTGGTCAGATTTGTAAAGGTCTTGTTTGTTTATATTTTGAAAACCTTTTTGTTTTTCTGACTTTTGTATAATTCTTTCAGTGTCTAGTTAATTTATTTTTGCTCTAAAGTTTATTTCTACCAGTTGGTGATTTAGGTTCATGTATTTCTAAGAACTGGGCATATATAATTAGAGATTCTAGGGCTGGGGATATAGCCTAGTGGCAAGAGTGCCTGCCTCGGATACACGAGGCCCTAGGTTCAATTCCCCAGCACCACATATACAGAAAACGGCCAGAAGCGGCGCTGTGGCTCAAGTGGCAGAGTGCTAGCCTGGAGCGGGAAGAAGCCAGGGACAGTGCTCAGGCCCTGAGTCCAAGGCCCAGGACTGGCCAAAAAAAAAAAAAAAAAAAAAAAAATTAGAGATTCTATTATGTTGTTGCAGGCCTTATAAATCTAAAATTTTCATTTAAAACTGGATTTATTGTGCCCCAAAGTTTCTTATATGTTGCATTTCCCCTTTCCTTAGATTCTAGGAACTTTTGCATTTTCTCTTTTATTTCTTTGACAATCCGTATTCATATTCAACAAAGTGTTTTTCATGCTTCATGAATTTGAATATTTTCTGTGTTTTTTTTTCAACTAAGTTCTAATTTTATTACATTAGGTCTGAAAGTATAGTGAGTTTCTATATCTTTCTTTGTTTTTGCTGATACTTTCTTTATAACCAAGAATATGGTCTACTAAGGAGAATGTTCCCTTGCTGCTAGGAAGAATGACTATTAGGCAGCTACTGAATGAAAAATTCTGTACATATCTGTAAGATCCAAATGGTCTTTCAAATCAGCCATATGGTTATCCAGTTCTAACAATACAATTTGATGAAGAGAATTATTTTCCTCACATATCTCTTTTATCAGATGGCTTTAGGCATGTGAATTTATTAACAGGTCTTCCAATCTATTCTATTTGACTTTACACCTATTTTTTTCTGCCAGCACCAAAGGAAAGTTTCAGTTCTGGAATTTAGTACCTCTGGCTAACTTTTACTATCTCAGTAATAATAGTGTCAGTTCTGGAATCTGATACTGCTGTGTAAAGTTTACTACCTCAGTAATAAAATGTCAGTTCTGGAATCTGATACGTCTGGGTAAAGTTTACTACCTCAGTAATAGTGTAAGTTCTGGAATCTGATACCTCTGGGCATTGCCTAATATATCCAGATTTGCTTCAGCTATTCTGTATATCTTATGGTTTCATATAACTTTTTACATTGCTTTTTTTCTACCTCAGTGTGGAATGATAATGGGGTTTTGATGGATGTTGGATTGAATTTGTAGATTTTGTTTGGCAATATGTCCATTTTTTGCAATAGTCTGCAAATCCAGAAATGCAAAATTGTTCTTTCATTTCATCAGTGTTTTAGTTGTAGTGGTCTTTCACTTCCTTTTGTTTGTTTGTTTCATGTTTTGTCAAATGTTGAGACTTTTGTAAACAAAATCGATTTCTTCATTTTCTTTGTCTACTGATTGTTTGGTATACAGAAACACTATCCTTGGATATTTGTTTGTTCATTTGTTTTGCAGGTCCTGGGGCTTGAACTCTCTAATATTGATCATATTTATCAAATTTAAAAGTTTGGAGGTGGAGTGTGTAGAGTCCTTTAGATTAGATATAAGACTATATTATCTGCACATTAGAATAGTTTCTTTACTTTCTTTCATATTTGGATCCCATTTATGTCATTCTTTTGCCTTATTGCTATCTAGGAATTTTAGTACTATATTCAAAAGTAATGATGAAAGTGGATGGCTATGTCTTGTTCTTAATTTCAGAGGAAATGCCTTTTGATTTTCACCATTTAATACAAGATTGCCTCTAGGTTTGTCATAGAAAGCCTTTCTAAACTCCAGTATGTTCCTTCTATTCTAGTTTCTTCAGAACTTTTGTCATAAGAGAATGTTGTACTTGGTCAGAGGCTTTCTCTTCATCTATTGATAATGTTGTGGGTTTCTTGTTCTTGATTCTGTTTATTAATTTATGTCCATTATACCAGCCTTTCCATCTTGCTGATGAAATTAATTTGCGCATATTGAAAGAAGGTTTTGATTGCTTGTTGAATTTTGTTTACAAATAATTATTAAGAGAATTTATGTCTAAGCTCATAAAAGAGATGTGTCTCTAGTAGTTTGTTTGGGCTCCCTGTAGTTTTGAGATAAGTATAATGCTGTCCTCATAGAATGAGTTTGGTAGTGCTCCTTCTCTTTCTAATTTATAGAATTTTTTTTACAGGTATTATACAATCAGTTGTGAAGCCCTCAAGACCTGTTCTCTGTGGTTGGAAAACTTTCTAGTCCTTCTTCAATCTCACTCATTTTTATTGGTCTGTTTATGTGGTTCATATCGTTTTGGTTCCTATCAGCTTGCATGCCTTGTGAAATTCATCCATTTCCTCTATAATTTCAACCTACTGGAGTGTAGGTGTTTTAAATACTCCTTCATAGCCTTTAATATATTTCGTATAATGTTTCCTTTTTCAACTTTTGTTTTATTTGGGTTTTTTCCTCTACTTTTTGTCAAATTGAATACAGTTGGGTCAATCAATCTTCCTTTTTCAAAGAACCAGCATTTTGTTTCATTGATTCCTTGTGTTTCTTTTTTAATGAATGTCTTCCTGCTGTTATTTAGTGTGTGTGTGTGTGTGTGTGTGTGTGTGTGTGTGTGAGTACCACTAATTATTTCTCCATGGAGCATTCCATTTATTGTATTAACAGATCTCTTCTTACTGAATTGGCCTGTAAGCAATTTTTATCTTAGTGAAATGTGTCACTTGGAAACAGCAAATAGTATGGAGAAAAGAATGCATATGCATGTGTCAGGGATGGCTATACCTTTAAGTCCTGGGATTGCTTGGCTGTTAGCCACTCTTACCTTCTCCCGGGTCTGGAACCTCCCCCAGCCTCCTTCTGTAAGCACATGTTTTATAATGGCGCCGGCCTGAGCCCAGAGGACTGGTCCTGGGGGACTGTAATCTCCGCCTCTGCGGGAAGTTCTGTGACATCACTGTGATGGACAGTTCATTAGCCAATCATTAATACCCAGGTAGTCCCTCCTCTTCCTGCCGCCATTACTGTTATATAAACCCCTCCCCTGAATAAAACTTTGGGAAGCTACTGAAGCTGACTCCGAGATGTCCATGCATAGCCGGCCTCCTTGGCAAGTATGGGGGGGGAGGGCATTCTTGCGGCCACACCCAGTCTGGAGCTTATCCGTGGCCCTAGCTCCCGCATTACTTCCTACTGGCCACAGGATATGCATGAGAGTAAAAGGGGAACACACGGAGGGGGCAAATAGGCCCAGGATCTCCCTGGAAGGGGGCTTAAAGCTAGCCCAGCATGCATGCACATGAGTTTGAGTCATGCAATAAAGATGTTTCCCCAAAATGTGTCTGATGTGGGTGAAAGAACAGCTGCCTACAGCCCCTTATTAATGTTGCTAAAAGGTGGTTATTCACCTTCTCCCTTGATTTCTCAGCATTTTCCACAGTAGGATACAGAGCAAAGACCTTTGAGTTTGTGCTCTCAGAATAGGAAGGCTAAGTGTGTTTTTCAGCCTGAATTGGATCCTGCAGATGCTGGCGAGTCTTCCATGAGCCACTTAACCTTAAGGGAAAGTGTCCTGATCACAGGCCACTGTGTACATTTTCCTGAGCTCCCACATAAATCTTTCCAAGATGGACATTTTTCAGCCTCTTCAAAAGGGAGTCAAGAAGGCAGAGGACATCTTGTTTCCTTCCCAATGTCATATCTGAATCTTCCAGGATACTAGACCTTCCTCCCCCATTCCAGGCTAGGTAATAAACTAATCCATGATTTTCTTTTTCCTTTTTTCCTTGTGCTGGTCCCAAGGCTTGAACTCAGTATCTTGTAGTATCGATGAGCCTTTTGTGCAAGATTAGCCTTCTACTGCCTGAGCTACTTCTGACTTTTGCTAGTTAATTGGAGACAAGAATCTCAGCACCTTTCCTGACCAGGCTGGCTTTTATTTATGATCCTCAGGATTTAGCTTTCTAAGTAGCTGGGATGACAGGCATGAGCCACCAGTGCTCAGATATATGTGATAGTTTGTGTGTGTGTTTTCCTGATACTGATTCGGAGGGCCATTGGGTGGGATAAACTGATTTTACCTGCTTGCATTTCATTCACCGTTCTTGGCTGGGAGAGCCTTTCATACCAGATGCTACTTTCATCATGACTCCTGAGGTTTCTTCCTTCTTGATTGCTTTTATGAGGTTTCTTGGATTTGATCCTAATCCTTGTAGGTTTCAATATCTCCTCTTCTTCACCTGATCAATCTGGTGCTGAGTTATGGGCCAATGAGTTCTTTTTATTCATGGAGAAAATAATACTGGCTATTTTTAATTTGTCACCATGCTGCACCTTTCAACCCATTAATATTGACTGTTAGAATTAAGAAATGTGCACATTGAATATATTTATTTGTCCTTTAGTTATGAATGAAATCTTGGCTGGGTATCATATTCGCAGATTGAAATACATCAGTCCAAGCCCTCCTTGCTATTTTGATTTCTGTTGAGAAATCTGCCTTTGTACTAACTAGATTTCCCATGTAAAGGATACACCTTTCCTCGTATATAGCTTTAATTCTTTATTTTTCTGATCCTGAAGATTTAACAGTAATGTGGAGTGAAGAGGTTATTTTATAATCTGGCTTTCTGGATGTTTCAGAAGTTTCTTACTCCAAATAGACTTTAGTTTTGAAGGTTTGAAAATGTTTTTTTATTCTATTCCCTTAATGTATTTTCTGACTTTACCTATCTGCTCTTCTCCTTTCTCACCTGATGTAAATTTGGTCTTTGAATTGAATCCTGAAGCTCTTGCAACCTCTTTCCATAACTCTAGGATTATTGTGTGCATACTACTTTCTCTTCTCTATTTTATCTGTTCTGTCTTGTGTGAGGAGCAGAGGTTATGTCACGCAATAGATGTAAGTATGAAGGAGGAGAGTTCTAAGACAAAGGTACAGTATCAAAGGTACCAAACAGGTCTGGGGAGACACAATAAAGGACAAAGAAAAAAGGAATAGAAAAAAAAGGATAACAATAAATATCTAGTGATTGAAAAATAACCCTTATCTCTCCCCCATTATAAATAACTCAAAGTACATCAAACCAAAGCACTGGTATATTTGGGCATGCATGCATGCACGTGCACACACACACACACACACACACACACACACACACACACACACCCCAAAGAGAAAGGAGAATGTGACAGTGAATATAAAATGTTCCCCTTGTGTTCATAGACTAATAGAATCTAGACTAATAGAATCTAGAATGCTATTGTTCCCAGAAATTCCGTCCCCTTAATTCTATGCCAGTTTACTGATAATGAGATCAGGGTGTTGGAGAAATATAAATTAAAGTTTTTAAATTGTTCCAGAAAAATGGGTACTGCATGGGCTGTTTCCTCAGAAACTTTCATGGGTCCTAGGGGTAGGGCTAAAGAGATTTTTTTAAGTGGAAAAGTCTAGCAGCATGAGTTTCTTTTGTCTACATGTTATACCGTGAGTCTACATGGCTACATGGTAAAATTGGGCCTGTTTGTCTCTCTCCCTTCCTTCCTTCCTTCCTTCCTTCCTTCCTTCCTTCCTTCCTTCCTTCTTTCCTTCCTTCCATATCTATGACTTGAAATATTTTAGTAAAAAATAATTACACACATTTAGCAGAGATGTTTCAAAATATCTCCACTTTAATGAAACTTTTATTACTTTATCTATTTTAATCTCCAAATGGGTATAAAATGTATTTAAATTTTGAATTGTCCACTATCTATCAGTGAACCTAGACTATAATCCCCTTTATTTTAAAATGTGTAGTCATTTTTCTCCATTTTTGATATTGGAAGGAATTATAAGAAGCCCCACAAAAAGTTAGCGTAACTGTCATATACAAAGCAGCATACCAAGTGTTTAATTCAGATATGACCACATATAAGAGCAAGGTAGATATACTATATCCTGAAGTATAAAGGTAGAGGGCATAACATACACCTAGACCAAGGGCACTCAGGAAGGGAGTAGATGACACAAGAGAAATTCTAAGATGTCAACAATTAGAAAGTTACAATTAAAAAGATCCATGGGCTAAAATCACATCTTAGGCGATTTTAAGTAAACATACATTTCACAGAAAGGATAACAGATGGGAAATTTCAAAGTAAGCTGGCATGAGATAAAAAGGCAATAGAGAGATATGAAGGATAGAAAGCTTCAATGATGAAATTTAAGTTAAATTGAATAAAATTATCAGAACTCCTAGAGATAATATAATAAATATATTCAATATATAATAGGTTGTATAGTAAATTGAATACATAGTTAAATATAACATAAGTTGAATACAGTTACCAGAATACAAACACACCCTATGGGATGTGCATGGAATTGTCACTTAATTTATAATCTATAGCCACAGAATGTGTGAAAATACTTAGTTTATTAAAATTTGAATTACTTAGTACCTGCATAACTTTTCAACTGAAAGTGCTTCAGGCATGTTTCTTGGTTTCTAAGAAAAATTAAAAGAAAGCTCATACTTCTATTGAAATATACCAATTTCAGTTAATAAGCATAATAACCAAAAAGTTGATGTGTTACTTCACAACATGTTTGTCAAAACAGGACAAAACAATTATCTGCCTACAGAATATTTTGGCACTGGATGGAAATTCCCATTTGACAATAGGACACGAGGAAGAATTATAACAATGAAACCTAATAATTTCAGTCCAAATAACTAGAATAAGAAATGAAAATCATTGCTACTGAAATCCAGTGCTATGGTTTTTTTTTTTCCTTCAAGTTTATCTCTTTATTCACTTATTTAGTTTTATGCAAGTACTGGGGCTTGAACTCAGTACCTGGCTGCTATTCCTAGCATTTTCCTTGATGCTAGTGCTCTACCACTTGAACCACACCTCCATTTCTGGCATTTGGGTTTCATGGAGATAAGGGTCTCACACAGATGTTTCTTCCTGGCCTGGGTTTGAACCTTAATTCTCAGATTCTCCTGAGTAGCTAGGATATGCTAATGGTACTGGGAAATTTAAGTAGTTTTCAAAACTTAATTTGACCTTACTGTGGAGAAATAGTGTACAAGAAAAAAGATTATTCCAAATTCTTTCCTTCTTCAATACCTGATTCTCCTTGAAGCATAGTAATTCTAAAAATTAAGAAATCAACATGCCATTGAAGATGGTGATAGGTAAGCACTGATTAGATGAGGTGGACCATCCCTCCCGAGCATCACCACACACTCTACAAGAATTTGCTTCTAGGAAACAAAAAATTGGGATATTTGCTCTTCCCATGGGACAAATTCTTTCTTATATCAACTACACAAGTAATCTTCAGTGAGACCAATATGGAGGGTTTCCGCATCAATAGCTGTAGAAGAAAGTTTGAAGACAAGAGTGTGAATTTTTTTTAACTAACTTGAAGGATTTTGTAACAAGTTAAATGTCTTTAGAGAAGAAAACTCTCATTTGCATATAAATTTTCTGGTCTATTTTTATTTTTAAGCCTCATAGTTAATCTGCACACTCATCAGATCTGCCTGTATCACTTTTTAAGAAAAAAAGACATAGAGGGCTTATTGTCTCAATGTCTTCCACAACCTGTTATTTATTGAAAAATGCTTTTGCTGTACTGCATTAAATAGCAAACTATGTAGTCTGTTTTTACCAAACCATTTGACCTGAGTGTCACTTAGAAAATTTTATTCAGTGAATGCAAAATAATCTTTTTTGACCTGGGTACAGCAAGCTTTGACAAGAGAAGAGTTGTTTACTGACTTATGACGAGAATTAACTGTTTCAATTCAAAACTTCAGATTGGAGTCTAGAAGCCAAATAGAGGCAAATGATTAGAGCTAGAGTGGGTTTAAGCCTAGCACACAGCCTTATATGGTCTGTGGTACAATTCCAGTTTTGAACCTCACATGATAATGCCACTTGGAAGAGGTTAATCTCTTTGCATTCATTTCTCTTTTGGACATAGGCAATCTGAATTCGATGGTAATAATCTCTTCCTTTTATAAAGGGTTCAGATAGGTAGTACTTGTTTATCTCTATGTTAATAAAAGTTTTTCCCTCCTCTTTCTCTACTAATTTTATCTAATGATATTTGTTCAATATTTATAAGCATAGAGCATACTGTTATCAAATATTTTAAATATGTCTAAAGCGCACTGTTCAATGTACTCTTCTTAGGAATAAGAGCTAAAATACACAATATTGTAGAGGTCATAGTAATTGATACACTCTTACTGCCCATTTTCCCAAGCACTTGGTATAGTTTCCTTCCTATTTCAATAATTCTAAGCTGTAAATTGAAATTGTCCTTCTCTCAAGCAGTAGAAATATAGCAAATGTTAATAAATTTATTTTGTACATGTCATTTATAAAGCTCCCCTTCCACTTCACTACTTAAATTTTTTTTTTCTAAGTCGAGTCCCAGGAGGAGAATAGGCCTAGACTCAGTGAAGGATTTATGAAGAGGATGGCCACTTGGATTTTAAGTCACCAGAGAAAGAAAGATGAGAAAGGCTTAAATTTTAAATGGAGATATGTGAATTCAAAAAGCAAAGGGCTTAACTGGGTGGTAAAACCTGGAGTAAACTATTCTAGGATCATGTGCTGTTCAATTTCTGAAAAAGCTAAGTCTAAATGTAAGAGTTCTTTCAACTAACATTAATCATTTGGGATTTAGCACTTAAAACAAGCACATTCAATGCTGTGTGGTCTGAAATAGATCTTTTGAAATTGCAAATCTGGCATGCTCTGGTGATTTGAGAACTGAGGATGGATGGGGAGGTGTAAGCACTGGTTGAAGCTTTTAAGATATTATAATGATCAAGAAATACATTTCTAAATCTCTCTTTCAGAATTTGTCTGTCTCTCCATCCATCCATCCATCCCTATATCTATATCTATCTATCTATATCTATCTATCCATCCATCCATCTACCTACCTGTCATTTCTAGATTATCATGGTGATGCCTAAATGTCATTCTATTATTTATCATATATTCAAACCTGTGAGTTATTTTATGTTTTTTCTGTTTTAAAGTTATAAATTAACCTGATATAATAAACTAACCTGATATAATTTTAATTGCTTCTATTTTATTGTTTTGCTCTAATGTATGAAACACAGAGGTTAAGGGGTATTTATATGTTTAGTCATTTTTCTTCCTATCAGTCCTGATGTTTGAAATCAGGGCCTGGGCACTGTCCCTGAGCATTTTTGTTCAAGATTAGCACTCTACGCCTTGAGCCATAATGCCATTTCCTGATTTTTGTGTTTATGTGGTGCTGAAGAATTGAATCCAGGGCTTCATGAATGCTAGCAAGCATTTTATCATTAAGCCACATTCCCAGTCCCCACTTTTAGTCATTTTTGTACATATTTTCAGTAGGCCTTGTAGAAAATGTTGATAATTTATACACTCTCGAATATATACATACTTGTTTATAGCTTGACTAAAAGCTTGGTTTTATAGATTTAAATATATTTGTGAAATTGGAATTACTTAAAAGTTAGTATAGGGGAAGACACAGAAATGGAGAGACAAAGGGTGAATAAGTGCAGCAATGGTACTCACTAGACACAATGTTGAATATGAACTATGCAACTTGTGGGTGGGCATGGGAGGGAAAAACTGGAAGAAAGTGAGGGAAGGGGTGACATTGTGTAAAAAGAAATGCACTCATTAACTGTCTTGTGTAAGTGTAACCTCTCTGTACATCATGTTTATAATAATAATAAAAAGTAATAGTTCTTCATTTATTTTATGGATGTTTGAACCATTTTTAAATAATTGTCATTATTTTTCAAACTTTTTCCATTTGAATGACTTTGTTCTCTTATGTTTTTCTTTCCCTTCCCTTCCGTCCCCTCCCTCCCTCTCTCCACTCCTTCCTCTCTCCACTCCTCCCTCCCTCCCTCCCTCCCTTCCTTTCTTCTTCCCTTCCTTCTCTTCCTTTTCTTCTTTTCTCCTTTGTGTATGTATTAATACTGGGGTTTGAACTCAGAACTTGTTGTGCTGTCACTTAGAATTTTTTTCCCCCAAGGCAAGAACTCTATCATTTGAGCCACAGCTACATTTCTTTTGTGGTTGCTTAGAAATGAGTTTCCTGACAGGCTGTCTTCTAATCAATGGGTTTGAAAACTTTTTTGAATACAGGGTATTTTTTTTTAAAACCAAAACCTTAAGTCATTCATATTTGTCAGTCTTCATTTGCAACAAATGGAAAATAATTCATAAATACCATGACCAAAGCACCTGTTTTCAAGCTTGCAAAATCATCTCTTTACAACTAATCAAACTGAATTGGAAGACCCACATCAGCTGCTTTATTTCTTCCAGGAAGGTCAGCAAGACAATTGCATCCAAGGAGCATCTCTGTGTAGAATTTGCCAAGTCCTGAGTTCAGAATTTTCAGGATATAGAAGCACCTATATCAGGGAAATGGTCTTCCTGTGTGATGTTTCCTCGCCTGGTCCAGCAGGCCGGCTAGGCCTCGCAGTGGCCGCCCCAGGACCCAAACCCACTGGGCCCCGGGGCGTGTCACTCCTCCATCTTCGCTCCTTCTCAGCTCCTGAATACAGGGTATTAACTGTCAAATGTTTTCACATTTTTATACCTATCTCAAATATTATATAACTTTTTGTTAGTGATAACTCCCAACATAATACTGTGTGCCAGATTAACCAATCTTTTATTTCCTTGTTTCTGAGCTTTGTGTTATGCTTTTAAGCTTCTCACTGCCTCACTTCCCTAGTTAGAAAACTTGATATCCATTTTCTCCAGATACTTTTAAATCATTTAAATCACATATGAATTTACTTAAATGTAGATTTATGAAATACTGATTTAACTATGTTACCTTTGTAATTTTCTCAGTGAGGAATTGGTTGTTTTGTTTGATATTTTGTCCTTGAAATCAGAAGCTCAGTTTCAAGTTTGTTTTTGTTTTTTTTTTTTCATTGAAGGCTGGAGCTCTATCATTTAAGCTTCACCTTTATTTCTGGATTTTGCTAGTTAATGGGATATCAGTCATAGATTTTTCTGCCCAGGTTGTCTTTAAACTGCAATCAGCAGTTTAAAGGATTTTAAGATTAAAGATGTGAGCCAGTAGCCCGGGGTAGCAGCTAGGTATTGGCATAATCATCATTTTCTGTTGAAATATCTTCACAGACACCCCTAGTGGTGCATTATACTAATCTCCTTGGCATTTTTTCAGTCCAATCAAAATGATAGTTCAGATGAACTATCAAAGGTGATATGAGTTTCTAATTCAAACAAGCATCAGATTTAGCTGTATCATCAATTTATTTCACCCTTGAATATCATGTTCTAATGGATCTATCTTTAACCACTTAATGTTGATGTCATTTATGTTACTTTCATGGTAATAATTCTGGCTAAAAGCATTATTTTCCAGTGTCCTATACTCTTAGCAAATGGAAATTTCTCTTCCCCAATCACTGATTTCATTTTTCAATAAAATAACACTACTAAAATAAGTTAGTTAAAAGAATGATTTTATCATGTGAAGGTTTGTCAATGAATATTATATGGAAGCACATTAAAATCAGTTCTCAGGAAAGCCTTTTAGCATTAATGGCAAGATTAGAGGAGCAAATGTTATGGTTTGAATGAATGTCTTCCAAACATTCATTTTTTCTTTTCTTTTTTTTTTTTTTTTTGCCAGTCCTGGGGCTTGGACTCAGGGCCTGAGCACTGTCCCTGACTTCTTTTTCCTCAAAGCTAGCACTCTGCCACTTGAGCCACAGTGCCACTTCTGGCCATTTTCTGTACATGTGGTGCTGAGGAATCGAACCCAGGGCCTCATGTATACAAGGCAAGCACTCTTGCCACTAGGCCATATCCCCAGCCCCCCAAACATTCCTATGTTAAGGTTTGGTCCATAGAGTGGTGGTACTGGGAGGTGTTGTGGACCTTTAAAAGGTGGGACATAATAAAGCATCCTTAGGTCATTCAGAATGTAGCAGGCTCTCTCTGGGGTCTGTGGGACTCTGATCCTATTTTCTTTATTATTTGTCTCAATATGTGACTAATTTCTCTTATATGCTTTTGTCACTGTCATTCATTCATTTTCACCACAGGTCCAAAACAATGTAACCATCAATTATAAATCTACAAATCTATGAGCTAACTATATCTAATGTTGTTAATTAACTTGTCTTTGTGGTGAGTAGTACAGCAAATATTCCCATTATTGGATGTTTCCTACTAAAGATATAGTAGTATCTTACATATTTGTTCATTTTAGGAAAGGAAATGTTACTCTAAAGTTCTTCTACCTATGAGATTATACAAAGTGAGTGGTTATATTGGCACTGTTAATAATAGTTCTATACTTTATTATTAATAAGCATTTTGTCAGCATCTACTATATGTTATACAAAATGATGTGTGCTGGGAATATGGCCTTGTGGCAAGAGTGCTTGCCTCGTATACATGAGGCCTTGGGTTCGATTCCTCAGCACCACATATACAGAAAATGGCCAGAAGTGGTGCTGTGGCTCAAGTGGCAGAGTGCTAGCCTTGAGCAAAAAAGAAGCCAGGGACAGTGCTCAGGCCCTAAGTTCAAGGCCCAGGACTGGCCAAAAAAAAAATTTCTATCCTATACAAAATGATGGGCATTTTACATGCAAGTTTCATTCTCATTATTTGTAAATATTACCCTTACCTTTGTGAATTAGAGACTTATCATATTTTTTATTTTTTGAATGTGTATGGTTTTAGTCCATAGAGAAGATAACAGACTCATTCTTTTTTTTTTAAGGTAAATAGAGTAATTTATTTGAGAGTAAAGGGAAAAGCCTTCAAAGTTAGTTCATTTGAAAGTAAAAGGAATTTTCTTCCAAGAACACTTTGTATAGCTAAATGATAAAAGTAAGTGAAACTCTTCTTTTCAAGAGGAGTCCAAATGAGAGGAGTGTTGTTTTTTGTTGTTGTTTTGTTTGTTTTGTTTTTTCCAGTCCTGGGGCTTGGACTTACAGACTCATTCTTAAAATAGAAAGTAGTGAAATAATCCTTAGAGTTGTGCAAATATAGAAAGGTAGCACAAATTCAGTGAACACACCATGCTGACAACTTTTTCAGAAAAGTTCTAGAACATTTTTTTCTTGAGTTAAAGTTCTCATGTGGTATACACATTGGAATGGTTATTGTAGAACTGTAAGAAGAAAAGAAACAACATTTAATCATCCCCTCTTTTTTCACTGGAATTATGACTAATATGTTGCTTTCTTGAATATCATTTATTTCAGTGTTTTGCACAGGCGGGTGGAGTTTATCTGTACCTGTGTTATAACTAATCATTCTTTTCTTTCTTGAAATTATTTTAATTCAGATTGAAAACTGAACAATGTCCACACTGTTCATTGCAAGGTACACAGTATTCATGAATACCATGCTGGACATCGAGGAAATGTATACACACCTCAAGCTCTTCATGCTTTTTCTTTTAGAAAGATACTGTTTACCAAAAAGAAACTTCATCAGTATAGGAAAAACTATTTTCCCAATAAGTTCACAAAATCCTAAGATTCCCAATGGAATCAAGATGACCTTTTCACTACCACCACCTCAATATGCTTATTGGAACACTAATATTTGCACCTTGCGGACATTTACTTTCAACAATGAGGGTGAGTCTTTAAAAACAAACTTCAATGTGGTAAATGTAACATGGATCTCTGTGAGTATGAATGCCTGAAATAGGCAGTTAAACCTGGATTTACTATTTAATTGTTCGCTTAACAGTAAACCTAAGTCTACACATTCACAATTGTCCTAAAATAAGTACTGTGATTACACACAAAATGTTATGACAAACTAATTTCAAAAATGCCAAAAGCTTTAAATAAAAAATTTGATCAGAATAAAATGTGACTCTAAAACATTATCAAAATAACATTACATTTAAAATCTCCTATAGTTTACACAAGTACTATGAGTTTCCAGTTGTGGAATACATTTTTCTCTTTGTGAATTAAAATATGAACATATTAGAAATTGTTAATTTCAGTGATGATACTTTTTTTTGGCCTTTTAGCATTATTCTTATTATAAAAGGTTGCACTGAGGGCTGGGAATATGGCCTAGTAGTAGAGTACTTGCCTCGTATACATGAATCCCTGGGTTCGATTCCTCAGCACCACATTTATAGAAAAAGCCAGAAGTGGAGCTATGGCTCAAGTGGTAGAGTGCTAGTCTTGAGCAAAAAGAAGGCAGGGACAGTGCTCAGGCCCTGAGTTCAAACCACAGGACTGCCAAAAAAAAAAAAAAAAAGGTTGCACTGAGTATCTGTTAATAGTCTAATTGGTGTTCAGAATTTCATAAATAACAAATCATTCTTTTACAATTACTGTATTAATTCACTTCAGTCAATTCCTCATTATAATTTGTTATCCCATACATCTATGATAATGTTAATACAATTAGTACAGTGTCACTGTGTTTTACCCTCAGCATTCTGGTAAGATGCTTATGGCTTGACATTAAAGTATGAAAGTAGTATTTGTTTTATAAATGCTTGTGTAATACTTTTTGGCCACTCATTAAAATGGCTGAGGGGTAACATACTGGGATTCTAAATGTTATATGGTTTTCATCAGCTGGTGTTTTGCTAGTAGCTTTCTTACAGAACCATATCATTTATTATAGCTATTTGCCAGCAGTCATTAGTACATTTATCTTCTGTTGGGTTTTAATATAGTTGCAATTTGAGGAATCTGGAGTCAATAAAGCTTTAGAAAAGATGTACCAATTGGAGGATGAAGTAATTTAGAAGCACAGATATTCATAACATTTGCTAAATCATTCTTATTTGAGTAATGTGAGAATTCAAAACTCTGCTTCTCACACATGTAAACAAGATTTGGGGCCCTAAAATGGCAAATAGTTTATTGGGAATACCAGTATAAATACCTCTTTTTTCAATCCATAGATTAATATTCATGGGATTCTATTTGAGAATCAGATGTGTGTCCTGAAAGTTGAAGGAAAATGTTCATCCTTCTCTCCACACATGTATCTTGAAATGCTCGTGGTAAAAGAGACTTATTGGCCAACTGGCCTCATCACCTAAATTTGTTGATAATGAAATTAAGTGACTAACTGAAAAGATGAATTACTTAATCACCCTACCATGGACAATGTCTACCATTCAAAATTCTTTCTTCTACCTTAAAATTCCATCAGAACCTCAGAATCTGTTAGAGTAATAATGTAAAAGACCCCAAAGACAAAGCCATAGCTAGCATAATAATAAAGCAATATAATGAGACTTTTTTCTCATCTTGTCACCATCTCAATATCTTGGAACAGTGATTTTTTAACATCCCCCAGCTTCAACATTCTCAAAAGTGTAAGATAATATTAATTTTCCAAGGGTTTAAAACGGTTTACATTTACAAAGGATTTAAGACGTTATTGTGGTCCTAAGTCTATCTTTTCCAATTGTCAACAATTATATCCAAGTTATCTAATTAGGGCTGTTACTGTATTGGGAGTCAGTAGGTACTAGTTAATATCTTTTTTAATGGGATGCTTCACCAATTTGCATGTCATTCTTGCATGGGGGCCATGCTACTTTTCTCTGTATCGTTCCTTTTTATTTTTTATTTATTTATTTATTTATTTGCATATGTGCTGCTGAAGCAAGCACTTACTACCTTTTTTTATATCATTTTGACATTTCTACACTTACCTAAACCATCCGTTGGGATTTTGAAAATAAAAATCTAGAGGAAACTTAAGCTAACACATAATTTCATTATCACGTATTTCTCCCTTAAGTAACTTGAAGAGAAGCTCAAAAAATATTTAAGACTACATTTATTCAGCCCCTCAGTCTGAAAGATTTCCACTCTTTCTTCAGGATTACATTTTCAGGTTAGAGTAAGAGTCAAAAGGGGCTGGCGCCGTGCATACCCGCGGTGCTCGTGGGCTCTGCCAGTGCGTCCTCATCACCTCACGCAGGCCCTGCATTGGGCTGTGCGTCGCTCAGGCAGGACAGCAGCCTGAAGCCTAGGCCGGAAGTAGACCCGGGGCAGGCGAGGATGGACTTGAGAGAGACGGTCCGCGCCGGGTCTGCCCGCCGGGAACCTGCTGGCCAACGGACACCTGGTCCTGTGGACACTGCTCGGTGCTGCTGCCCGTGTTCATCACGTTCTGGTGCAGCCTCCAACGCTCCCGCCGGTAGCTGCACTGCCGGGAGACATGCTTCCGCAGGAGCCAGCACGGGTGGCACGACCCGGACCTGTTCAGCCACAATGAACAACTATTTTTCTATTGGACCTGATGCTCTCATGGTTCTCAATTTTCATGCTCACGGTGAGAAGGCACCGTCTCTGTTTTCCAGCAGAATTCTTAATAAGGCTGTTTAAACTCATAAGACACATGCTTTGATGCTTCAAACCAAGAGGACATAAAGGAAGCTTAGTAGCAGTGCCATTAGCACAGCATCTGCACAAACACACAGGTGCATTCGCATCCACAGGTAGAGATTCTCCAGCTGCTATTCTGTCCTAATTTTCCTCAAAGTACCATGGGCACACATTTATGTAAATAGCATTCCCAAACAGCCAGACTTCCAGTTACCACAACAGGTGTTCTTTTGTTTAACAAGATACTTTGATCATATATTACTAACTTTGATGACAGTAACATGGAGACAAGATGCTTTTGAGAATGGGGACACACCCTGGAGTTGATTTGCACTGTTTCATTCCTTTCTGTTGAGTCACACATTTGATGGAAGGATGTGAGTGGAAAGGTCATCTCTCTCTTGACTTTGAATGGTAACACTTTACCATTTTAAGAATTAACTTGGAAATGATGCATATCAAACCAGCAAGGATAAGATGGGGCATCCTCCCGTCCCATGCTTCTTCAGATATCCCACAGCCCAACTGAACAGATCCAGGAACTCCCTGAAGGAGCAGTGTCAAAGTATGACAATCCTGAAAACTTCTAAAGTCATTTTAGACTATAGATATTTTGTTAACCCCCTAAATAACCATGTTGAGCTGATATTCAGGGGTTTTTTCTCCCCCTTTTTTTTGTAGTACTAGAGATTGAACACTGGTCCTCATGGAGAAGGAATTCTATGCATATGCTCCACCACTGAGCTACTCCTGCCCCCCCCCCCCCCCCCCCGCCCAGCCCAGCATCTTTTTTTGTATCCAAAGACAACTATCCTGAGTTCAAGCTCTCGTACCACAAAAACAGGAAGGAAGGAGGGAGGGAGGAGGAAGAAGGAAGGAAGGAAGGAAGGAAGGAAGGAAGGAAGGAAGGAAGGAAGGAAGGAAGGAAGGAAGGAAGGATAATTGGTCTAAAATTAGATTTAGAGCACTTTTTTATGTACCACTGGAGATCAAACTCAGCATGTTCAGCATGCGAGGAAAGCACTGTCTACCACTGAGCACCCCAGCCAAAGATTTAGAGCACTTCAGGTGAAACAGTTCTCCAATTTCTCTTTTGTTTAAAAGGCCTGTGCCAACAATGAAACATATACGCTTAAAGGAAACTTGCCACTTAGATTAATTACTCAGAAAAAAAGTTCAAGGCTGATGCATGTTTTTAGCATTCAGTGGTCTTGTAGTATTTTGAAATACAGTAGTTTTTTTTTTCTATGTGAAGTACTTAACTGGGGAGATAAGACAGAAACATCTGCTGAAATGTTATGTATTTATTTATTTTTAAATGAGAGATAGATATATTTTGAACTTATTTATTATTTACCTGTGGCATGATACTTGTGTCTTTTGTTTACACATATCATACAGCTTTTTTTTTGGGGGGGGCAGTCCTGGGGCTTGGACTCAGGGCCTGAGCACTGTCCCTGGCTTCATTTTGCTCAAGGCTAGCACTCTGGCCACTTGAGCCACAGCGCCACTTCTGGCCATTTTCTGTATATGTGGTGCTGGGGAATTGAACCTAGGGCTTCATGTATAGGAGGCAAGAATTATTGCCACTAGGCCATATATCCAGCCCATCATACAGCTTTATTTAATAAGTACAACTGGTCATATACATTCTAGCCACCATCAGATGAAAAAAAGTTAGCCTTTTGACCAAGTAACAGAAATCATTTAATTCTGACAAGTCTTTTGTGGCACTGCTTAAACTTCTTTTGAAAGGTTAACTGAAAACTGTTTCACTGCCATTTGTCCCTCAGTTGTCAAGTACCTATTGAAAGTGAGGCAGTTCCAAGACTTTCCATTAGATGGCACTCTTCCGCCATTTTTAGCCAGCCCTCTTATGCAGTTAGGCCCGCTCAGTGGGTGTCCAATCTTGTTTTTCTGACAAGTGCCCATTTGTAAGCTTGTTGACCTTTCATGACATTAATCTCTCAAGATGAGAATACATCCCCAAAACACCATGTAAGGGGTTAGTATGAATGTATTATTCATGAATCACAATAAACTTATATTTCAATCACCTCATTCATGCCCAAGCAATGTTACAAAAAGGACAACTTAAGTAGCAGTGGGTATGTTACATAAAATGCTTTTTCTTGCTAAGTTAACCTCTTCCAGATGTCCATAGGCCATACCAAATTCTGGTCCAGAATGATTTTGATAAGAAAGATGTTTTTGGCTTATTTATGAAGCTTTCCTAGGGAATGTCCACATTGGTGGTAGTAGAACAGTTTCATGGATTTTCTTTTATGAGCTGATGGTATTTTCAGTAAAATCAAGCTTTTCATTTGTGATCAAATTGTTACTAGATATCACTGTTAAATTCACTTTGCCAAAGATCATACCTCTAATTGGTAGTGCTAATTTGTAGTGAAAACAAAGTAAATAATTCATAATATCAGAATAAATAAAACAACTACATAGCTTTTTGGGGGGGGTTGTTGTTGTTTTGGGGCTTTGGGTTTGTTTGTTGTTGTTTTTTTTTTGCCAGTCCTGGGGCTTGAACTCAGGGCCTGAACACTAACCCTGGCTTTTTGATCAAGGGTAGCACTCTACCACTTGAGCCACAGCATCATTTCTACCTTTTTCTGTTTATGTTTATGTGGTGCTGAGGAATCGAAACCAGGCCTTCATGCATGCTAGGCAAGCACTCTACCACTAAACCACATTCCCAGCCCCCGTAGTTTTGGTTTTTTTAAACTACTGAAACTGCTGTACTGTATTGTCACACTGGATTTAGAACAATTTTATGTACATATCTATTTATTGAAACTATCATTTTCAGTTATCATCAAATGAAACTGGTTTTTCCCCCTACTGACCATCAGGTTTTTCTGTTGCCTTAGTCATTTCTTCAGATTAATTTTTATTTAGGAAAATCGTTACAGAAAACTGTGTCATGAATCATACCACTGTTTTGTTTTAGAGAAATTTACTCATATTTTTAGACATTACCTTATCCAGCATTTCAGATTAACTAGGCATGTGCCTTGTTTAAATAAATACAATTTATAAAAAAAAAAGAGTAAAAAGTTATTATTATTACTGTTGTTGTTATTGTTTCCAACTGGGTGTGTAGGGACTGAGGAGTTAACAAAGGAATTTACCTGATAATCTCTTAAAATACCTTTGAAGACAATGAAAAACAAGTTTTTGGATTAGCATGGATGTGTCAGTTTAAATGCAAAAAAAAAAAAGTATTAAAATTATGTGATTAGCTGTATTTTTAAAAATTACAAATTTGAAGTCCTGATTATAACCTAGGGATTTATTTGCTTATGAAAAGTCAAACTATGAATTACAACATTGCAGAATAATTTCTACTTTATCAGGATAGTTTCACTGCTCTTTCCACAAATGACTTGTAAAATTTTACAATACCTAAAAATCTTTGTTTACCACATTACAAAAAGTTACTTAAATTTAGATGAGAAAGACAGATGCTTTTCTTTTGATATTGAAACTAAAAATGCAATGTTTTTATTTAAAACAAATCCCTGTCCTCCCTCCCGATATAATAAGTAAATAGCAATGTGAAGATAAGTGTCCTTTAAATCTGATATTCAGTTCAAATGCATGGTAGAGAAAAGTCTACTCTGCATATAAAATATAACAACAAAGAGAATTATAAATAGAAAAATAAAACATGTAGAGGAGACAAATAGTCTGCATACATAGCTTTAAAATCCCAACAGGGAATCCTTATCTGAAGAAGAGGTTACACATTCAATCATTAACTTAAATACAAATTTCCAAAAAACAAAATTCCAACATGCTAATTTGCAACCCAACTAAAACAGTTTACCAGTCTAATAGTAAATAATAACAATTTTTTTTTTTTTTTTTTTACCATCCAGCAGTTTAACTGAAATTGAATAAAGATTTTTTTGGGGGGGGGCCCGTCCTGGGGCTTGGGACTCTGGGCCTGAGCACTGTCCCTGGCTTCTTTTTGCTCAAGGCTAGCACTCTGCCACTTGAGCCACAGCGCCACTTCTGGCCATTTTCTGTACATGTGGTGCTGGGGAATCGAACCCAGGGCCTCATGTATATGAGGCAGGCACTCTTGCCACTAGGCCATATCCCCAGACCCTGAATAAAGATTTTAACATAAATGTTAGTAACATAGACTTCCCTAGGTTGCAACCGAGCACTTACCAACATCTAGTTAGTTTATAAGTAATGAAACACCTTGTCAATATCAACTCTTCACCCAGTAGCAGGGTCTTATGTGGGAAAGGCTTTTAATTTCCTACTTAAATCATAGGAAGAGAATTGGCTAGTGAAAACACCTTTGTAAAAAGCCAGTTAAAATTTGAATCTACAGCTGGGTAAGTTCCCTCTTTTTGTTCCTGTAATACAGTAAAAATATAGTGGAGATGTTTAATGTTCAGAAATCTGGTCCCTTCACTTTGTATAGGCTCAAGGTAGAAGAAGAAGATAAAAGGTATTTTTTGGCTATAGCTTTGATAAACAACAAATGAAGAAAAATGTTGTCTTCGAGAGATCTGATAACTGAGAATCTAGACCTTATCTTATAGATATTTTCTACATTCCTCCAAAAAGCTTGGCAAATGAATAACTGAGGCCTATTTGGGTGGAAGGAGAGAAGGATATACTAGTTCCAGCATAAGAATAAATTTGTGAAAACCACAAAGTAACACAAAACAGTTATTTTCTCCTGAATAATAATGATGTCATGTTTGCATATAGAAGAGCATTTGTATTATTGCTCTATGGTATAATATATTAAACAATATATTAAGGAACTCATAATGGACTGCACATTACAAACTTAAGGTTCTTTGGTGAGGAATCAAAGAAAACAGTATTTGAGCTTTAAAGAAAACTATCTTAGCCATTTTTTTCTTTTATCTATTGATCTGCTGGATCTGCTCACAAAGCAGAGGTATTGCGCAAGTTTCACCATGGCAACAATTGCAATGCCCCCAGCCATCATACATGTTGGCCAGAAAAGTAAATGGAACAGCACATTGGAACTGTAGAGTTTGGTTAGAATGATGGTTTTCTGGTTTCCTTCTGGATCAGAGTAGCAGGCGAAGTGTTGATACTTCCTGAAGTTTTACATGACAGTATTCACCGGAAACATAAATTCTTCAAAGTTTTTTCCACACTTTCGTATATAGGAGCACTGTGGAGAATGAAACAAATTGTCATCAGAAGATGTTACTCAAGTGTGAATGTGTGTGTGTGACACTAGGAAGGAATAGTGTATAGTGGTCACCTCAGTTTCATCTGTGAAATAACCATGATAGTTCTTCTTTTTTGTATTCAAGCCAATTCTTCGAGAAACCCTAAGAAATTATATAGTAATCAAAATAATTTTGGGGGTTATGTGACCAAGACCTGTATATCATTTAATTGTTAATTTAAGTCAAGTTACATATGAGTTAATCAACTTGAATTAGTAGTTGTGTATTGCATACACAAAAAGTAAATGACTTCCAATATATTCCTTTTGCAATGACTATGTGAGGTGGGTTTTAATTATTCCTTATTGAATATATTTATGGCATAAGAATGTAAATATTTAGAATTTTTCCACATAATATCAAATGTTCCCATATCATAACAAAGTCAAAAGTAGCTTATTTATATTTTGGTAGGGCTTTATTGTCTTCTCCTTGGTTATTTTGTTACTGTCATCAAGGAAGCATCTATCTTCTAGTGAATTTATCAAAAGAAATCTTAAGAGCAAGAATAATTAGCCATATGGCAGTGCTCATAGCTTTAATCTTAGCTATTCAGGAGACCTAGATCTGAGGACTGTGGTTCAAAGCCAGCCCAGACAGGGAAGTCCATGAAACTCTTATCTCCAATTAATAAACAAAAGGCCAAAAGTGGAGGTATACAGCTCAAGTGTTATAGTTGCCAGCCTTGAGTAAAAAAGTCAAAGGACAGTGCCCAGGCCCTGATTTCAAGCGCAGGTCCTGGCACCCCCAACCTCCTACAAATGCCTGTGATGGTTGCAGAATACTCACCTAGCATGCCATAGGAGCTTTTTCAATGTGTCACGGAAAAGTAAAGCTTTGGAAGATGAAGAGAGATATTATGTAGCAAGGCACAATTGAGTTAAGGTTATACGATGGCACAGTAATATGTGTCCAATGCATTAAAGACTATACCATCAGAACTTTCCAGTCCACAATATCCAGGAGTCAAACAAGTAAACTTACTCATGTGAAACCTACATGTTCTTGGTCCCAAGAGCACACTGAACATTTTCTAGCATCCCAAAGAGCGACTGTAACTACATAGTTATTAAGCATATTCCAAAGGCCAGACTTTGTGTTTTGTGTTAGAAAATAAAATGTAATATCCATGCTCAAAGAATGTACAGATCAATAGTGGGTTAATGTGAATACATGTATACTCTGGATTTATGATATTCTTTAGTGATGGGTAATAATTGGAAAAGTAAATTGGGACATGTTTTTTTTTAACCACTTTAAATGGTAAATACTGTAAAATTTAATTAAGATTTGTTTTGTTTCCATTACTGTTAACTTAATTTGTGTAAGCAAAGTCTTAAAGAAGTGTTTGATTAAGAAAAGGAAAGCAAGTTATAATCTATGTATGAACATTACTTTCAGTATTGTGATGAAGTTCTTTTAAGGGAGAGGTTGTTGTTCCTATATTTCTTCAAAACTCTTGTATCTCTTGTGCCATATTTTCCTGAAAAGAAGCTTAAATGACCTGGGGGGGGGGGTCCACTAACAAGACAGAAGCTATGTAGAACTCTTGGTGTTAGTCTAAACCTTGCATTCACTTGATAACATTTTAAAATCTTTTTGTTTTGCCTTTTGCCAGTCCTGGGTCGTGAGCACTGTCTCTGGCTTCTTTTATTGCTCAAGTGTAGCACTTTACCACTTAAACCACAGTGCCACTTCTGGCTTTTACTGGTTATGTGGTGCTGAGGAATCAAACCCAGGGCTGTATCCGTACTAGGCAAGCACTCCAACAGTAAGCCACATTCCAAGCCATCTTTTTGGTTTTTTTCTAAGATGGTTTCAATGTGTAGTTTCAGTGTGCCTTGAATTCACAATCCTCCTGCCATATGTGGTTTCATTAAAATTGGAAATTTGTTTCACTAAAGAATATTGTTCAAGAGAGTAAAATATAGGGTTGGGGATATGGCCTAGTGGCAAGAGTGCTTACCTCATATACATGAGGCCCTAGGTTCGATTCCCCAGCACCACATATACAGAAAATGGCCAGAAGTGGCGCTGTGGCTCAAGTGGCAGAGCGCTAGCCTTGAGTGGGAAGAAGCCAGGGACAGTGCTCAGGCCCTGAGTCCAAGGCCCAGGACTGGCAAAAAAAACAAACAAACAAACAAACAAAAACATATGGCAAATATTTCTTTGAATTATGTGTTTATATTTTCTTTTTTCTCAAGGCTAGCACTCTGCCACTTGAGCCACAGAGCCACTTCTGGCCATTTTCTATATATGTGGTGCTGGGGAATCGAACCCAGGGCTTCATGTATATGAGGCAAGCACTCTTGCCACTAGGCCATATTCCCAGCCCCTATTTGCCATATATGTAATGGCTGGGGAAAGGAAACTCCCACACTGTTCAAGGGAAGAGGGTTTATTGGCGAGGGAGAGATCAAACCTCCAGCTGGACAAGATGCTGTCAGGTGGATCAAGAGTGATGATATAGGGGAGGGGAAGTGGAGACCTCAGAGGATGGGGAAATCAGAGCCTGAGGGACCTCCCACTGTCCCCAAGTATGCCAGTTGCCTGGCATACAGGTAATCTCCACCGGGTGGGATTTCTAGGGTGCTTGAGGAGAGAGCCAAGGGAAAGGGCCATTTGTCCTGAGCAGGCCTAACATTATGTAACCAACTGGTTTAATTACAAATGTATCCACATGCTGGAGAAGATTCATGGCAATAAGTACTCA